>NC_083598.1:32833857-35333857 GCF_020882245.1 Rhopalosiphum padi
ACTGATTGGATATGCAGTAACTTGAGTTTTCGCATTGAAACCCCGGACACGAGTCAGAATTGTCCAATACTTCAGTCCAGGTCGCAGCGAAACCAGTACCGTTGCCCGATTTGTCAGCCACAACAAAACTATATCAACAAACATAATGATATTACCTACATATTTTTATGTCCATCTACGCTGGAGAATGTTATTATGTATAAACGTATAAGGTGTAACAAAATTCTATTATAAATGTTACTATATTTGTTAAATAGTCCTTATACACCCTATATATATATATATATATATATATATTATTCTGATCGATATAGGTGGGTACATGTAATTTTGTAGTTTTGATTTTCTCCTAATTAACCTAACTCCTTCGGTCATCTCGTGCTCATCCGTTGAAAAATTAATGGTAAAATGTACTTGGTTATATAAATGGTTTCTACTGAAAAAATCATTTATTTAATTTTCTCACGTTTTCTTATGGTGCGTGAGGTGAAAAAACGTTCCAATTTACGACACATGCGTTTTTCCGCAAATCGATAATGCTTTTTCTGTTATAATTTGATGAATATAAATACTAGATACTTGCAACTTTCATCAATTAATTAGAAAGCCGATTTAAAATTGAATTAAATTTTTTCACTTAATACAAAATATTAAATTTCTTATCGAATTTTGCTCAAAATCGTTTTATTTTTTCGTTTATATATCAATAGTTTAAAAAAAGTTTAAAAATATAGCGACTTTTTTTTTACCTTATCCTGAACTGATTGGATTCGGACAGAAATTGCCATGACTCAATGGGCTTTTCACCACATAACTCCAACGGTGGTTCTTCTACAGATGGCCAAAGTCTAACAACAGCCGTCGCGCAGCCTCTAGCTGTAGAAATAATAAATTATTAGATATATTTTATATTAATTTCGTGGTACTGATAGTGAAATAGGTATATAATATAATAGTATATACAATACATGCAATCTAGTAATACTATAGAATCTATACAGTGTAGTTTGTAATATTAATATTATAATACATGTGTTCTAGAAGAACTCTTTATACTTACTTGCCGGCTCTCCTTCCACCGAGAACGAGACAAAGTTGAGCAGTATTTTGTAATTGGGCCTGACGTTTATAAACCAATTGCACGTTCTGCTCGGCATTCCTTTTTCCGGTGCAGTATATTTGAGCGGGAAATTCGGACTCTGCACCTTTCCAGAATCTGCATTACTGATATTACTACCGCAGTCTTGAATAGAAAATGAAAAAAAAATCGATCGTTATTATTACGATTAACAATATGACTTGTTACATATTAAGTGTTTGTGCTTTTGGGTTTGAAAAAGATTCGACGGCGTGTAGATATAACATTAATGAACTGTACGACTTACCGCCAAATATCGCCTTGGCTTCATCGAAAAAATACCTAGCCTTGAAGCCACTAGAGACACCTTCCGAGTTTGTGTGCAGAAGCACCTTTAGGCCAATCGCACCACGATTAGATTCCAACGGTCCAGGGGCTGTCATACCGCAATATCTACCGACGATTTTCTCTGTGCCATCTTTGTAAATGTTATATATTTCGAGCCAGTCCTCCTTGCAAACAAACACCCTAAATAAAAATATTACATTAATAAAAAATAAAAATGCAAATATATTTAAATTTTAGCACTAATTAATAATTTTTTAATGTAACGTATGAATGGAAAAAATAAATTTTTTTTTTATTTCTTGCGGAATACACATAAGCAACACACGTTGTAAAAAATAATAGAATTGTTTCCGTACCCAAATTGAACTAATGAAATGTTGGCTACGTCAACTTTGATTTTGAACTGATCGAATATCACGGTGACCTGTTCGTTGGGCGTAGCCAGGAATAGAAACGTACAGTTTAGACCGTTGGGATAGTTTGCCGGATGTCTGGGCGAGTTGAAATCTCCTCGTTTCTTAGACTCACTACGGTAAGTAAAATGACACGTACCGTTCGGTGCAGCCGTTCCAGGTATAAGATATTCTAATGAATAGCAGAGAATAAAAAAAAATACATTTTTAAAAAAAATGTACCTATACTACTGTGCGCTTACCTGTTTCAAACGTATATTTGGCTTTAAATCCTCGACCATGTAATTCACCACTGCTGAAAACCATTGCTAGTCTAGCGCCTTCACTCGTCACTACCTTTTCATCAGCCTCATCACCGCACATTTCGTAGTCAAACTTGTCATACAGGTCCATAGCTTCTTGACCTCTCAAGTATAGCTTTAAGTAACCGTCCGTGCATCTTAAATTGAAACAATAATAATTAAAAACCGTTCGAGCTGTTTATAATCGTATGGTAAACACTCACTCCTGTTCGTTAATATGTGCTTTAGGTATGTTGAATTTTTGGAATTCCAACTTAACTCTTTCCAAATCTTGTGCACCTTCAAGACCATAAACAAAATACCGACATACGATTTTCGGGATGTACGGAAACGGATAATTAGGACTATATATATATCCCGTCGAGGTTCGTTTACTTAACACTTTTTGATCGCATTCAGTGCCTCGAACGTGTTCTCCGTCGTTTATCCCGATAAAATCTAGATAAATACGAAAATTAAACCCGTTTAATATTATGATAATGTAAGCTTTTGCTATACAATTAAATAGATAGGTATGTGACCAATGTGTGATAAACTTACCTAGTTTGACAAAACTTTCGCTAAATTCAAACATGCCTTTGAAACCACGGTTCTGCGTGTTCGCTGCCCTATGAAGTGTGTCGAAAGTTACGTATAAATAATTTTTAGTCGAGTAGACTACTAAATTTCGTTGTTGACCGCAATACTGGCCTATCAAAGGGCTAGTAGCATTTGATCCATCATAAATGCTTACGATGTCAAAAGGACAGCTGTGGAGGAACAAGAACAATGTATCGTAAATTCCATAAACTTTATGTTGCAAAATATGATTATAATATATTATGTATTCAATATTCATGTTTGGCTAACAACATTTTAAAAATACTTACTGTGGACCTCCGTAAAATAGGTCAAAGTCTCGGAATTCTAACCGCACCCTCTGGTTGGCTTGTCCGTGAAATAAGTATGTACATTTCATTCCTTTGGGATATATACCCGGGTACGTTGGTGTGAGTATAGTGCCTACTTTTTTCACATTTGAGTTCACAACAAATGAACACGGGCTGATCGGCGACGGCGTTCCCAATTGGAATGCGGCTAAAAACACACACATATATTATAAATATGATCATATTAAATGATCAAGACTTAAATTTGGACTGAACTTTAATCTATAACAGATGTGTACCAGGTACCTACACTATACGATAAATGGATGCTACTCATTTCTAATAGTGACAATTTTTGCATTCCATCGCAACCCTTTTCCGTCAAAAACTAAAAAGGTATAATTTCTAATTTCACCAAAAAAAATTGTTCACCAAATTACTTTATATTTTAGTTAATTTACCTAAAAAGTAATATCACATACACAGAATAGTTCTTTAAAATGTATAAATGATCACAAAGACGGTACAATAGTATTCACTATGTATAAACAGTGACGATCGTCGATAACAGACGTAATAAATTGCATCACAGCCATCAATATATTTTTTGTCATGACATAAAAACGTATTAAGAGGAATTCAAATATTAAAATTGTATAGGTAGTACCTATATAGTCCAAATTGTTTAAAGTCAACTTATGAAACTATGATCATTTCTGTATTTTTTTAAAAACTATAATTTAATTATATTATTTTTTGTTAGATATTATTATTGATTGTATTACATTTTTTGTGACAAAAAATAAAATAAAACATTTAAATATATTGGATAACGGGATTATATTAAGTATTTTTACATAATGATTAGAACATTTTTTATTTAGTGTACACACTTGGTAGTTGGTTGTTACATTTGTTAAATAGTTCCTAAATAATATTTGGTGGAAATCGTACCTTTTTGTTTTATGTGAAAAAAGGCTATGCATAAATCAAGAAACCGATTTTTCAACGGTATTAAAGAGATTACTATGATAAATACTTACAGTCATTGCTGAACATATAATAGCCTTCGAACAACGATGATGTGGTCGTGTTCTTGTCTGTGTAGAAGCTAAACGCTACAGTTCTGTACAACGACGTTCGGTCTCTCGGTGGTATAAGACCGCAGTATCTACCTCCAAACGGTGAGTTTATCAAGTCCTCCGTATCGACTTGTTGAACCTCCGAGTATACGTCCACGTACTCGTGCACGCATCTGTGGACGATAATGCGCACTTGTAAGTTTATAATATAATATCGTATAATACTACAATATATTTCCCGTGTGTCGACTCAAGAAAAATTGATTAGTATGACGTGCACTTTCTGTTCAATAATATAAATTATAAGGCTTCAACTTGTAATTTTAAGGGCTCGTATGGTTAGATTAGGATGTAGCAACAATTCATGGCAATAATATATATAATATAGGAAATATTTTCTTCATTTTAAAGAAATATATTCACTGTAATGGTAGTTATTACTAATTTGGGTAGGTAGTCATACAAAATAGTGTTGAAATGTTTATATTACATTTTAAATTATTAGAAACGTAATAAATATTAAATTAATTGTCTGTTATTATTATGGTACTTATATTTAAATGTGATGGAATGATTTGTGTTAAATTTTATTTAGTACATCATTTGTTAACTATATGCTTAATGTTTGGTACATGCAGCAGCGATGTCTCGTCATCATAAAGATACTTGCGTAAAAATAGAAGTTCTCGACAAAATTAAAGCCCCAAAAGTGAATTAGACATATATGTTCAGACGTGACCCAATAAAGTGGAAGTACACTTGCCACCCCCTATCCCACCAAAAAAAAAAAAAAATAAAAAACAAAATTGGTTGTAGGTATGTGTGTATATATGGTAGATCCTAGTAGTTGTTATAGGTTATATACTTATAACCTATAATTATATTATAAATGTAATATTGTGTGATTAACTCATACAACTCATAATTAACAATGATTAATAATGGTGAGTGAGAACTGGCTAATATTGTTTTAGGTTTGCTCTACGTAAACAACAATTAGCATTACTGGTGTTCTTGTTTGAAACATAAAAGGAGTATCTTACTCTGGAGGTGTGCTTCGGAGCTTGAACGCAGTAAACGATACGAAGACCTTCTGATGCGAAGCAGCCACGAACGTGAAAACGCACACTTTGGACTCGTTGTTGATGTTGGTGAACTCCGGGGCCCGGAACGTACCATTCTGCGGACCGTCGTTGCTCACAAACGTCTTGTCACATCCTAAATACAAATCCAGTAATCGTTAAACTCGAAGAATAAACGAAACTATTATAGACAGTTCTCAGTGCAGGATCTAAGTCCAAGAAAGCCGGAATTCAGTTACTAATATTGGAGGCCTATTTTAAATATGTGATATGTGTATTATGATACATTAATTATATATTATTCTGTGTTTGACAAAAGTGAAGATGAACTTAAAAAATGAAACATTTCAATTAGGTATCTCATGACTTATGTATTCCTTTAGATCGAATCATATTTAATAGATATAAAACTAAGTCCATACCCATCTCGAATATACAGGTGCAGGTAAAATCTTAATAAATAATTTATTTCCTTATAAAGTTAGAAAATCTAACTATGATTTAATCTCAAATATCAACCTAATAGGTTCTAAAACAACCTCAACTTTGAGGCCCCGGCGAATTGCACCCCCTGTTCCCTACTAAATCCAACACTGACTGTTGTGCGCCCAAGACGTGCGTGCAGTAGTAATTAAGCCGCTAACGGTGCTTACCGGACGAAGATAGCGTTCTCTGAGCACTGACGCATACCGATAACAGCAACAACAACAACAACGACGACAAGGACACCATAAATCTGCTACCGGCATGCCAATAGTCTTCGGCCATGTTATGTCCTTCAAAAACAAAAATCACGTTACCGTGGTCAGCGAAATAATAAAAAAAAAAACCAATTAGACTTAACATCACAAAATCACTTACCATAGCGGCAAGGCAGTATGGTTTCAATCGCAATGTCAAATCGTCATCTGGAAAGTTACATCTAAAGAGCTAACCTAAACACATAACAAAACACGTACGATATGGTGTTATGAAAGTACTAAATTTATATTATTATAGTGTGCAATAATATATTACGCTGACTATACAATCGAAACTAACTCGCACTATATGCATCTCAATATAGTACGTACAAAATCAAACGACCCCGACGGTATATTATTATAATCGCATTGAATTAAACTGAAGCCGAAGCTACGTCTAATACCATCATGTAATAATATTTTCGTCGTATCGACATTGTGCTGCAGAAGAGATCAGTGGCGGATCGACCGTGTTACTTAGGGGAGGCTGGTCGATTATTTTTTATGGATTGGGAACGTCGCCAGGTTGTCGAACGCGTGAAACCGAAATGGCATATATTATGATACGTATGTGATTGCGCAGGTATCTCGTTATATAGTACAAACATAGTCAATATAAATATTATGACAAAATGTCACACGTCATAATAGTATTATATTGACATGACGGCTTATGCGACGAATGCATATAAATACGGATAAACGATTTGTATACACGAGTGTGTGTTGACATGAGCGGATGATTAGAAGGGTTGCGTATCACTTCGACACGCCACTGTTGCAGTGCCGAGACGACAATACTTATTATGATGCAAATGCGTATTTATATACTTACGCGTGTCCCGATGATCGGTCGATCTAGCGCAGCACGCGCCCAATTCGAAGTGCGTGCACCGCGGTTTACGTGCAGGTGAGCGGCTACTATCCTGTCCGGTAAACTGTGGTGTGCGTGCGCGCGCGCGCGTGTGCGTGTATATACGACAACGCCACTGCAAGAACACGCGCCCCGTCGTCCGGTTCGGCACGCGATGGCCCTGTCGTATACACGGGCAGGGTACGACGACGGCGGTCGTTGAGCAATTTATCGGTTATCGAGGGGGGCGGACGATTCCGAGAGGCGGTGGCGGGGGAGCGTGCGGAGCTCAAAACGAAAACGGAGAAAAAAAGCCGAGAGTAAAAACAACGCGAAAAAAATAACTAGGTCAATTCCGGCGGCGATGCGTCTTTGGTCGTCGTCGTATCGTCGATCGTTGTCAGCCGGTGCGAACGAAAAACCGCGTCGTCCGTACAACAGCGATACAATATAATATAATAATAATACGCCTATACGCTGTAATAGCGCAAAAGCACTGCAGCGCGCGCGACGAATGTTGTTGTTGCGTTGCGCGTCGTACGCGGGTCTGATGCGAGGTAAGTGGCGGTGGCGGCGGCGGCGGTTTTCGGTCTCGATCCGCGGGCGAGTAGTGGTAACGATCGGGCGCGCGCGCGCAGGGACCGGCAGCTCGGAACGGACGCGCGCTCGGCGGATCCTGCGGCGGCGGCGAACACGCGCACGACTCGGAGAGGGGCCGCGCCGGGGCGACCGGGCGTGCGCGGCCCTGGCGGATCGAATTCGGCGGCGGCGGTGGCCCACGCCCGAATCGGTCAACAATATTGCCACCGCACGACGGGTGGCGGCGGCGGAAACCTCGAGCGCACTCGGCTTAACGCCGCGTCGTCATCGAGAACTTTTATAATATTATTATATAATAATAATAATAACAATAATATACGTTATTTCATTGGGGTGGTGAAAAGACTATACCGACGCACCACCACACCAATATAATACGTAATAAAATAATAACTATTGTACGATGTTTGACAGTTTTTATACCTATGATTGCAGGATACGATTGTTTGTGATTTTTCGTTTTCCAAACGACAATCGTCGTCTTAAGAGGTTTTCGGATTTTTGAAAAAAATTAAAAGACCGTTTTGAAGTCGTTATCAATACGAGCCTCCCAACGGTGGCGGCGCGAACTATAAGTTTTAATTACACTTATAATTTATTATATTATACATCACGCGTATTTGTAGCGCGATTTTTTTCCATTATATTTAGGATATCGTATATAGATATCGTCCGCGTGCCGCCACACCCCCTGTCGCATCTCTATGCCTGCGGTTGACACTATATAGTTTTAAGACGTACGCTTACTTCGAACACACTATATATTGTAATATATATAATTTTTATTTGAATTTCAGGATGAGTGGTGTTCTACAATATAGTATACGCGTTGAGGACAGCAATCGCCTTGTAATCAACAATTTAAATCAATTTTAAATATCAATAATAATAAAAAAAAAGTTGAAAAGTACTATTATCAAAATCGATTTCTTTTTATATGATGTTCATACTTTATATTGAAATCAAAAAAAAAAATTAAATCGATAAATTAATCTTCGGTGTATAATAGTTGTATACAATAAACTATCAATATAATTTTATTTTTCATTGGTAGTCAGTGGCGCAACTAGAGAGGTGCAAAAAGGTTTTTGCACCCCCAAGTTAAAATTTAGCACCCCTTGTTTTTTAATCCTAACTATTATTATTTTAATGAAATACCATCAATCAGTAAACTGTCAACAGTTTTAGCACCCCACGTTTTAGAGTCCTAGTTGCGCCTATGGTAGGTAACAACTAATACCTTATTATTAGTAATAAGTAGAAAGTACCAAATATTTCGTATTTTTGAACCCATTTCGAACAGTCGCACGTAATTCCATGCATGGAACGCGCAAACAATGATAGATTTATCATTGGTATAAATCAAAAATAAATTCGTAAACATGTAAATGAATCAAAAATAAATTCTAAACGCATTTTAATACAACGCAATGAACTATAATAAAATTCAGTATATTATACAATTTAAAAAAAATTGTTAACTATTTTTTTTATATTAGCTAGAATGAATCGACATTGAATACTCACTAGTATTTATTTTGATAGAACCACTATAAAATTATTTATTTATTCAACTGTAGTGTTAGAGTATTTATATTAATAACTAATAAGATTATGTTAATTGTTGTTGCTTTTGTTTGAATAGGTACTAACAAACGGACGGGTGGACATAACAGTAATATTATTAGGTGTTCTAAACTTATGATGAACTAAAGTTAAGAAATATAATATAAATTAAAAATCAGAAGACAATTATATCAATATTATGCGACTATATAAAAATCATTAAAATTATAAATAAATATATTATTTTAAATTAAAATCAGAATAAATTAATTACTAATACAGATAAGCAAAATTGAAATTAAAATCGAAAATTTTCATTTCGACTTCAAGCCCTACCTGTAGTAGTCATATTACCTAAATGTTTTGAAACTATACATAGTACATACCTACATACCTAATATACATAATAAATTATGAACACATGCATATTAATAATAATATATTTTATATTTTATATTTTTATAATAATAATTCACGTTGTTATTTATCTGAGCTATTCGATGATATATTACGCTATGGTAAATATCTAAAATATCCTGTCATCTAATATAATAATACATATTATCCTTATGTATATTGTATAGTATATCATATTGTATATTACATATTATCAAATAAGACCGCAAGTAGTCGAATTCTGAAGGTTGGGTTAAGTAAGTATGCCTAATATTACAATAAACTAATAAAGGGGATCGCTCTGCTTACGCCTTCTATATACCGAGAATATTCAATAACGTATCAGCAAGGTTCTGCGACAATATTGTTCTGCAGGTTACACTTTTAATACTCTCTTGATCATTTGAAAGATAATTTTGAAGTATTCATAATCATTTTTTTTTTATCCTGTTTAGAGAACAACAATAATAAGTATATTTGAAATTTTTCAAAACTCACAAATTTGTATTGTCCTGTACAATATGTATACAAGTTATCGATGGTTAATCATTGTTTCATTGTAATACTGTAGAAAAATGGAATTTCGGTATTTTGAAACATTCTAAAGAAAATAACAATAACAGTAGGTGTGTAGTATGGGCGTCCAGGGAGCAGCGAGCGAGATAATTTGTCCCGTGCGAGACTAGAAAAGTTTTATCTATATTTTATGTATGTTTGGTTGGCACGAAAGTGACATTGTATGTATAGGTTGAGAGGTATACTCAAATACTACATATAATAAATTTACATACTATTTGTGGATATATCTATGCATAAAACCAGATGCACAGCTACGTTGTCGGCCGTGCTTTATCCAGAAGTTGAGCTTGTGGACCTCAACTCAAGAAATTTCATAGATCATGGTTAGTGAATAATACAAAAATTAATGATTATAATAATGATCAATCTTAGTGCATATTACGTACAATGAATCCAATACGACAGATGTAGCTATGGACCCGGAGGTTAAAATTATATGATCGATAATTGATTTCACTATTATACATTATAATATAACATTGTTTTATAATACAAAAAAAGATGCCATACTATCTTAAAATAACCATCGTAGTGGTCCGGCATAAAAATAAACACTAGTGGTCAGTGACGTACGTGTTGCAGCTAACGCTTGTAGCTATAGTAGGGTTCCCGATGCACATCAGAAATTTTGATTCAAAACACCCGCATTTTATTTAGGTAACTATTTAATTCGATCACATACTGAGCAAAGCAGCCACACAACAGGATATCTAACGTCTGTAACTATTATTTAATTTTTTAATATAAACATCTAACATGTTGTAAAGATTATTAAAAAAGTTTTTAAATTTTAAAACATTTTTAAAATGTTTGACGTAAATTGAATGTATTTATAATAATAATAATAGTACTATTCGGAAAACAAGTACAAAACAATACAGTTAGGAAAAATGTACAATGTAACAGTAGGACAAGGCATTGTTTAAGAAGACGGGGTCAAATTATCAAATATTTACAAAAAAAAAAAGAAAATCACTTGCAGTCTTAAAATTAAGTTTTTTTTCTGAACATTTTTTCATACTACAAATCGGCCCATACTCCATAACAAAATGATTAATTTTACCATTTTCATTTTTATTTCTACTGTGATAATATACAGTAAGTCAGTACAATATAATATAATGAACAAAAATAGTAAATACCAAAATACCATATAGTCTCATAGTTATATAAACATAATTCAACTATATACTAACAATGTTAGTTTCGGTCTTCTCTTCCCAACTTAAGAAATACATAATTTCATAAAGTATAATATAAAATATTTAAAACTCCTTTTTCAGTTTTAAGATGAAAAATAAGTGTTGTTATTTACTGTTCGATATAAATAAATATGCTAAGAACTTGACAAATGTAATGTATTTTAATACCTACTAGCCTACTAAGTTATTACTTTTTTCAAATAAGATTTGTTCTTATTA
Source organism: Rhopalosiphum padi (assembly GCF_020882245.1). Lineage (NCBI taxonomy): Eukaryota > Metazoa > Arthropoda > Insecta > Hemiptera > Aphididae > Rhopalosiphum > Rhopalosiphum padi. The sequence goes on from NC_083598.1 coordinate 32,845,190, forward strand.
TAAAAATACTTTATATTTTAATTATATTAAAATAATAAAATACGAACAAAACAAGTACAGAACAAAAAATAAATTAAAACTAAAAATTGTTCAATTATTTATTGTTTGAAGTTTGAATGCATTATATTTTTAACACTTTTGATAAATAAAACTTAACTTAACAAAATTCTTCCATTTTTTATGATGATTTTTAAAAGATAAAAATGTATTTATATCAACAACAAAATGATGCTATACATAACATTGTTGAATTATTATTACACCCTATGATAATATTATCAGTTACGGAAGGTCGAGATGACAAAAAGAATTCTCAATGTAACATGCAAGCATTTACAATAATAATATCATATGTATAAAGGTTTGAAGATAATAATTTATGCATTACCTTAACTATAATAATGTAGTTAGGTCGGCTTGAATACAATTTTACTCAATTAAATATGGTCGAACTCGCTTAGTAGTTATTAAAATCAACCCTAATTCATTAGCGACTCCTTTTACCTAAGTTCGGTTTGAGCTAATTGTCAGCAGACGCATAAAATAGTTCTTTTTGTTTTTACAAAAATAAATAATTACTCGATTTTTCTTGTGTACTTAATAACATATGATAATTATATGCCAGGTTATTATATTAGTTATTATACAAAACGTATAATTTATTATTTTCAATGGAAGATAGTAAACCAAAAGTCCAAAATTAAATCATTATTAAAAATATTAGAATATCCAATTTTAACTAAAATATTAAATAAGTAATAGCCAATGTTTGTTTATAAAAAGGTACACGACCTTCTAAAAAAAAAAAAATCAAAATTAAAAATTGGCACTGATCTTATGCCTTAGACAAAATATTACACATTTTAACTTTATCGTAAGTGGAAAAAATGTAAAATTAAAAAAACGTGAACATTTAAATAAACGGAGAACAATTACTTATAATTGCTTACGATATTAATAAACACAGAAAATATATTACATTTTAATTATTAACTTCTTTCCCATAAATAGATATACGATATAGCTATTGAGCAAACTAGATATACATAAAACCCATGTAATATATTATATAATTATTAACTAAATTGTACGATTAAAAGTAATGTACTAAATGTAAAATACTGTCATATGTGTCACATATGTTTTTTCTAGATTAATTATTTCAAGGACCTGATATAGATCGTTTACAAATTATATAATTTTATTATTTAAATTATTAACATATAATGCAATCGGAATGTATAATAATATATACTACTATAGCTGTCCCCATGCACTTCGTCGCCCGTACAAAATGCACCCGCGTTAAGTTTGGTTGCCTATAACTGTCCCACCTATATAGAGTTGCATTTTTTCAATCAATTAACCGATTATGTATCATTTGTTAAAAATAATATATTATTCGAATAATCCATTAAATAACCGCACAGCCCTAAACATAATAAAGAGGTAATATATTGAGGTCATTAACCGGGATAAAAACTACCCTATCTAGTATCTTATGACGGAGATAAAATTACACACATTGATCATAATTATAATTTCATCAAAATCGGTTGAGTAGTTTCGGAATGCATCGAGAACATGTATATGTATATGCATGGGCGTAAAATTGCCTTGTTAGAAGGGGGAGCTTAAATTATAATCATAGAACAATTTTATTGTAACATTTATTATAATTATAAATTAGATTTAAGACTCACTAAAAGGTAGCTCAACTGTGAGCTTTCCTTCACTGCCCTATCCACTGTCATCCCTCCTCCAATTTACTCATTGTACATAACTTGTATAGATTGTAAATTTTCAATAAACGCTATTTAAAAAAAAAAAAAAAAAAAAACATTTATTATATAAGATATTAAGATGTAGGTATTTAAAAACTTCAAAATTATTTACTTAACGGCGTATAAATGTATATTACAAAATTCATACATGAAACTTAAATGTTCACATAACACATTTATTTTACACATATACCTATCGGATATTATGATAAGGAATTACGTTTTACATTTTATAATTTTCTCTAATAAATAACCTTAAATTTCTTGAAAAACTTTAAAATATGTAGGGGCTTAACTCCCCTAAGTCCCCCCGATTTACGCTTATGTGTATATGTACTTGTATATTTATAGGTATACGATTTATACAATAAACACGTTAATAAAATAATAATACACGTTTATTTTAGTAGATAACTCGGAGGTTTTTTAATTTAGACAAATGCTATTGCGATAGAAATCTCCTCCGTGATATACTCTTTCGTTAAAAAAAAAATCAAGAAGATTCATAATATAATAAAAATATTATTAGTTGAATTGAGTAATTTTAGTTTATAATTATTTATAGTTTAGGAGTTCATCCACAGTAAACAATTTCTATATATTATATTATAAGAATATATTATGGAGATAGAAGATAGTGTATAGATAGTTTGTCGAGTTTTACTTCTCGAAACAATTCATACCTAAACGCTGCTGACGATAAAACACACACAAAAGAAAAAAGGTCAGGTTATAGGTAGCTGGAAACCTACTATCGCGGTCGGTCACGGGAATATCCGAAATACACCATGCAAATAAGCATGTAAATTTAAATTTAATATTAAAAAATTAATTCCGAACATTTTCATATTCACTCACATTATAAACCTTCTCTGGACTTCCATAAATAATTTAAGACCAAAATTAGCTAAATCGGTCCAGCCGTACTCGAGTTTTACCGAGACTAACAAACTGCAATAGATTTATATATATATAGATTGATCTAATCAATTATATTGTTTTACACGTACAAAATCACCTGGATATAATCACCAGCGGACTGACCGCATGTGGCGGATTGCCTACCTGACGTAGTGACGTCCCACTTCAACACAAACTGAATTACACTTAAACTGAAACACACTGGTACGGGAATAACCGAATTGATTCCCGTTTTAAAAAGGTATTTTTCTAGGTTGAGCCGAATTGGTTCCCGTTTGTGTTTGGGCTAGATTTGACAAAAATATTGATAGGACTACAAATTGTTGCGAATCGTTCTATTCAAAGCTGAATAAAAAATTTACGAGTGCCCATCCTACTATATTTTATTTTAAAGAGACTTTAAACATCATTCACACATTAAATTATATTAAATTTTTAAATAATAATACTACTAATACTAGAAAATTTACTAGCAAACAGAAAAGAATTAACAAATACTTGGAAAATTGTATGACTGAGTACATTAATGAGAAGCTTACACGAATTGAATACTTAAAGAAAGTAGGTTTACTTCAAATTTGCAAATCAACGATTTTAAATAATTGTATTATTATATTTTATTATTTGTATTTTGTACACCTAACCTAAGTGATGACTAGTTGACTTCCAAATCAACGATTTAAAATTGTATTTATTATTATATTACCTATATCATTTTTTTATAACACACATTAACACACATTTTTAACCAAGCCTAATTTTAAATTGACAGTTTTAAGCCTGTAAAATTGAGAAGGAAAATGTGGGGTAATTAAACAGGAACCAATTCAGCTTACATTAATAAAATACCTTTTTCAAACGGGAACCAATTCGACACGTAGGGTTGCAGCTTGGGAACCAATTCGGTACCAACCACTGGCACTGAATACAATCCGCAGCAGGTAGAATGCCTAACCAGGCATCGATGTTCACTGGAAATGACTGATAATTAGACAGTAGACACTCAAATACACTTTTCGTATACAAAAAACACTCGGTAAGCACCAGATTTAACTTATAAGCACATCCAATCTAACATAGTGGCCTGTACACAATGATAAGGTATAACTCTAGCCCCCTCCAAAAAATAGTTCAGCCCCCTCACCATCCCTCCACTGAAAAATATTAACGATATAATAAAGTCATAAAACATTATAAATTGAGGAATAAATTGAATTTATAATAAATTTATAAATAATTGAATTAGTGAAGTTTGAACAAATAACATCTTTGGTCTTTTTATTATTGATGATTAACCTACTAGGATTGTCTAATAAGGAAAAAATTTACTACAATTTCAATAAAATATGTTTAGAAATTTGTAAAATAAGAAAAAAATCTTTTATTTTTTTATTATTACCTTTATTTAGTACCAATTACTGGATGAAAATAAACAAACAAATGTATCACAAATCATTGCATTTATATTGAGTCAAACAAATTTATCTGTTCATTACTAAACACAATTACTTTAATTTATATTTATGAAATGTATAAGTAAAATAAAAATTATCATTCATTCACAAAGGTATGTAATATTAAAGTAATATAGAAACTGACATTTTTGTACATCATTATTATTATAGTTGTTGAAGGTCTGTGATTAAAAATTTTTTTACATAAGCTACATAAAAATATTTGACATTATTCTTAAAACATTTTTAACTATTCAAAAGTTTGTACTATATGTATAGCTAATAGCTATATTATGTTATGTTATATGATACGAAAATATTTGTATTTTATTTAAATAACCTCATTGATTACTGAAAAAACCTTAGCTCATGTAAAAAAAAATATTTGCCCCACTCTGCCTCTTCCCCGCTCAAGAAAAAAGTCTAGTGCCGGGCTTGCTAGAAGTTTTCAAGCTAATGCGGTATACCAAACGTTTGTAGACTGAACGGTATCTGATTGAATATATACAAATGGTTTATTTTGATATTACCGCGGTGTTGTTTATAGGTAGTTTTTAATACCCTAATATAGGTATAATGTAACAAGTATTCAAAATTTATTAAAATATAAAGAAATACCAACATACAAAATAATTATGAATAAAAATTATTTATATAGAGTAAGACAGATGAGTACATAGGAGGTATATTATTACTAAATAAAACCAATATTAAAAAAAATAATAAATGATTATGCTTAGTCATACCGTATGACTCATACGTATACAAATTACCTATAGAATACAAATATCAATGACTACGAACAAATATAAGCCAATAGAGGGCGCTCTATATACCTATTTGGACAATATTATATATTATTATTATTTATTACATTGACCAACGGTAAAAGCACCTCACAAAGTAACAACACCATGGAACGTGATTATATTTCAATAACCATTAATCACTACAATGATTTGCTCAGCACAATGTGCTCATGTATTTAAAATATTCTAATAATCTAATATTAAATAATGTAATTAAGAACTTAACAAAAATAAATTTATATTATATTTGTATACTGAATTCTTATTTTTGTTATATATTTATATAAAATAAAATAAAATTGTATAATTTGTACAATAAAAATAAATTCTTCCTTCAATCTTCATTACCTTTTCGAAAAAACTAATTTTATCTGATAGATTAGATGTTTTTTGTAAAGTACCTACGTTTTAAAAGGGGAATAGCGGGAATATTTCTTGCTTATTGCTACACCTGACGTAATTTAAGAACTGGTTATAATTCAGTGGTAAACTGGCCCGCGTAGAGAGTGTGAAAAATCCACCGGGGCCGCTGCCGTTTAAAAAATATATTTTATTTGATCATGATAAATTAACAATAACAAATAACAATTATTGTTATAGACTATAACAGTAATAACACACAATCCTCTATATATTTTTTTATATATTAATATATAATATCATAATTAAATTATTAAATATAAACACATACTATGTCACCATTGTTCTGCGATGTCACCACGGCTATAGATTATATATATATATCTATAGCCGTGGATGCCACCAACCCAGCTTATCTGTTTGTCATTTGAAAAATAATTTTCCCTGATCGGCGCCATGAGCTAAAATTAGAAATAACAAAATTATTAATTAAATAGTCTATATTATAGTCTACAGACTAATATTTTAATATTTTTGTTTTTTATAATTTGTGCTGTGTTGTCTGTATCGTCAATCGTCATTGGTCATTCGTTATTTAAATATTTAATAAATTGTAAACACTATAAACACTGTACCACTAAATAGTGGACATTTAACAAAATTGCGTATATTACCTACCTATATAAATTTGTTTACCGTACTACCGAAGACCGTTCAGAGAATACTAAATACTTATTGTAATATTTGTTATTTTTCAACTAAACTTTGTTAAGTATATAAATAATTATTCACAAAATTAATAAATACTTTTTAGATATAAATTATTATATTTGTAAATCTCCATTTCAACATTTATTTTAAAATAAATAACAAATACAGAAAGTAGAAACTGAATAGTAGCTTTAAAAAAGTAATTAGGTATTAATAAACACAAATCAACATATTTCAAAGTACCTACTACTTAGTAGTAACTATTTTTCTTAAATATTACAATATTGACTAATGAAATTTTAATCATAGTTTGTATTACTTGAAGCTTAATTAAATAGGTATCTAAACAATTTTAATTTAAACTAAACAATAAATAAATAAATGAAGTATGAACAAGGTAATATTTTAGTCACATTTTAATAATTGGCACAGTACCTAGGTACTACAATTTTATTTAAAAAATATTGAATTGGATATTAGTTATTGCATTTGTCCAACCAATGTGATACATTTGATATAATTGTCAGTGTTTGGAAGGAACGAGTTCCAAAAGGAACGGATTCTTGGAACAAATTCTTTTTTTCAAGGAAAAAGAACAAATTTTTAGTCCCTTTTGTATTTCAATTTACGCAGATATTTAAATAATTAAAATTAAAAATATTTTTAAAAATTAATTTAGAAGTTATAAAAGTATTTTAGTTTACAATACACCAATGCCCTCAAATGTTCTTGTCGAGAGATTTGTTTCTACTGAATCCAATGATTCTTAATGTAATGACCATTAAACTTTACAGACTAGGTACTAGTCATAAATTCTATAAATGAACTATTTGAGAAATTAGTTTTTCTAAAACATATCAAAATTAATTTATAGTCTATTATTATATAATATTAATTAATATTGTTTAAAAATAATGCATAAATGATAAAACTATAATCAATATTATATATCCTTTTACTAAAATAACTAAAATAACTAAATAGTAAATTATAAAATAATGTACCTGTAGGTATATATTATAATTGAAAAGTAAACTCAAAAATAAGTAACTTACAACGCTAATTAATTAATTAATGTACATAAATATTTTTTTCAGTTAAGTCATTTAACCAGTATTGCTATTTTTATAAAGTATAAATATATATATTATATAAAAAAAACATTGATGATTAAATAAGAATAAACATTTTATTTACTAAAAAAAGAAATTAATTTTCTAAAAGAACGCATTCTTTTTTTTTTAAAGGAATAAAGAACAGAACAAATTCTTTTTTATCAGGAAATTGTCAAACACTGATAATTGTATATATATTATCGGAGGTAATAATTTCTTCTAAGTCTTTATTATGTTAAAAATGTATTTAACATTTAAAAGTAATATAGACAAATAGACAATTATATCTAGTTTTTATTTAAAGTAAAATTTTAAATGATTTATCTTTTATATATTAATTAGATAACAATTAACTATTTATAAAAATGGAAAAAAAATATGAATATAAAATATTCTGGAGCTGCAGAACAAAAGAGTAAAGAATCGAAGGATGTTATTAAAAGAATCTGAAAAAAGTTTAAAAATAACAGATATGATGAAAGTAGGTAACTAAGACTTATAATTTAACAACACATATTTAGAAACAATCATGTTCATTTAATACCTTTCTATTTTAGAAAAAGAAAGCATAGATAATTCAGATATTGGTAATGTACAAAATGACATTTTAGTTAGTACTGAATAATGATATTCAAAATAAAGGACAAGATAATGAAACAAGTGAAACGGTAGGTATGTTAGACATATTTTTTTTTTAATTAATGATATATTTTTTTAACTAATACACAAATAATTATATTGTCATAGAAACAAAAAGTAGGTACAAATCATAATGAAGAAATCCACTTACATATTCTAATAAGGTAAAGTTAAATCTTTGTAGAATTTACATAAATTAATAAATATTTTTCTATTATTCTACTGAAGATTCTAAATTAAGGAACTTATCTTCAAATTCACAATAACAATAGTTTAAACTTACTCAAAATCCTAATCTGGTACAAAAAATGAATTTCATTAAACAGCATCCTATTCAACCAACCTATTTCTCTAACATTAATTTAGACATACATTGTATTTTAAAAGCACTTCAAAAGGAAAAGAAATTGCAAGAAATTGGTTATCTGTGTTATGTAATGTCTATGAACTTAAATCTTTCTTCTGTCCTATTTGTATAGCGTTTAGTTCTTTGATAAGTCCATTTACATCAAGACAAACTAGTTTAAAACATATTCATGAATATATTAAAAAACATAAAGATAATATAACACACAAACATCCTATGGAAAGTTATATCAGTGCTTCCAATGATAAATCTATTAAGTTTGATATTAATTGTAATATTAAATATATATATATAATATAAATATATAATTATATACAAATTTATTTGGATTATTAAATAGACACACAATATTTTTTGGAGGAATTATATAAACCTATGTTTATATATGGATACAAAAAAATGATTCAAGTAATGGTTCAAATAAATTAAAAAATTACAAAAAATTGGTGAAAATAATACAAGGTGGTAGTGCCTTGAAAAAGCTTTATTTTGGATATTTGAAGGTGATAATGCTCTATTTCCAATTGTTATTGATGCATTGTATACAGTCTCAACTTTTGAAATTTTTTATGATAAAACATGTTCAGAAGTGACTTCATTAATAGAAAAATTGAGTGATTTCAATATAATTCTTACTGCACATATTTTTTATATGTATTTAAAATTACTGGACCCACATTCACGGTACTTTCAGACAAAGGGAATGGATATGTTAACTGCTTGGAACATGATTGATACGGTGAAACAAGAAATTAGTAATATCAATTTTGAATTCATTTAAAAAGTCTAAAAATTTCTATAAAAAATGAATGTTCAACTTAATGATATGAATTTGCCAGATGATTTAGTTGTAAAATATAAACTACCTATAACAAATATATGCGGAAAAGAAAATGTATTATGACGTGTGAAAATGAAATACCTCAGTTGCTAATAGACAAATTCAGAATAAATACTTTTCAAATTGTATTGGATCAGATTAAAGAAAGTTTAAACAGGTGTTTTTCAGTTAATAAGAAATTATTAGCTGATATTCATCAATTCATGGTACCTAAGAATTTTACTTTACAAAATATGCCAAAAGATGCTTTAAAAGAATTAGCAGATCTAACAAATATAGATCTTGATCAATTAAAACTGGAACTTCAAAATTTTTAAATGTAAACACAAACTTATTGAATTCTGTAGAGAAAAGAACAAAACTAATATATTCGGAGCCCGAAACTGATGAGGAAATTGACATAGAATTGGAACTGGAAAACAAAGAATTTGATGGGATCAATGAAACTGTTTCCTTGTAAGATTTATAGTGTAGATATTTGTTGTATTTAATCATGTTTAATAATTGTTATTAAATTTATGGTTTCAGGTAAAGTAGTTTACAGTAATCACAATAAACAAAATTATGCAGCTTGCATTGTGTTTATAGTTTGATACACAACTTAAATTTGTATGTTTCTGTTTAAACTACACTATGTGAAGCATATCAATTTTTTTTATCTTTATCAGTTACAGAAGTTAATTGCGATTGCGAATGAACCTTTAGTAAGCTGAAACTAATAACAAATAACTAGATTAAGATCTAACAATTTAACATGGACAATTTGGAATCTCTACATTTAATGTTTGTAGAAAAAGAGCTGTTGAATGAAATAGATATGTCTGAAGTAGTAAAATATTTAAAAGAGTCATCCACTATAATGCAATAAATGTTAAATTTATAAATTAAAATGTACAAAATGTATACACATATCTATATATATATTATATTATATTTGTTATTTCATTCATTCATCAGTAATAATTTGTCACCTATTATAAATGATTAATGTGAATCTAATAAATTCACTATTTTATGGTAGTAATGTATTTGATGAATTTGTGTGCTACATTAAAATTGTATTTTATATATAAAAAAAAAAAGACTATAAATATAGTAAATATAGGTAATATATTCTTTAAAAATGTATGTAATGGCTGTAAAATTGGCCATAATCGAACATAGCGAATGATACATCTTTTGAATGTACAAAAAAGATATTTGGGCCAGCCCAATCCGCCACCGCTATTATATGTTGAGAATTATCATTAGATGAATATGCTTTAATTTTCATTTTTTAAACGATTTGTCTAAATTCAATTATATTAATATACGGTATATGATCTGAGGGACCTTTTTCAATTGACTCACCTCTAATAGCATTCTGACATTCACAATTTTTAATTATACATCTCCACTCTCCAGTATACTGTTTCGTCTCATCGTCTGTCTTTCGATCCACTCTAAATATGTAACGTTCTATGTAATGTACTAATAATAAATAAATCCTTATTTTTATTACCTACTTTTTATGTATTGCATTTTAAGTTAGTATAATAATATGAGACAGAAAATTCACTAATTTAATAAAACATAAAAAACAACACATTGAGACATAATATCATCACTAACTAAATCAATTTTATATCCATAAAATAAAAAAATACTAATTAGTAATTACTAATATAGGTACCTACCTACCTACCCAGAAAATTGTGATCGCTGACCGCTGTTATAGTCCTGTAGCTCTAATTGTTATCGCGGTTTTACCGTTTCTATATTTATTAACTGTCGCTTTAATGACTTCGCGCTCTTTACATGTAGACCCAAAATTGTTATGTTTTAAACGTAAATTATTTTGTTTAATATTGATATTAATCATTATATAATTATGTTTGTTAATAGTGTATTAGTGTCAATATAATTTTAATACTTGGAGCTAAACATACCATATATTGTGTAAAAACACAATTGTCAATGAAAAATCAAACCTAATTAAAATAAAATATTCTGTTATTTCTTAAAAACCTAAAAGGATAGGAAAACATTGTTTGTTTAAATAAGTTTCTGTTATTAAAATTGTGATAAATGGGTTAGGTTGAATTTCGATTCTTAGATTTTCTCAAGAACGAGTTCTTTTATTCATTGGACTCATTGAATCAATTACCCCACGGTTGCCTATATTATCACAATATTATATTTACATGAAAAAGTTTGCTGATGTCTTCCAATCTCACCAAAACCCAATTTTCCGAATCCTAATTCGCTGATTATTTCAGATACTTCCAATATAACAAGTCAGTTTAAAGATTATATTAAATATATTATATATTTGTAAAGATATAATAACTATATATATATACCTATATTATATTATTATTCATCAACGTTGATTAAAAAATGATTTAGAGTCATATAGAAAATGCTATTATGAATACATTTATAGTATTTGTTTTTAAATCGTGTTCTATCAATTAGATGAACATAGTTTTATAACATAATATTTATCACTAACAAATCGTAATATTTTTCTGATTTAATTTTTAACCAACCATTAGAATAATATTAATAAGCACTTTTAAATAATGATCGAACTACACTACGGTCTACAACTACGACACAGTGAAAATTAAAAACAGCAGGAATAAACTAAAATCGCCTGTATTGAGATTCTATTTTGACTTCTACTAGTATTTTTAGTGTATAGAAAATCATCAAACATCATTACAAATGCTTTTAAGTTTTAACACATTGTAACTTGTAAGTAATGTTTATTCATACATTATAATTTATTAAAATATGTACATGTCTTGTTAAAACAGGACTCAAATTAATTAAGAAAAGAGCCCAGAAATCTTGTAGACACCAGTATACCACCCGAAATTTAGGTCTGCCCGATCGATTTGTGTACCATGTTATTCATTGCAAATTCTACCTTAATATAATTTTGTCCTACTCATTATTAGGTTCAGTGAATTTTTTTAACATTGGCACTATTGAGCGGTTAACGACCTTAACCTGTCCGTTTGCTATAGGTGTCCCAGTTCCTATTAACTCGTGTTTAGCTACCTAATTCAGACAATAATAAGGTTTTAAAATCATTTAAGGCAAGGGCATACGCAGAAAAAAGTTTTGGGGGGTGTTTTTGAAAATCAGTTATTGAAAAGTAGAACTTTTTTTTAATAAACATACGACATTTTTTTGTGGAAATTAGCTATACCTACTTAGGTACAATACATATTTTTTTTAAGTATAAACATTGATATAAAAAAAAATTATAATACTAAATCTAATTTTCGCGAAGTTTTAGCCATTATGTTAAGAATATCTTCACAGTTAACACCTATGTCTCTATCTCTCTATGTATATTTAACAATATTAATTTATTTAATCTTTCGTCGCCAGTTTTGTTACGTAAATACGTAGTATGTACCCACGTCAATACACAATAGGTATAATTTTATTTTATTTATAAATCCTGTTTAAGTATTTTTATTTTTATTCAAATTATATAAATTATTTTAATTTGTTAGTATTAAATTTTTATTTTGCTTTAACCGGTTTTTCACAAACACAATGTAATATTATACCTATCTATCAAAGTATAATATGACAATTAACATTAAATAGAATAAGTAAATAACCATATAAAAACCAAATATATCGGGGGTTGTTTGAGCACCCAAAACACCCCTCCCCCCTGTGTACTTCCCTGATTTAAGGTGAAGACAGTTCCTCTACCGGAGATTTTTGAATAGGAATGGAAATAATTTTTTAAATATAGAAGTACTTCATCGGTTTTTGTTATGTTACTTTTGAGTAATTAGCATCGTACAAATTTAGTAAAACTATCAACAACGACTAAATGTATTGTTATATTTAGTTTTCACATCTAACGGTCCCAATGATAAATATGAACAGTTAAGAATGTACGATCACCTTATGGAATTCTATGTAAATATCCTTATTCGTGTTTACCTGCTAAATATATAGGAATATTCAATGCACTTTAAGCAATTAAATAGTAAATACATAATTATGGACTTCAATGTCATATAGTGGTGTTTATAGGAGGGTAGAGGTTCAGCATCCCATGAAATTCATTGTTGGTACGGCATACATACAGTGTACGAATTTATTTAGTCAATGTATTAAATATATTTTTGCAAACTTGTCTCGAAAATAGGTTTTTTTGCATTAATTTAATTATAATATTCTAGTTTTCATAGTTTATTATTAAAGTTAATTATTATAAATTAAGTTAATTTATAATATTATTGATTCAATATATTTTTTTTATAAACTATAGGAGCACTTCTTCCCGAAATTAATTCCTTTATACACCACTGATGTCTGATTTCATATATCGTACATGAAATGTTCCGATATGGTTTCTGTCGCGACCAATATACATCATTCATATACAGTATTATTTCCTCTCTCTCTCTCTCTCTCTTTATGAAGTCAGCAAATGCCAAATATTTGTTGTGCAAACCTCCACAAAACTTTAGAAGCGTTTGCCAGTCTAAACGATATTTTTAAGTATTTGAACTTTTCTAACGGCGTTATAAAAGAGGTAAACAGATGGATATTTCATTCATTCGAATGTGGTAGAATCCGTCAATAAGCGAAATTATGTTTTTACTATTAAGCATGTCAATTTGGTCATCAATAAGAGATGAGGGAAAATTGTCCTATAAAGTAATTTTATTTAACTCACGATAGTCTGTGCATAATCTCAGATCATCTGTTTTCTTTCGGACAAGTACAATTGGAGAACTGTAAGGACTTCTGCTATTTGTTTTAATTACACTTTCTTTCAACAAAACGTCTATTATAAATGTTAGTTTTTCCGGTCACCATATTATATACGTCATTGTGCTCTATAGGAATTAAGTTGATCGTGTTTAAGTATTACTGTATTAATTTCATTTCTAAATTAGGGTTAGCACTAATCTGTTAACATCGTTCACTCAAAACATATACTCGTTCTTGTATATAGTTGTATATAGTTCTAGTAATTCACTTCTATATATAAATTCTATACTTTCTGGTTAATATTTAATTTTTCTACATTAGATACATTAATACTATTATAATTTGACAATAAAAGCATGACACCGTTTTTTTTTTTATAGTCATTGTTGAAGATTTCTGGCAAAAATAAAAGATAATATTAGGATAATTTTTAAGTCACCTATAAAAGCACGCGTTTTCTATACGTGCTTTTTTTTAATAGTTGTCATAGTTTTAACTTTTAATCATTATGAAGAGTTACGTTAAATATAAATCACCAGACGTGTATCGGAGTGCAATATTCTAGAAAGCTTGAATTTCATTAATTTTGATTTTTTCGATACACCAGTTTTTACTTTATTAAAGAAAACACTTTGGTGACTAATTCTCTAATATATTTAGCGGAACGCGGAAGTGAACTTAATCCAGGGGTCAACAATTAAATTGTATGGTGGTCCAGATAATTTGAAAAACAATTTTCTAGAGCCAGAAAAAAACTTAATAATTGTTGTGTTATTGTGATTAATATTGTAAATAGCGATAAACGATTAACGCCATCGTAATCTTCAAATACATCATAAAAATAGATCAAATATCTATTATATGTGGAAAACCAGCATTTAAAAAAATATATATTTTTTTGGAGTTCCAGTTACCTATTTCTCTTCGTGGGCCAGATCTGGCCCACAAACTGTCTATTACTGAATGTTTACGATTAATATCTGACAAACGTTTCAACTGAGGTTAACATTTTAAGTAAAATGATAAATAATCAACACCAGAGGCGTAGCCAGGATTTTATTTATAGGGGGGGGGGGCTAAATACTTTTAACTTGAGTTATTGTAAATCAAAAACAACAACAAAACAAAAATACTGATAACATATTAACGTTAATACTTAATTATAAACGTTAACGTTTTTACTATTTTAAATAATATCAATTTATAAGACAATTTCCATATTTAAATTTAAATATTTCATAACAACATAAAAAAATACAGCCAATAGGGGGAGGGGTTTATAGCCCCTTTAGCTCCCCCTCCTGGCTACGCCACTGCTCAACACCTTAAGTACATGATTGAACCTTTAAAGTTAGATACAACGTACCTATTTATTTAAAATAAAGTGAAAAATGTCCATTTCTCTTCTAGAAAATTTTCAATTTTGAAGTACTACAGTGAAGCCATCCAACATGAATAATATTATATGATTTATCTAGTATATTTAAGATGTTAAAGATTTCCATACTTTATTTATAAATGAATTTTTCATGCTATAAAATCGCATGAAATTTTTTGTAACTATCATTAGGAGTCATCATATTATACGATCTAAGTCCAACGTAGAGTTCAAATGATTGAATTTATAATGTTAATCGCTTTAAAACTTAGACTATCTGTATCTATTGATCGAACAAATAGGCAATAGCACCAATAGATAGCTTGTTTAGTTAAGTTGTTCACAATTTTTAAATGTGAAATCAAATGCGTTTATTACGCTAAATTATAATCTTAAGAACTTCTTAAGAAGTGGACAGTATATTTGTTTATGCTAAATAGACGATATATAATTTAGTAGTCTCATGTTCTCGTAGATGTGTCTAGAACTATTTTGCAAAATGTGCACAGAGTAAATTTTTAGGAAACCCTTTGTAAAATCAGACTTCATCCCTATCCAAGAAAATGAATTCTAAAAGTTAGCATTGAGTAATTTAAATTCACAGATATGGCCATTATCTGGGCTGGCATTGTCGTCAGACCCGCAAACCTGTTGACCATACAATAAAATAATGTTACATAGTTTGTGGTTGGTTTATGTTATAAATTAGGACAGTTAGGTACCTACCAACTTACATTTTTATTTTAGAGGAAACAACTGTGTGTAATATTTGTTCTTGGTTGCAAGAAAAACGGAATTTTAGATTCTCATAATTCATATTAAAATAATTTAAATTATACATTTTTATAAATGTATGATTTCTAAAAACAGTAAAAACCGTTATTATTTTTAAATTTAATCTAATTTTATAAACAACTTTTGCTTGTTTCAAAACCAACCCAAACTGCCCACGTATGATATTACAACGAACAAAGGGATTTACATTTTGCGTCGTAGTAAATAAGTGGTTACAGCGGTTACTATACCTAACCGCGCTTGTTATACCATATCAAGTGTTGTGTTTACAAATCAATGAACGCCGAGTTGTAATCTCCCAGAAGCGGTCATATTGCTTACAAATTCTGACTTTTCAAGTTCCAAAACGGATCTGGAAAACATCAGCAATATAAAGAATTAAAGAATACCGTCGTTGTTGTTTTGTGGTTCCATGTGCTGACATAGATGCACACTTATTGATTTATTGTTCACGTGGTTGTTGTACATAGACCGCAATTTTGGGCGGCAGCCGGCAGCAACGGTTCATGTACAATATCTTTGGAGGTAACTACTATCAGACGGAAGATGACCGCCATATATGATAACAGAGGCCAATATGCATCTGCCGTTACCGTATCGTGTTTAATGATTGTTTCGTATTTTCTTTTGCATGACTCGTACTTCGTAGTTCGTAGTAACGCGCGTAAATTAACGACGCTGGATTGCATCGGTATTGTGTACGTATCGCCACCAAATAATTATAATATTTTAAATTCTTCATATTTCTTTGTTGGGAAGTGCGTTTTGTCTCGATAATAATAATTTTACTCGGGTGGATACGAAGAAGTTTCTCATTATCGGTCTCGGACTATTCGACCCAAACCACCGTGTTTCCGCTGCTCTGTTGATTATTGCGTTTTATTGCGATTCCCGTTTCAATGTTCGTATTTCCCGTAGCGCTGTTGCAGTTGTTCCACTCAGTGTCCGCTTTCCAGGCGTGTGTGTGTGGTGTGTGATCTTGTGTGCCTGAACGCCACCACAACCATTGTTCCACCATGAACAACGACATTTACAAGTGTCGATTATGCGATCGCATGTATCATGACAAGGAAGTCGTCATCGATTTATCGTCGGAGGAGGCAAAGAAGGAACAAATTACTTCCAAAATACTCATCGCCCTGTCAATCATAGTAAGAGCACATACTGACATATTTGGTAGCTCTTATGATTAATATTATTATTATAATTATAATGTTCTATCATTTCGTATACTTCACTGGCATTCGTCTCTTAGTGTTCACAACTGTTAAAAATATTCCACCAATGTCCCCGTGGCGTATTTACCATTTATTTTTAAATAAAGTCTACTTGTGTTTAGTCTTTTTTTAAATTTAAAAGTTAAAAGTTCGTTTCACTTCAAAAATATGTGTATCAATACTATTCAGTATTATTTATTTATATGGATTTCATTGTAGTATATTAATTATATAATATTTAGGTATATTAATTATTAGAAATTGTTATTATTAATTTTAAATTTTAAATTTTAAAATTAATAGATTTGTGCTAGGTACACTGAATACAATATTTTTAATAATAAACTGATATCATCATCTAATTTATTGTTAGTAACGAGTTGTCACTAGCCTCAATTATATAATATAATATGTTTCAAAAGAGTTGAAAACCAATTTAGTTATGTTAATATTTTTGAACCAATTTTATTAAAAAATAATTGATAAAGTACCTACTATTGTACAAAAAAGCACTTCTTTATTAAAGAAAAAAAGAAAATATTCCTTGAATTTTAAATAATTTCTTGATGATTATAATCAGAGTTTGGACTCTATAACAGTAAGAATTACAATTATACGCACTATCAATAGTAGTTACCTATAACGCTATAAGCCTATAACCAAATAAATCTTGAAATACATAGGTACCTAAAAGTTATTTTTTTTTATAATTTATTTATTAATTTTTGGTGATTGTATATTTAAAATTTAAGATATAAGAGCATATAAATTTATATAAAAAAAAATTATGAAATCATTAAACTACTCACTTCATAAAATTATTTGTGAAGTAAATTTTTCGCTTAACATATTTAAATCTGATTCTATGTCAATATGTATAGTTAAATTAGTAGGTATTTAATAATATTAAGGTATGTCTTTTAAAAAATATTAAGGTATTTTTGTTGTTATTGCATATAATATATATGGCATTTTTATTAACATAAAGTATTTTATAATATAACAGTACCTATTGATAATAATAAAAGAATCTAGAATTTATAATAGGTAACAGCATAAATAATATAGTACTTGGCTAATAAAGTATTTTTAAATTTATTATAATGGATATTAATCATAATATTTTGCCCATTATAATTGATACCACTATATATTTAAATAATATGTTGTATATAATATTATTTAGTTTATTCTAGAACATTTAGGTTAATTTCTGTTTCCAAAATCTTCCTTCATGTTTTCCTATGTGTTACCAATTCTTCATTCACTACTCCTAATTACTTAAGGTTTTTTTCACTCGGTTTTCCTATTGTCTTGGTTTTCCTCTTGGTCAACTTAAATTTCTGTAACAAGTCTAACATCAATATTCAATAATTAGTTTGAAATTTATTGTATTATTGTTTGACTAAAATTGTAGTAAAATATTAATGCTCGTATTAATGTGATTAATTTGACAATATATGGAGTTGTAAGTGTTAAATATTTATATGCTTTTTATATTTATTTGGCAAAATTAATTTTTAGCACCTTCTCTTGTATTTGCTTAAGAATGATTGGTTAGACTAATCAGTTTTTAATATATTCCTTCAAAATTATTTTAAATTTGATTGTTATAAATCAACAAGTGTCATAATGTGATTTTACTGTAATAAATTACTTACTCTTTTATTTAAATTTGTAAAGTATATCAATGAATTATGGAGGCCTTTTATATTGAAATACTATTATTGCCTTTGATATTATTGTGTCCCTATTTATTACCTTATTTTCAATGCCTTAGATATGATCAAATCAATAAACGTAAATAAACAACTTAATTTGAAACTAAAAATTATTAATTTCAAAATAATTTATTCTATCTATTAATCTATTTTTTTTTTTTTGAAATTATTCTTGGTAATTTTCGATGCCGCGACTACCACTGGTCTAATTCTGTTATCTAGACTACATATTAACATATACATGTTGACACATTTACACGTCTTCAGTCAATCTCTGTTGTTACTGGAGTCCATACTCAGCATATTGAATGTATTTGGGGCACCACTAAATGGAGAAATAAAAAGCATTAGGGGACCATCCGCCATCATTTAGAGTCCTATATGACAGAGTTTATTTGGAAACACAACTTAGTTGATGGAGATTCATTGGATAATATATTGACAGACATTTTGGAAAATTATCCACTAAAAATAGAATTTTAGACTTAAATAAAATTATTTTATCTCTATATATTATATAACCTGTGATAATTTTAACTGTAATGTTTGTAGGTAATGATTTTATATTTTATTTAATATTAATATTTATTGATTATATAAATGACAAATTCATGTTGGCCAGGACTTTGAGGAGGTAGTCGAGATAATGGAATTGAGACTCGTGGTAGTCGGGATAACCGAAAAGTACCTAATTTTTTTCTTAGCAGCATAAAATATTTTTATGAACAAAAAAATACTTAACTGTTAGTAACATATTTACTAGTTGAATACTTACTTAGCTAATTTTTATTTAATTAAAACAATCAAATTTATTATTTTTAACAAAAACTGGAAGTTAAACATTTGTGTTACAAAACAGTCAGTGATACTTGTTTACTCACTGTACACAAGTTTTTATTTGTAAACTACTCATTTATATACAATGAAAAATGTGAACAATTATTTTCAATTTGTAACTTGCAGTACATATTCAAGATAATGATTCAATTTATCTTAAACATTTTAATACGATTCACATGTTAATTAAATTGAATAAAATCAAGTTATTATTTTTGTCAGTGATAATTTGGTCATGTTTTGAAATATTATATATTTCTATATGCCTATTTTAGTTAAACGTGTGATGTTAACGAGACACAAGTTGTCAGTCCTCTTTCTAAATGTTTTTGAGTTTTAGTAGACTTTTTCTGTAGTTTATTTTATGCTAACGAGTTTAATGTTTGGTTCATTAAAAAGCATATATTAAAATTTGTGTGCAGAAAAAAGTTGCAAAAAAGGACAGATGTAAGCAAATGGGTATCGCCCATTTCACTTCCTTGACTTTATCATTGGAGATTTTATTTCTTCTAATTGTGCCCATCTTAAAATGACACCAGAAATGCTAGACCATAGTTATTACTATTTTACTTTATATATAACTTTTTCGAGACTGCCATTATTCATTAAACCTTAAGAAATATGGATTTTTTTTTGTTTCTAAGGAAAGGTAGTTGACATTTTTTGGTGATGTCTTTCTTTTATCATCTACTGTCCTCTTTTTAGGCAGATATTCAAAGCACATCACTGTACACAGTGTATCCCTTGTCAGACCTCTCCTCTACATTCTTCTCTGTTAAAATTTTTTCAATTATGTTAATGAAGACTATGTTTCTACATTTTAATTCTGATTGCTTAAATATTGCTTCCATGTTATAGTGTTTAACACTATTTCAATACTCTAGAGTACTGTCTTCCCAAAATAATTGCCACCAAACTGAAGAAATATCATAAAACTATTTCTTACATTTCTTGATATGGTCAGAAACCAAGTAGGAACAACTTACTAAGTATACTAATAATTTGTTAGCAATAATATTACTAATTTATACATTTTTTTTTATGAAATATAATTTTATTATACCTATGTCATTAGTCATAAATCATAATGAAATACTTATGAAAGTGATCAAATTTGCTAGTCACTTAAATATTTAAATTGAATAGGTTATGTTCAAAAACAACTAGTATGTAATGCAAATGTACCTACATAATACAATTATTCCAAAAATGTATTTTTACGGCTATCTTGTTGTATGCGCTCTACCATTTGATTGCACTCTACAGTGTTTTTCCACTCAAAAACTATATTTATATTTTAAATGATATATTTTTGTAATTAATGGATAATGTTAGTGGTTTTAATTATGAACAAAATTTCTTATAAATATATAATATATTATTAAAAATTATTATATATTATCATTGTTTGTTATTCATTAATAATATTATAAATACAAAACTAATTAGAAAAAAAAATGTCATATAGGAAAAGAAAGTGCTAATCTTTATTACCATTAAGTCACAATAATAAAGATATATATTGGGTTGGGTATTATTGCCTTTATTAATTTGGTAAAATTGGATAGGAGCACATACAACAAGCATCTTGTAATTGCAGGTAGACTGCAATCTGTGGTATCTGTGTGCATACTGTATACAGCAAGATAGTTGTTTTTATTATATTTTAATACATGTTATGCTAATATTTAAAATCAAATTGTTATTTCATAGTTCATAGATACCTACTTAAATTTAATTATCCATTTACTTACTTTTTACAGATTACTGATCATGATCCTACACCGAAGTATATTTGTAGGGTATGCTATGGGCAAGTTGAAGTAAATTTTAGATTTGCAACTACGTGTCGAATAAATAATGCAAAACATATGGAAAAATTAATAAATGTACCATCAAATGATATGCTCAGAAAAGAGCAAAACAAGTTCATGAGAACACCTGTTCATGTTTTGGTAATATCAAATTTAAGCTTTAAAGTATTACGCACACTTTAATCATGAATCTAATACAATTATAGTTATTCAATTAAATATAATGAACTTAATTTATTTTATTTTGATTTTATAGTTTAATAAATACCAGTTTGATATGAAAGGGTTGTTTGATGCAGTAACAAAGTATTTGAATGATACTAATGAAGACCCAAGTTCAACTCGACATTTTGAAAATTTTGACAAATATTTTGGTCTTAATAACCACAATGGGTTAGTATTAGCTTAAATATTATAATCATTATAATAAGTATTAAACACATTTTTTCCATCATAAAAATAATTTTTTTCTTAACAATTTGTATAAATTGATTCATGATTCTGAGTTTGAGTATTTTGTTTTTTAAAGTATTTATGTTTTATGGATAGTTAATAGGTACCTAATTTGTTAAAATAAAAATAAATACATTATTATGGTAATAAACTAAATAGAAAATATATTTATTGTTAATGTTTTGTTTAATAATATTTATAAATTTAATTAAATTTTATATTTTATAAATAGTATTCATTTGGAAAACAGACCTAATAACCTTACCTTTTTTTTAAAGGGATTAAACAGTAAAGATGCTTGATATAATATATACTTATATTAGATACCTTAGTATTTTTTGTTATAGGCATACAATTTAAACATAATATAATGATTTTTGTATATACTTACTTATTAGTTGTTATGTATTGTTTTATAGTATTACAAATAGATTTAATATTGAGAATGATAATCCTGTTGGTAATGGAATTCCAGAAAGCTCTCCAGTACTTGATGTAATAGAGCCTAATATGTAAGTAGATAATACAATTTTATTGTCTGTTTTACAATGGATTCTGCTTATATTCATTAAATATTAGATGTAACCGTACATTAGAATATATTATTTACTAAAACCTAATATACTATTAATGTTAAATTTACTTATAATATAATTAAGATGAAAATTGACCTAGAAAATCCTTTAATAAAATAACTTATAAATTCTTTGTAAGCTAATTTTTTTTTTGGAAAAAAATTAAATCATTGTTATATTTTTTACAAATGTTTTTTATACATTTATAATTTTTGTGAAAAGAGGTTATAATAAGCAGAATTCATTATATATACAGTGGAACCTTAATAACTTGAACATCTATAAGTCGAATTTTTGATAACTCGAATTCTATTTTCGCCCCAAACCAATTCGAGTTACCGAGGTTCCACTGTATTTTAATTAAAATTGTTTATTTGAATCTAAATTATTATTTCATAGTATTTTATCTAATAATTTTATAGTAGGGTATTAATATGATTTACAAAAAATTCCATTTTAATTGTTGTATTTTTATATTTAAAATGCATAAAGTATTTTTGTTTTTCTAGTGACACAAACAATATTGACAATATTTATAATTCTGGCATAAATCCTTATAAACGATCTTTTATATTTATACCTATCGTGTAAGTATATAATAAATATTGATATTAAAATGTTAAATATACAGGTAAATAAATAAAATTAATTTTTATAAATAATTTAAAGTAGATAAGCTTAAAATTGTTATAATTATTTTTCATGATGTAATCTGATAATAAGTAGATTTTAAGAATTTTTTTTTTATTTAAATAAAGAAATTTTGGTATTTATTTAGTATGTGACCTACCGGACGCATGACCTACCAGATCGATAATTAAATAATAAATAATTGAAAAACAGTTATATTAAAAATCATAAAATTAAGTTATTTTATTATTACAGATTACGGATTACATTCAGTATCAGTCAACAAAATATTAGTGTAAAAATATGTCATAAAATTATTTTATTATAAATACTTTTTAAAAACAATACCAATACCGACACTTATAAAATAGGAAATGTCATTTTTTTTTTAACATTTTTGTCAAATTTTTTTGAAAAATAATTTTAAAAAATATTAGAAATACTTGTATTCGAATACTTTACAAAATAAAGATAACAGATAGTAATCATAGTCATAATAATAATATAATAATTGTGATAGTTACGTGATTTTTCATTCGTCAGTCATAAAATTATTTTATTATAAATATTAAATTATTTTTGGCAATACACTTTTTGTATATCACTTAAAAATTTAAAAAAAATTGTATCTTGCCTGTTAATAGATCGGTAGTTATATTATATAATATTAATATAATAAAATTATACAGATAAGCAAGCATAGGTTGTCCGTCATCAATTGTCCGTACCTATAATAATAGTATAAATAATCGTTTTGGTAGATCACATACTAAACCCGGTAATACAGGTAGGTAACATACTAAACTCGATTTTTGCTCGGTAGGTCACATACTAAACGAATACCAAAATTTTTTCTATTAGAAATCATACTAAATACAATTACATTAAATTAAATACAAAATTATTATTTCTATATAAACTCAATTTTAATATTTAATTGAAAACTTTGTGAACATTAAAATATTTTAGCATTAGAGTGTTTTCAGCATTATTTGTATCGCCCCAAATTTTGCATATAAAATTGTTCATTATAATTGTATCTTCATAGATTTTTAATTTTAATAACGCAAATTTATTTGTATGATTTATCGATTATCTTAATATATAATAATAAAGATTAAAGTTGTCTCTAGTAGTGGAATATCTATGATTTTTAGAACTGTGAGAACACAAGAGGCCTTTATTATATGTAGGGCGCGGATATACATTCTCTTAAAATAGCCAAAATATGATGCTTATATTCTCTTAAAAATTTAAATATTCTTTAAAACCATAAATATGTTTTTTTATCAATTTAATTTTTTAACATTAAAATTAATAAATATAAATAATAAATAATGAATAATAACATTATTAAAATAATAGTTAATAAACATTATATTTTTTAAACTTTGATTTTAATATTAAATTTACAAACAAAATAACATACTAATTAAAATAATAAATGGAATAACAATATATTGTTATAATAAAATAGTATTCACCCTCTCAATTGTATCACCTTAATCAGTGTAGTAGTCTTTAGTAGGTATAGATAAAAAAAATTAAAATAGTAATTGTATTAATCAGCCTTATGGTTTTCCTTAAATATGTAATCCTAAATATTAAAAAATTGTTATTTATTAATTTAAAATTTTAAAATTTTAATAGACTTCGAATATATTATTATAAAATGATAACTCGTTATTACTGGAAGAAAACATGTGATAATTTACGTGGTAACATAATTTTATCAATTATTCGGGTCACTTATTTTAGTTATTGAAATCTTAGACAGATTATCTATTGTTAGGTAGTATCTTAAATTGTGCTTGAAATGTACATATTTTTTTTATTCCTGGAAATATTTCGATACATAAATTTTTAATTAGTGAAATATGCAAAATAAAATTTTGTATTCAGATTCTAATCAGTGACATATATTACTCTCGTTGTTACACATACATCCATTAAAAACATGTTTTTACATAGAAATCAGCGCTCTAATTATATGTAACATCAGCCAACTATGCATTACTTACTCTACTGGTTCTATTTAATTATTGATTTATGAAGAAAGAGTGGATATTTTTTGAATTAATTATTCAACTTAGGTAAAAATCTGTGGATGCTACTCATTATGATCAAAATTAATTAATATTTGTTTAGTTTTTATTCTTATGAATAAACACTGGATTTTTGTGTAGCTAACTCTTAAAAAACATGCAATTAAAATGCTGAAATGTTCAAAATTGTGCCAAAACAAATTATTATTAGTAGGCATTATGTAACAAATTTTTCATTATAAGTACTTTATGTTTTATTTTTATTTTTTATAATTTATTAGTTGGCATTAACTATTAGTTATTATAATATTATATTAAAATATAAAATTTAAAAAATAATATTAATTTAATTTAAATAAAATAATAATTAACTGATTTACAATATTTTATTAAAATTTGTTATCATGTGCATTTCTAAGCAAAAATATTTGTACATAAGTACTAATAAGTTCATTTTTATAAAAAAAAAACCGGAAAGTGCAATTTTGTACAAAATAAAACTTTCTTTAAATTAATCTACTTCTCTTGATTTGAATTTGTAGCTTGTTTCTATAGGATTTATAACACATAAAAAATGCATTGTATGGGAATCCAGTCTCATAATAAATATAAGTATAATTTATACTTTTGGCAAAAATCATATGATAAGTGATGACAAGTAGCTATAATCATTTTTAAAAACTTCAAATATAATACACAATTATTATTATATTAAAAAATTAACTATAGTTAAATTAAATAAGATCCTATTTATTTGAGAGGATTAATCTAATAATAATTAGTTTATAATAAGCCTAAATATGAAAAGCTCTTCCTTTCAATAACTCAAAATTCAATAATATTTCCCCCTAATAATATTGATAACAATAGTCATTATTGTATATTTTATTATTGGTAAATAATAAACATACATTAATTTCTAAAAATTTTTTGTTTTAATTATAATATATTGTAAACTACATATAATATAGAATGTATATTATATAATGATATACTGTATTAAGTTCATCATTAAGTATTTATTTATTATTATTATTGTTTTTGTAGAAATGCAAATCAATTGAACCATACAGCTGAAACTAGCACGAATAAAAATGTTCAATTTAACAAAAACTTTCCTATTAAGTAAGTATATTATAATTAATTTAACACAAGTATATTTTATAACATTCATAAGATATTTAAATTATTAAGTTGTTTTATGTATTTTATTTATATTTTATAGTCTCAGTCGTTTAAATTATATAATATGTATATTGTATAATATATATATATATATATTGCATAAACAATTTAACCCATAGAATTAACTCTGGTGCTCTTGTATCTTTCATTTTATTACAAAAAATATTCCATATGTGTATAGTATACCTAACACATTTTGGTATTTGTCTTGTTAATAATTAGGTATATACTTCAAATTATGCTAGATGATGCATATTGCTAAATAGGATTCCTTATTTATTTGTATAGTCATCGTATACTGTTGTTTATTATTTCATTTAAAAAGTATTATACTTGAGTAATTTTAAATTTGTATTCTGTGAATTCTGATACTCTTGGGTTTATGATACTAGTGGAAATTATTTTTGTTATACCTTTTACCGTGTTTTATTTTTCTATTTAATTCTAATTTGTTAAAGGAAAAACAATGAATATAATCTTAAAATTATGCATTCAATGGCATTGTCTCCTCTTCTGATATACCTCAAAGTATTATTCATAAATCATAACTACTGCAGGCTAATATTAATTAGTTTTTCAATTTGGAATGTCAGTGTCATATCTTATTAAGCTTAATTTTCTCAACTAAAGTGTTTGATTTACTTCACCTACTTACCTTAAGGATTACTGTTAGATTGTGTTGGGAAATTTTATTTTCAATTTAAGTTTAACTGTTGTGTATCTAAATCCTTGTATTAAGGATATTCAGTGCAATGCATTTAAGCTTTTTTGTCTTTGTTCAAAGAAATTATCGTAAATTGAAAATGTTTAATTCTTATGTTATATTCATAAGTTTATCTTTAACTTAACCATTAATAAGTTTTTTGAACATCTGAATTATTGTTTAAAAAATTCCTAAAGTACATTTAGTTGTTTAAATGCTATATTTGCATTGACCTCCTGAAAATAAGCCATCAGTCAATCACTAAATTTAAGTAGTCTAATGGATTGCTGGCATTCTGTTAATTTCTCCTTCATTTCAATCTTCTGTCAGCAGATTTAGTTGTTCTTCAAACTTTTATTTCAGAGTTTATTTTTCCTTTATTCTATTTTATTCACTTCTGATTGATGATAAATTTGTTTACTTTCTACATCATATGTATTGTATCTAGACACAGACCCAGAGGGGGGTGTTTGCTTCCTGAAAAATAAATACTCTACACAATGTGTATTTTTCAGTAAGCTGAGTATATTTTTACACAAAATTAGTAAAAAAAAAAAAAATTGAAAAGTATTATTTCCTTACATTTGATATGTCTTTATTATTTACTTAAATTATAATGAATATAGTTTGTGTTAGAATTTAATTTTTTTAAATAAAGAAATTTGTTTGAGATGTGTTTTTAAAGTTGCTACTAATGTATATCATTTTGAATATTAAGCACTAATACACATTAATTTTGAGACCTAAAAATGGTCTTAGGATACAGTATACATAAAACAAGATCTCAATTTTAGCATCCCCCTCCCTATAATAAAAAATCCTAGATCTGCCACTGACTGTACCCAATAAACCATTTTTTACATATAGATATAATAAAATATACCTAATACCTTGCTTAGATTTTTTATTTTCACCTTTTCTTAATTTCTCATTAATAATAATTGATGAATGATTATACAAATATATAAATTTTTTTTTTATTGGGCCCAGTATATAGGTATACTGTATACATATATTTTGTATACATGGTTAGGCAAGTTACTTTATTTATTGTAACTGGTTACAATTTACAAGTTACTCTTAAACTGCGCAACTAGTTACAAGACCCTAAATACTTTTATGTTGTGTAACTGGATACAAGTTACAGTTATGTAACTAAGTTACATTTAAAGTTAAAAGTTTCACAAATGAAAATAATTATAAAAAAAACATGTTTATATAACAGTCTTAAAATATTTGTAAATTGTCCGAGTTATATAACTTAGTTACATGTAACAATGATATCCCCAACCGACTGTTTGTATACAATGTAAGCAATTAATTACTAAAATAAAATGAAGTATAATTTACTTATAGAAATTAATTAGCAATTAATTACTTACTGTTGATATTTAATTTATAATAGGAATTTTTTTATTACATCTTAATATTATTATTTAAAACAGTGTTATAATTTAATTTTTGAGACTAATGTTTAACCTTATATTTTTAGACATATTATTTTAATTTTTCTTTTTTTTTTAATTTTAAGTTTGTTAAGTTTGTTTAAATTATAATTTTATAAATGTTTATATTTTATTAAATATTTATAAATATATATTTTTAAAGTAGAATAAATAATGTAAATAACAATAGACTAGCCATAAATAATATACCACAAATATTCCATCATGCAGGGCTTGAATGAAATCAATTTTAAATATTGATAAATGTCATTAAAAATCTTTTAAAAAAATCAAAAGTAACATTAGTACTTATTAGAATTATTAAGTTTAAATGAAGTGGTATAAGTATTTTTTATAATATGAATATCTTATTCTAATTTTAAGACATTTTAATTATTAAAAAAACATTAACGATAATTACTCATTTTTATTTACTTTAAAAATAAAAATATTCAATTTATTTAATTACAACATTTTCTGTGGTTTTTTGGAGGTAGTTATCAAATATTTTAATTTTTAAATTAACTATGTGCAGTTTTAAATTGTA
Organism: Rhopalosiphum padi; assembly: GCF_020882245.1. Lineage (NCBI taxonomy): Eukaryota > Metazoa > Arthropoda > Insecta > Hemiptera > Aphididae > Rhopalosiphum > Rhopalosiphum padi. The sequence goes on from NC_083598.1 coordinate 32,874,273, forward strand.
ATAATTTACTCACTTATAATTTGTTTTAAAATTAAATGTTGAATAACTGCTTACAACAAACCACAGGTAATGCTACCTTAAAGTTTAATAACGAGTAAATGCATTCTAATTTTAATACTAATGAAGCTAAATCATAATCTATAAATGCTTAAAGTACATTTACTATGTTAAGATAGATACAACACATTTCCGAAGAAACAATATCTTCATAATTATTTTTAATTATTTTAATTACATTTTTTTTCAACTTATAACCTATAACCTAATTTATAACTTATTTTTAAAAAAAATTAAAAATGTTATATTTGTTTGTATTTTGTATAAGAAAAAAATATTACCTAGTTTAATATATATTGTATTAAATATATTTTTTTTTTTGTAGTTCTAGAAATAATGTAATCAAAACAAGTCAATATCGTGTACTAAGTAGACCAATTTCATTACTTAGAAACGGTCAAATTGCGTGAGTATATATATTATATAATTTAGTATATATATTCTATTTATATGTAGTAAATACTAGTTTATACTACATTTATATGTAGTATAAAAAAGTATATACAGTGATAAAATACATAACTTATTGCAAATAGGAAGTTTGAATAAGAAATTCTTATAGGTTTAACAATAATTTTTAATGATTTATGAATAATTTTCATTATTCTGGGTACATACAGTGGCGTAGCCAAAGAGGGTAGAGGGGTCATTGCCTTCCCCCCATTAGCTGTGTTTTTATTATTTTTTTATATCAGTACGTCCATAGAGTATAAAAAAAATTAGAAATGTTATTTATTATCTATAGCTGTGGTATCTAGTTCAATTACAAACGTTACCAATTGTTTTGTCTAGGCGATCAGCAGTGAATTTTATATAATAATATTTCATAGTATCTATTAGAGCAGTGTTTCTTAAACTTGTTTTATCCATGAAACCCTTTTTGATGTCCACTTTTATCGCGGAACCCCTACTTTTTTTTTTTTTAGCTTTTTTTAGGATGTTAAAATAAAAATAATAATAATTGTATATATATATATAATAATAATAATTTAATAATAATTACTTTAATTAGACTAAGTATACATTTTAATGGGATAAGTGAAATTGCTTTTTATTTTTACAAATATTTCTAATATTGGGCTATATTGATGAAATTTGTATTATAATATTAGGTTTGGCATCAAGTCTGCTGCGGTATTTTATTTTTGTCAATACATAGGTGGAGAACCCTTTTTCATACATATAAGTGGTTGCAAATGGTAAAAGTCCCAACATGGCCTTTTGTGACAATTGAGGATATTCATCTTTTGAACTGCACCAAAATTAGAGATAGCTGATAGGCTATTATTATTTAATATACAAATATTTTTTTTCTATAATGCAAACTTTTTTTCCCCATTAGTAATATTTAGTTGGATATTTTAAATTAATTTTCTTGAAAATTTTGAAAAATTAACTTAAGCTTTGCGGAACCCTGAAGTGATCTCTACAGAACCCCAGGGTTCCGTGGAACACAGTTTAAAAAACGTTGTATTAGATGTTCCTTGCGGTAACCGACCGCGCTCGTGTATCCCTACCCATCATGTTCCGCTGGCTTATCACTCCGCCAGCTTATCACGCTATATATAATGATGCAAGTCTAATATGTTTCATTTTGCCCGAAGATACTTTTTCTAGAAAAAATGTTCTAATTATAAACTTAAAGGGAGGTAGTAGTTAATTTGATTTATTTTGTACTTTGGGGTAATTTATTTTTATTTTTTTTCCAAAAAATATTTATGAATACATTTTCAATGCTTAATGCAATTTTATAAATATTTTAATTCTTTTTCAGCTATTTATAGACATTTAATTTTTTTAAATTTTTATTAGACATGTATAATAACATTTTTGTAGGTAAGTAAATACATATGAAAATTTAGTATAAGATTCATTACATTAATTAAATGAAAACTTAAGCATATAATTAATTAACAATCACATTAATATTGTGTAAGACAGGCATGTCAAACTCAAAGTATCAAGTGGGCCAAATATATTGAATAGTTTACTACGCGGGCCGCACATAAAAATTTAGCGAAAAAATAAATGTTTTGTAAAAATTTTTCAATTTTATTCTTTATATGTTCACGAATACAGCAATATTACAACCATGGCTTGCATTTCAAAAAAAAATTCCGTTGTACGTTATTTACGATTCAAGCCCTGATTACAACTAAATTAAAAAATGAAAAAAAAAATAACATTAACATTTAAATAAAATATAAATCATACCTACTAATTATTTATGAAAATAGGTGTATAAATTACAAAAAAAAACATATTAATAATTTTTTTTAGACGATATTTGACATCTCTTTTCTCCCACCAACTTTTCAATTTCGGGAGAAATATTATTTGACGAAGCCACTTTTAATACTGCATTTAGATGTGTGTCGGTTAATCTGGATCTTACGGGTGATTTATTACTGTTCATTAATGAAAAAAGTTGCTCGCATTGATAAGTACTACTAAACATAGAAATAATTTTACTTGCAAATCTACGAATTTCTACATAACGTGTTGGCACAAAACTGTAAAAATCAGGAACACCAACATCATTGAATTTATTTTTTAAATTTGAATCATTTTGAATCTCGATCAATTCCATTTGTATATATGTTGAAACATTTACTGCGTCTATTGAAAAAGGAGAGGTAAATAAGGCAAAATCGTTTTCTAAATATTGGAAATCTTGAAACCTATTTTCGAATTCAGTCTTCAAACACAAAATTTTTTCTGAATATTTTTTGTAGGAAATTGGATCATTATTAATTTTTGTATACGTCATGCATGCTGGGAAATGCGTTAAGTCTTAGTTTTGTAATTGTGTTTTAAATAGATCTAATTTACATTTGAAAGCCTTAACATGGTCATTAATGGCTGTTATAATTTGATTTTTCCCTTGTAATTTTAAATTTAAATTCGATAAATGCTTCGTTATATCGACCATGAAGGATAGGTCTTGTAACCACATAGGATCCGATAAAACGCTGACGTCTTGTTCTTTAGACTCTAAAAATATTTGTATGGCATCTCTTAACTTCCAGAATCTTTCCAATACAGTGGAACACGATAACCATCGTACTTCTGTAAAGTATGGTAAACCTGAATACTCGCTTTCTAAATCGTTTAAAAAAATCGAAAATTGTCTTTGGTTCAAACCACGTGATCTTATAAAATTGACCATTTGTTTTACAGGTCTTATTACATGTACCATATTTATAACTTTTGTACATAACACCTCTTGGTGTATAATACAATGTGTCCTATGAAATTTATGCTCAACATATTCATTCGCTTTTTTTTGCAATCTTTCAACGAATCCTTTATTTTTTCCCGTCATAGAAGGAGCTCCATCTGTAGCTACGTATGACAATTTTTCCAAAGGTAAATCATATTTTTTCAAGAGTTCAACAACAGAAACGAATACATCCTCTCCTGTAGTAGTATCAAACATAGGTATAATTTCCAATAACTCTTCAAAAATATTAAATTCCATATCGCAAGCACGAAAAAACATAGCTAACTGAGTTGTGCCACCAATATAGATATAAATATAATAATATAATAGTTTATCAGAAGATAAGACAGTATAATAATGTATACCAAATAAACCATTCTGATATTCTGACCAGTCGTAACACAAATAATATTATTAAAAATAAATAAATATTTTTTTCATTAATATTGGTAGCCTAGGACCACAAAAAAATGAGCCGCGTATTTGACATGCCTGGTGTAAGGGTTTGAATTTAAAATTCTAATGAAATTCGTAGAAATCATCATTTATTTTTTTGACATACCTATAGGCAACTAACTGCTCAGAATTGTTTTTCGTCAAATACCTACAGTTATTTATCATTTAATTGATATTTAACTCATCCATTACAGTGATTTACTCTATGTTGAGGTATATCCAACACCTACTGACAGTATTAAATATTTTATTAATTTAAGCAGGATGTATTTAGTATTATATGTGGTCACATAATAAGTATACTAATTATCTCTATTATTTTTTATGATGAAAAATTGAAAATAGTACAAATTTAATTTTCAAACAATTTTTTTAGTTGGCCTCCCCCCTCTTTAGAAATTCTGGCTACGCCACTGAATTCCAAATATACAGTATATAAAAAATGTAATTTACTTAAAAATAGCCAAAAAGCAGGAATATTTATACATTATACATTATTAATTTTTTTTTTTTTAATTCAAAAAAAATGATTCAACTTGAAATTTTCACTTAATACTACTTATATTATCATTTGGAGATATAATGCAATTTTTAAATATTTTTCCTAAAAATATTTTTTGGCAGTTGAGTTTTATACTTTTGCACTTTTTTTTTTATTTAAGTTGATAAAATGTTTTTTTTCTGGGTAAAAAAAATAACTAAACATTTTAATACAAGGTTCCTTACACAAGTATAAGCATTAAAGTTTAAATTGTTCATCAATGCATAGAATCATTTTTTATGTGTATAGAATTTGATCATTGAATTTAAATTTAACACTCATTTCTGTGATCTACCTACTTGATGACTAGTTCAAAATCTACTAGGTAGGATGAATTTTGTATGTATATCACAAAAAACTTCCTTAAATGACATTATATATATATAAGTAAGTAAAACAACAAATTAGTCGCATTCTCTTAAACTTAAATTTTACTTCTAGAGAATTATTTTAATGATACTCAATGCTGATATCTGTTACGTGTTGATAATAGTATAATGTTATTAACATTAATAACCAATGATCAGGATAAATTATATTCACTGTATGTATTATTATTAGTATTTTATTTTATAAATAATAATATATTTTTGATAAAGTATAATTAATTGTTGTACTTAGAATAAAGAGTAACATTTTTATAGATTGCTTATTCATAGGTATATGCTTATATATTATATTAAATGTATTTTTATAATATTGTTTAGTGGGACAAAAAATATTTCACAAAATAATGGTATTGCTACATGTCAAACTCAATCTGCTGTGAATAGTTTTGCCATGCGTAAAAATCAATCTACTATGAATAGTTCTGCGATGTAAGTTAAAAATAATATCAAAATGTGAATTAAATTAAGGCATCTATAATATGATGAACACAAGTTTGGAAATGTTTCATGTTTTTGAAACAATCTGTTCCATTGTTTAATATAATTATAATATGTATATGAAAATATATTATAGCCTACAGGTATATAATTATTAATTATATACCCTATTATATATTTTATTTTCAGAGTCCGAAATACAATAAATAATCATAGTTATAGTCTTCTATCTAAAGAAAATGGCACAACAAAGTATGTTTATTATTATTATTAATTTGTGAATAAAATCAAGATTACAATTTTAAAACTTAAAATGTAAAACTATTTGATTAAAAGTAATTAATTTTAAATTTTGCATAGTGATGATGACGTTATTTGTTTGGATGATGATGACGATGATGACATTATTATTAATGATAATAATAATAACGATGGCTCACAAGCTTTTCAAGATAATAGAATTTCTCAAAATAACCCAAGAAGAAAACTCATCACTTATAATAGGTATGTATATATGTATATAGAATATATTAAATTGATAAACTAAACAGAAAATATTTTTTCAACTTAAGAAAATTAATGCCTATACCCGAAAATGTACAATCTGAGAATACTGAACATTCTTCAAGTATCTCATGTGAAGAAATGATGATTACTCCAGATTTAGACTTCTCAACTTCTAATTTGGGTTCTTCGTTAAATGGAGAAGATGAATACTTTGAAGAAGTACCATCTCAAGAAAATAACGAGATAATTGAATCATCATTAGTTATACCAGAAACTGAACCATCAACAGTTTTACCACCGGGTGCTGGTATCCATTTTTTATGTGCTCCTAACGATAACGATAAAGTTGAAGAATTGACTAATAAAGAAGAAAATACTGAAAAAAAGTTGGTTAATTATATGAACTTATCTAGAAATAATACTCAAATTTAAATATTAATATTTTATATTTGTTACAGAAAGCCAAGTGCAAGAAAAAGGAAAAATCTTAATACCAAAAAGGCTGTGCCTCCTAAGTAATGCGTGATTATTTACTTTAATCTATAAGCAAAAAATATTTATAAATATTTCATAATTTATATTTAGGAAACAGTCTCAACGAAGTTCAATTGTTGAACATTATCAAAAAGCTAAAAGTAAAATACCAACACCATCTACTTCTACACAAATGACAGAAAGGTAATTTATAGTTATCATATTACTTAGTATATTTTGTTATAATTTTCAAGTACTAAACTTTCTTGTTTTTATTGAGTCTTTTTATACAATATGTTCTGGGGGGAAGTGACTGGCCGACATCATATGAAAGTATAACTAAAATTATGAAGAAATACCCTTTAAAGAGGGGTCTAACTTTTTTATTTTTTAAGTTATTGTTCATTCAACTTTTTTTAAAATAAAACCAAACCTACCACGTATTTTTTTATGTTTCTCCAAAATTTTTCAAAATGTTAGCTTATTTTTTTTTTTAATTTAAAGCTATTTAATTATCCTATCAACCAACATATGCAATTAAACCAGAATTATGCAAATTATTATTAAGTTGAAAAAGTAAACATTTTTTATTAAAAGTTAGAATTTTTAAAAATAAATCTCGTATTACTCCAAATAATTCAATATTTAGTATGGGTTTTTTGTTTGTATATTATTTTATTATTTTAAAAAAGTTGAATTGCCCATAATATAAAAAATAAATAAGTTAGACCTCCCCTATTTAAAGAGTATTTCTTCATATTTTTAGGTATACTTTGATATGACGTTGACTGGTCATTCCCCCCGGAATACATTGATACAGGATGATTCTTTTATCATAAAACACTCATTATTTCAAAAAGTATTCATGTTTTTGAAAACATTTTTTTTTACATAGTTTCAAGTTGTTAAAAAAACGTTTTTATTAAAAAATTATATTTTTAAATATTTCTATCCTTATATTTTTTTAAGTTGTTTACTCTTTTGAATGACAACAGTATTAATTTCATATTCCAAAGCAGAATATTTTTCTGAGTATTTTGATACATAAAAATTGAAATACTTATAACTCATAAACTATTCGCCCTAAATTTTATTTTTATGTATCAAAGTACTCAAAAAAAAATTCTGCTTTAGAATATGAAATTAAAACTATGTTGTCATTCGAAAAAAGTAAAAAACTTAAAATTTTTTAATAAAAATTTGTTTCTAAAAACTTGAATACTTTATGAAATAATGAGTGTTCTATTATAAAAGAATCAACTTGTATATCAATTGGACATAGATTAAAATAATATATACAGTCGACTCTTGGTAACTCAAATTTCAAGGAGAAAAAAAAATTTGACTTACTAAAAATTTTGAGTTATCAAAAACTTTAAAAAAGTATTTTTTTATGTTTTCTTACATTCTTACTTACATGTTATCGTTTTTAAAGAATTGGTTTAAAGTTAATTGTTTTTGTTTATTTAAGAGGACGCCATACCCGCATGTGTTGTCTCTGTCTTACTAACGTACATCATAACAAATTTCTGTTCAGTTGAATACATTTTGTGACGTTAGCTTTAATATTAGAGTAAATTTACTTATTATAAAATTTAAATGTAAAAATATTATCTAGACAATGACATATGCTTTTAATGATATTATCATTTTAAAGTAAGTTATGAACATTTTAAAGTTGTTATATTTTACATAGCTTTAACTCACATTAAAATAATAATATCATTAAAAGCATATGTCATTGTCTAGATAATATTTTTACCTTTGAATTTTATAATAGGTAAATTTACTCTAATATTAAAGCTAACGTCACAAATGCATTCTACTGAACGAAAATTTGTTATGATGTACGTTAGTAAGACAGAGACAACACATGCGGGTATGGCGTCCTCTTAATACATTGTTCTCAGTTCTATTTTCTAAAATACCTAGTGGTTTAAATAAATCGTCCATACCTTCATTGCCTTCAATATATTCACTTAATGTTGTTTCTAATGCAAATGTCGCTTCTTTATTTGTAATGGTGGATTGTATTTTTTGGTCTTCAAATTCTTCTTCGTTATCTTCGTCCAATATATCGGAGATGATATCGTTCTCGGTTCATTCTCCGCAAATCTCCAAATTTTCATCAACATTGACGTATGATGTAAAAGTTTCATTCAGATTTATTTTCTTAGTTAATTGATCCTATTCATTGTTATTATCATCAGAAGGTTTTAAGGAATATTTTCAGTCGAAGTTTAAAATATTTAGTTGACTATAATGGTCGGATTTTACAATACAAGTCAAAACCGAAAAATAATCGCCTTTATAAACTATTTTTAGTACTAAATTTGGATAAGAAAATTCAAAATATCAAAAACTTGTCAAATTAATTTTTGATTTAACAAGATTATTTAAACATTAAGTGTTATTATTATTTGAAGGGGAATTTTAGTTATTTAAGATATCGAGAATTTCGAGTTATTAAGGTTCGAATTACCGAGAGTCGAGAGTATGTATATATGAATTGAAACTAGGTTGAAATTGTTAAAATCACAATTGCATAAACTTATTTATTGATATTTTTTTTATAGTTTTTTCCTTATCTTAAAGTAAATTGAAAAATTGCTAAAGTACAAAACAATTTTGTTAATTTCAATTGTGAAAGAAATTAGGTTATTTTAACTACCACGTCATTATGAAACTAATACATTATTTAATTTATACATACAATTTAAAACAACTAAACTATAGATATATTTCTGATTTGTTAATTCGATTAGATCCATCAATAAATATCAACAAATGTTTTAAGTAGATACTGTCTAATCTACTCAAATTAAACTTTGTATGTTACAGGTAAAGTGCGAACAAATTAAGACAGTTTGGCATAATAAACTGGTTTTGTTCTATCTTAACTAGTCATTGTCCATTGTCTTGGTTTTATTCAAAATATAACAAATTTATATGTTGCATATTTATAATAAAATTATAGTGTCTATTTAATGTGACTTAAATAAAAAAAATAATACAATAATGTAGAATGAAATATTATATAGTAATAAGAACGTTTTATTTTAAAGGTCAAACACATCATTAACAAAACCTAGGCCCAAGAGAGCATCTGCTATTGCAGCTAATTTTGAGATAAAAAAGTATATATTGATTTATAGGATTCAATTATATTATAAGTATTTATATATTTTATGTATATTTTATTTTTAGTTCTGGTTTATGGAAATTAGGAAAACATATAGACGGTTATTGGGGACCAGAATTAGAACGTATTTCATTACCACTGTTCCGATGTCCAATTTGTGATGTAATGTACTGGAGTATAAAGTCACGTCAAAGACATGAAATGTCAGACCATTCATCGCTGCTTAATTCTATACATAAACCTGTAGTGAATTCTGCTCCTTCAGCAGGAAATGCAGCTTGTACTCAACAACTATCTCTTATGAATTATTTGCAACTTCGCTTAGTAAATAAAGATGAACCTGATGCAATCAACCATTTGGCCAAGAGAACACATTTATTGAAAGCACTCAAGGTTGTGGGATCCAAAACTAGTGGAATATTAAAGTGTAATTGTTGCCCGTAAGTATAAAATATATCAATACATTTAACATATTTTTATTAACAGTAAATATTTTTGCATATTTTAGGTATGAAACAAAGCTTATGTTTGCTTTATGGGCACACATGTCTTCCAATCATTTAAAATCTGATTTTGAAAAAAAATCATGTTTATTTTGCTTTTTGTGCAATCGCTCAGTTAGTAAACGTACAACATTGCTCAAACATGTAGACAAATGTTCAAAAGAAACATTAGATATTAATAATTCATGTAATCAATTTGTCTGTACACTTTGCAATCTTACCTTTGATTCTTTAATAAAACTTGAAGATCATACTTGGAGACATAAGTAGAGAGTTACTAGTAAGGTTATAAACATTCATATTACTAATATAATATATATATATATATATATATGGTATATAATTTACATATATATATATGTATAATATATGTTTTATATCGGACCTTTGTATAAACTTTTTCTTATTTCTATAGTTATAGTGTTATATTATACTATATTCATTAGTTGTTATAAATGTTTCCTAAACTATTGATAATATTAAGTTCTACAAAAGTAATCTGCTTAAAATTCAAATTTAGATTCAAAGGAAATATAATACTAAACTACTTGTGCTTTTAACTAATCTTAATTTCACTGATGGGTGAACATTATACATTATTTCATATTGATTTACGCTTTAATTAATATAATTTTGTTTCTTTGTTTAGAATAATTTTTTAATTATATTTAATGATTTTTCATTTCTTTTGTTACATTGAAATAATGCAAATTATAAATTTATGCTTTATTTATATTAATCTTAGGTTTTTTTTTTGTATTATTATTACTACTATTTTTTCTTTGTACACAAGCAATTAACCGTGTATGCTTGTCCTACTAAATTTAAGTATTTTTATCTAACAATAATTAAATAATAAAAATAAAAATAAAAATTGTATTAGATTTTATAGAATATTTTATACATAGTTGAGTAAAAATAAATCTTCACTTGTATTCTATATTCAATAACTATGTGATGGGATAATTTTATTTTATTCCATATGGTTGTTTAAAAAATAAATAAGTTGTTAAATTAAAATAAAAAAATTATTCATTTTTATTCATAACATGGTGACTTCATGAATACTTTTCTGCATGATTCTTTATATTATAGAAAAAGGTATTTGTTGTTGCTTTTTTAAATTAAATTTTTTAAATTAATTTATTTTGATGATGTAGTGATATTTAGATATTCCTGACTGGGGGGGGATGTTTTCCAATTTTGAAAAACTGTTAATTTACCTTCAAGTTAAAATATTTTTTGTGTTGTTATTAATTATTATAATTTGTTTTTATTAAATTTGCTAAAAATAGAGCATGACTGATTTTATTTTTATAATATTATGTCAAAATGATATTACTTGGATATTTTAACCATGTATTATTTGTTTAGTTATATTATTGATATGTTATTTGATTTTATATATACAAATTATTACAATATACATATTGCATACAAATAACTATAATTAATACTAAAATATTGACAATGTTGTTGATAAACATAATACAATGTATGCATTAATTTGTTTTTAATTGTAAAATTATTTTGTTAATTTACTGCAAAGAACATTCTTCAGTCTTCGGAGACTTCACTATTTTGTTTTTTGCTCTCTTAAATATATCCAAGTGTGAGAGATATTGTCTAATGGACTGTTGGTGGATAATTATATTGTTAATTTTTTTCATCAAAATACTGGCATTCTTTAACATTTGTTATATTTTTTGATACCTACTTTAAGTATTTAGTTAAATTATTTTTATTTTTAGATCTATATGTATTTTTATTTGACAATGTTGTGTGAATGTAAGTAATCATATCTAATAATTTAATATGACCATAAGTATACGAAAAAAAATTATTCAAATAATATAAAATAATAGTATGAATAATTTTTTTTTGCATACTCAATTAAAGTAATGGAGATTTAATAAGAAATAAGTCTTATTGAATGAACATGAATTAGTACAATGATGTAAACTCATACTATTTGTTTACAATTTATTAATCATAATTTATAAGTAAGCACACTTGTCACAGGGTATGCCTATATTTTATAATTAACTTATAAGTATAAGTAATACGATTGTCTCATTATTTATTTGTATTTTATAAATATAATATAATTAATTTTAGTGTAGTAAAACTTGTGTTTTTTTTTATCTATTTCAGCCTACATTATAATATGTTTAATAATTAAAAATTAGAAATTGGGCATTTTTTTTATAAATTGTGATACAAATATATTCTGGTTTAAGTATATCAGACGGTATTTCATGTAATATAGGATTATATAGACGTGTTCTATTTCCAACATACCTATTAATAAAATAAACCATTAGGATCCAAATTCTGCTTGAAAGTCTCAGTCTACTTGACTTTGATTTTCCCATATTTTTGTTTTTAATATCTCCAAAAGTTGAAATATGTCAATTTTTTAATTTAACGTTTTTGGTATTTTAAGGGGAATAATATAAAAATGTATTATTCACACACTCACGACTCGCGCAATAAATGCGGCGGCATTCGAAACTAAATCGAAACGGGGTCAGTGATCTTTGTGTGAACGCTATAGGTAGTTGATCTCAGATGCTAATATACGATTCAGCTTACATTTTACACATTTTTGTTTGTTTTATAATCTCGTAACAAATTAAGTGTAAAAACGGAAATTTTAAATGAAGTGTTTCTTTTGTTGTAGCAATAGAATTTAGCATACTATATAGTATATAGTGATCTAAAATAGGTTGGGGACCACTGATTAAGAACAGTTTGTAAAACCACTATATTTTTTACTCTACACCTAATTTTTATTTTTATAAAATCCTTTTTTTATGCACGATATTAAAAAATATTTGTGGCATTTATTTCAATAATTACAAACATGATTTTTTAATTAAATATTAAGTTTCTCCGAGTTAGAAACACTGTCTTTGATTCACCAAAATAACCGATTACCCAGACACGGTATTTTCTGTAATTACCATTAATATAAGTATACAATTATTTTAAAATTTTATTTCAGTCTTAACGTTAAGTACGATATTCGGCATCCAGCATGAATGAGAAGTGAGCGAATATTTTTGGCCAGCTAACGGTTTATAGGGACCCTGGTACCGAAATCCGTATTTTACGTTTTCCCGTTTTTTCTTCTTAGTGGTTGAAAATCAATTTTCAATACACTCATGGAATTATTGTTTGATTGAATTATTGATATTCTGCGACCGCCATAGTCGCAAATAGGATCTGTGATTTGGGGGCTGAAGCCCTAACTCAATGAATGAAGCAACTGTAAAAGTTAAAACCAAATAACTAAAAAATGTCCTCGCTGCATTCCATTTCTAATAGAATACATACGTAGGTATACCCTAATTAGTAATTACAATAAAACTTACTACACATTTTTTTCTTATGTACTATTTCATCCACTTTTAATTATAATGTCAAGTTATATTTATGATAATATATTATACAAAGTGGGCAAATGGGTATCGCTCTGCTGTAGAGATGGAGAGTAGGTCACTGGTCACTATAAGTCTATAACGGATGTGTTAAATTTGAATGCAATGACAGGTATCATTGTATACGAAAAACGATTCTGAACGGAGATGATTTATCAGTCAAAGATAATTAGTAAGATATATTATATTATTACCTATATTTAAATTGTAATATATCGTTATTTTACTTGATTTCGAAAAAAATTTTCAATTCATACGCTCATAAAATTTTTTCTGTATTGACGCTGGAATTTTTTTTTACAGTTACTTGAAGGAAAACTTATGGAAAACCTTGTATTGGTTAAAAATTTTATGAATTTTCAACTTCAAAATTCCTTGCACATTTAGGGTAATTTTGATATATTTCGTAAACATTAGAACTTTAAATGCTTATAAACAAACATTGTGAAATACGATTTTAGATTTTTTATAACTACGATAAATACAACTTATAATAAACCTTGTATTCAATTTTAAAGATTTTTTGGAAAGCCAAACTTTTTTATGGGCATTTTAAGAAAAAAAAATTTAGAAAAATCGAAAATTTCAATTGTCTATAAGTAAGCTCATAAAAGGTTAAAATATTTTGAAAATTTATTCGTAAATAGATAACGCTAATATAAACATATTGCTGGATTAGTAAAGCGATGTTCAGTCAAGTTGGTTTAAACATAAGTCTTATTAGTCCTCTCCATAGATGAAAAGTATCTTTCGTACATGGCCGAGCTCACAAGTAATCTTATACGTACATTCTGTCTTAAACTTGGGAGTGCTAAAATGTTTTACCCTAAAGTGACTCGTGGGTAGCTTTGCCCCCACGCCTCTTATACGGTTACATACCAGACATAAATTAATTTTATTTCAAATAAAGTTATAAATTACTACATTGAAAAAAAATCCAAGTAAATAGTTCATCTGATTTTCAATATACAATCTCTTTTTGTCCAATATATTTTAACTGACACTGAATACTTTTCTTTAAAATATGAAATCAATAAACAACAATTTTTTATTATATAATATATATAAATGTATAGCATGGTTTAATATTATTATAGATATTAGGTATATTGAAACTAAAAAGAATTACAAATTAAAAATAAATTATACTAAATCTAATTTTCTTGATTTTTTTGCAAACTTGTCAAGTATTTTTTCATTTATTCTTTTTCTATACCTATATAAAGATGAAATATCAGTAAATATACTATGACGTACCTACTAGCGCGTAACTAAATTTTAATACTGTGCATTAACGAAAATGACCTTTCACATGATTGCTGATGAGTTTGGTATAGTTATTGAAATTTAAATTAATTTGTTAAGGTCTAGACTATTTCCGGATTACATGCGTACATAAGAACTTCTAGCAAATCATTTTTACCTAGACAATTTTTTAACACGATCATCTATGATTTTAAAACCTTATAATATGGAGTTCCTAAAACGTCAATACTAAAAGACTTTTTTTGTTGACCAAATTCTGTTGTGGGATGTATCGACTGAACATATAATTAGCAAAAAGCCCCATTAAATCAAGCCCCTAATATTTTTTCTTTTGACGATCGCATATACTTGTTTGTTTATATAAGGTATTAGGCCATTAGGGGTGCTTTTGGTTACAGATAATAAAATAGTTATTATTGTTGTATAGATTTAAAATTAAAACATGTATTTTACATTTGATCAAAATCACCGTTTTTACATTGCACTTAACACATACAGATACAAGGTATTTACACGGTATTTTATGAACGTCTCGGTTGACGGTCTTCATTTCAATAATAAACTCGTCATTAAATGGACATACGATTGTCGGTATTATTTGGTGTGTAACCTACCGAACCGATTAATTTAAAAACAGTCAAATTAAAAATCATAAAATTGATTATTTTATTGTAACTGATTACGGATTTCATTTAAAATCAGTCAACAAAATATCAAGCTGAAATGTGATGGTCCAATGCGTTTTTCATAGGATTTTAATGTTCAATATTCCTTGTGAACATTAAATTGCTTGTGTGTAAGCCACTAGCTATAGTTAATTAATTAATTAATTGGCGAATTAATAAGTTACATTTGATTACCTTGATCATAGTCGAAATTAGATTTTTTCCGAGACATGTAGTAGGTACTTGTTCAAGTATTTAATTTTTTTAAATATTTGTCCATAACGAGAATAATAGATAATAGCTAATAAGTATCATTGCTGGCTCTTGCCATTAGTATTTATAGAATTGAACAACTGTTATTACGAGATCTAACCATTCACAACAAATACAAATTATCACGTGACATTAATACATAGTAAAATATACAATTATTTTGATTCCGGTTAATTATGTTAAATTTGAAAAAAATAATTTGGGTATGTGAGTTTCATTTTTTAAATGGTTTTAAGGATGTTACGCGAGTTCCAGTTAATTCGGGTTCAAACCCCATGTGTATAGTGCAGCATTACAACAGACAAAAAGCTGTAAATTTATGACACGAAGATTGGCAGGAGTTCACCGAAGTGGGCCAGTTGAAATTTTAAACAGTGCTTGTCGGCTTACATTCAGTGGTAATAATACTATTATGGTGTTTTTTCAAACGAATGTCAATCATAAAAATTACGGGTATGGTATAGGCAACTAAATGTACAACGCTAATTTTTTCGGCACGGCAGTAACTGGCTATTTAATTTTTATACCAGGGTCCCATGAAGCGTACGACACACGAGCGACGGGGCGCAAGTAGAAAAGGCGATGTCAGTGAGTACGTTCGGTTGCCTATCCCAAACCCACCGAGGATTCTCGACTATCTTGTCACGCAATATATTCAGTGTTGTAATCAGGGGTATAAGACACAGGAGACAAATGCCATGGGTGGAACATTGTTTGGATACAGTAATATTTAAGGATGGAGTATATTTTATAGATTCTTACTTTCCATCGTGAAATATCACCAAATTATTAAGAAAGGTATTCTGAAAAATTACTACAAATTTAATTTATGTTTTCATTGAACGTTGTTTTTTTGAAGATTTTATTGTGGTTAAATCTAAAAATAAATCCATTACTGCCGAGAGTACAGTTCATTTGATTTTAATTTTACAAATAAATGGATTTCATTATCTCTATTCTCTGAAATACGAAGATTGATAAATTATTATAAACATAACTTATACTGAGATTTATGCAATTTTTGTTTTTTTTTTATAGTAAAAAACGATGATACTGAAGTTTTACGCGGAAAAGCTAAAAAAAAAAATGTTAGCTATGGTAGCAATTAGTACAATAAAGATACTTTAGAATCTGATTTTTAAAATTATATAATTTAATTTAGAACAATAGCTATAATATTTTTTACAGAAAAAGAAAAATTGTCAATTCACATTTTTTTATAAACAGTAATAATAACAAAATTGAACATCAAGTCACCAAATATTGAAATAGCATTGCATTTTTTTATTTCAATACCATACTTTTGACATTTAGACATTTTTGGGAAAGAGCTGTTGCCTTTCTAAAGAAAATTAAAAACTTTACATGACGTAATGAAAATATGTCATCGTTGGCTCTTATTGCTATGGAAAATTGTGTTCTACAAATTATTTTAAGGCATATTAAAACATTATTAACTAATTCGCTGCACTATAGAGGCTTTATGAAGAAAAAAAAAACTTGTAATAAAATTATTTTTAAATTATATTTATATATTTTATATTATTATAATTATAATAAATAAATAGCAATTATAATATTACTATAAAAACTATTATTTAATATTTTAATCATAGTTAAATGTGTAGTACATAGTTGGTAAATAAACTTTGCCCCGAAAATTCGTTAACATACTACACTGTGACGCATATTTCATGGGACCCTGGTACGGTAAATCGATTTTGTGCTGCCAAAATCATCAACGTACACATAGTTTTGGTTGCCTACCTAATACCCCTTGCGATTATTTTTATGTCTCATCAAATGATATTTTTCAAAAACTTATATAAAATATTATAATATATAATATTATTTACTACCGCTGTCTATAATACCATTTATTTAATATATTTTTTTTTTTTTACCAACATGAATATATTTATACCCAAACACAATGATTAAATTGCAATGGATACTATTAAGTGTCGAAAAACACTCAAACGCGATGGACAAATGTTTGATATCATCCAATACAATATTGCATGGTGTAAATATTTGATTACTGACAACGTTTCTATTACTTTTGTCTGTGGTTTAGACATTTTAATTTCTGGTTAAGTTATAAAAATAAACAAATAAAATTAAACAATTATTGTTCTAGAGGAAAGTAATGGTTAAGTATATAACAATCAAGATTTTTTTAAATGTTTTATATTTTAATATCCATTTGGACTCTAAATTTTAGAGTTTAGAAAGTAGTCAGTTTTTAATATTTTTTTTTCTCAAAATTCTATAAAAAACATATCTGTTACAACTTTTTTCGATAATAATAATACATTTTATAAATTTTGTTAATCATTTGAAATAAATATGAATTAAACCAAAATAAATTGAACACTTTTGTAAATATTTATATTATTCAAATGTATATAAATGTATTTATGTACAGTTTACAGTCTATAAAGATACATTTATTTATCAGTATTATGGCAGTATGTCACCAGTATGTCACAACTTATGATAACAGTATAAAAATTTCAGTAAGTACATATTTACATATTAAAATACATTTGAGTACATTTTTTTCAAGGTGTTTTAAAATTAAAAATTATTTTGTCATACGGATTTCAATAATTCAACTTTTTGAACAGGTATACACACTGAGTTTTTATTTAATATGTTACAAGTTTTCTAGTGTTTACATTCTACGTTTCATAATATTACTTAAATTAATATCAAAAATATTGTTTCATAAAATCGGGAGCAGTCATCGTTTCCTCCAAAAATTTGATTTTTGTTACCGTCATATCTATTTATACATGAATTTCATTCATCTATTACAGTCAGTTTTACTAATGTATGTCGGAATTCGGGATAAACCAGTTGATATTTATTTTATATTAATATAATAATTGAGAGATAAATTATTTTAACATAGTAATTCCTATCTATTATAAATAAATAGGAATCGATCTAATATATTATATTGTGTATAGACGCAGTTGCGTAATTGAGATTGTTTCATGGGGAGAGGAGGGTGAAGTAAAAAAATAATAATAAAAAAAATAATTTGAATAAATATTTAAAACCAACTTTTAGGGGACTTTGCCGCCACATACCCCGTTTATAAATTTTATATCTCATTCTTCTTCTTCTTCTTCTTCTTCTTCTTCTTCTTCTTCTTCTTCTTCTTCTTTGGTTTCGGCTATTCAAGACCATACCTCTATATAAACATACTGCCATCTATCTCTATCCTCTGCTACTTCCTGTCAATGACTCTCCGGCTCCACTGCTTCAGCGTCTCTCTTAACGCAATCCTCCTATCTTAAACGCGGTCTTCCAAGAGGTCTCCTCCCTTCTGGGTTTTCCTCTAGTAGTTATTACTCTTCTTATTAGTGAATCGTGCTTCCTCCAGGTATGTTTTGCTCAAACCAGCCTTCTTATTTTTATCTCTTTCAGAATATCTGGTCACTGAAAAAGGGATTGCAGCTCATCATTGTGTAATTTCCTCCTTTCATTTGTGAGAACATCAAAGTATCCCCCATACATTTTCCTGAGTACTTTTCTCTCAAGCACTGCCATCCTTCGTTCTTCAGTCTTTCTCAGACTTCAGAGGCCATGTTTCTACTCCATACAGGATAATTATTGGCCTTAATAAAGTTAAGTACATCCTAACTTTTAAGTTCTTAGAGATTACTTTTGATCTAAAAATTTTATTAAGTCCAAAGAAACATTTATTAGCTGATTGTAATCTCATTTCTGTTTTTATGTCGTTATCTTGAGTTATAATCGACCCTAAGTATTTGAATTGGTCCACTCTTTATTCTTTTTATATCTCATTACATATCAATATACCTACTTATTTTATATTGTATATAAAAATGAACAAAAAAGTTTATCAAATTTGTTAGGTATCATATTTTTTTATTTTTTATAATATTACTATATATTATTAAATTCTATTTTTTTAATAGAATCGTCCCAATTTTTGATAATAATTATTATGACATAATACTATAATAGTTACTAAATAAACTGCAGCCTGCAATGAATGCACTTTGTGAAATGCAGTAAACATATTGTAATTCATAAACATTTAGTTACGGGACTAATAATGTTTAGAATTTTGAATAATTTAAAATTGTTATACTTACGTCAGGTCTATATAGGCTTCTTTAAAAAAAATTCAATGTGGCATTATTATTAGTTAATTTCCTTTTTTTGCTCAATTTTGATTATTGTTATAAAAGTTACATTTTTTTTATTAAATTATATTTTTGGAATTTCAATTTTCTCATTATTTACTATCTCATATCTCTGTGTATGTAGCATTTAGATACAGCAATTACTAATAAGTAATTAGTAATCAGGTACAGTGTGTGGTAATAAGGCACAAGGCACCTAGTGTTATACATGTATAAATCAATAAGATAACAATAAAAATGAAATAACCATTTATTTTAAAAATTATGCTTATTACTTACCGAGTGGCGAGTAATAAACATTTTATTTGATTTAGTTTTGTAATAATTAATAAATTTGTATTTAAGCTATTTGTAGGTAAAAGCCAATACAGTTTATGGGGGATCTATTCCCCATATACCCCGTAATTATGCCCATGTGTAGATGTAGTATGCGTGACGCGTGTTTATCTGGTGAGGAGTTAATTGTAAATACTGTGACAACAATGACGGAATTTCAATTATTATGACAACTTAGATAATATGTGAATTTGTCAAGTCCGAGTAAGTCCTGCTTGAGTAAATAATCGACAATTTTAAATAAAACATTAATTTATTAAAATTTATATATATATTTTTTAATGGAATTCATAATCATAATGAGTAAAAGTGATAAAAAAATGGTTCTAATTGATAGGTTTAAATTTAATATTTTGTAATTGGTCTAAACAAATATTTCACAGTATCGCTGTTTCATCAAAATATGTACCACAAATATTTATATTTATAGCGACAATGTTTTAATCAGTAAAACAGGTATGTTTTATAATTTATTTTTATCCTACTTTATTTTCGATATTTAAAAATTAATTACATATTAATTACCAACTGTAGAATACAAATGCAATGGGCCCTATCCCAATAATAGTGATTTACAAAAAGTGGCGACTGCTTCTATTTGAATAGCAGTGAGCCAGTGAATGATATTTGTAAAAGACTTTAAAAAATAATCTTTAATGAAATTAAAAACAATATTTGACTTTACGGCCAATGATGTTTTAGATATTCCCAGATAACTCTAAATGGTTCTCAAATTATATTTAGATAGGTAGGTAGAAATTTGTGAAAGTAAAAATCAAACCTTTTTCATTTGTCGGAAACGACTGACATCCATTATTGGTACATCTGATATTATTACCTTTGCTATAGGTTAATAAATACAAAATATTATCATTGCTATTTGAATAATTAATAATTATCAATAATAAATTATTGATTTTAATATCTTATTATGTTATCATTATTATTTATTATAGATCATTTATGTTGTTATTGGTCATTGTAATGTATTAAATTAAATCCTCAATCAGTTAAAACAATAAATAATTTTTCCATTATTATCTTAAAAGTTACTTTAAATTTAAATTTAATTTAGTCAAATAGTTACTATAAATGTATTATTATAATACCCATAGCCCATTGGTAGTGTTTAGAAAATATACTAAGGAGTGCAGAAATGAAATATTAAAAAAAAAATAGGAATTAAATTCAAAATTCATTGGAATAGGTACACTCTCTATTTGCATTAGCCATTAATTTTCCTTTTAACTCCTCATACCCTGTTTTATAGCTTTGGAAGATCATTATGCATTTGTATCTCTTTGAATATTATCAGGAAGAATATTTACCTTACATCCCTTCAACAAATAATGTATTTGATAATACTATCTATTATCTAATTATACAATTTAATCCTATACTATAGATCAGGGGTTGTCAAATTGCGGCTCGTGTACAAATTTTACCCAGTCCGCAGATAAGGAAAAAAGCAATCATTACTTACAATTTTATAATAATATGTTAGAAATATGTAGGACGTAGGTAGGTAGTTAACATATGGCCCACAACAAATGTTCAGATTTTTAATGTGCCTTTTTAAAATATTAATGTAGAGATACTATATTATATATTAATAAAATATCTATTGATTTGTAGAAAATAATTACAATACCAATATTTTTTTTTTCATTTGTGTTTTAAGTTTTTATTTAAAAACAATAGATTTTTAGCTAATTATATTATAATAAAATAATGTAAAAATGTATATACAACATTTGAATACGAGCTATATATTATATTATAGTTATATACATCAATTTCAAAATCAATGTTTAAAACGTTTAATTTATTATAAGTAAACAAAATAATGTAACTAAATTTATTGTATCATTAATAGTATTATTTATTGTTTAATATTCGAATGTCAATGGTAATTGTATTAAAAAAATTCAAAGATATAAAAAAATGAATAACAAAATTGAAAAACGAGACCAAAATTTGAAGGAATATAATAATATGATCGTACTGACGTGTAAAGCAAAAAATGTACAATATTTAAATAAATAAAAAAAAAATTGAAATTATAATTATACACATATATACTATATAATAGACATATTATTATATAATTATTTTAATTTCGGAATCGTTCGTAATATATTATTCAAAGTCGAAAAACTATTATTATTACTTTAACATTTTTGATTAATACGTTTATGCTAACATGTAGGTAGTTATAACATAAAGAAAAAAATAAAAAAAAAAATTAGAAAGAATAATAAAAATAACTCAAAAGGACCAACAACAAAATTGTCGATACGGAATTGAGTTTGCGTTTTCTATCATGTATGTACATAATTACGTTTTATTTTCTTTAATAATATTTGTTTTAAATGTTTAATATAATGTCGTCATAATATTTTAATGTTCCTAATACAATTTTATTTTCGTTTTACACGATTGCGGTGTAACGCAGACATGGCCCCTCCCCTTTTGTGCTGCAGCTAGGTACATCAGAGTAGCCCGCCGCGATTGTTTTCGATCGTTTGATTACGATTTTCGCGTCGTCTATACGTTTCTCGATTTCATTTTTCGATTACGTGGCTGTTGCGGGTCATTATTGTTCGTCGTCTTTCAACCGAAATCGTACGTACCTACGACACCGTGAGAGATTACGCTGACGAGCGGCACGATTATACAACGCGATGTGTAGATCTGCTGTCAACTATGCTCAATCTAACTCCATAATAATTGTACGAGACGTATTTCTGTCACGTCGAACGTACAGTGTCGTGTCTTCCGATAAGACCGGAGAACGGATACGCAACCGTTACCGCGGTACCGCCGGTCGGCACGCGGTTACGGTGCTCGCGCACGGCCGCTATGCAAACGGCGTGTACGGATAACCGACGCGGTCGCAGTCGCCGGCACTGCCACCACCACCGCCGCCGCCTCCTACACCTCGGCCACTGGCGAACATACGTCAAATGGACGATCTGTGTTCGTTCTGCAGTTGCTGTTGCTGTTGCTGTTGCGTTTGAACGACGCGCTGCCGACAGCTGTACGGGTCGACCGACGTGGAGGCCACCGCACGACCATCGTAGAACGTGTCCAGCTGTATGTCCTGCGGCTCGCACCCGTCGTCGTCCTCGTCGTCGTCGTCGTCGCCGCTGCACCCGTCGTCACCGTCGTCCCGGTCGCCGCCGCTGCCGACGCCCCGCCCGGTGACGACACCGCCGCCGTAGACGGAGCCCGACGCGTACGGCGGTGAATCGCCCGAACGGTATCCGTCGTTCCTGCTCCTTGACCGCGTGCACGTGCAAGTGCACACGGACGCGTTATCGGCGGGCGAAGACGACCCTCTGCCCCGGCCCGACGCGCCCAGCACCAACGCGCTTCCCATCGGCAGGCTGGACACGGACCCGTGTGAGGTGATCACGTCTCCTTCTAGCCGGACGGCTCCTTGGGCGGCCTGCAACACGTGGACGCAAAAAATATTATTATACGACTGAGAATAGTATACAATTTGCGGTTGTCGAATAGTTTTCTATATATATATATACTGTATTATTAAAAATTAAAATATAAAGTTCTCGATTCATTGCGGTATAAACTCTAGTAATCTGTTTTACGCGTCGCTAAAGTTGACGTGTTCAGAAAGCGAAGATTTTTTAGGTAGGTAATGCTTAGCACGCATATTTCACCGGAGTTAGAAACAATTTGCAAATATTTGATTTAATATATTATTATTTTAATGATTTCTACAAAAAAAAAAAAAATGTTTTTTACTTTATGACTAATACATTTTAATATTATACAACTTCACAAATATTAAAATGTATTTTTATAAATACTATTCCTGTTTAAGTATACCAATAATTATTTTCAGTTTATTTAAAATAATATCGCTAACCGGCAACCGTCAGATCTCTACACATCTGATCTTTCATTTTAATTTTTCGTTTATTTATTAAAACAATTTTTATTTTTGTAACAATATAATACCTACAATGCAATAATAATGTTAATAAATGATTATTCATAAATAGGTACTTATTTTGGAATTATTATTTTTTTTTTTTACAATATATTTAACGTTTTAGTTTTTATGTCATAAAGTTTTTTTTATATAATATGTACAAAATATTATTTTGTTTATTAGAGTTCTTAAAACTTCCGATTCCTAATTATTATTAAGAAATGACATGCTTGCAGATAAAAAATAAACGTCGTTGTATGACGAACAATGAACATGGTTTTATACAGATTACGCCGATTGATTTCGAATTACGCACTTATAAAGCCTAATAAAAAACCTATCCAGCTTATCTTGACCCTAGGTGAACTTAACGCTTATATAAAAAAAAGTGTTCCGATTATACTTTTTTGATAATATAATAAAGTTTTTAGATCACTTTTTTTTTTAATTTTAGCGGTTACTGAGTACCAAAATTAACTGGATGGGTTAGATCATGTTTATATTATTTGCAGGCCAAGTAATAAAATGGAAAGTATTACGCATTTGGTGATTTATCATAGGTGAATATTTTTTAAGTATATATATTATTGTTCTAACTTAGATTCTTTAAATTTTTCAACAAATTATCATATCAGCGTTAAAGATTGTTTTGTTTTATCGATTTTGGAGAAATACGTATAAGCTTTACACAATCTCCAAGTATATATACGAAAATCGAAAATCGGATTTCTAGAAGCCCCAGATATTAAGATATTTTTCTCTCACTTTTGCCGAAATAATATCATTCAAATCCGTTCAGCGAATAACTCAAATAAGGATTATCTATGATTTTTATTTCATTTGCTCGTGCGAAAAATGCAAACGATACAGCTGCTCTTCTCAAGTCATTTTTCCGTGAACAGAATCGTCTATTTTTAAGGCACGACACCGAAAATGTTTGTTGGGTTAGCTTTGAAGATTTGTGTTTACACCAGTAAAGCAGTGTGACGTCACATCAGGGATATTTGGCACACAGGTGATAATTTTTTTTCATGCTTCCTCCCGACTTTGCAACTGACTATGTCAATATGTATTATCATTACGATGATAAAAAATAATTTCTCTTGCTCACAATGCCGTACAATTTAATCGCCCGGGTGACTAACCTCCCTCCAACTAACCCTAGGCCAGTTTCTAAATACATCCTAATTGTGCCTACCTGCCAAAAATTTCTTCCAAATAGCTGTATACACACGCATCGATAACCAGAGTAATTATTTAGACACTTATGTAATAATCTGATTCACTTTTTTCACACGAGAATTTATTACTGCGTATATAGATGGTAGTTAATAATCCTAATATATAAATATATTTTTTCATTGTATATTTCTACCTGACCGGGTTGGTAGGTGTACGCTGTTATACACACAGAGGGTGGAGTTGCGTAATCCATGGTTCGTCGTCTAAAATGCGCACGCCAAAGTCGACGCACAACTTCGCGCCGAGCCATCCCGCTAATTAAATGTCACACGTGACGTTCACGTGTATAAAACACGTAACACACACATACACATATATTTGTATGGTATATTATACACGACATAAAATCGGTGTACGTGGTGTATGAAACAATGATGGATGTGAATTTCGATCAACTAAAAACTACACTTTACTTTAATAAATTTCAGTTGGCCTACTATGCGATTAAGATTTTTTTTAAAAACTACCTATAAAATAATGTTCAAATAATGCTATAACTCAAATAACTAATAAGTTATCATTATATTTTCTGTTCAGATTCGATTGTTTGGTTATTTGGTATTTTTTTTTCAATTTATAATAACAAACTTCTTTATACTACATCAATGGAATACTGTATATTTATCATATTATTAGGTACACCTATAATAATTAATATTATGCAGTTATTAACATTCGGTTTTGTACGGAGTAATATTTAGGCAAAATAGGTACATCGACGTTTAGGAGAACATTTTGAAGTATTTTATTGACTCCATATTTGGTATTATAATTTATGATACATTTTGTAGTATATTGTTATGATTATAATAATAATAGTAATATATATCTGTTCGGCTGTACTAATTACTTGTTTTACTACGAGATAGCTGAGGTAGGTATTCATAATCATATTGGAATTGTAAACTATGATTATTAACTTTAAAGAAAATTACTAAGTGGTTGCTATTCAATAGGATTACGGATTTTTAATTTTCATCAACGATGAGCAAAAATAGTACAAATGGACGTATTTTAATATTTTTTACATAATATTATATTGTAAACGATATTTTTTTATTCCTGTTTCTGTGTCATATATATTATTTTATCGATATAGATGATACCAATAACAAAATGTTTGAAAATGGTAATATAATTAAAAAAAAAACCCCACATGTTATGTCGTTATATTATAATAATAAATTGTAAGTTAGTGTTTCCCGTATGCGATAAAACAATCTAAATATTGTTGTTTTCTCATTATTTGAAAAATATACGAATATGCTTTATAGGGCTAATATTATTTATGTGAAATAAGGCAGAAATCGTTATAAGTAATTTCGTATATATTATAAAATATAAATAATATAATAATATAGGTCATAAAATATACATAATATATGCTTTTTTAAACATCATATTTCGGCCAAGTTTAAATTAAAAATATTTATAATTTTTTTTTGTTTAGTATGCATCTATTTTTGATATTTTTTAATAGGTATATAAGTAATTTATGAGAAAGTTTATATTTCAGTTTTAAGTGTTAACGCAGAGCATTAATTTTTCAATCAACATAAAAAAAAACAAATGTCTATATGACTACTTCTAGCTTAAAAAGAATCAAAGTAATACTATGAATAAAATATGCAATTATATAAGCAGTATTCATTTTTGAGTTACACAAAAAAAAAACAAAATTGGTTTTGCGTAGAAAATTCCATTTATCTTTATTTTTTCCCCAATTATTTTGAGAAATACTGCAAATTTTCAATTTTGACTATCGATAACCACTATTAAGATCCAGTTTTCTACTAGAAACCACACTTGAAATAGTATATTATTCATGTACGACAGGCTAAACGTGACTAGGCAGAATAATATAAAATTATTATCGTATACGAAACGATTATCATAGTATTATCAAATGTATTTGTGTATGCGTTATTATTATTTAATAATAATACGGCAATTATTCTGTGATATTACTAAGCCTTTCGGGCAATTACAGTCTTATACCGTAAGATTTGGGAGCATTATTCCCCATTTTCCCTAATAATAATTATTATTATCGCCCCCTGCGAAAACCGTTCTCGCATTCCGTATATAATGTATTATATATTATGTATTACCTACCTATAATATAACTCATGGGTGTACGCGTGTGGCTGTTCTGTGTATAATATGTTAACGGTACATTATTGTTTCGGGATTCTTTGAGCGGCGTGCAGTGCTATAATACGCAATATGTATTAGGTACATAATATAATATGCGTAGAGTTGTTTTCTATTTCTTATAATATTCTTCACATTATAATATTATATACGAACCCCGTGCTCACGCGTGCCATACACGCAATTTATTTTCTTCCGTAGATACTATACAACATATCATATGTATATTATATACATACTACAGTAATATGGTATAATATAAAATGCCATAGCGCCAATGAGAAATCGCTTATATCGCTGGGGCGTCCGAATTTTCGTTCGATTGAACAACAACAACGACAACGAACTCCCCTCGTCCAATCGCCCTTAAAATCCCTGAACTATAACATTCGTGCGTACCTTATACAATGTGTTTATATACAATATTATCATGATATATAGCAAAGAAATATGTGCACAACAGTGCGTACAACGTATAATTATGATAAACGACCTATTTATGACTAAACAGTCTTACATAAAACCTTAAATTAAAAAAAAAATAATGTAAATTTCGTCTTGTCTTAAATTGATGAGATAAAGTCATAATTACTTGAGTCAGAGTATAAGACATGTGAATATAACCCATTTCTTCCTTACACCAAATTACCAACTCTAAGATGCGACTCTTGCGAGAGAATTCTTACGATCAACCAAATTATAACTAAATGCCTAAAATACATCACATCATGGTGAACTTAATGGTAAAATTTACTTATCTAATAAAATATTAAAATAGATATATTTTTTTCATGATAATACTTTTAAGACAACAATTATAAATAATTGTAAATCATGTTATTTTGTCCTAATTGAAATTTAAAATACCTGTATTTTATTTAAAAGTAAGTGAATAACTATCACTGTTAAGACCATAATAGATAATATTAAATTAAATCTAAAATAACATACTTGCATTATTCCCATATAAGTATAAAAATGAGATGATTAACTGCTTAAGTTCCTACACTAATTTAAAAATTAAACGACGAGTAAGTTTCTATACAACGATCGGTAATCTATATAATTATATAATACGAATAAAGTATGAATTAGGTATAATGATAACGGAATTGAGTAACTGAGCTCGTTTCAACCACTATGGTTATTATGAATGATAGTGCACCTTTAGATATTAAATCAAATACAATAAGTCAATACATAATCATTTTAAGTATTTAGGGTTCCAAAACAAATTACCTAAATAAAATTTAATGTCTTAAAAAAAAATGTTTGATGATCTTATATTTATATAATATATTACAATAATTTTTTTATTGTTAAAAATAAATTTGGCTTTTAGTTTTTTTTATGATTATATATTTTATCATTTATATTATTAATGTATTATAATAATTTATCAGTTATCATAATAATATATATATATAACTGATCTAAATCATAATTTCGACACAACGAATTGAATTTATTTTTATTTTATAATACCTTAACATCCGCGTAAAAGCATACATACGCAATAATTTTTTTCACTGTGTAGAAACTACTAACTATTTTTTTTAACTGTTATGTCTCGTATAAGAACTTACGTTCACCTAATAAATTAGTTTTAAGTTAATTTCGTAAGAGGCGATGTAGTGTCTCAATTTCGATAAGAGGGTCGACGGGATATAATCCAATTACCTACCATCACCGATATTATAAATTGGAACATCGATAAATTTTATCTTATATATAGATATTCGATTATCGATTTCATATAATATAAGCATGAGAAAATAAGGGAAAACTATAATATCGTTTTTCTGTCGTTGTGTATTATATTGGTATTGTATTTCGGAGGTGATTTGAAATTATTTTATTTTATTGAAATCTGGAATAGAAATTTGAGTAGCTAATAAATAATAAAAAATAAAATACGAGCAGAAACTTATCATGTATATCCAAGCAAACATCATCTCTTCAAAATACAGCCAATGTGTACAGTGTATGCATGTTATAAAAATGGTAGACAACTTTCAAGAAAATAATCTGTCAAATAATGAATTACCAACGCCGGTTCCAATAAACTGAAATTGCCTCCGAAAACTCCCGGAGGCAATTCTAGTAAAATAAATCCAACCTACCAAGATTTAAGAGGCGATTCGGGTGCACCAGATTATTTTGATTTGACAAAAATAATCTTTATGGTCACATTTTTCTCTTTTGGCACTGGACTGCAAAAACAATATTCATCTTTGCGCCAAATGTACTTTTATTTTTGACATCTCGTTTCGCAAAGATCTGTAGAGAAAATCGTCTCATCCCTAGTCAACCTCTGCATATTATAATACACCACATATTAGCATTTCGCACATCGCACATTAGGATTTTTTTTAATAGGAGTATACAATATTCATTCTACATTTATTAAAAATTAAAAATAACAAACAATAATAATCGACTCAGTTCATTGATTATGATAGTTAATACGATTTTTCGTGGAAAGACGGCATTTCTAGGGAAGTGGGATTAGAACCCTAGAACCCTATCGCTAAGTACGGCACTGAGAGTGACTACATACGTATAATAATACTATGTTATAATATGTTATAATATGTATATCGTCATCTCCACTCATGTAAAAGTTTATAATTATATATTATTACGTACCCTATCTCCGAGACGCAGCGCATCATGGCACAATGTTTGGTACATAATCAAAATTATATCGTACATAATATTCGTATATATACGTATTCGCATATCATGTATGTACCTAAATCGTACAATACGATGTATAATATTATGTACGTGTGCGGCGGCACCGCGAGCGTGTTTGTTCCGAGGACTCGCGCGTTTGTTTTTTTTTGCCCGTAAGGAGATAACGCGAAGTTCGAGTAACAGACGTAGTGGCGGTGAAGTGGAATAACGTATATAATAATATTATGTATAATGTATATTATCATAACATGAGTGTATTATAATATGGTTAAAACGTATATCATTATATGTACATTAGGTACCTATATAATATTATATAGTGTGATCCATCATTATCAAACGG
This sequence comes from Rhopalosiphum padi, assembly GCF_020882245.1. Taxonomy (NCBI): domain Eukaryota; kingdom Metazoa; phylum Arthropoda; class Insecta; order Hemiptera; family Aphididae; genus Rhopalosiphum; species Rhopalosiphum padi. Next base: position 32,904,567 of record NC_083598.1, read on the forward strand.
CCGTACTCATTTCCCAAGTAAATGTTTGTATTTTTATATATTGATATGGTTTAATTTATAAATTTATAATACTATACACAAAAAGTTTTTTTTAATTTATAAGTATTTAATGTTTGGACGAGTGCAGTAAAATGATAATATGCACTTTGCAAAAGTTTTCAACTATTTTTATCAGTATATCCAAAAATTGAAAGTTTTTATAAATTATAATTTTTTTTTACATCTAATGTTAATAAACAATTGAACATTTTTAGAAAGGGATTCCGCTTCCGATTATAAAATTAAAAATATAGGTTGTTTAAAAAAAAAAATTAATTTAAAGTAGTAAAAATTAGTGTTAGTAAAAGTAATTGCATCACTATCAAAAAGTTAATAATTTTTTTCGACAACATTTAAGGTTTATGACTGTTTTAGTGTTATTATTTTTTTTATATTTTACGCCATTGATGTTTCATATCAGAAATTAAATTGGTCAAAAATTAAATTACGATTGACTGTTTTTTTATTATTATATTATATAAATAAGTTAGAATTATTTAGTATTTAGTATAAAATGTACGTATTATTAGTATATGATATATAGTTAAGCATCAGTTTTCATTTAATTCAAAATAATGAATTTTACCCCTAAATATAGAATTTACTGAATTTAATTTCAGATTTTTTTTCAGATTTTAAACACTTTAAACTTTATGAAAACATTTGTTTGCAGTATAAGAAACTTAGTGTAGCCATAAAAATCCCGTTGTTGTATGAAGGCAGACCAACGAATAGGGTGTTGTGGGACTAATAGTATAATTTATTCTTCGTGTATGGCATATACGAATAATATATGGAACCAAAGGGTTATAAAAACACCAAACATACATAAAACACGATAATGTCGCGTCCACCGTTAACCATCCTGTATATAAACAATAATCCGGTCACGTGGCGGTGGAATCGCGCATCCCACCCGCGGCGATTTTTGCGAGTGCACTAGACTACGACGACAACGACGACGACGACAATAATATATTTCACAACGATAATATATTATAACACACATATACACGGAAACTCATACATACACTGAATATATATTATAAATTAGGGTACAACATACTTACGGAGTGATTCGTTTGTTGTAAACCAGGTAATATTTATTTAGAGATACAATAGGTACACAATAAAATTATAATTTTATTTTTATTTAAAAATGTAAAAATATCGTCATTTACACAAAAAAAATCATCTTATCTGTATAATTTACGGTTTTTTAAGTGTTGGTTCCTTGATTCAACTAAAAAAGTATAATTTTCTCCTATGTTCTATCGCCTATTTTCATTGTAGAATTAATGAATTAATAAATAAGACCTCTTATAGATCATATTTTATAAAATACTTTCTATGCGATTAATAATTTATAATATGACACTATCATTCGAAATGTAAATTCTTATTATGACGAGTGCTTGGCAAAAAAAATATTTCTCAAAATAAAATTAGATATTCACTTTAAAATTAGTGTCTGTAGATCATTAAAAGTTTATTTTTTAAACGCGTTTTAATCGTATGTTCTGAGTAATTTGATTTTAGCACTTGAGAGTTTTTAGCGTGTTAAAGATGACATATTGGTCTACACATTTTTTTAATTATTTTTAACTCATTAGTATTTTGTTTTATGTTCTTGTACTTGCATTTTCCATTTTATAACAACACAATATGACAACTTAAAGATAAGCGCGAGAATCGTCCTGTATAATATTTTCGCATGTGTGTGTATGTATGCGTGTGCGGCAGTACTCGTATTCCGCTCGCCACGAGATTTGTGCTCGTGTGCCGGACGAAGGGTTGCGTTTCATGAAAAACGGGGTTTGACGAGGAAATCTGGCAAGCTGCACTGCAACTGGGGCTTACGTCGTCGGAGCTTCTGTTTTTGTCCTCTGCCGATTAATACGACTCGGACCCGTCAAATTCACGTCTCGAAACGACGACGCTTTTGTCCGCGGCGCCGAGTATGCCCCGCTGAGTGATGTATATAATACGTATATTACGTGTATATACCCAGTATATTATACGAAACCGTATACAGAAAATCTGTCGTATTATACGGACGGGTCGAATGCTAAGTAGAAATGCGACGAGTATAATATTATATCGTTTTAAATATTTGACTCAGATTTGTGGAAAATACTTTTAAAAAGTATTTGGACTAAAAATTCGAATGCTTATGAAAAATATTATTTTGAATACTTTATCAAAATATTTATTCAAATACTATTAAAATATTATTTTTTTAGTATTAAAAAAAATGAAGCTAAGAAAATTTGAAATTTTAGTCAATGAAAAAATATATTGTATTTTTATAATAATTATAATATAATAATAAAACAAAAAATTGTATGATTTACAAAATAAAAATTTGTATTTAACTATATTAAATACTAAGTTATTTTGCATAGCGATTTTACATGAAAAATAAAATAATGCGAGTGAATTTTAAGTGTCTTAAACCACGTTAAATTTAAACTATACATATTTTATTATTTTTAATATAGTAATTTAAGTTGTATGGACCAAATTTAAAATTATATATTATTATATGCTGTTTGATAGGTTTTGAGTGTGTCACTATGAAGAAAATTATATTTATAAATTTACGATTATTTGTTTTTGAGTAACTTCAAAAAAAGAAAATAGTACATAATTTTTTTGTTTTCTCGATTATTTTGGAAACTAGTTAAAATTTTAACTATGAAATCATTAAAGTGCAAACTAGATTCAATTTTTTATCATAAATCACCCTCGAAATTGAAGATTGAAGTATTTTTTCAACTACCTATTTATTGTGCATATACATAAGAAGATAGGAAAGTTAGTATCGTTCAGTTGTACATTAGGTGTTGAGCGAGTAATGATGTTAAATTTGAATTTAATGATACACTATTGCATGTAAAAAACTTTTCTGAACGGAGACGATCTGTCAGCCTATATCTTTAAGTACATTTCATGATATATTTTTTGATATTTTCTATTAATGTAATTTATTTTACTATTAGTATTTCGCAGTAGGTAGATCCAAGTATTGTCAAGAACATTACATTTATTATATAATTAATATATAAACCTTAGTGATAAAAATTTAATATATTTTAATTTTTTTATTATAAAATACTTGTAGGTTGTCAATGTTTGTGATTTTGGTGAATTTTATAAAAATTTAAACTCAAAATGCATAGAAAAAAAATATGCACATTTTTTGTAATATATTGTATTAAATCTTCAAGAATTTTTGACCCAACATTAATTTTTTGTCGGTATTTTAGGAAAAAAATTAAAAAATTTGAAAATTGCTCATAATAGGTACCTATAAATAGCTCAAAAAAATCAAAATATTTTCAAAATTATACTATGTATAGAAAATGTTAATTCATAAACACTTTGTAAAAATTTAATGTACCTCAGTTTAAATTCCAATAAGATAACAAAAATCAAGAGGAGTCAAAAAATCTTCATGAAGAATATTGAATTTCAAATAGTCATACAAAATTAATTTGACTTAACAGTTGAAATTTTTGTTGAAAATCAAAGCATTTTTATTACCTTGAAAGGCCATGATCGAAAAAAAATGCACATCATTTTAAAATCAATACATTCATCGCTTTATTCAGAATCTAAAATATTCGTGTTTCATAAGCCAACAAATACCTGTGCGATTCCATTTTTAAAATGAAAATTTTTAAAAATTGACACACATAAACATTGCTTTTTATTAATATGGATTAAAATAAAACAATTTAAATTAATATTATAAAAGAATTTTGAATTAAGTATTTGAAATACTTTCAAAAATATTTAGAATTCATCATTTAATACTTTTATGAAACAGTCTTCTAAAAGTATTCGGACTACTGCCAAGACTGATATTCATTAAACGTATATAAATTAAGTGGGTAAATCGTACCATATCGTTAACGCGTTAAAGACGATATTATTTCAGACGGAAACGAAATTTACTGGCAATTCATCGATATATAACAACAAAGACTGACGCTGTCAGACGAATTCAGAATTGTATTATTATATAGCAATCCCGGGCCTAAACGCATATCTCTTATATATTACGAAATTTGTTACATTAATTGTTTTCTTTGAACGCCGACGTGAAATAAATCTCAACAATAGTGTAAATATTAATAACTCAATCTAAAAATAATATATCTGTTAAATTAATTGCAATATAAATGTACTAAAATTGCGAATTAAAAAGTAATTTAAACGTAGTGAGCTCTGCAGTGGTCTAGAACAAGGAATCACGATCTTTTGAAATAATTAACTCGCAGTTTATCGATCATCGATTGATAGCATCGCATATCTTTTCTTATAATTTATTTAAAAGCAGAAAATGTATACGCCTAAACGGCGTTGTAGTGAATAATGCTTGTCAACATATTATTATATGCTATTTCAATTAAAATGGCTTATTTTCTAAATAAAATAAATAATTTTTTGGATCTAATTTTAAAATATTTGTTTTTGTCTTTCCATAGTATGATGACCTAGTTAATTCTTTAAATTATTTTGTATGCGGATTAATTATTAAAGTAATGGGTATCTTTTATCATCACAATTTTTATGTTTACATATTTAGACAAAACTATTTATGATGTAATTTTTAAATATGTATTGAAAAGTAAAAATAACGCATTTATTAAAAAACGAGCTGCAAAATTTAAAAACAGTACCTACGTTTCTATTGACACAAGACTATTACATTTAAGGCTATCAAACTATTGGTAATGTATGAAACATGTATTTTTTAATACGTATATGTTCTGCCATCTTAACTAGAAAATTGTTTGTCAAAATGGCTTATCGCCAGAAAAACAATTTACTTGCCAAAATATCCTAGAACTATGATTATTAGTAAATTTATAGGCCTACTCGCTATTAGTTTTTATTAGTTTAGTAGCAAAACTTGCATGGATAAATGTACGTCGAAAAACCTTTACTTTCATTAACGCGTGTGTTTCAATAGATATTCATGAAGGTTTGTAATATTATATATAATTACAGGTTTTTGTTATCATTGCTTTATAGTTTATACCTATGAAGTAAATGTTATTGTATTAATCTTAAATTTGTCCAACTCTTCGGTATCTAAAATATTTTCGATTCGTCGTGAAATTTTAATTGAATATATTCTTAGCCACATTATATCAAAATCGGAAGTAATATACTATTAAAAAGTAGTTTGGTCTATTTTCATTTATGTTACTAAATACTCGTATACTTCATCGTATATTATAGCTTTGCTATCGGAATTCAATTAGTCTGCACCACGGTTATCAAATAACCGTGTCTGCACTCTGCAACGAGTGTTTAATTTTTGTTTGTTATTTTACTTAATACTTATAAAGTTTTAACAGTTGTACGGGTATAGTATATAAAATAAGTGCTCTAAAACTCTCATACAGGTCAGGTCTTTATGTATCGAATGGGAATTTGACATTAATGTTATTTTGAACACGTTATTTTCGTAATTGTCCACTGTTATTTTTTTATTTATTTTAGTAAATCACAACAATACACTGAAAAGGAACTAAACAGTAACATTTATAGCAAGCCCGTTATGAACAAAATTTAATTCGTGGCGATTCAGAAAACAATATTACTACAGAGACTCCATGTTTTGAAAGTCTGAAATATAGACTATATAATATATATAATATTATGTATTACACTGGACTCCGGATCTCCGATCAAAATCACTTTTATAACACAACGGTTGCTTTTAAAATGTAATCACATCTACCCTAGTAGTTGTCTAGTGTATTTGTATTATTATATAATATGAATAACGTCCTTTCTTTTTTCTTCATATGTAATACGAAGATTCGAATTACTTCCCGAAAAATTTGAGTTAGTCAAATCAAAATGGTTCGGTTTTTTTTATCCCCTCTTGACTTTGAGTTATCGCGAGACAGACTGTATTACTTATTAAAACGGACAACTTGACACTGTAGTATTTTACGAGATCATCTCTCGTGCGCCCGCTTTATTATTGCCATATCCACATCTCGTTATCATGTTTATCGGGCGGGACATCTGACAATGAGAATAATATACCCATAGATCTGGTGAAGTTTTTGACAATATGCGTTACCAGTCGCGTTACTTCATCGTCTTGATTATCTTTACTATTAAAGTAAATAATGAGTATACTTAAATAATTTATTCTGTACGGAAGAACTGAAAATCTGATTAGTGAAAAAAACACAATTTTCTAGTGTAGCTGTTTTAAAAAAATTAAGCACACGTTTATTGTAAAATGTATAGTTAATAATTCATTCAATTTTGAATTTATTGTCTACATTTTTGTACATCATCATGCTCAGAAAATTATATTTAGTTAAGTTATTATTAAAACTTTAGTTAAATTAGTTATTTTAGATTAATAATTACAACAGTTATTTAATAAATAAAATATATCAAATATTTATTAAATATTATGTTTTGACATATTTTATTTTAAACGATTCAACTGCAAATCATTGTAAAAAATAAATAAAGTATGTATAATAATATTAACTCTGTGTGATATAATAAATTTAAAATACATTAAGCATGATGGTAATACACTTAAAAACTTTTGTATTTAACTCATCTGCAATAAGAATAGTTTGATGAATAGTTATAAATGTGGCATATAAATTATTCTATTTGATAATATATCTTTTGTTAAATTAAATATTTTAATTGGATTATTTAGGTAAAACGAATATTTCATTCGAATTACTTTGAAAGCCTTACTATATTTTAGCCAACATACTTTGAGTCAGTTTTCCTTGATATTGTCAATTAAACGTTTCATTAATACATTATACAAGCTAATAATACATTTGTGTATGTAATATTTATATTATATATTATATTATTTTAGAAAAATAAATATATATAATAATTGAAATAGTGCAAATGTATCGTTTATTTGACCTACATATTATTATACATACTTACTTATAAGTAAAAAATAAAATTGTTTGCTATTGAATGAGTTTGAAGTTGTTATTATATTTAGCCTATATATATAGAATATTATTATATAATATGCAAAAGATAGATCGTTGATCATATCGATATTTGTTTTGTTTATATTGTTATTGTATATAATATTATTATATATACGTATAATGACTTTACTGTGTATTATAATATACTCATCGTATTTGTAAATACGTTCCTATTACTTTGCAGTATAATATATTAAAACCCTAATGCCTATAATCTACAGAGTAGTCCACATTGTCGCACAATTGATTTTATAAATTAGACATTGTTATTGTAATAGTAGGTACCTACTAAAACATAAAACATATATATATATATATATATATATATATATATATATATATATATATATATATATACATATATACATATACATATACATATATAGATATATAGATATCGTCGCGCCGACAATGACTTATTTAAAGCGTTTGACTTCGATGCGCAGTATCATATTACATTATTATTAGGTATTATAATTATATGTGAGTAAAAGCGTTACACTGTCGTGTGTATAATATATATTTATATATAAATATGCACATAAATATTATACGAAATCGCGACAGTCATAATATAATTCTACCTATATGTATTCCATGTGTTCCACGACCGCAACCATTTTGTAATATTGTTGTTATTATTATTATTATTATCATTATCATCATCATTATATTATTATATTGTGTATTGCGGAGTTGTCGTACTGCACAAGCGCGTGTCTTTCTCAATGGAGTAGCGAAATCGATTTTTCATTTCATTATGCTAAACGCGCTAATCGCATAAATGCACCTACCTAATGTATAATATACATATTATAACAGTTACGTGTACAACCTCAACCCAGTGCTGAACGTTTATCCGTATCGCACTCCTTGTATGTATAGCTTTTAATAGCACACTGTAAAACTACATGACGTGATCTGTTAATATGAATATATGCTCATTATTTTGTTTATTTTAAGGTTTCTACTTTATTTATTAAATTTTCATATTTAAAATAATGAATGGCATGCTGACCTAATTTAAATGACGACGTCTTACAAACAAAATAATAAACTCATAAAAAAAAAAAATTAATAATAAAAACAATTTTTGTTTCTCTAATATTTACTGGTTCCACTTATGCTGTAGATAATGAGATTAATGACTTACTTGTATCCGTATAATATTCAGATAAAGCTTTCACAACGCCAAAATTAAAACTAACGATGCAAACAACCACAGTCATAATATAAATAACAAGAATAATCACATAGATACAAAACGTTCCAAATATAAACTCCCTATTATATAAAAAAAAAATTCATATTAATTAGGTAATATAATATATAATATTTTTGGGAAAAAGCGAATAAATCAAACATCGAATATTGGAGCTTAAGTCAATTCTTATACAACAATATAAAACAAATTTTGTTTATTATAAGAACAAAAAACAAATATTTTCTTATCATTCAACTCATAACTAATAATTAATTATTAATGTACTGTATCACAATCAATCGGCGAATGATCTGAAAAAATTCCAACAATAAATATTATATTCCAAGTTTCTTGAAAAATAACAAATATTTTCAGATATCTTCGACCTGTCTAATTTGCTCTGAAGACATTCACCAAATATACCACCCTATCTCACTCTTGAATACATTATGCAAACTATTGGAGAAAAATGTCAATATACGTCTAACGTGGTTCCTGGAGTAAACTTATTACTTTCCAATCGAACACTGCAGATTCTGTAAAAATAAAGATGCTTATAACTGCCTATAAAATATATACAAAAATAAAAATTATAATTTTTCCGTGAATAAATTTTTCGATTTGATCAGTCGACAGTCTTAGTATTATATTAAAAGCATACAACTACTTCAAAAACCATTTATTACAAAACAAATTGAACCATGTCCTTGGCCATAACCACATATTAAAATTTGTATACAACTTTCTAAAACTTGAACTTTTAAGTGAGTCTGTCTATCCTTATCAAATCTTTGTGCAGATAAGCGGAGTGCCACAGGGCCTAACAATTTAAGTTACTTGATTTCTTATTGCCATAAACAATGTATTATACATTTTATATTCAATTTAATTTTAAAAGATTTTTATTGTTACGAATTGACATATATAATACATTCAGTATATTTGTTACTTAAAAAAGTTATTTTATTCTTTTAAGCTATTGCTTGTGAGTATAATACTGTATTATAAAAACACAAAATAGAGTATATCACGATAAGTGAGTTCAAATTTAAATAAACATAATCTTTTATTTTATTACATTATTTAACAAATAGTACCTAATTATAGTACATAACATATTATTATAATTAAAAATATCGCTTAATGTGTTTAATCCAGTTAATATGCTGATGATTTAAACCTTGACTGATTTAAACAGCATAGCAGTTACAAAATAATAATAGTCAAAACTCGATATTATAGATTGTTGTTAATAATTATACAATATTTTTTTAACATTTGGTTTTACATTTGTTACTTGAAAAATCTTAACACGTATTTTTCGCCCGAAACGCATACTTGCAGAACCAACAAACATTATAGGTAATCGGCGATTACCAGCAAAGTTAGAGTAACACAATAACAATTCTGGGTATCTATTACATTTGACAAAAAATTACCATGATCGTTAAAATATATCAATCAATCACTTAGAAAATTAAATTTGTCCAAGGATTACTATTCATAGTATAAACATTTTAATAACTGAAAACTACTTATTCGAGACTTTTAAAATCTTTGATTAGGTACATAAAAAATTTCAAAAAAATTATCTTCCAAATTATTTAAAATAAAAACGGAGGTTTTCATTTGAAAAATAAAAATGTGTATTGGCAGACACATATTATATAGTACAAGAAATCTCAAAAAATTTAATATATAGTATATAAAGTATATTTAAAAATTCCAAAATCAGAATATGAATAAAGTTAATTTTAAATGAAAAATGGGAATGAGCCTGTTTGGTGAATCACCTTGTGTACGTTTATATATTCATATATATATATATAATATACATATGTATACATCTATGCCCACGTCATACACTTATGTATGTGTGTATAATATTAATTTTAATAATACCGTCCTCTTACGGATGTCATATGAAATGGGACACACCCGCACGCTCAGGATTCGAAAACGCGGAAAATATATAATATGTCGTAATAATAATATAGTGGTGTGTCTCCGTTTGGTCTGGTGGTGCTTGATTGTTATTACCCGGGAAATAAAATATTTCGGGGAAAACTCGTTTCGGCGGTACCGACTGTGATGCGGTTTTTGCGAAACTGATATCGATACGCAGTCGTTTACACGCAATACGTCATGGTCACTCATTATTTCAAAAGCTATTCCTAACCCAAAAAAGTGTTAGTCTACTCTCCGCTCAGCTTAAAAATTATAACGATAAAAAATAATAATATTGTATAAATAAATATATGTGCACAAAAGACGTGAAATCGATAGTTAATAGGTATATTATATTATTACATGCCACAGTAGCTTCAAATTAGTTGTATTTTATTGAATATAATACTATTTAACAGAGCTTTCGAGATTAATAAAAAACTAGTTTGTACTAAAAATATTTCAAGTAGACCAACAAAAATAGAAATTGAAATTGAATATTGTTTTTTATAATAGATGATATTATGGATTATGATTAACTGTCACTGGTTATTGAAGATACAAAAAAATACAAACAATCAAACCTCTTATAAATTGTCTATAGTTTAGTTTATTGATCACTTGTAACTATTTGATTCAATACATGTTTGGGAAATGAGTTAAGCGTAAGGAGTAGAAGATGCAATTGAATGTCATCAACTGATTCGTCCTTAAAAAAAAATCGTAAAAATGTCACACCTATAGTAAGTCAATAGCTATTAATTATTCATCTGGTAGGTGACTAATAGTTTACATGTCATATAATGTACTTTGCGTTTATATATTGTAATCCGTGATATATCATATTATTATGATTTTATACGAGTGAATAGTATAATAATATAGGGTCTGCATTAGAGACGTTTAACTTTCGGCCGTATACTTAAAGTCTATATGATGTTAGGTTAGGTAAGGCGTGGTAATATGTAGTCATAATATTTGAACAAATATGGAATAAAAATATATCACAGTTATAAAACACATAATACTCAAGATTAAAATGAATAAGTCGTAAACTAGTTATATTTTGTTATAAACGATCTGAAGAATGTTTTATTCGGCTATAAAAAATGAAAATAAATATTATTTCAGGAGAAAAAAATGAATTTATTCACGAAATGCATTCAGTCGAGACTACGTTATTGTATCTCTCGATGGGTCGTTGAAAATAATCATGCAAAATATTATAGATGTTGTAAAGGTTATCTAGATTATTAAGTTATTCAGTTAACTGTGTACACTACAGTACTGCAGTACTGTTATCATTTTGAGACCATTAACCAACATTAATTTGATTTAGATATATTTTTTTAGTTATAAATCATTTAGTATGTTGTTGATAGTATACATAAATCAAGCTTACCAATATCGCAGTAACATTAGACGGTAGTATCTACTATGTTTTTATGTTTCAGTATTCTTTTATAAATATTATTTAAGAAATTAAAATAGATATTTTGCTAATTTGTTTTGAATCAGTAATATTAGCGTTCTATTTTATTTATTATAACAATCATTTTAAATACTAATACAGTATAAAAACGACAAATTTAACTTATTTGATGACTAAAATGATTGGATATTTTTTATTTGCTTTTGTAAATATTTTGTAGACAATTTATTAAGTATCAATAAATTAATAAACAATCTTCTAATTTAGAGATAAAATAATTGTTATTATATATGTTATTATAAATTGTAAAAAAACAATGAAATAATATAAATAATGGAACTATATTTTAGGAATGTTATTTTTAAATTTTTAGCTTAGCGATGAATTTTTTGTTTTTACAATATGTAAAGACACTTTTTGTGTTAAAATTGTAATATTATTATTAAAATAATTTTTGAGTACCTTGATTGCTAAAAAGTTGGACCATCTTCGTAAAAAATGGTTTTTGATCGTATACAATTATTTATCATTGAATTGATACTTAAGTCATTCATTACAGTGGCTAATCAGTGACTACACTTGAATTCTACTGTATAGTAGAATGATAACCTACTTTTCTCTTCTCTTTTTTTTAATTTAAGATGCTTTTAAAGATTTTTAAATAAAATAAAATAAATTTAATTGTTTTGAAAAGAGAAGAAAAAAAAATCATTTTAGATCTAAATTTAGTGTTGTTAATATTTAATAATTTGAATAAATTCTTTAGTCCATACAAATTTGTTCATGCTTTAATAATCTATTCATTGATATCATATAATTTTTAAAACACAATATAATAATTTGTGTAATTAATGATTATAAACTATGCAATTATGTGAACAAGTCACAAGTAATGTATATGTAGTTATCGTAACTGATATATATATATATATATATATATATACATAATTTTTAATTAAAATTTATTTTGTATACACTTTAATGTTTATACGTAAAAATATTCTTGGCTAGAATATTAAAATGATAGGTATTCTAATTAATAAGAAGATGATAAGCTCTTATTTTGATAATTGAGGAAAATGTACCGTGGAGAAATTTGGTATTTCGTGTTCGGAGGAAAATAGGTATCTACGGCCTAGATGAGAACCCACAGAATAGTTTTTCCGAAATAAATACCTCCAGAGACGAGTACAAGCAGGTTATTGTCATAAATTATCATAGTAATATTGTTATAACAACATTACGGTGATATAATAGTAAAATAATAATAATATAATAACCTAGCGCGATGTAAGTGTAATGATAATATAATATATTCAGACTGTGTGTAAAACGGCCTATTATAGAATGTTTAGTATGTATTCGAGAATTGGTCGCAGTGTAGATTTATGCAGTTAAAATGGCGAAATTGGCCGGCAAATTTTTCTCGCGGAGACGACCCCGATGACATAAATAAAATATCAAACACTATATGTACGTGGTACTGAACCCGATCAAGTGAATATAATATCGCACGTACGTATTAACGCCACACAGAAACCCTTTTCATTATGTCACGCTCTTCGTTCGCTCGCTAACATCGTGGTTTTTTTTTTTTATCTTTTTTTGCACGCATATACGCGTATGATATATACATATTTTTTTCGTAATTAAAACGAGAAATTTCCGAGTGACTGAGTGTACGCATATAATATATATATGCGTTTGAAATGTAATTTGTATCAAACCTTTTGTCCGAATTATGTCAGCGGTATTTCGACCTGTGGTCATCACCGCGCACAAATCGAATTTCGACATCTGCACCCGTCAATAATAATAATAATAATAATAGTAATAACGATGGGAAACTGTTTTCGATTTACTGCATGGTTGTATAATATATATTTTTTTAAATCGTCTGGCAGCATAGATTTTTACTCTAACAATATATACGCGCCATATAATGAATAATTTTTCATGGGGGATTGTCAATTTTTGATGCCACGCATGGGTTGAGTTGGCATGATATTGAAGGTATATAATAATAATAATACAAAACCCGGTATCCGCGGGCGCGTGTTAAATGACATTATTTAACATTGTTTAACAGCAGCAGCTATTGTATATTATAATAATATAGAGTATCGACGTAAACCAGATTAGCATACACTATATATATCCTATCGCAATTTATTTATTTTGAACGAGAATACGCCTACTGCAATTTCTTAATTAGTTTAATGGTTGAAATATAATTAATTATACGTTCAGTCGTTATTCATACCATCATTATAATATAGACTCATGTATCATACATGTATGTACCGATACTTGTATTATAAAGGTGTTGCGAGTTGTATTATGACGATGAAGACAACGACAGCGGATGTTAAGATTTATATATTAGTGAAATTTAAACCATTATTAGTGTCAGTAAAATATATTATTGTATTGGAATAGCTTGATATAACTAATATACTTGACTGCTTCAGTTTTATTATAAATCGTTAGTTAATTTTAAATATTATTAACCTAACGGTGCATTTAAAATTGTTTAAAATTGAATTATAGTACAAATGGAACTATTAACATATTATTCCTATATAAAAATATTTATGGAATTTATTTATAATATTACCATTATTATCGCGTGTTTCAAGAAGCTTTCGTATTGCATCTGACTAATTTGTGTGAATGTATATAATATTTTTTCTATTTAATATTTTACTATTGTCACGTCATTGCATTTATTTTTTCAAGTTATCAACGGTAACGTATTCGAAACCTCACAATTTTGTTAATTATATTATTTTAATCTTTCGAAGTACAACCAATGAAACAACATTGAAAAGTTTGTTGAAAGTTAAATTTATACGTCTTACACAGTATAATAACAATGCGCAAGAAAAACTTTGATTTTCAATCAAAATAAAATTGCCCGAGTACAGTAGAAAACGTTATTTGCATAGGAATAATACATGCTGTTGCAACGTTACACATATAAAGTTACCTCTGAATAATTTCTTAAAAATTATACACATAAAATATATAATATATTTTTGACGATACCGTAGAATTCGTTTTAATAAGTTTACATCCCTTCAGTACTGCAGTGAAACATTTTAAAATAATGATAATAATAACACAACACTGTAAATAGATTGCGGAGTAACACGCAATCTATATTATCACTGGTTCATCTCATAAAATTGTTTGTACACACAATTTGTGCATGTATAATATTATATTGTTATAATAATATTATACGCAAACACACACCCATCCACACCCATCAATCCATGTGAATGCATATACGAGTTGTGTACTGTAAGTATATAGTATATTATATCGTAGAGTATTATAAAATAAACGGAAAGCGAGTGGGCGTCGACCGTTTTCGAATATACATTTTATAATTAAAACGATATTATTTTTAGAAAAAAAAATAATCAAAAGTGTTCTAAGCTTCATGCGAAAAACGGATATTTTATTTATATAATTTATATGTGCTTGTGTAATAAACAAAAAAACGTCGTTCATCATCGGACAAATGGGATCAGAATTTCAGCATGGTATAGATATAAATTATATATATGTACATAATATATATATATATATATATATATATATCTGAGAGCGTCGCGTTAAATGATATTCTGTGATATTGATGACTATAGACAGTGTATGTATGTATATGTATAACAGGATCAAGATCAGAGCAACAACAGCCAGGCTGTTATTACTAACTTTCTCCACAGACCGTATATACGTATATACACATATGTTTATCATTTATTTTATATATAATATTGTATACATACACAAGAAGGGCTTTATTTTTAAACTGTTTTAGTTAAATTAAATTAAAATTAGCATAAAAAAAAATAAGTTACAAAACCTTATAAATAGAAATTAAGTAAATTATCCATAAAAAGTTCCATTAAATAATTTCTCGTGAATTCATAATTATCATCGGTTCATTTAAAATCTAAAATATATTTGCATAGGTATGTTGTATAACATGTTCAAATCTGTTATAATTCTGTACCCATAGAAATGCATGTGTTTATAAATGCAATTTATTCGTTATTAAATACATCGTAAAAAGGTATAACAATAATTAGGATTACTATTATTTTAATAATACATTTATTATTAGTTCTTAAAAATGATACTCAATACCTCTTTTTCGTATTCTTGTTGGAGGTAAATTTTAGCATTTTGAAATTATTATATTATAATATAATCGATAACATATCACAGCCCACTTTAAATATAACACCAAAGTGTTGCCTTGAATACTCCCCATCCGATGAAAGCCTCACTGCGTTGTGGTTTTTCCCGGATATTTCCACCCCTCCTAGATGTATGATAGCTATAGGTATCTACCCCATGTCTGGTATAAAGATTTTATTATTGCATTGTGTTTTTTTCCCAACAGTATTTGTTTTACCTGCCATTCCCGAGGTATTCGAAACGAATACAAACATACGCATAAACAACAAAATCGGATAAAACAAACGGAAATCTGTCCGTATGTAAATAATTTTATTATATTTAAACATATATCTCTGCAGTGGGACATGATGCGTCTACGCTGTATTATATTATTTGTTTGGCACAAATTCGAAACGTCCTACACATCATCGTCGTGATCGTCCATCCGCCCATCCCATACTTCGGACCATAGTAGGTTCCTATATTCCAACCATCCAACGCAACGGTTTCGAGAGTTGGATTAAATAAATCTTGAATCCGATATAAGTACAGATTATTTCCAAAGTGGCCCAACAATTAATTTTTTTTTTAATCAGACAGATTGTCATATAATTATTTTTATTTTCGTGAATACGATTTTGAAGGTTTTTGTGTCTCTAAAATGAATTTAACCAAAATTACGTGGAAAATTTCCTGTGAATTCATTTGACTGCAATATTTAAGTTATAAAACAATTCCACGTACCTACATATGAAACGTAAATAGAATGTAATTTTTCTTTTCTTTTTGTATCCGACATTCACCATTTGATAATATTATTATTTTTTATATATCTTATTGTAATAGTAATTAAATGAATAATTATCCTTTAATATTACTTGTAACGCCTCAGCCTCATCTCTTCTCTCGTCCTCGGTGTTCATAGTGACAAATCTGAGCACCAATAGGTCGAGCGACGCTGCCACTACTGCCAGGCCGAACAGAATGAATATCAACGTAAACGCCACGTACTCGAGTTTGTCGTTCAACGTGTTGTTCTTCTGCAAGGCCACCATATCGCCGAACCTGTGAAAAATTTCCGGGATCAAAATTATAGTAGATTTAAATATACCTAACATATAACAGCATTATTGCAATAAATAAAAAACCACTAGTAACACTAGTAGAAAAGATAGATGCACATGTCAAAAAGCTAGCGGAGCGTCATCGATTCCACTTTCAGATTTGAGAAAATATTCAATAAAAATATTGCTATTTATTTTGAATAAGTATACATAAAGTGAAGATTGGATTTTAGTGTCCGTTTAAGAGTTACGAGAAAAATAAAATTACCAATAAAAAATTAAATTACATACATTGCCAAAAAAAATTCACAATTTAAAATTTAAAATTATAAAAAAGTGTTAATTTTATTTTCTTACAAGATAAATATAGATTAAAGTGATAATTATACTTAAGACACTATTTAAAAAAATTAATAAATAACATATTAGCTATGGGTATATATTTGCAAGTACACGAAAATAAGTCCAAATAAAACAAATGTTGTTGAAAAGGTATAGTAAAAAATATGAAATTGTTTTAATATATTTACATGTTTACATGTTTTTATTTATTTTAAGTTTCTACTACTATAGAGAAGTATATAGTACTGCTATATAAAAATGTTAATTAATTTGAAAAATATTTTCAAATTGACAATAATAATCAATAACTATAGCTATACGTTTATTATGTGACCTTTTGTAAATACTAAATAACAATATGATGCCTAGGACCTAGGTGTATATATTTTATACTACATATTGTTCATTGAACAAAATAAACTATAAAGTGAGCATATTTTTTTATGTACTATATTATACTATTTATTTTATTTATTTTGTGACAGACATTGAAGAACCTTCTCTTTTTTGACAGAATAAACCTTATCCTTTTTCCACCAGACTAGATAATAATATTAGATTCTCTTTCCCTCCAAAAAGCACTATTCTTTTCACACCACAGAAAATATGAATAAATACATATTTTTATGTCTGAAATAGTTTTAAAATAATAAAAGTGATTCAATAATGAAAAATATAGAACTATTTAAATTAATTGCATACACAGTAAATTAATTACAATTTTTACATATTATTATAAGTACAAAATATGTAAATAATAAGAAAAAGTTTTTATTGATGATTTATTGGACATAACTTTACTTTTGAATAATATTGTTGTATTTTTAATATTTTGAAAATAAAACGGGAATTTGAATTCTGAGTAAAGCAAAAAATGTATTTGTAAATTACATATATGCTTTTAATTTTTTTTCTTTAGCTGTGAAAACTTTTTAAACTAAAAGTAGTGTCCCAAAAACTTTTTAAAGTATCACCTCTATAGTTGGGAAATCGAGTATAGCTGGTAGTTTGAAAAGGTAATTTTTACATTTAATCAATAATTTTTTTTTTTGTTTAAAGAATAACTACCGACACCTTTCGAAAGATACTGAAATAGTTCAAGCAAGCGTGGTGTTGAATTAGCTATTTTAGGCAAAATTATTTTCCAAATTAAGCCAATTTTTGAATGAGACGATTTATTAAATTGTTTTTGAGTTAAATACCAAAACATATTCTAGCGTACAATAAAAGATATTGAATTGGGAGATACTTGAATGATGTGTGCCAAACACTGAGTTCATGTATTAGCAAATATCTGACTTATTATTTTTCACATTATTCATGTGCATACTTAATTTGTATTGCATTTATGACAAATTTAGAATATTGCTTATTAAATAGACAATTTTTCTGGAAGATTCAAAAATTTAAATGAGAAATTATCTAATCCGTAAAAGTATATTGTATACCATGTACATTGTACATATATGATAATAATTTATATATTATGAGTTTTTATTCATAGGCAATGTAATAATATACAAGTATATATTATAATATATTTATTTTA
The DNA here is from genome assembly GCF_020882245.1 of Rhopalosiphum padi. Classification (NCBI taxonomy): domain Eukaryota; kingdom Metazoa; phylum Arthropoda; class Insecta; order Hemiptera; family Aphididae; genus Rhopalosiphum; species Rhopalosiphum padi. The sequence goes on from NC_083598.1 coordinate 32,923,357, forward strand.
TACATATATTTATATGTACATTTATTATTTGCATTTACATATAAGTATAAATATACTTATCATACAGATAACAAACATATGTTTCTCTAAATAGCAAATCGTTAATTAATCATATTACATAATCTGTAACAAAAATTAAATTATATTATGTAGTATTTTAAATACATACAGTAATAATGAATATTATAAATAAAATTACGTATCGTCTAGCATGTATTTCTTTCATTCAAACCACATTTAATAATATTAATTTTTAATTTAATTTTATTCTAATTTTAGTTGGTATGTTATATTTTATTTTTATTTTACAAAGCGATGATATACTATTTTGAGATATTTTAGATCAAAATTAAAACAAATAATGTTATATGAAAGAGAAAGATAAGCTTTAAGTTGAATCTTGATAAATCAATAACGTTTTTAATTTTTTTTTACAAATTATCGTCATGAACTTGGTTTTCTTACATTAAACATTAAATTATATCAAAAATAAAATATGGCATTTATTTTTACAATAAGAAATTGACTTGAAAGTAATAAATATAATGACAACTCATCGCAATTAACTGTTGTACAAGTAACATCAAGCACGTCACCATTCGTATTGAAATTGTATTATAAGTTTATATAAAATTATTAATATATTTTTGTTTTAAATAAAAAAAATGTACCATTACAAATTACATTTAAAATTACCTCACGAAAAATATTGCTATACAGGTATACATATTTATGTATTATATATATAAATATAATACTTATGACATGTAATGTGTATCTGCTACCTAGGAATGTAGAGTACAAAATAATATGTTAAGTGATAATATATTATACTGAAAATTTAATTATATCGTAACGTAATTCAATGACAGTTATATCTTAACCACTTAAAAAAAAATTTAATGAAATCGGTATAAACACATTATGGAATAATGTATCTTCAGCTAGAAATAATTAGAGTAACATCATAATATGAATAATCTTAATCAGATCCCTATATTTTCGAAGCTAAAACTAAAACATAAGCTACATTTCTTTAAATGTAATAAATGCTAATTAATACGTGTTAATAGGTAAGCATTTTTAACATTTATCATATTTACTCCAATGAATTATCAAAATGTTTCAATGAAGACAATACGTAGATATTAATAAATATCTATGAAAAGCTAAAATCGATATTCAGTGTTTTTTTTAACCTTTTTGTAAACTTCTATAAAAAATTACCACTTTAAAAAAGGATTCATCTGTGCCAAAATCGAATTTATAGAACCGTTAATTCTACCTTTTATAAAGTAGTAAACAGCATAGTGTCGAAAAAGGCTACCTATATTATATTGTTCAAAAATTAAAATTTCATTTTGCACGAAAAAATGTTAACAGACAAACTAAAAAAAGGTAGACAAGTGGATAGTAGTTACTGCTTTGCTGTACATTAGGTGAAGTGTAGGTCACTGTAAAGGATTTTTTAAATTTGAATTTAATGATTTATTTATTGTACGTGAAAAACGATTCTGAGAGGAAATGGTCAATAAGTCTATAAAATCACTAAGTATATTAATTTATAGTATAATTTTTGATATTGTTATTAATACAGTTTATTTTACTATTCGTAATACAAAAGGTTGAAGTCATTTTTGTTAAAATTACCGTACTTTAAAATATAATTTTGCATAATATTATAAAATATTAATATTAATTTTAAATATTCATAACATTTATAATTCTCAACAAATAATGTTTTTGAATTAGGTATAATTAAATAATAAATATATCGTTATTCATAGTTTAAATATGCGATTTTGTCCAAATTTTAATTTTAATTGTTTAAAAAAAAATTATTACTGTTTTTTTAGATTTTTTGGTTTTGGTATGAAATACTATGAGAAATTTTGTACATATTAAATTTTCAACAACAAAACAATTTACAAATTTTTATGATTTTAACAAATTTTGAACTTTAATACTTATAAAAATAATTTATGCTTATGAGTTTTAAACATTTTCATATTTCTATAAGAACAACTTATATAAGATATAGTATTAATTTTTCAAGCTTTTTGAATGAGCGAAAATTTTAAACATTATAGAAAACTCAAAAACAGTCAAAATATTTTGTAAATTATAATATGTTTTATTTATTTTTTATTATATTTATAACAAAACCGTTTGATGAGAAATGGTTATTTTACGGTAAATATGCATTGTCGTACAAATTTGGACTTCAAACATTCATAAGAATTAATTTGTATTCCCAGTAATTTTTAATTTTTAAATATAAGTATAATACCTTTAACATAGGTTAAACATATAAAGGACCAAGGTTATTTAAATTTTAAATCTTAGCTATAAAATGATAATTTTTTATGCATTTTTTATTACAAAATAATTTAGTAATTTTAGTAATTTTCATATTTCACTAATTTCGTTAAAATTCTAAATTTAAGCATAACGTGTATAAAAAAATATTGTGACGAAAAATTGTTGATATACTTGAATTATTAAATAAAAAACTTATGAATAACCTTGTATTAAATTTTAAGTATTTATACCAAGCGAATACATTTTTATTGACATTTATAAAAATAAAAAACATATAAAAATATGGACAATTTTAAATATCTATTAAATATTTCACAAATTATATTTTAAATATAAAATGACAGTCGTATGAACATTTGATCGAAACGCTTGAAATTATTTAGGTATGGTTATTAGTTTTCGAGTTACACCAAAAAAAAATTAAAAAAAATAAAGCTTTTGTTAAAAACTGGATTTGCGTAAAAATGTCCATTTTCCTTTAATTTGCTGTTTGGTTTTCCTGGTTATTTTGAAGAATACGGGGAATTTTCGATAAAAAACATTGTTGTAAAATCAATACATTCATCGCATTGCTCAACATATAAAATAAATTTATATATAATTGTAATACCAATAGCTTTTGTTCAGTTATAATCAAAAATCGAATGGCATAATTACAATTTTAAATGAAACTTAAATTTTTATTTGATACTTAATAAAAATGTGGTACAAATTTTAATTGAACAAATTCATAGATCAATAATATGTAAAACCTTATTAGTTATTTTATTGTTCAAGCCATTTAAACGTTTATTAAGATGATGGAAGTAGTCATTTAATACAATTATTATGATAAAAATTATTAAAATAATAATAATGGTCGAAATCATATGCATTATACTATTATTAATTTTCATTATATCCTTCACAATAAATAAATTCTAATAATAATTTGCATTATAATTTAATAATTAGAAATTAGAAATTGCCCCTATTATTTTACGTTTTTAAATTCAATTAAATGAAATGTGATAATATAGTTGTATGTGAAGAGTGTAAGCTACGGATAATAAGTATAAATACATAAAAAAAAAATGGTTATGTGGTCATATTGGAAGATCATTAGATTATTACGAAGATTTGATTAAATTATTAAGCTCTAACTATTACGTTATCATAGGTAAAATTAATAAAAATTAAAAAAAATACAATAAAAAAAACAATCATGATAGTTTTACTTTGTCAGCACTATGTTAAATTAATTTTATTATATATTATTAATGGGATATATATTCGTTGATTTAGTACATAAATTGGTTTTGCAAACGACGCGTATTTTAACTTTTAGGATAATGCAGTAGCGGAGTAGTTACAGTGGCTTAGGTAATCACTATAGGACAATAAACAATAACAACAATAATAAAATCATGTACTATTATAATGGTTGAATGATAATAATATTTATTTGTTCAAAGCTGGTCGTAAATAATTGTACCACTGTTAGGAAAATGCACTATGGACAACGCGAAAACATCGTCGGGGGACCATTATCCTATATTAGTAGAGTTAGGTACCTATAACGACTATAACATACAGAGTGATTTACTAATCATGCTTACACCTATTTTTCCTTTAATAATTAATTTATTCAAATTTTGATTTTTAAATTTTTAATTATATACTAAAAGATCTTTTTTTACAACTCTTGAAAATGAACCCAACCTAAAAAAGTGCCCTGTAGTAATATAGGCTTCTGTTTTTCAAATAAAAATTGTTGACGTTTATTGTAAATTTATTAGTGGATAATATTTTTGAAAATGTAAATACATCTAATTGGAAATCCAAATGAGTGTGGTTCCTCATTTATTAAAATATTGTTTATAGTATGGAAAGTACTTAGTACTTAAAAATATTAAAAAAAAAAATTTAAATAGATGTAATACTAGAATTAATATTTATTATACTACTTGAATTTTTTCAAATCAAAAAAATGTTGATGGATTAATATTAACTATCTATTTTTTGAAATTATCTAATCCACTATATCTTCCAAATTAATTATCTATTATAATTATTATATTATCATTGGTACACAAAATTCAACCCAAAAACCACTCGTTAGAATTTTAATTTTAATGCGTCAACGTTTATACCATTAAGTTTATATTTTCACAAAACTCTCTTTAAGTAGTAAAAAAAACCAAAAATTTGAAATTATTATGCTCCTTGAGTATTTTTTCAAAATGTGGGTGTAAATGCTTGGTGCATCATACTATTATAAAATATGGAGTATTTTCTAATAATTATCATAATTTTTATCATTATCATCATATTATTATACTAATTTTACCGTAAGGATATACTATATATTATATTGTCAATATTTCAGTTGTTGTTATTATTATTGTCACCGTTCATCAAATTATTAATCTCCTTCATGTTAAACTGAATAAATATCTATTGGTTGGTGTTACATTAAGTTACCCGATAGTGGTGAGCGTGACGAAGCAATAGTAGACCGAGTCAAAGTACGTCCATCCCTCGTACGTGGAGAACGCCGTTGCACCGCCCGCAATCGTCAAGCTCGACAGAAAGGACACGACGAATATGAGATTGATCTCGGTGGCTTCGGTACGCTTGCAGCCAAGTGCCCGCTTCGCCTGTCTGATCACCACGGACGAGAATTTGTTCAGCTGCTCGCCGATGCTCTGGAACATGACTAGGCCCAGCGGTATGCCTACCATCGCGTAGAACATAGTGAACAACTTGCCGGATTTCGTGTTCGGTGTCGAGTGCCCGTAACCTGAAGGTGCAAAAGCAATTGGGCGATTAGTATTATACAGAGTGTATCTGGAAGATGTTATGAAATATTTAAATGGGATTTAGGTGTAAAATTGCTGTCAAAACTTTCAGATATGCCATATTATAATATTATAGTTAACAGATAACAAGCTGACAACATTCTTGAATTAAAATACAAATGGTGTGAGCAGGGGAATTTTCATTGTAAGGACTATAATTTTTAATTTCGTACAATATATTTCAATATGGTATATTATAGGGGATGAGGCACTCTGGCATATTAAATATTTATGTTGAAAAAAATACGTGAGACGAGGGTGTTATAGTGTTTGAACCTTTCCGAGGTTGCGGCGTCATCATATATTTTCTTATATAGACGACTTGCGGATTTCGAATTTCCTGACTCAACCTAAAGCAGATGACAGGGTGCCAATTATTGTATCCTGCGTATATATATATAATATATTGTGGTATTATTAATTATGAAATTTAGAGTTTTCCTGGACAATCTACTAATGAATTAGTTTCGATCGAGTTTAATACTCAGTACCTTTTATGTTAGTTTCACTGGTGGCGTCGTAATTATAAAACTCGTGTATAGGGAATATAATATAAAATAATAATGATTATCACATCTGAATAGTTATATTTATGTAATTATTGTTATTGTTAGTTTTTTAAAAAAGGGATATAATTACAAATTGAAAGTAATGGTAACTCATTCTTCAACCAATTGAAATAAAGCGTGAATGTAATTATAGACCACTATCACTTTGAGATTGTCAATATAAACACATTGCTATTTTATTAATAGAAACAACGTTAGAACTTTAGAAGCAGTCATTGAATATAATATTGTGTATATTTTTTAATTATAGTATAAAGTAACAAAAAGTGTAGTAGATTAATCAATATATAACGGGTTTGACTTAATTTTGATCTAATATAAAAAATGTCGTAATATTTTTTATCAGTAAATTAAGGTATCACATTTACGAGTTGTTAATAATAATTACTTTTTTTTCAATTGATTTTATAAATATGTTAATATAATATTATATAAATAATTTTTAATACAATCTTAAATAAATTACCGTATTATTTTTATAATAACAATAATTATAAATTATATTACAACAATGAAATTAATATAAAAAGACTATAATATTATGTTGTAGGTATCTGCTTTAATTTAAGTAATAATGTTATAACATTCTCGTGCTTACATTTCTTCTTCAGTTAGCCACAATGGTTACAATTTTTCTTCAAGAGTCTATTTATTATTATGTCATTGATCAGTAAATGCAGCGATATTATTTTTACAGTTTACTTCATTGTACTTTTTAAGTATGTAACATTTTAAAATGAAAAGTAATTTTTTTCATTTATCTTTATGTGATTTTAATAATTTTAATTATTATATGTAAAATCATTTAATATTTTTATTCCGGTTCTTAAATTATTTTTTTTTTTAATAAAACAAATTGTTACAAACCACATATCTTGATCACGAGCTATGTTTTTGGGAATCACATAGTTAAGAGCTATCAACATTCACTAATTTTGCTCGACGTTGTACCATAATTATTTTTACGGATTAGAAGTCGTAGGATAATATCACAAAAACATTTTAATATTGATATATATACATATAATATATTTATATGACAATAAAACAATTAAACCATCAACCACTGAATATGATTTTCAAGTAATATTATGAATAATTCTTGTCAATAGTACTTACTATAGTAGTTTAAAATGGTAATCTGTATTTTATTAACTTGGTTAGGCTTAAAAAGGGCTTAAGGAGAAATAAAAATAGATAGGTAACGGTCAGTTAATAACACATACCAACCTGAGAAAGCAGTGCAAGTTGGCGGGAAGTAAGTTGTACACTTGTACTCACATAATCAAGTAAATATAATTTATTATTAATAAATAAAATGTGTTATAATTGTTTGGTATAAAAGCGAATTGTTTGTTATATGCTTAAAAACGAAAAACAAGTTGTAATCTTTCGGATAGTTAGTCTCATTGGCGAATTACTTATTGCTCAAATAATAATAATTAGAAAAACGATCAATATATTATATATATATGGGTACAAAACTGTGCCAGCCGACAGAGGGACTAGTTTAGTACTATAACAAATTAACTGCTAATAACATCAAATTTAGATAATTTAATATGTATACATATAATCATTAATAACAAGACAAAATTAATAATATGGTAAAATGGTGAAGCTCGATTAGATATGGTGTTTGGTCGGTGATGGTTGTGGTGGTGTGGGCATCAATTCGCGAACAATTTGGTACTGACGATGCACTCAAAAGAGGACGGACAGTGACGGTGTCAAAAGATTGATAATAACGGTAACAAAAACAAAAACTAAACGGTACGTTATTTTTAAATCGGTCTTATTAACCCGACGAGTTCGAAAATATGGTTGATCCGACCAAAGCGACAATCACGGCACCAACATAAGAAGTGTTGCATAAGGTATCTCACAAGGTCATCGGTGCTCAGTGCTATGAACTTTGGGTTGTCGATAGGCTGATACCATTTACAATAATACACAAATACAAATAATATAAAATATATATGTATAATATGTATAGTATGTATAATGTATATGGTAGTATGTATATGGTATACATAACAAAATATATAACAGAAAGTGTGGATGAGAGACGATTAATATCCTAAACAATAATACTATTCAAGTATAATATTGCCTTACACAGTTTGTATCATTAATTATAAAACAAAACTAATTTCGATTACCATTTGTTATTTCCCTAAAAGTAACTTAACCGATTTGGTGTTTCCTTGAATTTGAATAAATTTGGTCTATATTTACTAGAAGTGTTTTTTTTTAGATTGCATTATTTATTAAAACACTGCATAATTGAGTAATATTAGAAAGTGATGTACTAAATAATATAATTCCATTAAATGTAAATGTTATAAGTTAAATAAAATAAAAATACATTTTTTATTCAATTTAAATATGAATAATTGTTTAATTTTTGTTTTTTGTATTTTAAAAATATAGTAAAATGTATTGTTTTATATATTTTATAACTATAATACAAACTGCTCAATGATTAAAAGTTAAATAATTGTAAAATTATAAATCTTTGGATTTAAACTCGAATTATTATTATTGTTAAACAAAGTTCAAAAGTATCAACACGAAAAAAATATAAACTCTAAAAGTTATCCTCTGAAAATATTTTGTATTGTTGCAGTAGTGTGTTGTTTCTGTTTTAAAAATTAATCGGAGGGTAAAAATCGGGGCAAAATGTGAAGCGTTTTTAAAACGTTTGAGAGAAATCGAAGTGCACTTCTTCTGCGGTATACTTTAAAAGGTGCAAAGTGTTTTAATCCTTAATAATCCTTTTATATAAGTAATGCTATTCTCTGTCTATATTGGATTATGCATACAAAATCTATAGCTATGTATACGTAATATTGATATATATTATATATATATGCGCAAATATTATTGTAATGCAAAAATATATATTATCTATTATATTACGTATATACGTACCGATAGTCGTGAGTACCGTAGTAGCGAAGTAAAACGCTCCGGCAAACTTCCACTGTTGTCCGGCCTTGTGCGGTTCTGACTTCAGTACAATCGTCTCGATCAGCCGATAGTCGTCTGTGGATATGTTGTACTTTTTGAGAATTATCCCTTCTATGGCTGAAAAAAAAATAAGACGATGATTTTTAAACTTTGAAATCTGAAAAAAAAATGAATTTACTAAAACGAGCTTTGCTGCGCAAAAGGTAATATTGTGGTTTTTAGACTAACGATTTGTTTGTCACGAGTTCCACGCCATTATACATTATAATATGGATAGTGGATACGTGCAATTGTGTTATCATAATGGTTAGTTTAAAACCTTTAATGTTAAATATGTTATACGTATACTGTTGTAATTATTATAGGCGCGTGTATTAATAATATTATCCACGTTAATCCCTATATATATTTTTTTATAGTACCTAAAATATACTCGTAATCATCCAGTTGTATGTGTATGCGGTACTAACTATTAACTATATAATGGGTGAGTTGGTTTTTCAATACTATTCTGACTTACTGTAGGTAAATCAAATATATTATAAAACCAGCCAGACCGAACAAACACTATGCACAGTAGGTACTTCGTACTTATATTATTATTACCATATACGCACACATGTGAATACATATTGTATAAGTAGGTACTCGACTCTGTCATATAGTTTTTCTCGCGACTCCTTGACCCAGTTATCGCTACGTCTACGCATTTGTGTATAGATCGTAAACAAAAAGGAGAAAAAATGTGTTATTTTTTACTATGAATATTTTTATATCACAATATCTCTTGGAATACTAACATTCACGCAATTTAGACAGAATTCGAACTTTTCGCTTAAAAATCATTATCACGACAAAATTATTCGTATTCAAAGTCTTTAAAAATGATTTTATAACATTAATAATGAACCACAATTACCTACATTCCTCGCGTTGGACACGTTTTTCAAGATCTTCGCATCATAAGCCCCATTTCAACATCGAGCGATTTAATGATTTCCGACTCATAAGTATTATGTTTAATCTTTTCACATATTAATTAAACAGTGAACAGACACCGGTTAGCCAAAATAACATGATGAGTTGAATATCACACAAATTCCAGTATATCAATATTCGAAAACAAAATTATTATTTACAAACTGGTAAAAAAAAGTAAAGCTAAAGCTATTCCTTTTTAATTTCCTTTTATGTATTGATTGTTTCAAAAAAATAACTTGATTACAATAGTATAATAGCATTATACTATCATACATAAATTTTAATGTTGCCTGCAGTAATACATTATTTATCACGCTTTATTAATTCCATTACGTTCACGTGTTGTTCATGTATTACCAATACTAATTGAAGTATATATAAAGTATAAATTCTGTTTGGGTGTTTTAATTGAAATTAATGATAATGTTATAATTTTTTATTTTTTATCAACCAATGGACCACATGGAGTTGTTTAGATTTACATTGTTGGCACACTACCAAAGATTTAACATGAATGTATATAAATTATGCTCGGTGCTTTAAGAAAAATCCCTATAAGTAAGGCAAAATTTATTGCTTACGTGATCGTAAAAATAATTCTACTATAATATATTATATTATATACGATTCTAGGAAATATATAAGCATATTTTATCATTTTTGAAAAAATATTTTTACATATATTAGGTATGTAGAAAAAATAAATAATTATGCGATAGAATTTGATACTAAACAATTGTACCTATCTATTGGGTATTTTTAATTTTGTTTACCTATTTTTTGTAACAAATGATTCCATGTATTATATTTCATGTTATATTTTAAAATTCCACCCACTGATAGTAATTTCTGTGAAAAGGACTACGAAGAAAATTATATTGAGTTGATTGTAATAGTAATATAATTAAAAAAAAATAAAGAACCTTTTAAACGTGTTATTATTTTTTTATATACTTCATAAACTTGTATTTATATATTTATATTATACATACGTCATATAAAGAATATTATCGGGTTTCCTTAAAAGTTTTTTACGGCTTTCAATTTCACATTATACGAAGATGAGATAATATTTTATTTTTCGTGAAATGCCATGGTTCTGAGAACGGTAGAAGGGATCAAGTCCGCATACGTAATAACACGCACCTATATTGCGTATAGTGTGGATAAATGAAAAAAAAAATTGGTCATTAGATTAACAACAACACCTTTTGGTTTATATATATATATTGGTAAATATTCTCATTGATTGAAAAGTGAAAATTAAAATTAAAAAAATATTAAAACAAGCTGAGAAAGCGTTTATTTTCTTAACGCCTCTTTGGCATAAATCACTATTATTATTATTATTATTATCATCATCATCATCATCATCATCATCATTAAAACCATTTGACGCCTGTAGCCTGAATGAGAGTGGGAGTCGTAAAATTCGTCATTCACTAGAACCTATACTGTTTTCGGGTACTGTGTAATTACCTATATTATATTATTTCGTCTTCTCCCTCGGCTTCTAAATCACATAACCTTTGTTTAACTATAGGATTAACCATAGGAGCTATAGGTTTACTAAAAATATCGTATCATTCTCTGGGTATATAACTATTCGCAATCTGTCAGCGATCCCTATAGTTTCGTACAGTAAGATCTGGCAATTCTTGTAGTCATATTTTCTCATCCCACACGCATAGGCATCGTTAATCTAAAACAAAAACTTAGGACTATAATTTTGATGGAAAAGAATGTGTAACTAAAAGTGATTTTATTTTCGCTTAATAAAATCCTGTAACATGTAAATTACAACGTTGGAAAATTGCTAGACACATGCGCAAAAAAATGAAGCACTGAGTAGAAATTCAGAAATTCAGTGTTTTAGAACGACGATATTAACACAAAAGTGATTCACTTTACAACATAGCTGATCCTCGTTACAAACACCATGTTTATAAAGTGCCTACATATGAGTCCAGAGTAGATGATAAAAAAAAAATCAATCGATTAAATTAGATAAACTCCCATCCATTAAACTTTTTTATTTTATTTATTTTATGAACTTTCCGATTTTTTAAGTGAATTGGCTCACAATAATAATGAGAAATATTTATTGCCTACAATTAAGCAGAGAGTCTATACCGAGTTTATTATCGTTTAATAAAAAGTCGTTTGAAAAATTTTATTGTTAGGACGATCAAACTTATAAGTGTGTTTCTGGGAAATAGCGAAAAAAGGACACAATACATTATGGCCACTAGCTATTATCGTGCATAATGTTTGCAATATTTAGGTGCCGATTATGTACTTTTTATAGTTCCTATTGATTTTTTGTGCAAACAATTAAAAGTTATTAATGTTTATTCATTTTGTTGAAATATAAATTTTAAATAATACACATATATTTATATAAATTCTATGGCGTATCTATATTTATTATAATAATTGATATTAAAATGAATAGTAAATTAGATTCAATATATCATACTTTTTAATTTATGTAATATTTTGTATATAAAATTGCTCGAACGTGTTATTATAATTAAAATATATACATAAGATATTACTAAAATCTTGTTTCATATCAAGCACAATTTGTTTATGTTTAGACTTTAATTTTGATTTAAATAAAAGTAAAACAGTCATCCATGATTAATGGAAATATTTTGAAAATATAACAAAAAATAGAGATCGCAGCCAAGACACTTTGGGATTCGCACATTCAGACAGATTGGGACTAATAGAATTGGATAGTTGAGATTGTGTCGACAGGAAACAGAGACAAAAGAAACAGTCCATAAACAATATACGCACACACTCATAGATACACATAATATCTCTCTCTCTATATATATATATATATATATAAGCGTATGTGAATGGAGTAGATAGCTTATTGAGTACAATGGAGAGCAACTTTATTAAATCTGAAAGTAGTTTTTAAATTGAAAAAAGTTACTTTGACTTATAAATTAAGTATATAAATTGATATAAACTGTTATTTATTAATCATATTGGTATTATTTATAAATAAAAAATAATTTGAAAGCAAATATAAAGGAAAATTAAATTGTATAAAATAATTATTAGTTATAGAAATAAAAACTCGACCAAATATTGAATTAGTTAGCCAAATAACTAAATAATAATTTAATAATAAAACAAACAGATATTATAAACATTTTTTTTAAATTTAATTGTGTTACAAGTCGGATAATTTCAAATAGAGTACAGTTGATAAATAAATTATATAAATGTAGTTTATAATACATGGTATACCCAGTAAAAATAATTTAATAAAAAATGATAATTCATGTAAAATAAAATTGTATGAAAAACGGTTGTTTCTTCGTTCTTCGTATATTTTTATCATTCGATTATGAGCTTTTTCGGCACTCACAACAATTTTAATATTCATTCATAGATTTAAAATATCAGTAGTGCATAGTTATGCAGACATGCGCTCGACGATGAATCACCAATTATATAATTATTTAATACACCTAATGAACGCGTAGATTATATTATAATCTTTATTTCCATAAAATTCTCACATTTTTGATTAAAATTTAGTCACGATTTACGAAAAACTTCTAATAATAAAGGATCTTTGACGCATCTGGTAAATTATGTTTATCAACTATTTAAACAAGCGACCTGACCCAAATTATATAGCTCTACACTTTGTCCATAACGTTGTTATATTTTTCTTAATGTAATTAAGTTTTATTCTATTTTTTTTTGTACATGATGAGTTTACTTACATTATAATATTAAACATTTACAGAAGCTGATAAACCATTTTGACAAAGTCCATTTTTTGAATAATATTTATTTTTACATTTATAAATTAATAAACACTATTACATTTATTGAAAAAAAAAATAATTGGTTCAAATTTTAAATTTGTATCAGCTAATATAGCCAAAATAGGCATATATAAATTATAAAAACTAGTAAAACCTTTTTATATCTCAAACAGCACTAATTGATATTAAAGATTTTTTTTTAAGAAAATGGTATTTTTAGTATAATAAATTGAAAGATAATTGGTAAACATTTCTTTAAATTATTGGTACAAATTTATAATTTGTTTGATAAATTATTTTATTTCATAAAACATTGATAAAGGAATACTGCGTTTCATGGTATAAATATTAATATATAGTTTCATATATTTCAAATACAAAAATCAGGTGTATATTTACTAATTAAAAAGTTTTGGAATAATATACCCCCAATATAATTATTTAGTGTCCTAATTAAAATTTATTATTACCTAATAACTATTATCTTACTCATTTTATAAGAAACAAGTTTATATTTTGTGATATTTACATATTTTAATGACGCGTATTATAGTTAAAATGTTTTATCATTATTTTTACTATTTTAGTATTTTTAGACGTATAGATGCATTTTTATACTCCATAACTCAAAAAGTTTTATTGATAATATGGAATTTGATTAAGATATACATTTTACCTGTAGCTTTAATATTAGTTTTATACGTAATAAAATATTAAAAAAAAAAAAATATGTAACAAAAACTTTTTTACGATTCGAGTCTTATGACTGTATTATTGTTCATAGCCGTGTACTTATAATGTTTAATAACATTGCAATATTATTTCCGGTAAAAATAAACTTATTGAAAATCCATCTTCAAATGGTTCAAAGAAAAAATAGATCAAAAAAAAAAACTGTTTTCAATTCAAATTGTTATCGTTCCTGTAAGGTGTTTGCTTTTATAATGTAATAAATTGAATGATCGCAGGCGGGCATCGTGAATAATACGTTTTCTACTTTTTTCAATATCATTTATTTATTATTATTCTTAAAGAAGAAACACAACATTTGTGGAATTTATTAATAAAATACATATAATTGTCTTGCAATCGATAATATTATTTCCCGGTGATTAAAATTTCTATATTAATATCGCAAGACGAAAAGATAAAAACAAAATCATACAGATGTTATTATTATGTCCTCATCCACTACATCATAATAATAAAAGATACTTGACACATAATACATTGTCATATAATGCTTGGAACATTATGTAACTTATTAATGAATGAGAACATAAGTATAATATATTGCATACATATTGTACGGCTGAATGTAAATGATAATACACTGGCAGAATTCAAAATATTATTAACCTAAATAATATTATAATAATAATTATGTTTTGATTGTGATACAATTCTTGATGGATTTAAAATCGTATATATATTGTCTAAAGTAAAATTAATTTTGTTACACAGACAAATTATTTAAAAATAATGAAAATCATATTATTCGATGTGGAAAGGCACAATACATTTTCTATTTAATGAAGATCATGGATACAAAAATAAAAATATTTCAGTCAAGAATAGTGTCAAAACTCATAGGTATATAATATGTTATATATGTGTTGTATATGACCTGCAGTGTGCGATCAAAATGAACTGAGCATACTCGACGCAGGTCACGGTGGCAGTGAAGCTGTGTATAGGTGCCATTAAATATTTGAACAGTTCAAAGAGATTCGCGGCAGGTCGGCGATAATATAAACACCGCGTGTATACCTACGTCTTGACCGGGATGAGTTTTTCTAAATAATTACGTCCCGGAGGCACAGAATAGTAATTTTTTCGTTCTCTTGTATTATAATAAACTACACACATACACACATACACACACACACTCATAAAATATTTATATAATACGTGTGTTTTATCTAAGCCCGTCACAATCCTGCAGATACGTGTAATAACAGCGCGGCTTCTTACTGTATATATAATTCACCGGGGCAATCTTCTATCAACTAACAGCCTCATGTACACACAGATAATTTTAACTTTGAAAATTCAGAAATCAGAAAGTCTGTCAATTAATTTCTAAGAAAAAAATGCATTCTTATAATTATTTTGATTTTTTATAAAATATTATATACCTCTCTATATAGTATATAGTATATACCTACTCTTATATGAATATATACTTAAGAAAATTATATTGAATATTTTATTGTTATTCTAAAGTAATATAGTGTTCTTTTGTTTTTATATATTATATGATAATCCATAGTGTATTTCGTGTCCAGACAGTTTTTATAAAAACTGTAATATTTAATATTATTTTTGAATATCGAACTATTATTTGTTTATGTACAAGTACTTAAATTAAAATAAGAGATAAGTCACATAAAAGTAAATTATTCTACGAAATTTAACTACAACACTTCACTCAGCCAGACTATATATCATAAATGCTTATAAAATATAAACAACTATTAATTATCAGTCTAGTATTTGTAATTTATACATCAAAATATAGTTTGTGATCATATTTTGGTTTAAAACACAAAAACAAACTCGTATTTTAATGAAAAATTTATAAAAATTCACTTTATTGAAAAACTATTTTGAATAATTATAGCATTATAACTTTATAAAACTTTAAATAAAATTACTTATTTAAAATTAGACATACTTTTTTTCTAAAAGATGAAAATTAAGTATATACAGTGTGCTGTTGTGTTAAGAAACAGTATGTATGTACTTCAAAAATAATATCTTATCAGTAATCTCGAACCGTGATTATATGTATATAGTATATACGAGTATAATATAAATTAAATAAACTAATTTTAATTTTAATTGTTCTTATTGGGTCGTTTGCATTTTATGATTAAATAATTTTTTCAAACTATTTAGTTACACGAAGTATAGGAACTTGCTACCAACGACTATATATATATATACAAATATGTATATGTATACAAAAAGCCAGCCACACCCAATATATTATATAATGGTAAATAATGTAATATATTATGGAACGTTTTGTTATTGATAACTGCTCCGAGAGGACGTATTGTATAGTGGGCTTATGAAAATATGTTTTTTGAAAATGAAAAAAATACCGTACACACTCGTCATATTTCAATGATATTATCACACTAGAATGTATCTTGTAATTTTTGAAAACAACGAAGGATTGCATTTAGCCCGTCCAGTGAGTAAAGCTTTAAAAACGTACAATTAATAACACGCGATGGCGCGTCATGGCTTACATCAAAACGACGGTATTCACACGTTATGGGACGTAAAAAATTTTTTTCGAACGCCACGAACGGTTAATAAAAATAATACGTTCTTCTCGTGTCGCGAGTACTCGTCGTAATTATTATTAAACATAGTACCTTTAAATGTTATTAAAATTATTTTTATTCCATATCACATAGCGAGTCATATCGACCTTAAACCCCATAACTCCTCCTCTCAGCCCTCGCCGAGAATAGACGTCGCAGCCGCGGTGAGGGTTTAGCGCGCGTTGGCACGGGCGTCGAGAGTAACTACTATACTGCAGTGGCGGTGGCGGCGGAGGTTCTTGCGGGTACGCGCGCGGAGAATGATGGGGTGGTGAGCTGGACGGACGAAGAATTGAATCGTATAATAAATATACAATTAATTTTATTTTATTTTTTCGGAAACATTATCCCATGAGCAGTTTTTACGCACGCCCCCCTCCCCACCGTCCCCTCGCCAGCGTCGTCGCCCTTAGGTGGTGGCGATTGTCGCTGGCGGCGGGGCCGGTCGTGATTGATGTGGCGTATTGCCGGTGACGTCATTGCGTGTATCCATAGCGACCGACCGGCGTGGCGCGGCATGTCGTAGCAGAGGGTCGACGCATAATGGTAGTGGTTGGTCGGCGCGGCGGAGGGTACGATCGGTGGATGGGCCGCCACGGCGGGTGGAGCGGCCGGCGCAGTGTGTGTGAGAGTGAGAGAGAGAGAGAGAGAGAGAGAAAGAGAGAGTGAGAAAGAGAGAGCGAGTGAGAGAGTGAGTAAACGCAGTCGTCGTCGTCGACGACGACGCCGCCGCCGCGCCGCCGTATTTTTCTTCTCCCGGCGACGACTTTAATTTCTCGACGAATCCACCGCGCGTACACCCTGTTTTTTCCCCTGCACTCTGCTCTTTAGACTTCTCCCGACTTTTACCATAATATATTTTATTTTTCTCGCCCCACTCACACTCACTACACGCGACGGCGGCGCGCGTTCGACACACACGCGCTATTGCGCTGCGGTCACGGCTGTTTTTCATATATCATATTTCGAGTAATAAACAGATAATATATATATATGCGTGTGTGTGTGTATGTGAGTATATATATATATAGTGAAGAGAACAAGATAGTTACAGTGCTACGTGTATACGGCTAATATAGATAATGGTATATAGAGCGTGCGGAGAGAGATCGTACGTAAGGCGGAGAGAAAAAAAAGAGTACGACCAATATTCGACTATCTAACAATTTGAACAATTTTTTTCTTTTACGAGCTCTGTTTGACAAATTATATATATAAAAAAATATAGTTCAAATTGAACGTTTTTTTTATTTTTATATCATTTTTATCGTCAAGTCGGATACATAACGACACCAATAACGGTCATCCGCATTACGCCATTGCGGGTACAATACAATTTCTATTGGCCTCTTTGTCTGCTTCTTTTTTTCTCATCGATTCCCCGTGCGACGACCGCACGAAACAATAGCAATGTATTATATATTATGCTCAATTATTTTACCGTTTGTACCGTTAATTATTTATAATTTTTCTTTTATCTCGATTACATTAATTTTATACACGATTCTTCAATTTAACCGACCTATTAATACGATTTTCAGGATGAATTGTACACGACCATTTATTCCCCTAATTGTGGTAATAATTAGATATAATTTTGTATTTTTAAAATCCCCCTTTTTTAAAAAAAAAAAAACTAATTGTTGTTCATTAATATTTAAATAACATATATTTATGAATTGGATCAGGTTTTGAATTACCACGTTGTGATTTGTGACCTGGACTAATTATTTTTATACCTATTTTCTAGTGGTAATTACTAGAATCTTTCTAACAAAATAAGGCTTAGGTCATATTACACAAAATACATTTTGTGAAATATTACAGTAAACTTACAACTTTTGACGGGTTATTATACGTTTATTTTAAAAAATGTATTCTCGTGTAATTAATTGTACATACAAATACAGTATTAAGAAATAAAAATAAATAAAAATATTACTATTTTTAATTTTTTAATGATAACATTTTAGTATAATAAATGTTTTCAAATGGTATCCAAAATTTTAATTTAGATGTAAATACGCTAAACGCGCAAACTTACTTATCTCTTGCAAATAGAATGCCTGATCTACTCGTCGTCTCACATATCTTAAACTCAATACATAAACAAACTGAAAACTTATAAAATCTCTCAACTCAGTCTCAAGTGACCATTCTTCAATCATTTTTCATTGTAATATAACTTCTATACATAAAGCTTCACTTAGTAATGGCCCAACAAATTTTGAAATATTCAAACGAAATCAAATTCTGAAATAGACAACGTTACCCAATATTTTGTAACAAAACTCCAAGAATGTATACTAATATCTTCAGCCAAAATAAACAAAATTGTAAAATATCAGTTTTTGCATCACTTAATTTTCATTGAACGGCAAATAGTTGTGAAACGTAGTGATAGACACTAATGTTAGCTGTCAAGATATCCCAATGATAAACATATACTCAATAACTTATTTAATTAACTCAATAAATAACTTCTCAAATTCTAATCGCAACTAATCCTAAAAAGTATAATTTCATTATTTCCTAATATTGGTTATCTACAGAAAGCAACAAAATATATTACTCAGAGAAAAAAAATCACACCACTTATTCAATATCCCAAAAATTCTCTAGTGATATCTGACAACGAATAAACAGACCTGTTCAGATATCATCTTTGTTGATATCTTCTAGCTCCATACCGAAATAAATCGAAATCCCGAAGAATTAGAAATTATATGCAACTTACTAAATATCCCCTTTCTAAAGTCATTACCAATAAAATCGATTACACTTGCAGGAATTTAAAATCAAATAAAAATGATCAATAAAATTGATCTCCGGGGTATGATTAGAGAACTATTAAAATACTAATATAACTATCAAACAAACCTATTCTATATTATTTAATCTTAATTTACAACACAATGCTTATATTATCATAATATATTCCCTGACGTTTCGTACCATTAAAGTATCAGTATAGAAACCATTAATTTTAATTTTTCTTTTTTTTTTATTGTTATTTATGTTATTTATAATTGTTTTATTCATATAGTTATTATTTCTAAAATAGAAAATAAAGAATAAATAAAATTTTAAATATTCAATATTTATTAACTTTATTAAGATAACTGATATCAACTAAATTATAATAAATTATTATTTTGGATTTTTAGATAAAAATAAAATAAACTATGAAAAATAGTAAGTAAATAGAAACTGTTTTGACTGTGAAATATATAGTAGATATCTATTAGACTACTTTTAAAATACAAGTACCTTAGTTTATTTATTTTTTATAAAAAAAATTTAATTGGTAGGCATTGAGAAATATTTTAAATACCCACTATTTACTAAATATTATTATTACTATTAGGTATTGGTCATTATATTTTTTTAATTTGTATGATAAATAAAAAAAAGTGTTGCAGCGAAGTACGAGCATTTGGAAGAGAAATCACTATAATAGTACTATTATATAGGTAGCTATCAAAAATCATTACCTATAATAATATGATATTATTTATTCTGTTCTCCACTAAAATTTCAGTAGATTTCTTGTAGTATAATGGTTAATGTCAGTATAAGTATACAAATATAAAATATTTTATGAAATATTGTGTACCTACACTTTTTCATAATATATTTAAAAATATATTGGCATTTGTTTCATAATATTTGATGATATGTACAAATTATTAAGTTTTATTTTATTGGAGGTATTATGAAACATGTTTATTTATAATAAGAATTAGTCTACATTCAATAAAAATCATGTATTTTCATAAAAATCTAGCTAATTATTATAATAACTATATTATTATTATTATTTATTATATAATATATTATTGCGAGTATATAATACACATCGTTTCTGAGTAATATTAATGGATAATAATATTTTCTTTGCTCACGTAATTTCAAAGCTTACGTTATTGCAATTACTATGCGTTCATTAAATTTACTTAATGTATTATAATATTATGTATATTGTAAAATTATTAGGTGTTTATGTGTTATTTAAGTAAAAAGAATTCTTATTGAAGTCTTATCATAATTTTTATTTATGATTAGTGATTACATGTATTATTGATTTTTCCAATCGATGTATTGTCATTATAAATATTCATGGCTTCTTTGATGCTTTTAATTATTTTTAGAGCTTTATAAAATAATAATCTTTCAGAAATTAGTTTACTCAGAAGTCAACTCTGAATAGTCACATGGTCTTTAAAATAATTTACAGGCAACATTTCAATGAAGCCTTTTCAAAGAGATGACCTTTTATAATAGCAATACTTCAAGAATAAGATATTTTTGTGTCGAAATTCAATAATGTTGATGAAAATTTATCTGCAGTATAATAATTATTAGTTTATAATTAATTAGCCTTGTTTAAAATAAATAATTATTTATCCGCTTTGAAAATGATATAATCTGTAATATATTATATTATTGTAATATTACCCGTATTGATTTTATTAAGCCAATGATACGATAGACAATTTAGAACGTTTAATCATTAACTAAGGACTACTAAATAAATATTAAATCTTTTCGTAATAAACAATACATCAGTTATTTTTAAATATAAGTGTAATTAGACTATAATGTACTCTATTTATGTGCATAATACATGGTTAAAATACACATCTACTGTGAGTGTAATTCATTATAGTGGAGTAGGTTTGATTGACGTATTTCATGAAAAACTGTGGTAGTTTATAATTTATAAAATTAGGTAATTTTGTACCTTTAAATTCATATCATTAAATAAGCATTTATTATATTTAAATTTTATTTTTTTATTTTAACTTAAACAAATTGAAAGTATTTAACTGACAACATGATTTATGGATTTTTAATGATCTTTATTGAGCACAATAATAAATAGATTTGGTTAGTTTCCATACGAAATCATCATTAATTACAACTGTAATTATCGATTTAAATTGCTGTCATTTTGATATCCATTTTAGTTTCAACATTAAAAATAAATAACTTTTAAATTACTAAACACTTTGTATTTTCTAAGTAATAAGTATTATAAAATCTTATAGAGTTAAGTAATACATAATATGTTTTGTATGATCCTAATTCCTAAGCCTACTATAGATAAATTTACATGAGAAACAAAGGCTTAATGTTGCAGCTAAATACCTCAAGTACCTAGTCACAGCCCACAGGTTAGAATCTAACCGTTAGATTACAGATTTTGACATGATTTCACCTCAAAGTAACATTTTAGTGCTAATATTATTAATAAGTATTATGTATTCTACATCTGTTAGAATGAAACTAAATAATATGTAACAACTATACTTAATTAAATTATTAAACTAATTTTGAGATAGATACAGGATTATTGCGGATTATTCGTAAATATATTTGCAAAGATATTGAAGATTATAAATCTGAACATAAATTTGTATTGAAATAAACATAAATGTTGGTACTCAAAAAATGTATTATTTAAAAACAACGATAATGTGGATTTTTCAAAAGATAGATTCGCATACCATAATATTATGGAAATAACTTTTGAGTTTTTATGATTGTTTTCAAAATACAAATGCGCAGTAGTTTTTTCGTGTAGATGATATACTAATATATTATAGTATAAATGTATAATAGTACATACTATTATATATATATAATATATATATATTATTTATATTATTTATTATGTAGTATTTTATCAAAATCTTAATAACTAACAAAAGCAGATGGGAAACATTAAGTGGATACTCGTTTTTTCGGGTTCTCCTGGAACGGTATCATTTATAAAACGTTGTCGAACCATGACGGCGAAGTAAAAAGGTTTTGTGCAGATGGAATTTTGTGTTGAAAATACGTAACATGCACTCAAGTTGCGTAATGCATTGTGTTTGTGTGCGTATACGAATGTATATTTTTCTTTTCATTTATTTATTATTATTATTATTTTCCACTTTTCCTTTGTACAGGGTGTTCCCTACAGACGAACTATAAGCCACCGCGTGACAGGGTGTAATAATGGAGTTTTGTCTGTGTCCAAGTTTTCGTGAGAAAAAATTACCTATACAAGATAGTACACGCGTGAGTAAAATACACATTCGTTTACTTACCTTTGACCGAAAATATGACGTTTTCATCGTTGAAAGTTATATATTACACAGAATTCATACAATACAACCAACGACGTCAAGCACCAAACACGGAAACGTTTACTTTCAACATTTTGTGGATCGTAGAAAAAATATTGACGATGACCTCGATATATATTCCTTTACGAATAATGGTAGGTAAACCACTGGCAAAATTTTAACGTATTTCAATTGAAACGAATTCGGTTGTTTGGTACCACGGTATATTATAATATACCGTGGTTGATATTATTCAAAAATGATGATTTATAGATGTTTAGAATATTTTGGGCTTAATGCTGATACCGATGCCTACTGAATACACCCTAATTCGTCGTACACACATAATATAATATAATGTGTGCCATAGTATAATATTGTATTTCAAATATTCTCAACATTTATGACGTACAAATAATCAACTACGATGTAGTACACGTATAATACACTGTTATAATACATAATACATTATTATAATAACCTATAAACAGTCCAAACTAAAAAGATTTTGAATCACATTTTTTATATGTACTATAATAATATTTATATGTAAATTAATAATTGCTATCAAATATAATTATTACACAGTGTATAAGTGCAGTAAAGTACATACGCTAAATATTTTTTATTGCACTGTTTATAAAAAAAAGCCTTATGGTCTACAATATTAAAGAATGCTATTAGTAGCATACCCATTATCTAAAAAGTAAAATATATATTCCGTTTAATATTACCTATTATACCATTGTTAGCCTAAATAATTAAAAGACACTACAAAATATCTAATTTACACGACCATATGAATTATGTTTATTAATAAATATTATCAGAACAAGTTTATTCTACCAAACCTATTAGGAAATTAAAAAAATCTAATTTGAACTCACGTATTTCATCGAGTTAAGAACGATAGTACAATTAGAAATAGTCGTTTGGAATTCGTTTCGAAGTAGTTATTTGAAGTTTATATTTATCGCGATATAGGTAATTATGTTTATAGTTTTATAGTTGGTGCTTGTAGATAAGTGATAACACGCGGTCGATATTGTGTCGAGTTTACTACAACGCGTTGTCTGTCATGTGAAAGGCGCACCATTTTATCGTATTTTACCGGTTTTGGTCGAAAAACTTGAGGTCCGTAGACCATTCGTGACATTTCCAGTTAAGTATGATAATTTATAAGTAATCGTTTATTCTTACGCATACCGGCTCCAGCCACAAAACATCACACTATCTATATGGTCAATATAAATACGTTATCACTTATGACTATGATATATGATAGTAGTTTATCAATATAATATAACTTATCGGCATTCTGCAGTCAGCACACGCCACATAACCACGCGACACTTGTGGCCAACGGGTGATTCCCATGATAAATGATAAACTTCAAATGGCTTTAACTTCGAAACGAAGTCCAAATGACAATTTCTTATTTCACCATCGTCCTTAACTCAGTAAAATACGTAAGTTTCAATATTTTTTTCTTAATTTCCTGAGGGTCGTGGTAAAGTCTATTTGGAGTGACATTTTGAGTGCAAATCTCGTACTTTGGTCAACCGATTTAGGTCGTCGTTCGCAAGTGCGTATTATCTATGTATTGTTGTTTACCTAGGGGTGATACAATTTTTTATCCTCACAATTCTGTTGACACTTGTTTCCTGAGGATTACGTGCTGGGAAAGCCATGGTAAGATACACATAGTTATCAATTATATTAACAAGCTTCTTTTAAGAAATAAAAATAGACAGTTTCATACTACTTTAAGATCGCTATTTTTAGAAATTAAAATGTATTGGTTTTCCATAAAGATAATGATGTGATGATAATTTTTCGATAATTCAAGGAAAGCATTTAATTGATTAATTCATGTAAAATAATCACGTAAAGAGCTGTATGACGACTTTTATACAGTATGTTCACGCTAAAAGATATTACTTTTAAAATAAATATTGGAATTTATCATAATAACATAACATATTTTTATTCCAATTCTAATAAATTTATTATTGTATTAAATAATTAAATGATAAATTGTATAATTATAAAACAATATTAGTACTTTGTAAATTATATATATATTGCTAGTACCTAAGATAGTTAGATCCAAAAAAGGTATAAGTACACTGATCTAATAACATCTGTAAATAATAGATGAGTACGTGGTGAATGAAATGTACTATAAAATATGATGATCCACATCCGATAGACCGTACAATAACGATATGTCCCGAGATGGGATTCGACTTTCGAGTACACTTGTTTATAAATAAAATATACTAGGTCTCGGATTGGTCACGATGAATGAACATTTGGGGAGGGGGGGGGTAATGGGTCAGTAGGACGCTAGTCACGTGGGATGTAACGCTGACTTTGCGAAGTAAACGCATACTATCAAAGTATCAAAGTCATCAGGAAACTTACAGTCCAGCGCTTGTTTCCGACGTATCTCCGTCTCGGACTCCAGGGCGTCGAACACGGCGGCGCCGATGAGCAGATAGGTGAACGTACAAACGATCAACGATAATGTGCGGACGTTTTGCTTCTTCATCCTGCGGGCGACACCACCATGGTGCTGGCCGCCACCGGCGCCTTATCAACGACGCCGCCGCCACCTCAGCTGTCGCAGCAGCCACAGCCGCTGCCGATCGCCGACCGCGCTTGCCGAGCCACACACGTCGCATACCGCACCAGGCGCCGTACCGCACCGTGCTGAGTGGTGCCGCGCACAACGTCCGCCATCTGACAAACATGGCGGCCTCGGTCTTCCGGGGCACCCATCACACGGACCTGCGGACAAGACACAATCGTTAATGTCATTTAAAAAGTACGATATAATGATGGCAACAAAAATATTATACTTCTATTGTGTTGTCGATAAATTTTGAAAAAAATTATTTCTATACAATTATATGATATGGGTAATGGTTGCGGTGGTAAGGGACGGGAGTGTCTATAGGAGTAGCTATGCGATGCTCGTTCATAACATGTAGGTATACGGTATACGTTGTATAGATTTGATATAGATTGTCGGAATGCCGGAAACTCCTTTGAAAAATAAACCGTTAATACTATAATATAATATATCGATGTAATATTATCATATTTTTAAAATTTTATCTTAAAAGTAATAGGATAAAAAGGGGGTATGCAGGTTGGTGTACTAATTTACAGTAGTCTGAGTAATTTTTTTTCGATTAAAATCTATTTCATTGAAGATAACGAACAAAAATAGGTAGATAAAATAATGATTAATTAAATTAAACTGTAGACCCGGTGAAAAAATATTCGTTTTGTATATATTGGTAGGTACTGTATTATAGACTGGACGATGTAATTTTGTACAAAAATAAGTTTTAACATACTTATTGCAAACTAATCGATTGACCACCAATTAAATTATATAAAAGACTAAAAATCTAATTCTTCTATGCCCCACATTATAACATACATTTCGTACTTTAATTTTTTAAACAATTTTTTTTTTAAAATTATGTTTTTACTTATTTCAATATTTAAACGTATAAAGGATCATCAAGACTATAATCATTATAATTTCTAATAGGCTTATATATGTGGTATTATACCTACCTACGCCAGTAACGGTACTTTTGGTTACACGTATGAAAATACAAACTTTTTCATATTAAATACTTCGGATTTTTAAGTGGTTTCGTTCTAACGGTTAATCCCTTCTCCCTACTAAAATCATCTTGTACAAAATTAAGCTTTATTATATCATTGCTTATGTGTAATATAACGAATATAATATAACAATATGTGCGCGCACGTGACATTATTATTATTATCTCCTATATCTACTTTATATGCCTACGCGTGAGGCATATAAAGGCATAGAAGCCCCTGGGGAAACGCTAATTACACCATGCTAACGATTTATCAAAATTTAATTTTAATAACACGTATGTAGAGGGTGCGCTCCAGTGTATATATAATAATATAGGCTTATACGCGTATAGTGACTGAGAAAAAAACAGTCGAGTGTCTATAATATAATATTTATTATTTTATTATAAAACAATGAGAAACACACTTCATCACGGCACATGTAGGTATTGTTTTGTACGAGTATATAGTGAATAGTGATGAACAACAATAATATATTTTAAAATATTGATATCAAACTCAAAAAATCATTATGCATTTAATAAAAAATTAATTTTTTTTTTGTTCATTTATAAAACAATATACTGATAACTTAAAAAATGCGTTGAAGAGATTTTTGAAATCTTATACATTAAAAAAAATGAATATTAATTAATATGTATATTCGTGTATTATTTAATTTTCATCTATTATAAATATCTTCTAGTTTTTCTTTATAACAATTGATTAATTGTTAATATTAATAATAATGTGTTTATTATTATTTGATGATATTTTATATCAAAGTATCAAAAGTTAAATAAATAGAAAATATAAATTCTAACGAATTTATATAAATGCAGTTTCAATATATTAGTCACGTCGTTGCCAGAAAATTGGTTCAATATCAATACAGACATCAAAATATGATATAACTAATTTTATATACGTTATACTTTTTAATATTTTCTAAATAGTAAATTGGTTAGACAATTTTGTGTTATAAAATTTAACATTATATCGTTTGTTCTCTTATACTTAGGTATCAACAAAATAAAGTATTGATATTATCACTTTTAGCTGTAATCATGTTTTCTAAAAATTTCTTGAAACACGTAAATAGAAATGTAATAATAATAATAAAATAACACTCAAAATTTTATTTCCACTAAAAGATTTTTTACCTACAGAAATCCCGGTATTACCCAATAAAAACGATACTGTTAGGTAACTAAAAGTATGTGTATTATACATAAAAGTTATAAAATATACTTATTACTTACACTATACAGTTTACATCAACTATTCCTGGTGTATTGATTTGTTTTAATTATGAACATTAAACAATTTTTATATTTATTCAATGTTACTTTAAAGGTAATTTGAACAAACTTGTAGTAATTCAATCATGAAAAATTTAAATTTCAAGCGAAATTGAAAATATTTTTTTATCATATCTTTCCAACTCATTTGATAAAATACTAAATACGCCATTGCAACATTAACGCGTGACATTGAGTTTTGTGACAGTCGTCAAATTTATAATCGTAGTACGCGTAATTATATACAACCGAAGGGATTTTACGTCGTAAACGTTGGTGGAAAATATTTGAATGTACAGAGTGAATGGTGACACATTGATGCCTATAGTGGTCCCATAGCGCATGATGGCCATCGGTTAGTAAATGCGACATTTGATAATGACAAGACGTATATTATATAATAAATGATATGTAATCATACTTAAATGTAGACAATAGTCGGAATGTTTTAAAACCATTTATTTCGGCATTTCAACGAATAATTTACAAAGTGTTTCACCAAACAGACCAGAACCACTATTTTATAATCTAATTACGCACCATTAAAATTCTGATTTTTGCAATTTTGGACCATATTTATGCCTCGAATTACCATTGACTACTATTTTTATTAAATAAAGTTCAAATACTCGACAACTATTCTATCGCACTTTGATTTAGAAACAATACAAAAATATTTGCTTTTGAAAATCAATATACGGTCTATTTGTATTGCTACAATAGAAAACCACTTAAAATTTAAATGTAATAAATATTTGAAAATATGGTTATGAAATAAACACCTACTTAAATAAAAATGTTGAATTTAAATAAATCAATAATTAAAGGTTAATCTGTATGATATAGGATAAGTGGGATTGGCGAATTATCCTGTATATATTATCATCGAAATACAGACTCAGCAAAAACGAAAAACGTATGTCGTATCGTATATTAACGTTGAGTTCTGCGTTTCGAGTTCAATAAACACAATGTTATTAGTTTAGCGCGTGAGTGTTGTGGCACGCAACTGTAACGCGGTGGTTAAAACTTAAAACTATACCCCATTCCAAGTAAAACAACAATAATTATTATTATAGTTGTTTTACTTACTACTGCGTTCGACTCGAATAAACTTAAATAACAACCTGCTGATTGAATGCATTACTGCAGTACCATGTGTCGGTTTCAAATATATTATATTATTAATATATGTCATTATCCGTGTATTATTTATTAGTTAGGTAAAGTGTATGAAGGGTGATCCATTTAACGTAAGACACTCGTTATTTTAGAAGACACAAACGTTTTTAAAAATATTACGTGACGTGTATATAATTTTAAGTAGTAATAACTTTTGGGGAAAAAAAAATTCAATTTTTATGGTTGCCATTTTTAATGTTTTTACTGTTTTGAATGACAAAATACATTAATATTTTTGTATTCCTAAACATTATATTATTCAAAATATTTTAATCTATAAAAATGAATTTTTGGAAAAATAATTAATTAGTTATTTTGAGTTTAGAAAAACTATGTAGAAGATCAATATTTTATGAAGTACCACTGTATCGCTTCACTCTGATCATCAATAATATAGCAAAAGGAATATTTCAAAAACGATAATAACTTTTAAAATAATTAGTTCTTACGTTTAATTTTAATGTATCATCTGGTATAAATACTCGTACATTAATTAGGAATACCGATTAATTTTATAATGTATGTGTTCGTATATTTCGTTCGATAGAATTTCTACGATAGCAATCGTTTAGTATTGAAGAATAAGCTTTCGATTTCCCCTGTTGTATGAACAGATGAATAAATATTGTATAATAACGGTGGTGTACTGTAATATTATGGTTGGTATATCTAATGGAAACTTATATCTCTGTTTTTATTTTGTTAACCTAAGCAAAAACCTTGTAAATGTGCTGCTTCATATTTTGTCGAGTTGTAACTTGTAGTTGGTATAAAATAACACAGACATCGTATATAAATACATTTAACGAAAGATCTATTATAGTCTATACTCTATACCGTTCTATAAGAGATTTTATCTAGGGCTAAGTTAAGCCATGTCTAATATCTACCATATACAATATAATTCCAATCCATTATAGACTGTACTAGTTTGAAATCCCCAGCTCGTTTCCAATTGAACCACGACCGCACAAATACCTCAAAAGCACGGTACACACAACGTCTGTTGTAATACAAAATAACAAATATCATTTTATCCAATCCATAGTCGAAATTATGTGTATCAACTATAAAATAACATGCAATGCATCATATTATACAATTTTACACCACCGTGCAATTGTTATTATCATGAATGTAATTATATACCCAAGATCGTAAATTAGATAGTTACCTATTGATGAATTTACATATTTCAAATTAATTAGTACACGCTCTTTTAAAATTATGTGCTACGATCTAAATATGTCTGTACAGTATATACACTTTTTTTTATCGATTATGACGTATCAATTATTTGCCTACGCTACACTGTAATATATTGAATAAAACATGTTTCTAATTTTCTTAACAATCTAATAAGCATTTATTATAGTTACCAAAAAAATAAAATTATACTTTTGGAAAGTGTAATTTTATTATGTGCATATATTTTGATAAACTATGTTTAATAACCATGCTTAAATACATATTTTATCTTTTTAAATTATCGTTTCATATATATGATATGAAAACCCATTAAACGTTATAGTTTGACAAACGTTCTTTTAAAAATGATACTTTATAATAAATTGGACAAAAAAAAATAAATGATTTTTCAGGCTTTGATTACCATACTTCATTATTAAACACAAAGGCTATGCACAACGAATTAATTAGTTATAGTCCAGCTAAAATGTTAAGTCAATTTTAACCTTTTAACCTTTTAACTTAATGATATTTTATTTTTGTTTTTTTATAAAAATTACTTTTAACTTAACTTAATTCCATACACATTTAAACTTAGTAAATAATGAGTTAATTTTAAATGTATTTCCAAGTTTTAATAAATTATGTTGACAATCTCAATAAATGTAGTTTCTCGGAAGTTACATAGCTACCTTGTTCACAACAAAAAAATCATGTTAATACAAAAATAAATAATGCATTTTAAATTAAAATTAAATTAACTCGCTTATTAAGATAATGTAATGAACTATTAACATTTAACTTAACGTAACTATGTCATAATGATTTATTAAATTGACTTTCTTTGAAATTAAATGTTCGTTGTAAATTATTGCAAAAGAAATATTTATAAAATTTAATTTATGATTATTTTAAATAATTATCTTAACGAGAACTATGCAAAAAAAAAAATACAAACATTTCAAATAATAAATAAGATAAAAAAAATAAATAAATTAACTTAAAAATAACACACCTAAATAGTGATAAAATTTAAATAAAAATAAATATTTGATTTCAATAGAAATTTGAAATACAAAAAGCCAGAGAAGTTTTTCTGTTGTTTAAGATTTCCTAAAACATTGCATTTTAAAATTGTATTGTTTATATAAAAGTAACTAAAATTAAATTTAAATTAATTATTCATTCTTAAAATATCTAATCTGAACTCAAAATGTCTACATAAAAAAAAAACAAAAACTATTTGTAATTTTAGGATTTTTAAGTATAGTACGATTTACATTAGGATCCCGTTGCTATAAAAATTGAACGTTTTTCATACATTTTAAATACAACTTTTTTTCGTGGTTTTTACAAATTTTAAACTTAAATATTTAAAAATATAAAATTGCTTAATTATGTTTTTTCAATCAAAATTTATCTTCGTAGTTCAAAATTGAAGCATTTTTTACGCGTTTAGAGTTTTATTAATGTATGGACAAAAAAAATAAATATCAGTGAAGGACCAAAAAAAAAAGGAAGAAATTAACTAACCCTTTCGTTGTACAGTAGGCATTAAGTGTAATCAAAGACCACTGTAAAGGATAAGTTAAATTTTTATTTAATAATAAATCATTTCATTTGAAAAATAATTATGAGCGATAGCGGTGATCCAATAATATTATATAATTAATTATAATATATTCATTTTTATATTAGTAGTGAGTATACGACTGAACTATTTTTATCACAGTAAAAAAAACTTTTATCTAATCTCACGTTAAACTTTCATACTTAAGGTATTCAAATTAAATGTCATTTTATGCATTTTTATCTACAAAATAATAATTTTGTTATATATTATATTTAAATTTATTGTTTATTCATATTCACACAGAAAATTGGTAAGAAATATTTTGTACATATTTTTGTAAGTATTTTCAATCGAATAGAATACTAGTTAAAAATATATTATTTTTTCTGTTTTAAAAATTGATTTCAACTAAATAATAATATATTTTTTTGGAACATAAGCAAGTAATATATTTCATTTTTTATATAAAATAAAATTTAAAAAAAAATAATAAATATATAAAAAAACTTTACTATTCTTATACCACACTTGATAAAAAATAAATCAGTTCTTCAAATAAATGTTCTTATTAAGAGCTCTTCAATATGAAAATTTATGAACTGTTAAGTAAATATAAGTTAAATGATGTGTATCTTAACATATTTTTCACGTTTTATTCAACATTTTATACTTTATCATTACTTAACTTTGCTTATTGAAATTGTAACATATACTTGTATATTAATTTAATATTATATATGCAGAAACCAAACACGCGCATGAATGATTCAGTATAATACTATTACTATGAAAAATATCAAATATTAATTAGACGTACAGTGATTAAACTAAAGAGGAAAATTTATAAAGTCATCTTTGAACTTAATATAAATAAATATTTGAAAGGAATAAAAAAAATACACATATATGTATTTACAAAATGTATGAAAACATTTTTGCATTTAAACAACAATTATACATACTGCTTTGAAAGGTACGTTTGGAAAAAAGTTATAAGACCAAGTTTTACATTTTTAAACATTTTATATCATTAAACATTTTTATGACAAGAACCCATATTTACCATCGTATACTATTATTGTTTTAAGTAACGCACACACATACAGAATTAATGAGTTCTGGAAAAATGGTAAACAACAACTAGGTACTGTATTATATACACCGCGAAGGAATTATTTTAGCTAGGGCAGGCCTTATCCAAAACAAACGGCGTAGGTAAGTATTATATGTAGTATACATTTTTGTCTTGTTTCACTCTCGGGAATAATTTTTGCACAATACACGGTAACCATCAAAATATCCGGGATATTAAACCATAATTTACGAATACTAGCGGAATGAATAATTCCAAGACCGCAGCCCAGGCTCTATATTTATATACAATATAATATGTGTAAATAATATATATATATATATATATATATAATATAGAAGCTGAATATTGAAACACCGAAGCGCAAACATAAATCCACTTACACGTATGCACCATATACGTATATATATATATATATATATATACACCGGGGTCCGATCAAAGTTGTAATTTCATATTGTGTATCGCAGAAAACACGGACCACGCGTGTGTATTATTTGTGGGCTAGCATATATACATAGAGAGCCGGAAAGAGGGTTTGAAAATCCACTACGTGATACATTATATATATTAATGCACCCTGTCCGCTGATGATGGACGAGTCGTCGACTCTTTTGTTTGG
The DNA here is from genome assembly GCF_020882245.1 of Rhopalosiphum padi. Lineage (NCBI taxonomy): Eukaryota > Metazoa > Arthropoda > Insecta > Hemiptera > Aphididae > Rhopalosiphum > Rhopalosiphum padi. The sequence continues at coordinate 32,956,885 of NC_083598.1, forward strand.
ACAAACTATATATATATACATTATACAATATATCATATCCATGATTTTTTTTTATCATCCGTCCCACACTAATATACACACCAAACACTGTAGAAATTAAAAAATAAAAAAAATAAACTAAAAAACCATTTTTCACCCAGGTAATTCGCCTCGGAGTTTCCATAACGACGAGAATATTGAAAGTTCGGTTTGGCGAATCATCGTGCGCACAATAGAGATCAATCGATGTTGTGGTTTTGTCTCTATAGCTCAAGTGTTTTCATCTTTGAACCGTACTAGAGAATTTTTTTTTATATTCATTATTATTATTCTACCCGAGAGGTCGATTAGTGCAAGTCGTCTTCGTCCTTGTTGAGTGCATGTTTTTTTTCTATTTTTATTTCCATTTACCATCGAACATTTGTCAAAACAGAATCTTTAACTAAACAAAAGACTTTTTCGACGGATCGTTTTAAATATAAAAACAACATTAATATTCTTAATTCTGTTTTGTATTTCGGTTTTATTGTAGTTTTATAATAGTGGCCCAGTTTTTAATTACAACGGAAAACCATTAAACTTTAAATATCAAGTGGATCAACATATAAATATAACAAGACCGATACATGAGCAATGTATAGGTTACTACACCACACTGGGGTATTGAGAATATTGGTATTGCTGGTTATTGTTTTAAAAAAGAATATTTAATATGATACTATTTTCACTTTGCAAAAACATAATAAGTCCAAAAAATCAATTTAAAAGATATTCACTTTAGTCATAGTTATTATTGTATGATGAAAAAATAAAGCTACATAATAAAATTTAAAAATATAAAATATGAGACATCAATCAAAATAATATTAAAAACTTTCAATGATTTACTTAGCAAAATGTTTAGTTGAATTTATAGTTTAATTCCATAGTTAACTGTGGTAATAATTTTATGAATCTATCGAAGTTTTGTAATAAACAAAGATTTTATATAGTTTATAGTGTGATCCAAATTAATTACACTAATTAAACCAACAATTCTTAATTATTTTTTAAAAATAGTTTTGAATATCAGTTATATTTTTTACAATTTTTACAATTTTTATCGTTATTTTTTTTTTAATTTTTACTTTTTTTAACTATAAGTTTGATTTTAATTTCATTTTCTTTAACAGATTATTTTTAGAAGTACTTAAATACATAACAACGTAATTTTGAATGAGTAGTTGATTAGTTATAACTTAAGTATTCAAAGTTTAGATTAATGAAGTAGTGGACTAACATTTTGTGGAATATACCTTGTCCCCAACAGAGTAGGCGATTCTGCTCAGTAAGACTTAAAATACTTATAACTAGTTAACTAATCGTTGACGTTCGATTTTTATGTATTACAGTAATAGAGTCTGTAAAAGTAAAAAGTATTAAAAAATATACCACAAATAGGTGCTGCTATTAACAGGCATTAATAATAATTGAATTTATTTATAATTTTTTTGAATATAATATATTGGATAATCATAATATATTTAAACTATATAATACATTTATTTTGCTGTAATCATACTTTATATCTAATTATTTTAAGTAACTATAAGCTATAAAATTGTACAGTATCATTTATTAGCGTATTTTTATTTATTAACTTTCAAGAAAAAAAATGTTTCCACTATTTTAATGTCTAGTTTAATTATAATAATGCCTATGTAGATTATAATCATGATAAAATATTGAAAATGCGTTCAAACCAATCAAATTATTATTTCGTGTAATATTTCAAACAATTTAATTAGTCCTCGTTGACTTAATTAATATTAAGTACAGTAATTTTTAACAATGATATTTTCTCATAACATCAATTACAAGTTATTATATATTATTATTACTATTTTTTTATGTATTAAATATTTTAGTAATTTGACATAAAACATTCGACTTAAAATATTCTTATAGATTAATTATATATAAAAATATATTTTTTTATATTTTTATAAAAAAAAATAACTTTAAATATTAACAATAATGTATTATTATTATATATTAAAATACTATTGATTTTTAATTTACATACATTTATGTTCATTGTAATATATTAGGTATATCATATTTATTTTTTATTTATTTTATTTTGAAATTTTGATAAACATGACAATTTTTTTCTATATTATTTATCTAGCTATTATTACGATTAGTAAATACATTTCCTTAATACATTAAATGGTATTATATAATAAACAGATACTTATTCACAATAATATATACATGTATATTTAATATATATTTATAAATATTTAATGTAATAACTTTTACTATAAAAAATAAAATAATAATAAGATTAAATAAAGGTTATACTTTTAATATTAAGTAGTTTTTTACCTAAATTAAATTTTTTAATTAACTTTAAAAAGGTTGATTAAATTGTAACACAAATTCTTGAACTATATAACGGCCAATGGAGGTATATAAAATATTTTTTGATTACGAACAGTACAAATATAATCTGATGTTACGTATAAAGCATAGGTGATATACTATGTTATAAAATCCACCAGATACCTAGTTTAAATTATAATGTATAGGTAGTCATTAAATTATATTTACAACGAGTTAAAAATAATTAACAAAGCTAATCAGCCTACCTATATTATATAAGTATAATACTTGTATCCATACAAAATTAAACAATGGAAAAACAAATCAATATGGATTTGGTGTTATGGGGAAATCTTCATCAAAATGGCCAACATAGGGCAGGTGAGAATTAAATTCAAACTAGGAAACAAAATTAGGTCAGATCATTAATTACATATTAAAAGCATACCTAGGAAGTGAAGGTCTCACCGAAAATCCATTTATTTTTCTGTAAAATAAACGATATTAACTCAGCATTGTTGGTGAAAAATCTAATGTCTTTAATTGAAATACACATATTATAATTTATATTATTTAGAACATAATGTATGAGTAAGTATTACTATAAAATTAATATTAAATAGTTTAGTATGTGTATTGAACATACTTAAGTAGTATATCATATGTTATATCAACCGAATATTACGTAGAAAGTTGCGGCATCGCCAAAACTCTCTATATTATTAATTGTATTCATCTTAGAATATAAATTGTGTGTTACAAAATATCTTTGTTATAAATTAATATTAAGTATTATATTATCATTATTAAAAATGTATCAATATGAATAATATTATCAATAAATTAATTTCATAATATATTTGCTACCTAAACCAGTTATTTTGAGTTTTTAAACATTTTTAAAAATAGGTAGTTTTCTTGTTTTTTTCATTTAAGTATACTTATTCAATATGTAAATAGAGTTTATGATTATTATTATCGTATACAGTTATACATGATTTATGTCATAATATTATTATTCTCCATCAAATGCCTACTTAAGTAACATGTTATACAATATATACATATATTTCATATCATATTATCATACCACATCTATAACAGTATAATACCTAAATTATTATTATATTATTTTTATATTTTACCTAATTTATATATATATATATATGTAGGATAATTATCACTTTTATGGATTTATTTTATTACCTTAGTACTATTATAAGACCACTTGATTGAGTTCTTAAACTTAGATGTAAAGTGAAAAATGTGTGAATATTAATCAATTGTTTCCGGCTAATTAATCAGAATTCAAGGATGAGATATTTTTAAATGACATTAAGTGCACTTGTACGTTGAGGACCTGCAAAAAGGCGAATGAAAAATTTTCGTTTAACGACTTTTCTAAGTGCACTCCAGATTGTCTGCCCTCTGCCCTACGTGTTTTTATAATCCACAAAACGATTTTTATTGGCCTTTAAAATAACTTGAGACATTAGAGAAATTAATAAATCATTTTACGTTTCAGAATATATAACTGATGTATTTTGTTGGGTTTTTTTTTAAAAAAAAAAGAGAGAAAAACAAGATGTCGATTTGCTGTACAGTAAGTTTTTAGTGATAATTATCATTAAATAAGATACTTATATATAATAAATTAGTATTCAATAATAAATCATAACATACAAAAAATTATATCAAATAATAAACGGTGATAGTGTTCATTCAATTTATTTCTAAGGATATGTTTAAAAAAAAATGTTATTATACTATTATTAACTTATTTTTTCATTAGTTATACAATGTGCGGCATATTGAACAAATTTTTTCGAATTAAATAACATTTATTATATTATTATATACTTTATAAGCCTTGTTATAATAAAATAAAAATAGCTTAAAATTAGTCTATTTTGATAACTTAATTGTATATAGGAAAACATTATCTACATAACATCAAAAAGTTTTCAATAGGATTAATATTTTTACAGCTTAAAACTGAACCATTTTTACTGTTTCAAAAAATAATGAAATATAAAATACTTATTAATGTTAAATCAATACATTCATCGCTATACCACTCATAATTTTATATTTATATTTTAATAAATTATAATTAATATTTATGATTTAATCACATTTATTTTATTTTTCATATAGAGTTGTTTGCAATGAATAGGCTTATTCAATCGCCTAACGGCAGAATTTTAACTTCTAAAATTGTATAGTCATAACTCATAATTTTACTTATTTTAGCAGTGCCAAATGTATTATTTGATATCTGATAAGGTTAAAAAGTTAGATATCTCTATTAGCTATATTATGAATATTAAAACAATCTTAATACAATCTGTAATATATTTAAATCAGTAAATTATAAACATTAAACTAATTATAATTTTTTTTATCAGAAATATGCTTTCAAGTAGGTATAACTATTTAATTTTTATAATGTTAAGTTATTAAAAATAAGACGTAAGTAAGTAGTAGTGCTATATTAGTGAATATTATAAAACCAAAATAATGAATACTAAAAAGATGTACTTTTTAGTTTTTATAGACCAGCAACTCTTATTTAGTTTCCAGTTGAATAGTTGTTTTTCATTTTTGTTAGTTTCTTCTCTTAAAATCTGCAGTGCATTTCTACACCACAATTGATACGAAGGGATGAAATTAAATTTTATAGGTAACTACAAGAATTTTTCAACATTGGGAAAAAACTATAAAAAGTAATGATCACTCTTTCTACTTATTTATTTTTATCTTACAATTTTCAACTAGTTAAGCTTCAGACATACTTTTTTTTAAACTAAAAAATATATATTAAAACCATTCAATACTTTTCAAACACAAAATTAGTAGTGTATCATATCATGGTCACACGTTGTACATTGACAAAAACTTAAATCTACATTTTGTGGTATGATTATAATTAGACATTATAAGACAATATCAAATTACGTTTTATGCTTCTTACGTTTCAATAATCGTTTATTAAAAATTATTTGTTTAGTAAAGATATTGATTAATCAACATTTTGTTTACTTAAGTTTGGTAATTTTAAAAATAATTCAAATTTTTACTTAAAAATATAACACAAATATATAATATGTAGTATGTACTTAACATATTTATATGTAGATAATTTCAACAGTTTATATTAATTATAGGTCATTAAAGAGCATTAAAAAAACACTATAGCTTTTATTTAGGCTGTTTTTAACAAGCATAAAAATCTATTGTGTACCAACGCTCTATTGTATGATTAATTCTTAAAATATCAAAACTTTTTCTAACAAACTATATTTAAAATGTGGTCAACTAAAAATGTATGTCACTGTTTAAGAAGTTTTATTGTAGCAAAAATAAACATTTAAAAGCAATATTTTATAATAACAAAAAAATTTCGGTTACCATATTACATATTTGAATAAAAAAATTGTGTATTAAATGATTTTCAACAGAAAAAAGATAATGCAAAAAATACACAACATGTAAAATGTCTAGCTAATTTGTTGATAAAACAAAATAATAATAATAAAACAACAACAAAACTATAACTTTTAGTACAAAAAAAACTAAAAGTACCTATATTATTAATTATTATATAATATATCATACATTTTATGAATACCTATACATTAATAAGTTAAGTACTAGTCCAAATATCCATTTTATGTTACAATGCACTTTTATTGTCGTACATTACATAAATATTTCTACCGCTTTTCGTGATAAAAACCAAATAATATATTATGTGCACTGTCCTATTGATGGCATGTTCTGATAACCTGGTTAGTAAGATAGGTACGTAAATAAAATTATAAATTACCCCTGTGTATGTATTTATATTTAACCTTCTGTACTTAATAACATTTATTACCTATAAGTGATATATATTATAGGTATACCTATATATTATTACATATTGTTGTTGTTTTAGAAAATAAAATCTTAAAGTCCATCGAACAACACAACTGCAAATATTTAAAATCGATCACATTTACATTGATGACTGTTCGCAGGCAGTAGATATTATATATAAATGGTGACGGGAAAGGTTTCATTTCGATTTTTCCTTTTTTTTTCATTGGACTTGCGGTGAACGCCTTTCATACTGCAACCTTACAATAATAATAATACACCAATTACATTTCACAGCATGCCTGCCTGTGTAATTTGATATGATATTAATACAACACGGTGGCGGTGGTCAATGGGTTAAGAATAAAGGGTGGCAGTGTAATGTCACATTACTAATGTGTATTATTATAGTTAAGCCAAATTGTACACGGTCCACACTATGTTCCGCCGGCAGCTATGATATTGTCAGCCTGTATTTTACACACACCTAACCTCAAATTGAACTATCCTACATACGAGTATAAGATTATCAACCGAATGATATGGACTTCATTCTATATCAATCGACCGATTTATATTATACTCGTATATTTGCAAGTATGATATTAAATCCAAAAATATCTGCATATTAAACGTGGCGTAATAAATATTTGTATTGTTTTTCATAAATTCACCGACATTGTGTGATTATTTTTTGTGAAGATGGCTTATTATGAAATATATTAAATATCACTACTCGTTGAAAAAATAAACGTATACCAATATTATACAGTAAAAATGTTAAGTGAATTTTTATCACGGACATAAAAAATAAGTCTAGTTTTTATTTTACAATTGTTACACAAATGTTTAGGCATATTTTCGAAAAAGGAGTGATGCTGCATCTATATATATATATACACAACGAATATCCATTTCTGATAGTCTATGAATATAATATGTGAGAATAAAATGTACCTATACGTGAATATATTATTGTATAATATAATATAATATAATATAATGTGTATAAAACGAGCCAGGGGTCTGAATGCGAAAAAATACGGCGAAATCGATACGGTTTATATACCCAGTGATGTGTATAGGACCGTAGAACGTAATAATAATATAAGTACCGACCAGTTCGAAATGCGTGACGCGAATCAGAAAAGTTTCCTGTAGATAGATATAGCTCTGATGTGAACGTAAACGTCAATATATAGAGGTCCGGTCTATTATTGAAGTAAAATAATATTATAGCGATCGTGTACGGTCCGGTAAAGGTACTCGAAAAGTAATAATATTCGTATTACGTATAAGACCGTGGGTTCACGGCTGCGTCGTCTGCAGCGTTGTCGTGCACAAAGGTTGGCCCGATTTTCTGCGGTAGATCACGGTCAACGTGAACCATATAGGTCACAGACTACAAACGTTTCAGATCCGAATACGACAGACATTATACGTCTCGACGACCAACGACTACATAGCTGTAGTGGTGGTGGACTCGGCTTAAATTATAGAAATATATAATGTTATTGTACCGTAATGGTTTTTACCTAAGCGAGTATGGAGTACTCGTAGGACGAGACGTCGGTGGCGGCTTCTTTGCTCCGGTTGCGGAGACGACAACGACGACGGCGGCTGCGGCAGCGGCGGGGCCGGTGGCGGCGGCTACGATCGCGATTACTGCGAGGACGACCGATGTCCGTCGCACGTTATCGTACGATAATATTATAATTATAATACGACGTAAATAACAACAATAACAACAACTGTACGTTCGTTGCCGGTGAGTTAACTGTCCGTCACTTGACTTAGACCACCGACTGCGGCGCGGACGATCGAAATTCACACGTGCAATTTATGCGATACACACAACTATCATAGCGGGCGCGTAAACGAACTGCACCGGCGTCCGCGAATGTACGCGCGGCGTCAGAGTCGGATGCGGACGCCGCGAGGGCTAACGGCGGCACACGCGGCGTCGAGGAGGGAGAAATAGATAATGCTCGCGAACGGTATTTTACTATATAATACGCGTACTGTGTTACGCGCACATGCACGCCTATATTATATTAAATCGTTCGCCGAATTTATAACAGCGTTGTGTTATTATCTCACTGTTGCGGTTCGAATGGAGAAAATAAAAAGATTTTTTAAATTTGGAATAAAAAAAAAAAACAAAAATTTTTTTTTTTTAAAGCAACGAAAAACTGTCGTTTACGATAACATAATTATATATTACATAATACGTATGATATTATCGTGTAGCGTACGTCATGCAGATGCGTATCATTTACGTTGTGTGTGTGTGCTTATATGTTTTTGTCCGTATGTGTGAGTGTGGTTTTATGTGTGTGTATGTGTGCGTGTGTGCGTGTGTGTGTGTTGTATGTGTGCGAGTGTATGTGTGTGTATGTGTTTGTATGTTTGTGTGTGTGAGTGTGTATGGGTATGTGTGAAAGAGCGTGTGTGAATGTCGTGTGTGGGAGGGTAACGGACACAACGCGCGTACACGGGACGCCGGGATCCGGGTATGCGTCGTCGGTTGGCCGACGGCTCGGACAGAGAGACTACCGCGGCGGCAGAAATCCGCGGAGAGAAACGCGGCGGTCGGCGCAGCGCCGCCGTACCAGAATCAATATTTCCCCTCTCGCGCGCGACACATCCCGTTTGTTCCTGTGACGTCATCTCCGGTCGTGCACATGGTCTTTGACGGTAACCTCCTCTTCCCCCTCGGCTTCCCCCCTATCGTTACTCCACCTTATCTACCGCTCCTCTTCCCCCTTTTCTCGTCCATCTTCTCCTCTGCCCCACCACACCCCGCTCACGCACGCCACCGACCTCCCCGCAGTATCGACCCCTTGCCCTTCAGCCACCGCACGACGTCTAAACTCCGCAACCGTATACTACATACGTAACGTATAATACACCCTCCGCGGCGGCTATTTTCAAATTTATACTCGTAAAAGTCAACTGAAAGTGTGAAATAATTATTTTCTTTTTCACATATGTTTTCAAAAAATTTACCCACTTATTCGAAATGCTGATCCCCTGTCTATGTAATTATTGATGTACATAAATTAAATTTACAAACGAACTGTTTTCTAAAAAAAAAAATTTCCTTCTGTAGAGCTACAATTTAAGCTCCCGGTAACAATTAAATGCCTATGACTATATGGATATATTACACGTATTACCCAAAGAATCCCTTTCCGTTGATGATTTAAATATACTTGGTATGCCGTTTATTTAAGCTACCCACGTTTAACTTTAATTTGGTTATTACTTATTACAAAATATGTTACCCTTGTTAATACAAATGTTATTTTTGAATGTTGCATAATATTTCTGTTAAAATTTTAAATGCATATTCACGTGATATTGTGTACTTAGTATTTTAATTTAATTTTTAAGAAAAAAAATCGTTATTAAATTTTATTTATATAAATACTAAAACTAATCATAAAATATATAAATTGCAACTAATATTGTGTGTTGACAAATTCATCAACATAAAATGAATCTCTAATTTGGAATTAAAAAAAAAAAAAAAAAAAATTTGGCTTATTGAAAATTATTTATAGTTTAGAATTTTTGGATCACTATAATGTGGCTTATTGGAAATAATAATGAACGATAATATATATATAAAATTGTAAACGTGTATTAAGAATAGATAATCGTTTTAATAGTGATAATTTGTTTTCTGGCTCAAGTACACATCTGAATTTTAGTACATTGTTATCTTCCAATTATATTATTTAAAATTATTATCTAACACTGATTTCGTAACATTTAATAACGAATCAGCTCGATAAAATAATATTTGGAACAGATAAAAATTAACTGATATAATAATTATAATACCCAAAGTATAATAAGTTAAGCTCGTATTTTCAAGCAAAAAAAACAATATATAATTATTTAATTTACATATTGCTATATTCATCATATTTTATTACTTTATTATAGGTATGTCTATATATGCCAAACTTGTTTACGCGAAAATGCACTTTGACGCGAGTACTAGTGACTGTAATTTAATATTGTTTCAAACGTGTTCACCGACACCATCGTAACGGTTGTAAAAATTAATTTTAGAAATTTCCGACCCCACTGGCTTTATATTTTATCTAGAGACGTTTTATGGTACGTAACAATGTACTATAATAGTCACTATTATTATCATTAATTTTCGATACATCATTGGCTATTATTTTGACAACTTTTGGACGTCTTAGACGAAGTTAAGCTAGATAATAAAATTGTTCATGTTTATATAAATTGGTATGTAATAGCTTATTCAGTGTATAAAACGTCTAACGTTTTTAACATCCATAGCAACCATATTCAACATGTAGTCCGCTGATTTTTTTGTGATTAAAACATTAAGATTAAAATAAAATTACATCAATTTAATTTTTATAAAATATTAAAAATTATAAATTTATTTTAATTTTTTTAATTTTTGTCCTTTTTGAATCTTTCTCTCTCTTTATTATAGTATCCTCAAAATTATTATGTTGCAATTCATATAACAAAAATATATAAGTGGTCAAAGCGGAAAAAAGGTTGAGTATGGTAGGTTTATTACAATCGTCAGAATCCGAAATACATATTAAAGTCTCCCGCCGGTTTTCCAACAGTTGAAACCTCATGCAGTGACTAACCTAACCACACTAATCTTTTTGGTTATCAAATCACTACTTCCAAAAGGGTCTATTCACTTAGAAAGGTTTAGGTACGAATGAAAACTTTATTAGCAACTATGTGTCTATGTACTATATATCTAATAGACATTAACACTTGAAACTTTCAACTAATTTGATTACAAAAACAAAGACTTAAACAAATAAACAATATATTAATAAACAGTAAACACGTATACATTATTATTACCTATCATTTACATGTTAATTAATTCTGCACTGAAGATAAATTTGAACTAATGTTACAAACTAGGTATTAAAGCTAAATGAGTTAATAATGTATGCTTGATATTTAAATAAATTTCAATTTGTTTTGTAAATAGCATTATAATAACGTGTTTAAAGTAAAAAGGTTAAATAAATATACCTGCAATGAAGAAAATGTACACATAATATAAGTGTAAGTAATGTTCTATGTATAAGGTAATTATTTAATTTAATATGAACCCGCTTTCACTTTGATAAAAAGCTTTTGCTTATAAACAATGCTAAGTTAAACTACACGTTTTTGTTACTTTATTTTTGGATTCTTCTATTTGTTCAAAATAATTGAATTATAAGACGTTATAACACACTTCATTAAAGAAGAAATTTACATCGAAAAAACCGAGGGTAACAAAATCTAAAACATTTTTAAACGATTATTGCCATCAACATTTTTTTGCGGAATACTATTATGCTATCCTTTTCAGTTTTAAATCATATTGCATAAAATCACGTTTAAATTTTGTCTTGACCACATATTACTCGTCGATTAAAAAGAAATTGGTCTAGAAACATCCTAAAATAGGAAAATAAAATAAAAATGCTGAGGTTCTGTTAATGAATGGTCTCCTCCTCACGTGATTCATGTTTATTATACATACTTTTTTTCTATTTTATCATTATTAGTTATTGTTTTATTTTGTAAACAGATTGAATATTTAAAAAAAATCAAAAAAAAATCTTCCCCAATTCATATAAAAACTGAATAATTTTTAGTAATATTTTTAATGTAATATACTGATACCATAATATCCTTACAACTATTGTTAAAATTGTACGCGTGTTATATTAGATTAGCATTATTAAAAATAAACTGCAATTTTGTATTAATAAGATAATTCATTATTATGAGCTTTTATAGTTTAAACACTGAAATTGATCCATCTGTCGTTATTATTGCATCAATATAAACATACTAAATATTGTGATACACTGATACTACCTTTTTAAAATCAGTATATTATATTAAAGATCAAATATAGTTTAAGTATTTTACATGATTTTTTAGTATATTTTAAAACTACTAAATATATCTTACGGAGAAATACGTTTGTCACAATGATTTTATTATTATTCATGACTTTCTTCAAGAGCTCAACTGCTAAGTACAAAAATAATATATAAAAATAGTAGGTAAGTGATTACTATTCTACGTTGTACGTTAGATTTTAGTGGGTCACTATTATAAGTATGATAAGTTTTAATTTAATGATATATTATTATGTATGAAAAATGATTCTGAGCGGATATGGTCTATATTTGTCAAAATTAAAACTTAAAATATCTATAAAAAATAATTATCTTTATATATTTTCTAGATTTTATGGTTCCAATATGAACTACTTATGAGAAATCTTGTGTTAAATTTTCAAAACAAAAAATACATAACACTTCGAAAATTTGATAATAATGAAAATGAAATTATAAACATTTGGTGAAAATTTCCAATATCCATTGTTATTATTTTTTTTTTAAAACATAATAAAATATTAAAATATCAAAACTTGTTTGAGGAGAATTAATTATTTTACGGCTGAAAATCGAATTTCGTAAATATTTGAACTTGAAATGCTCATATAAAATTAATTTGGCTTTCCAGTAGAATTTTTTTTTAGTTTATAGGTTGAACAACTAATAAAGAACTTTGTATTAAACTTTTAAATCTTAGGTAGTAAAAATAAATATTTATGAATTTTCAACTATAAAATAATTTAATAATTTTCGCGATTTTTATGAATTTTTTTTCAAAATTCTAACTTTAAATTCTTGTAAAAAAATATTGTGACAATAGATAAAAGTTAAAAAAATTAACAACCTATGCTTAACTTAGCTTATATTTTATATTGAATTTTCAATCATTTCTACCCTGCAAACGATTTTGAGTCTGCATTTATAAAAAAAAATTTTTTATACATATATCTTATGACTATTAATAGTTCAAAAATAGTCAAAATGTTTTTAAAAAATGTTATCGTCAATTGAATCGAAAATTGGATTTATGAAAAAATTCTTGTTTTATCTTAATTTTTTATTGGTAGGTACTGGCAGTTTTTAAGTTTGACCTCTTCTCTTTACAGTATAAACTAAATCCTATTTGATATCCCACCCCATTTTAAAAAATCGAAGTATTTTATCGAAATCTTATCGTATAGCATACAAAAAAAACACATTAATAGATATGTTACGCCGAATTCATGAAATTGCCGATTTCGTGAAATCAGCAACGTGTCGCCGAATACGTGAAATCGGCAATTTGGCTACCAAATTCACGCAATCGGCAAATTTTGGATTTCGTGAATTAGGCTTACTTTTTTCTACCGATTGCATGAATTCGGTAACATATTATTATTTATTTATTTATTTATTTTACAATATACGGGTTTCCCCTATAACATTAAGTACAGTACAATGATTAGAATAATAGTAGAAAATTGAAAAGTAAAATAATATATGTAAATAACAGAATTACAATTATAATAAGACAGTTTTAGTAAACAATTAAAACGCTTATATTAAACTTAAGAGTTTATTAACAGTGTTTAAGAAACATTAGAACAAATTATCATCAAAAGAGGGGTCCTCATTGGCAAGTGACATAATTCGCCTTAAAGGCTCATTTTGCAAATAATTTGTGTTGGCGGAAGGAATAAGGAAGGTCACATGAGTACGAGATACATGCGAAGGAACTTTGAAGTTAATTTGGGAAAGCAAGCAAGAGGAATCAATATGGTTAGTAATTAGACCACGAATAAATTTTAAATTTAAAGTTCTTCTTCGTTCAACTAGAGTAGGCAGGCCAAGTACGTTAGCGATATTAGTATAATCGTGAGCTAAATGGGGAATGCCTAACACAAAACAACAAAATCTTAAAAATCTAAGTTGAACACGTTCGAGTTGGTTAATATCAGAAACAGTGTACGGATCCCAGACAACCGACCCGTATTCTAAAATAGGACGAACTAAAGCGCAATATAGTGATTTTAACGATTTTGACAATTTAAAGTCTTTAGATAGACGCATAATGAACCCTAAAACTTTAAATGCTCTACTAGTAATCATAGCAATATGAGGACTAGGACTAAGGGTACTAGATAATTTAAAACCCAGATCGATTAGATTATCAACGCGTTCAATTGTCAAACCTGAGATATTGTAGTCAAAAAGGATAGTAGAACGAGAACGAGTAAACGTCATGACTCGGCACTTTGAAGCATTGACTTTAAGGCCTATTTTAAAACACCAACTAACAAAACAATCAAGGCTACTTTGGAGGTTCTCACAATCAGCTGCTGAGTTTATTTCCATATAGAGCTTCATATCATCTGCAAAACACAAAAGTTTACACAAAGGCAAGGCGTTACGTACACCATTGACAAACAGTAAAAATAGAATCGGTGATAAATGTCCACCTTGGGGAACACCAGACGTAGACGAAAAGATATTTGACTTGACGCCAAATAATTTTACCCATTGTAGCCTATTTGTTAAAAAAGAACCAAACCAGAAGAGCAAAGGTTCACCAAAACCAGACGTTTCGAGAATTCTCAGTAAGACACTATGATTAACAGTGTCAAACGCTTTGGCTAAGTCAGTATAAACTACATCAACTTGAGACCGTTTTTTAAAAGAGTCAAATACAAAATTGGAAAAAACTAAGTTGCATGTAGTAGTTGATCTTCCCGGACGAAACCCATGTTGATCTTCAATAAGGATATTGTTTACTTGATGGTTTAATACTGTTTAAAACCAAGGATTCAAATAGTTTTGATAGGTGAGACTGAATAGAGATAGGTCTATAATTAGATATATCGGATTTGATACCTGATTTATGTACTGGCGTGACAGAACTGAATTTAAGAAAAGTGGGAAAAATACCCTCATCAAGAGAACGCCTGAACAGCCTGAACATTATGACATAATTACCAATAGTGGATTATAAATAAACAATAATTGCACGCGTGCTGATCGGCATTACCACGCCGTAATCTTTATTACCTATGATGATAGATGCTATGATACGTACAAGCATTTTATCTTGGTCATTGAGGTCTTTTTATTGCACGTACATGTCCTAAATCATGGAAAAAATAAAAAACTTAGGGTGGGGCTGGAGACACATTTCCCCAACCCCACCAATATCATTGAAATCATATTTTCAAATTTTTCTTGAACCATCATTTATAGCAGCCAATTAGCAACGTTTGTTAGGTGGTAACTGGTATCAATATTTTTTGGTTAAAATAGGATATTATTTATGGAAATTAGTATTTTCTATTTATTTGGAATTTTTTAATCAATAAAGAATATTATTTTTTATGAATATAAACTAATAATATTACATTTAACATTCAATAACTTAACAAGATTTGTTAACTTAACTTTTTTAACTTTTTTTTAACTTTTAAACTATTTTATATATACATATAATATTTATTATTACAATTTGATTTTATTATATTTCTGGCGTTTTATACATTTATTTAAATTAAATTATGTTTTATAATTTTTTAAGGAGGGTCTTGCCGATTTCACGCAATCGGCAGTATTATGCTTTTTAAGTTGCCGATTTCACGTATTCGGTGACAACGTTGCTGATTTCATGAAATCGGCAATTTCATAAATTCGGCGTAACAGATACATCGCTTCGTTCAGAATATAAAAATACAATTTAACTTGAAATTTTATTGTTAAAATTGAATTCTTTAACATGACGAATAAATATTATTACAATTAAATACAATATATTTTTATTCAAGTCAGTTTAAATTAAAAATAATAGGAACATTTATTAAAGCGGATTAATATTTATATATTGATTATTGAACACTTCGAATAATCAAATTCAAATACATGTGTACATTTAAAAACATTTTATTGTTAACTATACTGCACTATTATTGGATGATTTTATAAAATTCAGTGTTAGGTATTTTTTTTTAAAGTTGTACGTAAACTACTTAAAGCTAAATTAATATAATAAATAATAATGTATATAAATATGAAGTAATACGTAACATATTTTATTTTAGATAATAAAATATAATAAAATGTTATTATTGATTAATGATTATGTATTTTATTTGAAAATTTGTTATGAAAACAAAAATAAAATCTAAATCAAATATTGAAATATCAATAATTCTTTATTGATTATAAAAAGACAACTTACCTATTTTTTTTTTTATGTGCAATTATTTGGAATTGTCATTATAAATTATAAATATTTACAAAACTATGCACATTGATTTTACAGAATATTTAAAATATATTTTCCTTTATGTTTATAGTTTGTTTTTTTAATTGCTTTTCCTATGTTCAATAAAACATAACAAATAGTTTCGATTTGGAATATACCCAATCATTCGGATCTTTTTGATTCATAGTTCAAAATTTAGTAAAAGTAATTTTTTTATATTATTATAATATAACAATAATAATATTATGTGTGTTATTATAATAAATATTTATTTATAATACTAGAAATTCAAATCAAATAATTATAAATACATATGCAAGAAAAAAAACCAAGAAAACATTTTCAAATTTAGAATATTTGGAGTAAATTCCAAATTAAAAAGTTTTAAACTAAAGATTGGCTTTGATGTTATATTTAATTTTGTCCTTCAAATTGAAATAGAAATAATTGCATTTTTTTATGTGGTTCAACTATAATTTTTTTAAAGAAACTCACAACATATGTAGTTAATAGAAATCATAAAATTTTATTCAAGATAAATACATATATTAATATTAAATATTATCATATAAGTTAAATATTTTTTTTTATTTGAAAAAAAAAACAACTCTCGACAACATAAGTCATTGGGTTAAATGTATAGATTACATTTTAATAATCAAAAATAATGATTTCATATTTTTTTTTTAATTTCACACCTCCCTAGAGAGCGCCCTCCTCAGGTTCGGGACCGTTGATATATTATGCTATTGTCGATAGAAAAAAATATATATAAACCATTAGTGCATAATTTGATGTTGTAGATAACAATGTAGACAGTATTATACTACCTACAAACATAATCCAATAATATGAAATGAAATACAAGTGTATAATAACTTAGATTATACACCGGTATGTGATTCAGACAAATCTCTCTAAGATATGGCATAAAATTTGAACACTCATCTTGAAAATCTTGCAAATCGCCTAAATTTTTGTAATATTTATTTTAGTGTTTGTGTGTGTGTGATTATTTATATAGGCATGGGCTGCAGCTGGTCAGCCGTGCACCTACAAACTATGAGTTCTATTTTATTATTTTAATTTTTTTAATTTTTCTTGTTTGACGAAAGGGGTCGTACTGTTTTATGATATTTTATTATTAATATTAAGTCAAATATAAGCAGTAGCATCTATTTTTTTTTTTATACTTTATATTTTTGATATTTAGTTACATAATTTATTATTAACATCATCATCGGTTGTGCCAAACCGGCAAACTTAAATATTATATTTTACTTGTTGGGCCAAAAAAGGCCGTACGTAATTATTATTTTATTATACTAAATTCTTTTTATTAACTATTGAGTTATCATTTATTTAGTTACCTATATGTTTTAATAGTTATAAGTACACACCCACAAATAACACATACCACCCACTAACTAACACACACAGGTTTTGCTCAACGAACCTGTCCACTTCCAGTTGAGTGCCATTTACAAATATACGCATAATACACATAGATCGGTCTGTGTATAGAGCGTGCGAAGTATTTTGGTGACTGGGTCACGTATATTATATCATATAATAATATATATAAGACTATTATTTTTTATCATATTACATAATATTATCTGTATGCTTCCGGCCCGTTTAATACATAATAACCCCATTCGAGATATGGCATATAATGAAGCTGTTGATGAATTGCGGCAGTCATCCATATGCACTTAAAAGCCTAAGTTCACATCATAAAGTATATATGTATCATATTTAATATCTAAACTTTTTAGAAACATATTATAATATTATGATTTGATGTTCAGTACAGTGTATTTGGGTTATTATATTATTTTATTTATTAAATAGTATACATTTTGGTTTTTAATGTAAAACAATAACATATTCATAGGTTGAGTTATAAATATTTATAATTGTTAGATTAAAAATGTTTTTGTATAAAATAAATAGTTTCCCCCATTTTTTTCCTTATCTATTCCATTTATTCATAAAATTATAACATAAATCTAAATGTACATATACATTTATTATTATTTATTGTATTTAATTATTACATTTAACATCTGCTTGATTGTAAACGCATGCAATAGTCAATCTACAGAATTATATAGATAAAGGTACTATAACATATACAAAAATTATTAACTTAAAAAAATATCTGTATCCTTGAATATTTTATTAAATAAAATATTATACTTTAAGTAAGGTTTTGTTTTTTAGCACAATGGTTCTCAACCTTTTTCATTGTACGTTCCCCTTCTAAATTTACCAAAATCTCATTCCCCATCCTTAAATTAGTATTTAGGTGATTATTTTTTTTTTGAGCGGTACAATATACAACTATTAACTTTTCTTTTATTATTTTCATAATTTTAAGAATTTATTATAAATCGACTTATGAAGTAATAATATCAAGTATAAGAGAAGATGATTGACTATAATCACAAAAATATTAATAAAAAATATAAATAATATAAGTAAATATAATGAAAAATTAATAATGTATAATTTTTATCGATGCCCGATAATCGGGAAACTAATATAGTAATTTCCATTTTAAACATTTAAAAATAATATAAATATTTTTGTAATCCCATCATCACTATATCCCCCCGTGGGCCCAAGTAGACTTTAATTTCTTCTTTGGGAAGGAATTTCCCCGATTGGGAATCCTCAGCATTAGAAAATATATTTTTTGGTATGACGTCATTAAATATTATTTTAAAATATTCTATAGGAATATTTGGATTATTGAATTCATCACTGGTCATAGCAATACAGTATTCGTCCACAGGTCCATATTTCCTGTTTCCATAATCTGCAAAAATAATCGGTATTAGATTGGATGAATGTTTATCAACAGATCTTCTTTAAACTGGTTTATTATTAAATATGAGTTTTAAATTAAATTATTAACAACAAAATCAGAATTTTACCTCGTTAAATTCAAATTAACAAAATAATGATATACATATTATATTATATAGGTTGTATTTAGGTATTCATAGTAAAGATTGGTAGGTAGTAGGTACACAATAATTATTACTTTTACAATTAGTATGGTAATGGCTTGCTATACCTGTAAAAAAACTACATTATTATTATTATTATCAAGGATTTAAAGTTATAATTATTTTATGAAAATTATGTGGGAATATATTATAACTCTCAAATATCAAGGAAATTGATAGACGGGATAATTATTATAGACCTTTTGATTTATTAAACTAGTTAACAGGGCTGTAGATAACAATAACAAAATATTGACTAAATTAAAATGAAATAACAATATATTTTTATAGAAAAAACAGAGTTAATAACTATTTTTTTTTTTTACTATTATTTGTATTTTAATGTAAAGGTTTATAAAGTTATGATACTTATGATAACAATGGATTTTTCTTATTGTCATTTAGTATAATCGCGCATTAAATTTTTAAAAATTTTTTTTTCATGGAATATGTGAAAAATATAACATCATAACACATTTTAACATGTATACTAATACCACTATTCAAATTAATATATTTCATTGAATTTTTAGTCTTTATTATTACACTCCTACTTAATTTTAGACGTGCATACAACAATTAATACAATTAATTAAATCATATTATGAAATCAACTCAAACCTTTAAAAAAAATCTTGTTTATGAATGTATTTAAGTACTTGCACTCACTAGCAATTTTACCAACTTTCAAAAATGATATAGTTAGTACGCAAGTAACCACATTTCACGTCTTGTATGTATTGATTTACTCATTATCAAATATTTAAAGTTTGGTCATTTTAAAGAATTTAATTTTAAATTTTTAACCTTTTAGTTTACTTTAAATATTTTAATTTTCAACTTGGAGACTGGATTCTTGTATAAAATTGAATACAGGTGGTTTTTGTGGATTCGAAGTATAAAATTACAAATATTTATCTCAACAACATAACAACATTTATTTACCTTTAAATATACAGACATGTTATAGTATTTGTGACATTGTTAAAATCTATAGTAAGTAGTAATACAATAGATACTTAATCTATGAAAAAAAATATGAAAAATGAAGGATTTTTACATTAAACCAGATTTAAACCAAATTGGTTATCTCATTTTATTGTCATTTAATAACGAATTATCGTACTTTTTAAGTTGTTATGATTTGCGAAAGCATTACCATTTATGGATGTTATTTGCTTATTTTTACCACAATTCTTACAACTAAGATTCTATGTTATGTTATGTAACCATAGAAGCATTTTTACCGTTATGAAAAAAATTTTTAAATATAAAATTGTAGCCATGTTATACGCGAAATACTTTAATTATAAACAAAATAAAGAAATAATACGTAGGTACGTCTTTCAAAATTTGTGGACAATAATTATTTAATTAATTTGAAATATGTAAAAATTGTATGTTATTTAATGAAAATATATATTTAAACAACAAACAAAAAATACTTTATGTCTATTTAGAATTTATTTTGTGTTGTTGACTTTAATATTACGGTAAATTTACCTTTTATCAAACTTATAAACTTAATATAAACTTTTTTATACAAATTATCGGAATTTATTTATTTTCATATTTAAAATATTATAACTTACTTAAAAATTTTAATATTGCAATATAGATTTAAAAGATAAAAATACTACCTTTAAGTATAATAATTGAACAATTATCTTTAATATTAAAGCTATCAACTTAAAAACAATTCCTCTGATAGCAAATTAACTACATTTTTAAGATTTATTTATTATATTTCTTAATTTAATATTATTTTCGTAATTTCAATACTAAATATTAAAAACATTAAGATTAAACATGTCATATGTTTTTGGTGATGTCACTCACACAAAAAGAAACATTACTAATTGAGAAGGTTATGAAGGGCACACAAAAGCTGAACTTTAAAAAATTTCAATCAGCTACAGCATAAAAGGAAAATTGATTGAATAATTTATATTAATATGTACGACGGTTATTGGTTTATATAAGACAACAAGAACACTTAAGAGTCCCAGAACCACAATTCTACGATAATGATGGTGATTCTAAGACTACCAAACATATAAATTTAAAAATTAATAATTTGGTTTTCCTTTTAACAAATAATACGTTAAAAACGGATTTAAAAATTAAAATCGATTTTAATAAGCTATTGATTTATAGCACATACATTTCATTGACTTGAATTTGAAATTTCAAACAAATAAAATTAAAATACAAATTATATATTATACGTACTCGAAATCACATCTAGAAAAATGTAATTATAAATGTTACTAATTAGATATTAACACGTTGAGCGCCGAGGGGTTTTCGACTTGTTACTCAATTTGGCCATGAGTCCCAAATTTGGGTCTCAACAATATACAAAAGTAAATTTACGAGTACCAAATTTGGGTCTCACACTATCGGTATATTTAACAAGTGATTGCCAGATATGGGACGGACTGTTTTATCAGTATTTTTTCATCGGATTCGAATTCTACAGTGTGACCACTTCATTTTGGTACTTGTAGCAACGGAATATGTTATTTATTTTTATTTTTATGAATTGTTTTCTATAGTAATTTGTTTTACACATATTTTGTTTTTAAGTTATATTTAATTACTGATTTTTCGTGTTCAAAATTAATTTATGTTATATTAAATAATATAGAGATAACTTAAATCGTGTTTGTTGTCATTATCAATGATAATGTGACAATGATAAGAAATTGTAACCGAAAATTTTGTAATTTAGTATTTACCTATCCTAGCTACTACTTATTAGATTTTTTTTCTTGTTTTATAATTTTAATTTTTATTGCATAATAATAATGAATCCCTACGAAATTAACGAAATGTTGGATTCTGATTTTGATTATGACGATACGGATAAAGATCCAGATTATGAAGTGGATTCAGAATCAGATAATATCGAAGAAAATGGTAATGTTATTTAAATAAATATAATACCATTATGTCATCTGTGAAAAATATTTATTGATCAAGAATTAAATAATATATTACAGATGATGCATTGCAAAAATGCAAATTTGTAAAAAAGTAATGATTCCTTTAATTCTAACTTATTATTATTATTTAAATATTGGAAAAGAAAAAGGTACTATTTATTTTAATTTAATTATTAGTCTAATAATATAAAGGAAGGTATTGTTTTGTTTTTAATATTATTATAATATGAATTCTAAAAAAAAATATAGGTCTTATGTATTTTTGTATTACTAGTTTAAATAACTCAAGACTGGACCAAAGAGGTTATTTTAATTTTGTTATTATTATTTGAATGTTATACCTAAAAGGAATTATTATTATGTTTTTTTGTATTAAGTACTAGTCTAAATAATTCAAGACTGGACCAAAGAGGTTATTTTAATTTTGTTATTATTATTTGAATTTTGTACCTAAAAGGAATTATATTATG
The DNA here is from genome assembly GCF_020882245.1 of Rhopalosiphum padi. Classification (NCBI taxonomy): domain Eukaryota; kingdom Metazoa; phylum Arthropoda; class Insecta; order Hemiptera; family Aphididae; genus Rhopalosiphum; species Rhopalosiphum padi. The sequence continues at coordinate 32,979,679 of NC_083598.1, forward strand.
TTTTTTTGTATTAAGTACTAGTCTAAATAACTCAAGACTGGACCAAAAAGGTTATTTTAATTTTGTTATTATTATTTGAATGTTATACCTAAAAGGAATTATTATTATTTTTTTTTTACAATAGAACTAAACTAAAATAATGTAATATTTTGTTTTAATTAATTTTTATATTTCAATAAAGTAAACTATATACAATTTTCTAAAATAACATGTTATTAAAGCTTTACTCTATATTTGACAATTTAAAAAGTGTTATGTGAACTAAGTACCTACAAGAATAAAATATTTTTGAGGGTCAAATATGGATCTCACAATATCAGAAAAACAATACATTTTTAATGGGTGACTTTGTGTGGCCATGAGACCCATTTCGGGGTCTCACCCCTAATCAACTAAAAAATATTATTAACACCATTTGTTAACAACTATAATGCTATGTACAAAATTTCAAGTCATTTGAACATTTTTTTTTTCAAAATTAATTTTAGTGATTTATGACAAGTCACTTGGCGCTTTAGTCAAAGGTAAGTGAGACCCAAATATGGGTCTTATGGCGCTCAACGTGTTAATAATAATAATAATTGTACTAAGATTTATGAATTATTGGGATGTTAAAATATTCATTACTTCTTTAGAAGAATTACATTAACTTCAAATCATAATATCTTCTTTTACAGTAAAAATTTATGTCGGTTAGAAATCAAAAAGTTCTACAGTATAACCACTTGGTTATTAAATTTTTTCTCCGTTTAGTTAGAACCATATTACGTAAAAGTAAAATTACTATTCATTTATTTACACAACGATAATAAAATATTATTTTTGGTAATTTCAATTTATTATAACATATAGAATTGTGCCCTGTAGTTTAGTTCCAAACCGTTATATTTGTATCACAATCAAATAATCACTGTATTAAATGTAAATTAAAAAATATAATAATAACACACTCATATTCTCTACAAAAAAAAAAAAACAAAGTGTTGATGATAATGTAATAAAAGAAATAAACAATAACATAATATAATGTATTTTGAATAATCATAATATTATGTATTTTAATAAACTAATAATATTGGAATATCTAGAGTAGTAGAACTCGTTCGAGCACATACTCCCCTTTTCATTTTTACGGGCTAAGGATTGTCTTCTTTAAACAGTCATGATTAAAAATTTGAGTGCGTGTGTGTTTAACGAAGTATCAAAAAACATAAATCATCATAGTATTGGCGCAGTATCACCACATAATTATATACTACATTCAATAATATGAAGTATTGTCGTAATTCGTCATTTGTGATTCATAGCGAACCCATAGCGTATTAATTTGTTTCATTTTATATTCAAAAAGTTTTCTTCACTACGTGTTATGGTCCTTGTAGTGATTTCTATTATCTATGTTCAATTAATATACTCATAACTATGTATAAATATTTTAAGCAATGTTTCACGCAAAATACCATAATTTTATACAAAATAAATAAATAAATAATACATACTCGACGAATCTGTGGACAATAATTTTTAAGTTAATTTTTAAGATGTACATTAAATAGCCACGCTCGTGGTAGAATTAGCCGAGTCAATGATTCTTTCTTTTGTTTTCATGATGGACAAATTATTCAAGATTCTAGAATATAGAGACATCTAGAAATATTCTCATTTATTTTGCGTAAAATCTATAATAGTATTATCTGTAGATACTAAGTTTATTTCATAAATTCATCATTTCGTGTATTTTATAAACAATCCTTAATTAATTTTTAAAGCTTGTCTGCATATGACTTCTTATAAATACGTTCTACATATTCAAACAACTCTACAATATACACCAGGAGAAACAAATATTAAAAGCAGTAAATAAAAAAACATGAAAATTATTTACCAATTCGTCCTATAAACAGTATGTATATAATATCGTAGTATTAATACAATAATTATAATATTATATAATATTATTAATGCAAAATTTACAATAATGACCATCATTCTGTTGTGTTCTGTCATACTGTTGATTTTTTTCGCGTATTCCAAGTTTACGGGTGTATCTATGCATTTTATTCAATTTTTTTTTATATTCCAATAAAAAAAATTAAATTACATTTTTTAGATCTTTTTTAATAATTCAAGAACTTATAAGTATTTCTTGAATAATGTGTTCTCTAATATTTCTGAACTCCAATGATTAATCATGTAAAAATTAACTAATTAATGAACGAAATAATTAATGTAACAAAACAATCTTATAACATTGAACAGAATAGAATTATACAATATAATAAAATAAAACAAAATAAAAATATACATACTCAGTGCCACTGGAAATCGGACAATTAATAGATTATATAAAACATATTTAAACGATTTTTTATATTAAGATTAATGTTTTAATCTTAGAACGATAAAAGTAAAATTATAATGACACTAGTACAGAATATTTGATTATTTTTCCTTCGTGTTGTATTCTATTTCTGTTATTTTATGATATTATGGTGATAACAATTTTAATACTAATGAAACATATACTATGAGAAACATATCACATAAAAATATAAAATAAAACTGTGTGACATTCAACGCAAATCACACACACACACAAACACACATGCACTCGTTATACATAGAAGGCCTAATTACAGGTATATTGCGAACGCGACGTGCGATAAGGCGACTTATCACATGAACTTTAAGTCTCCGCCGTACAATGACCGCACCGCCTAGGAAAACATCGCACCCACGCACCTCTACTAGTATCCACGGGTTAGGTGTAAAGGTCTTCTCGCACAGATGATCACAAATTAACTCCCTATCGGCCACTTAATACCAATAATATTATTATTATAATTAATCATCCGCGCGTATGTGACCTCTGTCGTCTGTCGTCTGTTCGTGCCAACCACATATCATGGAATCGGCCGACAATGCAAAGTCACGGCACTCCATTTTCTCGCGCCTTAGCAAGATGATCCACCGTGAGTAAAAGCCATTTTTTGCCGGTGCACCGAGGGCCGGCCGACACATCCTCTCACACTTCGCTGGTATTGGTATTGCTTCTGGTTAACACCATCATTTTATTAAGTACATATACAAATATATCACCGTGGCCGGTACTTTTAAGTTTTATCATTATTAATTATTATTATTAAAAAGGTATTATTTATTATTATTATTATTATTATTATTATTATTGCTGTCTATTCTGACCGAGTTTTGTGCCAGGTGGCTTTCTTGGTACGAACTTACGCTTTTAAGCAAAAATATGCAAATAAATATTTAAATATTTCGTTTCCCCCAAATTGGTGTTTTTTACTTTATTACTGACTACACGTCATATATTACTATCCAAATGTCCCTAAAACACTTATTCTCTTATGCAATAATAAAGAAAAATCCACAGCACTCCGGCCTTTGGGCCTCGGTCCGTCGTTGGCTACCGTAAAAAAACATGTTTGAGGTGGACACATGACTCTCGACAGGAAACAAATTTGAATCGAGTTAACACTCACAACTGTGTAACACAAAATAAAAATTAATACCAAAAATGTACGTACTTTTCAGTTCATCTAAATAAAAAAAAAACATAATACAGGTATAAGCATTGATTAGTATTTATAACCAATGGTATAAGTAATTAATTTTCATAGTTAATAAATGTAATTAGAATAAACCTTATATAGAATGTTATTGAATTTAAACTTACTGTAATTCGCTATTAAAATTAGTTAAAATATTATTTTGTTAATAACATAATTTCATATTTTATTTTACTATAATATAGGAATTGAGATATCAACAAAAAATATCAAATATTTTTAAAACGATTAAAAGAAGATATATTTAAAAAGTGCTTTTTATTGTGAATTAAAAGCAGTTTCTTGTTTCAATTCAACAAGCTACTACATATCGACATAAACTACTTTTCGTGTCTATTTTCGCAATCGCAAAGAAATATTCGAATTTTTTTGCTATAACCAATTAAGTCTGCCGTATAATATAATATTTCTTTAAAATAATATGAGATATTAAATATGTTATTGAGAGTAACTATCAAACTAATAGTTAGGTGTTTTGAAAAAAATAGCAATATGCAGTTTCACCGTGAAACTTTTACTACCTATACAAATGTGTGTCGATTGTTTTAATTGACACGACAAATTAATGCCTGTAACATGGCACTGTGGTGGAAGATCGGTGAAACACAACAAATCAACATGAAAAACAACTTCCACTGTACATAATCCTAATTCTGCCATAGACCAGAATATGAGTTATGAGTTGACGTACAATAGTGAGGAATGGAGAGACTTGTTGAAGGCAGCAATGGTCCTTAATGCACCGGTAAGCTGAGAAAAAAAATATCTTTTATTAACTACTGAGGTACCATTTATTTAGTTTCCTATTTGTTTTAATAGTTACGCACACACAAAATACACACCACCTACAAACTAGCACTCACAGGTTTTGCTCGGCGAACATGTCCACTTTCTGTTGAGTTCTATTCACACATATTATACGCACGCATCACAAAGATTTAGCTGTATGTAGAGCGTGTGAATTATTTTGGTGACCAGATATATTATAACATATAAAATTATTATCATATTACATATTAGTAAATGCTCCTGGCCCGTTCAATATATAATAGTACCTGTATTAGAGTTGGATGGGTCTTGATAACAGTAAGAAAGACATTTTTCCCTGTTTATAATATCTTGTAGAACAAACGGTTAAACATTTATTTATTTGATTATCTATACCTAATAAACATATATTATATTAATAGCAGTCTTCCGTGTGCACTCAAAAGCATAAGTTGCTTAATTATATCATAAAATAGATATGTATCATATGTATTTAAAACTTTTTAGAAACATATTATCATAATAATATGATTTAATTTTCAGTACAGGATAAGTGGGTCATTATAGTACTTTATTTATTAAAACAGTATACATTTTGGTTTTAAATAATAAATTTGTTCTTTCCTCCTTAAGTTAGAGTTTAGTCGAAATTTTTTTTTTTGTGAGCGTTACAAAATACTAGAGATGTTCCGAGTACCCGGCTTTTACTCGATTTCCGAGTACTCGATATCATATTTAAGACTCGGCTCTTACCCGGTACCCGGCGTAATACTGAATGTTTACCCGGCATTTACTCGGTACCGGCGTAATACCTTCGTCCTACATTTTTACCTGGCTAAAAATATTTTTTTATTGTATTATAATAATATTATTAATTACTGACGGGGTACCTTATAATACCTATTATAATTTTATTTGTTTTATTTTTGATATTTTATGTTAATACTCAATACTCAATAGTGTTTCTCTCTATGTTTGGTTAAGTAGTATATTAAAATTGCTTAATTAATAATTATTAACTATTATTTATTAAATACCCAATATTCAATACTATGTGTTTAAAAAAAATGTTTACTCGTCAGTACTCGGTACTCGGTTAGTATTAAAAATTTTACTCGGCCAGTTCTCGGTACCCGGTTAGTATTAAAAATTTTACTCGGCTAGTACACGGTACTCGGTTTATAACAAATTATCTACCCGTAACATCTCTACAAAATACTAATAAATCATACAAAATAATTATACAATATACTAATATTTACTTATATTATTTTCATAATTTTAAAAATATATTATAAATCAATTTACAAAGTAATAATCTCAAGTACCCCTGAGAAAAAATTATTTAATATAATAACAAAAATATTTATATGAAATATAAATAATATAAATAAATTTAATGAGAAAATTAAACTATTTAATTGTTATCAATGTCAGATAACCTGAAAACTAATATAGTGATTTCAATTTTACACATTGTAAAATAACATTATCTCCTCTTTGATGAACTCTCCCCTAATTCGGAAGTAGCACCTCGTTTGCGACCCGGTTCTTCAGCAATTATCCTTACTGGTTTAGCATATTGGAATATATTTCTAAACACATTTAAATGAATATCAGATCTTACTCTGGTCTGAGTAATACAGAAATCGTCCACAGGTCCAATGTCTTTGTTCTCAAGTACTACAAAATTAATCGGTATTAGATTGGTTGAATGTTTACAAACAGATTATCTTTTAACAAGTTTATTATTAAACTTGAGTAAAAATGTACCTAGTTAAAAAAAATGATTTTATTCACAACAAAATCTTAATAATAATTATTATTATAATAATAAATCTTAATTTATCTCAATAAATTCAAATTAAAAAATGTATAATATTTATATAACATAGGTTGTATTTAAGTATCCATAGTAAATATTGATAGGTACACAATAATACATACCAGGAATAACATTTTGGTAATTGTTTGCAATAACTGTAAAAAAAAACTAAATTGTTATATTTATATAGAATTTAACGTTATAAATATTTTATAAAAGTAGTGTGGAAATAATTTATAACTAACAAATATCAAAGAAATTGATAGATGGGATAATGATAGACCTTTTAATTTATTATACTAGTTAACAGAGCTGTAGATAATAATAACACATTATTGTCAAGATCAAAATGAGATAACAACATATTTATGTAAAAAAATATAGACAATTACTAATTACTTTTTTTTTACTCATATTTGTTTTTCATTGTTTAGGTTAGGTAACCTAACTTAACTCATATTTGTTACCAACCACCAACTCACGGTAAGGCGACACCAGCGCCCCAGCCGACAAAGGTATAGGAGCGCTGGTACGGCTCCGAAAAAGGGTACCGAACGGCCGATCATACCTTTCCACGTAGTACACACACTCATTCTTTTGCGCTTTTTTGTTTTCACTTTTGCACTCACGTGCGCTAGCTCTCCATTCGTACCATTGAGCGGTGTAGCTTGTTCTTTGATTTTGAGAATATTTTTGGTAGTACAAAATTTACAATAATGACCATCATTCTGTTGTTTGCATATTGACAATATTGTCTTTAATATTAAATGTAAATAAGAGTATTATTAAAAAATACTGTTGATTTTTTTCGCGTATTTCAAGGTTTACGGGTTTAACTATGCATTTTATTCAATTTTTTTTATATTCCAATAACAAAATTGAAATGACATTTTTCGGAGCTTTTTTTATAATTCAAGAAATTCGAACAGAATAAATAAAAAAATACATTTTAATAAAAATAAAATAAAACAAAACAAAAATATACATACTCAGTGTACCTAGAAAATGGACAATTAATAGATTATATAAAACTGATTTAAACTTTTTGATAAAATGGGATTAATATTTTATATTATGATAATAAAAAAATTACTGTAAGAAACGTATCACAAAAAAATATAAAATAAAATTGTATAACGCGCAATAAAAATAAAAACTAACAAATTACGTACCTATCAATTCTTCTAAATAAAATAAAAACATAATATAGGTATAAGTAATCATTCATGTTCGTAGTTAATATAACTAATTAGGATAATTAGGAAAAACCTTGTATAAGATGTTACTGAAATTTAACTTACCATATTTCTCTAAAAAAATTTACCATATTTTATTTTACTATATAACTATTAATATATAGGAATGAGGGTATCAAAAAAAAAATAAATAAATAAAATAAAATCTTTTAAGTACGATTAATAGAAGAGACATTTAAAAATCTAATTATTTAGAACGTCCTTTATAATGTGAATCTAAAGCAATTTCTAGTTTCAATTCAAAAAATTATAAATCGACATTACGACGTTTCGTGCAAGTATTGATCCTATACACCGTTAGTAAGATGAATTTGCTATCCCACCGAAATTTGATTTACTTTTTGCTATAATCAATGGAGAATTATTGAGAATAACTTTCAAACTAATAGTTTGGTTTTACGAAAGGTAAATCTACGGTATATGTCATTGATGGAGAATGGCGATTTGATAAAGTGCATACACAGTTTCCACAATGAAATTTTTACTACCTATTAAAATGTGTGTCGATTGTTTTAATTGGCATGAAAAATGTCTTTATCGTGGCATCGTGGTAGAGATCGGTGAGACACAATATGAAAAACAACTTCCAATGTACATATTCCTAATTCTGCAGGACAACATTATCACATAGACACAAAGACAGCGACACACTATGATTACAAGTCTCTAAAATTTAATATTTACTATATGAATAACAAATTCTATAGTAGCTTATTTTGGTTCTAACTACTGAAAATAATGAGAGTTATTGGATTTACTTCAATAATCCCATAATTGACAGATATTAAAATTTGGATACGTACAAAAAAAATTTATCTCGTAGAAAAATTGAATAAAATTACGGTGTTGGTGGTAATGATCATGAAAATTAATTTTAAAAAATGATGGTAAGTGATGATGGTACAATATGAGAGTAAGGATGACATTTATTCACCACAAGCAATCAACCATCTGTTTTTTTCACAAACAAACGGGTTAACGGATCAACTTACTCTTAAAACCCTTACTGGAATTCGTCGCTACTCAGTCACTTGCACATTATACTATTTAATTATAAATGCTGATAATAACTATAAACTATAATACACCAAACAATATCGGAAAGATAAAGATAGGTGAGAAGTGATTATTATACTTAAAAACAATACAATATCTAGATTTGGGATGGAATATAAAACTATATATTTTAATTTTTAACTACGTTAAGGACTCTTAAGTTCTAATTTTCCTTATAAGATATTCTCAAGATTGACTACCATCACGTAATGAAATATAATGTCAATAATTGTATTTTTAAATTCAATTTCTATTCGTGAGACCAAATAGAACATAATAGAAGCGACAGTCAAACAGCTGGCCGATTTGTTTCATTTTTCCGGCTACATTGTTGACTACATAATATAGTCAGCGACGACTTTTGATGATCATGGAACATGATCCAATACAGATTAAAGAAGGCTATACGCCAAGCCTCCGCTGCCAATAATTTTTAAGGTCAACTGAAATATTTATCAGTGATCAATTGCATTTTGACTGCTGTCACTTCCATTATGTTTTATCGCGTTACCGAGTACCAGTGTGATATCAAACTAGCAACAATCAATACCAATAATTATTTTTTAGTTCAATAAATCAAAATATTAATCTCTAAAATAAATATTTACCTGGACTACCTATAAAAATAAAATTATTAAGTTATCAATTAACTGAATAATTCTACACATTTGTCATTTATATAATTGATTTTCTTTAATTTGTTCTTGAACTAAGTCGACGTTTCGATATTTTGTTTTGCTATCTAGTTTATATTTTTACAATGGCTGTAAGTTATTTAACTATCGCTTTCACCAACAGTTTTAAATGTGTTATACTACTCAACTGTAGTAATCATTATTTGCGAGTTCGGGGGATTAGAGTTTTAAATGAATATCTATGTCCTATGATCACATAAATCAGGAATTACGACTTTCAAACATATTCATTATATAAAGCTATAATATTGAGTGGGTTTAATTAAATACAACTAAAATTTTAATAAATATAAACTAATTATAAACATGTGAATTATACAATATATCTAAAAAACAAATACTTACTGACAAAATTATCTTTAAAATCAAATAATCTTGTATTATTATACGGTTAACAATTTTTGACAATAGTAAATATAAATCAACGTTATAGGATAATAAATAGTATAACATTATTAAGTGTGTCAAAATCAAAAATGTGGTCTTGAACAGTTCTCATAAAAAAATTAATATAATAACATTTTAATAATGTCATCAATTTTAAATTGTTAAATCCTATAGTATGTTATACGATCTGATAGTAATTAAAGATAGTTTATGGTTTAGAACATCCCTTTAATAATGATAAAAAAATACACAAAATAATATTCTAATTTAATTCAAAAAATGTGTTGAAATCTTAAAAGGGTAAGTGATTATTAGTTAATTATTTGTCACAGTTGATGATTATTAATTTTTAATAAGTAGTTAGTAGTTTAGATAATAAAATTGTAAACTTTAAATTTTTACAATATTATTTTTTTTTTATTCGATTTATATAACCTAAAAATGGGTAATCGACTTTATTATATTACTGAAAAAACTTAATTTTAAAATGTATTAAAAAATAAATCATATAAAATACATACATATATAAGCTAAAAAAAAGGAATAGGTAAATAATTATTTAAAAAACAAAATATACAATATATCATCAACATAAATCTGTTTTTTTTTTGTGATAACTGTAATGTTACGATGCAACTTGAAATTATATTTATAAGTCAAAATGAAATATGAGTGTTCTTATGACCTAAGTCATAGTATATGCGGGTTATAGTGATCTCACCATAATATATGATATTCTTGTTAGCTTGTTTCTTGTTGGCGGACTACCGAATTCCAAATTCCTCAGTATTAGATTTATAGTTTATTCAAATAGCACTATGCTTTTACAATGGTCTTAACATGTTTGATTTTCAAACTTTCCAAATAATTGTTTCATCATACCTTTCGTGTGTGGGTTTTATTTAGTGAATTTAATATAAATCTTCTAGGTATGCAACAATCATATTAAAGTGTACGATGTTTAGATTAATCGATTGTATATATTGATTAAGAATTGTAAAACATTTGAATATTTCAATTTAAAATCGATTGTTTAAAAGTTTTTTCTTAGTATTAAATCTAAGAGTTGTATGAAATGTATAATTGCTCTGATTTTAGAGAAGTTTAAAACTTAAAGAATATAACAACCTGCGTATTTAGTGGAGGTCCAGTTGGGCTTGGGCTCCGGACGGTAAATTTGAATTTTGCAGAGTATTTTGATATAATACGGTAGCTATAGTTTTCTTACGTGAGGCGTTACGTTAGTTAATTTCAAATACTTACGTACATATTCCACGGCCCCATCTTGCAAATTATCTGTAAATTTATTATATAAATTTAATATAAAGCATATGTCAATTTAAATTATTTAGTACAAGTACAAGTAGATATGAACTATTGACAAAAGTTCTTGAATATTTTTAATAATCGATAATTATCTTGCGGAAGATTATTTTTACTTCTATGAAGTATCAAAGAATAAAATACTGTAACTGTTTGAACAATAGTAATCAATAAAACATTATTTATTGGTATTTTACCTTTGTTGCATTAATGTGTCGAATTTCGTATGAGTTATTGTTAAGGTGTGAGGTCTTATAAAATAATGTTTTATTTCAATTAATTTAAAATAGACGTTATAGATATTAGACTACTATAGAGGTAATATAATTTGTCGTTATATAAAACATTAATTATTGTAGGTGTCAATGCTTATATTATATTATTATTTTTATAACTATATCAAATTTTCTTCAAAGAACAATGCAATAACTACTTAATAGTATATAAATGCTTACTCGAAAATCCAGCAATACCTATTAGAAAATCTGTTAAATTTTTAAATAATAATTATTAAATTATTATTGGTATTAATAGCCTAAACAATTGATAAATTTTACGATTCAAAAATATCAAATAAACTAATCGCTTTTCAGCAGTAACTGCGAAGTAACTTGCTTACTATTGATTGATTCAATATTTAGTGATTTTTTTTTTAGAATCTGTTATGGGGCTATCAAAACGTTACATCTATACGAGGTATCAAATATGAAATTATCAAACTATATACTTATTATGTCTTAATAATTACTTTAAAAACTTTAAATAAAATACTATCAATAGTTTATTATATGTTTAACTAACCTAACTATTTCAAACAGAAATTCCATTTTCATATATATTTTTTGAATAATTAACTTTATTAATACCGGGTATTTTCAATTATTTCAAACGTCATCGAACTATCAGAGACGCTATGAATATTCAATATAAAATATCAACCATTATTTAATACTTAATATTAAAATTATGCTGAGTTTCTATTTATTGACTAATAATAAGTAAAAAACATTACATTTTAGATCGGCTGAAAAAACAATAATTAGTATTATATTTATTATAGTATAACTTATGACATTATTATTTTCATATTTTCGATTAGTAATAAATTACTAAAAATCTTCACGCGTTAAATTTTCGTTACTTTAAAAATATAGGTAATAAATATGAGCGGCACCCGTTTCGCTCATATTCCGTTTCGACCAAAGCCATTTTAGTCGTTTTCAAATTAAGTTGGCAATGATTTTTAAATAATATAATATATATATTATATATATATTTTTAAAGTCATAGGAAAAGTTTTTATAAAATATATATTTAATTATGTATTATTATAGTTATACTACAGATGACTAGGCTTGGATTTTTATGCAATATTGTGTAAAACTTAAAAGTAAAAAACGATGTAAGTTATGTTTCTCTCTATTAAATAGTAAAATATCAATAATTTTTTTTAGATTCTAGATAATTTATAGAAAATTTTACAAACCTTTATAAATAATTATCAATATAAAAACAATAATAAAAAAATAATAATTGAAAATAAATACATTTAAACACAAACATTACAGTGGTCAATGACCCACCTAACCTAACCCACTCGACACCTATTGTACGGTAGAGTAGTATTCACTGCCACCATAGTTTTAGATTCTTAATGGAGTGATGAATGTATTGATTTAAAGTGAATCTATGTGGAACTTTGGGGGGAAAAAACTAAAAATTGTCTAGTAGTTTCCAAAGACGCCAGGAAAACCCCTAAAAAAAGTAACGGAAAAACGGGAATACATGGGCATAATCAGATTTAGATAATATCGAATTTTAATTTTGCTGAAATTCAAAAACGAACCATATTATCTTTTAAATTTTCACTAAATATTTATATTAGCGTTGTCTATTTACGATTACATTTTCAATATATTTTTTAAGATATTTATAGACAATTGAAATTTTTGATTTCATTAAGTTTTTTTTTTTTTGAAATGCCGATAGAAAAAATTTAGTTTCCCAAAAAATCTTTAAAATTTTATGCAAAGCTTATTATAAGTTGTACTTATCATAACTAAAAAAAATTAAAAATTCTTTTATGAGCGTATGAAATTTAATTTTTTACGAAATCCTGTAAAACAACAATATATCCTACAACGATTTAATATAATATCATATTATGTTGTTATTCAAAAAGTATAAGTCGTAAAAATTGAAATTCTCACTAGTAGTTGAGAAAAATCAATTACTTGTAGCAAAAAAATATACTTAACTTATTACATATTAAATACATTTAAATTTTTTTTTTTATAACTTAAAAAGCTTGAAACGTTAAAATACGCAAGATAAAATAATCGTGTCTAATAATTTTAAATATTTTTAAATGGTAATACACACGGAATAAAAAGAAATTATCGCACTATCATTACTTTCAATACTTCACTTTATAATCTGAAATTAAATTTTGTTTTTATTCTATATTATATATTAGCGGATTTTTTAACCTGTACATTTTATCATTCAATTTAGTTCAACTCTTTTATTGCAAAATAAAACTTTTATTTTTTATTACCTAAATTATTAATAATTTTTTTAAAAGAACTACTATTGATCTTATACTAATATGAATGGAAAAATAAGTATATCGAAAAATTGTTCATTAAATAACAATTAGTTTGATTTTGAACGTAAATTATCACGTAACTATATTACTAATTATATATATAATACAATTGTTATGATTAATCATATATTTTCCCTTAATATGTGTGTTATAATATAGTCTAGGTAAAATATAATAAAATATTTTATAATAATAATTTTTTTTTTGTTTTTCATTAAATATATTTTTCACTAAATTATACAATATAATGATTAAAATGTATGTGTCATGTATAATACACTTGTATTTTTATCATTTTGCTGATTTGAGCTAACCCAATATCATTGATTTCATAATATATATTATAAAATCAATGTTAATATATACATACAAAATCTGTATTTATTTCGTTATTAGGTTTAGTAATTAATCGATATTTTTATTTTTGTATGGAATAACAGTTATACGTGAGATTTAATAATAATGATAGATCAACCATTTTTTTTGTTTTAAAAACGATAAAATTAGCCGTGACGTAGCGTTTTCTATTTTCCATTAGGTACAATAGTTGTCGTGTGTGTAACTTACCACTGTAATGGATGTACAGTCTTGTAAATTATTTGAGTAAAATTGTTTGAGTACATGTATTTAAATATTGAAATGAAATATATTCATAACATATAATACTTCAATTTATAACATTTAACAAATCAGAAATACTACACCCAATAATTGATGATTTGAATTATATTATTTTATCTTTACTTTAAAGATATAACTGTGATAGAGCCTAAAAATCCGGTTAGATAGCAGATAGCCGATGATTAATTAAACGAATTAATATACAGGTTGATCAATGGCCTATAATAAGAAATTCATCTATATCGTTTAACTGAGTTACTAAATAAGCTGTAGAACTGCTGAGTTACACTATATTACGATTTTATAGTGCCAATCATACTGTTAAAAAAGATTAGAGGTGAACGTGTTGCTATAAAATCTATGTATTATTTGTATCTAAAAATATTAATAAATATTACATTACGCTATTTGTCGTGGCTTATATTGGCTATTATGATTACGTATTGCAATTTTAAAAACTTATATTTGAAACCTCTATTTCAGGTTTTTATGATAATTTAAGTACCCTGTAAGAAATTTTATTTAATTTTTAATATAATATTCAATATTTAACCAACATTGCCCAAATCTAATTGGGTACAGTATACTATGCCGGACAATGTTAACTTATTAGTTATTACAAATTTGCCATTGATAGTCGGGCACTGTGCACAATGCTCGTCTTTGCTACTTTGCCCGTAACATATAATATAAAAATATTTTTTCTTAATAATGCATAAATAAAAATTATATTAAAATTGAACTTAATGAATGTAATAGATTTTACTCTTTGTGGCTTGGCGTGGCGCGTTGGCTGCTACCAGTCGTGGAATGCGACTGGGAGTAAGTAATGGCCACAGCTACTAGCACCCGGATGGGTGACCATTCGGGTTCTTAGTAGTTAAAAACCTTGCCACACATATACACGTGTTTGCTACCATACTGTGACATCCGTAACACAAACTACCATACCACTAAATCCCTACCACAATTTCATAACCCCTACAACAGCTGATGGCCTTAGTCGCCGGGCTTAAGTTCAATAAAAAAAAAAAAAAAAAAAAGATTTTACTCTAAATTCTTTAAAACTATTATCTGTTAGTTTGTAATGATATTAAAATTATTATGCAACATAAAAACTTCATAATTAATTATCATCATAATCCAATTATGTTTCATTATTAAATCCAATACATAATTGTATAAAACTATGTATAAATTATAATTAATATGACAAAATGTACTGTAATAGAACACATTTTGTACCTATGCACCTTTTAAATAAACAACAATAACTTTAAATTTAATAAATACAAAATGTCAATAATAAAAGTAGGACATATTTTTAATACCACAGCCAGTCTGTCTTAAACAGTTAAATACGTTCATAGATAATTACAATAACTTATCCTTAAGCTTGACTATGTTGACCGCCTAAGTAACATTAGTAATATAGCCCCTTTATAATAATAATATATTCTAACTACTCAAAGATATTTTGATAACAATAAATAATAATAATCTATAGTAAAATAATTTAATGAAAACGAACGTTCCTATTAAATATAACCTATTGAATAATATACTGATTAATACAGGTATTTATGTAATTAATATTTCATTCATAGCTCCTACTTTTGTTTCATTACAAATTATCAAATATACAAAGTGTATACATATGTTTTAGTTTAGCGTTAATAGTGATATAGTACAAGTGAAGTCATCCATAATAAATTTGTAATTATAATTTTTATTTTCTGTTAAAAAATAATATTTTTAATAACAAAAATAAGTTATGTAACTAAAAATTATTATTATACGGCGCATTAGATAGGCTATTTAGATACACCATTCCCTCGTTCTCTAACATTTGGTCACATGAACGAATAGAGGTACTCAAAATAATTTAATCATAATATTCACAATATAGTTTAATTAAAATTAGTAAAATCTATAAACTTCAATTCAGTTTGTACCTATGCACATAAAAAAGAATCCACATCGTTCTCTTGCGTGCCAGAATTCAATTTTTACATGAAATGACCATAGTTATACAGTTTATACAGATCGTTGGACATAGTATTTTAGTATTAGATCGAGGTGGTTTTCTTACCTTTCATTATATTCATCAGCCTCTACTCCTAATTGTCATGGTTATTTACAGTGTAAAACATTAAGGTTACAAAAACTTAAATTTTATCGAATAAATGAAATTAGCAATAATTAGCAATATTATTTAACGTTTAAATTTTCTGGTTAACTCGAAAATTAATTTGACAAGTTTTCAATAGATATATCATTTTCTTTTAATTCAAATTGAGTACATATATTATATATATTTTTTATTCGTAAAACTCAAACATTGTATATTTGAAATATTCGATGCTTTAAAGCAAGTATAATGTGATATAAATTAAAAAATGTGTATTTCAAATTCAAAAATTGACGTCGGGAACTATTAGACGAAGAGAAATTTATAAGAACAGCGATGATGTAATTATAAAATAGGGAAATTAGTAGAATAATATATTAGGGAATAAATTAGCATATATGTATAGCAAGCTTAGCAAAGTTTCTCAACATTTTGAGGTACATACACCTTTCATACTATTTTATGATGTACGCCCCCCGTTCCATAATGAGATTGAATTATGCTTAATATATACATTCATATATTTAATATTTAATTTGTAAAATATAAATCATGCCTTTAATGTTGGTTGTTGGATTAATATAAAAGAAAATCAATGGAAGATAACGTATTAAAAAATAATAATTAACTTAAAAATGTATTGATTATATATTAATAATCAAAAATAACGTTTTCATGTTTTTCTTAAAAACTCACTCCTCCTTAGAGTGCCCCCCCCCCCAGGTTGAGAACCGTTGATATATAGGATTGTCGATAGCAAAATAGATATTTAATAAACTAGCATACCCATCTCGGCTCCGCCCAAGATTTTAATTAATAATAACTAATTTTTTATTAACCTTATCGGACTAAATTTATGCCTAAAACCTTTTCTATGATGTCCTCTTTAATTTAAAAAAACTGCACGACGATTGAATGAGGAGTTTTGGAGTTTATCCCGAACATACAAACAAACACTAACATTTTATATATTAGTATAGATTAATTAAAAACTAATTCCATACTAACATTTTAGTATAAGCGAAACATTATTATTATATACCAACGAACTTGCCTCTTCGAGTGGTTTTTGCTAACTAAACAGACACGCTAGTATAATATATAACAATATTAGTACCTAATATATAAACCGGCGCATCCCAAACGGCTCTCGTCCATTGTTTGCTTATTCCAAAACGGCTCTCGTCGAAAAAGGTTTTTCGAAAAGGTAAATTCCTAAACGACTCCCATCGAAAAAAGTTTTTACGAACAGTTACTTACCAAAACTGCTTATGGTAATACCGGTATATTAATTTGAGCTTTTCTAAGTCTCCGTTATAAGTAATAGAATTTTATGATTTTTTATACCAAAAACAATAATTATTAATTGTGTTATCTATTCAGATCAGAATCTAAAATAAAAACATTATTTGTATAAATAATTGAATATGTTTCTTTTGATATACAAAATATAATATTATTATTATATCCAAATATTTTTAATTTAATAAAAAAATAAAACCTACTATTCGCCAAGGGCCCACTATTCTTTGATATCCGTTGTGGGCCCGTTGCCATGCCCCCCACCCATTATTCCAGGTTTGACTTATGGAATAAATTATATTTTAATATCATCTATTTGCCTAGGTATATCCTACCTGAACTTTTTTCAAAGTATAGCAACTATCATGAATAATTAATAAAATGTTACTTTGTGGTAATCATTAGTAGTTCAATCTACAACCGTGCTCTAGGCTTACCCTAGTTTTAAATATTATTGTTTTATATTTCTTTAATGATATTAATTTTTATTATTTGTTTATGTATAAATCTATGTGAATGGGTTAAAGTAATAAGTATAAGCAATAAAAAAAATTGTATGTATATGTATGTGAATTGTAGGTTTAAACCAGTGTTGAGGTCTGAGCTAAATTTTTATACCATCTTTTTGTTGAAAATATGATAATTTTAAAGCTCCTATACAACTTACTCCTTTTGAAATTCTGGCATCATTGGTTTAAAAACTATAAACTGTAGAGCAATAAAAGATATTATTGTCTTCAAAACGACATAAAAAATAACTAAAAAATATTATACGTATATTTCAATAGTATTACTACTATCCATGTAGTATTAATATATAATGATAAAATATATTAATAAGATTTGAAAATATTTGTAATTATCTTTATAGTAAGCATAGAAAAAAAATATTTCACAATAATTTATTGAATAAACTCAAATTATACATACAGGCCATAAAGGTACACACAATTTAGTAATAATTATAATTTGTAAAAAAAAAAAATATAAATATCATAATCTGTTTAAGTATAATATAAATTAATTTTTATTAAATTTTTTTATAGTAAATACATCTTTAAATACTTTATATAATTTTTTAAGTAATTATATGCATTAACATATTCACAGACAATATATCTATTTTTAATACATAAATATGTTCATATTCTACAATTAATTGTTTGCATTAAAACCGGGCCCCAGTCACAAATGAACCCCTACTTAATTGGATTTATATTATTAGTGACCACTTTAAAATGTTATCATTTATAAGTCCAAGATTATGAAAAATTTGATGACACAGTTTAGTCAAAATTTTCGTTTTGCAATTATGCAAAATATGAGTAATGACTAATGATAAACATGTGTTCAAGAAATTCAGAACAAATTCTCCATTAACTCCAGACTTAGAACAATAGTAACATTTAAAAATGGCTCTTATAAAATATAAACTTGGATATATAAATTTAATAATAATAACTACCAATAAATATAGGAAACAACATCATCCATACACAAAAAAAATGTCAATATTTTGTATATTGTTAAGTAATAAATATAATTTAAAAAATATATATATTTTAATATTTAATACTAAAATTGGGTATAAGTATATGTAAACATTGTAAACAAGTACTAATATACATATGTCATAAGTTCTTTTTTTTTTAATATTAATTTAATTTACTCTATTTATACATATTATAATTATACAAACCTATTAATTATTTTCTTTTAATTATTATTATTATTAAATACATAATAGTTACCTACTATTTAAGTTTTGATGGTTGATGTTGCTGCCCCATACTAAATTTAACTACATATGAAGTATTAAAATTACAGTACATTAGCACTTACAATATTTTTTTTATCATTTTTAATTTTCTTTACATATTATTTGTTAGTAGGTTAGTTTTCCTCGGGAACATAGTTGGGCAGGTTTGATTATTTTACACTTCTTTGAAATTAACTAGATTATCTAAAAAAAAAAGACAGTAAAAACCTAATAACTTGCCTGTAAAATGTATTATTGTAAAAAATATTTATACACACCTATGTCCTATAATTGATGTTATTCCATGTTGAAATATTAAAATCCAATATAGTATTTTAACTGTATTTTTTTTATTTTCACATTGTTCTCAATTTTTCTGAATACAATTGTAGTACAATATGTATATTCTTCAAGTCATCTGTCCAAGAATATTCTTAGTACATGCATGTAAATATGTAATAATCTTAAAATTGTAGTATGCAACAAATATTCTGGATTGATTGGAGCCAATAGCTGTATAGTTACAATGCAACTTGATTTAAAACAAGCTATGCATTATCAACTTTTGAATAATGCATAATAGATCAATAATATTGTCAATCGATATACATTTGAACAAAATTTTATAGAACTGATAAAACTGAAAATAAATGTATTAAATATATTATTATTATTTACCATAATTTTTACCAGCATTTTACAAAATTAGTAAAACTTACACTTACCAATTAATTATTCCAAGTTCCTGATAGGTCGCCAAGTACTATTCACATGCATAATACCAATTTAAATGAAACTTAGGTTTAAATAAATAGTTAAACAAAATACGTCATAAAAAAACTTATGACTACTTATGAATGAAAATTCTCGTTTACGAAGTGTTTTACGGGAAAACCTCGAGAGATAGGACGAAAGTCGTGAGACATAAAATTGATCCCCATAACCAGCTTCATAAGTTGTATGCTTTTGATTTTTTGAAAAACTGTTATTAAGGATTTTTAAACGTCGTACTTAGGTCGAACGATTTTTGAAAACCCAAAATTTGAAATAACGAGTTTTTGGAAAAAAGAAAAACTGATTCTGGTTTAGAATTACATTTAGAACATTTTAACTTCTGTGATAAATTGTCGTTGGACCACCAGGTGACCTAGGAAACGCGAATGAAAATTGAAAATATCTAAATATTAAAAAGCTCTAAGTTACACTGTGTAACAAATGTAACAAAAAATATATATTTTATAATATTACTCAGTCAACCTTTTTATTCAAAAGAGATACTATAAAGTTGACCCATGACACACACTTAAACCCAAATGACCAAAAATAGTATGTTGTGATCTTATACTGATGAATCTGTGTAGTGTGTAACACAAAATTCATAATAATTTTGAATGTCTTATATGACACAAAATGTATGTGTTTGTACTCATTTATAATGATATGTTGGATATGATGCAATGCAATTAATTTAATGTTCATTAACAATTATTTGTAATTTTTTTTTTATCGTTTTTTAATGCAGTTTCAAAAACATTCATACATATTAATATCAGTAGTAAACTCAACATAATTTTTAAACCATAAATAAATCTTAGAAATAGCATTTACTTGATTAAAATCTATAAATATTTAATGTATAAGTTAACACAAGTTAATACACACATCAGTTATAAGTTATGGATAAATTATAAAACTGTTATTTTATATATCTATTAAAAATTATATTGTCCAAATATAAATATATATTTTATATTTTGCTTTTGTTTGTCATTAAATAAGAAATTAAATTCAATGACTTAATTTTAATTTATATATTAAAAAATATAAGTTGTAAATTTGTAAAGTTTGTAAGATTTGAATACAAAACATTTTGTTAAAAGAATGTAAATATTCATCATACAAGAAGTCACTATTTCCATTTTTTTATTTTTATAGATGAAATTTGATTTAAATAGTATAAAAATAATAAGAACACAAATAATTAGTTTGTTGATACATTAAAAAGTCAATAAATAAAAACCTTTTACACCTTATAAAGAGTTAAGTAAAAAGAAATAATATTAGTCACAATAATATTCATATCAAGTTTTCTTTTATTTTATTTTAAACCGACAAACTATGTTTGATAATCAAATATCAGATATTTATCAATAGAGTAATATGGACAACTCGCTGGATAGAGATTAGTTTGTATGCGAACAACACATATTTTTTTAGTAGTCCATGTTAGTCACTATTATACTAATTTATCTGAAATCTCTTCTTTGCAGACTATAACAATAAAACAAAATCATATAAATAAAAGTATAAGCATACATTTTGTGAATATAAATGTAAAATAACCATCACCAATGTAGTATTATTTATTTGTTAATTATGATAACAATATTATAGAATATCTGGTTATTTAAAATGTTTAAACTATTGTGATAAAAATGAAACATAGGTAAACAGGAACACTAAAATAGCAGACAGTTAACCAGATAGCAATGAATACAATACTGATTTTAAGTATACATTAAATGCATTTTGACAATGTATTATGTATATTGATTAAACATAAAAATTTATATTATTTCTTTCCTCTATAAGAAAGAGTAGAATATTATAAAATTGAATGTATTATTTAAATCTCTTATTTTGTATGTGTAACAATGCCTATAAATATCTAAAAATATTGTTTTTGGTTAAATCAAAACTTAAATAATTATGAACATAATTAATAGCAGTATCAAATTGCATTGATCCCCTGTGTTGCTATGGCTGTAATATACAGACTAATAAAATATAGATAGTATTCATAAAATAACTTTTATAATAGTAAAGTGACACACTATAGTAATTCAGATAATATGAACTCTTCTACTTTACCGGATAAACAATTATGTTAGTAGGAACAGTTTTTTCAGATGTTTTTCCAAACAGAATAATCTCCTTATTGGCCTGGATACATGTATACTTCAGTTACTGTATCTTGCTAACTATAATTAGGAAAAAAAAAATTATATTAACTAAATAATTTTGAAAATTGTTTCAATAGCTCAATATTATAATGAAATTTAATGTAAAATAGAAACCAATCTTTAATCAATATTATTATAGCAAACATCTTTGTGTTATAGTTGTGTACCTAAAGTTTATATACTTATATTATTTATTATTATCTATACTTGATATAGAAAAGTAAAAAAATAACAATATAGATATATACAACCTTTTTAATATTATAAAATAGTAATTCTATCACCATTTACTACTACTATAAGATTGATCAGCCATCAATTACAAAATCCCAGGTATCAACCAACACCTGACTACAACTTTATAAGATAAATAATTATATTGTCAGTGTATCTCTTAAGTTGTTTCAGATATGCTAATAGGTAATAAACCTTAAATGAGTACTACATTATAGGAACATTAGGAACACTATACAGAACTTACATGATTTAAGTTATGAAGATTTGAATATGAATGTTGTAGATAGCATGAATTTAACTTGTTCTTTGCAATGGTTTCAATTATTTATCGATACATTGTACCTAGAAAGTAAAAATAATTATACTGTTATACTGTTAATTAAATCTACATATTATGCAAACCGGTTGTTTCCAATGACTATAAGAATGACTGATGAAGACCACATCTAAAGAGAACTGTTTAAATCTGTAATTTGTATACTGTACAGGGTAAAGAACATATTATTTAATTATACAAAAACTAACTACTTAGAACGTAAATACTAAAAAGTAAAATTAAAAAAATACAAATTATCAAATTAACGTATAATTATTATTTACTTAAAAATTGAACATAACCGCAATTGTTTATCAGACATTCGAAGTGGTAACCTTATAAAACTAAAACCATGGTTATACTAATTAATAATTCATTATCTTAATTTATAATATATGATAATATTGATAAAGCTAATTTTGTATTGTTTTTTGGCTTTTTTGTGCTTTTTGAAAGTTATCTATTTAACTACTGAAAAATTCATTACACTGACCATTTAAATGGAATCTGCATAAAATTCTCTATCGATAAACTTTAGATTTTACCATTTATCGTTCTTCTATGTGGGATTAACCTCATCTACAAACGAACAATGACACATTTTTGAATAGAAAACATAATATTACACTTGTCATTTAAAATTTACTATACCTATTGTTCAGCGTTAATACATTTTGAGACTTGTCATATTATTATTATACATTCACAACAATATACATTTAATTATAAGCATTTTTTAGGAGTATATATCGTTAATTTTGATGATTAAAATTCAAAGTTCATCAGTTATATGAACAATTATTGATACCTAGGTACCTAGTTGATATATAACACTGTTATATCCCGTTCCAGTCAGATCTTGTACGGTTATTTAATTTATTGTTTGGTACCTAGTCGGTTCTTCTTAAGGAATGAAAATCAAATATCAACACAATTTTGGTTGATGAATTTAATTTATTGATTGAGTCGAATACTGAATAGTTAATTAAGTTTTACTTAATGAAGGATCATAAAATATAGTGTTAGAGTAAAACGACTTATTAAAAATTATATGGCTTACGATCGAGTGATCGACTGACTGCGTCGTACATTTTAAAAATGATGGTCGTATCTCATATATACAACGAAATTGCTTATATAAACGAGGGGTATAAACATTAAATAAATGTATTATCGATGTGATTTGATGAAAAATTACTTCTAAATAAATTATTTTTTATGCTGATGGCGTAATTGCCAAACGTTGAAACGTGAACAAACCTAAAACGAATAAAAAGTTCAAAAATATAATTCGTTAAATCGATATACGGAGGTATACCATAAAGAAACGTATGTGTATACAAAAAAACAAGTGATTCGATTTTCAACTATTTTCGCACCCCGATTACGGGGTAAATAATGATCCTAGGCATTTTGACCATAGAACCTTTATAACTTGTCATGGTATTTATAAGTCAGTACTCGAATTTCAAAAAGATTGAACAAAAACTTAATTTCAAAAAATTCAGAAAATACGTAAAATCTAAGTACCAAAAAAGAAAAAGAAAATCATAACTTCCCAAAAAAACGTCCGATTTCTTTGGTTTTGGTACCGTTCGATTTTTGACAAAAATTTCTTAACGATGCGTAGAAAAAAATTTCTCTAACCACCCAAAGTCTAAGTGTTCCGTGGCGACAAAGTCAAAAAACTGCAAAATCCTAATTTCTGACGCCAAAAAGAGGGGTAAAAAAGGCTCTTACTGTGTCGACACAAGACGCCGATTTTGATCACCGATCTACAAAAATCGAACCTGCAAATTTCAGAAACGTGGAACAAAAAATAAACATTTTTCAAAATATCCATGAGGGGGGGGGCATAGGACCCTCCGACCACCGAAAGATTTTATGTAAAATAACTTAAAACAAAACTTTTGGTGAAGAAACTATGCCCCTACATCGAAACCCGGCCGAGTAACACTCGACTAAAAAACTCAAATTTCGGAATTCCAAAGCCCCAAAGTGGGGTAAAAACGGCTTTTACGGTCTCGACAAAAGATACCACTTTTAATCAGAATCCTCAAAAATACCAGAATATTGAGTTTCAGACACGTCGAACGACTACTAAGGTTTTTCAAAAATATATTGGGGGGGGGGGGGTTAAAGGTACCTCAACTACAGGGTAATTTTTGGAGAGACCTAACCATTGTTTAGGAACGTAACTTTTATAGCTGTAGAGACAATAGTTTTTTCGTAAGAATTTTTCAAAATTATAATATATCATATCATTGCCGCATGATTCTCGATATGATTTGATGAAAAACTATTTCTAAATAATACGTATACTTATGCCTAGTGTTTTACTAAATATGAATGCCTTCCTAAAATTTAACAATTTAATGCAAGTATACAGTACTAATAAGTAATAATAGTACTCATAAATAATGATGAAACACAATAGGAAATTAAGAATATTTACTCTTTTGAAAAGGTGTTTAAGGTCTACCTTTTGTAATTGTACGTATAATAAGTAATGTAGTTTTTTTATTTACATAGAATATTATATGACTTTGACGTTTGCGAATATATCGTATTTCTTACAAATTGTACCGTGTCGTAATTTTTCATAAATTTTTTGTTGCTTTTGGTAATTAAAATGTAGAAGATTCAATATTGTTATACCGTTTAGGGTAATGTTAAACTTTTATAACTGAAAAATATAATTATTTACTTTGAAACCAGATTCATTAAAGAAATTGACTTAAGTACCTAATGTTGAATATTATGCAGACTTGCATTAAGTAAATAAAATAAATATTTAAAAAGTTTTATGTTATACAACATAACTTTTCTAAAACTTCGCATTTTACAACTCGTTATTTTAACCCATGATATAATATGTTGATATTATGATATTCATCTATAGATTTTGAGATTCAACTTGAAGTACTAACTTATTAATATTAGTTCATAGTTGTATCGTTTCGAAATCTTCGAGGTTCAATGCAGTGACACCTCGAGATCAAATTTCTGTTCTCCCTTTACTATTTGGAAGATTATCTAGGGACGCATCTGCGTCGATCCTTGAAGATTTTATCTAGATGGGGCCAGTTAACCTAGGGTTTAGTTTTGGAGTTAGATTTTTGAAAACGTAATAATAAATTGAATTTTTGGACAAAAATTCATAAAAAAATCAGAATTTGGACAGTTATATAATTATAAATGAGTTGACAGTTTTTAAATATTATGCAATAGTTTATGAGGAAAATAGAAAATAGCGAAAATATTGAATGTGCGGTAGGGTTGCCTATACAAAATACCTTCAAATCTGTATGCCAATTTAATAAAATACATAATGCGTTCACTATTTGAGGTGTACTGTATGACAGAATAATTTATAAAATAAATTGTATCATAGAGATAGAATAATAGAAGAATCAACCGACCAACCAATATTTTATTTTTAAAAAATAATTATAATGTATAGAACTTGCCTATATAAACCCCTTCTACTGATGAAAGAAATAAGGATCTGACAGCCTGGCTATAACTAATATTATTGAAATATAAACAAAACAGTAAATGATTCTGTCAGGCTTCTCTAAGATATGGCATATATTTCGGACATTCATCTTGCAAATATGTGAGTGAATCATTCGTTATGAATAACACTAGAAGCAATAATAATAATAATTATTATAGACCTTTAGAAACATTTTTGATCTATTTTTTTATTATTATTATTTTCTTTTTTAAACTTGGTACTATTTTGGAGACTATACAACAAATTGGAGAGATGCAACATGAACTTAGCACTCCGAACAAAATGTATTTCTGTTAAAAATGTGCAGTATCAAATTATTTTTAAAAATATTGTATTCGTTTGGACATAATACAATAAAATAGAAATGCCAATGTAAACGCAGCACCCCGATCTAAGTTTGATTAATGCGGTTGTTAAAAATAAATTCCAAAACTTGTTGAAATTGTATGTCAAGCACGTTTGCTGTTTCGATAGTATTCGATGGCACCGAATTTAGTCATAAGAATCTAATCATAATATTAACTTTAACATTCATATTTTTAAATTATGATAGATTTTTTTTGAAAATGAAAATGGCCCAGCTGTTTAATTAGAATCTGAGTTAATAGATTTGTTTGGTGTATAATTTTGAAATACTCAGTAAATTCGTTTTATAAATATTTAGAGGAAATAATAATATAAAATAGGTTTATATTTTTATATTTTTTTTTATTAACAATAAATGCTTTGACATCTGTAGTTTTAGCCTATACAGTGTTACATTGACTTAGAATTATGCATATATAATAGATAAGATTACATAAGATGCATAAGGTACATAAGGTTTTATAAGGTTTTTAAATTTTAAAAGTATATATACAATATACATAAGTATTAACATTTGGGATATTGGGTTACAATAATTTTATAAGATTAATAGATCTATACAAATTAAAAATGGCGTTAACGTTGGCTTCCCCTAATGCTTCCTCCATGTTATTGGGTGACTTAAAATTTTTCGTTCTTCATTATACATATGGCAGTGAAGTGTGATATTCTCGTTTCTATTTTTATAGTGTTTATAAATCATATTCTAAAAAGTGTAGAAGCATAGAATTGAAGTAAATTATTAATAAATCTATTAAATAATTGTATTCGTTTGGACATAATACAATAAAATAAGGATACCAACGTAAACTCAGCACCCTGATTTAAGTTTGATTATTGCGGTTGTAAAACTGTGTTATAAATTCCAAATCTTGTTGTAAATTGTTTGTCACACACGTCTACAAATGTTTCAATTGCATTCGATGCTACCGAATTTATTCATAAGATCTGATTATAATATTAAGTGATTTGCATATATGTATACATAAGCATGTAAATTAATAATATTTAGTAGCATACATTTTTATATTAATTATTTTTTTTTTAGAAGTATGATGTATTAAATTAAAACGTATAAGTCCAAATAATTTAATTCTAGTAGGTCATAGTGCCTTTATAATTGTTTTTTACTTGCCTAGATATAATTTATATTTATTATATTATACAATTAATAAAATATTGGAATATTAATTTAAAAGATTTTATATTATTCAATTTTATAATGATTAATTAAGTATTCAATGTTATTTTACGTTCTAATTAATATTAAAAATAAATATTATAACGACATAGAGATAATGTCACACTTGAATAGTTTTAACATATTTTTATTTTATATTTCTAAACTGTTGTATTGTTTTCATTGTAGATGAAGAAAATTTTATTATTAGAATTAGAATTGGAGATGATAGTGTCGACGATAAAAATTTAAACGTAAAATGCGATTAGATTATTCGGGAACCTTTATGATCAATAGTTATCAATGGAAAAGAGTTAAATCCAATAAATGGCACCCACCAAATGAAATGTTAAAAAAATCACAATGGTACTTACCTATTATCTATATCATTATTTTCATAACTATTGTTTGGTCATGAAACTCCTACAACCGTAGTGGTCGGTCTCAATGACTACACCACCGAGTTGACAACAATAATAATAAAATGGCAAGACTTATAGAAGGTTGAAAGTAGTGGTTGGTTGGTTATTGACCACATCAACTACACCATTAAATATAATATTAATTGTATGGCAAAACACACAATAATTTATTGTTTG
This sequence comes from Rhopalosiphum padi, assembly GCF_020882245.1. Lineage (NCBI taxonomy): Eukaryota > Metazoa > Arthropoda > Insecta > Hemiptera > Aphididae > Rhopalosiphum > Rhopalosiphum padi. The sequence continues at coordinate 33,008,184 of NC_083598.1, forward strand.
CCAATAAAACTATATATAATAAAAAAATTGTTAACTGTCAAAGACGTCTCTTTGAACAGTCCACAACGGAATACAAAATATAATATTACAAATAATAAGAAAATAATAATATCAACACGAATGATAATACAAATATAATGATAATAAGATAATACAATATTTACGCGTCTCCGACGACCGTGTTAGGTGGTGACGAGTTGACGTTTTTCTACGGGAGACAAGTGACGGCGGCAGTTGGACCCCTGCGTAAATGTTATCGCGGTTCGTGCGGCTTATCTGACCCACGTCAACAACCGTTATTCAATAACTTATAAATAATTTAATTGGTAAATGGAACACGGTCCGCAGCGATGTAGTATAAAAGAAAATATATGCGGCACAACGGTGGACACGGTGACAACACTTGGATTTGGCGACACTACGAAGCCCGAGGAACAAAGCGACCGCGAGCAAGCGGTGACAGCGTGACGGCGATCCGTAAATCGGTCAGACACCTGAGAAAAACGACAGGCCGTAAAAGGTGGCAAAGGTCGTTGGACAACTGAACTGGTCAAGTGTCTTGTCCGCCTCGGATGTACGTTATCGTTGACAATACACTAGCAGGCGGAAGGGACGACACGGCCAGTTCACACATATCGGCTGGACTTATCTCTCGGGACGTGAATATCTTGATATGCTGGATTTTTTCGGTCTCGGTGCGCGAACAACTATCAATTAAGTCAATGAGTTCACAATACGAATTATTTTCTTACGTGATTATATCAACATATAAGAGTTGAGTTTCCAAAACGCGAGACTTGAAAATGTAAGACAATATATTTGTACAATAAATGGTTTTAACGGAAGTGGAACGTTTACTGTAAAACGTAGTTTTGTTTTGGATTTTAGTGGTGCATATCATGCCACTAAAAAAATACCAGAAAACGTGATGTTATTAATAAACAGTACTTTACATCTAATTTTTCCATTTATAAGTAAGTAATTTGTATTTCATAAACAATTATTATCGATATTATAATTTATAATGTTTGATTTACTTCATCGATAACTAAAGTTGTCTTCATTAACAGCGTCCATCAATATTTGTTTATGAGTTAATTTTGTCAAACAATTTTTATAAATTATTATTATTATTGGTTGTCAAATATATTAGTGTTTAATCAGTATGTTTTTATGGTCAGATTGTAATTTTCTTCCCAAAAAGTACATTACCTGTCTTGAAAATTCGTGTGCTCTCGCATATACACATTAAGTAACGAGTTTCGTATTTTTTGTACTGTAATCCCCGTATCAGTTTTTTGAAAACTTATTCATATTGTTTTATAACGGAATGGGTAAAAAATAAAGTTTATTTTTACTTGATTCAACGACAAACTACTATCCATTTTCCGGAACGGATCAGAACTTTGAAACTATGCGACGTATATGCATTTTTGACATAATTATATTGTTGAATAACTGCCGTTAATTAACAATAAATGTATATAATAATTATTGGATATGTAATACGTCCATCTAAAACAGGGGTCGGTAACCGTTTGAGACAGCAGAGCCAAAATTTACATCTTACAATTTAAATAATTTTCCAGTTTTTAAAGAACCGCAAAAAATATTTGTTTCAAAATCTTTGTATTTGCTTATATATGTTAAGGTGTATGACCGCAGTAGGCGAATGTTGACAGTTACTAGTGTATGTTAACATTTACCAAAAATCGTAGTGAATGTTGACAAAATTGTCTTAACGCGTTCATACACCGGTGATTGTTGACATTTACAACCAGTGTTTGGTAAATATTGACCACACTTGAAGCACGATGCCACGATGTATGTAAAAGGTATTTTTGTATTATTTTGTAAAATTAAGACATTATCGCCCAATAACAATATGCATTGGAGACGTTTGGACATTAGTAATATTATCGCATGAGACAATCCGATTGTCAATCGTTTGCTAGATAATATAATATAAATATACTCTCGTCAGTATCGACGCGTATTCTAAGCCGAGCGCAACTGTGTAAGTGTAATATTTTATTATTAATTATATTATGTTCAAATTAAAATTAATAATGGATCAAAATATAAAAGAAATTTTTTACGAAAAGTTTAGTGAATTTTTATTAAAAAAAAGGGAAGATAATTGTTTTTATTTAAACACTGATAAATATAATAAATATATAAGTGAATTTATAAATTTTAAAGCAAAAAAAAATAAACAACGAAGTGATTACAGACGATTAAATCGGTTTGACGTTATGGATATTATGGATAATCGTAAACTAATCGTCCTACTAAAAGAAGGTGAAACTAAAATTATTTTCTATGTAAAGAACGAAGAACTATACGACATTATGCACGAAGCTCATATAAAAACTGGTCACGGAGGGCGAACCAGAATTATGAATGAATTGCAGAACAAATACAAAAATATAACATATGAAGTTGTTATGTTATTTTTAAATTTATGTGTTCAATGCCAAACTAAACAAAAAATTCCAAAAAATGTATTGTAATCAAACCTATTATAAGTCGTGAACTTAATTCCCGGTGTCAAGTAGACTTGGTAGATATGCAAACTTGCAAAGATGGTGAATTTAAATTTATATTAAATTATCAGGATCACCTAACCAAATTCATTCAATTAAGACCTCTAAAATCTAAAACTGCAGAAAAAGTTGCACATCACTTATTAAATATATTTCTTGTTTTCGGTGCTCCAAATATTTTACATTCCGACAACGGACGAGAGTTCGTAAATAAAGTTATATCAGAGCTATGTTCAATGTGGGATGGTGTGAAAATTGTGCATGGTAAACCACGCCACAGTCAAACACAAAGATCTATCGAAAGGGCAAACCAAGATTTCCAAAATATACTGAGAGCTATGATGGAAGATAATGACACTACAAAATGGTCAGAAGCATTACCATTTGTTCAATTTACAAAAAATACAACGTATCATCAAGGTATTAAGCAAACGCCATACGAAGCTATGTTTGGCACTAAAGCACAAAGAGGTCTTTTGACATCTTCTCTTCCACGAGAACAAAGAAAAACTAGCAACAGAAGAAGAGTTAGAACAAATACTTCAGTCTATAAGTAAGTATAAATTATAAAATTAAAATAAAATATATTAATATGCACTGACGCCTTATATGCATAAGGTGTGATCGATATATAGTAACTAAATAATAAAGGAAGTAGAGGAAGAGTCTAACGGTAAAAGTGACGATAATCTTGACAATCGAGCAAATAATGATGAAGATAAGCTCAACGATAAAAGTGATGACAAAAACCAAAATTAATTATTAAGTATGTAATTCAAAATAATAATAGCTATTACAAAAATAATTTAAACAAATATTTTGTATTTAAAATACATAAATGAAAGGAAGGAGAATACAATTAAGAATAGAGCATTGGCACTAAATGGACTTCAAACACAAGCAAGTGTAATGCTGCGATCGTCAAACCAAAAATTTCCGTCTGCTCAAGTAGGTGATACTGTTCGAGTGCGTGTTCCAGATATCGATCGAGGACGTATGGATTACCAAAATATTTTGGCTGTTGTAATGGACGTCGATAATGACTTCTACAAATTAGGAACAAAATATGGAATTATCAGTCAGCTGTACACTCGAAATCAATTTGCAGTTTGCAAAGAAAAATTGATATCGTTAAACGATGTTTTATCCGATAAGACAATGTTTTTGAGACAGGTATCGACAGCTGCTTCCAAAAGTGGTGGCCAAGATTATGTACGATGCAATTGTAAAAAAAAATGTAATACAAAAAAATGTAATTGTAAGAATGGGGGAATACTTTGCAACAGTAAATGCCACGATAGCTTACCATGTTGTAATAAATAAAATTTAAAATTAATATATACTACTAAACTATAAATTAAAAAATTAATTTGTTAAATTATATATATTTATATATAATTATTATTATTATTATTTATATATTTTTTTTTTTTATTTTTTTTTTTATTTTTTTTTTTATATTTATTTTATTTTTATATTTATTTTTTTTTTTCTAGCTATCTATTTGATTATATATGTTGTCAACATGTCAACATTCACTAAATAACTATTGCGCATGTCAACAAATACTGGTAAATGTCCGCATTGTGAGATATTTGAAATCATTGATGACATTCACAAAAATTTTTAGTAAATTTCGACATACACCGGTGACTGTCAATATTTACTGCCATGCGGTCATACACCTTAACATATATAATTGATTTTAGATTTAAAATAAACGAATTTACAAACAAAACAATATTTATTCATGTAAAAACATACAAATATTTTTAGCACAAAACATATTCAAGTATTTTAGCATTAATATAATAAATTATACGGTTATTGAATAATAACATAGATTAAATATACTAGTATTATTATAGTATTAATATAATAATACATTTAATTTATGGTAATAGATAGTTATATGGTTACATCAATGGGAACATTGGTTTTGTATGTATTTGGAAAGTTTTGTACACAATTTTAAATTTAGTTGATTATGATGGCCTGTGCAGGTATTTCATATTCTTAAAGCGACAAAAATATATATTTTTTTTGATACCTAATAAAATGATTATTTTTGTGTGTGGACCTAGAGAGCCGCAACTTAAGATCGAAAGAGCCGCAGGTTGCCGACACCTGAACTAAAGCAATTTATAAATTATGTTTAACACTGCAGGTACAAGTGATACTGTGTATTCATGGTATAAAAATGACAAATTACTCGTTGAAAGAAAAGCAATAATTGACACGGAACTCATGGGTTTGATAATGATTACAATTCAAAGTCGGTAAGATTGTCGGATGCTGGCAATTATAAGTGCGCTGTGAAAAATACTATGGGTTCAATTCAATTCAAATTCAATGTAGTTGTTTATGGTAAAGACAATTTGTCATTATCCTTATAATATAATATCAATCGGTATAGATTTAGTTTGTTGATATTATCAAAACTCGCTGTTAGTTCTTGAAGTACTATAATAAGAAATTTAGAATAAATCGACAATTGCCAAATCCAAAAACATTCACACTTGGCTAATACAAAAATTAGATAAATTAATCTAAATGTTTTTAACTTTTAACTTAGATGGCAGTTATTGCACACCAATTTTGTAATTTATCGACATAAGATGAAGATACTATGGTTTTATATGAATATGGTATCTATAGTTTCATCGGGACTACTAATTTATTAGGTGGATCAACACGACCATGACAATGAACAGAGTAGAATTTATTTATGGGGAAGATTTCTGTAATCTAGTGGGTCTGAGGTAATGATGATTGGGCCACAATAATTCAAAAAATAATTCTCAGATCTAAACTAATTCTATAGAATTCCGTAGACGCGTATATCCGCACGTGCGTACGGCGGTTTTATACGTTGTCTAATGGAGGATAAATGATAATACGTGCAGACCTAGTATGGCACGACAAAACAGCCACGATATAATATTTAATAATAATGGACTGTATTCCGTAAACACATATAATATTATATAACATAATAAAATATAAATATAATAAATATATAAATGAGTCTGACCTGATCAGCAACGGGAAAAGGACAACCGAAAACGCTTCAAACTGGATCACCGTCGAGCCATCCCACAACATAATATAGTATACTAGAATAATATATAATGTTATAATAATGTTCAAACGCGTTAAACTACACCCGGCGTGTAATAATATAATAATCGGACCAAATATAAAAATATCAGTCGAATCGCGAAGATACTATATAATTTTAATTATTAGTACACACTGTGTAAAATAATATTTACGAACAGCCAACTAATAAAAAATATAAATACACAAATATAATAATAACTAATGACGTCGGAACGACCACAACGACGGCGGCGTGGCATCGATGATCGGACCTGTGCGGCTGTGCGTTGTCATAATATTGTTCAGGCGGCCGGTGGAAGCACCATCAGTCCATAAAGTCATCGATGTCACGGTCACATTCCAATCAATTGATAACGATTGATTCCGATAACATCGATTGATATCGAACAAATGGGTGATGGTCAGCACACAGTGATAGAAATCAACGACGAACTAGATGACTCAGGTGGCCTGTCACACACACCACTCACACAAGAGTTGCTGGTGGACTTACATTGCGTCGAACATTTGACCAATTTCGATAGTTGATACAGAAACGAAAGAAAAATCATAAATAATCATTTGTGTACTGTGTATACATACAATATACAATACAGGGTGTCCCACGGAGATCTGTCAAATGAAATAATGAAATAACATATTTTGTTCTAATCGATATTTTTATAAAATGTCTTTTAAATATAAGTCATAGGCACTCGCAAAACAATTTTAGTACACATTTTTTATTTTTTAATATTGAAAATAAAATACTTAAAAATTGATTAAAAAAATATTCAAAATAGCCAATTTATAAATCTGATTTTAAAAAATATTTAGTTGGTAAAAACATTTATTTAAGTCCATTGGCTAATGTTTTACAAATTTTTTAAATATCAATATTCTCGTTAGGTAAATTACGATCTAGTTTATGTTAGAAACATTATAATTTCAAAAAATATTTTATATAAACATTTTTAAATAGATGCATGTTAAAATCTAACTATTTTTTTTTTTATTGTTTTACATAAACTCGATCGTAATTTACTTAATGAGAATATTAATATTTAAAAAAATTGAAAAAATCAGCCACTGGACTTAAATAAATGTTTTTACCATCTAATTTTTTTTAAATTAGATTCACAAATTGGCTATTTTCGAATATTTTGGAAATTTTTTTATTTTCAGTATTAAAAAATAAAAAATAAAAAATGCATACTAAAAATGTAGCGTCTATGAATTATATTTAAAAGAATGTTTTTTTAAATATTGATTAGAACAAAAGTTATTTCATTTGTCAGATCTTCGTGGGACACTCCATATACGTAATATAATATAATCGCAGAGCGCCTTAGTTATATTAGATGTTTTTATACCCAAATCGGCGCGATGATGTAGTATAATAAATGTAGTAATAATAATACTAAATGAAGTGACTAACATGCTACGAGCGATACAGTGTTGGAACGTATTATTGGTGTAGTTTATATTTATCAATAATATAATGGTTAGGGCTCGGGACTTCTAGGAGCTTGCATGTTTTTAAAAAATCATTAAAAACATAGCCAACTAATATAAAAAAATTTTTATAGCAATACGAGTCTATATTTAAAATGTACAGTTGCATATTTCGTATATTTGACCTTTTTTCATTTATTAGTGCATATTCGACAATTCTTAATTTTATAATTGCACAATATAGATTGTATATATAAATTAAAATGTTTCCTATTGCTTGATATATTATATTACATTATAATGTTTATAGTCGTCTTAATATTATACGACAATAATATTATTCGCAAATTCGCATCACGCTGTACGTAAGTACGGTATGATATTGCACGGAAGGAATTATGTAACAAACATTTATAACTTATAAGTAACATTTATGTGTAAATGTGCTTTTTTCCAGAACTATTCATGTGAATAAAACGTAAAAAAAATTATGCAGCCAAAACTTCGTTGAATGATATAATTGAAAATTAAAATAAATAGAAATCAAATACTCGGTATTCTTACTCGGTATACTTCGGTTACCGTTATAGTCGCTACACTGTCACTCAGTACATTATAACATCACGCAAGATCTAATAGTCAAATAAATTATTATTACATTCAAATATACGTTATTATTCACAAGTTATTTATTTAATTTTGTGGATAATTTATTCAGAATATAGTTCTATATTTGACTAGAAAACTGCACACTGGCTCAGTAAGTACACAATACGCGGACAGCGAAAATTGTACATGTTACGGGATAATTAGGAATTTGGCCATTATACACGATGTCTGATTTTTAAGGCAAAGTATAAATAAGGTTACATTGTCCGGGCATTGTATCGGCATTTTCCCGACAATCTCAAACACTGAAGTTATTACATTTCAGCCCTACATTTTTGACACTACCATCAAACTTTGCAATTCTAAGTAGTCGATTGGGAATGCCGTAACAAGTCATAATATTAATTAATCAACATTCGTCTAACAAACAACAGTTTTATTAAAACGTTGAGATCAAGGTCTTCAAACTGAAAATACATTTTTACGACTAATGGCAATATTGTGTCATATTTCTTATGAGGGGGAAGAAATGTATTACGAATGTGAAGTTTCGAAATTTAAACCGACGTCCCGTGTCAAATTGACACCATGTGCACCGTCACCAAAATTACCGTCAGTAAATATATATTATGTACACAGATCTCGTTCACTACCATTTTACCATCAAGTTTCATAATAGGTAGATTCTCTTTAATTTTTAAACTAACGGAGCTAAACGTGATCTGTTCGCCATGTTCACAATTGTATGACTGCAGAGGCACCACACCCGAGTGATGCGTCCTCTTAAGTCGGCGTCAGATCGGCAGTGTTCACAGTCCAGACATTGTCCTTTCACCCAGAGGGCGAGAGATATTCTGAATTATTTGTGTACAACGTAATATTTAAAGTTTTTATTTTTGATTATTGATTACTATTATTTATATTATGCTGTCCTGTTGAGACGTCTTTGACAGCAACATTGTATCTTTGTATAATTGTCATTGTAAGTCAGGCCAGACCTTAACCGTAGTTATGAGCTGATGTACTAACTCTTTACATTTTAAAAAATGATTTATGATTCACATTGGCTAGGAGAAGTGCAATGAAGATTTTCAGAATAGAATAAAAAAAAAAACACATTTTATTCGGTGTTTATTTTATTGTTTTTCAGATTTATAGCTTTGTAACGGTATTCGACTTACCACCATTTTCTATAAAATACAATGACATTTTGTAAAAATATAATCAATCGTAATGGCTATTATGAACTTAATAAAATATAATGTATACATAACTAAAATTGAAAAAAATTATTTAAGTAATATAATAAATAGTATATAGATAATAAAATATATTATTATTATTATAATTATTGTGTTACATTAATGTAAAAATATTCGATGTTTGTGTAATAAGAATAATTATTTATAATTATTTATGTATAGTTCAAAATATATGATATCTACTAATAAATATATAATTATAGGTACATTTCTTATATTTAACACATGTTATTTTTTCTACATAATTTTATATGTACCTACAATCTACCTATATATTATACATAATAGATTTATAGACCTACACAGTTGAGTGTAGCATAAATAATCCTATTAAAATTTATTTTATAATTGATATTTGATAAAGAAACTGTACGTGTACTATTATACCTAACTATTAATACCTACATCGATAGAATCTTAGTTAAGGTCTGAAATAGTATTTATTTAAAATTAAGCAACTAAAAGAAATTTATATAGATAGGCTACAGTCTACACTCTACACAACCTATTATTATTTACAAAAATATAAAATTTCTTAATTTATCTATAAGCTACTCATGGAGCGTGTGTAATTTACCACCAGCATTGGTATAACATGTATGAAAAATACGTTTGCTTCGATCTCCTTAAACGCTAATACGCGATAGTGTAATAATATGAAGACATATAGTTAATATTTTTGGGTCATTTGTGTTACTAAAAATTGTATATTAATAAACATCTACGTGTACTGTAAATGTTTACTTATTTGTTATTTAAATAAGTAAGCACCATAAACATCGTACCTGTTTAGAAAATAATCATATTGTTTTTTCGCACCACACTATGTATGCTTGTGTTTTGTAGTTCTCCCATCAATAAATATGATTTTTTATAAAGTTTTAATAACATTGTCAGTGTCAGTGATATCTATTATAAACTATAGTGAAGCTGGCTTTCCAGGTAATGAGTAACGATTAACAAGAATTTTATAATAAAATTAAAATATGAAATATTAAGTAACATTATTAATTTTATTGTGATGTATTTTATTATTTATTTATTAAATTTTTAATTTTTAATTGATCTTATATGTTTATTATAAATTACAACGATATATTGCGACAAATTAATCAATAATTAATCATAATAACTATAATAATAATTATTATATTTATTATGATTATAATATATATATCATATTATGATCATAATATATAATTTATTTATAATTAAATTTAACAAATTTTATTTTATTAGAATATAAAAGTAAGTATATATAATAAATATTAAATAATATAGGTAAAAATTACTACATTTATATTTTAATCGCATACCACAAAATTTCTCAAAGACAAAAAGGACTTAATTATTGTTCGATAATAATATTCTTTGTTCAATACTTATATTATAAAGATATAAAAAAAATTATTTTTTACAAATGTATTGTACAATTTTTTTTTAAATGTTTATTTTAGTACAATAGTAATAATAAAAAAAATATATTTATTTCAAATTATATAATATCTGCCACTCAATATTTCGATAGGAAAATTTTCTTTTTTAACACAATATGTTATTTTTAAAATTTAAAAACAATTTCATTGAATTTTTTATTTTTTATTTTTTTAAAGACAAAATATTCTTGATTAAATAAAAATCAGTGTGAAATACTAACTTCACTTATAGATTATTAACAATATTTATTTAATTTTGATAAAATTCAGACATAATATCTAAGTAACTAAAATAGTAAATATAGAAGAGGCCAGTAGGGTATATTTTGCAAGTGATTAATTGCAACTAAGCCTACATATTTAATATACACAGTTTTTAAAATAGCTAAAACTATGAAATAAATAAAATATTTATTAGTCTTTATATTTAATAAACATAACCTAATAAAAAGTATGTGTAACGTAAAACTTTCGTTATTTAAAAATCTGATCTTTTAACATAAGAGATATTTTGACGAACAATAAATTATAATATTATAATATACGTTATTTATTCAGTTATATCCATACAGTGACATAAAAATTAATTTTAAAATCTTTATTTGTATGTCATTTAAGCTTATTATATTAATTTAATTAAGAGTTTGTTATTTTTTTTAGACTGCTATAGTAAGGAAAATAAATTATTAAACTTTTCATGTTAAAATTAATTTATACACTTTAAAAACAATAAATAAAAACAAATATTACGTTTTTTATTGCACACCTTTAGAATACTTATATAATATGGTCAATGTAAATTGTGTAATAAAATTGAAATTGAAATTTAAAAAAATTTACATTTATATATATTTAACATATTTTTATGAACTATATTTATTTATGTTTGCGATTTAGCCCTATAAAGTTTCTCCTGTCTACCTCAAACTTACACCAATATTTTTCGAATTTCATAGAGCAACTTCGTACATTTCTCTAATATTATCCTACTTCCTCCAAACATTCACAAGTATTTAGGAACCTATTTCTTCTAAAAACATTTTTAACATAAATTATTTTTTAGATAAATATTTATTTGAAGAATGTTTCCATAAAATATTTTTTTGAATACATTTTATGTTTTTCAATATTATATATATAATACCGGTATTCAATTTACAGATGCTTTACAAGCGTTTGGGTTTGGAAGTAAGTACTTAGTTAGTATAAGTTTATGGTACTAACTGCAACTTCTGGATTTTTCAATTTTTGTAATTCTTGCTTCTAAGTTATTCAGATAAATAGGTTTATATATTCTATAATGATTGTAATTAATCTAATTTGCAAATTACAAATTAATTTACAGAATAAACTACTTAAAGATTAAATAAAATAAATACATTCACTTGTAAAATAATATTTTTATAGATAATGGATATCAAAACTATTGTAATGTGATGCAATTTGGTATGTTGCTTAGCCATGTTAATCTATAAATTAAAAATACGTCATACATTATTTACATATTTTAAAAAGACTTTAATAAAATTTTATAATTTTATTCATATTTATTAATCAAGAATATTTACAATCTGTGTTTGAAAAGTACTGTAATAAAATGTGATCATTTATAAGAGATTTATTATTATATATAAATAGTACGTATTATTACAACATAATGTTACAAAGAAATTCGCAAACCTAATAATTTTGTTGAAAATTCTCAAAGAATCACTATTTTTAGCTACCTTATGTTATTAATAATAACAGTAATATAAATACAATGGTCTTCCATGAAACTTATGAATTATTAGGATTTAAGAGTTGTGGCAGTCTAATATGTTATGGAATATAGAAAAATATTAATTATTACAGATGATTCTGACAAGTTTATAGATGTTGTGCAACAAGAACACTTCTATCAATCTCCACCAAACTACAACGGTAAGTTTTTAAGGATGCTCGGAATATTGGTACGGTCCATACATTTATAACAAAAGAAATAAAAAACACGGAAAACTGGTTCTTTCACTCACAGTCACTTGTGAGTAGTGGTTTCCCATTGATCGTAGGTAAAATGAAATTAAAAATAATTGTTGATATTTTATTTTATTTTTTTTTTTTTTATAAAAGTTTGGGAAACCTTGACTATTGTGGACCGTACCAGTATTCCGCGTTTATAAATACCGTACTAGTTTTCCGTTTACCGTTTTTAAGTTTGTTATCGAGAATTACATACTTTAGTTTACATTGTATAAACGATTAGGTTTTTAAAAAATTTACCTTTTTCATGTTAATCAATAATGCTAATTATGGTAATAATAAACCTATACATTTTTGTATCATTCCAATTATAGTCAGCATATAATTGTTAAAATTATGATGATCCTGAAAAAGTATTGATTATAAATTAATGGTTATATCACTTATATCAAAGTAAATATAGGTGATTAAAAAGGGCACCAGTAGAAAGGATATTTTTTATAAACGTGTAATTACTTAAAAATATATTTTTTTTTTTATTATAAATTTATTATACGGTCATAGTTTCAACAATTTTTTGTTTTTTCAATATTTTTAACAATTACCTACAAAACAACATTTAGGAAGATTGGATAACTCAATTTTATTGACAAGGTGATTTGAACGTTGTTACTCATACTAACTGTGACGATCAGGCCTGCATTAAATTACAAAAATGTATAGCCAACACGCCATATCTATACTATACAGTATACATGCCCCGATGCCCCTAATAATGAGCCTACTTATTCTAAATAAACATATGGCTTGGTGCACTTGGAAAAACTTTAGGAACTCCGTAAATAAAAAATTATTAAATTTACTCACCGAAGAATAAGTAAAATTAGCTATACCAAATTACCATATATTTTCATGCTATACTTATTTATTTATCATGCATTCGGTAGGATATGACCTATACAAGGAAACATGGTTAGATTACCTTACCAGAAAATTAACACCATCATTTATCTTGTCCGCACTAGCGCAATACTTGTCACTTCCAATTTATAGAAAAATAAATTTTATTTAAATATTTCACACAATACTTTCTCCTTAACCGTCTATATTGAATAAAAATATCGAGTACGTAATCGTTCAGCCGGCGCATATCAACAAATCATATTCCCAAATCGAAAAAAATGCGTATAATAAGCAGCGTACCGTATGCGTAGCTGCCTTAGCCTTTACAGCACATACACTGACTGTTATTTCTAAAATATGTAACACAATGCATGGTAAAAACGATAGGAAAACCAATATTTAATGAATTATAGGTACCTATCAACTAATAATCATATAAACTGGCGGAAACCAAAACACGTCTATTCTTGAGCACCAGACGGTATGCATATATGTCGGTGTGTCGTCAGCCACGTGATGGTAGTGGGACCGTTCAACCTGGAAACAACAGAGAATGTTTATTTGGATGTACGAGTGAGTTGCGTTCCCTCGATGATCACAATATAGTTCATTCGCGAACGTTACACGCATGAATTAAGATAGAATGGATTAGTAACGAAAGCCATATTACCAGGCATCCAGGATGTTTATTCAGGTTAGGAGTCTTGTTAGATTAGTATGTATAAAAATAATAAGAGTGTATCGAACGGTAACTACCTATGTTCATCATAATGTAGGCAGACTAGATAACTGTCTACCATCTGCACATCTGTTAGTTAATTTTAAGGCTATTATTTGTAAAAATTAAAATAAACTACATAGTATTTTATGAATGTAGTTGACTGAAATCAAAATATTAATTATTACTGATGATTCTAACACGTTTATAGAAGAGAACGCAAATCAATCTCAACTAACCTACAACGGTATGTTTTTAAGTTTATTATCGTCAATTATATTTTTTAGTTTACATTGTGTTAACAATAAATTAGGTTTTTAAAAAATTTACCTTTTTCATGTTAACCATTAATACTGATTAATATGTTAAAAATAAACCTTTACTTTTTTTTTCTTTATTCCTATTATAGTCAGCATACAATTGTTAAAATTATGATACTCGTGAAAAATATGATGATTATAAATAGTATTTATAACCAATAATAATTATATCCAAGTTAATTTAGCGGATTAATATATTTCTGTTTTTACAATAATTTTAACAACAATGAGTTACAAAATCGTTTTTTTTTTAGTTTTTTCTAATGTTTTTAGTATTTCCATATAATTAAAAGTATAGAGAACATTAAAGAAGTTTAGATAACTCAATTTTATTGACAGATAAAAGTTTTTTTATAAGAGCTATTGTTTTTATCCAACAAATTAAAACAATAATTGTTAATTGTTATAGTTCGAATTTTAAATTAGACCGATAAGTCAGTTCTACTAAAAATATTATTATTTTATTTATTACCATTCGTTAACAAATATTATATACTTCACATTTAATAAAATTCATGATTACAATAAAAAAATTAATTAAATATGTATTAAACTTTCTAGATATTGTAAAAATATTTTTCAATTATACAAAACAACAAAAATGTGATGAGTATGGTAAGTACATATTATAATTCTAAAATGTAATTTTATATATAATAATTTATATAAAGAAATAATTGAACATAACTCATTTATATAATACTTATTACGTAAAAAAATATTGTTATTTACTAAAATAAGGTCTTTATTTTCCTTTATTACAGATCCTCCAAAATCTCCATACCAATATTGTTTTGATCTCCGTAAGTAAAGAAAAATATAAAAATTCAAATTTTATAAATTTGAAATTTTTCAATATTATAATATTCTATGACGAATTTTAGACGTAATAATATACTTTAGAATGATGAGAACATATTTTACGTTCAAAAATAATAAAATAACTTGATATAAACCTAAACAATTGTAAACAAATTGTGCTCATTGAATATAATCAAAATGTACAATATTATGTAAGAAAGTTGTAGGTTCTCACAAAGAACTGATTTTTATTATATTTTCATTTATTATTATATTGTGACTTAAATTTAATATTTTAAAGAAGTTTTCTCCAAGCGAGACCTTTGCTTCATTTAAATGAATAAATGATAACATTTCATCATATCTTTATAAAATATTTTATTTTGTAACATAAACTTATTTTTTTTTCTAAGTAAAAACTCTGATTATTTAGGGTGCCTTGATATTTGTTATTGAATATTAAATTTAAAAAATGATTAGTTATACAAAATAAACTCGATTCAGTTTTCGTTGAAACTATTCAATATTGTAAAATTAAAATTTCGAACGCATATAAATACAGTTTAGATATATTTATAGCGCTTTAAGAAAATATTTTTCTAAAAACTATAAATGAATATTATAATATGGAATATTAATGTCTGTCATAATTCAGAACATTGTAAATAAAAATCAAATATTTAAACTTACAGCTCCAGAGAGTGAAAGTAAAAATACAAACTTTATAGGTATTATTAAAATATTCTTAACCTAACTTTCAAATATTATTATTTCAAAATACATATATTTATAACAATTATTAATGATTACGTATTTTGTAACTATCAAACTATGATATTTTATTGATACTGTAAATATATATTTAAGTATATTATATAACAAATTATTATTATGAAACAATTAGTTTGATTAATAATAATGTTTTATTTTTCTAGTGTGTACAACTAAATTATACAATTTGTTTGAGTTATTAAGTATTAAATAATTTTAAATTTCACTAGCAATGAAGGGAAAGTTATTTTTAGTATTTTTGTTAAATTATATTAATAATAAAAAAAAAAAGTATTTGCTATCGGTAAAAGTTAGAAAAAATTGAATAATACACAATCCATCTTATGACATAAAGTTATGGTTCATATATATATATCTTGAATTTTGGATGAATTATAATAATGTCAATGAAAGTTAAGTATATACTTTTAGCTAGAGGGTTTTTTTTTTTTTTTATAAATCTATAAATAGTAAATAGGTATGAATTGTTCAATTTTCTCATAAATGTTTGTAAAAATAATTCTTCAGAGTCATAGGTAATCTAACATATACAAGTTAAGCTGTTTATTATATAAGATTAATAATATAGATATATTATCATTTCTAATATTTATAACATAAAGTAAACATTTACAAATGTCTATCACAAAACATTTCGTTTAATAAAAAATAAAACGAAGTTTTAACACTAAGATGTTATACAATATATCACTTATCTATAACAAATATTCATAAATAATACAATTTTATATTCATATCAATAATTTCATGAAGATTTAACACAATGCCCACAAACTGAAAGTGTTTTTTCCCATCAATGCTTAACGAAGGTGTTATATGATATCATTGACAGTTTTAGAATTTAATAATAATTATATCGATTTTTCAACAGGTTTAGCTTTCAAAGCATTATTTAAAGGTAAACTATTAATGCAAAAAAACAT
Organism: Rhopalosiphum padi; assembly: GCF_020882245.1. Lineage (NCBI taxonomy): Eukaryota > Metazoa > Arthropoda > Insecta > Hemiptera > Aphididae > Rhopalosiphum > Rhopalosiphum padi. Next base: position 33,025,013 of record NC_083598.1, read on the forward strand.
AAAAATATTATTAATTTATAATTGGTTTTAGAAAAAAATTGTATGAGGTTCTATATATAATTTTTCACTTTTTTGGTTTAAATTTGTATGTATTTATTTTAATTTAATGATTTGTTTTTTTTTCTGTTATCACTTTCTGGGACAGTAAAATTAATTTGATTTTGAAAGATGACAATTGTTTCTGGAAGAAAAGTGGATCAAGTTGTTACTTTGTGAAATGTTAGATATTTCCAATAATTATTATAATTATTAATTACCAATATTTTACTGTTTTCCTTAAGCAAAGAAAAATATATAAACTCAATTTTAGAAACGTGGAATTTTTCTGATATATCTAATTTACGTTTACATATAATAAAATAGCTTGATACCAATCTGTATAAAATTAAAACTTCGAACAATTATAAATACAAGAATGCATTTGTTTAGATATAATTCGAGTGCTATGAGAATATATTTTTGTAAAAATTTGTTGTTTATTCTTTTTGAATATTAATTTATGTCATATTCAAAACTTTCTATTTAATAATCAAATTTTTAAACTTACATGTTCAGCGAATAAAAGAAAAAATACACAAATTACAGGTATTATTAAAATATTTTAAACTTTAAACTATAATGTATTTTAAATATCATCTATACATTGCTATGAACTTTATCAATTTATTATGTCATAATATAATTTATAACGATTATTGATGAATATTTATTTCGTAATTTTCAAACACTATGGTAATTTATCGATAATATATATATATTATAGAACACATAACTATGTAATCATGAAGATATTAGTTCGATTTCTATCTGTTATAATTTTTCTAGACTGTAAAATAAAATACACGATTTTTTTTGATTTATTTAATTTATTTACTAGCATTGATGGGAAAGTTATTTTGTATTTTTGAAAATTAAATTCATAAAAAAATGTGGTTAATATCGGTACAAAATAAAAAAAAAGAATAATACACAATATATAATAACACATAAAATTATTGGTTCATAAGTTGTATTTAAAAATCAAATATATTAATTTACTGTTCCAGAGAGTGAAATTCAAAATTCAAAAATTACAGGTATTATTAAAATATTTTAAGCTATAAAGTATTTTTAATATTATTTATACATTTCTAAGAATTTATTTAATTTTTTTTTCAAAACATAATTTATAACAATTATTGATGAATACATATTTTTGTAATTATCAAACTCTATGTTCATTTATTGATACTGTGAATAAAGATTAAATATATTATACATTACATAATTATCTTATTATGAAAATATTAATTTGATATACAACTGTTTAATTGTTCTAGAGTGTACAAGTAAAATATACCATTTGTTTGATTTATTTTATATTAAATATTTTAAAATTTACTTGCAATGATGCGGGAAAGGAATTTTTAGTAACTGCAAAAATTGAATAATACACAATATATCATAACACACACAATTGCTGTTCATTAATACATCTTACATTTTGAATGTATTATAATAATGTGAATGAAAGATAAATAGTTACATACTTCTAGCTACAATTTTTTTTTTATATATAATAATTTAAATCGTACTTATATTGGTATTAATTATTAGATTCAATACTTCGTTCATCTTTTTTCACTGGTAAGCTTTTTATAACTTTTTTTTTGTGAAATTGTCACTAGCTATTATTTAAACTTCTTAATGCGGACATTTTGTACTATTATAAATACAAAAAGTATACAATTTATTTATAAATTATATACCCAAGTACAAAGTATATAATAATATTAATTATTAAAATGTAAAAATTAAATAAAAAGTCAATACACATATACTTAAGTAAGGAATTTAAAAATACGTGATTTTCTTTTTTTTATGCTAAGGAAATTTAATAGTTTATTATTATCACCAGCATTGGATTTTGTCTCTTATGAGTTCTCAAAGAAATTATTGTTTGAAACAGATTTAATATTGACTCGTTTATATTTTATATATTCTTAATTTATATAATAGTACAAAGTGTCTGCGTTTTGCCATTTTAATTTTTACCCGACCGTACAAAATGTCCGCGTTTTGCACTTTTAATGCTCAATTGAAGTACTAAGTAACTTAGATAATTTTTTTTGTCATCACTTTCTGGAACAGTAAAAATGATACGATTTTAAAAGATAGTGGCTGTTTTTGATAAAAAAGTGGATCAAGTTGCTACTTTGTGAATTCCAATGTTAGATGTCAATAATTTTAAAATTGGGGTAAACAAAATAATGTAATTAAAATCGGGAATTTTTAAAATTGTTTTTGTTTTTTTGATTAAACTCACAAAAGAACGACTATAGGTATATTCTTGAAACCAAAGGCTTATATTATCCTAACTACTATAAATGTTTCAATATTTTTCCACTTTTTACTACTTTTTCACTTTTTTAAAGGCATGTAAAATTTTTTCAGTTTTTTTATTTTCCACATTATTCATGGAAACTATTAATTCTTATACGTTTATATATACATTATTCTAATATGAATATAATTATACGAATTGAAATTGTTCATTAATTTTAAGATATTATCTATTTTTACTATAGTTTAAATTTTCAGAGAGATGTTAATAGAATTTGATTTACATAAATGTATATACTTTGGTATAAATATATTATAAATAAATAATAATTAATTATAAGTCATAAAATAAATGATTTTAAGATAAGCTATGTAAAAAAAAAATAAGACACATTTTTATGAAATATTCTTTGTCATGTACTCCTATTTATAGACTGATTGACTATCTCAGAATCGTTTTCATAGACGATGGTGTTTCATTGAATTCAATTGAAAAAAAATAAAGGCTATTATAAAATACAGTAATTTTGGCTACAGATAAAATAATTATCAGAATGATTTAAATGTTTAACACATCAAAGATTAAAAATTAGGAATTCATTTTCATTTTTACGTATTAAAAATTGATAAATATGTATAGTATATTAATATGTAATTTGCAATCTAATAAATTGTATTGGACAATTATTTGACTCATACCAATTACTATGTTTTTGTTAGAGAATACATACACAAATATAATGAAAATAGGTAAGAAATTATTCTACAATTTTTAGTGCATAGTATATTTTAGTTTGATTCATTGAATCCTAAGAAGCTATTGGCTTAGACATAGCAACTAAGTTAATTAAAGTTATTCGTATTTTCTTTATTAGAGACTACTTTTTCTAATACCACAGCAGGTAATAACTATGCAAAATATATAGTATCATTTAAATTTATACTCTTCCTAGAATATTATACTATATGTATATAGTTTTGAGTACTATGATGAATTGATTATTAATATGAGAATTACAAAAATAGTATAGTAGTTCTTAGGGGCACATTTAATAACGTACATTTTCGTTGTTAAAGACTATTTGGCAGAAGGCATAATTTATCCAGGTAATTTTTATTTTAATATCTGTTTATGATCATAATACGTATTTTAATATATATAATGTACATTTTTTATAAATTTGAGATTGATGTTTATTGATAATATTAGTTGTGTTCTATCATCTATTACATAAAATAACCGGTTTATAACATAAAATTTAAAGACTTATATTGATTACCCTGAAAGCTTACTAAAAAAAAATAATAATAAAGAAAATACACATATATTATACATACATAATTATATATTATACTATATTAGTGTACTCCAACAATATATAAATGTATAAATATAATTGTATGTCATTATTATAGTATTAGTTATAAATAGTATAAGAATGAAATAACAGAACTGACAGTAGTCTAGTTTCACTATTCATAGTACTTATAATAATAAAAATTTAAACATTTTTGGTTTTAGGTAATGAAGTAAAGTACTTCAAGTTTCTCGATGATTATTTTAAAAGAATGAAAAGTACGTATAATGGTATAATGGTATAATACATGGAATGTATATATTATCATTAATTTAAAATTAGTAATTATTAATTATAATCCATCTTTGTTAAAGTAAAAACAATGCAGTTACTCGAATATACATTTTCATTTGTACCTACATTCTTCATCGATTATACTCAAACATTATATTCAAATAAATACAATAGATAAATAATTATGTTAAGTAACAGATCAACCATAAAATAAATTGATTATATTTCCACGTGACATATAAATCGTTTTAGTATTGTAAATAGTATATGCATAATGGCAAAAATATATAAGTTATAAAAGGAAATTAATTTTAATATTTATTAATAATTGAATTCCAATCAACACCGAAACGTTTATGTTTTTGTTTGTATACATAATTTTATCAACATTTAAATTTCAAAATTCAAATTTCTATAAAAATATTTTACTGTTTTTACGTTAGTGTAATGTTTTTATTACCAAACATTACATAATATTATAAATAATATTTAACAATTAGCTAAATATTAAAAATAGTATGATAAATTTAACTTGATATCATACTTTTAAAGGCAATTAAACGTAATACAGCTTTTGATATTTAGATGCAGTCGCGGGAGATTTGGCCATTGAGACATGGTGTGCAAATCAATTTTATCCCAGATACCAGATTCACTAAATATATATTAGGCATATTAAAAGATGTGTTTTCAATAAATAATTGTATTGTAATTATATTTAATCATTGTATTTTAATATATATAACATTAACAAAAAATTAATGTTAATTAAAAAATTATGTTAAGTTACAAATCAACCATAAAATAAATTTTTTATATTTCCATGTGACATATGAATCGTGTTAGTATAGTAAATAGTATATGCATAACGGCAACAAGTTTTAAGTTACTATAGAAAATTAATTTTAATATTTATTTTTTTGAATTCCAATAAATACTAAAACCTTTATGTTTTTGTCTGTATACATACTTTTATCAACATTTAAATTTCTATAAAAATATTTTACAGTTTTATATTTTTATGTGGAGTACTGATTTTATTACATAATATTCCATAAAATTACATATTTTAAATAATATTTAACAATTAGCTAAATATTAAAAATAATATGATAAATTTAATTTGATGTAATACTTTTAGAGGCAATTAAACGTAATATAGCATTTTATATTTAGATGCAGTCGAGGGAGATTTGGCCATCGAGAAATGGTGTTTAAATACATTTTATCCCAGATTCCAGATTTAATATATATATATAAGTCATATTAAAATATGTGTTTTCAATAAATAATTGTATTGTAATTTTATTTAATCAATTACCTTTCATTGTATTAAGTTTGTTGTAAGTTTAAATGCCAACTGGTTACTGATAAATTATATATATTTTTTATGAGTATTCAGTTATATGATATTTAGAATACGAATTGAACAGCACTTATTAACATTTATATACAAAACAAAAGCTTGATTATTAGTTTAAAAAATATAATATATATAGGTATACATAACATAACTCGTTTTTTGTTATTTTATAAATATGTGTACCACAAAATTCAATCCATTAAAGTTATTTAGTGAATACTGATAGCCATCATAATATAAAGTATCATTGTAATTTGCTATTATTATGTAAGGTAGTAATAGGGTACTGTGGTGACTGTCTACCCTGAAGACTGTACCGTATACCAATGAAATACGAAAACTAAACCTATTTGCTATTATATATTTTAGAAGTTGTAACAGAATCAGAAAATGTAGTTTATCGTAGTAGATAGTCGAATTTCACTTATTACCTACAAAGAAATGGTCGAATTGAACTTGAATTGAAAAAAAGGTAATGGACGAATTGCACTCGAGTAAAAATCAGCTTGTGGTTGTACTGCACTCGTTCAAAAAAGAGTTAAAATAGAAAAAAAACGTGAGAACTTGTTACGAATCGAACGAGTACGTATATAGTGAAAACAAGTTAAAGATATTACAAATCTTATGCTTACGAACGCTACGGGCTACCTATTTAATAGCATTATATATTAGTTCGTTAATGCCGTTTAAATAACGCAGATAATTATTGTCACCACAAATTGGCAAAGAATCTAACCTAACTGAATAATAAAATATAGTTATCAATAAACATATACTATTAATACTTATATTTTATACGGTGTACTATTTAGACCTATGTAAACTACAGTTGGTACACACTTTTACGTCGCTGTGCAATTACGAACAATTTAAATTTTTATTAAAAGTGAATTAATTGTGTATCACAGTTATACATTTTACAATAAAAAAAAATGTAAATTGTGGGTTTAGATAGCGTTGTACTCATCGTGGTTGTCTTTCAAAATTATATATAAATGAATGTTCTTCAGTTATTTTTCGGTGTGTTAATACGTGACCACGAAGAATCACTTAATTTACATCGGAAAATGATTGACCCCTTTAAATGCATGATAATTTTATTGAAAAACTTTTTTTATGCCCATGTGCAATTTCAACTACTATCTGCTTTTTACCCGAGTGCAGTTCAACCATTACCTTTTTTAAACCAAAGTGCAATTCGACCATACCCACGTAATAGTTTAATATGTATTTAATATACTTAGGTTATTAAAATTCAATATTACTAAAAACTGTAAACTAATAAACATCTACGTGTATTGTGTAAATGTATACTTAGCTATTATTAAAATATTGATCTCTCGTCAGTAACTATGATTTCTTATAAAGTTTTTATAAAGTTTTTATAACATTGTCAGTGACAGTGATATCAATTATAAGCTTTGATAATGCTGGCAATTAAGATAACAACGAACAATGATTATTTAATTGTATATTTAATTTAAAATATGAAATTTAAATAAAGTGATATTAATATTTTTACAATTTACATATTATAGTAATTTATTATAAAACGTTAAATTTTTAACTGGTCTTATACTCTTTATATAAAATACAATGACATTTTGTAACAAAATAATCCATTGCAATAGCTATTATGAACTTAATAAAATATAATATACTTATACATAATTAAAATTAAGAAAAATTATTATACTAGAATTTCAAAGTAAGTATATAGATAATAACTATTAAATTATACAGGTAAAATAAAATGTATTTTTATTTTAATCATGTACTATAAAAAAACATTTTTCAAAGGCAGAAAGGACTTATTTATTCTTCGCTAATAATATTCTAAGACAATTGGTAAATTAATTTAAATTTGCGTACATTCTAAAAATTCTAAATTATTGTGTTACATTAATGTAAAAAATATTCGATGTTTGCGTAATAAGAATAAATATTTATTTTTCCATATTGTAAAATGTATATAAGTACAATGGTAATAATGAAAAAATATGTATAGTTCAAAATATACAATAATATATACTAATAAATATATTTTGATAGGTAAATTTCTTACATTATTTCTTATATTTTCTACATAATTGAATAAAAACCTACTACCTACATATATATTATATATAATAGTTTTATAGACATACACATTTGGGTGCAGCATAAATAATCCTATTAAAATGTATTTTATAATTGATATTCGATAGAGAGAATATACGTATACTAATACCTAACTATAATACCTACACAGGTAGGGTCTGAACTAAGGTGTGAAATAGAATTTATTTAAAATTAAGCAACTAGAAGAAATTTACACAGCTGGGCTAAAGTGTACACTCTACACTACCTATCATTATTTACAGAAACCTATCATTTCTTAATTTGTCTATGAGCTACTCACGGAGCGTGTGTAATTTACCACCAGCATTGGTCTAAAATATATGAAAAATACATGTGCTTCGATCTCCTTATACGCTAATACGCGATAGTGTAATAATATGAAGACATGTAGTTAATATTTATAGGTCATCTGTGTTGCTAAAAATTGTATATTAATAAACGTCTACGTGTATTGTAAATGTTTACTTAGTTGTTATTTAAATAAGTAAGCACCATAAACATCGTACCTTTTTAGAAAATAATCATATTGTTTTTTCGCACCGCACTATGTATGCTTGTATTTTGTAGTTCTCCCATCAATAAATATGATTTTTTATAAAGTTTTAATATCATTGTCAGTGACAGTGATATCAATTATAAAATTTAGTGATGCTAGCTATACAGGTAACAACTAACAATGATTTTTAATTTTATTTTTAAATTAGAATATGAAATTTAAATAAAGTAATATTAATATTTTTATATTTTACATATTTTAATAGTTAAATATTAAAATTTTAACTGGTCTTATACTCTTTTTATATAATAGAATAATATTTTGTAACAAAATAATAAATAATAATTCGTAATGGCTATTATGAATGTATTATAATATAATGTATACATGATTAAATTAAAAAAATTGTTCGTATTAGAATTTAAAATTAAGGATATAGATAATACATAATAAATTATACAGGTAAAATATAACATATTTTTATTTTAATCATATACCACAAAAAAAACATTTTTCAAAGACAGAAAGGACATTATTATAGTTTATTAATAATATTCTACAATTAATCCAAAATTATTATTTTATATTAATGTAAAAAAAAAGATAGATTTTTACGAAAAAGAATAATTATTTATTTTTTCTACATCTTATAACAGTTATATTATTTGTATAAATACGTTATGTAAATGTCAATATTAATAACAAAAAACCGTAAAATATTTATTAAAGTACAAAAGAAATAATAAAAAAATATGTTTATTTCAAAATATATATTGTCTACCAATCAAACTTATTTTTACACGTGTTATTTTTAAAAAACAATTTCATTGTATTTTTATTTTAATATTATAAAGACAAAATGTTCTTGATTAAGTAAAATCAGCGTTAAATACTAACTTCACTTATAGATAATTAACAATATATATTTAATTTTGATAAAATTCAGACATAATATCTAAGTAACTAAAATAGTGACTTTAGAAGTAGCCAGTATGATTTATTTTGCAAGGTATTAATTGTTTCTAAGCCTACAAATTTAATATATACAGTTAAATAGCTAAAAGTATGAAATAAATAAAGTAGTAATTATTAATTAGTATTTAAATTTACTGCGTATAATTAAATAAAAAGTTTGTGTAACATAAAACTTTCGGTATTTAAAAATTTGATCTTTTAACATAAGAGATATTTTGACGAACAATAAATTATAATATTATAATATATATTATTTATTCAGTTATATCCATACAGTAACATAAAAATTAATTTTAAAATCTTTATTTGTATGTCATTTATGCTTATTATATTAATTTAATTGAGTTTGTTATTTTTTTTAGAATGCTATAGTAAGGAAAATAAATTATTAAACTTTTCATGTTAAAATTAATTTATACACTTTAAAAACAATAAATAAAAACAAATATTACGTTTTTTATTGCACACCTTTAGAATACTTATATAATATGGTCAATGTAAATTGTGTAATAAAATTGAAATTGAAATTTTAAAAAATTTACATTTATATATATTTAACATATTTTTATGAACTATATTTATTTATGTTTGCGATTTAGCCCTATAAAGTTTCTCCTGTCTACCTCAAAGTTACACCAATATTTTTCGAATTTCATAGAGCAACTTCGTACATTTCTCTAATATTATCCTACTTCCTTCAAACATTCACAAGTATTTAGGAACCTATTTCTTCTAAAAACATTTTTAATATAAATTATTTTTTAGATAAATATTTATTTGAAGAATGTTTCCATAAAATATTTTTTTGAATACGTTTTATGTTTTTCAATATTATATATATAATACCGGTATTCAATTTACAGATGATTTATATGCGTTGGGGTTTGGAGGTAAGTACTTAGTTAGTATACGTTTATGGAACTGACTGCAACTTATAAATTCAATTTGTGTAAATCTTGTTTCTATATTATTCAGATAAATAGGTTTATATATTCTCTAATGATTGTAATTAATCTAATTTATAAATAAAATATGAATATAATTTACTTGTAATACAATATTAATTTTTATAGATAATGGATATAGAAACTATTGTAGTGTAATGCGATTTGGTAAGTTGCTTAGCCATTATGGTTATCTATAAATTAAAATTACGTCATACATAAATTACATATAATAAAGAATATTTACATGCTGTGTTTGAATAGTACTGTAATCAAATCTGATAATAATTTATAAGATATTTATTATTATATCAACATACTGTTACAAAGATATTCGCAAACCTAATATTTTTGTTGAAAATTCTCCAGGAATCACTATTTTTAGGTACCTTATATTATTAATAATAACAGTAATATAAATACAATGGTCTTCTATGAAACTTATGAATTATTAGGATTTAAGAGTTGTGGCAGTCTAATATGTTGTGGAATGTAGAAAAATGGCAAATGTAAATCGATGGATACCTACCTAATATGCTAGGTGAGCTCCCTAACGAATAAGTACAGATCGAACAATTGATGATAACATTTATAACTTAAATTATAGACGTCCATTTAGTGAAATATTAGATAGTATTTTGAATCAAATTAAGAGTAGATTTTAATCGAAAGGAAACTTGGTAATATTTTCATTACTTACTTCTGAGTTGTATCAAAACATAATAAAGTATTTCCTGTTAATGAACTTAAGGGTTGATAGTAGCACTATGTAAAATTCCTTGATATTTGAAGGTTAAAAAAATGAGTTACTACGTGTTTTGTACAGTTCAGCAGAAATTAAAAATAAACCAATTTTTGAAGTAATCAAATACATGAATTTAAATAATTTAGACTTAGGGCTGAATGAAGTATTTAAACTAGCTTAATTAATTGATACTATTCAATGTAAAACAGTATCAAGATGCTACTATAGCAGTTGGTCCCAACTTTTTTCATTCTACGCCCCACTTGTATATTTACTAAAATATCATACCCCCTCTTTAAATTAGTTAAGTCGAATTTTTTTTTTCTTATTGAGACTAATAAATCATACAAAGTAATAACTATATATTATACAATATACAACTATTTACTTTTATAATTTTCACATAAGACCTATAGGCTACTTACATCTAAGGACATATCATAATTTAGAAAGCAATTGTTTAAAGTTTTTAATGCTCTTGACATCATTATCTTGTATTTGTATTTTGAATATGTAAAAACGATAGGAAAACCAATATTTAATAAATTATAGGTACTTATCAACTAATAATCATATAAACTGGCGGAAACCAAAACACGTCTATTCTTGAGCACCGGACGGTATGCATATTATAATATCTCGGTATGTCGTCAGTCGCGTGATGAAAGTGGGACCGTTCAATCTGGAAACAACAGATAATGTTTATTTGGATGTACGAGTGAGTTGCGTTCCCTCGATGATCGCAATATAGTTCATTCGTGAACGTTACACGCTTGGATTAAGATAGAATGGATTAGTAACGAGAGCCATATTACCAAGTATCCATGATGTTTATTCAGGTTAGGAGTCTTGTCAGATTAGTATGTATAAAAATAGCAAGTGTGTATCAAACGGTAGATACCTATATTCATCATAATGTTTGCCGACTAGATAACTGTCCTCCATTTGCACATCTGCCAAATCATTTTAAGACTATTGTAACGTCCCCTCTTTATTCGTAAAAATTTAAATAAACTATATAGTATTTTATGAATTTAGTTGACTGAAATCAAAATATTAATTATTACAGATAATTTTGACAATTTTATAGAAGTTGTGCAACAAGAAAACTTTAATGGTTCTTCTCAACCAACCTACAACGGTATGTTTTTAAGTTTTTTATCGTGAATTATGTTTTATTTGTTTCCATTGTGTTAACAATTAAGTATTTAAATAATTGAGCTTTTATATTATATTAACCAATAATGCCGATTATTTTAATAATATACCTTTATATTTTTGTCATTATTCCGATTATAATCAGAATATAATTGTTAAAATTATTATGATCCTAAAAAAGTGATGCTTATAAATTAATGATTATATCACTTATATCCAAGTAAATATAGTTGATAAAAAAGGACACCAGTAAAAAGGATGTTTTTTATAAACGTGTAATAACTTAAATATATATTTTATTTTTATATAAATTTATTATAGTGTCATAGTTTCAACAATTTTTTGTTTTTACAATAATTCTAACAATTACCTACAAACAATTTTTTTATTTAGTTTTATTTTTTGTATGCACTGGAAAGAAAGTACGATAGTATTTTAATATCATTAAAAGTATAGGGAATATTAAGGAAGTTTGGATAACTCAATTTTATTGACAAGGTTATTTGAACGTCATTACGAATACTAACTGTGGCGAACTGGTCACCGAAGAAGTCTAATTTTCTATACTAAATTACGGTGTATACTTTCGGAATATTTATTTATCTAACATGTACATAGCACATGGTTGGATATGACCTATAAAAAGCATCGGGATTAGTATACCTAACCAGAAAATTAACAACATTCCTCTTCTATACACTGGCACAGTACTTGCATTCCCGAGTTATAGAAAAATAATGTTTATTTGAATATTTCAAACAATACATTCTTCCACACCATATATTATAATAAATAAGTATTCCAAGCAATGACCTAAGAGTGAAAAATACCCAAGAATTTCAAAATTATTAAGTTCAAGTTTCTACTGATTATGTAACGTGAAATTAAATTAAACAAATCATTAAAAATCTCACTAATAAAAATAAGCATTGGATTATGACAGAATTCAGTTTCTTTGATATTTTCCGGTTAAAAAGTGAGTTATCACATGTTTTGTACAGTTCACCTGAATTTAATGATAAATAAATTTAAAATAATCAAATTCGTTAATTTTAATAAACTAGACTTAGGGCTGAAAAAAGTATATAAACTAGCTAAATTAATTGCAACTATTCCAAGTATAACAGCATTAGTTGAAAGAACATTTTTAGCCATAAAAATAATGAAATTATATTCTATGTTTACTCATGGTCAATAATCAGGGAAAGACCCAGAGGAGAGTTTGGGAGGTCAAAATTACCCTCAAAATTACAAACTATATAAATATGTACAATACTACAATAATCAAAAATTAAATACTATTAAATTATAATAATTTATATAATGTCCACAGACTCATGAACATTTCTATAAAAATATAATTATAAATGTATAAATATACTTTGATATATTATGAAATACACGCAGTAAAAATATCGAGTACGTAATCGTGCAGCCGGCGCATATCAACAAATTATATTCCTAAATTGAATAACATGCGTATAATAAGCAGCGTGCCGTATGCGTGGCTGCCTTAATCTTTATAGAACATATACTGACTGTTATTTATAAAATAAATAACATAATACACGGTAAAAATAGTTTGAGAAATATTGTTGAGTCAGCTGATGAAAATTTTAAATGTAATATACATTGTTTGTTACTTTGGATTCTTTACAATAACATTGAAATATCGTTTTGAAAATTTCTTTAACATTGTTAAATAATGTTAGTACTTAATCTAAAGTAAACTTAGACGAACATCTTATTTTAATAAACATTTATCATATTGCATACAGTTAACATATAGAAAATGGAATTAGAAGTGGAATACCGTCGATTTTGTCTGGTGTACAATCAAGTTTATAATGAAATTGAACCGTTAAAAATAAATGAAGTGTTGAAAATTCATGATATACGCAGACGTGATTTCAGCATATACAAATGTATATACATAGTTCGTATGAATAATTTTATACACTTCCAGTCAGAAGTGCAACTGCATAAATAGGAGTTTAGCTGGCTTAAACTTTATTAATATATACCTTGTGACTAAAAACCGGCTATCAAATTAAGCAATATTTGGCATATAAAGCAATATAGCGCAAACTACCAATTTTAATAACGTAATAGTACATTAGTATGAATGAAAAATTACAGTAAATTATAGAAATATTCTTTACTATATTTATTTTTATTTGTATATATTTCAATAAAAATATAATTTTGTACGTGATTTATATTTTAATTGGGTTAGAATTTAGAACTACCTCAAATACCTTATATTGTGAAAATGAAAACAGTTTTTGAAAACTAAAATAAATTAAACATACTACACCTATATGTATACAATTAATAAAATAATAATATATTTATATTTAAATCCTTCTCAAAATATGAAATACTCAAAATTATTTAAATATTCCAGGTGTAAATTTTTTAATTAAATATTAATTTTAAAGCAACAAATAAAAATATCATTTAATTTATAATACTCAAGTTGTTGTGACTTATGTATTTTCTTATAGTTACCTATATTAAATGTTGGATTTGTTAAATATAATATAAATAAGGTAAATTGCAAGCGCAGCAAGCGACAGTGTAATGCATACTTGTTTAAACCATCTACACACTGATCTTTCGTAAATAAGGCAGACAAGTAGTACTAAAATATTTGGTTCGCTACTGATAAGAAGTCTATCTTGATTTCTCTCGGAATATTATCGTTTGAAAAAAACAGTAATAGAAGATTTAAAAATAAGTCCTGAGTTTTACGATACAGAAACAGAAAGTTCGTTGAAAAAGAAAGAGAAGAATTGACTGTATTTATAAATGAATGCAAATTTGTGTGTTATTTATTAATTATAAATTAAACAGAACTATAATAATAAATTATGATGAATGAGCATTGAGCATAGATAATATAAACTAATAATAAAATAATAATAATAATAGACTATATATAGAATCTAGATAATATTATATCAAACAACGACTTGTTCATTTTTTTGTCTATAATAATTAATTAATAATACTTTAAAAGAAATATTTATATTTTATGATTTACATAGTGTTCTATGATTGCAGGTTTTAAAAAAAATAGTATGTTTTTTAATTTGTTATCGTGAATTACGTATTTTTAGTTGCGTTCTGTTAACAATTAAGTTTTTAAATAACTTAGCTTTTTCATGTTGACCGCAATAATGCCGATTATGCTGATGATAAACCTATACATTTTTTTCTTTATTCCCATTATAGTATGCATAAAATTGTTAAAAATATGATGATCTAGAAAAATGTGATGATTATAAATAGTATTTATAACCAATAGGTATATTCAAGTTAATTTAGCGGATTAATATATTTATGTTTTTACAATAATTCTAACAACAACAAGTTACAAAATCATTTTTTTTCTCGTTTTCATTGGAAAGAAATAATGATAGTATTTAAATATAATTAAAAGTATAGGGAACATTAATAAGGAAGTTTGGATAACTCAATTTTATTGACAGATGACTTGAACGTTGTTACGCTTACTCACTGTGGCGGTCAGGGTCATTAATCCGAACTGCATTATATTAGAACAATTTATTGCCAACACGCCATATCTATACTATACAGTATACATGCCCCTAATAATGAGCCTACTTATTCTAAATAAACATATCGCTTGGTGCACTTTGAAAAACTTTAGGAACACCGTAAATAAAAAATTATTAAATTTGCTCACCGAAGAAGTTTAATATTATCTATACAAAATTACCATGTATACTCATGGAATACTTATTCATCTAACACGCAACCGGTTGTACATGACCTATAGAAAGCAACAGGGTTAGGTTACTTAAACAAAAAATTAACACCATTCCTCTTCTCCGCACTGGCGCAATACTTGTCACATTTCCGCTTTGTAGAAAATTTAACTTAAAACTTAGCTATGACTTATGTATTATGTTATAGTTACGTATATTAAATGTTGGTTATGTTAAATATAATATAAAAAAGATAATAGGTAATACCTGATTGTGTACGTGAACCTCAAGGTTCACAAAGTGGTTCCATACTATTCAACATCTATGTCCAACGGCTATGGCATTCCCCTGACTCCAGTCAACTCGAACAAATTTAGCCCTCTCCGCAGATAACACTACAGTTCTCAATCTACATCTAAGTGATAACCACAAACCAGTGGGTCCATCAAAATTATCTTACTGGTGTAAACAAATAGTGGATCTAAATAAACGTGTAAAGACGAAGGGAGTTTCAATTATTCGAAGCTTTATGAAGAATTATAAACTCATCTGGCTTACTCTATTACAATCTATTCGTATACATCTGCCTCAACATAAATAACAACGTGACAGTCAGCACGACCTTCTTAGTTAACTACATACAAAATGTTTACCTGTTAAATCTGTTAAAATTTGTAAATGTTTATTTACATGTTTTTAAATCAATTATTAAAATAATGTAATAAATTGTTATATTGTTATAACTTATTATTACGTCACTTATTGTAGTATACTATATACATATTTTCTTATAGATAGTTAGATATTCATATCTATATAGTTATCAAAGTCCTCTCCTAGATAAGTGGATTACACTTTTTATGGTTTCAGGTATTCATTGGCAGATTCTATTAACGTTTTGTTTATCCTTGAGTAATTTTGTACGATTATGAGAGAGCAGAGTAAATAATATAATACTTACTCCAACTAGTATAATTCGTTTTTTTAAATTTATTGTTGTATGCTTCCTATTCATTATGATGTTTTGCGTGATTTTTTAACAAGTGATTAATTTTTATCTAGGATTAATAATTCTGGGTAGTTAATTCTCAATAGTCTACATCAAAGTTATTATTTTTATCCAACAAATTAAAACAATAATTTTTAATTTTTATAGTTTGAATAGTAAATTAGACCGATAGTCAGTTCTGCTAAAAATATAATACTCTTAGTTAATACAATTGGTGTAACTAATACATAAAATACATTCTATACATTTAATAAAATTCACGTTTACAATAAAAATATAATATTTAAATATGTATTAAACTTTCTAGATTTTGTAATAAAATTTTTCAATTATATAAAACAACAAAAATGTGATAAGCATGGTAAGTACATATTATAATTCTAAAATGTAATTTTAGAAACTTTTTTACAAAGTTTTTTTACAAACTCATTTTACATAATACTTATTACGTAAAAAAATATTGTTACCTACTAAAATAAGATCTTTATTATAATTTATTATAGATCCTCCAAAGTCTCCATACCAATATTGTTCTGATCTCCGTAAGCAAAGAAAAATATAAAAATTCAAATTTTAAAAATGTGAAATTGTTTGATGTAATATTCTATGACGTTTATTAGACGTAATAATATACCTTAGAATGATAACATAATTTACGTTCAAAAATAATAAAATAACTTGATATAAACATAAACAATTGTAAAAAAAATTGTGTTCATAGACTATAATAAAAATGTACAATATCATGTAAGAAAGTTGTAGGTTCCCACAATGAACTTGTTTTATCATTCAATTTTATTCAATTTTAATTTATTATTATATTGTAACTTAAATTTAATATTTTAAAGAAGTTTTCTCCAAGCGAGAAGTTTGCTTCATTTAAATGAATAAATGATAAAATTTCATCATATCTTTATAAAATATTATATTGTAACTTAAACTTAATTTATTTTCTAGTACACATAAACTCTGATTATACGGGGTACCTTGATATTCGATATTCAATATTAAATTTAAAAAGTGATTAGATATACAAAATAAACTCGATTTAGTTTTCGATAAAACTATTCAATATTGTAAAATTAAAATTTCGAACGCGTATAAATACAGTTTAGATATACTTATAGCGCTTTAAGAAAAGATTTTTGTAAAAATAATATATTAATATTATAATATAGAATATTAAAATTTGTCACAATTCAGAAAATTGTATTTAAAAATCAAATATTTAAACTTACAGCTCCAGAGAGTGAAAGTAAAAATACAAACTTTATAGGTATTATTAAAATATTTTTAACTGTAATGTATTTTTAATATTATCAACTATACATTTCTAAGAATTGTATTGATTAATGATTTCAAAATACATATATTTATAACAATTTTTGATGAATACGTATTTTGTAACTATTAAACTATGATATTTTATTGATAATGTGAACATAGATTAAGTATATTATAAAATACATTATATTTATGTGATTATGAAAATATTAGTTTGATTAATTACAGTTTTATTTTTCTAGCATGTACGACTAAAATATAAAATTTGCTTTAGTTATTTAATATAAACTATTTTAAAACTTCACAAGCAATGAAGGGAAAGTTATTTTTAGTAATTTTAGTAAATTGAATTAATAAATAAATGTGGGCGCTATCGGTAGACGATAGAGAAAAGTGAATAATACACAATATATCATAAGACACAAAAGTATGATTCATAAATATATCTTGAATTTTGAATTTATTATAATAATTTCATTGAAAGTTAAGTAAATACTTTTAGCTTCGGATTTTTTTTTTTTTATATATAATCCTATAAATAGTAAATAGGTATTAATTGTTCAATTTTTTCATAAATGTTTGTAAAAATAATTCTTTAGAGACATATGTACTCAAATAAATACAAGTTACGCTATTTATTATATAAGATTATTTATATAGATATATTATCATTTCTAATATTCATAACATAAAGTAAAAATTTACAAAAGTCTATCTTAAAACATTTCGTTTAATAAAAAATAAAACAAATTTTTAACACTAAGATGTTATACAATATATCACTTATCTATAACAAATATTCATAAATAATACAATTTTATATTCATAACATTAATTTCATGAAAATTGAACGCAGTGCACACAAAATGAAAGCGTTCTTGCCCATCAATGCTTAACAAAGGTGTCGATATGGTATCATTGACAGTGTTAGAATTTAATAATAATTAAATTAATTTTTCAACAGGTTTAGCTTTCAAAGCATTATTTAAAGGTAAAATATTAATGCAACAAAACATAAAAATGTTATTAATTTATTATTTGTTTTTGAAAAAAATTGTATGAAGTTCTATCTATAAAATTGCCCTTTCTTGGTTTAAATTTGTATGTATTTATTTTAATATAATGATTTGTTTTTTTTTCTGTTATCACTTTCTGGGACAGTAAAATTGATTTAATTTTCAAAGATGGCAATTATTTCTGGTAGAAAAGTGGATCAAGTTGTTACTCTGTGCATCCCTATGTAAAATATTGTCAATAATAATTATAATAACCAATATTGTTTTGATCTCCGTACACAAAGAAAAATATATAAACTCAATTTTAGAAATGTGAAATTTTCTAATATAACTGATTTACGTTTACATATAATTAAATAACTTGATATAAACCTAAAAATGTTTTAAATATTTTTGTGCATAGAATATTATAACCAAAATGTACATTATGTAAGGACGTTTAAAGTTTCCACAGTGAACTTATTTTATAATTAATTTTTATTATATCTTTATAAATTATTATATTGTAACCTAAACCTTATATTTTTAAGAAATTCTCCCCAATGACAAACTTTGCTTATCCAGGGTGCCTTGATATTCGATGAAAAATATTTAATCTTGTAAAATTAAAACTTCGAACACCTATAAATAGAAGAATTAATTTGTTTAGATATACTTAGTATAGGGAGTGCTTTCAGAATATATTTTTGTAGAAACTTGTTGTTTATTTTTTTTTAATATTAATTTATGTCATAATTCAGAACGTTATATTTAATAATCAAATATTTAAACTTACATTTCAGCGAATAAAAGTAAAAATTCACAAATTACAGGTATTATTACAATATTTTAAACTTAAAACTATAATTTATGTTTAATATGATCTATATATTACTAAACATTTTATTAATTTGTTTTGTCGAAATGATATTTACTAACATACCCGTCTCGACTCCGCCCAAGATTTTGATTAATAATACCTAATTATTTATAAACTTTATCGGACCAAATTTATGCCTAAAACCTTCTCTGTGATGTCTTGTTTAATTTAAAAGAACAAAAAAACTGCACGGCGATTGAATAAGTTGTTTCGGAGTTTATCCCGAATATACAAACAAAGGCTATCATTTTATATATTAGTATAGATAACAATTATTGATGAATATTTACTTCGTAATTTTCAAACACTATGTTAATTTATCGATACTGTGAATGTAAATTAAATATAGTATAGAACACATTACTATGTAATAATGTAGATATTAGTTTTATATACAACGTTTTTACACATATTTTTCTAGACTGTAAAAGTAAAATATATGAATTTTTTTTGATTTATTTAATATATTTACTAGCAGTGATGGGGAAGTTTTTTTTTGTATTTTTGGTAAATTATATTCATAAAAATTGTGGTTAATATCTGTACAAAAAAAAAAATGAATAGTACATAATATATAATTAATAACACACAAAATTATGGTTTATGAGTTGTATTTAAAAATCAAATATTTAAAATTACTGTTCCAGAGAGTGAAATAAAAAATTCAAATATTGCAGGTATTATTACAATATTTTAAACTTTAGACTATAATGTATTTTTAATATCGTCTATACATTACTAAGAATTTTATTAATTTATTTTGTCAAAATATAATTTATAACAATTATTGATGAATATTTACTTCGTAATTTTCAAACACTATGACAATTTATCGATAAATCAAATATATTATACATTACACAACTTTGTAATTATGAAAATATTAGTGTGATATACAACTGTTTAATTTTTCTAGAGTGTACAAGTAAAATATACAATTTGTTTGATTTATTTTATATTAAATATTTTAAACTTTACTTGCAATGACGCGGGAAAGTTATTTTTTGTATTTTTGGTAAATTATATAAATAAAAAGATGATGCTTTCGGTACAAAACAGCGAAAATTGAATAATACACAATATACCATAATACATAGAATTATGGTTCATAATTACATCTTAAATTTTGAATGTAATATAATAACGTCAATGAAATGTAAGTAGATACTTGTAGCTACTGTTTTTTTTTTTATAAAACTTTAAATTATAAAATGGTATTAATTGTTAATTTTTCATATAAATGATTATAAAAACAATTCTTCAGATAATTAATACTAATTAATACTAATTAATTGCTTACTAAGATATGTATGAGTTATGCTATTTATTTTACATGATATTGGTAGGTATATTATTTTTTCGAATATATCAATTCGTTCTACTAAATACAAATTTACAAAAATCTATAACAAAAAGATTCATTTAATAAAAAATAAAACTATGTTTGTATTACATCTTAATGTTATACTAAGATGTAATACAAAATATCACTTACGTAGAACTATAAATTGACAAACATTCGTAAATAGTGCAATTTTAAATTTATAAGATTAATTTCATGATAATTGAACGCAGTTCACACGAAATAAAAGGATTCTTTTCCTTCAATCCTTAACAAAAATGTTGCGATTATATCATTGACAGTCTTAGAATTTTATAATAATTAAGTCGATTTTTCAATAGGTTCAATATTTTTTCGATCATTTTTTACAGGTACGCTATTTATAACTTTTTTGGGGGAAATGGTTACTTTGTATGGTCTAATTTCGCTACAATTAAAATAATTATCATAACAATTTAAATGTATAATACATCAAGGATTGAAAATTAGGAATTCAATTTCATTTTTATGTACTGAAAATTGATAAATATGTATAATAAATTAATATGTAATTTGCAATCTAATAAATTGTATTGGACTATTATAATTCTCATATTAATTTATATATTTATTAGAAAATCCATACATCAATATCATGGAAATTCGTAAGAAAATTATTTTATAATTTTTTAGTGCATAGTATATTTTTAGTTTGATACTTTGAATCCTAAGAACCAATTAGCTTAGACATAGCAACTATGTTAATTAAAGTTATTCATATTTACTTTATTAGAGACTAAAGTTTCTTTTAGCATGGCAGGTAATAACAAAGCAAAATACAAAGTTTAATTTAAATCTTTACTCTTCCTGGAATATCATGCTATATGTATACTATTTTGAGTACTATGATGAATTGATTTTTAATATAAGAATTACAAAAATTTTATAGTTCTTGAAAGCATATTTAATAACGTAAATTTTTGTTGTTAATGATTATTCGGCAGACTTCATATTTAAGACAAGTAATTTTAATTTTAATATATGTTTATGGATCATGATACGTATTTTACATTTTTAATATAACTAGAGTAAATTGTTTATAAATATTTGAGATTCAGATTTATTTATGATATTAATTGTGTTCTATTTCACAAAATGACCGGTTTATAACATAAAATGTAACGAATTATATTGATTACCCTGAAAGATTACCAAACACAAAAATAATATAAAAAAAATACACACATACAGAAATATTTATATATTATATAATAAATATATAATATATATATACTATATTAGTGTACTCCATAAACAATAAATAAATATCTATATATTTAATTATATGTCATAATTTTATTAAAAATAATAGTATAAAAAACGAAATAACAGACATGACAGTAGTATAGTTTAACTTTTCACAGACTTATTCATCAAAATGTAAAAATGTTGGTTTTAGATGAACAATTTAAATACTACATGTTTCTCGATGAGTATTTTAATAAAATGAAACGTACGTAGAGGTATTCATAGTAAAATAATAAAATAATGGTATAATACTACTATTAATGTATTACTTTTAACTTTTACATAATAATATTAATTTATAATTATAATACATCTTTATGAATGTAAAAATAATGTAGGTATTTGAATATACTTTACTAAGTTTTAAGTTATAGAAAGAAATTGGTTTTAATATTTATTATTTTTTAAATTCAAACAAACCCTAAAATCAGTATGGTTTCGTTTGTATACATAGTTTTATTAAAATTTAAATTGCAATATTCAAATTTCTATAAAAATATATTTTACAGTTTTATATTTTTATGTGCAGTAGTGATTTTGTTACATAATATTACATATAGAATTATAAATATATAAAATATTACATACTCGTAGTATTATAAATAATACCTAATAATTAGCTAAACATTAAAAATATTATGATAAATTGAACTTGATGTAATACTTTTAGAGGCAATTAAACGTAATATAGCATTTTATATTTAGGTAGTGTCGCAAGAGATTTGGACATCAAAATATGGTGTTCCAATGAATTTTATCCCAGATTCCAGATTCAATAAATATATATTAGTCATATTAAAATATGTGTTTTCAATAAATAATTGTATTGTAATTTTATTTAATCAATTACCTTTCATTTTATTAAGTTTGTTGTAAGTTTAAATGCCAACTGGTTACTGATAAATTATATATATTTTTTATGAGTATTCAGTTATATGATATTTAGAATACGAATTGAACAGCACTTATTAACATTTATATCTAAAACAAAAGCTTGATTATTAGTTTAAAAAATATAATATATATAGGTATACATAACATAACTCGTTTTTTGTTATTTTATAAATATGTGTACCACAAAATTCAATCCATTAAAGTTATTTAGTGAATACTGATAGCCATCATAATATAAAGTATCATTGTAATTTGCTATTATTATGTAAGGTAGTAATAGGGTACTGTGGTGACTGTCTACCCTGAAGACTGTACCGTATACCAATGAAATACGAAAACTAAACCTATTTGCTATTATATATTTTAGAAGTTGTAACAGAATCAGAAAATGTAGTTTATCGTAGTAGATAGTCGAATTTCACTTATTACCTACAAAGAAATGGTCGAATTGAACTTGAATTGAAAAAAAGGTAATGGACGAATTGCACTCGAGTAAAAATCAGCTTGTGGTTGTACTGCACTCGTTCAAAAAAGAGTTAAAATAGAAAAAAAACGTGAGAACTTGTTACGAATCGAACGAGTACGTATATAGTGAAAACAAGTTAAAGATATTACAAATCTTATGCTTACGAACGCTACGGGCTACCTATTTAATAGCATTATATATTAGTTCGTTAATGCCGTTTAAATAACGCAGATAATTATTGTCACCACAAATTGGCAAAGAATCTAACCTAACTGAATAATAAAATATAGTTATCAATAAACATATAAGATTAATACTTATATTTTATACGGTGTACTATTTAGACCTATGTAAACTACAGTTGGTACACACTTTTACGTCGCCGTGCAATTACGAACAATTTAAATTTTTATTAATAGTGAATTAATTGTGTATCACAGTTATACATTTTACAATAAAAAAAAATGTAATTTGTGGGTTTAGATAGCGTTGTACTCATCGTGGTTGTCTTACAAAATTATATATAAATGAATGTTCTTCAGTTATTTTTCGGTGTGTTAATACGTGACCACGAAGAATCACTTAATTTACATCGGAAAATGATTGACCCCTTTAAATGCATGATAATTTTATTGAAAAACTTTTTTTATGCCCATGTGCAATTTCAACTACTATCTGCTTTTTACCCGAGTGCAGTTCAACCATTACCTTTTTTAAACCAAAGTGCAATTCGACCATACCCACGTAATAGTTTAATATGTATTTAATATACTTAGGTTATTAAAATTCAATATTACTAAAAACTGTAAACTAATAAACATCTACGTGTATTGTGTAAATGTATACTTAGCTATTATTAAAATATTGATCTCTCGTCAGTAACTATGATTTCTTATAAAGTTTTTATAAAGTTTTTATAACATTGTCAGTGACAGTGATATCAATTATAAGCTTTGATAATGCTGGCAATTAAGATAACAACGAACAATGATTATTTAATTGTATATTTAATTTAAAATATGAAATTTAAATAAAGTGATATTAATATTTTTACAATTTACATATTATAGTAATTTATTATAAAACGTTAAATTTTTAACTGGTCTTATACTCTTTATATAAAATACAATGACATTTTGTAACAAAATAATCCATTGCAATAGCTATTATGAACTTAATAAAATATAATATACTTATACATAATTAAAATTAAGAAAAATTATTATACTAGAATTTCAAAGTAAGTATATAGATAATAACTATTAAATTATACAGGTAAAATAAAATGTATTTTTATTTTAATCATGTACTATAAAAAAACATTTTTCAAAGGCAGAAAGGACTTATTTATTCTTCGCTAATAATATTCTAAGACAATTGGTAAATTAATTTAAATTTGCGTACATTCTAAAAATTGAACTCTGAAGACTGTACCGTATACCAATGAGATACGAAAACTAAACCTATTTGCTATTATATATTTTAGAAGTTGTAACAGAATCAGAAAATGTAGTTTATCGTAGTTGATAGTCGAATTTCACTTATTACCTACAAAGAAATGGTCGAATTGAACTTGAATTGAAAAAAAGGTAATAGACGAATTGCACTCGAGTAAAAATCAGCTTGTGGTTGTACTGCACTCGTTCAAAAAAGAGTTAAAATAGAAAAAAAAACGTGAGAACTTGTTACAAATCGAACGAGTACGTATATAGTGAAAACAAGTTAAAGATATTACAAATCTTATGCTTACGAACGCTACGGGCTACCTATTTAATAGCATTATATATATTAGTTCGTTAATGCCGTTTAAATAACGTTATACCTTTCATTGTATGAAGTTTGTTGTACGTTTAAATGCCAACTGGTTACTGATAAATTATAAACATATTTTTTTATGAGTATTCAATTACATGGTATTTAGAATATGAATCGAACCGTGCATATTATCATTAATATAAATGTTTAACAATTCATCAAATAAGATTGGCAGGGGCCGATTTGACTCAAACTGTTTTTTAATTGTTCGTAATTGCCAGGAGAAGGTTTTACGAAAAATAATTTTCAAAAAACCTTTTTTTAACTTTTTTTTAAAACATTTTTTTGTTGATTGATTTTTGAGTTCCGGAGTGTTTTTAAGAATTGAAAAAAGCTACAGCAAGCTTAGCTTATAAGATTGTCTATATTACATAATTAATCGTTAAAATGGGGCCCCCCGCAAATACCAAAAAAAATGGATCAACACGGAGGAAAACAATTTTAACGTGGGTTTACTATATGGACTTAACAACTTTATTAAGCTTCCATAATTCCAACAGTAGTGGTAGCCGAATGGGTTAAGGTGTCATTTAAAGAGTGATGAACCCGCCCAATGTATCAAAACTTTTTTGCAGTTTTTTTTTTTAAGAGTATTTTTATTTTTGCAAAACAGCGTTTGCCGGGTCAGCTAACAAACTCATAATATTGTATATTGTTGTCAAGAATACATATTTGTAAAATATAAAAAATTAACGGTGGATATAATTTTTGTTGTTTTTTCCTTTTATGGGTTAATAGTATATTAATATGTATTGTTTAATTTAAAATTATAAAGACATTTAATTGTTAATAGCTCAACCAGATATGAAATCATTCAATAGTTTTCAAACTGAACAAAGAAATGTTGGCCATCATATTATCAACTTATTTATTTATCAAGAACAATCAACTATAATATCATAGAGTGGAATTAATATAATGAGAACAATATTGCTAATAGAATATAATAAATAATAAATATTATATTATATTATCAGTATGTTATTGACTAACAAAATTTTGTAATTTGATATTTTTTTTGCTTATTACAATAATAAAAAATATTGTAATTTTTTCATTATTAATTATATTTCATATATTATGTGAGACTGTAAAATGTATTTTTGTTGTTGAGAGTATACAGTTTACAGTTGCTTTCTGCAAGCATTATACCACGAGGGGAAACTTCCCTTATTAAAAAGCGGCTACTGATGGCTATGCATATCAAGCACAGTTATCAATACTATTTTTGTAATAGCTACGTTTGAAATGTATACTTAGATGTTGTTGAAATTAAAGCTTGAGTGTAATTTAAGATTGAAGTGTTTAACATGGATAGTAACACGACTTTATGATTTTAATAATAGTATAATATAAATGTAACATATAATATGTACACAACAGATCTAGAAACAAATCGTATGACGTAATGTATATCCAAGTAACTCTTGTACACACCAAAAGCCCTATATTTATGCATCATTGACGTCATATAGTTATATAAATATATATTTATGTGTGTGAGTGTGTGACATTAATAAGTATTGCCTCATATTCTGATTGAAAGTTAAACAAAATGATACAATATAATTATTCTGATACGGGCACCCGTGTGCTTACAAGTTAACATTTTGTAAATATTGTATACCTCAACAGTTGTTAATAAAATAAACACCTAATTTTGACATCGTAAATTTTCAGAAGATAATAATATTCTATATCGGCAGCGCCATATCGATGCTTGTTTTTTTGTAGTTCTCTCGTTAATAACTATGATTTCTTACAACGTTTTTATAACACTATCGTTAGTGACAGTGATATCTATTATAAACTTTAGTGATGCTGAAAATGAAGGTAACAACTAACAATGTTTTTTTTAATTTTACACTTAAATTTAAATATGAAATTGAAATAAAATGATATTAAGATTTTTATATTTTACATATTTTAGTAATTATTAATTGTTAAAATGTTTACTGGTCTTATACACTTTTTATAAAATACAATAACATTTTGTAACGAAATAATCAATTAAAATTACTATTATGAACTTAATAAAATATAATGTATATATAATTAAATTAAAAAAAAATTATTTTATTAGAATTTCACAGTAAGTATATTATAGATAATAAATATTAAATTATAGAGGTAAAATATAATATATTTTTATTTTAATCACGTTTCATAAAAAAAAACATTTTTCAAAGCCCGAAAGGACTTATTTATTCTTTGCTAATAATATTCTAAGACAATTGGTTAATTAATATAAATTTGCGTACATTCTAATAATTCTAAATTATTGTGTTACATTAATGTAAAAAAAAATCGATGTTTGCGTAATAAGAATAATTATTTATTTTTTCCACATCGTATAAACAGTTATAATATTTGTAAAACTACGTCTTTAAATTTAAAATCTGTAACAATAAACCGTAAAAGTGCTTATTTAATAATAAGCATATATTCAATAATAAAAAATATGTATTTTTCAAAATATATAATATCTACCAATCAATATTACGATAGGTAAATTTCTTAATTTACCCATGATATTTTTAAAAATAATTTCATTGAATTTTTATTGTATTTTTTAAAAGAAAAAATATTCTTGATTCGGTAAAATTCAGTGTGAAATAAACTTATACATACTTAACAATATATATAATTTTGCTAAAATTCAAAAATAATATCTGACAGAGTGAACTTAGCAGTGGCCAGTATGGTATATTTCGCATGTGATTAATTGCATCTGAGTCTACATATTTAATATATACAGTTATTAAAAAAGCTAAAAGTATGAAATAAATAAAATAGTTATAGTGTGAATAACGTAAAATATTCGTTATTGAAAAATATGATCTGGTAACATAAGAGATATTTTGAAGAACAATCAATTATAATAATATAATAATATATGTTATTTCTTTAGTTATATCCATTCAGCGACATAAAAATTAATTTTAAAATCTCTATTTGTATATTGTCATTTATGCTTATTATATTAATTTAATTAAGAGTTTGTTATTTTGTTTAGATTGCTGTGGTAAGGGACGTTAAAATATTAAACTTTTCGTGTTAAAATTAATTTATACACTTTAATCACGATAAATAAAACAAATATTACGTTGTTTGCATACCTTTAAAATACTTATATAATAAGGTCAGTGAATGTAAATCGTGTAATAAAATTGAATTTAAAATTTAAAAAAAAAACCAAAATCTTTATTAATGTTTGCGAAGTTAACCCCACCTATTTTCTCTTATTTTCTTCAAACATTCACAAATATTTTAGAACTTATTTTTTTTTAAAACACATTTTTGCATTAATTATTTGAACATTAATATTGACTTGAAGATAGTTTCCATAAAATATTTTTTTTCAATATATTTTATGTTTTTAAACAATATTATACATATTATAATTCCAGTATTTATTTTTCAGAAGCTTTAAAGGGGTCTCAGTTTGGTAGTAAGTATCTAGTTAGTATAACTTTATGATAATAACTGCAACTTCTGAATAAGCTATTTGTTAAAATCACATGTTATACAAATTCAATTTTTATAAATATTGCTTTTGTGTTATTCAGATAAAATAGGTTTAACTATTTTATAATGTTTGTAAATAATCTAATTTACAAATTAAAAATGAATTTACGTTTTAAACTAATTATCGTTCAACTAAATTATAAATTTACTTGTAATATATAATTTTTTATAGACAATGGATATAAAAACTATTGTAGTGTAATGCGATTTAGTAAGTTGCTTAGCCATTATGTTAATCTATAAATTAAAATTACGTCATACATAAATTACATATAATAAAGAATATTTACAAGCTGTGTATGAATAGTACTATAATCAAATCTGATAATAATTTATAAGATATTTATTATTATATCAACATAATGTTACAAAGACATTAGCAAACCTAATAATTTTGTTGAAAATTCTCCAGGAATCACTATTTTTAGGTACCTTATATTATTAATAATAACAGTAATATAAATAAAATGGTCTTCTATGAAACTTATGAATTATTAGGATTTAAGAGTTGTGGCAGTCTAATACGTTGTGGAGTGTAGAAAAATGGCAAATGTAAATCGATGGATACCTACCTAATATGCTAGTTGAGCTCCCTAACGAATAAGTACAGATCGAACAATTGATGATAACATTCATAACTTAAATTATAGATGTCTATTTAGTGAAATATTAGATATTATTTTGAATCAAATTAAGAGTAGATTTTCATCAAAAGGAAACTTGGTAATTTTTTCATTACTTACTTCTGAGTTGTATCAAAACATAATAAAGTATTTCCTGTTAATGAACTTAAGGGTTTATAGTAGCACTATGAAAAATTCCTTGATATTTGAAGGTTAAAAAAATGAGTTACTACGTGTTTTGTACAGTTCAGCAGAAATTAAAGATAAACCAATTTTTGAAGTAATCAAAAACATGAATTAAAATAATTTAGACTTAGGACTGAATGAAGTATTTAAACTAGCTTAATTAATTGATACGATTCAATGTACAACAGTATCAAGATGCTACTATAGCAGTTGGTCCCAACTTTTTTCATTCTACGCCCCACTTGTATATTTACTAAAATATCATACCCCCTCCTTAAAATAGTTAAGTCGAATTTTTTTTTTTGTAAGTGGTACTAATAAATCATACAAAGTAATAACTATATATTATACAATATACAACTATTTACTTTTATAATTTTCACATAAGACCTATAGGCTACTTACATCTAAGGACTTATCATGATTTAAAAAGGATTTGTTTAAAGTTATACAGAATATTTACAACCTGTGTTCAAATAATACTGTAAACAAATGTGATAATTTATAAGAGTTTTTTTATTATACCAATAATAGGTTTTTATATCAACATAATGTTACAAAGACATCCGAAGACCTAATAATTTTATTGAAAATTAAACTGGAAAAACTATTTTTAGGTACCTAATATAATTAATAACAGTAATAAAAATACAATAGTCGTCAAGAGAATAAAAACATATTGCAGGTCTACCCAAAGTCAAGAAGTTTATATTGACTTCTCTCGAATTATTATCGTTTGAAAAAAAAGTATTAGAAGATTTAAAAATGAGTCCTGAATTTTACGATAAAGTAACAGCAAAGTTCGTTGAAAAAGAAAGAAGAATTGACATTATTTATGAATGAATACAAATTTGTGTATTATTTATTAATTATAAATTGAAAATAGAACTATAATACATTATGATAAATGAGCATTCCCATACATCGGAATCAGCATTCGTCACGGCAATTACTTATATATTTTATCTTAGTATAGATTATATAAATAATCTGTCTAACAACGGCTTAATCGTTTTTTTTTTAACTTGTTCAAAATTTTCTAAAGCATCTTTGCGTTGCAAACCTGAAGTATCAAACTTAATACTTTCAACAATAATCAAACAATTTGTTTTTATATTCTTTAAATGGTTAATTTTATATATATATATATTTATTTTTACAAAATTGAAGTATATTTTTTATTTTAGATTCTGAACGGAGTAATGAATGTATTGATTTTGCAATGATGTATTTTTGTGCTTGTCATAACGCTTTGGAGTAGTATAGTGCTTTGATTGTTTACTTAAGTCCCTCTTTGAAAATCTAGTTGTTACTTTTAGAGTGTAAAAAGTAAAAAATTTCTAGTGGTTTTCAAAAGCGTCAGGATAAACCCTGTAAAAGTAATGGAAAAACGGGAATTCTTACGTATAACCACTATTCGACAAAATCGATTTTATGATTTTGCTGTAACTCAAAAACAAATAATTCTAAATACTTGAAATTTTCACAAAATATTTATATCAGCGTTATCTATTTACGATCAAATTATTTAGAACTTTCCAAACTATTTAAAGACTTTTGAAATTTTCATTTTTCTAAAAAAATTTTTATGAAATCCTGATAAAAAAATGTGGCTTTTCAAAAAATCTTTAATTGAATACAAGGTTTTTTATAACTTTTTTTTTCAAATAACTGTAAAAAAAAATTCCAGTGTCAATATTGAAAAAATTTTATGAGCGTATGGAATTTATTTTTTTACGCAATTGTGTAAAATAACGATATATTACAATTTGAATATAGGTAATAATATAATATATCCTACTAACCAGCCGGCAAACAAAACTACTCGTCTATTATTGAACATTCTCACCACCGAATGGTATGCACATTTTTCGATATGTTTGTATATACATGGGAGGGGGAGGAGGTGAGAGAAATTAAACCTGGAAACAGTAGATAGTGTTCAATTGGATGCGCGAGTGAGATGCGTTCTTTTCGCAAACAAATTCGCTTGTAGAAAAAATAGCAAGTGTGTATCAAGCGCTAGGTTCGGTTGACTACATAATATATTCATCATAATACAGACTGGCTAGATAACTGTCTGTGTCTTTCATCTTCCAGTTTATTGTCAGACCATTCGTAAAAATTTAAATAAACGTGAAAATAAAAATGTGTTCAAAAGTCACAGTAATATATTATGATATTTTTATATTATGCATTAGAGATGTATTTTTATATAGACTTTGAACAAATTATTAAACGAAGTCTATATTAATATACGAACCGTGGCACATGAGATGGAGTCATAATTTATCAATGTTTATAATATAATGTTTAATAATACTTAAAAAGCAATATTTCTATCTCATGATTTACATAGTATTATATGATAGCAGTTGACTGAAATTTAAATAATAACCATTACAGATAAATCTGAGGAGTTTATAAACAGTGAGCAAATTTTACGAGGTTGGAAACCAATCAACGACGGTAAGTTTTTAAGTTTTTTATTGTGAATTACGTATTTTTTCTTTTAAATTGTGTTAACAATAATTAAGTATTTCAATAATTTAGCTTTTTCATGTTGATCAATAATGCCAGAAAAAGATTATGCTAATAATACACCTATTTATTTTTTCTTCATTCTTATTAAAGTCTGCATAATATAATAATTGTTAAAAGTACGATGATCTAGAAAAGAGTGATGATTACAAATTAATGGTTATATCACGAATATCCAAGTAAATATAGTTGATTAAAAAGGGGACTAGTAGAAAGGATATTTTTATAGATGTGTATCAACGTAAATATACATTTTTTAAAATTATAAATCTATTATAGTTTCTACAATTTTTTGTTTTTACAATAATTCTAACAATTACAAATCACAAAATAATTTTTGTTTTGTTTTATTTCTTGATTGCATTTGAAAATATGATAGCATTTTAATATAATTAAAAGTATATAGGGAAGTTTGGATAACTCAATTTTATTGACAAGTGATTTGAACGTTGTTACGCATACTAACTGTGGCGGTCAGCCAATTAATCCGAACCGCATTTAATTACAGCAATTTATGGCCAACACACAATATACTATAATGCTCATTATACTACGTGCCCCTATTGAACCAATTTATTGAGCCTTTATTCTACATAAATATATCACTAGGCGAAATTGGAAAAACTTTGGGTACTCTGTAAATAAAAAATTATTAAATTTATTCACCAAAGAAGTCTAATTAGCTATTAGACTAATACTTATTTATCTAACATAAACCCAGTTAAATATGACCTACAGAAAGCATCAAGGTTAGGTTATAAACTTTAAATAATTAAAAATTCAGAATTGTAAATATCCATGGTTGTAGACAGCCGCATCTAGGATAAACTTATTTAAAATACCAATAAAAGTAAAAACATATTTTATTTTTTA
This sequence comes from Rhopalosiphum padi, assembly GCF_020882245.1. Classification (NCBI taxonomy): domain Eukaryota; kingdom Metazoa; phylum Arthropoda; class Insecta; order Hemiptera; family Aphididae; genus Rhopalosiphum; species Rhopalosiphum padi. The sequence goes on from NC_083598.1 coordinate 33,058,186, forward strand.
TTTGTAAGATAGTATTTTAACATAGTTATAAGTTATAACTTATAACAATAGGGAAAATAAGGAGAAAAAATTCTATAAAATTTAACATAAATCAGTGAGTGATAGTCTATTATCTGTTGTATTTCTTTAGAACAGATAGTATATCTTTTACTTTCGATTTCGATTTCTGTGGGTAGTATTAGTTTTATTCGTTTGTGCTTTAAACTTCTGTTGTAAAGTTGTTTTCAAAGAATTGAGCCGAAACTTTGCATTTTTCTAGGTTTTTTCATATTATTATTTCAGCTTCAAGAGAGGGAATCATCCCATTATCGTTGTATTAGGATTCTCTTTGGTTCTATTCATAGGGTATCGTCTCATTCTAGTTTTAATAGATATATTTTATAAGACTCATAATAATATCTATATAGTTATCAAAGTCCGTGCCTAGTTAAGTGGATTAGACTTTTTATGATTTCAGGTATTCTTTGGCAGATTTTTCTTATTTTGTGTTTATATTTAAGTAATTTTGGAAGATGACAAGGAAGCAGAGTAAATATAATAGTAACTTCATTTAGTATAATTCGTTTTTTAAATTTATCGTTGTATGCTTTCTATTCATTATGATATTTTGCGTGGTTTGTTAACCAGTGATTAATTTTCATCTATGATTTACAATTCTGGGTAGGTAATTCTCAAGAACCTTCATCAAAGTTATAATTTTTATCCAACAAATTAAAAAAATAATTGTTTATTTATAGTTCGAATAGTAAATTAGACCGATAAGTCAGTTCTGCTAAAAATATTATTCTCTAAGTTATTAGTTATTACCATTCATGTAACTAGCACATACTATACATTTATTAAAATTCATATTTACAATAAAAATAATAATTAAACATATTGTACTAAACATTATAGATATTTACATAAGGTTTTTCAATGATATCAAACAACAAAAATGTGATAAGCTTGGTAAGTACATATTATAATTCTAAAATGTAATTTTTTCTATAATAATTTATATAATTGAATTCAACTCAACAATTGCAATATTCAGATATACTTTTTTTATAATACTGAACACGTAAAAATAATGTTATCTACTAAAATAAGATCTTTGTTTTCATTTATTACAGATCCTCCAAAATCTCCATACCAATATTGTTCTGACCTCGGTAAGCAAAGAAAAATATAAAAATTCAAATTTTAGAAATGTGCAATTTTCAGATATAATATTTTATGACGTATTTTATATATAAAAACACGTCTAAAATACATCTATATTCTTAGTGCACTGTAAGAATAATATATTTATGTAAAAACTTGTTATTTATTATTAATTTTATTATTATTGTTTTTTAATATTAATATTTGTCACAATTCAGAGCGTTTATCTCCAGAGAGTGAAAATATAACTAAACAAATTAAAGGTATTATTACAATATTTTAAACTGCAATATATTTTCAATATCATATAATATACATTGCAAAGAATTTTATTAATTTATTTTGTCAACATACAATTTATAACAATTATTAAGGAATACGTAATTCGTAATTATCAAACTATGATAATTTATCGATACTGAAAATTTATTTTTATCGTTTAATAAAAAATAAAACAAAATTTTAACACTAAGATATTATACATGATATCAATTACCTATAACTATGAACTGAAAGGCATTAATAAATAATACAATTTTAAAGTCATAACAATTGTTTCATGAAAATTGAACGCAGTGCACACAAAATGAAAGCGTTCTTTCCCATCAATGCTTAACAAAGATGTCGATATGGTATAATTTACAATTTTAGAATTTATTAATAATAAATTGATTTTTTAACAGATCTCTTTATTCGATCAATATTAAGAAGTAAGCTATTTATGCAACAAAACATAAAAATATTAATTATTTATTATTTTTTTTTTTTTTTTGAAAAAAATTGTACGAAGTTCTATTACTAAATTTAAATTCGCCATAATTTGGATTAGATTTGTATGTTTTAATTTTAAAATGATTTATTTTTATTTTTCTATCATCACTTTTTGGGAAAGTAATATTGTTTTGAGTTTTTGAAAAGCGATTCATGCAAAATAGCGGATTAAGTTGCTACTTTGTGAAATCCAATGTCAGATATTGTCAATAATTATTGTGATTACCAATGTTGTTCTGATCTCCGAAAGAAAAGTAAAATATATAAAGTATATTTTAGAAATGTGAAATTTGTTAATATAATATTGTATGACGTATGTTCTAATATATACCTTAGAATGATAAGAAAATATTTTACGTTTACGTACAATATAATATTTGGATATAACATAGAATAAATTCAAATTGTATATTATGTAAGAAAGTTTAAAGTTTCCACACTAAACTTATTTTATCATTAATTTTTATTATACCCTTATGAATTATTATATTGTAACTTAAATTTCATATTTTTAAGAAGTTCTCTCCAAGCACAAACTTTGCTTATCCAGGGTGCCTAGATAGTTGATGAAAAATATTTAATATTGTAAAATTAAATATAAATACAAGAATGAATTTATTTTAGATATGTTAGAGCCTTTTATGATATATTATTTTTTTAAATTGTTGTTTATTCTTTTTGAATATTAATATTTGTCAAGTACTTGTCAGTACGTTATATTTAAAAAACAAATATTTAAACTTACAGCTTCAGAGAGTGAAATAAAAATTAAAAATATTAAAGGTATTATTACAATATTTTAATCTATTATTTATTTTTCCAAAATATAATTTATAACAATTATTGAGGAACACGTACATCGTAATATTATCAAACTCTATAATGATTTATCGATACTGTGAATATAGATTTAATATATTATAGAATAGGTACATTAATATGTAACTATGATAATAATAGTTTGATTTTTTCTAGCGTGTACAGGTAAAATATACAAATTGTTTGATTTATTTAATATACTTTACTTTCAATGATAGGAAAGTTATTTTTTGTATTTTTGGTAAATTATCTTAATAAAAAAATGTAATAGTCAGAAAATAGTGAATAATATACAAAATATCATGACACACAAAATTATGGTTCATAAATAATATATCTTAAATTTTGAATTTATTATAATAATGTCAATTAAAGGTAAGTATATACATCTAGCTTTTGGTTTTTTTTTTAAAGTCTATCACAAAACATTTTGTTTTATAAAAAATGAAACGAAGTTTTAACACTAAGTACTAAGATTTTATACAGTATATTATTTACCTATAACCATTGATTATAAAATACTATACTATAACTATGAATTGATATTGTTTAATTTGTTGAACGGGAAATTAGGTATACATTTTTTTTAATTTCGTACATTCGCACTTAATTTTTGTTATAATATGAAACGGTACTTACTATAAAGTACTATAGCCGTTCACCATTAATATGAATGCAACTGTGTTATATATAATAATTGATCCTTTATTTCTATTTATATAATATTTATGTGTTACAATATTCGGGGAGGGGAAATATTTCTCCCGCTTATTTTTATATAATACGAAGGGAGTTCGCTGTTTTTTACAAATTTGTGGATGGAACAGATAATTGGACAAGGCCCGCTTAGATAAGTGGCGTCTAATCACAATCGCTGTTCGGATGAGCGAGGCCTAGGCAGGCGCGCTTGGGGGGACTCATTTTGTCAAGGTTGTCCTGAAAAGGACAATTTATTTTCCACCTTGAAAGTCTTCTGGTTGTATATCCAAATGATAAGTCCTAGCGTCTGGTTGTCGCCACTGTCCGTATCTCGCAAGCTCTTCGCTGCTGTTCGCTCCACCGGGCCAAATATCTATGCCGCCTGAATCTCTTGGTGGCGCATCGAGTATCCGCGTCGGAGTTCCGGTCTAAGCCATTCTCCGACGTCGAATATAACGAGAGGTTACCACCTAGATAATTCCGTGGAATAGATATATTAGGCAACCGGCAATACACGGGATCATATATCGGTCGTCTTTCGCTGGTCGGAGCACTTGAACGTCGTGGACAGGAGTCGGAGTCAGCGTCGTCGTTGGACCGTGCGATCGTTTTGTGGCGATGCTCTATGAGAGTTGCACACGGGATCGTTGATATTGATCACGTGATATTTCTATGATGTAAGGAAGTACTTGTAATTCCTTTCTAAGTCCAACTTTTGGTGTTTTTACTCTCGTTCTGTCCTGTGATTGGTTCTACTCGTCCTGTGTTGTGATTGGCTGTCATAAATAATAGATGTTGGCTCTGTTAAGAGCCTTTTTTGTAGTGATTCTTTCTGTGCTGTTACAAATAATACATTAAAAATCTTTTTTTTTATTTGTATCACAAAATCTTATATACTATAAAACGCCAACTATGAAATTATAACAAAATAAAGAATTATAAATATCAAGACATTTAAAAGTCACATATAATTAACAATAACACAATTTTATTTTTGAGTATAAATTAAGACATCATTTTTGATGTCGATTGTTGACCGTTGATTGTCGCGGTCTCACGTATACTAAAGTTTTAAATCGAGATATCGACGGACAACGGCCGTATCGTTTTATATTATTATCTAATATCTTAATACCTTAAAATCTCCTGATATCATTTTCACTTTATCAATTATCGGTGTTCCGAACAGATATTCATTCTTAAATAATACAATTTTAAATTCATAACATTATTTTCATGAAGATTGAACGCATTTTACACAAAATGAAAGCGTTCTTTCCCATCAATGCTTAACAAAGGTGTCGATAACTTTAAATTAATTAAATAATATTTTAATCAATTTTTTAACAGATTCAATACTTCAATCATTTTTTACAAGTAAGCTATTTATAATTTTTTTTGTGAAAACTGTAACTTTGTACTGTCTAGCTATTGTTTAAAAACCACTTAACGCGAATATACTTTGTACGGGTAGGGTAAAATTATTCATTTCAGATTTTCATAATGCGGACACTTTGTACTATTAAATGCAAAAAGTATATATTGTAAATATAAATTATAAACCTAAGTAGTTATTGTGTATAATGTCAATTATTAAAATGTAAAAATTCAATATTACTAACGTAAAAAATCTAGTACGTAATCAATTTTTTACAACTATATTACCAAAAGTTATGTTAAAAAGAAAATTAAAAATGTATACAATATAAATACCTATAAATAAATAATAATATTGAAAAAAATCTTTTAAAACTCCATGTTATACATAATATGGCCAATGTATACCTAGTAAGGAATTTAAAAATATATTATTTTCTTTTTTTTTGATGCTATTCTTACATAAATTTAATATAGTTTATTATTGTCACCAGCATTGGATTTTTGTCTCTTATAAATTTTTAAGGAGATTTTTGTTTCGAATAGATTCTATAATGATTCTATAATGATATTTTATATAGGTATACTTAATGTATTCGTATATAATGGTACAAAGTGTCTGTGTTCTGCAATCTTAATTTTTATCCAACCTTACTAAATGTCCGCGTTTTGCACTATTAATGCTCAGTCGATGTCCAAAGTGACCTAGAACTTTTTTATTGCCATCACTTTCTGGGACAGTGAAAATGATTCGATTTTAAAAGATAGCGGTTGTTTCTGGTAGAAAAGTGGATCAAGTTGTTACTTTATGAAATACAATGTTAGATGTAGTCAATAACTAAAACTAGGAAAAACAAAAAAGAAAATAAAGAAAAACGGGCATTTTTAAAATCAATTTTGTTTTTTTGATTAAACTCGCAAATGAATGACTATGTGTATATTCTGGAAACCAAAGGTTTATAATATAATTTTTAAAATATTTCAACTCTTACCAAGTTATTAATAGCTATTTAAAATGTTCAATTGTTTCACTTTTTTTATTTTTCTCATTATTCATGGAAACTTAATACTTCTACGTATGTATATATACTTTATAGTAATTTGAATTTAATTATATAAATTTAAATTTTTCATAAATTTTAAGATATTATCTATTTTTATTATAGTTTGAATTTTCAGAAAGATGTTAATAAAATTTGATTTTTTTAAAATGATATAATGTGGTATAAATATATTATAATTTAATAATAATTAAATATTAATCATAAAATAAAATATGCAATATTGTTGGAAAAAAGTATTTAATTCTACCATAAATATTAAAACTAAAATAAATAATATTAATAGCTGTGTGGAAAAAAAACAAATTGTCATGAAATATTCTTTGTCATAAACTCGTATGTAAAGATTGACTGATCGTCTCAGCATCATTTTTCATAGACGATGATATTTCATTAAATTGGAATTTCAACGTAAAAATATTAGCATCACATACATTTCTACTTCATAAAAACATTTAGAAATGTTTTATGTATCTGTGCATTTTCAGTGGTTTGAACAATTGATTAGCCATGTTAAATTATATGTAAAGAAAGGATATTATAAAATACAGACATTTTTGCTACTAATAATATAATATCCGGAATAATATAAATGTTTAACACATTAAGGATTAAAAATTAGCAATTAAATTTCTTTTTATGTATTAAAAATTGATAAATATATACGGTTGAGTGTTCTAGAATCTAGAACATTCGGCTGTCTCAGCGTCTAGAACTTTCGAATATTATTATGTATAACATGTATTGTCAGCTGTTTGGAAACTTGATTACTTATGTTAAATTATAATATTTTAAGACAGAAAATTTCACTGCCTATACAATAATAATCAAAATAATATAAATGTTTAACATATCAAGTGTTAAAATTTGGTAATAAAATTTCAGTTTTATGAATTGAAATGAAAAATATAAATAATAGATGGACTATTATATGGCTAATATTAATTATTATGTATTTATTAGATGATCCATACATCAATATCATGGGAATGTTAAAATTTCGTAAGAAAATTATTATACAATTTTTTAGTGCATAGTACCTAGACTTTAGTTTGATACTTTGAATCCTATGAACCAATTAGTTTAGACATAGTAACACAGTTAATTAAAGTTATTCGTATTCACTTTATTAGAGGCTAATAATTATAACACAGCAGGTAATAACAAATCAAAAAATAAAGTATTTATTAAATCTTTACTCTTCCTGGAATAAAATGCTATATGTATACTACTTCTGAGTACTATGATGAATTGATTATTAATAAATAATTACATAAATATTATAATTCTTAGCAGTACATTTAATAACATATAATTTCTTTGTTAAAGACGATTTAATAAAGGACAAGCTGATATCAGGTAATTTTTATTTTAATATTTGTTTATGTATTATAATACGTATTTTAATAAAACTATACTGTACAATTTTTATAAATTTGAGATTGAGGATCATTGATCATATTTCATTTTCACGTTCTATTTTAGAAAATTAATAAAATGTCAGGACATATTATATCAATTACAAACCTTACTAAAAAAATGAATAAATAATTATAATAAAAAAATACACACAAACAGATATATTTATATATTATTCTATATTAGTGTACTCCAACAAGAAATAAATGTCTAAATATAACTATATGTCATAATTATATTAGTAATAAATAGTATAAAAAATTAAATAACAGAATTGAGAATAGTATAATTTCATTATTCACAGTACTTACTCATCAAAATGTAAACATTTTTGGTTTTAGATAATCAAGTAAACTATTACAGGTCTCTCGATATTTATTTTAAAAGAATGAAAGGTACGTTTAATGGTATAATACGTTTGAATTTTAATCTACATCGACTATACTAAAATATTATAAATAAATAAATAAATAAAATAAATAATATTATTGTGGTAAATAACCAATCATAAAATAAATTGTTTATATTTTTACATGACATATAAATCGTGTTGCCATGTTGGTATAGTAAATAGTATGCATAACGGCAAAAAGTTTTAAGTTATAAAGTATCTTTAATATTTATTTTTTTTGTGAATTCCAACAAACATTAAAATCTTAATGTTTTTGTTTGTATACAATATAGTTTTATCAAAATTTAAATTTCAAAATTCAAATTTCTATAAAAATATTTTGCAGTTTTTTACGTGGAGTAGTATTTTTATTACATAATATTACATATTATAAATAATATTTAACAATTAGCTAAATATTAAAAATATTATGGTAAATTTAACTTGATAAAATACTTTTAGAGGCAATTAAATTTAATATTGTTTTTATTTTTAGATGCAGTCGCAAAAAATTTAACCGTCATAGAATGGTGTAAACAACAATTTAATCCCAGCATCGAGAATCAATAAATATACAGTACATACTAGGCATTTAGATAAGTGTTTTCAATAAATAATTGTATTTAATTAATTATCTTTTATTGTATTTTAAAATGTTTAACATTGAAAAAAGCCATTGAATTAACTCTTGATGTCTAATTAAATATGTTTAAGTGTATTCAAATATAATATAATATTTAGAACAATAGTTAATCAGCCCTTATTATTTTATTAACATTAATTTATTAAACAAAAGCTTGATCATTATTTAAAATATATATATATATGTACACAGGTGTGAGATACAATAACATATCTCGTTTTTTTGTTAACTTATAAATAAACGTACCACAAAATTAAATCGTTTATGTTATTTACTGAATACTGATACCCATTATAAACATAAATCAGCATTGTAATTAGTTATTAATTTATTATTATGTAAGGTAGTAATAAGGTACTGCGGTGATCGTTTATTGTACCAATAGATACGACGGGGTACGTCGCTGGATGTGCTCAGTCATAATTGAAAATTGTGTATCGTTATAATAAACATATATACTTGTAAAATACGAGTATAATAAATTAGAGACGAATGGTATTGATGAAAAGACTATCGGTCGGCTAACCTTGCAAACGTCTACGAGGAGTACATGCTAAAATATTTTAATATGTTAAAATCTATTTAAAGGATGATAGAAAAGATGACTTATAACGTGTTATCAATTTACCACATAAATATGAAAAAAATAATATATAATAATAACAAATACCTAATAATAATGTTCATTGACCACAATTCTACGTAATTGTATAGGTACCTACTATACCTACAGCCTATACCTGTTATTTATAATAGTTTAATATACATACACAGTTGGTTATAGCATAAATAAACTTATTAAAATTTATTTTAAATGTATTTACTATAGAGAAACTATACTTGTAATACCTACACAGGTAGGGTCTGAGCTAAAGTCTGAAATACAATTTATTTAAAATTAAGCAACTAGAAGAAATTTGCACAGCTGGGCTACAACAGTGTACACTGTACACTCTACACAACCTATCATTATTTACAGAAACCTATCATTTCTTAATTTGTCTATGAGCTACTCACGGAACGTGTAAATTTACAACCAGCATTGGTCTAAAATGTATGAAAAATACGTGTGCTTCGATCCCCTTAAACGCTAATGCGCTATAGTGTAATATGAAAACCTGTAATTAATATTTTTAGACCGTCTATGTTACTAGAAGATGTATATTAATAAACGTCTACGTGTATTGTCAATACATTCGTAGTTGTTATTAAAATAAATAAGCACCATATTTTAATCTTTTTTCGCACCACAATATGTATGCTTGTATTTTGTACTTAGTTTAAATTTTTGGGTTATCTATGTCACTAGAAAAAGTATATTAATAAACGCTTACGTGTATTGTAAATGTATACTTAGTTGTTATTGAAATAAAAAAGCACCAAATTTTAGCATCATACCTTTTTAGAAAATAATAATATTCTTTTTTCGCACCAATATATGTATGCTTGTATTTTGTACTTCTCTCATCAAAAACGATGATTTCTTATAAGGTTTTAATAATATTGTCAGTGACAGTGATATCTATTATAAACTATACTGATGCTATTGACGAAGGTAACAAATAATAACGATTTTATAATTTATATTAAAATTAAAATATGAAATATTAAGTAACACTAATTTTAATGTAATGTATATAATTTATTTATTAAATTTTAAATTATATACTGACCTTACACTTTTATTATAAATTACAATGATATATTGCTACAAAAAAAAAAAAAACAATAATTAATTGTAATGGCTAATATGGACATAATATATAAAGTAAATATATTATCATTAAATTTAATAAATTTTATTTTATTAGAAGAGTATAAAAGTAAGAATATTGATTTTAAATATTAAATTATAAGGGTCAAATATAATATATTTTAATTTTAATCACATACCATAAAAAAAAACCATTTTTTAAAAGGCAGAAAGGACTTAATTATTTTTCGATAATAATAGTCTACAAAAATACAATTGGTGAATGAATTTATAAATTTGCATATATAGAATAATTCAAAATTATTATATTACATTAATATCAAATAAAAATTCGATTTTAGGTGTTAAAAATAATTATTTATTTTTTCCACATCATATAGTTATATTATTTGTAAAAATAAGTCTTGTAAATGTAAATTTTATTAACAATAAACTGTAAAAATTTTTATTAAAGTACAATAGTAATAATAAAAAAATATGTATATTGTATATTTACACATTTTATTTTAAAAATCAATTTCATTGAATTTTTCTTTTATTTTTGTAAAGAAAATTGTTGATAAAGTACAAATCAGTGTGAAGTATTATAAATTCACTTATACATATATAACAATAAAATATGTAACTAAGCTAAAATGAAGACATTATATTATAATACCATAGTGACTAATATAGTGGGGTATATTTTATACATTATTTAATGCATCTAAACCTATATATTTAATATAATATACAATGCCATTGTATTTTGAACAAAAATCAACTATACAAAAAAAATGCTCTCTCTTAATTTACAAACAAATCATACGCCCACTACTCACCTACGCATGTCCAATTTGGTGCAATTGCGCAGCCACGCACATAAAAAAATCCAAACTGTCCAAAATAAAGTACTCAGAATAATTACTAACGCCTCGTGGTTTGTTAAAAACGCAAATATCTACAAAGACTTCTAATACAGAATATCGAAGATCATATGAAAACTGTAGCAAAAAATTTCCAATGCTCTCTTCCAAATTCATCAGGTGCAGTCCATTATAATCTTCTCAATCACCCAACTCAACGTCGATTAAAACGAGGTCGTCCCCACTACCTCGTACGCTAAACCACCACCACAACACTCAAATCTTCTTACTACACATGCGCTCCCAAAGCGCCCAAAAAAGTTATCCGCTCTGTTATATTAAGTTTTAAATTTTAAACATTGTAAATATTATTATTTATGTAATTTATATTTTAGATATATTTATCCCTTAGTTCTTACATAAAAATATTTATAATTCTCACGTTAATATGCTAAAACTATTGTAATTTACCTAAATATCCATTGATATAGATAGCCTATGCCTAGGAATGTCTTATTTGTACTAAATAAAAAAAATATAATATACAATCATTAAATAGCTAAAAGTATGAAATAAATAAAGTAGTTATTAGTCTTTAAATGTACTGTGTATATTTTAATAAAAAGTTTGTGTTGCGTAAAACGATTGTTATTTAAAAATCTGATTTCATAACATATGACATAAATATTTTGTAGAACAATAAAATATAATAATAGAATATAAATTATTTCAATTATAAGGGATGTCAAATTATTAAAATTTATTTAAACAATTATTTAACTATGATAAATAAGATATATATTATGTTTGCATACCTTTAGGAAATTTATACAATAGGGTTAATCGTGTAATACAATTTTAATTCAAAATATAAAAAAAAAATCTATATTTATCCACATCTAACATTTTTTTATAAACTATGTTACATTAATTTTATTGTAATACATATATATATATATATATTATTATTCATTTAATAAAATTTAAAAATTATAACTGATCTTATGTTCTTATTATAAATTACAATGATATTTTGTAACAAAATAATCAATAATAAATCATAATGGCTATTATGAACTTAATATAATAATATAATGTATACGTCATAATTAAATATAACACATTTTATTTTATTAGACTTTAAAAGTGAGTACCTATATAGATAATAAATATTAAATTATACAGGTAAAAACCTCTACATTTATATTTTAATCATATACAAAAAAAAAACAATTGTTCAATGACAAAAAGGACTTAATTATTATTTGTTAATAATATTCTAAGACTTATTCAAAATTATTTTATTATAAATTATAATATTAATGTAAAAAAAAATCGTTTTTTGCTTAAAAGAATAATAATTTATTTTTTCTAGATCATATAACATTTTATATTCTTTGTATAAATACGTTATGTAAATTTCAATATTATTAACAATAAACCGTAAAAATATTTATTAAAGTACAATAGATATAATCAAAAAATATGTTTATTTCAAAATATATAATGTAAACCAATCAATCTTATTTTTACACGTGTTATTTTTAAAAAAACAATTTCATTGAATTTTTCTTTTCTTTTTGTAAAGACAAAATATTATTGATTAAGTACAAATCAGTGTTAAATACTAAATTCACTTCTACTACATATTTAAAAATATATATGTAATTTTGATAAAATTCAGATATAAGATCTAACATAGTGAACATAGAAGTGGCCAGTAGGAAATATTTTATACGTGATTTAATGCATCTAAACTTATAAATTTGATGTATACAATAATTAAATAACTAAAAGTATGAAATAAATATAGTAGTAATTAGTCTTTAAATTTGCTGTGTATAACGTAATAAAAAGTTTGTGTTACGTAAAACGTTCCTTATTTTGATGTCATAAAAAGACAAATATTTGGAAGAACAATAAAATATAATAATAGTGTACGTTAAATCAGTTAAATACTTATATCCATTCAGTGACATGTGTTTTTAAAACAATTAAATCTCTATTTATATTTCATTAATGCTTATTATATTAATTTAATTAAGAGTTTGATATTTTCTTTAGAATGCTGTGGTAAAGGACGTTAAAATATTAAACTTTACATTTTAAAATTAATTTATATAATTAAACCACGATAAATAAAATAAATATTACATTGTTTGCATACCTTTAGAACGATTATTTAATAGGGTCAATGTAAATAGTGGAATGAAATTGAATTTAAAATTTAAAAAAACCAAAATCCACATCAAACATCGTATTATGAACTATCTTTATTCATGTCCGCGAAGTTAACATCATCAACTTAATCCTATTTCACTCAAATCTTCACAAATATATTGGAACTTATTTCTCCTAACATAAATTTTTTATTTCAAAATAGTTTTTACAAAATAATATTTTTTAATTTCAATATATTTTATATTTGTCAATATTATATTAATAACGTTTAAAACTAACAGATGCTCGAATATTATTTGAAAATTAATATTTACTTGAAAATAGTCTCCAAAAAACATTTTTTTTCAATATATTTTATATTTTTGAATATAATACATAATATAATACCTGTATTTAATTTGCAGATGCTTTAAATAAGTCCGGGCTTGATAGTAAGTATCTATTTAGTATAATTTCATGATGATGTCTGCAACTTCTGAATAAGCTGTTTGTTAAAATCGCATGTTATATAAATTCTATTTTTATAAATATTCCTTTTATGTTATTCAGTTAAATAGGTTTTACCATTTTATAACGATTGTAATTAATCTATTTTATAAATTAAATATAAATTTATTTTTTAAAATAATTAACGTTCAACTAAAATATAAATTTACTTGTAATACAAATTTTTTATAGATATGGGATATAAAAACTATTGTTATGTGATGCAATATGGTAAGTTACTTAGCCATATTAATCTATAAAATAAAATTAAGTAGTATGTATTTGTATGTTCTGAGCACTTTTGGGCAGGGAGATTTTAAAAGTTTAAGCAGGAGTTTCCCGCTCAAGCCATTTTTCTCCTCCTTGTATATCATACATGTTGGTTATACTATATTTTTTTTAAAAAGTTATAAATTGTTTATTTAATCCACTTTAGTTTAGTTAGTAATAAACCTTCGTTTGATCAAGTTCTGTTATTTTTTTGTTACAAATTTTTTTTTAGTAAGTGAATATTTTCAGTTTAAAAAAATGAATTTTCAAAAATTTAGCAACAATTTTTGCTCACTTGTTACTTTAGTACGAAACAATGTATATCCTGCACATCCACAATATACTATATTTTCGTCAAGATTGAAAACATTCAATTTGTTTCCACTAACTTCATTTTAAGATAAATATTCATTAGCTGAATGCGGTTTTATATATTCAGGAAAAAAAAAATTTCGTTAAATGTTTTTGCTGTGGACTTATCTTACATAATTGGAAAAAAGATGATAATCCATGGATCGAACACTCAAGATGGAATCCGAAATGTATATATTATGGACTATTATCAAAAGGAAATCAGTTTATTGAAAATGTGATAAAAAAATACGGTAATATTAACAATATTTGTGAATGTAATTGTAAATCTAGGTCATATGATACTGTTTGCTAACAAATTGTATGATTACTTCTAACTTTTTTATGCTATGATAAATAAATATTTTTAGATTTAGTACATAATATATGCTAAAAGGACGGATATCGAACACTGATTTTGATACAACGAGTGATGGATTCATATTATATGACGATGAGTTCTACCAATGGTGAACACTTTTTGAACAACAATAATTTTCTAAAATATTAAAAAAAAAAAAAAAATGTAGTAAACAGCTATTGTTTTGAAGTATGAATATGATCAGTAGGAAGCTTAGCTTAAACTAGTAATTTTTATTTACTTCTACATATTATGTACTAAATCTAAAAATATTTATTTATCATAGCATAAAAAAGTTAGAAGTAATCATACAATTTGTTAGCAAACAGTATCATATGACCTAGATTTACAATTACATTCACAAATATTGTTAATATTACCGTATTTTTTTTATCACATTTTCAATAAACTGATTTCCTTTTGATAATAGTCCATAATATATACATTTCGGATTCCATCTTGAGTGTTCGATCCATGGATTATCATCTTTTTCCCAATTATGTAAGATAAGTCCACAGCAAAAACATTCAACGAAATTTTTTTTTTCCTGAATATATAAAACCGCATTCAGCTAATGAATATTTTTCTTGAGATGAAGTTAGTGGAAATAAATTGAATGTTTTCAATCTTGACGAAAATATAGTATATTGTGGATGTGCAAGATATACATTGTTTCGTACTAAAGTAACAAGTGAGCAAAAATTGTTGCTAAATTTTTGAAAATTCATTTTTTTAAACTGAAAATATTCACTTACTAAAAAAAATTTGTAACAAAAAAATAACAGAACTTGATCAAACGAAGGTTTATTACTAACTGAACTAAATTGGATTAAATAAACAATTTATAACTTTTAAAAAAAAATACAGTGTAACCAACATGTATGATATACAAGGAGGAGAAAAATGACTTAAGCGGGAAACTCCTGCTTAAACTTTTAAAATCTCCCCGCCCAAAAGTGCTCAGAACATACAAATACATACTATTAAATTACGTCATAGGTAAATTACAGGTTAATTATATTACCCAGGAATCACGGTTTTTAGTTACCTGATATAAGTAATAACAGTAATATAAATACAAAATGGTCGTCCATGAAATTTATATGAATTATTAGGATTTAAGAGTTGTAACAGTCTGATATTTTGTGGGATATAGAAAAATAGCAAGTGTATATCGATAGCTATCTATCTAATGGATTAGTTGAGCTCCCCAACAAATAAGTACTAATCGAATAATTTATGATAACATTGATAACTTAAATTATAGACGTATATTTTGTGAAATATTAAAAATATCAATTAAGTTCTATCTAATTCATACCTTTACCAATATTTTGATATTTATTTAGAACCAATTTTTCCGAATTTTACAAAGCAACTTTGTACATTCCTCCAACATTATCTTACTTCCTTCAAACCTTCACAAATATTTTGGAACTTCTTTCTTATAAAAAATATTTTTTTACAATTATTTTAAGATTAATGCTGATTGCAACTTTTGGATAACTGACTTCTTAAAATTACTTGTAATAAATTTATTTTTGAATATATTGTTTCTATGTTATTCAAATAAAATATATTTCACTATTTTATAATGAGTGTAATCAGTGATACATAACAGTATCGTATTTAGATTAATATTTTTAATTAATTGCAAATTAAAAATTAATTTACATTCCAAACTAATTAGCGTTTAACTAAAATATAAATTAACTTGTAATGCATCATTTTTATTGATGAGGGATATAAAAAGGTGGGAAATGGAAATTGTGGCTGTGGGATCAAGATAGAATGGATTAATAACGAGGGCCATATTAACAGGTGCATATCCAGGATGCTTATTAAGATTGGGATTCTTAGCAGACAAATTTGCTAGTAGAAAAATAGCAAGTGTGTATCGAGGGCTATCTACCTACATTCATCATATTATAGACTAATTAGGTAACTGTCTAACATCTGCAAGTTCATTTTCAGACCATTATTCATAAAAATTAAAATAAGCATGAATATATAAATGTATTCACATGTCATTATGTCACAGTAATATAATATGATGATATTTTTATATAAAATAGAGATTTATTTTTATGTAAACTTTAAACAAATAACACACAGTCTATATCAATATACGAACACATGAGATGGAGTCACTATTTATCAATTCCTATAATAATTAATAATACTTTATAATAGATATATTTATATTTCACGATTTACATGGTATTTTATGCATGTGGACGTCTGTAATTTAAAAATGAACTTTTACAGATAATTTTAACCAATTTATAAGTTTTGTGAAAAAAAGATCTCAATGGAATAAAAATTACAAAGGTATAATTTTAAATTTGTTATCTTGAATTACGTATATCAGCGTACATTTTATTAACAATTAAGTATTTGTATAATTTAGCTTTTTCATGTTGACCAATAATCCCGATTATGCTAAAAATAAACCTATTTTTTTCTCTTTTTTCATATTATAGTTTGCATATAATTGATCATAGTATTATGATCTAGGAAAAACTGATGAATAATATAAAAGATTATATAGGGACCAGTAGAAAATATATTTTATTTAAACGTGTAATAACAGAAATATATTATATTATATATATTTAAATTATTAATCTATAAATGTTTTAATATTATATTTTTGTTTTTACAATGATTCCAGGCACCTATAATTTATTAGCCAACTTCTTTCGTATTTAATATAAACATACACCAGGCGCACTTAAAAAACTTTAGGCAAATAAAAAACTATTAAATTTACTCACCAAAGAATTCTAATTAGCTATACTAAATTACCGTATATTCTCATGCAATACTTATTTATCTAACATGCACCCGGTAGAATATGACCTATAGAAAGCAACAGGGTTAGGTTACCTAACCAAAAAATTAACTTGTCATTTCCGATTTATAGAAAAATAATGTTTATTCAAATTTTTCACACTTCACACAATAGCTTCTTCCAAACCATATTATAAGTATTCCAAGCAATAACCTAAGAGTAAAAAATACCTCAGAACTTCAAAATTATTCAGTTCAAGGTTATTTAAACAACTTATTTATAATACCAATAAAAATAATTACAAGTTACAAGAGTTTTTATAATTTTAAATAACGTTATCAATGTTTACAATAAAAATAATAATAACATATTAACTTTCTAGATACTGTAAAAAGTTTTTTCAGGTATGCCAAAGCACACAAATGTGATGAGCATGGTAAGTACATATTATAATTCTAAAATGTAATTTTTTCTATAATAATTTATATACCTAATGAATTAATTGAATTCAACTCAACAATTGCAATATTCAAATATACTTTTTTTATAATACTGAACACGTAAAAATAATGTTATCTACTAAAATAAGAAATTTATTTTCATTTATTACAGATCCTCCAAAATCTCCATACCAATATTGTTCTGACCTCGGTAAGCAAAGAAAAATATAAAAATTCAAATTTTAGAAATGTGCAATTTTCAGATATAATATTTTATACATAATAATATATACTTTAGAATGATAACAACATATCTTACGTTCACAAATAATAAAATAACTTGATATAAACCTAAACAATTGTATAAAAATTTTGTTCATCATAAAATATAATCGAAATGTACGTTTCGTAAGAAAGTTTAAATTTCCCATAATGAACTTATTTTATCATTAATTTTTATTATAATATCTTCATAAATTATTATATTGTAACTTAAATTTAATATTTTTAAGAAGTTCTCTCCAAGCACGAAGTTTGCTTATTCAGAGTGCCTCGATATTCGATGAAAAATATGTAATCTTGTAAAATTAAAACGTTGAACGCTTATAAATACAAGAATGACTTTAGATATTCTTAGAGCACTGTAAGAATAATATATTTCTGTAAAAACTTGTTGTTTATTCTTTTTAAATATTAATGTTTATCACAATAATCTAGGACGTTGTATTTAAAAATCAAATATTTAAACTTACAGGTCCAGAGAGTACAAGTAAAAATACAGAAATTATAGATATTATTACAATATTTTAAACTAAATGTATTTTTAATATTATCTATAAATGTCTAAAAATAATATTAATTTATTTTGTCAAAATATAATTTATAACAACTATTGATGAATACGTATTTTGTAATAATATAATAACTCTATGATAATTTATTGACACCGTTAATATAGATTAAGTTTATTATGTAGTACATTACAATGTACCTAATATTATGAATATATTAGTTTGATTTACAACTGTTGAATTTTTCTAGCGTGTAAAAGTAAAATATACAATTTATTGGTCTATTTTATATTGAATATTTTTCAATTTTACTGGCAATGATGGGAAAGTTATTTTTAGTATTTTTGGGTAATTATGTTAATAAAAATATATGGTTGCTATCGATACGGTACCAAGTCAGAAAATAGTGAATAATACACAATTTACCACAAAACTCAAAATTATGGTTTATAAATGTATCTTAAATCTTGAATTTATTATAATAATGTTGACGAAATGTAAGTAGATAATTTTAGCTATCTACTGTTTTTTTTTTTATATATATAAACCTAGGTATTACCTAATTATCAATTTTTCTTATATTATTGTTATTAAGCTATTTCGTGCCTGGCGTGGTGACGGACGGTTTTCGGTCTCCGCGCTCAAAAATAGTTAGGATTACATGATACATAGCTACACAATTTCTATGCAATAGTTTTACCGCAAAAGTCTCCGGTGCCACCCAGATTTAATTATTATTGTAAAAATAATTCTTCAAAGATATAATAGCTTACTAAGATATGTATGAGTTACGATAATTATTATATGTGATATAATATTGGTACATTATCATTTCAAATATTCGAACTACTAAATATAAATTTACAGAAATCTATCACAAGATATTTTGCTCAATAAAAAAACCAAAGTTTTAACACCAAGATGTTTTACAAAATATCAGTTACCTATTATAACTATGAATTGACATTCATTCATAAAAATTACAATTTTAAATTTATAACATTAATTTCATGAACATTTAACGCAGTTGACACAAAATTGTCCTTTGTCCTTTCCCACCATTGCTTAACTAAGTTATCGATATTTTATCATTAACAGTTTTAGAATTTAATAATATCTAAATGAATTTTTAACAGGTTCAATACTTAAAACATTTTTTACAGGTAAACTATTTATGCAACAAAACACGAAAATGTTATTATTTTATTTTGAAAAAAATTGCACTATGTTATATTTATTAAATTTAAATTCGCCTTTTCATGGTTTAAATTTGTATATTGTATTGATTTTACAATGATTTGTTTTTATTTTTCTGTCATCACTTTCTGGGAAAGTAAAAGTCATTTAATTTTTCGATAAGCGAATCATGATGAAGAAAAGCGGATCAAGTTACTACACTGTAAAGTCCTATGAAAATTGAAAATCGGGAAAGACAAAAAATAAAACCGGAATTTTTATACAAATCATTTGTTTTTTTTTTTAGGAACTCGAAAATGAATTACTATAGGTATATATTTGAAACCAAATGTTCATATTATCAATTTCTAACTACAATATAAAATTTTCAATATATTTTTCAACTCTTATCGAGCTATTTATAGGCATGTAAACTTTCTATTTTTTCGGTATTTTTAATTCCCACATTACTTATACGTATAATGTATAAATTTTATTATATTAATACGAATTTAATTATGGGCATTCACATTTTTTATTAGTTTTATGATATTATCTACTTTCACTCTTTTACAATGTTTTCAGAAATATTTGAATAAAATTTGATTTAAATAAATTAATATAATAATATGCTATCAATATATTATATAATAATAACAATAATAATTAAGTTCTAATTATATAATAAATATATGGCAGTCGAATATTTTAGATTATTCGACTGCCCAGTGTCGATAACATTCCCGATAAAACGCACGAGAAAATGCACGTAACGGTATAGTGTTCTAGAAACTAATACATTCGGCTGCCTCGGTGTCGAGAACTTTCGAGTATATCTCGAGAAGATAATATTATGTAAACCATGTATTGTCAATGGTTTGAAAAATTGATTACTTATGTTAAATGATAATATTTAAAGACAGCAAATTTCACTGCCTATACAATAATAATCAAAATAATATAAATGTTTAACATATCAAGTGTTAAAAATTGGTAATTAAATTTCAGTTTTATGAATTGAAATGAAAAATATATATAATAGATGGACTATTATATGGCTAATATTAATTATTATGTATTTATTAGATAATCCATACTCCAATATCATTAAAATATTAAATTACCGTAAGAAAATTATTATATAATTATTTAGTACATAGTATACTTTAGTTTGATACTTTGAATCCTATGAACCAATTAGTTTAGACATAGTAACACAGTTAATTAAAGTTATTCGTATTCACTTTATTAGAGGCTAATAATTATAACACAGCAGGTAATAACAAAAAAGTAAAATATATAAAGTAAAACTTAATTCGTTACTCTTCCTAGAATATCATGCTAATTAAAAAAATAGTATAATTTTTAGCAGCACATTTACGTACATTTTCATTGTTAAAGATGGTTATAGGCAGATGGTATTTTTATTTTCGGGTAAGTTTTATTTAAATATCTCTGTGGATTATGATACGTATTTTAATATAACTCGAGTAAATTTCTCTAATATTGAGATTAAGCTCTACTGATCATATTAGTTGTGTTTTATTTAATAAAATAATCAGTTACTTACATAATATAAAAAACCTTATATCGATTAACCAAAGTTTACTCAATAAAACTCTAATTAAAAAAAAAAAAAAAATAATAATAATAATTAAAAAAAATAATTCACATTCAGATATTCTTATATATGTTTATATATAATATATATTATACTATATTAGTGTACTCCATAAACAATAAATAAATGTCTATTTTTTTTAATAATAAAGAGGTATTTAAAAAAATAAAATAACAGATTTAACAGTATAGTATAGTTTCACTATCCATTGTACTTTACTTATCAAAATGTTGTAAAACATTTCGGTTTTAGATATTCAAAAAGGTTACTTCAAATTTCTCAGTGATCATTTTCACAGAATGAATGGTATGTAGAGGTATTCGTAGTTAGATAATACAAAAATGGTATGCAATTACTTTTCGTTATTTTAACATCTACATAATAATATTAATTTAAAATTAAAATAAATTTTTATGAAACTAAGAACAAAGTAGTTACTCGAATATTAAACGTTTGAATTCGAATCTAATACATCGACTATACTATACAAACATTATAAATAAATAAATAATATTATTATGGTAAATAATCAATCATAAAATAAATTTTTTATTTTTGTATATGACATATTAATCATGTTGGTGTAGTAAATAATAATTTTAGTAAATATTATGTACAACGGCAAAAAGTTTTATGTTATAAAAGGAAATTAGTTTTAATATTTATTATTTTTGGAATTTCAACAAACACTAAAATCTTTGTTTTTGTTTGTATACATATTTTTATCAAAATTCAAATTTCAATAAAAATATTTTACAGTTTTTATGTGGATTAGTGTTTTTATTACATAATATTAGATAATATTATAAATAATACCTAATAATTAGCTAAATATTAAATATATTATGATAAATTTAATTTGATGTACCTAATATTATTTTTTTTATTTTTAGATATAGTCGCTAAAAATATGGCCGTCGAAAATTGGTGTTAACAAGAATTTAATCCCAGCATCGGGAATCAATAAATATATATAAGGCATTAAAATAAATATTCTCAATAAATAATTGTATTTAATCAATTACCGTTCATTTTATTATAATATCTTCATAAATTATTATATTGTAACTTAAATTTAATATTTTTAAGAAGTTCCAATATTAAAATAAATTAAATAAAAATTTTTTAAAATAAATAACATCGAGAAAAATTTATATTAAATATGTCATAAGTGTAAATGCCAAATGATTACTGATAAATTATATATTTATTATAAGTACTCAAATATATGTTATTTAGAAAACGAATTAAACAGCACTTATTAACATTAATTTATTAAACGAAAGCTTGTTTATTAATTTGAAAAATATAAATAGGTACACAGGTAGAATAACATAACTTGTTTTTTGTAAACTTATAAATAAACGTACCACAAAATTAAATCGTTAATTTTATTTACTGAATACTGATACCCATTATAAATATAACTTAACATATTGTAATTAGTTATGATTATGTAAAGTAGTAATAAGGTACTGTGATGGTGATCGTCTATTGTACCAAGAAGATACGACGGCATATATCACTGGATGTACTCAGTCGTAATTGACAATTGTGTATCGTTAACATAAACACATACTTGCAAAATATAACAAATTAGCGACGAATGTTATCGACGAAACGACTATCGGTCGGCTAACCATACAAACGTCAATGAGGACACGCGGACAAACACGCAATCGCATTCCATTTTGTATGTAGTCTACCAATCAGCCAACATCGAGGAAGTCAAATTCACTGTCATTATAACGATGACTCATCGATGACAGCATTATTAGATTTATTATAATCTCATATTGATGTTGGAAGCGATCTTAGGTAGGCATACTCATCAATGGCGCACCACGAGAAATCAACGAGTACTTTGGTTATTGTGGACGTGCCCGGCGGCAATGACGTGCATAAACAGAAGAAGAGACATATCGTACACTATGGCGACGAAAACGTTTTCCATCAGCCGAAGTCGTCGAACAGGACGACTGCGGCACAGAGAAAATGCTGCAGTCGATACACTACTCAAGTCATTAAGCCGACTACGCACGTTATTCGTCCACGAATCGATGATTCTGGTGGCTTAGTGGTTAGCTGTGAAAGCGCGGTTAACGATGCCACTCAATAACTAGAGTCACAAATATTACAACGACAGCGACACGATCCGTCGGCGGCGGAGATTTTCAAAGGTCAGCGTAGCCGGGGGGTCCGTTTAGACCGTGACAAGATGCCATTGATGTCACGACGCAGCCACAGACCGTAATTTATATATATAATATATATTTTTTTCACTCTTGAAATATCTCGTTGGGACGTCTTCCACACCGACATTGCAGTATTTTTGTAAGATCGGAAAATACCATTTGCGATTCGGATCGGCTGCTCTGCTCTACCGGTCGCCGTATTATTTCCGTGCGGTACCGATTGCGATCGGCCGTTCGTCAGCTTCCGACCGTGTTGCGACGCGTAAACATCCGGACGTTTTTATTTTGACGTGCGTCCCCGAGTGGGCCATCGCTTCATGGCGACCTATTCCACGTTCAACGCTTTAGTACGTTCTCAATGTTTTCGTCATTAATGTCCGGCTTGTTCGCCAGCTGCTCCATCGACGCCCGCCAACTATCTTCTACCGTTTGTCGTTACCTTTGTACGTGCGATTGTGTATTATATACCGTACGTGCAGTACCTATACTATACCGTTATTCGTGAAGTTTCGCGTCCGTCAGCAACCGGTCGTATTTTTACGTACCGATTAATTGTCGAGCTCTCGTAACTCAGTAACGATTGCGGTAATTGCTATTGTCCGCTCAGGTACCGCTATTATAGTCACCGTGTCAACGTCACTGTGGGGCCACACGATTGTAAAAAAAGGGTATGCTGTTCGGCTGACCGCCAAAAGTGGTCTAACTGCGTCTAATACCGAGCGTGCGACACCCGCGAACTGGTCACACCAAAGGTTGCCGGAGAACGTGCGGTAGTAACTTATCTGACGATTCCGTGCCTCCTCTTTCTCGGACTTCTGATCCTACACCGCTGTCGTCCTATCCGACGGCTTCAGCCATAAGAACTACGATTTTACGTATGCCGTCAATTCGTCAACTACTGTATCGTCAATCCACGAAATCGTCATATTGCAGATAATGATGATAATTATATATTATTATCGATAACTTCATTAATAACAGTTATTCAGTGAATTCGATTTCATTGATGTTGGCTGATTCGTAGACTGCAGCCGTTTCACTATTTTTCTTGTATAGTGTTTGACGTCTAAATTCTGAATTAAAAATGAACTAAATTCGAGTACCGTCTGATGCTGTGCCTCCCAGACGACGACTACAACGTTGTTTATTACTAGTCAGCTGTAGTGCTGTAGCTATGGGGAGGGACAGGCTAAAAATGTTTAGCAAGTTCAGTTTTATAATGCTTTCACAAATTTCAAATAATTCAAAAAAAGCGACTCATGCAAATCTCAAATTAGATCTAATCTTCATGGCACAGATATACAAACATACGATTTATGATTATTGATTATCAATATTATCATTTTTTATCAATTCTGCATAATGTAAACATTGCCATATTTACAAATGTCCGCCACAGACACACATTTAACCCTGCGTAGGTCTCGTGCCTTAATAGTACGCCAGTAGTCGCGCGGATTACAGTTGTAATCCAATTTTTTTTTTTTTATAGGTTCTAAGTCTATGTTGAAAATTTAAATTAATGTTATATACTAAGTAAATATTGACAAATGAATTGCGATAAAGAAAAAATTAAAATTTTATTTTTTTACTTTAGAAAAAGAAGTTTAACTTAAATGAGAATAAATAATAATTTATTAGAATTTATTTTCTTGAATTTTAATGATACACAATGCAATTAAATTTTTATAATATTTCTGTATAAACATATTAATATTTAAGTATTTTACACATATTTTTCCTTTCTATATTAATAACTACAAAAAAAAACAAGACTACTTTATAAATTTTTACAATTTAAAACTTTTAATCGTACAAAAAAATACATTTTTGTTGATTTGAAATAATTTATGATGATTCTTCACTCAGTTCTTCATCACAACACCCAATACAAATATATTTTAAATGATCTGGACACACCCATTTGTAACAACGTTCACGTGTTTTTCTCGTACTTTTGTTTCTTGCTCTTCCACATAAATAACATCGACCAATTCCCTTAGGACGTTCAGACAAACAAGGTGTATCTTCAACGAGCCCTAAAATTTTCATACCACGACTCCTAATATGTTTTGGTAATTTTTAATTTTTAATACGTCTTTCAATATTCGGTTTCATCAGCTGTAAAGCTAATCTTTCTAAAAAGTCTGATATTTTAGATTTATTGTTGATATTGTTAAATTTATTCACATTTAAAGTATTTATACATGATATATTAATTAGGTTAAAAAATAAGGTAAGCGGTCAACGACGAGAATTTCTTAAAACGTCATATAGACTACACATTTGGTCTAATCTATCAACGCCATATTTAGTTTGGTTGTAAAATGTAATCATCTCTGGTTTTTGTTAATCTCCTGTGTCTTGATCGATAGAAGCGTCATTATGCAGAGTGGATAGCAATATAACTACTTTATTTTTTTTCGGGACATATATTGTACAATCTTTTTGGAAACCAAATAATGACGAATTTATTTCCCTATTTTTTGAAATTGAAAATTCTTTTGGAATACTTGTTTTATTTTTTCTTAAAGTCCCCACTACTGTCAATTGTTTTTCAGTTAGTAAATATTTTACCACTGGAAGTGAAGTGAATCAGTTATGTTCCTTTTAGTACCCTCCACTGGCTGAACCATTCTTTTGACAACGCTTTCGGCACTATTATTCATTTTATAAGGACCATTTGGTTGTTGTCCGGAATAAACCTCCAAATTAAATGTATATGCATTTTTTACGTCTACAAGAACAAATATTTTTATTCCGTAACGGGCAGGTTTATTTGGAATGTATTGTCTGAACGAACATCTACCGCGGAAAGCAATTAATTGTTCATCTAATATTAAATATTCTCTCGGAATAAAATTATTTTGAAAATTTTGTACTAGAACTTCAAAAAGTTCCCTTAATAACATTAAGTAAATCGTCGTGCGCTATCTAGTATGTTTATATATCTGAGGCGATATGCAACTCAAACATAAACCAATAGATAGTACAAACAGTCCGTTTACTTGCACGTAACGAAATCAGTCGTTTATCTGAAAACGAATCTTCGTGTCATACACCTGTATAAATGGGCAAATGTATATGTGGTTAATTTTTTGTCGTAAACTCGTTCCCCAAATCATAGGTAATAAATAGGTCGGTTATAAATTCGGTTAGCCCAAAAATGTTGACACTTACAAAATATAAAAATAAAAAAATATCGGTGAGTTAATACGTCGAATACATGGTTTTATAACAAATAGATTTATATGATAACCTTACATTATTAGAATACAATTTTACTTATATTTGTACAATGAAATTACTTAAATCAATGTTTTATGCTTATTTGGAAAAGGCAGCGCATAATGCAGTGATCCACATTTTTCCTAATTGTAAAATTTTTGGCTGTACCTTTCATTCAGACAAAATTGGATCAGGAAAATAAAATATTATTATCTGAGTATTTAAAAGATTCGGAAATTGGGAAAAGTATGAAGTATTTTTTTGGTTTCAGTTATTTACCGCCCAATGAAGATTCCGATGGCTTTATAGATCTTATGTCGATAGCACCTGATACAGTTAGTTTAATATTCTCAAGATACATTTTAGAAAATTCTATTGATTCTAACAGCAATTTTTCATCAATAATATGGGCTCGTGACTAAAGGGTAATCCCAAAACGACAAATAGTGTCGAAAGTTTCAATAAACATTATAATAGCCAATTTTATACACCACATACACTCATACATGTGCGCAAACGAGTTCTTATACTAGGGGATTTCGTCACAGGTAACCAAATATAATAAATTATGCGCGCAATCCAGTTGTAGCAAAATATTTTATACTATGTCACTACTCGCTAATCACAATGTTTATATCGGTATGCGATTCGTATGCAGCCGATAAAAATATCAAGTGTACTAAGCTACTGTCTGAAATATAATTAAATTAAAATTAAGCAATTAGAAGAAATGTATACAGCTGGGATACAGTCTACACTTTACATAGCCTACCATGTCAAACGCTAATACGTAATAGTATAATATGTAGACATATAGTTTGAATTTTTGGGTTATCTATGTCACTAGAAATAGTATATTAATAAACGCTTACGTGTATTGTAAATGTATACTTAGTTGTTATTGAAATAAAAAAGCACCAAATTTTAGCATCATACCTTTTTAGAAAATAATAATATTCTTTTTTCGCACCAAAATATGTATGCTTGTATTTTGTACTTCTCTCATCAAAAACGATGATTTCTTATAAGGTTTTAATAATATTGTCAGTGACAGTGATATCTATTATAAACTATACTGATGCTATTGACGAAGGTAACAAATAATAACGATTTTATAATTTATATTAAAATTAAAATATGAAATATTAAGTAACACTAATTTTAATGTAATGTATATAATTTAATTATTAAATTTTAAATTATATACTGACATTATACTTTTATTATAAACTACAATGATATATTGCTACAAAAATATCAATAATTAATCGTAATGGCTAATATGGACATAATATATAAAGTAAATATATTATCATTAAATTTAACAAATTTTATTTTATTAGAATATTATAAAAGTAAGAATATTGATAATAAATATTAAATTATAAGGGTCAAATATAATATGTTTTTATTTTAATCACATACCATAAAAAAACCATTTTTAAAGGCAGAAAGGACTTAATTATTTTTTGATAATAATATTCTACAACAATTGGTGTATTAATTTATAAATTTGAATTCATAGAATAATTCAAAATAATTATATTATAATAATTTTAAAAAAATATCAAAATTTGGGTATTAAGAATAATTATTTATTTTTTCTACATCATATAGTAAGTTATACTATTTGTATAAATACGTCTTGCAAATTTAGTATTATTAATAATAAACTGTAAAAATGTTTATTAAAGTACAATAGTAATAATAAAAAAATATGTAATATTTACCGAACAATATATTGATAGGTAATTTTTTTATTTTTTACACATATTATTTTAAAAATCAATTTGATTGAATTTTTCTTTTATTTTTGTAAAGAAAATTTTGGATAAAGTACAAATCAGTGTGAAGTACTATAAATTCATTTATACATACTTAACAGTATAATATGTAACTAAGCTAAAATTCAGACATTATATTATTTACCATAGTGACTAGTGACTCACTAGAAGTGAGGTATATTTTAAACGTTATTTAATGCATCTCAAGTTATATATTTTATATACATATACACTATACAGCCCTTAAATAGCTAAAAGTATGAAATAAATAAAGTAGTTATTAGTATTTAAATTTACTGTGTATAAATTAATAAAAAGTTTGTGTTACGTAACACATTGGCTATTTTAAAATATGATCTCATAACATAAGAAATATATAGTTTGTACAACAATAACTTATAGTATACGTTTTTTCAGTTATATCTTTTCAGTGATATATCATTTAAAAATTAATTTTTAAATCTCTATTTGAATGTCATTTATACTTATTATATTCATTTAATTAAAATGTTGTTATTTTGTTTAGTTTGCTGTGGTAAGGGATATCAAATTATTAAAGTTTTCATTTTAAAATTTATTTAAACAATTTAACCAATATAAATAAGATACATATTATGTTCGCATACCTTTGGAATATTTATGCAATAGGGTTATTCGTGTAATAAAATTGAATTAAATATAAAATATAAAAAAAAATTATATTTACCCACATTTAACATTTTTTTATAAACCATCTTTATTCATGTTCACAAAGTTAACCCCTTTAACTTTTTCTTATATACCTCAAAATTACACCAATATTTTGTGACTGATTTTTTGAGTATATCCTCCAACTTTATCCTATTTCCCTCAAAATTTCACATATATTTTTGGACTTATTTCTTCTTAAAACACTTTTTAACATAAATTATTTCAAGATAGTTTCCATAAAACATTTGTTTTTCAATATATTTTACGTTTTTCATCTATATATATAAAAATGGAGCCAAAAATGTATAACAATTCATCAATTGAGAACGGCTGGGCCGATTTGGCTCAAATTTTTTAAAATTGTTCGTAATTTCCAGGAGAAGGTTTTTACGAAAAAAAAATTTGGAAAAACTCTAAACACCCGCACCATAAATATTTTTTAATATTTAACGTGTAAATTGTATACCTAAATTATAGGCGGCGTTTCCACCTACGTTTTTAACCTGACCTTTTTATCCGTTTTTATCGGCGTGTAGATATCATTGTTCTGAGAAATACCCATTATAACCTATTGTATTTATGGACATATTATGTGTGGCGTATTCATTATCTCGACTCGACCATATTATACATCGAATATTATGTTTCACTATATAAAGTAAAGTTTAAATTTTATAATTTTCGTATCGATTTTATTTATAGCCGTAAATACACTCTCCTTACATAGTTACATATTGTCCACTTTTGTCGAAAACGTTCTCAACTCACTGCAATGTTGAATATTGCAATTCCATAAAATCTATCAAATACGTTTGTAAATATTATATGAACAAAAGGAGTGACATGGCTGTGTTCAATATTATATATAATATAATGCCAGTATTTATTTTGTAGAAGCTTTTTTAGCGTCTGGGTTTGAAAGTAAGTACCTAGTTAGAATAAGTCTATGATACTGAATTGCAACTTCTGATTAACCTATTTGTTAATATCACATATTGTAATAAATTAAATTGTGGTAAATCGTGGATCTATATTATTCAGATAAAATAGGTTTAATTATTTTATAAGAATTGTAAATAATCTCACTTACAAATTAAAAATGAATTTAATTTTTAAACTAATTAGCGTTCAACTAAAATATAAATTTACTTGTAATTCAACATGTTTGTAGAAAATGGATATATAAACTATTCTACTGTGATGCAGTTTGGTAAGTTGCTTAGCTAAGTAATCATAATAATCAGTATAATAATGACATATTTTAAAGAGTCTTAAATAAAATTCTATGTGATAATGTATTAGAGATTTATTATTATATCAATAGTAAGTTTTTTTATCAACATAATGTTACAAAGACATCCGAAGACCTAAAAATGTTATTTATAATTATTCAAGAATAACTATTTTTAGTTACCTAATATAAGTAATAATATAATAGTAATAGAAAATAAATACAATGGTAGCCTATGGAACTTATTAATGATTAGGAGTCGTGGCAGTCCAATGTTACCTGATGTCTAAAAATTAATACTTAATATAGTCGAAAAATTAATTTCAATATAATTTAAATCGTTAATTTTTTTTTTATATATATCTTATACTAAGTATGATTGATGAAAATGCAATTACTGCATATCGTTATTATGTGAATAATGTGGACTGACTAGATAATTGTCTACCATCTGCCAGTTCCTTTTCAGTCGTAAAAATTTAAATAGGTAAACATTAACTTAAAAATGTGTGCATACGTCACAGTAATATATTGTGATATTATTATATGTATTAGGGATTTATTTTTATATAGACCTTGAATAAATAAAACGCAGAATTTATATAAATCTACGAACCGTGACATATGAGATGGAGTCACTATTTAACAATGTCCATAATAATTAATAATACTTTATAAGAAATATTTCTATTTCATGAATTTCATGGTATTATATAAGTGCAGTTGACTGCAATTTTAATATTTATTATTACAGATGATTCTAAGGAGTTTATAAGTTTTGCAGAAAAAAGAAAACATTTTCAACCAAACTACAGAGGTATGTTTTTAAATTTTTTATCTTGAATCACGTATTTAAGTTTATTCTATATTAAATATTTGAATAATTTAACTTTTTATCTTAACCAATAATGAAAATGCATGCTAATAAACCTTTATATTTTCTTCTTTATTCCATTTTTTTTAAAAGTTTTTAAAAAATGATATTGAACGTTGGAGTTGTACCACCAAAACATGTTAGTGCTT
Organism: Rhopalosiphum padi; assembly: GCF_020882245.1. NCBI lineage: Eukaryota > Metazoa > Arthropoda > Insecta > Hemiptera > Aphididae > Rhopalosiphum > Rhopalosiphum padi. The sequence goes on from NC_083598.1 coordinate 33,089,693, forward strand.
TACAAAATCGAATATCACACTTAATTCTATAATTAAAAGTTTAATGAACATTATCATGAACCATTACCAGAAAATATATTAACTAGACAAAAACTTAGTAATAATCTAAAACGAAAAGCAGTTAATGAAATGATGACATGTTTATTAGGCCATAAAAGGTTATACATTCTGAACTAAAAAATGACAATATTGAAAATATAACTACTACAGATGTTTTATTAATAAAAAGAAATACCCATATTGCTTGATCTACAAAATTACCTAAATTGCCTACTACGCTAACAAAAATTCACGACACTTTCAATAATATGGAATTCAAGACGCGGGATGAAATTTACATCAAAAAGGTACATAGGGACGCAACTTACAGTCACTTAAGTTAATATAGTAGATTAAATAGACGGCCAGTAGAAAGGATATTTTTTAATCTATACGTGTAATATAATATAAATTTATTTATTAAATTATTAATCTACATTCAACAAATTAAATTTTTTATAATTATCTTAACTATTTATAACAATTTTCAAATTTAATGTTTTAGTTTTTTTTCTTGTTTACATTGGAAAGATAATATTCTAACTTTAGATAACTTTCTAGATATTGTAATAACATTTTTCGATTTTGCCAAAAAACAAACATATGATAAAGATGGTAAGTATATAAAATTATTAAATGTAATTGTTTTTATACTAACTTATATACAGATATGATATTTTTATAATATTTAACACGTAAAAAAAATAATGCTATCTACCAAAATAATATCATTTTTTTTCATTTATTACAGATCCTCCAAAAACTCCATACCAATATTGTTCAGATCTCCGTAAGCAAAGAAAACTATATACATTTTCTGATATAATATTCTATGAAAAGTGTTTTATATAATATATATCTTAGAATAATTTTAATATATTTGACGTTCACCTATAAGAAAATAACTTGATAAAAATTTAAAAATGTTTAAAATATTTATAATAAAAATAAGAAAGTTTTAAGTGTTAAGGATGCACTTATTTTATCATTCATTTTTATCACATCTTTAAAAATGATTATATTATAATTTAGATATAATATTTTTAAAACATTCTTTCAAAGCACAAATTTTGCATACCCAGGGTGCCTATATATTCGATATTCAATATTAAAGTCATTAAGGGTTTAGAATTTATTGAAAAATAAACTCGATTTAGTTTTCAATAAAAAATATTCAATCTTGTAAAATTTTAATTTAAAACGCTTATAAATACGAAAATGAATTTATTTAGATATAATTAGAGCTTGTATGAATCTATTTTTGTAAAAATATATTGTTTATTGTTTTTGAATATTAATATGTGACACAATTCAGAACGTCATATTTAAAAATCAAATATTTAAACTTACAGCCCCAGAGAGTGAAATTGAAAATACAAAACCCACACGTAATACAACAATATTTTTAACTATAATTAATGTATTTTTAATATAATCTATATATCTCTAAGAATTTTATTAATTTTTTTTGGCCAAAATATAATTTATAGCAATTATTGACGAATAGTACTTCGTAAATACTTTACTAGCAATGATGGGAAAGTTATTTTAAGTATTTTTGGTAAATTATTTTAATAAAAAAAATGTAGTTGCTATTGCTAAAAGTCAGAAAAAAGTGAATAATTCACAATCTATAAATTCATAACACACAAAAATATGGTTCATAAATATATCTTATATTTTGAATTTATTAACATAAAGTTAATGAAAGTTAAGTACCTAGATACTTTTAGCTATTGTTTTTTTTTTTTATATAAATCTTTAAATAGTTAATACCTAGGTATTACCTAATTAATTTTTCTTATAAATTATTTAAAAAATAATTCTTCAGAGATATAGCTCTGTCCAAGCAGAAACGTTGCTTATCCTGGGTGCCTTGATATTTGATGAAAAATATTCAATCTTGTAAAATTAAAATTTCAAACACTTATAAATACGAGAATGAATTAATGTTAGATATAATTTGAGCGTTGTAAGAATATAATATGTTCGTAAAAACTTGTTGTTTATTGTTTTTGAATATTAATATTTGACACAATTCAGAACGTCGTATTTAAAAAATCAAATATTTAAACTTACAGATTTTTGGAGTAAAAGTAACTTGATATAAACCTAAAAATGTTTTAAATATTTTTGTACCTATAATATTATAATCAAATTTTACATTATGTAAGATAGTTTAAAGTTTCCACGATGAACATATTTTATCATTATTTTTTAACACATATTTATAAATTATTATATTGTAACTTAGACTTAGTGTTTTTAAGAAGTTCTGTCCAAGCACAAACGTTGCTTATCCAGGGTGCCTTGATATTTGATAAAAAATATTCAATCTTGTAAAATTAAAAATTCAAACACTTATAAATACGAGAATGAATTTATTTTAGATGTAATTATTGTAATTAGAGCGTTGTAAGAATACATAATTGTAAAAACTTGTAGTTTATTATTATTTTTTAATATTGATATTTGACACAATTCAGAACGTCATATTTAAAAATCAAATATTTAAACTTATAGGTCTTGGGAATAAAAGTAAAAATACACAAGTTAAAGGTATTATTACAATATTTTAAACTTTAAAACTGCAATGTATTTTTAATATCATCTATACATTGCTAAGAATAGTATTAATTTATTTTGTCAAAATATAATTTATAACAATTATTGATGAATACGAATTTCGTGATTATCAAATACTATGATAATTTATTGATACTGTGAATATAAATTAAATAATATATTGTGGAACACAATACTATTTAATTATGAAAATATTTAGATTGATTTACAACTGTTAAGATTTTTCTAGACTTTAAAAGTGAAATACATGATTTGTTTGGTTTATTTAATGTACATTGCTAGCAGTGATTGGAAAGTTATTTTTAGTATTTTTGGTAAATTATATTAATAAAAAAACGTGGTTGCTATCGGTACAAAACAGAAAAAAAATTATACACAATATGTGATACACACAGAATTATGTTTCAAAGTTGTATTTAAAAATAAAATATTTAAACTTACAGTTTCGACGAGTGAAATAAAATTTCAAAGAATTACAGGTATTATTACAATATTTTAAACTATAATGTATTTTTAATATCATCTCTACATTTTTAAGAATTCTATTAATTTTTTTGTTAAAATATAATCTATATTCTATATTGATCATTGATGAATACGTATTTTGTAATTATCAAACTCTATGATAATTGATTGGTACTGTTAATATAGATTAAATATATTATACAATACATTACCTACTATGTTATTACGAAAATATAAGTATAATTTACAACTGTTTAATTATTCTAGAGTGTACAAGTAAAACATACAATTTGTTTGTTTGATTTATTTTAAATATTTTTCAACTTTACTAGCAATGATGGGAAAATTATTTTTTGTATTTTTGTTAAATTATCTTAATAGAAAAATGTAGTTAAAAATAGTGAATAATACCTAATATATCATAACACACAAAATTATAGTTCATAACTAAATCTTAAATTTTTGATTTATTATAATAATGTCGATGAAAGTTAAATAGATACTTTTAGGTACCAACTGTTTTTTTTTAAATTTAAATCCTTAAATAGTAAAAGGTTATTAATTGTTAATTTTTCTTATAAATGATTGTAAATATAATTCTTCAGATATATAACTTACTAAGATACTCATATGTACGAGTTAAACTATTTATTATATATGATTAATAATATTTAAATAATATCATTTCAAATATTTGTACTACTAAAAAAAATTTTAAATAATCTATTACATAACGTTTTGCTTAATAAAAAATTAAATTAAATATTATCACTAATATTTTGTACAAAATATCAGTTACCTATAACTTAAAATTTCCAGATATTCATAAATACTACAATTTTAAATTCATAAAATTAATTTTATGAATATTGAACGTATTTCACACAGAATTAAAGTGTTCTTTCCCAACAATGCTTTACAAAGGTTTCGATATCGTATCATTGGTAGTTTCAGAATTCAATAATAACTAAATCAATTTGTCAACAGGTTCAATACTTCAATCATTTTTTACAAGTAAATTATTTATGCAACAAAACATGATAATGTTATTAATTTATTATTTGTTTCTGAAAAAAAATTTGCACGAGGTTCTATTTATTAAATCTAAATTGGCCCTTTCTTTGTTTAAATTTGTATATATTGATTTTACAATGATTTATTATTCAGATATTGTCATTAATTTTAAAATTAGGGAAAAAATAAAAAGTATAATAAAGAAAAACGGGAATTTTTCCACAATTCAATTTTGTATTATTTTAGGAATTCGCGAATGAATAAATTGTTATATATTATAAATATTTATAGAAATTGATAATATGATATATTGATTTATAATATTATAATTTTAATTAGTTATTAGTAATATTACAAATGTGTGGTGGTCGAATGTTTTAGATTATTCGACCACCCCAGTGTCAGTGTCGAGAACATTCCAATAAAGAGCACACTGGAAAATTCACGTAACAGTAGTGTTCCAGAGTCCCGAAAAGGTAAACAAGACCCAAGGCTTCCCGAATTCGTCGCGTCACATACCGAGTCAATATTATTATTCTCTCGATCTACGCTGGTCTTTATATATTCATACTTTTGTGTTTTATATTTTTACACGATTTTCATATTTTTATTATATATCAACTTAATAAAACGTTATTTATTAGTTATTGTTTATTGGTAACTTATCCATTTATTCTCCACGAATGCAATATTCTCGGAAAAAAGTATTCTATCTTCTGTAAATATTAAAACTAAAATAAATGATTTTAATAAATATATAAATAAAAAAAATATACAATCATGAAATATCCCTTATTGCCATATAGACTGACTGAGAGTCTGAATCTTTTTTCGCATACGATGATGTATCATTGAATTCAACTTTCAACCTAAAAATATTAGCATCGCATACATTTTTACTTCATAAAAACCTTTATACATTTTATAAGTATATGTTACGCCGAATTCATGAAATTGCCGATTTCATGAAATCGGCAGAAAAATTGCCGATTTCGTGAAATCAGCAACGTTGTCGCCGAATACGTGAAATCGGCAATTTGGCTACCAAATTCACGTAATCGGCAAATTTTGATTGCCGATTTCGTGAATTAGGCATACTTTTTTCTGCCGATCGCATGAATTCGGAAACATATTATTATGACATAATTACAAATAGTGGATTATAAATAAACAATAATTGCACGCGTGCTGATCGGCATTACCACGTCGTAATCTTTATTACCTATGATGATAGATGCTATGATATGTACAAGCATTTTATCTTGGTCATTGAGGTCTTTTTATTGCACGTACATGTCCTAAATCATGGAAAAAATAAAAAACTTAGGGTGGGGCTGGAGACACATTTCCCCAGCCCCACCAATATCATTGAAATCATATTTTCAAATTTTTTCTTGAACTATCATTTAGCAGCCAATTAGCAACGTTTGTTAGGTGGTAACTGGTATCAATATTTTTTGGTTAAAATAGGATATTGTTTATGGAAATTAGTATTTTATATTTATTTGGAATTTTTTAATCAATAAAGAATATTATTTTTTATGAATATAAACTAATAATATTACATTTAACATTCAATAACTTAACAAGGTTTGTTAACTTAACTTTTTTAACTTTTAAACTATTTTTTATATACATATAATATTTATTATTACAATTTGATTTTATTATATTTCTGGCGTTTTATACATTTATTTAAATTAAATTATGTTTTATAATTTTTTAAGAAGGGTCTTGCCCATTTCACGCAATCGGCAGTATTATGCTTTTTAAGTTGCCGATTTCACGTATTCGGCGACAACGTTGCTGATTTCACGAAATCGGCAATTTCATAAATTCGGCGTAACATATACATGCATTGTGGGTGATTTGAAAGATTGAATACATATTATGTTAAATTACATGTAAAAACAGGTTATCATAAAATAAAGGAATTAAAATAAAATAATAGTCAGAATTATATTGAATTTATTTTTAATACATAAAAATGAATTAATATAAATAATAAATTAATATGCTATTTGCAATCTAATAGAATATTATAGTGGACTATTATATGAATAATACTAATTATTATGTTTTTATTAGCGAATCCATATACCAATATAACTAAAATAGTAAAACATGGTGAGAAAATTATTATAAAACTTTCTAGCGCATAGTTTACTTTAGTTTGATACGATTGTACTTCGAATCCTAAGAGCTAATTAGTTTAGTCATAGCAAAAAGTTAATTCATTTTATTCGTATTTACTTTATTAGTGTTTAAAGATTATACTGAAGAAGGTAATAATAACAAAGTAAAATACAAAGTATAATTTAATTCTTTACTTTTCCTGGAGTATCATGCTATAATGCTATATTAATATTATTATGAGTACTGTGATGAATTGATTACTTATATTATAATTACAAAAATAGTGTAGTTATTAACAAAACATTTAATAACGTACATTTTTGATGTTAAAGACAAACCTGAAGAATTCAAATCAGCGACAGGTAATTTTTATTTTAATATCTATTTATGGATCATGATATGTATTTAAATATAACTAGTGTAACATTTTTATAAATTTGAGATTAAGGTTTATAAATTGTTTTCCATTTCATGAAATAATCGGTTTATAACATAAATTGTAAGGAATTATATCGATTACTCTGCAAAGCTTACTAAACAAAATTCATAATTAAAAAAAAAATACACACAAACAGATACATATATATATATATTTGTATTTAGATACTATAATAGTTTACTCTGTATACAATAAATAAAAGTATAAACGTTTATTTTATAGAACATTATTTTATTAGTAATAAATAATATAAAAAATGAAATAACAGAATTAATAGTAGTACATTTTCACTATTCATAGTAATTATTTATCAAAATGTTGTAAAACTTTTTATTTTAGGTGAACGATTAAAATACTACAATCATATCTATCAATATTGTTTAAGAAGGTGTAGTAAGTACCTATAAGTATTTGTAGTTAAATAATAAAATAATGATACAATATTATACTTTTCATTAATTTAATTTTTTACATAGTTATATTAATTTAAAACTATAAAGAAATATAATATATCTCTAGCTATTACTTCGTTTATATACAGCAGTTAATGAGCATCAGTGGTGGATGTTCATAATTTTTCTAGGGTTGGGGGGAGGGGGTACTAAATATTATACGTACTTTTTTGTATGTGAACTTAAAATTCAAAATTTACTAAATGAGTCTTTTTATATAATTATATAAGGTCCAGGTCACCTGGACCCCCCCCGTGGCCCCTCGTAAATCTACCACTGATGTGCTTCGAGTTAATCTGAGAGTTAGATGCATATAAACACATTTTTAATTCGCATTAAACTGATATGCATTTATTTTATAATTCGTTTCGTAAATCGAACTCTTACTCCGGGATTAAAAAATGATTTAACGCTTTAATACGAATTAATATTTTAGTGAGAATTTTAAAATTTCAAATTATAATTATTTTGGTCATAGAATCCAAAGTTTAAAGCATGAGCTAAAAAACATTAGCATTAACTTATAATTTTATTAAACATCTAATCTCGATATTTTAGGTGCATTTAAACTCGCTCTCTAACGCGAATTAACTGCTGCATATAAACGTAGTATATGAAAGTAAGAACACAGTAGCTATTGGAATATACGTTTGCACTGGTATCTACTACATCGACTATGTCTAAAGATTACAAATAAATATTTACAATAGATTATTTAGATTATTATTATTATGGTAAATAATCAACCATAAAATAAATTGTTTATATTTCAGCGTGATAATAACTAGATATATAAATCGTGTAACACTAAAATCTTTAATTTTTAAACCGTGTATACAGCTCTACCAAAATTCAAATTTCTATAAAAATATATTACGTTTTAACGCAGAGTAGTGTTTTTAGACATATTACATATTATAATTAGGACCTAACATATTGCTAAATATTTAAAATACTATGATAATTTAATTGTATGCTATACTTTGAGATTTTATTAAAATATGTAACATTGTTTTTTTTATTATTAGTTACAATCGCAAATGATCTTGCCATGGAAAAATGGTGTAAACAACAAGTTAATCCCAGCATCGATACAAATATTACATATTAGGCATTAAAATAAGTGTTTTCAATAAATAATTGTATCGTAATTTTATTTAATCAATTACCTTTCATTGTATTTTAAAATACATAATATTAAGGAAATAATCGGTAAATCAACTCCTGATGTGTACTAAATATGTTTTATGTGTAAATGTCAAATGGTTACTAATAAATTATATATGTATTATGCAGTGCTTGAATTGGGGGTGGACGTGAGGGGACGGAGTCCGCCTTCTAATTTTATTTTTTTTTTTTTAACATACTCCTTCTATTTATTTGAAACGGGACGCTGGAATGCAACATTTGATGTAGTGAATTTGTAAATTATCAGTTTTTTCTGATGCAAAATATACCTTTAACCAATAAACTATTATAGCCATAATATTTGTATATTTGTATAGACTATGAAAAAAAAAATATTTTTTAATAATAATGGGTAACTAAAATAATCAATCGTTATGCTGCGGCGACCACACCTAGACCATTTTTCTATGGGACCGCTACGATCCTAGATATTGTGAACGTAACTATTTTTCACTTTTATTAAAATAATATATAAAAGAAGAAGATGTCAATATGTCAAATCTATGAGTGCTTTTTCAACAAATTTTACACTAATTCGCTTTTAACATCGATTGGCTACAGTTGAGTTGATTGCTATTTTTTTTATAGGAAATCTATATAAAAAAAAATATTCATAACTAAGTGTTTATAAATAATAAACTTAACTAAATGAATCTGGATATATGTATTATTAAAAAAGATCTTGTATAATAGACACTTATTATACGTTACAATTTTACGAACAGTACCAAAAAAATAAATTAACGTTTTCGTAACGCGTACAACGTTTCCAACAGATTCGTATGTCATTCAACGGCATCGCAGCCACCGAATAATCGGATCAGAATCGAATCGCACGCGTTGTCAGATCATTACAGTGGCACACGAGACGGGCAGCTCAAACGAGAGCGATACACCCGTAACGCGGAACTCTGACGAGTCACTGGAACTGTGCCATCTGCTCACTAGATCCGACGTACGCGCGAATCGTCATTTCTGCGGAACGTAACCTGCCGTAGCTCTGCGCGTGTCGACAATGCCGATAACGCACAGGGAAACGGGGTTTTTACGAATATACGTTCTGTTTGGGAAACTTAGTTGAACACTCACGAATAATGTATTCCTACAAAGGACTGTGTATCGATAATAAGGGAATATATAAAAAAAAAAAAAATAAAATACACAAATTTTTAATACAGACTTATATAAGCCACGGAACAAAGCCAAGGTCGAATTTTGTTTGTGCATACCAGAGCTTGAGCTAAGGAAATGTTAGAGCTACGAATAGGTATGAATAAAATCACTATTTAATAATTTGAGTAAAAGCGATATAATGTGCAGGCAACATAAAATATGCTAAAAATCAAAAAATCTCTGACAAAAAATATAGACATCAGATGCCTTCCCTAATCGCACAAGTCTGCCCGGGGTGGGTCTTGCTACGACGGAGGACAGACAGTGAATGTCAATGCTGGTCGTTTCGCCGGGCCTTTTATACCCGGTTCATTAGCGATAACACAGGACCGATATCGCGTTCTGTGACAGATAACAAGAAACCGTAGAAACCCCAATAGTGCAAACACGGATAAACGCACAATTTAAATAAAAGTTATTATGAGAATAAAATAATTATAATAATAATAAAAATAGTAACATTAATAATAATAATAATAATAAGATTAGGAATAAGAATAATAAAAATGATAATAATAAAAAGGAAAAGAAGAATCTAGAACCTTATCCGTGCATCTCCCCCACACCGAACGGAAAAATCCCCCTCTCGGACAAAAAATTAAAAGTTAAAATATTAAACAATTATTTATTATGTACAAATTTTTCACGGGTTTTTTTGACTTCCAGATTTTTTTCCAACACGTTATTTTCGTATTCGCGTACCTAGTTTACGTCTTTTGAAAGCCGTGTGTATAAATACGAATTTTTCTCAATTTGCGTTCGTAGCGTTTGCGATCGCGGTAACGAGTACGACCGCCGACGACAGCCCCCCTGACGTTTTTCTTCGTTCTTTTTATTTTCGATATTTATTCTATTGTTATTGCTTTAATGTACACGTATATAATATACGTTTTATTCGAAGCCCATTTATCGATGTACAATACTGTTTTTTTTTTTATTCAATAAATTGCATTATATATTTATATTGTTTTTGTTGTTCTCGGTACCTAGCTAAACTTTTACGTCATACTTATATCTTCAACCACGGGTTGTGCTGTATACCATAAAATCGTTTCTCGACAACGGTTGTATCGCACAATACTGTATGTCTGTATTCATGTACATGGGTGTATTGGTGTGTATATATATATATATCATATATAGGTAGTAATACATGATACGTTTTTTGTAGGTGTATTGATGGAGTTATTATAATAACATGTTATATTATACCTTTATAAATCGTAATTTAAATTATAATGTCATTGGATGATGTGTAATAAATAAATAAGTGTTTCTTTATTTTAAACTATTTTTATATAATAAATGTAATGATTTTTGGGGATTATGAATGGCTGAAGGTGATGTGGGGGGCTTTGCTCCGCACAATAATGTGATGTTGATTTTTTTGTGGAACGCTCGTTCATCCAACATCCACTGAGTCCCCCTTCTAGTTTTTTTCCAAATCAAGCACTGGTATTATGAGTACTCAATTATATGATATTTAGAAAAAGAATCAGCATTAATTAACATTAATTTATTAAACAAAAAATGTATTATTAGTTTAAAAAATATATATACAGGTCCTATAACTCGTTTTTTGTAAGCTTTTAAATAAACATATACAAAATTAAATTGTTAATGTTATATACTGATACCGATCATAAATATAAATCAACATTGTTCTTAGTTATTACTATATTATGTAAGGTAGTAATAAGTACAACTATGGACTGTGGTGACTGTCCACCGTACCAATGGGATACAACGTACGCACGGATGTGATCAGTCATAATAATTATTGTATATCGTTATAACGGTTACATATTTGTAAAATATAACAAATTAGCGGTGAATATAAGTTTTGTTGTTCTTCCCTTTTGTGGGATAATCTTATAATATATATATTTATATGTAATTTAAAATTATTAAGACATTTAATTGTTAATAACTCAATCCAGGACCGGCGTAAGAAGTATTGGCGCCTTCAACAACCCCCCCCCCCCCTAGTTTTAGTAGTAGTAAAATTAAGTTTTTTAATAAGTTAAATAAAATTAGTATGTAGTTTATGTGATAACTTTAAACTTTATTACCTAAACCTAATCATACAATATTGTAATAAGGTTATACATATTATTTTATTAGCGTATAAAATTATAGCATTGCGTAACGAATCTAGACGTAATCGTCTAGTTAAGTGTATGAATTTATTTATAAATGGATAAATATTATATGAAAATAATTATTACAACACATCTATATATTTTATTGACACACGCAAATGCGGTGTTGTGTAGGCATTATTTTTACATCAAAACCAGCGGTATCGATGCACTGTTATTATATTCTTACATTATACAAATATTGAAATATAAGACAATTACATCTTCAATTAAAACGACATTAGAATATTTCAAATTGTATATATTGTTATAATATGTAGACATATATATTTTATATTTTAAGGTTATCTATGTTACTAGAAATTGTATATTAATAAACGCTTACGTGTATTGTAAATGTATACTTAGTTGTTGTTTAAATAAAAGAGCACCCAATCTTAACATCGTACCTTTTTAGAAAATAACAATATTCTTTTTTTACAACGCATATGTATGCTTGTTTTTTGAAGTTTTCTCATCAATAACGATGATTTCTTATAAAATTTTAATAACATTGTCAATGACAGTGATATCTATTATAAACTATACTGATGCTATTGACGAAGGTAACAAATAACAACGATCTTATAATTTATATTAAAATTAAAATATGAAATATTAAGTAACACTAATTTTAATGTTAATATTAAAGTACTTGAATAATACCCAATATATCATAACAGTTTAACACACAAAATTATATTTCATATCTATCTTACATTTTGATTTTATTATAATATAATGTCGATGAAAGTTAAGTAGATACTTTTAGGTACCTACAGTTTTTTTTTTTTTATAAATCTTTAAATAGTAAATGGTTGTTAATTGTTCCTTTTTCTTATTAACGATTGTAAAACTAATTCTTCAGAGATATAGCTTACTAATATATAAACGAGTTACACTATTCATTATATTATTATATGATTAATGATATTGAAATAATATCATTTCAAATATTCTTATTACTAAATAAAAATGTATAATAATCTATTACAAAACGTTTTGCTTAATAAAAAATTAAATTAAATATAATCACTAAGATTTTGTACAAAATATCAGTTACCTATAACTTAAAATTTCCAGATATTCATAAATACTACAATTTTAAATTCATAAAATTAATTTTATGAATATTGAACGTATTTCACACAGAATTAAAGTGTTCTTTCCCAACAATGCTTTACAAAGGTTTTGATATCGTATCATTGGTAGTTTCAGAATTCAATAATAACTAAATCAATTTGTCAACAGGTGCAATACTTCAATTATTTTTTACAAGTAAATTATTTATGCAACAAAACATGATAATGTTATTAATTTATTATTTGTTTCTGAAAAAAAATTTGCACGAGGTTCTATTTATTAAATCTAAATTGGCCCTTTCTTTATTTAAATTTGTATGTATTGATTTTACAATGATTTATTATTTTTTTTGTCATTACTTTATAGTGATGTAAAATGGTTTGATTTTTCGAAAAGCGATTCATGTAAAAAAGCGCATCAAACAGCTATTTTGTGAAATCCGTTGTCAGTTATTGTCAATAATTTTAAAATTGGGAAAAACAAACAGTATAATATAGTAAAACGGGAATTTTTGCACAAACCAATTGGGTTTTTTTTTTTAGGAACTCGGAAATGAATATATTATTGTATATAATAATTATTTATATAAACTGATATGATATGCTATACATATTTTATTTTATAATCACAATTAAATACTAATTATATTATTAATGCGTGGCGGTCGAATGTTTTAGATTATTCTACCGCCCCTGTATCAAAATCATTCCGATCAAACTCACTGGAAAATGCACGTGGCGGTATAGTCTCTACAACAGTAGAATATCCAGCCACTTAGCGTGGAGATCTTTCGAGTGTATCCCGAGAAGGTATAAATGATCAAAAGTCTTCACCTTCAATTATTAGACAGCTTCCGGATTTCGTTGCGTCTCATTACGAGTCAATTATTCTCTCATTCTGCCCTTGTCTTTGTATATTTATACTTTTGTGTTTTATATTTTTACATGATTTTTATTTTTGTATCATTTATATCAACGTAATAAAACGTTTATTCTCCACAAATGCAACATTCTCGGAAAAAAGTATTCCATCTTGCTGTAAATATTAAAACATTAAATGATTTTAATAAATATATAAATAAAAAAAATATACAATCATAAAACTTCGCTTATGTCATATAGACTGATTGAGAGTCTGAATCATTTTTCATACCGGTGCAATGTTGTATCATTGAATTCAAATTTTAATCTAAAAATATTAGCTTCACATACATTTTTACTTCATAAAAACATTTATAATTTTTTTAAGTATCCATGCATTGTTTGTGGTTTGAAAAATTGAATACATATTTTTAATTAGTTTATGTAAAAAAAGGCTATTATAAAACAAAGGAATTTTAATTCATTTGTTATGAATAAAATAATAATCAGAATTATAAAAATATTTAACATATTATCAATGATTAAAAATTGGTAATTAAATTTCATTTTTATGTATTAAAAATAAAAAACTATATAAATAATAAATTAATATGAAGTTTGCAATCTAATAGATTGTATAGTGGACTATTATATTACTAATATACTAATTATTATGTTTTTATTAGAAAGTCCATATTCAATTTTTTTTCAAATATTAAAACACAGTGAGAAAATTATTATAAAACTTTCTAGCGCATAGTTTACTTTAGTTTGATACGATTGTACTTCGAATCCTAAGAGCTAATTAGTTTAGTCATAGCAAAAAAGTTAATTAATTTTATTCGTATTTACTTTATTAGAGTTTAAAGATTATACCGCAGAAGGTAATAATAACAAAGTATAATTTAATTCTTTAATCTTGCTGGAATATCATGCTATAATGCTATATTATGTATACTATTTTGAGTACTATGATGAATTGATTACTTATATTAAAATTACAAAAATAGTGTAGTTCTTAACAAAACATATTTTAATAGCGTACATTTTTGATGTTAAAGATATCGATGCACATCGTGTATATTATTTTTCAGGTAATTTTTATTTTGTTATTCTCGATACCGTTTATTTGTTTCCCAGGTCATTTTCCTTTTTTTTTTAAATATTTAGTCAAATATTCAGCCTATTAGCGTAATCCAAGAGACGCCACGAGGAGGCTGGTTGACAAGTTTCTCAAAAATGTTGTTCTTTTTAGTTTATCATCTTTTAAAAACCATTCAATTTTTATTTATTAATTATTTATTGTATTATAATATAATTTACCATTTATTAAAAAAAATTAGTAGTTAGGTAAAAATCTAAAACAAATTGTTTTTAATAACTGGTATCTGATAATGAGATTACCAATATACCGTGACATCACTTCTCTCAAAAAAATTTGTTTTTCTCGGTTTTTCATGGAATTTATAGTCCCATTGCTCCTGCATTTAATATAATATGTTTCCGACTGCACTTCTAACAGCTTAGTCTATTGATATACAATAATAGAGAATCAACTCGCACATAAATCTTAATAACCCGGGAATTAACTAATACATCAAGTAGGTCTCGGGAATCAACCCACTTATTGCAAACAGTTTTATAAAATTGAGATTGAGGTTTACTGATCATATTAGTAGTGTATATATAAGACTTTTATCGATTACCAAAGCTCACTAAATAAAACTATAAAAAAAAAAAATCATACTGGTTATATTCAAAAACACACACGTACAGCTGTATTTTTGTATATATAATATAATATATACTATATTAGTGTTATTTATTATATATATTACTCCTTTAAAAATAAATAAATGTTTATTTTATACTGCATAATTGTATATCAATGATGATTCATCATTGATGAATAATATAAAAATGAAAAAACAGAATTGACTGTAATATAGTTTTACTATTCATAGTAATTATTAAATTTATCAAAATGTTGTAAAACTTTTTGTTTTAGATATTCAAATGAAATACTACCATTTTCTCTTTCAATATTATGTAAAAAAAAATTGTACGTAAAGGTATTTATAGTTAAATAATAATATAATCGTACATTATTACTAATATAGTACAATTTACATTATAAACTTTTACATTATAATATTAATTTAAGACTATAAAGAAATATAATATATCTCTATGAAAGTAAGAACACCGCAGTTACTTGAATATACGTTTGCATTGGTATCTACATTGGCTATATCCAAAAATTACAAATATAAATACAATAGATTATTATTATTATGGTAAACAACTAACCATAAAATAAATTGTTTATATTTCCACGTGATAACAACTAGACATATAATTCGTGTTAATATAGTAATAAAAAATTAATTAGTTTTAGGTAGGTAGTTAGTTTTAATATTTTTTATTTTTTGAATTTCACCTGACACTAAAATCTTTATTGTTTTTTGTTTAAATATACAGTTTTATGAAATTTTAAATTTATATAAAAATAGTTTACTGGTTTTACATGGAGTAGTGTTTTTATATAATATTACATATTATATAATTAAGACCTAACATATAGCTAAATATTAAAAATATTATGATAATTTAACTTTATGTTATACTTTTAGAAGCAACTAAATTTAATATTGTTTTTTAGCATTAGATTCAATCAAAGAACATTTATTTGTTCAAGAATGGTGTGAAAAATTTTATCCCAGCGTCGAGTTTCTATAAATATATATTAGAAACGAAAAGAAGTGGTTTCAATAAATAGTTGTATTGTAATTTTATTTTATTAATTACCTTTCAATGTATTTTAAAATAATATTAAGGAAATAATTAGTGAATCCACTCTTGATGTGTATTAAATATGTTTAAACTGTTTTAAGTGTAAATGCCAAATAGTTACTGATAAATTATATATTATATGTATTATGAATACTCAAATATATGATAATTATAAAAATAATTAATCAGCATTTATTATCATTAATTTATTATACAAAAGCTTGATTTTTATTAGTTTAAAATATATATATACACAGGTACTATAATATAACATAACTCGGTTTTTTGTAAACTTATACAAAATTCAATTGTTAATGTTATATACTTATATTATACTGATACCGATCTTAAATATAAATCAACATTATTATTAGTTATTAGTGTTATTATTATGTAAGGAAGTTAGGTACTGTGGTGACTGTCCACCGTACCGATAACATACGACGTACGTGCTTGATGTGATCAGTCATGATTGTATATCGTGATAATAAATACATATTTGTAAAATATAACAAATTAGCGGAAAATATATTTTTTTGTTTTTCTCTTTTATGGATTAATAGTATATTAATATATATTTGTAATTTAAAATTATAAAGACATTCAATTGTTAATAGCTCAACCAGATATGAAATAATTCATCAGTAGTCTTCAACTGAACAAAGAAATGTTGATTATCATTTTTTACTTATTTATTTATCATAAACAATCAACTATATCAAAGTGGAATTAATTTGATGTGAATAATATGACTATTGTAAATAATAAACATAATATTTTACCAGTATTTAATTATCTTTATTGAAAAAATTATATTGATGCAAGGGCATTTAATGAAACAAAAAATAAATGGTTTAATTAATAGAAAACTGGTGATTTAAACTGAATCTAGGTTGTATATTTATTGAATTTTTGCTTTCTATATATTGTGTGCATATTGTAATTGATCCTGCCAGGTGATGTATTATATAGAAATTTATATTTAAGGTACTACATATAGAATTTTGAACTTATTTTTATATCTAGATACCTATTTTTTTAATTTTTAAACTGTACTTTTTAAATAAATTCCTTTTAATTAAAATTTCAAAAATATTATTAACTAATATAAATTTATTTAATATTTGATGGATTTTTATTATGTGTTTTTTAATTTATGTCGGTGAATTATTTTATTTCACAGAATATTTTAGATGTATCAACTATTAATATAAATTAATCATTTGTTATATTAGTCTTAGTATTAAACGTTTTTATTTATTATTTTTGATACAGGAGTGTATACATTAACTATAAGATAATATATTGAAATTTAAAATTGGGTTTATATTTAAAATTTTGAATCTATCGTATTACAGCTGCAGGCGTTAACTAAGAACAGGGAACTTGACTCGAATATGTGTGACCTTAACTTATTAATACTTTATTTATTTTTTATTAATATCATTGGAGGTTTTAATGATACGAAATACTTATTTTAAATTTTTGGCATGTAATAATGACATAAATCGTGATTTGGTAAATTGATATAATTTATGAATAAGCTAAATAAATGCATTGCAATACTCAAGGGACACTAGAAATTACATGAAAAGGTTTGAATAAAAATGTCTGTATTTAACACATTTTTTCCTATTTTATATAAAAGTTTTTACTAACGCATTAGGTTAAAAAAATCTATACAATGTATATTTAAAGAAAGCATACTTAAGTATTAATATTAATAAAATATAAGAACAATTTAGTTATACGTACAATGGTAATTATGTCATCAGTCATCACTCATCATCCATGGTAAGATCTATTATGATGTCATTATATCATCACCTGCAGGGACGACACTTTTTTCATTATCCAAACAATGTGCATAAGGAATCGCTGGATCACATTTTCCAAATATCCAGTAGGTATACTATACGGTTAAATAAGGTTTAAAGTATTTTGCGATTTTGTTAAAACAATAATATAATATATTGAAGATTAGGAAAAAAAATCTTATGTATAAACTATAATGATAAATTAATAGTCAAGTTAGTGACTGTCTAACAGAAGTAGTAGAAACTGCTGGACTGTACTTACTTCATCTACAACGTTTGCTGCGTAAATTACCTCATCGTTCGGAACTTCATCGGAATAATCCAGAGGAGCGTTTACTAGAGTTTCCAAAACGTAATAGATCTCCACTATCGATTCATTGCTTTGGGCACGATACGATTGCGCGCGGTCCTTATCGGTGGTATCTTTTTAGGCGTACGATTGCGCGCACTATATTATTTTTACTTTTAAGCAATGTAGCCAAATATATAGGTTTATGGTAAATCCGTTTACACAAACATAATAATAAAACACCAGAAAATATACATATTCGACTATAGTTGGACATAGGTATCGGGGCTTTAAAATTGAATTTAAATATTATATTAAATGTAATTTGTCCACTTTTTTGAATTATTAACTTTTTTTATTTTGTGTTATTTAGATAAATTCAACGAAATATTTTTAATGATACTTTTTTTTAAATAATAATTTTTTTTCTTTTATGACGGTATGATAACATTTTTTTAATATTATATCTTTCTTAGTTTCTGAATGAATGTATTTTATCTGTATTTAAGTATTAAAAATAATTATGATGTACCTAATTTAAGTTTTGTTTAATAAAAATTTGGCAACGTTGCACCCAATTTCATGCACAATCATACGCCTTTGAATATTTAAAATCATATTCTTTGTTATTCTGGCACTGCGCGGAATCGTATACCTAAAAAGGTAAAACGCGCACAATCGTACTCCGCCGATTGCCTTCGTTGTTACCAATTTGACCCGATAATGTTCCATCTACGCCCACATAATCGAATGCATCGACCTTAAATATGTTGAGATAGATTTTTATTAAGTAGAAGACGTAATCAAATAGTCAGTGGATTTAATAGGTCCTGTGAATTGTCTTGTGCCGTAATATTAAAAAAAAATAGTAATAATTTAAAAATGTAAGAAAGTTATTAAAAAAAATATTTAATGACAAAATCAATTAATATGTTTTCGAAAATTGTACTTTATAATTAGGTAATCTATACGATCGGTAAAATTTATACATTATATTATACATTGATAATTGAATAAATAAATTTTCAATTATTTTTTATTTTAAATTATTTTGGACGTTTTAATAAATTTTTATATAAATTATGATTTTGTTTTTTTTTTTTTTTTAATACAAATTGTACGGTACTGTTATAAATTATTGATTCCACAAAAAACAGGTAACGACTAAGATCGCGCATACAACCGTCCAGATATATTTATTCATTCATATGCAATCCTACGTGGAATAAAATCAAAAACTTCTGTTGCCTGGAAAAAATATTCTTCGGATCACCATAACATCATCACACGTGTGTTCAAACAAAAATTGAAATCTATTATGGGTTTTATTATAAAATATCATGCTTTGGGGGAAAACACACTGTTTGATGTACCTATCCTGTTGGCTATTAGTAGTTAAAAAAAGAGGATTGCCACACCTACACATTTTAATTTGGATGATCAACAAAATTACACCAGAAAATAATGATGAAGTCATCTCAGCAGAAATGTGTACTAGATTTTGACATTGTTAATAATAATTCGTACATATAATAAAACTTAATTTCACTCAGAGTTTAAGTTATAAGCATATTTTGTATACGAACATAACAAAAAATATATAAGCCATATGTTGTGTGTGCCTTGTTTGTTCATATGAGTTTTTAAAAAGATGCAATAATTTGGTAAATAATTTTTGTAATACCTAAATTTAAAACATTACGTACTTAGTTGTTATTAAAATAAATAAGCACCAAATTTTAACATCGCACCTTTTCAGAAAATAATAATATTCTATCTACGCAACGTTATATGTATGCTTGTTTTTTGTAGTTCTCTCATCAATAACTATGATTTCTTATAAAGTTTTAATAACATTGTCAGTAACAGTGATATCTATTATAAACTATAGTGATGCTGTTAACGAAGGTAACAAATAAGAATGATTTTTAATTTTATATTTAAATTAAAATATGAAAGTGATATTATTATATTTTGATGAAAATATGATTTATATATAATTGAATTTAACAAATTTTATTTCATCAGAAAATATAAGTAAGTTTAGAGATTATAAATATTAAATTATATAAGTAAATTGTTATATATTTTTATTTTATTCACGTTTTTATATAAAAACATAAATACATATAAAACATATATTTCAAACGTTATTGAAAAGATCTAATTGTTCACCAATAATAACCTAAAACAATTAGTAAATTAATTTAAATTTGCATACATACTATAATAATAAATTATTTTATTACATAAAAATAAAAATGTCGACCTAAATTCATATTATGAATAATTCTCTATTTTTTCCATGTTGTGTAATAGTTACATTATTTGTATAAAATATAGATACGTGTTGAAAACTAATAATATAAAACAAACAAATATTTATTTAAGTACTTGGTAGAATTATTATTATAATAATAATAACAACAAAAACGTAGGTAAGTTTGTATCGCTCTGCAGTATAATATTATTAGGTGACGAGTGGATCACTGTTAGAGTACCATACGATCCCGTACGATGCACCTTTTTGGGAACACGATTTCGTACGTTAATACGATTGCGTACGTTAAACAATTAACTTTAATATTTACATAAAAAGATGGGAGGTATGAAATTGAGCGTTATAAGTTTGAGAAAACTTTCAGATTGATTTTAAATTGTACATTATATTAGTTTAAATCAAATGGCAACAGTGCTTCAAAGTTGCAGATAAAAATCGTACGCAATCCTGTTTCACCGTACTAAGTGTTAAATTTGAATTCAATGATAGGTACATAATTGTGAATAATATACGAAAGATGATTTTGAGCGAAAACGGTCTATCAGCCTATCACCAAGTGATGTTTTTTCGATATAGCTATTAGTCATTGGTAAATAGTTATTATTTACGATACAAAATTAACGAAAAATAATAATTTGGACGTTAAAATTCATAAAAAATAGCCCTATTAATTTAGTATATTTTAAACATAGGTCGCCATTTGAAAAACAAAAGTTGTTAGTGATTTCATTATTAAATAAAATGGTGAAAAAAAATTAAACTTCATACAGTTTAAAAAAAGCACGAAACAAAATATTTCGAAGAAAAAACAATGAAAAAATCCAATACTAGACGAAATAATAAGTATTTAATGATAAAAGAATCACTTTGTATAGTCAGTTAATTTTGAACAACTGAATTAAATAAATATATGGAGTGGATATTAATTTATGAGTTGACTGTTGGTAACTTAATAAAAGGTTTGTGTATACGTGTAACATTCATTATTTTATTGATGACTAATGAGTACTTTTTTAAAAATATAAAAGAAACTCTAATCTCATAACGTGAAGTATAAATATTTTTATGAACAATAAATTATAATTAATCGTATAATGATAATGTACGTTATTTTTAAATTGCATACCTCTTTTCAATGTTAATACTTACTACATTTATTTAATTAATTGTAATTTTTTTTTTTTTTTTTTTTTTTTTTTTTTTTTTTTTTTTTTTTTTTTTTTTTTTTTAGCATGCCACAGTAAGGAAGTCATATTATTAAAAATTAAATTTTATAATTGATGTATACAACTTAACCACAACTTAAAATAAGATGCATTTTACGTTATTTTGC
Source organism: Rhopalosiphum padi (assembly GCF_020882245.1). Taxonomy (NCBI): domain Eukaryota; kingdom Metazoa; phylum Arthropoda; class Insecta; order Hemiptera; family Aphididae; genus Rhopalosiphum; species Rhopalosiphum padi. The sequence goes on from NC_083598.1 coordinate 33,111,782, forward strand.
AAGTCTTTCTGATATTTAAACAATATGGTTAAGGTTAATCATATAATACAATGTATTCAACATTTAAATAAAACTATTTTCATTTATATCTAACAACTTGTTTTGAACAAGCTTTTTCACGTGCGTGAAGTTAATCTTTCACTTTATCTTATCAACCCCATACCTAAACTAATATTTTGTGACTATTTAAAATCGAATTTTCCGAATTTGAACTTCATACTTTTCCTGGAAAATATTTTTTTTTTAAAGGGGGGGAAGCAATTTTGTGCAGTCTTCCCACTTTATCCTATTTGCCTCAAACTTTCATAAATATTTGAAAACATTCCTCTAACCATACATAATAACATTAATTATTTGAAGATTAATATTTATCTGAATACAAATCTCATTAATTATTTTTTTCAATATAATATTATTATATTTAACTTACAGATATTCTAAATAATGCTTACTTTACAAGTAAGTAGGTATACCTTTATTATACCAACAACTTTTGGTTCGTCAATTTGTCAAAATTATACGTTATAAATTCAAGCTTTGTATAACTTTATTTTGTATTATTTAGTTAACGCTATAGACTAATCAGCATTAAAATAGAAGGATAAATTTTACAACTTGTAATATATAATTTTTTTTCAGGTCGTGGATATGTAAACTACAGTTATGTGATGCAATTTGGTAAGTTATTTAGTGATGATAATCTATAAATTAAAACTACGTCATATTCAGACGACATATTCAAAAAAGGCTTTTATGACATTTTACATTTAAATTTATTTTTAAGAAAATTGAATGTTTGACTGTTAAAATATATTACATTATTACATATTAGCTGATCGTGTACCGTATTGCTCGTGGACAAATTGGAGTATTAAACACTCCATTAAAATATGTAAACTGGACAGATTCTTAACATATTTATTTGGATTATTTCAGCGCCATAGCCAGATTTTTTTCAGTGTGGGAGAGGGGACACTTAGTTATATTTCTCAATTGTTTGCAATTCTAGAATACCTACTTATCACCTATTTCTTTATGATCCGTTTGTTTATAAAGTGTTTACTACACATTCATTATTTTTATGACTATAATTATGTTAACGACTATGACCTATATGGCTATATATTATATCCATGCATTTAATATAACAATGTATTAATATTAATACTAATGTAAACCATAAGTTAATGTTTTAATTAATATTGTTTATATTATCATCATAATATCATCATATAATTATTTATTTTAAACACATAATTTAATTTTTGTTCGAATATTTTTATTATTAACTTCCAAGAATACAAAATCATATTTTCAAATTATAATCAAACATAAAAAATAAGAAAAGCCATAGATACACACATGGGATAGTTAAAAACAAAAAGGATTATGATGAAGCACCTAAACAAATTTCAATAATTTACATAAATATAATCAAACTATTATCGTGTTCAAATGCAAAAATGGGATCCACTTGTACTTTTTATCTGAATTCTGTGCTTATCATTACTATTTGAAATGTATGAATTCAAATTACAAATAATTTATCGTTATTATAGATTTGCCTTCAATTATATAAATATGTATATTGATGATATACAGATCATTTAAAAAAGACTAATTTCAGTATAATATAATATATAACCAACCAAAAAAAAAAAAAATGAAAGATTTTTTTATGGACTACAGCACACTGGATTATTTTGACTTAATATTGTCCTACTTTAAAATTGTCTTAAAATCAGTTAAATCTATTCTATTCATCTTTTTACGCATTCATTTTAATGGTTTAGATTAAGTATAAGATAAAGGTTTAACATTATATCCAATTATAATATAGTGAGCTGACAAATCTTTTCACGAAATCCGAGTCAATCACTTGGTTATGGATCGTATTTATCACTAAAAACTACTTCTACCAGTAGTTCACGCCTTCAAAACATAAGTCATTACAATAATTTAATTATAATTCGTGTAAATGAGTGATCTCTAACCTAACCTATGTAATTCATAGTTCACTCTATAAAATTTAATTTCGTTTTTCGACTATTTCGACGTTTTGATGAACTATATCATATACAAATATTCACAATATGAATTATTGATATAATTTATAAAACAAAACTTTTGGAATTGTAAACATTAAAAAAAAGTCTTGATATTATATTATTATAAACAAGAAATTAATATTATAAGAACGATAGAAAGAAAAATATGTTTATCGGTTTTTGCTATTGATTAGTTGATGTTTGCCAAAACTTAAATAAATAGAAAATAGAAATTGTAATGAAATGATATGGAATATCGATGTACTTTTGATAAATTAGTCACATCGATATCGATGTCCAAATACGACATCGTTGTGCATCACTTGTGTGTATTACGATAATACGAGTATATGATATTATATGCATTAAAAATTTATTTTTATAAAAACTTAAAACAAATAAAATTCAGAATCTATTATATTATATAAATGTAAAAAAATTGAAAATTTTTATGAAGTCACTATTATATCAATATAAATAAATATAATAAATAATACGTTATAAACTATACGTTCTACTTCATGAATTACGATTACATGGTAATTTACGTGTGCTGATGATTGTAATTTAATATTTATTTAACTATTACAGAAAATTCTAAAACATTTAAAGCTTATTTGAAAAAATATACAAAATGTAAAAATAAAAATACCCCAGGTATGTTTTTACATTTATTATCTTGAATTAAATATTTTGGTTTACACTGTGTTAACAATTAAATATTTAAATATTTGAGCAAATTCGCTTTGACCTATAATAACGCTAATGCATACTAATATATGTTCTTCTTTATTCCTATATTATTGACTGTGCTTATGGTCGTGAAAAGAATGCTGACCTAGAGGATGTATTATTTTTATCCGAGTATAGGCTTGGTTTAGTTTATTATTATTTATATTTAATTTTCAGATTAGTTTTTCGTCTTACCAAAATATTTAATTGCCTGGTCCTTCTTATTCCATAATATAATAGATTGGTTATTAATTTTTGTTTTGGTTGGGTTTGTGCATATCCTTACTCCTCAGGGTGAAGATCAAAGATTGTTCCATTTTCCATTTTGTAAACCACGCTGAAATTTTATCTAGTCGGTGTTGCATTGAGCCTTCAATCATTTTATTCGATATTTTAATGGCAGTATCATACTATCAACTACTTATATTAGTAACTGATATGTTTGTAGTTTTGGGATATCGTAACAAAAATAAAGTTGAACAGTGCGAGTCCAAGTAACTGATTTTTATGGGACTCCAGCTTTTTTTGGAATGTTTTTAGAATGAATCCAGTGTCTATTCGTACTCGAATAAAATGTAACGAATTTATTACTATAAATGAGCATATAATATTATAGAGATTGGCCGGTAGATTCATTGTTGCTAATTTGTGCAGAAAGCCTTGATGACAATCTTTATCAAAGGTATGGGCCCGGCCAGGTCAAAGATGAATGTGTAGGTGATCAAAGAATGAGAGATAGCGTAAAATCAGGTCAAGTGGCGTCAACATGACGTCCAGGGATATATAGTTTTTGAAAAAATAGTCGGTAAATCGTACAACCCGATCATCTTTAGCGGGCAGTATTGCTAAAAAGTCATCCGTGAAACAATCAATGACGTTGTCAGAATCCAAAAATGGCAAACCAAAAAAAATTTTTAAGTAATAACTTTCATCTGTATTTGTTTTATATATTTTCGTGTGTCCTAAACTTTGAATTTTCCTCCACCAACTTTGACCTAAGTGAAATCTACATCCTCTTATTTTTGCATTTGGGAAGACTTCTACTACAGCACTGTCGACATCGTCGTATTTGTAATATATACTCCACTTTGCCCCCCCACACCGTTTCCATCAATATAATGATCACAATTTCCCATTTTTCTCTTAATCTGACTCCGTTTTTTCTTCTTTTTATCTAACAACATTCCATAACTAATCTAATATATCGTACAGGGGTACGTACATAAAATGCGTATACAATATATATATATATATTATATATTTACATATACATATATGTATATATGGAATGTGCTTTAAGCACCGTTCGTACTGGTAACCCCGTGGTCACGGCACGAGTCTGTGTCCCGTTATATTACACGCGTTACGGGCGAATTGTAATCGTGCCAAAGCTGAATATTATTATGTTAAAAATGTCACAATTAAATATATTATATCTGTGCACCTGCCATGTGCCAAAATCCAATATTATTATGTTAAGACGTATGTAATTTTAAATTGTATTATTATTTGCAAATCTGCACCATGTTAAATATAATCTGATGATTACCTTAACATTATTATTCTTATATTTAAAATATTTTATTTCCCCTTTTTATTAAATATTTGGTCTTCAGTGACCACTGCGTGTACAAAGCCTATAAGTTCCACCGACTTGACCTTAAAGTCATCACGCAGTGCGGCTTATAGGTCACGAATTTAAGTGTTCCTCTTGGTTCGTGGGTAGTTTTTGGGCGTTAAAAAACCAAAAACCTTACATGTTTTACTGTATATGTAATAAGTTCCGAGAATAGGCAAGCTGGTTACAATATATAAGATTGATTAGTCAGTTTTAATAAATATTTTATAATAATATTAGATCAATAAAATGGTGTGCAACTAAGAAATACTATTTAATATACATACATTTAATAAAATTTGTATTAACTATAATATATACATAAATTATAATATTATAAATATTTACAGTAAAAATAATATTCAATTACTAAAATTTTCTAGAAATTGTAATTCAATTCTTCAACTTTACCAAAAGACTAGGACCTATTATGGCTAGTAAGTACTTACCTATAATTTTTCAATGTTATTGTTTTTATAAGAATTTATGTAAACAATTAATTGAATTCACCCACCCCAGTAATTGCATTATATAGACGAGTTTGTAAAATTATATGTTTTTTCTATAACACGTAACATCTAACAAATAATGTAACCTACCAAAATACCAAAACATCTTTATTTTTTCATTTATTACAGAACCAAAGTCTCCATTTGAATATTGTTGTTATTTAAATGGTGAGCAAAAAGATATAAATAAAATAAATTTATATATGAATTTTCATATTTCATTATATGAAATTAAAATTAAATAAATAAATAAAATATTTTAGAAATCTTAAATGTGATAATATAATATTCTATACCGTATCCCTTACATAATACATACTTTATAATGATATAAATATATTTGAGGTCGTTCACATATCTATGAGTAAATAACTTTATAACAACATAAATGTTTTGAAAATATATTTATACTATATATATTCACACGGTGTCTCTTGACGATTTACCCGTTGCGATATCTCTTGAAATAATGAATATATAATAATTCTGTAATAAGATTCACGGGGAAAAGAACTACTATTATTTTATGTTTTAATTTATTTTAATGTTTCAGTTATAACGTTAAAAAATATACTGTTTTATATAATTATTTTCAAAGAAATTAAAAATAGCCATTTTGTAGAATTTATTTTTCTGAAAATATTGACGTTTCAACATTTTAATTTCATTAATCTTCTGATTTTTAATTTTTTTTTCTAGTTTCGAGAAAAACTACGAATTATTTAAAACACTTAAAGCGTTCACCGGCCGTACGTGGGTTACATGTTTGATAAAATGATATCACTATCGTATTAAATATAATACGCAGTTTTTTTTGAAAAAATATTTAAAAAATAGGTGATAATGAAATTAAAATGTTGAAACATCGATATTTTCAGAAAATAACTCTTTAAAATGGCTATCTTCATTTTTTTTGAAAATAATTAAATTTAAAAAATATATTTTTTAACGTTTTTAGTAAAAACGTTAAAATAAATTAAAACATGAAATATTTGTAGTTCTTGTCCCCGTGAATCTTATTAAAAACCAGAACTATGATATCTACATTATTTCAGGATATATTATGGTAATGCATAAATTATCACGGGACACACTGTATAATATAGATAAAAATATACATTAAGATGGAAAGTTTTTAAGTCTTATTTATAACTTATTTTATAATTAATTTTTATCATATCTTCATTTTCTATTAAATTGTAAATGTACTTTATATTTTTAATATCTGATATTCAGCTTAAGCAAGGCTTAAACGTGGGTGCTTCGATATTTTATACTAATATTTATAAAATGTTAAAAATGTCTGATTTCCTAAAATAAACTAACTTTATCTCAAATATTGTATTAAAAATCCCTATTAAAACCCCTATTTAAACTTTCAGGATTAGAGGATACATTTACAGATCAATCTGTTGGTAATATTACAAGATTTTAAATTACAATGTATTTTAAAAATCAAATATACATTGTCAGGAATTTTATGAATTTATTTTGTGGCATAATATAATTTATAACAATTATTATTTATTATTGACAAATATATTTTTCGTAATTATCGTTCTCTATAATTATACTGACCAACCGAGTCCACGCAATCTTTTACCATACCCACATAAACACTGTTGTCTGTTGAATTTATATTTTCCATTCTATCTAAACAACCCCTTTGCTTTTATTTCTTTACTCTTAAAAATTCTGGTGCGCATAGAATCCATAATCCATTAACTGTCAAAACGTAATATCAATTTATTTTACAAATATTGAATTCCTTTTTTAAACTATGTTGATGCCTTTGATTTTGTCTTCAACATTTATTTTTACTGCCATGGGTTGTTGGTCTTTCGATACAACCCCAACAATTTAAGTTTAGAGGTTGGTCATTTAAATACATGATTTGAATGCTCTGTAAGATAGGACATTTACATTCAATATAACCTAAATGACAATTATACTATAAAATATTTTGTCACATTTTATGGATTTATATTTAAAAAATTATATATGTCACCTATTGTACATTATTAACTTTTAATTGTCAACAATTATATAAACGCAACTTGAATGAATAAAATAATTATAATAATGCTGTGATTAAAATAAACCACTATATGAAATGTATACACTTGTAATAATTTAAAACTGTTACTGTTAGTGAGGCCACACATTTGTTTATTATTTTTGTCATTATTAATCCTATTTTATAATAACTAATACAAAAATGTACAGTTATTGTAGAATTATGGTATTTTTTAAGATAAAGTAGTTTCTGGTAAATGTTAAATAATGAGCAATGATGACTTTGACTGGTAGCATGGCCACATTCACATTATAATGCAAAAAGAGCAAAAATATTTTGTTATTCTTTTTCATTTATAAAAAATTACATAACTGCAAATATATTAATTGCTCTGCTTACAAAAATCAATTATACAAACAAATAAGCAATTGATATTTTTATTTATCATAGAATTTTAATAACTATTAAATATTTTAAATAATTGGATTAGTCTATCTAATATATTTTATGCTTATACATTTACAGATGTTCTTAGTAAGTTCATAGATTGTATTTGTATGCAATGTGTAAAAAATTTTGTTATAGATTAACATACTATTACAATTTAAAATACATATCTTTTTATTACAAAAAATGCATTTATATGATATAGTATACATTTTAAAAATTATTTATTTTTGTTGAATATAATGGTACATCCATTACATTCTTGTAAATAAATTGATAGATTCTTGAACTATTCAAAATAGTATATCGTTTATTATAATGTATTTATATTTATAGTTTGGTTCATATTCCCTTTTAATATAGTTTTTTTTTTTTGTAGTTAAAATCCATTATGGATGAAAGATAAATTTGTACCTATATTACGAACGTCAGCTACACTTATAATAGTGAAGACTATTCTAGGCACGGGCTATACTAATATTTTTTTGTCCAAAATTGTACAAACTAAATAACTGTACTTTTCATTATATAATTTAACATGTAATATTAAATGATAATGTATATTGGGTATTTAGCTAGTATTTTTAACTGCAGATATATTAATTGCTCTGCTTACAAAAATCAATTACACAAACAAATAATCTATTGATAATTTTTATTTATCATAGAATTTTAATAACTATTAAATATTTTAAATAATTGGATTAGTCTATCTAATATATTTTATGCTTATACATTTACAGATGTTCTTAGTAAGTTCATAGATTGTATTTGTATGCAATGTGTAAAAATTTTTGTTATAGATTAACATACTATTACAATTTAAAATACATATCTTTTTATTACAAAAAATGCATTTATATGATATAGTATACATTTTAAAAATTATTTATTTTTGTTGAATATAATGGTACATCCATTACATTCTTGTAAATAAATTGATAGATTCTTGAACTATTCAAAATAGTATATCGTTTATTATAATGTATTTATATTTATAGTTTGGTTCATATTCCCTTTTAATATAGTTTTTTTTTTTTTGTAGTTAAAATCCATTATGGATGAAAGATAAATTTGTACCTATATTACGAACGTCAGCTACACTTATAATAGTGAAGACTATTCTAGGCACGGGCTATACTAATATTTTTTTGTCCAAATTTGTACAAACTAAATAACTGTACTTTTCATTATATAATTTAACATGTAATATTAAATGATAATGTATATTGGGTATTTAGCTAGTATATTTAACTGCAGATATATTAATTGCTCTGCTTACAAAAATCAATTACACAAACAAATAATCTATTGATAATTTTTATTTATCATAGCATTTTAATAGCTATTAAATATTTTAAATAATTGGATTTGTCTATCTAATATATTTTATGCTTATATATTTACAGATTGGCGTAGTAAGTTCATAGATTGTATTTGTTTGGAATGTGTAAAATTATTTGTTATGGATTAACATACTATTACAATTGAAAATACATATCTTTTTATTACAAAAAATGTACTTATGTATGATATAATATAAATTTTAAAAATTATTTATTTTTTTTTTGAATAAAATGGTACAACCATTGACCATTATATCCTTGTAAATAAATTTCTTAAACTATACAAAATAGTACTGTGGATGAAAGATAGATTATTGTAGCTATATTATGAACGTCAGCTACACTTATAGTGTGAAGACTATTCTTGGCACAGACTTGACAAATATTTTTTTGTTCAAAATTGTATAAACTAAATAACTGTATTTTTCATTATATAATTTAACATATACTATCAAATGATAATGTATATTAGGTACCTATTTATAGCTAGTATTGTAATAATTTATAATTCATAAAACTAATCAATTAATTACGTTAATATATTTTCAGTAAATACAACTATTCAATGTAAGCTCATAATCATACTATTATTATATAATTATAATAAATATTTTATAAATAAATGTATTTATCATAAATAATTATTTCAACCGTACAATTTATTATTATTTGTACTGTTGTAATTTTGCAGATATGACGGTCATTCTTATCGATTCGACCAATCATATCTCGCGTCTGATTATTATACTATTATTTTATTATATACGATAAAATGATTCAAGTTTTAGTTTACGCCTATTCGATAATTGAATGGGATGGTATTTAGTAATGTTGTACGAAAATAATTAGTCCACTTTTGTTCCAAATGTCGTAGCGTAAATTGTGTTCTTTTTTTTAAATTTTAAGCCATCCTTATAGAAGTTGCCTACAACACTACTAAATTATTTACGTTTATACATTCACAGATGTTAAAAATAAGCTCATAATAGTAACTTTATTATGTACTTTACATTCTACCTAATTTATAATAAATACGGTTTTCAATTATAGTAAAGTTATATTTAATTAAATGTTGTTCAGTCAGCTATTAAACAATAAGTTAAAAGTTTATGAACACAAAATCCCCTTTGACCCAATTTCTTGTTGGTAAATTCACAACCCACGGAATAGGTACCCACAAACCGATTTTCCATCTCAAGCTCAAAGTTTAGGTACATTATATTTTATTGTAGTGTATTTATAGCGTGGTTCATATTCCCTTTTAATATCGTTTTTTTTTAATTAAAATCCATTGTGGATGAAAAATAGATTTGTACCTATATTAAGAACGTCAGCTACACTTATAGTGAAGACTATTCTTGGCACAGACTTTACAAATATATTTTTGTTCAAAATTGTATAAACTAATAGTAACTGTATTTTTCATTATATCAAATGATAATATATATTAGGTATTTAGCTAGTATTATCTGAGTACCTAATTACTCAGTTTTGTGTGCTGATCAACTAGTTTATAATTTATTATAAAATTACTTTTATAATATAGATACAATAGATACATACATGGCGCTAAATAATAATAATAATAATTTAATTCATTATACTATTCATAGTATAGATATAGATTAAATTAATTAAAATACAGTAGGTTAGTACATAGAAATATGCAATTCTGAAAATATTAATTTAATTTACAATTTTTTTAATATTTTTAGTTTGTGCACGTAAGATATTTGAATTTTGATTTGCTTGATTTCTTCTTCAATTTTACTAACAATGATGGGAAAGTTATTTTTGATATTTTTAGTAAATTATATCGATAAAAATATTGTTGATATCGGTACATGTCAAATAATAGTGAATTATACTCAATAGATCATAACATTCAAAAAATATAATTCATACATAAGACATCTTAAATTTATAGTTTACTGTAATAATATCAACAAAAATATGTGAACCGGTACTTTTAGCAAAATGATTTTTGTGTAAATCTATAAATTACCTAAGCAATAATTTTTCAGAGATTATACTAAAACATTTATAAGTTACACAATTTATTGTATACGATTAATAAAATTGGTATATAATCATTTCTAATATATCCATTCGTATTACCAAATAAAAATCAATGAAAATATAAAAATCCATCACAAAACAGTTTCATTTCTTTAATAAAAGAAAACGAATTTTTTTACTCGAATATATTATAAAAAATTTAGTTATACCTATAGAGTACCTATAGGCTATTACTACGAATTGACAGATATTCATAAATAATGCAATTTTAAATTCATAACATTATTTAATGAAAATTGAGCGCAATCATTTATATTTCACACACAATGAAAGTGCTCTTTCCCACATTATTAACCAAAGGTGTCGATAGTTCGGCAATATTTTTGAATTTAATAATAACTAAATATACATTTTTCAACAGACTCTATAATTGAATCCTATTTTAATAGTAAGTATAATAGGTAGTATATTGTTTTTTTATGATACAAATTTCAAGTTTAATACAAATAAAATATTTTATACTACTGAATAACATAACTGTAACAATGGACGTTATCAGGCATATTATAATACGTTAACATTGTGTCTTTGTTCCTTAAAAATGTATAAATTTAATTTATCCCACATTTTATATAGAAATAATATCAACATTCAGTTCGGCCTCTTCACTCAACATGATCGCATGCATGTAATTTCGTTTACGCTCCGTTATCGGTGTGGTGCGCTCGTTATAATTATCATTGTCAATTTTATCGTTCGGTACTAATAATAATTTACATCATTATGAACCACAAATGTCAGAAATCTAAACGAAATTTGTCTAATTCATCCATGTCACCATCACCGATTCAAGAGGATAAAAATCCAAAACATTTATTCCACCAAATAGATACACTTTTCTCTACCCCGAGGATATCAACAATAAAGTAACTACCACTCCACCTAATAGTTTTTCCGAAATCTCTTTGGCCCACTCGGTTCCGTTCAGTTCAAGATTATAACATTCCGACTCCACTGATATGTATTAAAAACATTTAAAATTACGCGTATTTCAACAATTTATTATTAAAAACTCACCGGCCCAAATGGCTTCACCTGTAAGTCGTCGCCTCAATACCTCATTGTACAGCCCTCGGGTCAAAGTAGCTTTAATAGAATTCTAGAACATTTAATCGAAACTGATGCCAGCTTCCATACATTCAAATCTCACTAATTTTGATCGTACAAGATCGCTATCAGAAATTTGCATTTCATTACTACAAGTACCGATATTGCTTCCGCTTTATCCAAACTTGGGCATTCAGTTGAGTGGGTACAAAACGTCATCGACAAATACAAACGACCCCTCCGTTTATTTGTCGTGAAGGTTTTTCCGAGCGAAAATAATACAGAAATCCATAAAATCACATCGTTACTCAACACCAAAATTAAAATTGAAAAACGGCACAAAAAGTTTAGGGATCCACCACAATGCTTTGTATGACCATACGCATAATAACTGTAACCGTTGTGTCAAATGCGGGGAAAATCGTCATTCCTGTGAGTGCACCAAAGATCGTTTCAGTCCTGCAAAATGCGCGCTCTGTTCAATGGAGCGCATAGAAAATTTCGAGTACTGTCCAACTGTCCAGCATTCAGAAAAATTTCAAAATAAACCTCTCTAAAGGTTCCGTAGTATGACATGGGTACGGACCACCATACTAAACCTGAGTCCAAAACGTATGCGGAAGCTACTAAAAACCATAACACTTCCACAGAAAATATCTCCGGTATTTTTTCCAAATTTATATCCAATTTAAATGCTTTAATCAGCTCACTTATCATACTCCTTTCCTCAGTCTTACATGCGATTATTGGTAAAAAATAAAAATACTATGTATTTTTCTTGTTCGTTCTACTTTTTCCTTACTATTGATCTTATCCGATTGAGTCCAAATTCGTTCTACTTCATTAAAATCATGTACAACTAAATATGTTATCGATTATCTATATATTTTAAGAAGGTCTCCGACACCTACCTATTTTTAATCCATGTTGTATCATTGTCTAAATTATAACTTCATATTCCATATTCACAATATAATTTAATGTTTATTAATTAAAACTCCTATGATAATTATTCTTAAATTATTCTCTAGTTGTTGAGCTATAATTGTATTATTACTCAAAGCTAATAAAAAAAAAAAATATCAACATTTTAAATTTGAATATTCTACTAACAGATTTTTTTTTTTTCATTTTATTTTTTTTTAAATAAATTATACATTTTTAAATATAATATTTATTTAATAAATCAATTTTTATATTTTGAGAAAAATGAACTAGGATTTAGTAAAAAAAAAATAACATTTTTTTTTGATGATATTGGACAATGGCGGAAAGCAGTGAACTAATTTTGAAAGAAATTGATCCCGCTCTTTATCCAAAGTATATTCACTGGTTTAACTCACCTAATAACTGATTTAGAAAAACAAATTCTAAACCTATCATTATGTGGGTAATTTAATTAATTTTAATTAATTAAAAATGAGTAATATAAATCATAAAATAACACTATAATATGTTGTAATATAAGTAATAACTACGAGTATATAACTATTATTATGTATTTCTTTAGGCAATCCATATTACAATATTGTGAAAATATATAAAAGCAGTAAGGAAATTATTATAGAATATAATATGTCACTTTAATTTATTAATTTATATTAAAATGTTTCAATTAATATGCATTATTAATAGTAGAACTCAGATATTGTAGAATATGAGTTGTTTAATATGAAAAACAATACAGAATTCAATATAATTGTTTTTTTTAAATTTTTTTCTTTGTATAATTACTGAAAATGTTTATGGCATAGGCATAATACTACTATACGAGTAGTGAATAGAAATATAATTATGAAATTGAGTATAAGAGATTTTAAATAAAAGGATGTTTTAACTTTTGGTTCATTTGATTTGTAATATTTAAACATTTTTTTTTCAACTGCATTTAACGTGTTATGTTAATCAACTAATCTTCAATAAAATTTCCGCAATAAAGGGTTGAATATAAAGTATTCATTAATAAACATCCCAAAAAATTTTTTGAATTACGTATTTCTAAAAAATTGACTATTAATAAATTACATTTATATTATGGTCAATTTATTTTACATCCATAATGATTATGAAATATAATAAATAATACATAAATATAAAGCTAAAAACATTTCTAAATATTTAAGACAATAATATAAATTATATGATATATGCAGATCATTTATTAATTTTTGGAAAGTTTTTAAGTAATAAGTTATTGCATCAAGTTATTTTAAAACTTTGTTGCTTAGTGTATATCCATATACCTACATGGTTACATAAATGCTAATACCAGTATTGTTCTTTAACATTTCATATATTTTATACCTAATAATGGCTTGTTCAATTCATATATTATTTTAAAAAAATTATAAGTTTGATACGATTGTACTTTCAATCCTAAAAACCAATTAGTTTAAACATAACAAAAAATATAATTACATTTATTTTTGCTTTATTTATTAGTAAAACTGAGAGATCAAGATAAAAGTAATAATAACAGAGTTAAATATAAAATATAACATAAAAATTGACTAATATTAGAACTAAAATTCGTATAGTTTTGAGTGGCTCATTTATTAACGTATGTTTTCGTTATTGTAGAAGGCTTTGAGAAATTCTTAAAAAAAAAACTTTCAGGTAATTTTTATTATAATTATTGCATTACAATTTTAAATAATATAAATATAATTTATACTATAAAAATCAGCTGCTTTAGGTGTGTTCGATTTCATAAATAATTAATAAATTTTATAAAATTTAAGGGTTTACTCTTCACCCAATGTGTTTAAAACTTTAAATAAAAAAAATCATAGTGACTTCATTAAAATACATACACACATAACACATTAGTATGTATTTCATAAGCAATCAATTAACCTCTATTTGATAGTAATTAATATTATTAATAATAAATAATCTAATAAAAATAATTAATGGAATTTAAGTAGTATGTTGTACAATTTTTTGTTTTAGATTTCCAACAAATGTACTTTCAACATACCTTAAAATTTTTAGAAAAATCGTTAGAAGGTACGTATTCTTGTGAAAATTAATTTATAGTAATATATTTATTGGTTTTAATTTATTTCCACATAATTTTAAATTATTTTAGATTCTGTACGGAGTGATGAATGTATTGATTTAACAATGATGTGTGTTTTTTTATTTTTTTTTTCGTCTGTCATCACGTTTTGGAGTAGAAATAATGCATTGATTTTTGTCTTCAGCCCCTATTTGAAAAGGAAAATTCATCTAGTTCGTACTTGGAAAGGGGGGAGGGGGTCAAAAGTAAAATAATGCTAGTAGTTTTCAAAAGCGTTAGGAAAAACCCTAAAAAAGTAACGAAAAACAGGAATTTTTACGCATAATCAGTTTTCGACAAAATCGATTTTTTGATTTTGCTGTAGAGTAACTCAAAAACCAACCATTTTGAATACTTGAAATTTTCACAATATGTTGATATTTACGTTATTTATATACGATTAAATTTTCAAAATATTTAGAATTTTTTTAAACTATTTATAGACTATTGAAATTATCGATTTTTCTAAATTTTTTTCTTGAAATGCCAATAAAAAAAAATTGGACTTTCCAAAAGTCTTTAAAATTTAACACAAGGTTTATTATAAGTTGTGATTATGGTTTTAATAAAAAAAAAATCAAAAACTGTTAGTCACAATTTTCGTTTATAAGTATTAAAAGTTAAAATATTTACGAAATATGTCAAAATCGCCAAAATTTGGAAGAAACTTTGAAATTTAAAGTTCATAAAATGTTTATATCTAAGGTTAAAAAACCCAACAAAAAGTTTTCCATAACTTATTCTTCAAATAACTGTAACAATAAAACTCCAGTGTCAATATAGAAAAAAATGTTATGAGCGTATTAAGTTTATTTTTTTACGAAATCGAGTAAAATAACGATATATTATAATTTAAATATATCATACTAGTTAGTAATGATCCTAAACTGACAAATCGTCTCCGTTCAGAATCGTTTTTCGTATACAATGATACTTTGCATTCAAATTTAACATATCCATTATAAAGACCTACTCTCCATCTGTACTAATATACAGCAGAGCGATACCCACTTGCCCACTTTTTTTTTCTATTTATTTACAAATATAAATGTTAATATATTTATTGATAAATAAAATCAATTTCACGATATTGCTGTAGTGTTTTATTACATTTATTATACATAAGACCCAAAATGTAGCTAAATATTAAAATTATTATGGTAAATTAAACTTGACATAATGCTATTAGAATACTAGAGACTATAAAATGTTATCTTGTTTTTTATTATTATTTGCAGATGATAAATATTTTTCCGTAAAAGAATGGTGTAATAAATTTTATCCCCTAGATATAATTGAGGATATAGATGTCGTGCATGTAAATGATGAAAATAATGAGACTCAATAAATAATTGTATTGTTATTTTATTTAATCGATTGCCTTTTATTGTATTTAGAAATATATTATATTAAGAAAAAAACGGTGAATTAACTTTTGATGTTTATTAAATATGTTTCAACTATAATTTGTTAGCTGTTACTGCTAAGTTTTATATATTTATAATAAGTATTTAAATATATAGTATTTAGAATATGTAAACAATATTCATTAACATTAATTTATCAAATCAAAGCTTTTATTAATTTAATTTTATTAAAAAAAAGCAACTCATCGTCAGCAAAATTGTTTATATCCACATACACACTTAGAACTATATATACACTAAATGGTAAGTTTGGTCAAATCGGTGGTCCCGTAACTGTAACAAGCTTATGATCTAAAACACACAGGAAAAATGCTTCAAAATAATGTTTAACATAACTGAATAGAAAGCTAAAAAACTATTTTAAAGCTTTCAGTATGAAAAAATTAAGGACATTTTTATATTTTCATTGGTTAATTTCTGAGTTTTATAATATTATGCTTTAAATGATACATTCTGGATAGTATAATATATTTAATATAAAATCCCATATAGTTAACTGATAATGCTTACCTATTATATAGTTACCTTTACGTAGTACATTACGTATATTTTGTACAATGTACATGCATTAAATAGTATGTTTAGTTCACTTTTAATAATTTTAAATAAATTGCCCTGTACGTACGTCTAGAAAAAATGGTTAAAATTTACTAAAAAGAATCTCGTTAATAATAAATTATGTTTATGAGTATATACGTAATGTATTTCCTTTTATCTTTGTATGTATTTTTATTTTTATTTAAAATATTTATTTTATTATTTTTGATAAATACGTTCAATTTCACGAACTTCTGATAGTGTTTTATTGCATATTGTAAATATGGCTTCACTTAGTTCATTAATTATTTATTAGAGCTAAATTATAAAAACATTATAGAGGCATATTTTTAGAGGTAGAGTTATACCATTTGATCGTAAAAGGATGGTATGA
Source organism: Rhopalosiphum padi (assembly GCF_020882245.1). NCBI lineage: Eukaryota > Metazoa > Arthropoda > Insecta > Hemiptera > Aphididae > Rhopalosiphum > Rhopalosiphum padi. The sequence goes on from NC_083598.1 coordinate 33,129,044, forward strand.
CAATAAATTTAAAACCAGCAGCTCTACTTTTAATTCATATTGTCAAGAAAAGAAATAGTCTCAATAATAAGTTACATTATAATTTAATTCAATCTATTACCTTTTATTATATTTTAATATATTATAATATATTATATAAATAAAACATCAAGAAAAAAACCGGCGAGTACACTCTTGATGTATATTATGTATGTTCAACTTTAAATGATTACCTAAATGGCTACTGATAAATTATACATTGGTTTTAAGTATTCAAATATGTAATATTTAGAATAAGAATTAAACAACATTTATAATCATTCATTTATTATACAAAAACTTTTAATAATTTAAAATATATATATATATATATACACAGGTATTATATTTTTTTTTTCAACCCGAAGGTTGGTTTACAACTCCGATTCCCCATTCTAATCAACTACTCGCCTTTTCTTTAAGTTCCTTAAAGGTTTTGACTTTTGCATCACACTTAATTTGTCCTATATAAGAGTTCCGGGGACGTCTTGCAGTTTTCTTTCCTTCTATCATACCCTCTAATATTATATTATGCAATTCTTCTGGGTGTCTCAGGGCATGTCCAACCATTTTCCAGCGTCTTTCTCTAATTGTATCTATGAGTGTACGTTTTTTTTCCACTGTTCTAAGTACTTCTTCATTTGTTTTCCGTTCTATCCAGCTTTTCCATACGTCTCCAACACCACATCTCGAAGGCTTCTAGTTTTTTCTTTTCGGTATCATTTATTACCCAAGTTTCACATCCATATGTTGCAACACTCCATACATATGTTTTTATAAGTCTCTTCTTGGTATTATAATATAATTCATTTTTTTGTAAACCTTAAAATAAACGTATTATAATAAATTCAATCATTAAAGTAATACTTCTATACAAATAAAGAAAACTCAAAAATCTCTACTACTGTGTTAGTGTTGTAGTATAACTATATAATAAGTATCCAATAAATATATGTATTTAATGTTAAAATTAATGTTTTTTTAATAACAATAAAAAAACAAAAATAGTTAAGATAAAACAATGATAGCTTTTCATAACACACTTAATATTCAAATTTGTCAACAAATATATAGGTATACATGTAACTTGATTTACATAATACGATCGATCCATCAATATGACCGATTACAGATAGCCCCTCCCCCCGGAGTTTCACTTTATGCAGCAGAAATTCATCTGCCGACTTTTGTAGAGTTCGTGGGCTCGGCCGGTACTTCTTGTTGCCAAACAAAGATGACATGTTTCGATCGGTCGGGAACTAAAAACGATTCATTGCAATTATACGAGTGACATCCGTATCCGCTGCCTCATGTACACGATTTTACGGCAAATGTGTTCGGAAAAGCTACAGTGTTCGCCAAGTTGGACACGAAGACGTCCATAAAACAACAACTACGACACCGTATAGAAATGATGCGCATCGACCTCGAGTGATTTCAAATAATACGGCATCGCAATAAAAGATCTGGCGGAGTGCGTTTTCGCGACCGACATCTTGCCACTTTTCGGAACAATATCGACAAGAACGCACGCCGACCGAGTACAGAACGCATATTGCTTGTACGCGAGTAGGTATCACTACTGAAAAACAATCGCAACAATATTTGGGTTCATTGAACTTCCATCACCGATTTATTCCGAACGCCGATCAAGTTCAAGTACTGTTCTACAACCTTGCCCCCGAAATTTAAATTTTTTTTCCAAAATAATGGTCGTAGAACACGTGCTGTAAGACCGAAAATTACTTGCCATGAACCTGCAAGGCGCACGTAATTTTATTCATCATCTCATCGATGATTGGCGCACGACGCTACGCGCCAACCACGAGCCTCTAATATTATGTACATAATGTTCACGCTCAAAACCGAAAAAAATCGTCGACAGGCAAGTGCACTACACACATGTTTTTGGATCAAGATAATATACTCGCAACTGTTGTGAGTCATAACATACATTCAGATAGCAAGTGGCGATGTTAGGACGTGACCTAACAGCTCACCTAAGTCCGGTGATTTGGGATGTTAGACTAATTCTAATCGTACAGCGTATTCGGGACCTGCGTATATACTAAGTATCGGCTGAACCAATACGCTAATGCACAGTAGAGAATATAGGTGGAGGGTCAAAGAAGTCGAAAATATATTGAGATAGGAAATCCTTCGGTTCCTATGAATAATAATAATAAACTATTATTGTGTTACGATGTTCTGTGATTTAGGTAATCCATCACGAATACGTAAAACAGACGTAGAAAACATGATGTCATCATGTAAAACTTTTATGTGAAATCCGTAGTAAAATACTTATATTAAAATATAATATGACAGCAATAGTAAAGTGGCAACATCGGTTTACCACATATTATGTTATATTAACAGTCCCTAGTCCCATTGAAATTATAATTAGTATACCTACCTATAGTGGGATCGAAATGATTCAATATTTCAATGTTCAATTGGCACACACGATAAAGGTATTGCTGTAAATTGCCCGGTTAAAGCAATGGCAGATTAGTCTTTCTAAAGTAGAGATGGTTTTAAATAAATATTATTATACGTATGTACAATCAGGGCTGGGCAGTATCTTAGATACAATTGTATCTTGTATCCTGTATCAAGATACATTATTTGAATGTATTTTCTATCGGGTATTTAAATACTTTATTGACTTGTATCTAGTATATTTTTATGATTAAGATACTAGATACATTCAAAAAATATGTTCCATATTTCATTTATATAACAGTTTTCCTAATTTACCTAAAATACCCACCTGTCCCACCTATTAAATAGTTTTTGGTCAATTGAAGTTTGAAGATTTTTAGATCTCCTTGAAAAATTTTCTGCTATATTACTCAAAAAATTACAAAATGGGAGCAATAATGCCCGATTTTTATTAATCGATATGTTACGACGAATTTGTGAAATATCTGATTTCATGAAATCGACGATAACCGTTTCCACCAATAGTGTGCCATTCCCATTTCCACCAAATAAAATAATTGACCACGTTTTCACCAAAACAATTGTATATACTTATTACTACGCTTATATTAAAAGCTATAACATATTTTATTTTAACACACACAGTTGTAATGCGCAGTTTAAACTGTGCAACTTTTTCACTTGTTTATAAAATATAATTGTCCCGTTATATATTATATTGGTTAATCAACATAAAAGGTAATAAGTACGGCAACGGTTTAACATACAAAAAAAATACGATAACCGTACAATGTACAATATATATACAAATTGTAGTAAAAATAACTACAAAATAGTAAAAACGTTGTTAAGTTAAGTGGATCTCGTTTGGTAGAAACGGATATTGATGGAAAAGGGAAAGGTCCACTTTTGGTGGAAACATGTTACGCTATCAACGTTGTTGCCTAATACGTGAAATCAGCAACTTAAAGTGCATAATACTGTCGATTGCGTAAAATCGGCAAGACTACCCTTCTTATAAAATTATAAAATATAGTTTAATTTAATTAAATGTGTAAAATGATAGAAATATATATTAAATTTGAACTTAAACATCGAATATTAGGTACCAATTTTCCATATTATATACGATTATATTAAATTTAATAATGAATTATATTATAATTTAATTATGTCACACTTATTATAATACATTTTTATTAATATCCTTCTGATATATATTTATGGGGAATGGACGTTGTTATTTTATTATATTATTATATTTAATAATTATATTTTATGTAATTAATTATATTAACAGAAATAATTATTCTGTTCTAATGAATGTATAAACTTGGAAATAGTTCAAAAATTATTTTTGACTTAACAGATGTAGTAACTAAATCTATTTTGATATAAGAATCCACAATCAAAGATTATGCTTGAAGTTTTTTTCAACTGTTGAAGAGTGATTCCCAACGTGGGTGCTACCACCCCCTTGTGGGCATTTTTTAATTTGAAGGGAGCGTTTTCTGAGGGGGTTTTTTAGGGGGCGCTCATCTTTCATTTGCATTTTTATTGTTTATGACTGATTGCAATGAAGTGTTTAACTGCGTAGAATAAAAATTATTTTAAAATACCAAATGTAATAATATTCAAAATTATGTAGGTATAATATTTATAGACACTTAAATAACATCAACCTCAGGGCATTCGTGAGTCACATAAATATTTTTGTGCTATTATTTTATATCAGCTAATTCAAAATCAAATTATACAATTCAAATTAATATTATATTATTATTTTAATTTATATTTTTTTATTCATACTAAATAAGTAAGTATTTAAATTTAAAATTAACTAAATTGTAGCGTTAAAATGTTAAATTATACTTTTTCTTTTATTAAATAACTTGTAAAAAAATAAAATATTAATCTTTTGAAAAAATTGATGGAAGAGGGGAAACGATTTTTAAAATCTAAAACCGGCGTTGGGTAAAAAAATTTTAGGAAACATTGGTGTAGAAAAACGAAAAAAAATATGTATACCACTAATGTGTTACGTGTTTGTACATATATAAGTTTTTAAAAATAAACAATGATTTATTATATTATTTTTGTAATATTTATGTTTGAAATGTGTTATTAGTTGTTAATAAAACAAACAAACCAAATTCAACATCGTAACTTTTCAGAAAATAATAATATTCTATCTACGCAACGCAATATGTATGCTTGTTATTTGTAGTTATCTTAACTATAACTATGATTTCTTACAAAGCTTTAATAACGTTGTCAGTTACATTGATATATATTATAAACTATAGTGACGCTGATAACGAAGGTAACAAATAACAATGATTTTTATAATTTTATATTTAAATAAATATATGAAAGGGATATTAATTTACATTAATTTATTATATTTCATATATTTCATATTATATATATGATATTTTATATCACATATATTATATTTTAAATTATTAACTGACCTTGTACTCTTTTTATAAAATACAATGATATTATATTGCTATAAAATAATCAACAATTAATCGTAATATCTAATATGGACATACTATATTATAATGTATATATATTTACAATTAATACATTTTATTTTATTAGACTATAGAAGTAAGTATATAGATAATAAATATTAGATTATATAAGTAAAATAGAATAACACATTATAACATAACATATACAAATCATTTTCAAACGTAGAAAGGACTTAATTATTTGCTAATAATATTGGTAAATTCATTTAAATATACTTATACAGTAATATAATATGTTATAATTCTAAATGCTTGTACTATTTATAAAAAAAAAAATTAATCTTTTAATATTAAAAGCTTATGTTTCTACTTCATATAAAAGTCGAATAATTTGTAAAAGTACGTCTTGAAAATTTTAAAAGCATTAACGATAAACCGTAAAAATTTGTATTAAGATATTTAGTAGAATAGTAATGATAAATATATTTATATATATATATATATAATATATATACTTCAAAATATTTATAATTTGATACTTAAATTGATTTTATTTTATTGTTTTTTCTTTTATTTTGGTAACGAAAAAATGTTCTTGATCAAATACAAATTTAATTATTCTAATATTTTAAATTCACTTATTTATGAGAATATGTATGCAATTTTGCTAAAATTCAGAAATAATATCAAAACATAGTGAAACTGGAAGTGAGATATATTTTACACGTGATTTAATGCATCATCTAAACCTATATATTTAATATATATACAGTCCTTAAATAGCTAAAAGTATGAAATAAATAAAGTTGTACTATGTCTTTAATGCGTATTATAATATTAATTTAATTAATAGTTTGTTATTTTGTTTAGAATGCATTGGTAAGGGACGTCAAATTATTAAACTTTTAATTTTAAAAACTTAAACACGATAAATATATACATATATTACGTGTTTTGTTTACCTTTGTGGTATTTAAAAAATAAGTTCGATGTAACTCATGTAGTAAAATTGAATTCAAAATTTGAAAAAAAACCATATTTATTATACACATTTAACTTTTGTTTCTGACCTTCCTACCTTTATCCACTCACGTGAAGTTAACTTTCTCCTATGTAACTTAAACATTCGCATACATTTTAGGATATATTTGGAACTATTTGATACCAAATTTTTCGAACTTCATAATTTTTGTTAGGTGAAAGTGAAACTTTGCATATCCCTCAAAATATATCTTAATCATCTCAATCCTTCAGAAATATTATAAATTTCCTCTAAAAACAGTAATATTTATTTGAAAATAAATTTTTCCAATATATTTATTATTTTTGTCAATATAAAGTTAATAATGCCTGTATATAACTAACAGATGCTCTATCTACATCTAAGTTTAACGGTAAGTACCTAGATATATGATTCTGATACTGACTGCAACTTTTGAATCGCCTATTTGTTAAAATAATATGTTGTCGATTCAAATATTCTATAACTTGTTTCTATGTTATTCAGATAAATTAGGTTTAACTATTTTATAATAGATGTATTTATTCAAATTTACTAATGAATAATTAATTTACGCTTTAAAGTTTAAAAAGACTAGAACCGTACTGATAAAAACCGTTTTTGGAACCAGAAACCTTTGTTTATTGGTAACCGGAACTCAATGAAACCCTAATTTAAATTAATTTAAAAATCGAAACCTTACCGGAACCGTTACTTGTTTGTAAAGGTTTTTTACGATTAATTTTGTTTTTGTAATAGATTAAATAGTATAGTATAGTATGTGGTAATAATAATTACAAATTTGAAAATTTGAAATACTGAATACGAATACAATAAGTGGTAATTAGTAAATAATACATAAAATTAAAGTGTAAACTATAGACATCAAAATTAAAACTAATACAAAAAAAGGTTATTTGAAACGGGGGTATGTGCATTAAGTGATAGTGGCCACTTATTTTTCTTACTTATTTAATCTGTTCTTTTGTCCTAAATAATTGGAAGATATCTGGTTGAAAATTGGTATTGACTTGCCATAATTTATCCCAATTAACACTACTAATATTTTATAATATTTTTAAATATAGAAACACAACCAAATTTTTCTTACGAAAGTATAAAACCAAAACAGGAAACGTATTTTTCATTTTTTAAGAACCAAAAATAAACCAAAATCCAAATTTAAAAACAGAATTGAATTTGAAATGAAATGTTAGTTCTTTTAGGAACCTAACCAAAAACGAAACCGTAAAAATCATTAAGGTTCCAGTCCCTACTTTAAACTAATAAACGTTCAACTAAAATGTAAATTAACTTGTAATATTTCATTTTTATAGATGATGGATATCTTAACTTCTGTTCTATTATGCGATTTGGTAAGTTATTTAATTTCTATAAATTAAAAATATTTCATAGTTAAACGACATATTTGAAAGAGGCATTAATAACATTGTACATTTAAATTTATTTTTAAGACAATTTAATTAGTTATATTAAACAATGAAAATTTTATAGAAATCAGTTAAAAACTGTTAATTTATTACTATTATTATTAGGACTTATATTTGTTATTAAAAAAATAAAATAAGTGGAATTATGATTCTTGATTCTTGTGTGTGATTTTATAAAAGTTCAAATCGATTATTTGACATTTCTATGAACTAGTTCATATCATATAAGTTTTATCTGAAGCCCAGCCAGTGTTATATGTTAGTGTTAATAATCAATACTAGTGGTGTAGGGGCAAAGCCTCCACGGGCTGCTGATATCAATTTAGCCTACCCAGAAATAGATCTCTACTTGCGCCTATGATTTGATCAGTATAATAAATCGTTCAGTAGTGGACTATAACAACACGTTACATGCATGGACTAAGATAAGATTATCAGATTAGTAACGAGAGCCATATTACCAGGCATCCAACATGTTTTAGGAGTCTTGGTAGTTTACTAAATATGTTAAGCAAAAACCTACCTACATACATCATAATATTATAGGCTATCCGCTATCTACATAATCTGTCTACCATCTGATCATTCGTTTTCAGTCTATTATACGTAAAAAGCGTGCAAAATATGAAAAACTATATGCAAATGAGTTTTTTTTTATATGGTTTTCAACAAATAATATGCAAAATTCTTTAAATTGTATAAACTTACAAACAGTGATACATGAGATAGATTTAATATAATATATACATTTATATATTAATGAATAATGCGTTATAGAACATATTTCTATTTCATAAATTACATGGAATTTTATGGGCATGGGTGACTGTAATTTAAAAATTAACTATTACAGAAACATCTAAGGAGCTTATAAAATGTATGGAAAAAAAAAATTTTTGGGAACCATGCTACGAAGGTACGTTTTGAAATTTGTTATCGTGAATTACGTGTTTTGGTTACAGTGTTAACGATTGAATATTTAAACAATTTAGCTTTTTCACGTTGAAAAATAGTTCCAATGTATGATAAGCCTATACATATATTTTCTTCTTTATTTCTATAATAATTGAACGTCCTTAAGACTGTGAAAATTATAATAATCTAGAAAGAGTGATGATTATAATTTAAATGTTATATCCAAGTTATTGTAGTAGATAAAAGAGGATCAGTATAAAGGATATTTTAAAACGTGTAAAAACTTAAATATATTATTTTAAATTGTATTAATATGACATTAATCATGTATATAGAAAATAATCTTGTGAAAATGTGGAAGCCGTGGTTCCAATCTTAAGTTTTTTGTTCTTTTAGAGATTTCATAGTATATTGAAAACTCGTTGTCAGAAATGAATTTTTGTAAATAGTTTTTGAATCTAAATGTCCGGGTAATGTTTTAAAGTATCGTTGTGGGACTGGAATCATTCTTATTCCATATAATGGTTTGGTTATTAATTTTTACTTGAATTAGGTTTGTGTATCTCCGTAGGGTGAATATATTTGCTCCGTTGAGTTTCCATTTAATATACTACGCTAATATTTTATCTATTCGGTGTTGTATTAAGCTTTCAATAATTGTATTCTGTATTTCAATAGCAGTACCATCTCTATATATTAGTAACTCACATATTTTTGGTTTTTTGTATATCATGACAGCACATACTGAACAGTGTGGGCCCAAGGAGTATCGACTGATTCTTGTGGGTCTCCAGGTTTTTCCGGATGTATAGGTGTTTGTGATGCATCAGTTTCTACTAGTACTTGATATAGCTGTTTGTTATAAATTAGTATAATATAATATTATAGACATTGGTTAGCGAATCATTTTAGCTATTTTGAGCAGGAATCCTTGGTGTCAAACTTTATTCAAGGCACGTGCAATGTTGTTGTTTATACTTTTTTTTCAAATTCAATAACTATCATTTAAGTTCATAATACGTAGAGTGCAGATGCTTAATACAGAATTTATTAAGGTTAGCTTGAGGCTAGTTTTATCATTTGGTTAACCAATGATTAGTTTTTAATCTATGACTAACGATTCTTGGTAATACTTAAGAATCTTCATTAAAGTTATGGTTTTTTATCTAACAATTTAAAAAGATAATTATTAATTTTTATAATCAGAAATAGATTAATAAGTTAATCCTGATAAATATTTTTTATTAGATATATCATTTATTACATTTAGTGCAATTAAGAAATACTATACATTTTATAAAGTGCATCATATAAATGTTATAAATGTTTACAATAAAATTGTGACGATACAAGGTGAGTGACCTGATAAATGTATAAAAAGATAATTGGTCACCTATGATCGCGTGTGCGTGCCGTAGCGACTTTTGTCCCACGGGTCCAAGCCCACCAATCGACAACAGCATTTGCAGGTGCGACCGATTAAGCACACGCGCCCACCTATGACATCTATGAGATACGGCCACACCCGACTTATCCTGTACCTATACAGAATATCGGCCGATTAATTACCATACCTTCCTTTTCTCTTTCACTTTTCTCCCAACCGGTCTATACACAGCAGCACGGAGGAGTAACAGATTTGCCGTTACGCCTGCGGACGACATAGGAAAACACCAAGTTGGTAATGTACCTCAATTATTATAACTATTTTTTCCAATCACCATGGCCGGTATTCTGTTAGGTTTTTTTTTTACACATTATCATTATTATTGGTCTTAAGAAGAATATTATCTTCGTAATATTACCATAATTGTCATTATCTTATGACGACGATTATTACTGTTTGATTTATTGTTGTATACTCCCGCGGTAACCGTCCAGAGGAACCGGTGGAATGTACACTAAGTTGTGCCATATATTCAGTGTACGTGTAACTTTATTATTCTTCTTTATTACCTATTTTTTATTCCCGAGTTTTACGCCCTATCGGCTTTCTCGGCACTAGGTTAAATATAAAACCTTTTCCCATTAACTTTGTTATTGCGATTTATTATTAATATTATTATTACATTCTGCATGAACGTGGGGGATAATTATTTAAATATTATAAGAAATCCACGTCGCTCCGGCCTTATTGGGTTTCTGCTCGTAGTTGGCGACCTTATAAATAAAAAGGCGACCACATCACTTTCGATCCAGGAGAGCATCATCGGGATCGATTTGTCACAAAATAATAATAAAATATTAAACTTTCTAGAAAATGTAAATAAATTCTACGAATTTGCCAAAAAAAAAGAATATTATAAGATTAGTAAGTACCAATTATTATTTAGTTTATTTGTTTTTCATAATAATTTATATAAATAATTCATTTTATTCATCCTATTAATTGCATAATATGAATATGTTTAATAACATTTTTTTTATAATACAAAACATATAAAAAAAATTATGAAACCAAAATTACATTTTTATTTTTTATTTATTACAGATCCTCCAAAGTCTCCAGTAAAATTTTGTTCTAATCTCTGTGAGGAAAAATAAAAATATATAAATTTAATATTTTTTAGAAATGTAAAATTTTCTGATATAATTAATTCTAAGTCATATGTCGTACATAATATATATCTTGAATGATATAAATAGATTTGAGGAACATCTATAAGAAAATTATACTTGATGTTAATCTAAAAAATTTTAAAATACTATTTTACTTGTGTTAAGATTTCGAAGTTTCCATAGTTAACTCATTTTATAAATCATTTTTATCATAACTTTATTTACTATTATATTATAACTTACAATGTCATATTTTTAAGAACTACTTCGCAAGCACATACTTTGGTTATCGAAAGTGCTTTGATATTTGATATTCAATATCAAATGTAAAAGTGTTTGATTTTACAAAATAAACTCAATTTAGTTTTCGATAAAAAATATTCAATTTTGTCAATTTAAAATTTCGAATGCTTATAAAAACAATTGTGAATTTATTTTAGATATTCTTAAGAATATATTTTCGTAAAAACTTGTTGATAATTCTTTTTGAATATTAATACTCATCAGTCATCACAAATCAGAGCATTGTATTAATAAAGCAAATACCTTTTTAAATTTTCAGATTTAAATGGTGAAAAAGATAATGGATGTGGTAAGATAAAAATATTTTAAATTACATTTTATTTTAATATCAACTTCACATTTTCAGGAATTTCATTAACTTATTTCATGACAAAATTTAATTTTTAACAATTATTGACAATTATACATTCTTCGTAATTCTCGATCTCTATGATTATACTGACAATCATAGCCTACACCATTTCATTTTATGACTGGTTAGCCCTTGCTAATATATATCTGATATCAGCGACCTTTTATCAATTATCACTATATTACTATAATTATTGTTTTTTTCCATTTTCCCTCCCATTTTAACACCGCTACTTCTCTACTTTACATATCCAGTACGGAACACTTTCACTTTTTTGTACCACACATTTTCTACCATCACTTATTGAAACTTTTCTAGAACATCTATTCAGCTACAAAAAAATTAAAGACGTCAATGGAATGAATTCACAAATGAAAATTAAAAATAAATGCGAAAGAATCAGTAGCAGTTATTTTCAACCACCCTAGAGTATTCCCCGATTTTAAACCCTAAGTAAACGAAAACGTAATACCGTGGTAACCATTGCGGCATAAATTACATATCCTCAATTTGGCTATCGACTGTTACCCGTGTTAGTGACGTAAAACAAATTAGTCACTATAAATACATGTGGTCTCAAAAAAGCATTACCATCCGCATCGACTCGCTTACTTAAGCCCGGTCGAAGCGGTAGAGATGTCTATTCGTCCCACATTACTATATTTATAAATAATTAATTTCATAATAAGTAAAATATAATAAAACGTAATACCTATCATTATAAAATATATAAGTTATTGATTAACGAGGTAGTAGGCAGTCACAGACCTTATACTGATTCAACATCCACGGCCTTGGTAGAGGAAGCACAAACCCACTGATGACAAGAGATATCCGATAATCGGTTGGGTTCTCATATACAATCATCAATAATATTTTGAGTATATACAATATCCTTATACACTCTTTATTTTGTCAAGTATTGAACTTTTTTTAATATTTTTCAAAATATTTTATAACATGTTATTCTTAAACTGTGTTTTTATTTTTGTCACTTTTTTATTTAATAGTGAAAACACTATCAAATTTTTATTTTTCATTGCATATTCAGCAAAATATAGCTTTTCAAAGTTGAGTGGTTTTTGGTTTTTATAATACTTCTTGTTTATGATCACCAGTAGTCATATTGGTAATAGATAATAAAAGGTACATATTTTCATATATAATTAACACGTTATCGACTATCAGACTATCGACGCAGTGAAGAATTTTCTAATTTTCTAATTTTTAGTTATACATATATCTCACTAGCATAATAACCTGTAATAATTAAAAACCTAAAACTGCCCGATTTTTTGAGCAGTTATAAGTTATAACTCATTAACGGTTAAATGAAAAATAATGATTTTAACGTTAAAATTCATAAAAAATACTAAATAGCCCTACTATTTTATGATATTTTAAATATAGGTTAACATTTGAAAATCAAAGGTTGATAGTGATATCACTATTAAATAAAAGGGTGGAAAAAATAAAAATTTGATACGTGCAGTTGAGAAAACCATAGTACAAAATATTTTGAAAAAAAAAGAAATGAAAACTTGACAAAATAACGATGTAATAATAAAAGAATCACCTTGTATATTGTGTATTATATACACTATTAACTTTTAACTGTTAAATATCATATAAACACAATATTAATAAATAAAATAACTACAATATTTTTGTGATTAAAGTTAATCATAATAAAAATGTATAATCTTGTATAATAATTTATAATTTTTAAATATTTTATTGCATTCATAGGTATAATTCATAATATCAAGTGTAAGGCCATACATTTTCTTATGATAATCGTAAAGTATTAGTAAAACTGCAGTTTAATAACTAATAATAGATGTATTAACAGTTATTGTGTTCAATATATAGGTGATAGGGTATTAGATTGTTGGCATTTAAAAAAAAAATAATTTATGATAAATGCAGATAATGAGCTATGATAGTTTTGACAGATATCATGGCAACATTTGTGTTTTACAAAAATATCAAAAACATTTTGTTATTCTTTTGAATAATGTGATTTTGCTTAAATAAAAATAAATACATAAATGAGATGTAGTCTTATACAATTTCATCATAAATAAATCGAGTATTATTAATATTTTTTATGAATGGCATTAGAATAGTTAAAACATTTTGAAAATTATATCATCTCAATAAAAAACTAATATAAATAATTTGTAAAAATTTAATATTCTAATATTGTTATTGAACTTTAAAATATGCCAACTATATTTAATTTCTTACCAGAAATCGCTCTCAAAGTCGAGTATCAAAATATTTTTTTCTATTTTAGAGTGTTATTTAATATATTCATACCCGAAAAATTCGATAATTGTAAATATATTAATCGTTTCCTTACAATCTAAAAAAAGTTGATTACCAAACAAATAAGTCGATATTTTTTATTGTAGAATTTTAATAACTATTAAACATTTTTTTTTTTAAATAATTATATTTATCAAATATTTATATTTATAAATCTATAGATTGGAAGAGTAAGTTGATTGATATAGTAATACTTATAAAAATGTTTGTTATATTCTTACAAACTATTAAGATGCATATGTTTTTATTATATAAAATATATATTTATATAACATAGTGTAATTTTCAAAAAAAGTATAACATATATTATTATTGTTGAAGTTGATTGAAATAACACATCGTTATCAATAAATAGCATATTGTTTATTATAGCATATTATATTCAGTTGTATAACATATTTTAAATATAAAACCTAATGCTTATAAACTAAAAAAGATAGATATGTACTTATAGTACAGACGTGAGCTACACTCAGTGAAGAATATTCATGACAAAGACTTAACACTTTACAAGTATATTTCTGTACACAATGTTATGATGTTATGAATTAAATAACTATATTTTTTTGTTATATCATTTAACATAATATATCAAATTATATTGTATATTACCTAGTATTTTAATAATATAAATGATTCTTAACACTAATTCATTAATATTGCGGTTATACATTCACAGAAGTTAAAGGTAAGCTCATAATATTACTTTTACTGTGCTATTTTACGCGGATTTCGCACTTGGCGGCAGACTCGATAAACATGTTTTTCGATAAAAATTCTTGTAACCACAGTTTTCAAAGTACTGAACTTGTTATAGTCTTGTTATAAAGAAAAAAAGTAAAGCTATACAGCAGTGTAGCGAATATAATAAAAATATATTCCTTATACGGCCGTGAGAGCCTCAGTACACTTACTTTCTGGATATGCCTCGTATTTCAATTATATAGTTATATTTGATTTAATATTGTTAAGTTGCCACTTAATGAATAAGTTATAATAAGTTTATAAACACAAAATATATTGAAAAAAAATAATAATTTAATTTTCTGATTACTGTGAATATAGATTAAATGTATTAGAATCCATTACTATGTAATTCTGAAAATATTAGTTTGATTTATAATATTGTTTAATATTTGTAGCATGTACAAGTAAAATATACGATTTATTTTATATTAAATATTTTTTAACTGTACGAGCAATGATGTGAAACTTTATTTTTAGTAAATTATATTGATGAAAATGTTGTTATTATCAGTACAAGACAGACAATAATGAATAATTCACAATAAATCTTAAAATTATAATTCATAAAATATCTTAAATTTAGAATTCACTATAATATTTTCAACGAGGTGTTAACTAGATAATTTTAGCTCCTTGTTTTTCGTATGAATCTATAAATAATAAATTGTAATTAATAATTAATTTTTATTAAATATAATTCTTTAGAGGTTATATTCAGATACATATTAGTTAACTAATATAATGATAACTAAGTTTTAACTCAAAGATATTTTACAAACTATCAGCCAAATATATTTATATATATATATATATATATATGGATTGACAGATATTGATAAATAATATAATTTTAAATTCATCATAATCGAACGAAGTCCTCAACAGTTCGCATAAAATAAAAGCACTCTTTCACACCAATGCTTAAGAAAGATTGTTTGGTATCATTGACACTTTAAACTAATAACTAAATCAAATTTTATAGAATCAATACGTTCAACATTCTTTACGGGTAAGTTTAATTGGTATCGTATTGTTTTTTTTTTTTTATATAAAAATTTCAAATTTAATACAAACTAACTACGAAAAATAATAAACATAACCATGGACGGTACCAAATATTTTATAATATGTTAAAATCGTGTCATTGTTTCTTACAAATTTACAAATTTTAGTTTTTTCTACATTTTTTGTAATAACATCATCATTTATTATCATATTCTATTAACAAATTGTTTATTATCTCATTCTATGATATAATTTAATACATTTTAAATATAATAGAATATATCCTTTGAGTGTACATTTATTATGCAACACAACATTAAAATTATAATGATTTAATATTTTTTATTTATTAAAATAACATTGTGGGAAGTTCTATTTATTAAATTTAAATTTACCCTTTATTGGTTTAAAATTCCGAGCCAAGCAGAGTCATATGCGTAAGCAAAGACATTATAGATATTTTTCCAGGGCCCACGTAGACCATGGTCTCCTTGTACTAGATATAATTCTTTGAATTTTAATTTATTCAATATAATTTGAAGAACTCATAAAAATACACATTCAATAAATTTAACTTCTATAAATACTCAACACTCAACAATAAATTTATTGTCAATTGTGTTGTTAGTGACCATTAGTTCCTAATATTTTGATATGTTTATTTATTGTTAGGGCCTGGAGCATTGCGTGTCTGTCGCTGCTCATACTGTACCCTTACCCTCGGCCTATTGCAATGGCTCGACGCGTACAATCAGTTTCTTTATCGTAATAATTTGTGTCATTCAACCAAAATTCAGTCTATACATATACCGCCGTTACAAATAATATTATATTAGTTTATCGCACCAACCCCGTTGTATATTAAGCCACTATTTTATCATATTTGTATTGCGAACCTGTAATTATTAAATACAGTGGAACCTCGATAACTCGAACCTTTATAAGTCGAATTTTCGATAACTCGAAGGAATACTATGGCCCCTGCATTTCAATTTATAATAACTTGAACCTCTACAAGTCGAATTTTATTTTCACCCCCAACCGATTCAATTTATCGAGGTTCCACTGTACATACATTTCTATCGTTAACATGTTTTTACAATTATATCCTGACCCGAGCTTATAATAATTAATTATAATTATTTGGATGTGCTAACAGTGCCATAATATAATTATTTGTTTTACATCATACAATATGTACATAGAATATCCTACTAGTTATTAAATACTCAAAATTATTACAAAATTACATGAGTGATACTCATTATGTAACTTGTGATACTTTGTTTGTGGAGTTACGAAATCGAAGAGACTCTTATATTAAAGTGAAAACAAGACTTGGATGTATGTTTAAAGATAATCTTTCCAGAAATGAAATCGTGGCGGAAATTTAAATATTAATATCGATGTATGTAAATAAATTGGATTTTGACACTATAGGCACTTTGTAGAGAGAATTTATTCAATTCTAAAGTCTAATTTCATCGACTAATGATAAAAATGAAACAAAAACTATTTTGAGCTAAATAAAAATGCAGTGTTTACTAGATGCAGCATAAAAATGTTCTTGTTATTATTATTCCATACATTTTTGCTTCATAAAAACCTTTATAAATCTAATATATAAAAATCTCGTGTTACAATATTAAAAATGTTTGTTACCAAACTTCTCCGAAACGGCTAGACCGATTTTCATGAAATTTTGTGCGTATATTCAGTAGGTCTGAGAGAGTGATGTAAACTATTTTTCATATCCCTAAGTGTAAAGGGTGGCTCTCCACAAATATTTCATAATACTTAATATGTAAATTGTATACCAATATATATTTATATATATATATATATGTTACGGTAAAAGTACGAATACCAGTTAAACCTAGAATTTACCGGTAAATCCTAGGTTTCGCCGACTACTGATGGTAAATGTCCGAATTTCGGTGACTAATATATTAGTTAGTATATTATTTTATTATTATTATTATTATTATTAAGGACTAATGCAAAAATTGACAAATTAAATGTACTAAGTACATATTTTATTACTAGTATATTATTTTTATTATAATTAAATTAATTGTATTATTAAATTATTTATTTGTGCAGGCTTTGCTACTGTGACATCCAAAGTTGCATAATACATTTTTGGATCGGCATTTACATCTGTTTGTTACACATTTTTTCAAACAATCCACTTTTATATTATTTTTTGCTTCAACAACACCATTTAAAAGTTCATAAAACCGTATTTTAAGTGACATATTGAAAATCGTATACTTTTCGCGACAATTGTAAAACGAATACTGCACACAATATTATTTTTAATATGCCTATTCAATCTATAAATCAATCTATTATCAAACCTGTTCCGTATCATAAACTAAATTTTATTGTATGTGCAACACAGTATAAAGTAGGAACAACTTTATATATAGGTACTATATAGGTAATGTATAGGTACCTTTTTGGCTAATTTATTGATTGTATTGTGAATTTGTGATTCTATTGATAGTGATTTGATTGTATGAGTACACGTGTCAAGGTCTTCCATTATCATGATGTATATGAAAGTCGAAATGAAAATTCCCAAAGTCCATACTTAAATAATAATAATTATGATAATCAAGATAATCAAGATAAAAGCCGATCACAGTTTAGTTGTCATAATATAAAACAATAATATAAATGTGTGTATCTAATATATTAGTTATTGATATAGTACCTACCTATAATATACTTAAATAATAATAATAATTAATAACTTTGGTAAAAATGTTTGGACTTTTACTAACACTGATTGTTTTTCCTAAGATTTACCAAATCTCGTTTGTAAAAGTCCGAACTACAAAAATCATTTGGAGTTTGACCAAACGATGTTGTATATCCTAGGTTTTACCGAAATCAATTGGTAAATGTCCGAACTACAAAAATCATTCGGAGTTTGACCAAACGATGTTGTATATCCTAGGTTTTACCGAAATCAATTGGTAAATGTCCGAAATTCGGACATTTACCATCAGTAGTCTGCGAAACCTAGGATTTACCGGTAAATTCTAGGTTTAACCGGTATTCGTACTTTTACCGTAACATATATATATATATATATATATATATATATAGGTCCGCGAGTTTCAATCTACCTGTAACCTGACCTTTTTGTCTGTCAGATATGATTGTACTGAGTAGTTAATCTATAAATATAATCTCGAGCATCCGGCGTACACCAACATATTATTATATTTATTGTATACCGAATATTCGTATAATAGCATTTGCCTGATACGCACCAGCGTCGATTCGGTCAACAAAGTGATATATTTATATCAACCCCAATTGCATCGTTTGTCACATTAAGTCAAAGTAATATTCAATAAAAATAGCTACCTACTAACATATTATCTTATATATAAAAATTTGGTGTTCGACGAGTATGATGTTCTCGATGCATTCCGAAACTACTCAACCGATTTTTATGAAATTATGATCAATGTGTGAATTTATCTCCGTCATAAGATAGAATAGTTTTTATCCCGGTTAATAATCTCAAAATATTGCCCTTTATTATGCTTAGGGCTGTGCGATTATTAATCGATTATTCGAATAATAGATATTATTTTTAACGACTGGTACAATATAATCGGTTGGTTAATCGATTGAAAAAATGCAACTCTAGGTGGAACAATTATGTAAAATTGATATGTCAGAGATATCATCTATACACCAAATCAGAAATCCAAAAATATTTTTTATCCTTACGCTAAATTTTAGCATTGTTAGTATTATAGGCGACCGAACTCAACATGGGTACATTTTGTACGGGCGATGAAGTGCACGGGGGCAGCAAACTAGTGTTATATAAAAGTATCCATACATTGTCGATTGTAAAAAAAAATTGATTACCTTTTTTAAATAATATGAATAGATGGGTAATATACGATTGCGAATGGAACGATTGCGAACGGACCTTTTCCGGTGACACAATTGCGAACGTTTTTACCAGACTTTAATTTTGCGATGTTGTTAGATTTGGTGTCAATAACAAATTTTTAAATAATAATTTTAAAAATAATCAAATAGTAATAATATAAGGGTTTTTTGCTATTACACCACGCCGGGGCGATGCCGATAAGATAGATAGGTACGATGTAGAAAAGATACTAACATATTTAACTATAATATTACATCTATATTAATTTGATGAAAAACCAGCTCGATTCGTATAGTCATGCTTATGCAGTATTATTTGTGATTCATTCGTATCACAACTCAGATCTATGTATGTATGTATTATTTTATTTATTTTTCAGTTTCTAACGTAACACTAACATGTGTATTTTTAAAACTAGTATTTTGAATGTATTATATTATTTTTTTATTCAGTTTCTATTAACAAGTACATTTTGTAACAGTATTATTAATATTTATACAACGAAAATTGTTTTAATTAATCAACATTTTAAACGCTACATACCTATTTGTATAATTTTATTTTAGTTTGTAACGAAGAGTTGTTGTTTTAATTGTACCTATTATTAAATATTAATACCAATAGTTTATATTTTAAAAAAAATGTTTATAACAAATGTTAAAAATAAGTAAATGTTTAAAATATTCAGAAATTATAAACTTGGCAACGTTGTCTAAAAAAACGTTCGCAATCGTGTTGTACCCGATATATGATATTATAAAATGCAAACATTTTAGGTACCTACACAATAATAATCAGAATAATATTAAAATTGAATTAAATATTTTAAAGAAAAATACATTTTTAGTGAAAAAAATAACATTTTGAGGATGAAATTGGATAATTGCAGTAATCATAGTATACTACATTTGGAAAAATTATTAACCTTGTCATTTATACAAAGCATTCACTGGTTTAACAATATTAACACACATAACTGACTTAAAAAAATTATCTGAGCCAGTCACATTGTTAATAATTAAATTACATTTGTATGAATTAATGATAAAAAAATAAAAAATAATAATCTAATATTTAATTTAAAATCTAATAGATTGTATTAGACAATTATTAATTATTTTACATATATTTATTAGACTACGAGTACATAAATATCATGTTCATAGATGATTACGGTAAAAGTATAATTATTGAATTTTATAGTGCATAATAAACTTAATTTTGATACAATATTGTACTTAAAAATTTGAATCCTAAAAAGAAATTTGTTTAGGAATAGCAAAACATTTAATTCAATTTATTTTAATTTAATTTATTAGAGAATACACCTTATGAGAGAGCAGGTAATAATAAAAATGTAAAATTTAAAGAATAACTTATGTAAAACTTTATTCTTTATTATCATACCTTATTTATACTATTTTTAGTATTATTGTGAATTGAAAACTAAATTACAATTAAAAAGATAATATAGTTATAAGCAGCACATTTAATAAAGTATAATATTTTCTTTGTTACAGATGCCAGTACGATTAATATGGTTCATAATTTTTCAGGTGATTTTTATTTTAATATAAGTTTATTGAAGATTAAATTTTAAAATAATATAAAGAATGTATTTTAATATAACTCGAGTGAAATGTTTATAATTTTTTAATTGAGGTTTATTGATATAATGATTAGTTGTGTTCTATTTCATAAATAATTAGTGTATTACATAAAGTGTAAGGTCTTACTATGATTTACCCAAAATTGACAAAATTAATTTATATATAAAAAAAAAATCATATTGATTATATCAAGACACACACAAACACAATTTATATATTAGTGGACCTATATATACATACATATATATATAGTCACTATATTATAGTGTACTTTAAAAACAAAAAATAAATGCCTATTTTATTAAACATACTAATATTTTTAATAACAAATAATCTAAAAAATAAATAAATAATGGAATAGAATTAAATGTATTTTTCACTATTATCTTGAGATGTTTATTTATTTAGATTTTCAAAACAAATACTATAATCATCTCAAAGGGTATATAACAGAAATGAAAGATAGTATGTATTCTTTTGAAAAATAATTAATGATAATATTTATTTGTTTACTGTTAAATAATATAATAATGGTACAATTTCACTCTTTGTTAATTTCAATTTTTGAGTAATATTAATTTAAAACTATAATAATTAATAATCTCTCTGAATATATATAAGTAAAAAATACGTTTGCATTGGTATATTATAATTGGTTTATAATTTCATGTTAAATGACTAATCATAAAGGAATAAAATAAATAAAGTTTAAATAACCATGTGATAATAACTTGAAATTATAAATCAAAAAGGTAAGTATAGTAATTTCATCAACATTTAAATTTAAAATTCAAATATCTCTAATTTCTAATTTTCCATGTCACTATTTTTACGTAAAGTATATTTTAAATGGCAAAAGATTAATTAGAATTTTCTTAAAAAGTTCCAAATGTAAATTTACTGAAATTTACGATTCTGTGACAAGCACGTGATTTAGAAACACGCCAGAATGATGTTTCAAAATAATATTTTTAATAATTGAATAGAAAGCTAAAAAAAACTTAATAATGCTTTCAACATCAAAAATAATAAGGACATATTCTTATTTTTATTGATTAATTTCTGAGTTATATTTTAGCTCAATAATTAAAACATACTCGTATTAATAATTGTAGGCTATAAAATGTAATTTTGTTTTTTTATTATTATTTGCAGAAGCGACAGATTTGGGCATTAGGAAATGGTGTAAAGATCAATATCATCCCAACGAATCGGAATATAATACATATACCATATAGTTCGGTATACTATAATAATGTCTATAATAATGTACCCAGCTAAGTACTAGTTAGTAATAATACGGACGGCGTAGTGAACATATCGTGCTCTCTGCTCAACGGAAGTATATAATATGTAATAGTTATTAATTAAAGTTTATAAAGTGAACCAGTATATAATAAAGCTTAAAGTCGTTCATTGATTCAAATCATTGTTTTCATTGCTCGAAACATATGGTTATGTAACAGATAGTATCAATAACTAGTTGTATTGCAATTGTATTATTCAATATTATTATCTTTCATTGTATTTTAAAACTTATAGTAATAAGAAAAAACTGATGAATTCAGTCATGATGTGTATTATGTATGCTTCAAGTGTAATGAATGGTTACCGATAAATTATATATTGATTATCAGTATTCTATTACATAATATTTAGAATTGAAATTAAACAACATTTATCAAAATTAATTTATAAAACAAAAGCTTGTATTAATTTAAAAATATATATTATACACATGTTTTATAAAATAACTTGTTTTTATAAACTTATAAATAAACGTATAAAAAATTAAATCATCTGACAACTTTATCTGTACCGTTAAAATTAAAGTTGTTTGAATAATAATAAAAGAACAGGAGTCGTTATAAGGTTAGTCGAGGATAACCTATTATAATACTCTACATATTATCCAAAATTGTCCATAAATATGAAGAAAGTACGAGTAATAAATATTCTAACTTTTCAACATCCCATTAGCGGTTTATCGGGTGAACTCGATTTTGGCTTCGCATATAACGTCAACGTGTTAATCGCCTCACGCTACGAAGCGGGACATGAACAACTAGAATGCATTGTCAGCTTTTTCAAATAATACGGAATCGCAATAAATCTGTTGGAGAGCGTTTTCGGGACCGACACCGTGTCATTTACCGCGTATGTATCGCGGTTTGTATAAACATCTCTGATTTCTGTATATTATGAACATTATGCATTTTTCGTAAGTGTTATACATAATCGATCCTGTGTGACAAAAACGTCAGTTACGCTCTCGTGCCTGAAATAAAAATAGTGTTTTTTTTTTATATTTTATCTCTATAGGTAAATCGAATTTTCGAAGTTTGTAATTTGAATAACGGAGAAGTGAGTTAAAGTTACCCACTTAAATAGGTCAATTGAAATTTGAAGGCTCCTCTTAAAAGACATATTATTCTATTATATTCTGTAAGTTAGAAAATGGGAGATACCTATACTGTATAGGTTAATAATCAAATTATAAAAAACAATAAAAACACATAAACACGTATTAGCATATAATAATTTAAAAAAAAAGAGTAGAATATTATGTAATTAACACTATTGTTAAGGTCACTAGGACTAACGTCAAAAAAGAGTACTCTACTACGAAATAGAGAGCAGAATATGACATTAAGACTCTATGTTGTCATTCAATAAAGTAAAAAACTTAAAAAAAATATGAGGATCAAAAATATTTAAAAAATTAATTTTTTAATAAAAACGTTGATTTTTTAACCACTTAAAACTATGTAATCATTTTTTATCAAAAAATGAATACTTTTTGAAATAATGAGTGCTTTATGATAAATGAATCACCATGTATATACATACTGCCACTGAAAACCGATTTTCCAAGGTGAACCGACATCAAATAAAATTTGATCGTAGTCAAACAAATACACATAAATGACCTACTAAATATTGGCAAAAAAAAATTTGGGAAAATTGATATGTGGGGGGCAGGGGAAACATACATTTTACTAATATCTTTCCCCAGACCTATTTAGGGGGTAGGATGTTACAATTGATCACATTAACAGAAATAAATTTGCTGTTAACCTAACCTAATCAGCCGTTAAAATGCATTATCTTGGCAATAGCGTTTCAGCAGTGTTGTTTATATTGCTCTACACCACCACTCCCAAAAATATACGAGTTCTGGATCCGTAGAAATGAGTATGTAGTAACTTAGAAATAGTTAGAAAATTATTTTTGACTTCACAGATATAGTAACTAGATCTAATTTGATATGAAAAACGACAATCGAAGTCTAAGTTTGAAGTCTTTTTAAACTGATTATTGAATAAAAAACAAATGTAACCATAAATGTATGACATGATTGTACATATATGAGTTTTTAAAAACAACCAATGCTTTATTAAATTATTTTTTTAATACATATGTTTGAAATGTGCACTTAGTTGTTAATAAAATAAATAAATGCCAAATTTAACATCGTATTTTTACAACAAATTTTAATATTCTACCAACGAAACACAATATGTATGCCTGTTTTTTGTAGATATCTCAACAACAATTACTATGATTTCTTATAAAGCTTTAATAACTTTGTCAGTGACAGTGATATATATAATAAACTATAGTGATGCTAATGACGAAGGTAACAAATAACAATGATTAATTTATATTTAAATTAATATGTGAAAGTAATATTAAGTACATTAACAACCATATTATTATATTTTGATGAAAATATGATGTATACATAATTACATTTAACAAAATTTATTTTATTAGGATATAAAGGTAAGTATATATATAATAAATATTTAATTTTATAAGTAAAATAGAATACATTTTTATTTTAATCATATACCATACAATAAAAATTTTGAAAGACATAAAAGGACTTAGCTATTGAATGTTAATAATATTCTAATAAAATTGGTATCTTAATTTAAATTTACATGCAAACTATAATTCTAAATTTATTATTGTATTTTATTAATAAAAAAAATACTCTGTCTTTACGTATTATGAATAATAACATATTTTTTTCTACACCGCATAACAGTTATATTATTGTTAGAAGTACGACTTAAATATTATTATTCACAACAAACATACATGTTTATTAAAATAATTAGTAAAATAGTTATAAATAAGTTTGTATATTTTGGGTATTGCGGAATTGGTTCCCGGGTCAAATAAAGTATATGCATTGGCTCCCGAAAAAATTACTTCCAGTATACAGCAACTGTTCGAATTTGTTCCCAAATAAAATTACTTTCCAGTGTATAAATGTTACAAAATATGTAAAAATCAATAATCTTATAATATTTTATAAGGTTTTATGATGTATGGAAAAGTTTATAAATAAAATTTGATATCTATTAGTAAATAAGGTTTAGTTTTAGTTAAATATTATTATTGATGTAAAGAAAAAATATTATTATTAACCAATTCGTATATGCAGCGTATAAAATTAATATTTTATACCAAGCAACATTTTAACCATACCTAGGTATTCTAGATAGTGTTTGAACTGTTTGAAGTATGAACTATTTTATGTATCTATAATGATTATATACAGTTCTAAGTCTGTATAAAATGGGAAGAAAATTGTTGCTAATTGAATATATCATGATAATTTGAAAATTTAATTTAACAAGATTGTACTATAACGAAAGCTTGCTGGTAACAATTCGTATGTTACCTATCCAGTAGATAAGCCGGGAACCAACTTGTATGTTACCTGTAGAAAACACGGGAACCAATTCGAAATTTGGGAACCTACTAGTAATTTATTGTCCGTATATTTTTTGCCATTAATGTTTATTATATTAATTTAATTATTATTTTGTTATTTTTCTTTTTTAGAATGCTATGGTGAGGAACCAAATATTATTAAACTTTTCATTTTAAAAACTATTTATACAATTTAACAACGATAAATAAGATATAATAAAAATTACGTTGTTTGCATATACCTTTAGGATACTTTAACAATAAGGTCACTGTAAACCGTGTAATAAAATAGAATTTTAAATTTTAAAAAAATCTGTACTATTATCCATAACATCTTTTTATGAAATATCTTAAATCAGGTTCTCGAAATTAGCCTTATCAACTTTCTACTATCCACCTCAAACCTACATCAATATTTTGGGATAAAAACCTTTGGGACTCTACTATTTCTTTTTAACTTCTTTGAATAACTTTGCACATATCCCACTAACTTTTTCTATTCACCTCAAACTATAAACAATATTTTGAAACTTTTTTCCTCTGAAAACACTACTTGACATTAATTATTTGATAATTAATATTTTATTTGTAAATAATTTTCTTAAATTTTTTTTTTTTTTAATGTATCTTATATTTGTTAATATTATATTTATAATCACGGTGATACACATACAGACGTCTTATATTTTTCTGGGATAAAAATAAGTAAGTACCAAGGTATTAGCTTATAATACTGACTGAAATTACTTATTATAAAATCGAATTTAGAATCACTCGTTTCAATATTATTCAGATAAAATAAAAATTTATAATGATTGTATTTAATCTAATTTACAAATTAAAAATAGATTTACGCTTCATACTAATTGGCATTCTACATAAGTATAAATTAATTTGTAATAAATCATTTTTATAGATGCAAGATATGTTAACTACTATTATCTTAAGCAATTTAGTAAGTTATTTGGTGATAATAATCTATAGTCAAATTAAAAGTACGCCATAGATAAACCGACAAATCTTTTTGCGATGGTTTAGAGGTCTTGTTGGTCTTTTACGTTGATTACTCTATGTTGTGAGATCGTAGTAACTGTATATCAAGCGAACTGACCTATTGATTTTATCATTTACAGTCTATCTAGATCAACGCTTTTCGAACGCTTTTGTTTATGGTAAATGAAAGCTCATCGATGGTACGCGGAAAAATCTCCCTTTAAAAAAAACCTTTGAATGTATCATTATTTTTTATTGAAATAAAATATTATTTAGCTTATTCGATACAAGCAGGTTTTATATCGATAGTTTTATGAATTACTTTTTGACCATTATATACATAATTTTTTGTTCCTAATAAATTAATATTATATTAATATAAACTAAACGTTATACATTTTTAATATGTAAAAAAAAGATTATTAAATCATACAGGTAGTACATTAAAATTTTCAAACTGTATACATAGTTCGCAAATATAAAAAGGTAAAGAACCGTTGACCCAGATCGTAATATGTCTGTCTGCCAGTTAACTTTTAGTACATTATCCATAATAATTTAAATAAACGTGAACCTGCAAATATTTGTATATTTCATGATGATATATGAATATATGATATTATTTATCTGTATTTGAGGTATATTTTTATAAAGACCTTAAACAAATAAAACACAAAGACCATATAAATCTACAAACCGTGACACAATATATGAGTCACTGTATTTAATAATAAATGATACATTATAAGAGATATTTCTATTCCATAAACTGCATGGTATTTTATGTGTATGGATGACTGAAATATAAAAATGAACTTTTACAGAGAATTTCAACAGTTTTTATACCGCACTATCAAAACATCTTTTTTGGTCAAAAGAACGCCAAGGTATGGTTTAAACTGTGTTATTGTAAACTACCTACGTATTTTGATTTACATTGTGCTAACATGCAATTAAATATTTAAATAGTTAAGCCTTCGTTTTGGCTAATAATGATATTGCATTTTATATGCTCAAAAAATAACCACCAAAAAGGATACGTCTTTATGACCACATTATTTAATTCATTATTGCGTCTTGGTTACATTCCAGTCAAATTGAAAGTATCAACCATAATGTTTATTTAAACAACAATAAAGGAATTATCTAGTCATAAAAGCAATAGAACATTAGTCAATTAGATTCTTGACTTTTATATTTAAGTTTACTGAACATTTTAAATATTGTACGTATTCTTCTGATTAAATCGCACGACTTTACAACTTTTTCTGATAACAGCGCGTAGGTACATTACTTGCGTTTGAAAAAAGCAGCCAAATTAGAACTGTAGTTATTAAGACATCAAAGCAGTTTTTAAAGTTTGGATGATATTTTGTACAACTTTTAATCTTTAAACGCTCATACGTACCTATTCAATATCATCAATTAATTGCTATTAGGCAGCAATTCTTCAAAATTCGCTTATCCTTTGGATTTAGTTTTGCAATAGATTCATATCTGAAAATATATTCAATCTGTGGTTGCACAATTTTCAATGGACTCTGCTATTTAATAGCATTAGACGTTTTATAATTTCAGGTTATCATGTTCTAGATTTTTTCAAAATTTTTTCTCATTTGTGCTTTTCCACGATTAATTTTTGGATATGATGACAAGTTAAGTGCTGCTCGATATGTCGATTACAATGATAGATCGTTTAGTCAGTTCTGATAAATATTTTGATATGTTATATTAATTATATATTGTGCAAAATTTTTATAAACGTTATAAATGATTACATTAAAAATAATATTTAAATACTTATCTTTTTAGAAATTTTAAAAAAATTCTATAATTTTGTCATAAGGGAAGAATGTGATAAGGATGGTAAGTACATAGTATAATTCTTGAATGTTATTGTTTTTATAATAATTATTAATATAAACAATGAATTGAACTCAACTCAGTCATTACATTACACAGATATATTTAAAAGATTATATGTTTTTTTAATACTTAACATAAAAATAAATAATGTGACCCACTATAATTCGATTTGTATTAATTCATTAATTACAGATCCTCCAAAGTCTCCAAAACAATATTGTTATGATAACTGTGAGCAAAACAAAATAATATAAATTCATATTTTAGAAATGTGGTATTTTCTAATATAATATTCTATGTGCTATGTAATAATAATATGCTTTACACAACATATGTATACCTTAGAATGATATTAGTAGATTTGAGGTATATCTCTTATATAAACCTACAAATTTTTAATATATTCTTGTATATTATGTACATAATATAATTAAATATACATTACAATCTCTAAGATTAATTCATTGTATCTATCATTCGTTTTTATTGTATCATCCTATACTATTATATTGGAATTTAACATACAGTTTTTAAGAACAATTCCATAAGATCGAAGATTCGTTTTTATTGTATCATCCTATACTATTATATTGGAATTTAACATACAGTTTTTAAGAACAATTCCATAAGATCGAAGATACTTCGATATCGAAAACGTAAAATTAAAAAAAAAATATCCTCCAGAATAAACTTTTGATTAATACAATTATAATATTATTATATTTATGGAATATAAAAAGTGTTTTATTTTACAAATTCAACTCAATTTATATTCGATGAATTATTTTAATGTTATCAAATTATAATTATTTAAAACATTTTTTAATAAATTTATGAATTTAATTTAGATATTCGTAATGTGCTATACAATTTTTTTTGTAAAAACGTGTTATTTATTTTTTAGAATATTAATATTTTCATAAATCAGAACATATACATAAAAAAATGTTTAACTTTCAGATCCAAATAGTAAAAATACAGGATGTTTTTTAGGTATCATTACAATATTTTAAATATAAATGTATTTTTAATATCAACTATACCTTTTCACAAATTTTAGTATTTAATTTATGTCAAAATACATTTTTAACAAATTATGGATTTTACGTTTTTTGAAATTATACAACTCTACGATTATACTAAAAATTCTGGTCCACTCTATCTCTTATTATGACTGTCAAAGCCTAACAAACATATATATATTTGATTTCAGCCATCTCATATTCATCATCACCATACCACCACGAATTCCACGATGGTCCCCCTTTTCTTCATCACTTATATCATAAAATATTGTTTACCCTATCTCAAATAAATTTCATCTCAGTTGATAACCGATTTCGTTTGGTTTGATCAGACCTAATCAATTAAATTGGTTTTTGTCAGTCATTGTAACAGAGCATAATATCAGAGTCCTCTACATAATATCAAAAATCCGTCAAAACCATGACATGCACAACAACGATAATAGGATCAACACATTTGGAAACTTATGCGGTTGATAAGGTTTTCAATTAGCAAACACCAGTGTAATAATCCATTCATACTGTGTGGAATAAACAGGCCCATTTGGCATAAATATCAGTGCATATTTCTCAATCAAGTCACAACTCTGCTTCACCGCCTCACGCACACTATATATACTATAATATACACTATAATATATAAAAACATTTAAAAACAACTTATACCCAAAAGTGTTTTATTCCGAGCATTTTTATTACAGTCAACGCTGAGCGAAAAGAAGGTTGATGTTAATTTTATTTATTGGATATAGATTTTTGTCATTATCTACAATGAATCTGATTCTTACCATGTATATTGTAGTGGTTCCACTATTAAATAAAAGGGTGAAAAAAATAAAAATTGTATACAGTTGAGAAAAGTATAAAACAATATATTTTGAAGAAAAAAAATGCAAACTTGACAAAATAAAGAGTGTAATGATAAAAGAATCACGTTGTATAATATTGTCTATTATACTACACTATTCACTTTTAACTGTTAAATATTATACAAACACAACATAAATAAATAAAATAATCACAATATTTTTGTGATTAAATTTAACCATAATAAAACGTATAACCTGTAATAATTTATATATCTTAAATATTTTATTGCATTTATATAGTTAATTTTTTCAAGAGTAAGGCCATACATTTTCTTATTAATATCTTTATTAGTATAACTGTAGTCTAATAACTAATAATATAAATATATACACAGTTATTGTGTTCAATATAATATAGGTATTATAATTTATAGGGTACTAGAATGTTGGAGTTGTTTTTAAAAAAACAGGAATTTATGATAAATGTTAAATGATGAGCTATGATGACTTTGACAGGTATCAGCACAACATTTGTGTTTTACAAAAATATCACTAGCATTTTGTTATTCTTTTGAATAGTATGATTTTGTTTAAATAAACACATAAACTAATGTGCAGACTTTTATAATTTCCTCATACATAAACCGAATATTAGGTATTAACAATTGTTATGAATTGCATTGAAAATAGTTAAAATATTTAGAAACTTATACTATGTCCAGAAACAATGAATATAAATATTTTGTAAAAAGTCAAGTTTCAAATATTGTTTTTTGAACTTCAAGATATATAAAATATATCCAATTCCTTAGCAGTAATCGCTCTTAATGTTTAGTATTAAAGCACTTTGATTTTTAAGATAAATTCAATATATTTAGTACATAAATTGTAACACATTTATCCATCTGCTTAAAATCTCCAAAAATCAATTAGGTACACTAACAATTAAGCTTTATATTATAATTTTAATAACTATTGAAAACATTATTATAAATAATTAATATTATCATATATATATAAATCTTTATACATTTACAGAACGGGAAGGTAAGTTCTATGGTTGTACTACATGTAAATCTGTTGTTTATGTATTTATATAATGAAATAGTTCATCATTGTCAATAAATAGACAAACTCTTATACCATTCAAAGTAGTAAATTATTTATTGCAGTTTATTTATATTATAGTTAATATTCACTTTAAATTATTAAAAATTGAAAAAAATAGTTGAAAAATATTGAAAAATATAGTTATAGCCCGTATAGGTATACAATTTATAAATACATTTATTTCAACAATTTATAAATTAAGAACCGTATTTTTTGTTACAAAATAAAATAAATATAAAATACTATTGTATATTTGCTATTATTTTAATAATATTAACGGTTCATAACTCTTATTAACTAATTACGTGTATAAATTTACAGATATTAAAAGTAAGCTCATAGTGATACCTTTACTATGCTATTTGACATATTCTACCTGATTTATAATAAATATGTCTATTAATTATATACCTAGTTACAATCACTACATTACATATAAACATAAATCACAAAAAAATATTATTACTTAATTTAGTGATACTTTGAATAAACATTAAATGTATTCTAATATTACTATGAAATTCTGAAAATATTAGTTGAATTTACAAATTTTTAATATTTTTAGCCTGTGCAGGTAAAATATATGATTTGTTTGATTTATCTTATATTAAATATTTTTTTAAATTAGTAGGAATGATGGGAAAGCAATTTCTAGTATTCATAATTAGAAAATAATATTGATAAAAAAGTTCTCTCTATTAATACAAGTTAGAAGTAGTGAATAATTCAATAATATACATTATATAATCATAAAATACAAAAACATGGTGTCGATTTAATTACTAATTTTATTTATAAATTATTATAAAGTTAATCATAACTAAAATGAATTTTCAACAGATTCAATAACTGAAGTGTTTTCGGGTAAGTATATCAAGTACTAATACCAATATTCCCATGAAAAATTATTAAAAATACTTTTAAAATACTTATAACTATAATTATCTTTTTTACGAATACTCACAAAGTATTTGAATACCTAAAAATATAAATATATTTTTTTAATTTTTCAAATGTATTGGCCTAAACTGTGCCTAATACTGTAAATTTTAAAAAATGTTCAATAAATTCTTTGAAGATTTTTAGAGATGATAACATGTTGGTCAAAATAGTTAAAATATGTTAAAATACTACTAATTTCATGCAAATTTAATTTTCAAATTTGGGCAGAGTGGTGACATGGTCACACGGCTGAACATGATGCGCACAATCGTCGGTTTTAATCTGGCATGGTGTCAAAAATCTACTTCGTAGTCTCTCCTTTGCATTCGTTTTGATTGCTCCATTTATCTATCCCGCTAGACCACATCTCTGGGAGTGAAACGTTCACACATGTGAAAATTCTTTTCTTAGATAAGGTGGGTAGCAGCATGCTAGACAAGCTCTACCCTTCCCAAGTGAAAAGACATTAATAAAAACCTCGAAAAGGCATTCTCAATGAATCAATAAAAAACAAATTTAACATTTTTTTTTTTTTTTAAAAGTGAATTAATTAATTGATTAATTCAGAATTTAATCACTAGGTAAATTTGTTAATATAATTTCCCGGATTGGATAATATTTTTCAAATATTTCAACTCTTTTTGAACTATTTATAAGCATAAGATATTTTTAATTTTTTTCAGTTGTATTTCTAATAAATGTTAATTAAATTTTACACCCTGGAAAGAAGTGATTAAATAATATTTAATACAAATAACAAATCTTCTCATAAGTGGATAATTCCTTACTTAAAAAAATAGCACTGAAAATCTATATTTTTTGTGTTAAATTTTGTTTCTTAATGCTATCATAATAAGCATGTGGATTGAGGATAAATAATATTTTTGGTTTACTAATTTGCTGAACTTAACATAGCTATTTCGCACTGTATATATTTTTTTTTTTTGACCGATTAATAAAGGAATTTTTTAAAAAAAGATTTTTTTGTTCGACGTCCGAAATTTGATTTCCTTTCATTCTGAATCACTAACCAAAAACTTGGTTTCAACATTGTTTTATTAGTATTTAATCATTAATTCAATTTAAATATATCAAGGGGAAAAAACATTTCTGATCCTATCACTTAATTAATAATTAAATTACATTTTTATGAATTAATAATGAAAAATATATATAATAATCTAATATCCAATTTAAAATCGAATAGATTATATTAAACTATTATACAATTAATTTTAATAATATTATATTTATTAGACAATGGGTACATAAATTTCATGAAAATATTTAATCAAAGTAAGAAAAAAATTATTGAATTTTCTAATGCATAATATACTTTAGTTTTAATACAATTGTACTTTAATCTTAAGAACCATGTAATTTAGACATAACAAAAAAATTAATTTAATTTATTAGAGTTAAAACATGAAGTCAGCAAAGGTAATAATAACTATGTAAAATTTAAAGTATAACTTATGCAAAACTATATTTTTTAATTTTTCTGGAATATCTTTCTTTATATATACTATTTTTAGTACTATGATAAATTTATAATTTACAATATTGAAAAATAGTATAGTTTTAAGGAGCACATTTAATAAAGTATATTTTCATTGTTACAGTTAACATTCAATATAATTTTTCAGGTAATTTTGATTTAAAAATATTCTTATTCATGAATGAAATTTAAAATAATATAATGAATGTAAATTAATAAAATTCGAGAGGTTTATTGATATAATGATTAGTTGTGTTCTATTTCATAAATAATCAGTGCATTACATAAAGTGTAAGGTCTTACTTCGATTTACCCAAAATTGACAAAATTAATTTATTAAAATAATATATATATATAAAAAAAATCATTTTGATAATATCAAGACACGCATAAACACAATTCAAATATTCGTGGACCTATATATAAATATATATATATAATATGGTCACTATATTACAGTGTACTTAAAAAAACAATAAATACGTGTATACTGTATTTCAAATAATAGGTACATAATATTTATTAATTACAAATAACCTATAAAAAAAAATAAATAAATAATGGAATGGAATAAAATGTAATTTAATTATTCAAAGTACGTACCAAATAGTTATACAATTCTTTATTTTAGAAGATCAAAGGAAATACAACGATTATATCACTAAATATTTGAATAATCATCAGAATAGTATGTATTCTTTCGTAAAATAATTAATAATAGTATATATTTGTTTACTGGTAAATAATAAAATAATGGTACAATATTACTCTTTATTAATTTTAATTTGTATATAACATTAATTTAAAACTATAATAAATCTCTAAATAAGTATATTATTATTTATAAGTACCTGAATAGACATTTGCGCTGTTAATTATATCAAAAAATTACAAAAAAAATTTAAAAGAAAAACAATATTATGTTAAATAATCAACCATAAAATAAAATAATTTTATACATGAAAGTGGTAATAATAATATATTATAAATCCTGTATGTATAGTAA
The DNA here is from genome assembly GCF_020882245.1 of Rhopalosiphum padi. NCBI lineage: Eukaryota > Metazoa > Arthropoda > Insecta > Hemiptera > Aphididae > Rhopalosiphum > Rhopalosiphum padi. The sequence goes on from NC_083598.1 coordinate 33,164,162, forward strand.
ATAATAATATGTGTAATCACAAAACGTCAAGCTAAAAAAAGAAGTCAGTTTTAATATTTAATATTTTTGGAATGGCAATAAACAATAAAATATTTATTGAATGTTTCGTTAGACAGTTCCATAATTCAAATTTCTAGAAATGTATTTTTCTAATTTTGCGGGAAGTACATTATATGACAACAGATAAATTCGACTATTCTTAAAAAACTGTTAATGGTAATTTAGGTGAAATCTGCAACTCCGTAAGAAGCGTATGATTTTAAAAAAATATGGAAAAAATTGCTTCAAAATAATATTTTACATGACTGAATAGAAAGTAAAAAACTATATTTAATTCTTTTAATATGAAAAAAGTAAATAAGGAAATTTTAATTGTTTTATTGGTAAATTTCTTAGATCAAATGACGAAAATGATATACTATTATAATAGATAACTAATTGAAAATATTAAATAATTATCTTTTATCGTCTATTATATTATATGCTTTAAATAATATGTTTAGTTTATCTTTAATAATTGTTAATTAATTGATCGGTTGATTACGTTTGAAAAATATGACTGGAATTGACTAAAATGTGTTCTTGATTACATAACGTATTTCCCCATAACACTGCGAGTATTTTTTATTTTTATTTCAAATATATAAATATTATTATTAAATACATTCCGTTTCACGTCAATGTGGCAGTGTTTTATTGCATATTATAAATAAGACTTAATATAGAACTAAATATTAAAAACTTAAATACTTTTTTAGGCCATAAAATGTAATATTTTTTTTTTTATTATTTACAGTAGGTCAAAATTTAGGCCCAACAAATTGGTGCGGTAAAGAATATACGCCCACAATAGATCTTCTAGAGTCATATACACGCATTTCATTTACAATTAAAAAAGAGCATCTCTATTTATATTAGTTGTATTGTAATTGTATTTAATTAATCACCTTTCATTGTATTTAAAAATTTATAATATTAAGAAAAAAATAATGATTTATCATTGATACTATTATGTATGCTTGAAGTGCAATAAATGATTACCGATAAATTATATATTTATTATAAGTATTCAATTATATTATATTTAGAATAGAAATTAAACAACATTTATTAACATTAACTTATTAAACAAAAGCTTGAATGAGGTTAAATTTATATACATATTATACACATGTTTTATAAAATAACTTGTTTTTAAAAACTTATAAATAAACATAAAAAAATGAAATGACTAAAATATTATTTCCTCAAAAATAAAAAAAACTCTAGAAACATACTGCTGAGTAGTTATCAGATATCTGGATATCAGACAATGGTGTTTCTGCGGTATTAAAACAAATGTTTTCGAATATTAATAATATAATAAGAGCCGTTAATATTATAAATAAGGATATAGGTAAGTTCTGTTATAATTAGAGTCCGGATTCCAATACAAAGTACAGTCTCTTTTTGGATAACCTTAGACAATGATTTCCAAGTACACAATTTATTTTTCCACTTTTTATAACCGTTGAATAATTTACATAAGTACGTCTTGAAGATATTAATATCATTAATAATAATCCGTAAACATGTTTATAAGATATTCAGTAGAATAGTAATAATAAATAAATATATATATTTCGAAGTTTTGATAGGTAAATTGAATTTATTTTATTGAATTTTTCTCTTATTTTAGTAAAAAAAAAATATTTTCTTTATCAAATACAAATTTAATTAATCCGAAATTTTAAATTCACTTATTCAAAAGAACAAATAATACGTAATTTTCCTAATATTCGGAAATAATATTTAATATTATGAAGTTAAAAAGGAGGGGAAATATTTTATACGTGATTTCATGAATCTGAACTTTGTATATTATATACATAATAAATACAATTCAATGAATGGCTAAAATATAAAATTAATTGAGTAATGATATTAGTATATAAATTTACTGATTATGCTACGTAAAAAGTTTATTATTTTATTGATATTTTATAAACACGTAACGTTGCACACCGCAGTTATGGAAAAACAGGACGAGGCGGCTGCGAATCACGGTTTTATATTATTATTTTCAGGCTTAAAACATTTGACTATAAAATAATGGTGCAACAAAGAAACTTATCACAGCATCATACTACTAAATACATATTACCAATGAAAAACAAATATAGTCTCAATAAATACTAAATCGCTGTATTGTTATGTTATTAAATCAATTACTTTTCATTGTATTATAAAATAGAAAAAATTAGAAAAAAACCATGAATTCACTATCGATGTGTATTAATAGTACCTATGATTAAATTTTAAATAATTACTCAACTTATAAAACTACGAAAATCGAAATATTTACTATGAGGTTCCTCGAAAAACCACGTTAACACGTTTTTGAGTTGAAGAAATTGTAATTGGTTGAACCTTTTTTTTATATTTAACCGATAGCAGAAGAGGCTCTGTTTGAACAATACTACTCCTCCGCTACCATCGTTTATCGATAAATAAAATTTATAAATAGGCACAATATATAACATAAAAATAGATATTGTACAAATTTTCCATATTTTTTTTATATATGTGGCCCTCATCACTTTTTGATGATTTTTCGTAAAAAACTAATTTAAATCTTTTAAAGTGTGTAGTTTATTCGTGAAGCTTCTATAATCATGTTATCGTGCTTGTGGTACCGTAGGCCTTTCTATATAAATCGCTGAAATTACAAAAACCGAAATATTTAATACCAAAGGCCTCGAGAATACAAGTACTAAACCACAAATAGCTCAAACTATGGATAACCCAGAATACAAAGTTAAACCAAATATAAAACATAATTCAGATAAGGCAAAACCTAGGACTAAAGAGGAAAAAGTAAACTATATACTAATTCGACTACGAATAGGGTATACTTTCATTACATGAAGACATGAGAAAAACCACCATAATATATCAGAGCAGACCGGAGAAGCGTTAGGACCTGACCTACAATCAATCACCAACATATTAAAATTAATAAAATATATAAAATAATATAGCTTAATTATATAATTTGAGCCACACAGCAACATAATGTAAACACAACAATGTAAACTAATTTTATGTTAATGTTCAACTAATGGCCACAGAAGTCGAAATTATATGAAAAGATCAATAAAAAAGAAGGGTGGCCAAGTGGGTATTGCTTTGCTGTATAGTAAAGATGGAGAGTAGGTCACAATAATGGATATGATAAATTTGAATGCAATGACATGTATCATTGTATACGAAAAAACGATTCTGAACGCAGATGATTTGTCAGTCTAGACTCTAGGATATATTATGTTATCACCAATATTTAAAATATATCGTTAATTTACGCGATTTCATAAAAATTAAATTTCATACACTCATAACATTTTTTCTATATTGACGCTGGAATTTTTTTTTTGCAGTTATTTGAAGAAAAAAATTTGGAAAACCTTGTATTGGGTCTTTTAGCCAAATAAATCAAAACAATTTTATGAAATTTTAACTTCAAAATTCTTGGTCAATTTTCACGATTTGGACATATTTCTTTAACATTTGACCTTTAAATGATTAAAAATAATAATTATGACTAACGATTATTGATTATTTTTTACTACAATAAGTAAAACCTTTTAATAAATCTTGTATTCAATTTCGGCATTTCAAAAAAAAAAAATTAAAAAAATCGAAAATTGTCTATAAATAGCTTTAAAAAGGTCAAAATATTTTTTAATAGATAACGCTAATATAAACATTTGGTGAAAATTGCATATTTACAATGATTCGTTTTTGAGCAAATACAAAACAAAAAAATCGATTTTGTCAAAAACTGGTTTTGCGTGAAAATTCCCGTTTTTCCGTTACTTTTTCATTGTTTTTTCTAACGCTTTTGAAAACTTCTGGAAATTGTTTACTTTTGATTCCCCAAAGTACCAACTAGATTTACTTTACTTTTCAAATCGGGGCTGAAGTTAAAAATCAACGCACTATTACTAATCCAAAACGTGTTGAAAGACAAAAAAACACACACACAATATTGTAAAATCAATACATTCAACACTCCGTTCAGTCTAAAATACTTTTTACTAATATATTTTCCACACCTATTCATGGGGTAGGTTATCACAATTAATTATATTAACAGAAATAAATTTGCAGTTAACATAACCTAACCAGCCGTTAAAATGCATTGTCTTCGCAATAGCGTTTCAGCAGTGCTGTTTTTATTGCTCTACCGCACCATTCCCAAAAATATATTCTGGATCCGTAAGTTAATAGTAATAGTAAAAGTTCGAAAATTATTTTTAACTTCACAGGTTTAGTAACTAGATCTTATTTTATATTAGAAACCACAATCAAAGTTTTAGTTTGAAGTCTTTTTCAATTGCTCATTGTGTAGAATACGAAAAAAAAATTTAACCATAAATGTGTGCCGTGACTGTACATAATGTCATATAATATAGGTTTTTAAAAACAAAATATGATTTATTAAACTATTTTTGTAATACATACGTTTTAAATGTGTACTTAGTTGTTAATAAAATAAATAAACTCTAAAGTTAACATACTACCATTTCAAAAAATGATAATATTCTACCTACCCAACACAATATGTATGCCTGTTTTTGTAGATATCTCAACAACAATAACTATGGTTTCTTATAAAGCTTTAATAACATTGTCAGTGACAGTGATATATATTATAAACTATAGTGATGCTGATGACGAAGGTAACAAATAATAATGATTTTATAATTTTATATTTAAATAAATATATGAAATAAGTGATATTAAATATATTATTTTATTATATTTTGATGAAAATATGATGTATACATAATTACATTTAACAAAATTTATTTTATTAGGATATAAAGGTAAGTATATATAATATATATAATAAATATTTAATTTTATAAGTAAAATAGAATACATTTTTATTTTAATCATTTACCATAAAAAAAATTTCGAAAGGCAAAAAGGACTTAGTTATTGTTTGTTAATAATATTTTAAAAAAATTGGTATTTTAATTTAAATTTGCATGCATACTATAATTCTAAATTTATTATTGTATTTTATTAATAAAAAAAAAAAACTCAATCTATATGTATTACAATAATTACATATTTTTTCTACATAGCATAACAGTTATACTATTGTTAGAAGTACTTACGTCTTAATTAGTATTATTCACAAAAACAGTAAACATGTTTATTAAAATAATTAGTAAAATAGTAATAATAAATATAAGTATGTATATTTTGGGTATTGCGGAATTGGTTCCCGGGTCAAATAAAGTGTATAAATTGGGCCCCGAAAAAATTACTTTCAGTATAAGTACAGCAACTATTCGAGTTTGTTCCCAAATAAAATTACTTTCCAGTTTATAAATGTTACAAAATTAAAAATATGTAAAAATGTATAATCTTATAATCTTATAATATTTTAAAAGGCTTTATGATGTATGGGAAAATTTATAAATATAATTTGATATCTATTAGTAATTGTTTAGTTTCACTTAAATATTATTATTGGTGTAAGGAAAAAAAATTATTAACCGATATTAACCAATTCGTATACCGAGCTACATTTTTAACCATACCTAGGTATTCTAGATAGTGTTTGAACTGTTTGAAGTATGAAATATTTTATGTATCTATAATGATTATATTATACAGTTCTAAGTCTGTATAAAATGGGAAGAAAATTGTTGCTAATTGAATATATCATGATAATTTGAAAATTTAATTTAACAAGATTGTACTATAACGAAAGCTTGCTGGTAACAATTCGTATGTTACCTATCCAGTAGATAAGCCGGGAACCAACTTGTATGTTACCTGTAGAAAATACGGGAATCAATTCGAAATTTGGGAACCTACTAGTAATTTATTGTCTGTATATTTTATGCCATTAATGTTTATTATATTAATCTAATTATTAGTTTGTTATTTTTTTTTTTTAGATTGCTATGGTGAGGAAACGTAAAATTATTAAACTTTACATTTTAAATTGCAGTTATACATTTCAACAATGATAAATAGGATAATATAATAAATATTGCGTTGTTTGCATATAGGTAAATTTAGGATACTTAAACAATAAGGTTACTGTAAATCTTGTAATAAAGTAGAATTCAAAATTTAAAAAAAAATCTATTATCTTTATTCATGTTCCGAAGTTAGCTCCTTCAACTTTCTCCTATCTACCTCAAAACTGCATCAATATATTGAGACTTATTTAATACCTACTATTTAAACTACATTTTTTTCTAACTTCATAGAACAACTTTGCACATCCCTCTAATTTTATTCTATTCACTTCAAACTTTTACCAAAATTTCTCAATTTTTCTCTGAAAACACTAATTGACATTAATTATTTGATGATGAATATTTTTTTTGATAATAATTTTTTGATTCTGACCTGAGTGATGAATGTATTGATTTTACAATGATGTGTGTTTTTTTTTAATTTTTTTTATTTTTGTGTCTATCATCACTTTTTGGAGTAGTAATAATGCTTCGATTTTTGACTTCAGCCCCTCTTTGAAAATGAAAATATTCATCTTGCCTGTACTTTGGGAAGTCAAAAGTAAAAAATTTCCAATAATTTTCAAAAGCGTCGGGAAAAACCCTAAAAAAATTACGGAAAAACGGAAATTTTTACGCATAACCACTTTTTGACAAAATCGATTTTTTGATTTTGCTGTAATTAAAAACCCAATCATTGTAAATATTTGAAATTTTCACAAAATGTTCATATTAGCGTTATCTATTTACGATTAAATTTTCAAAATATTTAGAATTTTTTTAAGCTACTTATAGACAATTGAAATTTTTGACTTTTTTAAGTTTTTTACTTAAAATGCCGAAAAAAAAAGTTGCCTATCCAAAAAATCTTTAAAATTTAATACAAGGTTTATTATAAGTTGAACTTATCGTAGTAAAAAAAAATCAAAAATCGTTAGTCACAATTTTTGTTTATAAGCATTTAAAGTTCAAATATTTACGAAATATATCAAAATCGCGAAAATGTGCAAGGAATTTTGAAGTTGAAAATTCATAAAATTGTTGTGATTTATACTTAAGGTTCAAAAATCCAATACAAGGTTATCCATAAGTTTTCCTTTAAGTAATTGTAAAAAAAAATTCTAGCGTCAATAAAGAAATAATTTTATAAGCTTAAGAAATTAAATTTTTCACGAAATCGCGTAAAATAACGATATATTACAATTTAAATATAGGTAATAATATAATATATCCTGCTAATTACCATTTACTGACAAATCATCTCCGTTCAGAATCGTTTTTCGTATACAATGATATCAGTCGTTGCATTCAAATTTAACACATCCATTATAGTGACCTACTCTCCATCACTACTATACAGCAGAGTGATACCCACTTGCCCACTTACTTTTTTTAAATCTATTTTATGTTTATTAATATTATAATTATAATCCCGCTGTACACTTACAGACACCTTATATTCTTCTGGACTTAAAATATGTAAGTACCAACAATCAAGAAATACGTTTACGATACTGACTGCAATTTCTGAATTAGATACCTACCTATAAGTAAAAATTACTTGTTATAAATTCAAATTTAGTATAACTGGTTTTGTGTTATTCAGTTAAAATATATCTTACAAGTTTATAATGATTGTATTCAATATAATTTACAAATAAAAAATAAATTCATGATTTACATTAACTATTATCGTTCAACTTAAGGATAGATTAGCTTGTAATATAAAATGTTTACAGATGAAGGATATATGAACTACTATTATCTTAGGCAATTTAGTAAGTTATTTAATAATAATAATCTATAGTTAAATATTTAAAGTACGTCATAGTCAAATTACATAATTTCAAAGAGGAGTTAATAATATTTTATAATTCTATTACATTTTAAGAAAAGCTTAGATTTAGTCTAAATATATTAAACAGATTTAAAATTATTTACCCAATTATTCGATTGGATCGACAAATATTTCTGCGGTGCTATTAAGATTTAAAGGCCTTGTTAGTCTTGTACGTTGTGAAATCATAGTAAGTGTGTATCGGGTGTTTCCTAACTGTTCTTATCATAATATAGACTGCCTAGATCAGCGCTTTTGGAACTAGGGTAGCTGAATGCAAATAGGTTGTACGCGGTAAATATCTCCTTTTATAAAAAAAAACTTTGAATGTATCATTATTCATTATTAAAATTAAATATTATTTGGTTTATTCGATATAAGCGGGTTTTATATAATATTTTGATGGTGTTATGAATTCTTTTTTGAGTATTAAATACTTATTTTGTAGTTCATAAAAAAATAATATTGTAAAAATAAAAAATAATCGATATATATTTTTAATATGCCAAAAATAAGGTTATTAAGTCAGGTACGGTACGTTAAAATTTTCAAACTGTATAGGTGGTTCCCAAGCCTGGTTGAGAACCGTTGATCTAAATCATAATACTACTGCCTGCCAGTTGATTCTCAGTACATTATCCACAAACATTTTAATAAACGTGAACGTTTAAATGTGTGCATATGTTACGATGAGTCCATATAAATCTACAATCCGTGACACAAGAAATGGAGTCACCATATATATCAATGTATATAATAATAAATGATAGTTTATACGAAATATTTCTATTAAAAAACTGCATGGTATCTTATGTGAATGGGTGACTGAAATATAAAAATTAACTATTACAGAGAGTTTTAAAAAGTTTAAAGCTACTGTGAAGAACTATCCTAATTGGAAACCAAAAAAAAAAAGTATGATTTAAAATTTGTTATTGTGAACTACGTATTTTTATTTACACTGTGCTAACAAATAAATATTTAAATAGTTAAGCCATCATTTTGGCTAATAATGCTATTTCATGCTCTTATATCTATATATTTTCTTCCTTATTCCTATTATAGTCCGTATAAATTATATGCACAAAAAATAACCACCAAAATCATAAGTCTTTATGACCACATTATTTAATTCACTATTGCGTCTTGGTTACATTTCAGTCAAATTGAAAGTACCAACCATAATGTTCATTAAAAAGGCAAGAAAGGAATTTCTAGTGTTAAGAGCTATAGAACATTAACCAATTAGTTTTTTGACTTTTATATTTAAGTTTACTGAACATTATAAATCTTTTACATATACTTCTGATCAAATCGCACGACTGTACAACAATATATATACATTAATATATTTTGTACTAAATTTTTAATAACGTTAAAAATGTTTAAATTAAAAATAATATTTTAATGTTTATCTTTCTAGAAATTTTAAAAATATATTTCAAATCAACCATACATCGATACTTTGATAGACAAAGTAAGTACATATAATTCTTGAATGTAACTTATTTTTATAATAATTCATCCAACTCAGTAATTACATTACACAGATATATTTATAAGATTATGTGTTTTATTTATAATACTTAACATTAAAAAAATGATGTAATCCACCAAATTAATATTTTAATTTTTAATTTATTACAGATCCTCCAAGGACTCCAAAACAATATTGTTCTAATAAATGTGAGCAAAACATATTTTACAAATATGGTATATTCTGATATAATTTTCTGTGTACAATATATTACCTTAGAATGATGTGAATAGATTTTATGAACACCTCTAAAAACTAAGAAAATAACTCAATATAAACCTAAAAATGTTTAAAATATTAAAAAAGATTAATATTTATAATTTAATTAAATATACATTATGTAAGCAAGTTTTAAATCTCTAAGATCAATTTATTGTATCATTTATTTTTATCGTATCATCTTTTACTATTATATTGGAACTTAATGTAAAATTTTTAAGAACTACTCCACAAGCACAAGCTTTGATTATCAAAGATGCTTCAAAATCGATAACATAAAATTTTAAAAAAAATATCTTACAAAATAAACTTTTGATTAATACTATTATAATATTATTATATTTATGAAATTTAAAAAGTGTTTGATTTAACAAAATAATCTAGATTTTTTTCAATGAATTATTCAATGTTGTCAAATCAAAATTTAAAATATTTTTAAATAAAATTATGAATTGAATCAAGAAATTCTTAAAGCGCTGTAAGAATATTTTTTATAAAACCTGTTATTTATTTGTTAGAATATTAAATTAATATTTTCACAAATCAGAACATAAATATTCATAAAAATAAAATATTCAATCTTTCAGATCCACTGAATGATAAAATGCAAAGTAGATGCGGGATTTTTGGTATAGTTATAATTATAATATTTTAAATAAAAATGTAATTTTAATATCAACTATACATTTTCACGAATTTTAGAATTTAATTTGTGTCAAAATATAATTTTTACGATTATTGATTAATACATTATTCGAAATCATACAACTCATTATACTAAAGATCATGGCCCACGCTATCTATTATTATGACTGTCAAAGACTTAGAAACATATATATTTGATTTCAGCCACCTCATATCTATCATTACCTTAGCACCACAAATGTTGTAGTTTTTCCATGATATCCCCCTTCTTTTCATTACTTATATCACAACATATTATTTACCCTGTCTCATATAAAACTCATTTCAGGTGGTAACTAATTTCGTCTGGTTTGGTCAGACCCCATCAAATAAATTGATAAATTTTAAAAATAATGTGTAGAGTTTTACAATGACATCATACATAAATCGAATATTAAATATTAACAATTTAATTTCAAATATTATTATTTTTATTTCAAAATATATGAATTGTATCCAACTTTTTAGCAGATATCATTCTTAATATTGAATATCAATAAAATACTTTTTTATTTTTAAGTCTAATTTTTTATATTCATGTAAAAAAAAATAATAATAATTTGTAAATACATTCATTTATCAGCTTATAATCTCCAAAAATCAATTACACAAACAAACAACCTTTATTATATTATAAATTTAATAATTATTGAACATTTTATTTTAAATAATTGATATTATCAAATATATATGTTTATAAATTTACAGGACGGAAACGTAAGTTCAATGATTGTATTACATGTAAAACTGTTTCTTATGTATTTACATACTATTACAATACATTTATTTACTACAAAAAATAATGTAATCCTTACCCTTGTTGATTCTATATAGAGGTCGCAACCTTTTTTACTAAACAAATACGCATAGATGCCCCACAAGATTCATGCCGTTAGCTGTTCCTCTACGCATAAAATCATAGTCAAACCATTAAACCAAAATGACTCACATTCGATTTTTTCTGACTTATCTATTACCACCATTAATCGAAAACTTTCCAGAGTATCTATCTGGTTGCAAAAAAAATTAAATAGGGCAATGGACTAGATGCACACATAAAAACTAAAAATAAATGCTTGAAAATCAGTTGCAATTTATTATGTTTGACCGAGCCATAGTGTTTTAAATTTTGGGTTTGAACTGATTTCGAACCTAAAATAAGTGGAAGAGTAATACGATAGTCACCAAGTATCTAAAACGTAACACCCGAAAAAAACCTTAAATTCAATGAACATGTCAAAAACCTAATAAAACGAGCCACTGCAATAAAATATGTGATTTATAGACTATAGCCTAACCTAACCTAACCGCTATTACCAAAAGCACTTACCTCCAACTTTATGTTGCACAGTGATTCAAAATTAAAAAAGGTGGCCAAAACTCAAAATTTTCAAAAATTTTTCAAAACAATATATAAAAACATTTAAAAACAACTTATACCCAAAAGTGTTTTATACCAAGCATTTTTATTATATATAAAAAAATACATTTTATTCACTGTCATCGCTACTATTACTATTTAAAACGAATAGTTCTTTTACACGAGGATGTAAATTTCGTCTTTTTTTTAACTTCCTTTAAACTACTTAAAAGAGGATAAGAAGATAATAATAATAATCGATGAAAAATATCTGTGTTTGTATCAATTCTTGATGTTTTACGAGAATGATATTCACAGAAATTTTTTATTTCTTTATTTTTTGCCTCTTGCGCTTCATCACTATGTTATCGTATTGGGATCATAAGTGTTTTTGCTATTGAGGATCTATGGCATAAAATTTTGTGAACAAAATCTGTAGTTTCCCAACAATAATTTCCAAATTTGATAAAATTAATATTATGACCACTGGATAAACATTGGAGAATAATAATATAAAACCGATTAATAAGGTTTTTGTCGATACCAGTTATTTCTGCAGATATATCATAATTTTTAAAAAAAACGCCTAGGTAAGCCGTGTTTCTATAATTACTGCTGCCAAATCCTGGTTTTGGAAAATCAACTAGTAAGCCCAACCTCTCGCAAAATTCATTTTGTATTTTAATTTTAATTTTTTTTCATAATTTTGTTATTCAAATTAACCATAATAAAATTGTAAAACTTTGGTATCATTTATAATTTTTAAATATTTTATTGCATTTATATAGCTGATTATTACAAGAGTAAGACTATTTATTTGCTAATTATTATACCTAGTGGCTAGTTATAAATAAACTTGCAAAAAATTACTTAACAATAATAGATGCTGTACATAGTTATTGAGTATACCTAATTCAATAATTTATTGTGATTGTGTTAAATTTGTAGTAATTAGAATTTTGATATTTTTTTTTTAAAAGTGATCTATAGTAAATGTTAGATGATGAACTATGATGACTTTGATAGATATCATATAGGTACATTTGTGTTATACAAAAATATCAAAAGCATTTTGTTATTCTTTTGAATAGTGTGATTTTGCTTAAATAAATACATGAAATAATGTGTAGAGTTTTACAATGACATCATACATAATTACATAAATCGAATATTAAATATTAACAATTTGGTTTCAAATATTATTTTTTTATTTCAACATATATGGATTATATCCAATTCATTAGCAGAAATCGCTCTTAATGTTAAATATCAAAGTACTTTAATTTTTAAGGGAAATTTAATATATTCAGTACATAGTTGTAAACACATTTATCTATCTGCTTATAATCTCCAAAAATCAATTACACACAGTGGCGTACTTAGACCTGAACTTTGGGTGGAGGGGGGTTTAAGGGGTTACAGCGTTACAGGTACTAGAAATTTAAGTTTTTTCATAATAAATTAAATCATCCAAAAATTTCGGGAGGGGGATTAACTCCCCCCCTGTAGTATGCCACTGGCTACACAAACAAAAACCTTTATTATATAATTTTAATAACTACCTATATTGAACATATTATTTTATTAAATTGATTTTATCAAATATATATGTTTATAAATTTACAGGACAGGAGAGTAAGTTCAATGATTATATTTTATGTATTTACATATTATTACAATACATTTATTTATTACAAAAAATATACTTTTATGATATAATATAAATTTCAAAAACAATATAGGTATTTTTGTAGAATGAAATAATACATCGTTGTCAATAAATAAACAAACTCTTAAACCATTCAAAGAAGCATATTATTTTTTTTAGCTTATTGATAGTTAGTTCATATTCACTAATATTAATATAGTTAATAATAGTTATAGCTCGTATAGGTACACAATTTACAAATATATTTATTTCAACAATTTAAAAATTAAAAGACAGTATTTTTTGTTAAAAAATATAATAAATATATAATTGTATTGTATAATAACTAATATTTTAATAATATTAACGATTCATAACTCTCATCAACTAATTACGTTTATAAATTTACAGATGTTAAAAGTAAGCTCATAATGGCCCCTTTACTATGCTAATTGACATATTCTACCTGATTTATAATAAATATGTATTTTAATTATTTAGTTACAATCACTATTTTACATATGTACACAAATCACAAAAATAATATTATTATTATTTTAATCTAGTGATACTTTGAATATAGATTAAATGACGTACATTACTATGCAATTCAGAAAATATTAGTTTTATTTACTATTTTTAATATTTTTAGCCTGTACAGGTAAAACATACGATTTGTTTGATTAGTCTTGTATTTAATATTTTTTAAATTTAGTAGGAATGCCGGAAAAGCAATTTTTAGTATATATAATTATAAATTAATATCGATAAAAAAGTTCTCGCTACCGGTACAAGTTAGAAAGTAGTAAATAATTCAATAATATACAGTATATAACATTATCATAAAATACAAAAACATGGTTTCGTGGTTCATAAATTAACATAAATTTAGAATTTGCTTTAATAATATCAACAACAATTTAGTGGACACGTTTATCTCATGTTTTTGTATAAATCTATAAATAGTAAATAGAATTTTATTTATAAATTATTATAAAATTGTATCATTACTGAAAATTATTTTCAATAGATTCAATAAGACTTGTGTTTAATAGTAAGTATAGTATAACAAGTATTATATATGTTTTTATGATACATATTTTAAGTTAATACAAATAAAATATTTTATCATATTGAACAACATAGTGTAACCATGAACAGTATCACTTGTATCAGTCATTTTATAATATGTTAACATTGTTTCATTGTTTTGTATCAGCTTAGAAATTTAATTTTAGTCACCATTTATTATTGTAATAATACCAACATTTTAAATTTGAATAAATATTCCATTAAGAAATTGTCTAATCTTTCATCCTCTGTTAATCTTAATAAATTATAATTATAATAGAATATATCCTTTGAGTAATCACAACTTATACGACAAAATAGAAAATGTTATTTGTTTATTGAAATAAAAATGCTTGAAATTGTATTTATTAAATTTAAATTTAAATTGGTTTAAAATTCTTAGCGGAGCGATGGATGTATTGAATTACGATGATTTGTGATTTTTTCCACCTTTGGGAATAACTAAAATGATCCAATTTTCAAATATGGCGATGGTTTCTATATAACTAAAGAAAAAAATAAAATAAAGAAATACTATTATTTTCAAGCAATCTCAAATTTGGACAGAGCGATGATTTCATGATCATTTGATCACACAGCTAACCATGATACGCGCAATCGCGTTCGAACATGGCACAGTGCAAAAATTACTACTTCGTATTCTCTCCCCCGCCTTCATTCCGATTGCTCCACTCTGCAACTCCGGACCACTTCGATGAGAATGACGTCTACACATATGAAAATTCCATTTTAAAAGAAGGGTGTAGAAGCGTACTAAAGATGCTCTACCATTGCCAAGTGAAAAGACATTGATAAAATCCCTATAAGTCTGTATCAATAAACCAATATAAAAATCAATTTCCAAAAAAAAATAGTTAATTTTTATGAATTCTTGGAACTAAATGTATATAATATAATTTTCTGTATAGGATAAACTTTTCAAAATATTTCAACTTTCTTTGAACTATTTATCAGCATGGATATTTTTAATTTTTTCAGTTTTTTAAAATTTATATCCTGAAAGAAGTACTTTTTAAATTTTTTTTTGATCATTGACCCAAATTTGATATATTTTTTATTATGTGTCATTCAAGAATGTTTTATTGATTTAAATATTTTTAAGAAAAAAAATTAAAATTTCTGAGTCACTTAGTTAATATTTAAATTACATTTTTATGAATTAAAAATGAGATATATGTTTAATATTATAATATTTAATTTAAAATCTAATATATCCTAAAATAGACTACCTAGTATATGATTATTATTAATTATTTTGTATTTATTAGAAAATCGGTACACCAATCTTGTGATAATATATAATTACCGTAAGAAAATATTTATTGAATTTTCTAATACTTTAGTTTGATACAATAATATTGTACTTTGAATCTTAAAAACCAAGTAATTTAGATATAAGAAAAAAGAATTAATTAAATTTATTATTATTAAATTTATTAGATGGTCTAAGTGAAGAAAAAAATGGTAATAATAACAATATAAAATTTACAGTATAACTTATGTAAAACTTTATTATTTACTCTTTCTGGAATATCTTTCTTTATATATACTATTTTTTGTACTATGATAAATTGAAAACTTACTATATTGAAAAATAGTATAGTTCTAAGAAGAACATTTATATAAAGTATATTTTTATTGTTACAGCTGACATTCAAAAGAAAATTGATAATTTTACAGGTATTTTTATTTTAAAATAATATAAAGATGAATTTAGTTTAATATTTCGAGAGTATTTTTATAATTTTTTGATTTAATATGTTTATCTATGTTATTATTAGTTGTGTTCCATTTCATAAATAATAAGTTTATTGCATAAAGTGTAAGGTCTTATGTCGATTCACTCAAAATTAGCAAAATTAACTTATTAAATCATAGATAAAAAAAATCATATTAATTATTTATACACAATTCATATATTCGTGCATATATAAATATACAATGATATATACTATATAGTCACTGTATTACAGTGTACTTCATAAACTGCAATAAATAAACATGTACATAATAATATATTAATGGATTGGAATGAAATGTAATTTTACTATTCAAAGAACCTACTAAATTGTTATACTATTCTTTGTTTTAGAATTTCAAAGACAATTTTACGATTTTTACGTTGACTATTTAATAATTATGCATAATAGTATGTATTCCTTTGAAAAATAATTAATTAATTTATATATTATTTTAATATTTATTTGTTTACTGTTAAATAATAAAATAATGGTATAATAGTCTCATTGTAAATTGTCATTTCTACATGATATTAATTTAAAACTATAATAAATCTCCATCTAATAAGTATATAAGTACTAAGTACCTGAACATACATTTACATTGGTAACTATTATATTAAAACATTACAAAAAAATTAAAATAACTAATTTAATGTTAAATAATCAACAATAAAATAAATTATAAGTGTATATAATGCATGTGATGATAATTATAAATTTTGTATCGTGTAGGTATAGTAAATAATAATATGCGTAATTGCAAAACATTTCTAGTTAGAAAAAAAAGATAGTTTTAATATTTATTGTTTCTAGAATGGTAATAAACAATAAAATAATATTTATTGATTGTTTCATTACACTACACAGTTCCATAAAAATTCAAATTTCTAGGAATGTATTTTCACTGTTTTACGTAGAGTAAATTATATGACAACTGATTAATTCGACTATTCATAAAAAGTTTTGAATAATAAATTTGGTGAAATCTACGATTTCGTAAGAAGCGTATGATTTAAAAAAACAGAAAAAATGCTTTAAAATAATGTTTTACATAACTGAATATAAAGTTAAAAACTATATATAACGCTTTCAATACCTATGCAAAAAGTAAGGAAATTTAAATTTTAAATTTGATAAATTTAAATATGCTTCAAATGATACATTCTGAAGACTTCATAATCAATTATAGTATAAAATCCTATACAACTAATTGAAAATATTAAATAATTACCTTTTATCCTCTATAATATTTATAAGCATTAAATAATATGTTTAGTTTATGAAAAATATGATTGGAATTGACCAAAATGAATCTTTTAATTAATCTTTCAAATATTTATTTTATTTTCAAACACATTAAATTTCATGACACTGTGTTAGTGTTTCATTGTATATTATAAGAAATACTTAACATAGAACTAAATAATAAAAACATAAATACTTTTAGAGATCATAAAATGTAATCTTTTTTATTATTATTTACAGATGGTCTAAATTTGGGCATAAAAGTATGGTGTAAAGAAAAATATAATCCCACCGAAGTGGTTCTAGAGTCATATACGCATAATGAAAAAAAAATAATTTCAATAACCCAGATCGCGAAATTACGATATTTTAATATTCTACCAATGTTAATCATATAATAAAAATATTTTTTAAAGATTAACATAAAGTTTCTTTAATCTTTTTAAATATTCTTAAAATATTCTCAAAACGTTTTTTGTCAAAAATGTTTACATTCTGAGAATATTATACAATAATATTATAATAATCTTAGTCCATAAGCTTGGGAATTGAACGCAAAAATAAAATATGCATTTAAAATAAGTATATTTCTAATAAATAATAATAACATTTTTAGATATGATACATAAATAGATAAATTTGTTTATATATGTAGATTAATTTGATTAATTATCTGAGATAATTAATTTCCTTTTTTCAGATTTATTTTCATCTTACATTGAGTTTTATCTAAAACAAAAACTTTTAAATCTTTTTAAAAAAAAAACTTAAATTGAATACGTTTGTATTTTTTTAATATAGTACTAATTACCTTGAGAATTACATTAAGCTATTAGATATTTTCTTAAGTTGGGAATTAAAAACTTACCCATTCATATAAGTAATTATCAAATATGCAGTTATAAAATAAAAAGTGGTCAAATATGCATTTATAAATGAAAAATGGTCAAATATGTAAAATATGCAACTATAAATTTTAAATATAAATTCGTATTGCTATGAAACAAATTTATATATTACTTAGCTATGTTTTTAATGATTATTTAAAAACACACAAACTCCTAGAAGTCTAAGAAATATGTCTGAGTAAACGATTACGTTTAAGCTGTTCTAAAGTAAACATTTTAATTTATTTAGAAAATATGTTTTGTGAGGATAAATATTTTTGTTATTCTAGGAGTATGACTATTTTTCAAACTTTAAATATAATGTCATTGTGAGTATGACATTACCAGTAGGATGGAATTTATTCAAAAATGAAACCACTATAATTTTATACAAACCCTTAATTAATAACTTCCAACATCGAAGAAAATAAGAAACAATTAGTTTTCAAAGATGATTTATCAATTGACTTTTATGTCAATAAGTTTTGTATTCAACCTGAAAGTATAGGAATGATTAAACTAACATATCCTATTAACATATAATGTATAACACGGGCAATAATTACTTTTGATTGGAAATTGACATGTCAAGGTGGACCAAAACCTATTGATTATCCCGGTATTAATAACAATACATTTTCTATGTTGTCTTAATATTCTAACTTTTAGTTCTTGGTGAAAAAAATCTAACACAACTGATTTTATACAGTTTCATAAATATTAAAATATACCTACTATAGTACTATAAAAAAAAATACAAAAATATTAGATTTTTTAATTTACTTATAATTTATTATCAAATGTCAAAAATGTATACTATCATTAAAATTAAAATGAGTAGTATACTAATACCCTGGTAGAGTGCGCCAAGAATCAATGTGTACTTTTCGTTGGTCAATTGGGTTCCCTGAGATATTTGGTCGTTTCCAGTCCTGTATATCTTAGTTCGTGCACAGACTTAAAGAAATCTGTGATTATAATATCTTATATCATCGATAAAATAATTAATATAAAATAAATAATAATATATAAATAAATAAATAAATAATATAATAATTTTAAACAAAGAGTCAATTTTTTTATTTACGGTCATAAATAAAAAAACGTATATAATATTAATAATATTAAATGTCAATTATAATGCATAAAAAAATATATATATTAATACCTATATTGATATTAGAGTGAATTGAACTGTTATCAAACTTTTAGGTAAGAACATAATCTGTGTTTTTTCGGTGGGTTTTTACGATATTTTAATTTTTAGGTGAGTTATGAGTATGAAAAATATTAAATATTTTAAAATGCTCATAATTCACTAAAAAATTAAAATATTTTATAAAATAGAACTATAGAATATTATACAATTATTATCATTTAAAATCTTACAAAGTCTCATATGGGGTAATTTTTTCTGGGGTTATTTTTTCGCGGTACCGCAAGGTATATAGTGCTATAATCGCTCTATAGTGGTTTGATAAGATTCGTATTCATTCTCCCGCTATTTTGTTTAAGATACCTGTTAAGCTATATATTTAATATTATCAATATTATGTAAGTTTACGACTACTTATAGCACAGAATAGATGTGTCGTGACGTATTAAATATATTTAAAATACGTAGGAGTTAAAATGTTGGTAGTATATTACTACGGTCTACGACGTTGCCTTATCAAAAAAAAAACACAAAATGCTTAATATTAATTACTTATTAGTTCCGAAATGATTGGAATAATTATATTTATTATAATATTGACTAAATAATACGAAGTAGTATGAAGCAAGCTAAATTTTGAAGCTTAGCTGTTGTATGAATTTAATTTGTAGCAAAGAATAATTAATTGTTGTTGGCTGCAGCTTTTATCAAGAATTCACGTTTTTACGATTTAAATTTGAAATTTGTGATAATATGTAATAGATAAGATAGGTAGATTTCGATAAACGTTATCAGACATCAAAACACGTGTATTCAACAACTTTACTATTTACTGTGTTGCACTGTTGTGATAAAATCCGCGAACATAGTACTTACTACTTCAGTTTTCAATACAAAAGTTTACAACAATTACGGATAGCATTTAATTCCTTTAGTGTTTGTGTTATTATTCTATTCTGTGATATTAGTATATTACATATTTACATTACAAGGCGTTCAACTGCATAGTCTTCTAATTTTAATTAAATTATTTTTATCGAACAAAACAATTTTAAATTATGGGTTCCAAACGTAAATCTACTGTAAAAAAAAACGTAAGTAATTCATTATTTTCATCCATGTATGATTTGTTTAACGTTTGAAAAAGACAATTATATAATTAATAATATGTAATATTATACATATTAGTATATTACATATTGTTATAATATGTAATATAATTTTGAACTTATATTATTATTTAATTTAAAAAAATTAAATAGTTGCTTTAGTTATTAAAAAGTTGTTATGAAGTTTAAATTTTAAATTTAAAGTTTTACATGTTTAATTAATGATTCATTTATTAAAAAAAATTAGAAACGGTTGAAGAAGTTGAAAAAAACCGTGTATGAAGAACCAGAAGAATTGAAAAGAGCTCCACATTCATTTGTTATCCACCGAGGACAAATTGGTAAAAGTCTATTGCAGTTAGTCAAAGATTTTCGAAAAGTTATGGAACCTTTCACTGCTGCTTCATTACAAGTAATTCAGAAATATAGTTATTAATTTAAAATACAAGTGTTTAATGCTCAAGTATATTATGATTCATTGTTCAACTTTTTTCTTTAAACAGGTTTATAAAAAAAACACAATTAAAGATTTTGTGGCCTTGGCAGGTCCAATGCATGTTTCCCATTTGTGCGTATTCACAAGCTCAGACACTGGGGTTAATTTTCGTGTAGCAAGATTACCCCAAGGTCCAACAATGACATTTAAACTACAAAACTATGCTTTAAGCAAAGATGTTGTGTCGTCTTTACGCAAACAAATGGTAAATCCAAAATTATTCAGTCATGCCCCATTGATTGTTATGAATAATTTTACTGGCGAAGGACTGCATATCAACCTAATGGCCACTATGTTTCAAAATATGTTCCCTACTATCAACGTCACAAAAGTAAGAACAATACTGATCTATAGAACTAAATGTTAAATATTTATTTAATTTTTCTGCATTAAAACTAGGTAAATTTGAATGATATTAAAAGATGTGTTTTAATGAACTACAACACTGAAACAAAATTGATTGAATTTAGACATTATGCTATTAAAACCGTTCCAGTTGGTTTATCTAAAGGAGTAAAAAAAATTGTCCAGAGTAAAGTACCAGATCTGTCAAACTTTGATGACATCGATGAATTTTTGTTAAAGTAATTATTCAATTTGTGATATATTGATATGTGTCTGAATTTTATTGATTTATATTATAAAATGATACTATTAATATGTTGTAGACCAGAACTATTGTCTGATAGTGAGTTTGAAGAATCTACGAGTTCTAATGTTGTCGTTCCACAAAAGTTGGTGAGTCGGGGCAACATAGTAGGAACTCAGTCTTCCATACGATTAAGTGAACTTGGTCCAAGACTCACATTGCAGGTAAAATCATAGAATAACAATCTTTTTTTTTTGGACTACGGTTAGTTAATCAAAATTAATATGTTAATACTGGTTTAGTTGATCAAAGTTGAAGATGGACTTATGACTGGCGATGTGATGTTCCACGAATTCATTAAAAAACCAGACGATAAAAATGAAGCAAAAGAAGCAAAAGAGGATTAACTTTAAAAATCATAACTTAAATATATTTATGTTATGATATATATAATGTCATAATTTTATATAAATGAAATAATTTATGTATCATGTTTTTTTGTTTATAATACAATAATTATCAATTTTTAATTATTGTTTTGAGGTGTGTATTTAGTTAATATTATGATAGATACAATGAGGTACGATCACGGAGCACTGATACACTTATTATAATGCTGAAGTTAAATGCGTCTCAAATACATTGAGTTTCCCAATTTAAATTTCGCACAGTTAACATACTTTTCTATAGAAGAGTAGAAGACTGTTATTTTCACAGTGTGCAAAATGTACAATAAACCCATAGTTTTGATGTGATATTTCTGGTTATTTTGATCATGATGATTATAACTTGAGCTATGAATTCCAGATTTTTTTTTAAATAAATGACATTTAAAATTTACATAGCTGACAACTATGATAGTTAAGTACATAATCTCTCAAAACTAGTCCTTAACTAAAAAGTTAATTTATATTCTTACTTTTTTGTAACTAAATGGACATAACTGTATATTACAACAAATTAAACATTAAGTGGTAAAAATTAATCTTGACCTCAAAGAATCTTTATCCTCAGGTTTATACTGTATACTTAATATTAAAAATGAAGTTAAATATTTAGAATAAAAACAGAAAAAAAAATTATTAATATATTTTACAGATAAATATAAATATCTTACTAAACATTTTGTCCGAATACTATGATGTTTAATAGTAATAAGAGTATTAGGTAGGTAGATCCCTAACTTAAGTTCAATATATAATTGACTTATACAGTATAATTGTACCTCAAACAATAGACACAATGATCAGAATTTTAAAATGAAATTAACAGTTTGATAATAGTATACAGTGCTATTCAGTACTAATAAAAAAATAGTCTTGAAAATTAATTACTAAATACTAATAGTAATAATACTATCAAAACATAGTACTTGTTGAATAGTAATAAAATGATAATCATTACCTTGGGTAATTAAAAAAATATTGTTTCTATATCAATTGCATTATAAGTACAACCTTAGATAGTATCTAAAGTCGCGACAATAAGTAATAACTGTTGATTTAGCAGCAGTGTATATAAATATTAAAACATATATATTATTATAAATATACAAATAGTGACAATTATTATAACACAATACTAGTATATTGTCGTTCAATTAAAATATTAATAGTTTTCAAAATTTAACCTATTCATAAATAAATTAAATGTATTAAAAGTTTTTAAAATACTATTTAACTAAAATTATCTCTGAGCAGACTTGGCTATTTGCTCTTTCAAAACGAGTATGCTTTGTCGTTGTTCAGCAGGCAATTTTGATATTTGTTCCTCAGTTAATTGTAGCACTTGCATGATCAAAGCCGCCTACAAATTGATTTAAATATTTTATTTTATGTAATATTTTGACTATGGTGATTAGAATAATTACCTTTTCAGTATCTGTAGAAGATCCGGGTTTGGGCAGTTGTTGTACAACCTGTGGTCGAGCAGGTTGCTGAACAACTTGAGGAGGCATTTGTGGTGGTGTTGCAGCAGCGTTACTACTGTTTGCCCTGGGATCCCTAATCGTATAAGTTCGAATATCTGAATCCATTGATACTGGTGCTCGAGGGTCTCTCGATACCCTACAAACATTGTATAACAATTAGTTAAAGATAATTTAATTATTTTAAGAAGACTTACGGTAATGGTGGTGGAATAGAAGATTCAACTGGTATGGATGACAATGGTTGAGTGATTGGCATTTGAATTGGCGGTTGTCTTAAATCTTGATCCATGACACGGCCACGATTTACTTGTCTTAAATCCATATCTTCGACTAAATCGTTAAAAAAATAAAATAATTAATTTAATATTTATTGTAAGCATTACTAATTTAATTTTATACCATGGGGCTGGATCATTGGAGGAATTGAAGGTTTGGGTTGTACCCACACATTATTATCATTATTGGTCATATGAGGCATTGGATTTACTGCCGCTGTTGTAGTAGCAGAATTGTTGGGTATTGGAATGGGTGGAACTTGATTTGAAGATTGCAACATACTCTGTCAATAATATAATTTGAGTACAATAAATTTAAAAACTTAATTTTAATAGACAAAATTGCAGGGGAGAGGTGCTTAAAAATTTAATATATTTTCATTTCATGAAGCAATATTAATAACTATTTTTTATTTTTTATAATTACAGCAGCGACTTGAGGATCCACTATTTTCATTATAATTTGTGCTTGTAATAATGCGTATCCAAGTTGAGGATTCTGTAGTAACATGTTTCTAGCTTCAGTAGGATTATTCTATACAATATATACAGTGAGTAATATGTTTTATAGTAATTTTTTTTTATTTTAAAGTGGAGTAATTATGTTAGTATTACCTGGATGCATGCTTTCATTTGTTTCATGAGTTCATACATTTGTTCTGGTGGTAAAGATGCGACTGCAGTGCTTATGGCTTCTGGAGCTTTCTCAGCACTTACAGCTTCACCGTAATGATTTTCTGAAGAAGGCATTCCCATCATTAAAGCTGCAATACATAGTAAATTGCATACTTTGATATTTAAAATTTAGTAATTTATTAAGAAGTTACACTGCATTTCAAGTCTAGACTTTTCTGTACAAGCATTGTCAACGCGTAGAGTACGTCCACCAATTTCATATCCGTTAAGATTTCGCATAGCACTGAGCGCTGTTTCTTGATCTTTATACTCGCAAAATCCATAACCTTTAGGTTTACCTGTTTCTCGATCATAGACTAGTCTGCAATGGTTAGGTAAATAAAATTAATTATCTTAAGTAACTATAGAAAGATTTTTTTATGTATTATACTTGAATGATATAACGGGTCCGACTTCACTGAATATGTCTTTTAATTTCTCTTCGGTTGCTTCATATGGAATGTTTCCCACTAAAACGAAAAAAAATCAAATACTCAAGTGAAATGTGAAATATGTTGCATATAGAACTAGGTATATAAATATCAAAAATACATACCGAAAACACTCCTCATAGATTTATCTAAAATGTTTTGGTCAGTCATATTAAATGATAATCGAATGATTTAATGTTGGGAATTTTGGAAGTTAAATTATTATTTTATCCGATGTACCTACCGGGTAAAATTTTAAATTCAAATTCAAAGTAATATACTAAGACTAGAAAACTGAAAAGTAAAAAACATATTGTTATCAGTTTATATATTCTTGTGTGTAGATAATAATTTTAACAATTTGTTTACTAATGAGCTTTTACAGTGTGTTTATTGTGGAGTTTATAGAAATCTAAATACATATTTTTCAAATATTAATATTTTTAAAGTTGAGTACATTTAATTTTTTAAATGTAGTTTGTTCAATTTTAGTTATCTCTATAGTTGTAATTTATTGCTCATGAACACCAATCATATGAGAAATCAAAATGTCCACAGCCCGAAGGGATTTACATTTTACAAACTAAGGAAACACTGATTAACAACGTGATATTTAGACCGACACGAATATTGAACAACTTGCGGAATTTTTGAATCTTAGAGTAAGAATTAAGAAAATTCTAAAAAGTACTTAATTATGATTTCAACACAGTTTAAATAATATAATATAGACGACGATCAGTAATAATATTAATTATTATGTGATTACTTAATTGATTTAATTATGTTATTAATTTATTATATGATCACGATCGTAGCTAAATAAATTTTATACTAACATATTTATTACTTACCATCAGGCATCAATACTATCATTAGATAGTATTTTTATTTTATTTAGTTATGGATCAAAATTAAATACGATTGTGTCATGATAAGTTAAAAGTTAAGATAGAAAATAAAATTAACTGAACTCAGTTAAAAAATTTATTTAAAAAGTTAATTTTTTTCAAGTTATAATAATATTCATAGGTAAGTCATAAATTGCCCTAGTATTTTGATTTGTACGAACATTTACCAAGACGCTTAACACTGTGTAAACATAAAACTTAAAATTATTATTATAATACATACTACATTGTTACCAGAAACTATTATAAGCTACATCTATACTACATAATTTAAGATAAATAATTTCAGTCGAACCGCAAAAAAAATAATACAATTATTATACAAAAATAATTACATGTTATTAGTTGTAATCAGAGGCTATTAAATACTTAAATAAATAATATTAAAATACCTTAATTCCCAATTATTCAACACCCTCATGGCCTCATCCCCCCCACAAAAAAAAATAAGGATGATGGTAAGGATTTAATAATATAATTTAACTAATTAAGATATAGGTATCTACCTATAAAATTAAAAAAATTTGTTAGAGAAGATATTACTGATATTAGTAGTAGTATACGTTTTACTATCTTAGTTAGACTTACTATATTTTATATTATATATTAACAAATTGATGTTAGGTATTATATTATTAGAAAAATTAATTACCAAAATCGAAAGAATAATAAGTTTTGTCTGTTGGTTTCACGTTATTAACTATAAAAAGTTAAGTTAAAACAATACAACATTTAAATGAATAAGTTAATAAGTTAAAAACTAAAATAACTAACTAGTTAAGTTAATGCCCACCATTGTAGTTAAGTGTGTTAGACGCTGAATGATGGAAAATGGAATATCTTCAGAAAATAGTGTTTGGAAAAAAAATTTCACTATAAGTATCTATATAAGGTAATCTATTTTTAAACTTCTTATAAAATATTAAAATTGTTTAGTTATGTTGATACATTTTAAGGTAGGTTAAGAAATTATTGCTCCATCACTCAACTATTTTTCATATATAGGTAATCGATATTCCAATCGTCATTTAATAAATATAATTTTTGTTGTAGGTACGTACACCGAAAAAAGGTTTAAAATCGCTTAGCTGGTTTGTTCCTACATTGTTTGCCTACGGCCTGTGTCCGATGCATAGACTTTATAGGCTTTCAGGATTAGTATGAGATTCATCCGGCCCATTTTCCACTTGTACCTATATTTGAAAAATAGAGCTTTTTGTGTACGTTTTAGAAATAGGTTATGCAAATTTATGTTAATTACATGCTTATGCTTATATTATTGGCGTTGGTAGAAATTAAATTTTTATCTGTGGTGGTGGGAGTGGGAAGGTGTATAGAAACATTTCTACAAGTTTCTTGAAAATATATACAATTGATTTAACTATAATGAGCCTACAACGGAATGTATGCCGTTAAATATAATTTGTGGAAATATAATTTTATACGGGTAAAATTGACCTCGATTTATGTTTCAATAATATGGTGGCGGCTATACGGAAAAAATTCCGGGGCAAAATATTAAACTATATCTGCAACTTGCAGTCTGCATACTCCGTGCGAACGCTTATACGTACCTCCGCCGTGGTACCAAATAACCTGCTTTTAATAATATTAATGCTTAAAGATAATGAGACGACTTTATTGTTACAATAGTAATGTTAATAATAATTATAATATATTATAATACAGGACAGTACGATAAAATAATAAATTATTTCAATACATAGTCATCAATCGAAACAAATTATTTTGACGTAATTAATAATCGAGTATAGTCAAATACATATTCTGTAAGGAACACGGTGGTGTAGCCGTGTAGGCAATGTGTAACGATGATGAATAATTCAATATCTTGATGATTAACTTATTATTATTGTACCTTATCGACTATCGTCGTATATAAAATATGAGCGTGTATGACGATATCACTACAGCGGTACCTATAATAACTAATCACCACAGTGTCGAACATCATCTAATATTAATCATATATTATGTATTCTAATACTATGTTTATATCATACAAGATGATCCATTTAATAAACATTAAATACTCATTATTTTAGAAAATAATAAATATGTTTGAAAATATTTTTTAAGTCATTACAAAACAATATTCTTACAATCGCATTTTAAGTTTTTATTATATTGAATAAAAATTAAAAATTCATTTCATATTTTATAGTAGAATATAATTTAAAGTGTTTTTATGTATAAAAATCAAATTTTGGATTAGTAACTACTAGCTAGTTTATTAGTTATAAATCTTTAAAGTTTAGATACACAGAGTATTCCTAGTGGACTAACATTTTGTGATACTCAAAAGTCAAAATCTATTCCATTCTACTCAGCACATAATACATATTAACTTTAAATACTACTAAATAGGTCACTTGGTATACCTAAAGTATTTTTTTCATTTATTGTTATTACTCAATTATTATTTATTTATTGTATAATATACTTACTATACAATCGTGTTGGTATAGTTTGAACGTTTTGTACATATACAAGTATATTTATTAGTCAAGTTTTAATATCTTTTAATTGTTACCTACTATGATTAAACTTATCAATTATGACCCGGTCGAGTAATACGCATTTGTAAAACATCACATCATATTATAATTATCGTTAATCGTATACAATTTAAATCGAAGTGCTTTATCGGTTCAATACATTATTATTGCAGTTTGTACTGTTTGTAGTACCTACAGAACACACGCATGTTTTGTACGGTGTTGTAATTATTACGTTTCTGCTAGATTTACGTTTGTTTATAAAACAAATAAATACATTTTGTTTTCTTAAAATGGCGACATCGCAGCGTAAAAAAGTGGCCATTGTCGGTGCGGGTATTATCGGTGTTAATTCAGTGCTGGAAGTTCTAAGGAGACATCCGAATTACGATGTAACTTTGATCGCGGATAAGTTCAACGGAGAGACGCTCAGTGATGGCGCAGCTGGACTATTGCGGCCTGACACATACGTTTTCGGTCCCAGCCTCGAAATCTCTCAGTAAGTTTACCTTATTATTATGTTATCTACTATATATAAAAAAAAAAAAAATCAAACGCCAATTTTATATTTTGATATTCATTATACTAATCCATAGTTTTTGAGTTTTGACTAATTATTGGTGTTCAATTTTATACGAATATTCTTTGGGTTTTCGGACGGGTTGAAAGATAATTTTCATCACAGAATTTAACTTCTACAACATGTAGGCTAACATAGCTCACACATGAATTTTATTTCAGTCATGAAAATCAAATACATTTTTTGCATAAATATATAAAGAGTTAGCATTGGTCACAGAAGAAAAAAATAGTTAGTATTCACAATGGTAATTAATAAATCCCTTGGACAATTTATAAAAGGAGCAGGGATTTATTTGGAAAAATTTTGCTTTTCTCTTCGTAAATTATATGTCACTTTTTCTAAGAAAGGATTGCTTAAAAATTTGTACCTACGTATATTATACTAACAACATGTCAAAAAATATTGTTTAACACACAGCTTTCGAAAATTGATTCTGTTGCAATTATATTATATATACCTATAATCTTATTTTTATTATTATTATAATTTTTATTTATCGTGCGTAATTAATACAAATCCAACGTATTAAAATTTTAAACATACTTGATTAAATATAATATAGTATTATGAAACACGCCTAGATAAATTTGATACAATTCATATATTATCTATATATTTTTCTGTCGTATAAAATCATTTTTAAATTTTAATATTTACTACACTCATAAATTGTATGACTATTGACTATCGAATTATTGTAGAATAGTTATCATAATAACACAGACAGTTTTTAAGTTTGGTAATAGGTCAATTCAATTTAATGCTAAAGCTAATTACACAAAGTTAGTGGGCCGCAAATTTCCTATGTTGTGCATGCTTTAAGGAGAGAAAACAAATAGTGCGCTGACGTCCTCTTAAAAGTGTTTAATTATAAGTTAGTGTTAGCTATTTAAGATAGGTAACGCTATGATTTATTTATTATAATATTTTTTGTAGTTTAAATTGTTTTTAATTATTTTATAAACGAAATTAAAGTTTTTTTTATAATTTGACGACTAATTGCATTTCTTTTTATAGGAAATGGGTTAACGATTCTTATAGTTTTTATAAAAAATTATTAAAAAGTAGGGATGGACCATGCGGAATAAATGAAGTTTCTGGTTACATGTTTTCGACTAAGAATCCAGATATTATAAAAGTAAGTAATAATAATGCATTATTGTATTTCAATAATAATGATTTATGATCCAATCATTTATCTTTAAAACATTAAGACAATTTTTGAAAGTTTATATTTATATGTAAATATTATACCTACCTATAATGTATACATTAATATTAGAACCATTACATGAAAAATTGTTCACCAGACTTCAGAGAAGCTACCGATGAGGAATTAAAAGCGCATTCATCTGTTGAAAGTCAATCTATAATAAACTATGGTAGCTTCTTTACGTCAATAGTCATTGAATGTAAACTGTTCTTACCATGGGCTTTAAAAAAGTATATATTATTTAAACTATATATAATTATTCACTATCTAAAAATTTGAAGTATGCTAGTCATACAGTTATATTTAAAATTTAATTAATAAAATTGTATTTCAATAGTTACTATTATTACTTATTATTATTTGAATATAAAATTGCTATATTTTTTCTTATAGGATTAATGATAATGGTGTAACTATTATTAAGCGAAAAATCGAATCTCTCGAAGAATTGTGTGGCGAATATGATATTGTTTTTAACTGCACTGGGCTCAGAGCCGGAAAATTATGTAATGATGTGAATGTGTTGCCTATTCGTGGACAAGTAATTCGGGTAGAATATTTTTATTATAATTTTACAACATTTAAAGTTTATATAAATAAAAGCTTATTACAAATTTCTTAAATAATAAATTAATATATTTGTGAAATGGCAGATTGATAATTGTTAATTTATCTATACTATTTATATGTAATAATAATATTTTTTCTAATAACTCATTTAATTTTTAATATATTCTTCAAGTGATACAATAGAGTATTTCACTTTGAGTGTGCAGGTATAATACTTTATCATAAAATTAAATAAATGGTATTTTACAATTTTACTATTATGTTGTAGGTCAAAGCTCCTTGGATTGATAAATTTTACTATTACGATTCCGACACCTATATAATTCCATCAATAAGCGACGGGACTGTTGTACTCGGTGGATGTAGACATTTTGGCAGTCATAACGAACAGGTGAATGAACGCAACTCAGAAGAAATACTAGAAAATTGTATAAGATTATTACCATCATTAAAAGAAGCGTTAAAAACGGACTACGAGATTTGGGTTGGTCTTAGACCTTATAGGAACAAAATACGAGTAGAAACGGAACATATCGGTGATACTGTGGTAAGCTCTTAAATTTAAAATATCCGATATTTTCTTATGAAAATTGATCACTTTTTTCTTGATACGTACGATAATAGAGGTAAATTATCGTGTAATATGTATTGTATATATAATAATAACGAATAACTTAGTTAAATCTATTTGCTTAGATTGTACACAATTATGGACACGGAGGATACGGAGTAACATTAGCGCCTGGAACAGTGAAATATGCAGTTGATTTATTGACTTCAGAACAATTAATTTAACATCATAAACATGTAATGAAATGACGTATTTGGCTATAGTGGTATATCAGTATATACTTAATATAAGTCTTTTACCTAATATTATAATAATCGTTATGTAATTGTTTCGATAAGTTTAATGGTTCAATTTAATTATGGTTGTATTCTTGCAATTAATTAAAACATATATTTCATTGATTATTTCAGAAATATAGTATTATTCTTTATGCAAATTTATTTTATAATCGTTGATTATTAAAATACAAGTATATTATTGTGTTTAGTATTAGAAATATTTATTAATTGTAAATGTCAATGTATGATATTCGTAATAAATACTATATAACAAATATTTATCGAATTTAATGATCAATTTTTCAAACTTATCTGTTGTTTTTATTGAAAGTTATAACTAATTTCTCTATATTTTCTCTAAAAAATATTACTAACAGTAATAACGAGAGGTAACAACATAAAAAGGGGTTCGTACCTATACGAGTATATGTTACATAATATAATTTATTTTATTTGTTACTACCATCATTGTTGACACCATGGCAACAAACAATTGTTTGACGATTACAATTATTTTTCCTTACATTATTATGTAAGTAGTCAGTCATCATATGTGTTTAGGAAAAATCAATACGCTCAAATTAAATTTAATATAATGCCTATCATCGTAAAAGACTTTTCTTGGTGGCAAACTGAATGTAAATTGTTTTTACAAATTAAAATTCCACATGTCTCTCAGAAAAATGCTGATATTCTTACATCTAATAAATATTTAAAAGTAAGATTAACTGCAGTATTTATGTATCTACCAGATAAAATCGTTGGTAATTAAATATAATTTTAGTGTAAGCATATTACATTGTACAACATTTTAAAAATATAATTTTCTTCAAAAACGTTTTGTAATGATTTCAAAAAATATAAAGAAAAATTATTTAAAATAATTATAGTTTTCGAGATAATTTTTTACTGTTAAAAATATACTCAGTATATTATCTTATCGTAATGTGTGTATTTGTTACGCATGCAGATTAGCTGTTTACCGCATATTTTTGAAGCGATTCTTTGGGATGAAATAAACGAAGAATGTAGTAAGTGCACTTTTGACAATGGTTGTGTTTTATTTGAGTTACAAAAGAAAAATAGTGTACATTGGGAATGTTTGACGCTTAAGAAATCGAAAGAGGAGCTAAAAAAGTTAAAATGTGAAATTTTGAATAATATTATCAAAGAACGACAGAATAAATCTCAACAAAAGACTGGTATGTGTATTTTATAAAATTAATTGTTACATAAATTTGATAGACATCATATGTTTTTATTTAAATAATACAAAGTTTATTTTAGTACTTTTCTTTATTAGAATATATTGTATACTGTAGAGGTTATGAATAGGTCTACCGGCCGTGTATACAGTTATTACTTTATTAGTTATTACTTATTACTATTACAGTTTAGGTACCTATCATAAAAATTGGAATGGATTGAACTTAAATTTTAATGAACTCAAACATAAATCCAAACTTAGTTTTTTTTCGAAAACTGTTCCAGATAAAATTTGAACTTAAATTCATTTTTTATTAAACTTTAAAAATATAATCAATTTTAATTTTAAAACAAAACTTTACCCCGCTTTTACTGATAAGGGGCGTATGGGAAATATATGAAATAAAAATTGTATTTTAGGGTACGGTTAGGTTAGGTAATTTATAGATTTACTTAATCACTGAATTGTTTTCTTACATATTATAAGGAAAATACAATTATTTAGTTACCTTTTTTATTTATATTTTATATTGCTTTTATTTCTTTTATTCAAAACAAAAAAAAATATATATATAGATTGTACAGTATTACAATTTAAACTTTAAATTTTAAAGAAAAATAAATTATTCAATTTTCGATTTGTTTGCAATATATTAATTATTGGTATTTGTATGATGTATTAGTTTTAAAAACAGAACGAGACCGATTAGCTGTCAAGGAGCAAATAGATTTCGAAAACAGAGAACACCAACTTATTCAAAGTATTCGTGACGAAGAGAAAGAAAAAGTTTTGAAAGAGTTAAGTACGTGGAAATCAAAAACAGAAATTACATATGATCAAAGTAAGAAAATTACGTTTTTTATAATTAATAATAATTTAATGATAATAAACTGTGATCAGAATATTATGAGATGACAGTTGTGCAACCAGAATTTTTTGTTGGTTGTATCGTCAGATCAATGGATACTTTTAATGTTAAAATATGTAGGTTATATTAACTTTGCAATAAATACAACCCAAATAAATAATAATATTATAAATAAACTGGTTGTTTTAAAATAATTACAATTGAAAAGAAAAAAGTAATAAGCCTGAATAAGATTTTTAACATCAATAGAATACACGTAATAAAATTTTCTAATATATATTTAATATCTATTTGTTTTGTGGATTTTATAGGAACAAATGAGAAAAATAATAAAGATATTTTTTCAACCGATGAACCGATTAAGATCTATGAAATAGAAAATGAACCAATTGATCAATTGCCAAGCCCTAGAACTTTTAAAACGATTGAGATTAATTTTACTCCGAGACACTTTACTACTCCGAGTAGAGAATCGACTAAAGCTGATGAACAAGAGGTATAACTTTATAAACGTATAGTAATAATATTGTAGTTGAATTATTACGATTGTGGAGTAAAATACATTATGGTAATATCGGTTGTCAATACACTGTAGTGGTTAAAAAAGCAGACTGCTGCCAGAAGGGCTGCAGGGTTCGTGGAAGAAGACTTAAGACCAGAAGAACATGATCCGGAATGGTGTTTACAAAAAGGAAAGTGAGTAACTTATTATTATCATTATATTATTAGTGATTTAGGATTACTCAGATGATTAGATATGATAGAGATATTAAAAATCATTTGTTGATGGTTTTTTTTTAAATTGTAATAATAACAGTAATATATGAACGGTATAATTTTTTATTTACTACTTTTTATTTTTTTAATTCATACCTTTTTTGAATGAAAAAAAAAATATAAATGAATGATACTGAAGTTATTTTTAAATTAAATTAAGCATTATTACCACTTATTATAGTTAATACCTACATGGTAACATACTAACATGTACAAAAAAGATTTCAAACGCAAAACACGTCATTCTATTATTTCTTAATGATGACTTCAAAATAGAATATAATGTTTGGTATTTGGCGTCAATAAATTTATATATATTTAATTTTCACATTTATAATAGTTTGTTCATTTATTTTTTTCATAGTACATTTATGACGGAACTAAATTACATAGGAGCTGTAAGTGCTTATTCGCATGGGATAAAGTTGAGTCCAAAAATGGCTATTTTGTATTTGAATAGATCTAAAGCGCAAGTTCAAATGAAAAATTATCATAAAGCTGTCGAAGACGCAACTACCGTAAGTAAAGAATATGGTATAAAATTAATTTTAAATATGATCAAATAATATATATATATATATATGGTTTTTGTCGTGGTTTCATAATTATATTTAGTCATATAGGTGCTTAAAATATTCCTTATTTTAGCCTTTAGGTAATTGCGACCTATACGTTATTATTAAAGCCCTTGAATATTAATGTGAATTAAGATTCATATGATCACGTGTTTTTTGTTCACGTTCATTTAAAACATAATATTCGACAAACGTATTAAATTATAATACAATATTAAAAAACACATGTTAATAATTATCGTAAAAACTAATAGTTAAAATATTTGTAATTACTGTTCTAATAATATATGTTTCATTTCACATGCAGTTTCACGTGCATTTAACTACACGTGAATATGAAACCGCTAAATTAATTATGTTTTACATTTATTGAGTTTGATAACTTAATAACGACGCATTGTTTGTCGTCAAATAATTTGAATGCGATTTTATGGTTTTTAAAATAAAAAAAATGTTATAATTAGTGCGTCGCGTGCTAATAATAAAAATATTGGTGGACATTTATTGTGATGTATATTTTACTCAAAAGGTTTAGTAATTTCAATGATTATTATAAAATGTATTTCTATTCGTTTTAATTTTTTCAAAAAAGACTGTATGAGTAGCATAAGTGTGTAGGGGATAAAATATGCGCTCGTGTGAGGGAGTGATATACTTAAAAATAATAATTTCAAATAATTATATTTTTATACTATTTAAGAAACATGCTGTAGGGATATAAATTTTATTAATAAAATTAGAACCATCCCGTATAATGTTTATTTTTAAGGAGATGTATTTTATGGATATCTGTATTTTCCAAGTACTTTTTAGATTTTATTAGATATTTGAGTAGATTAGCCTACTAAAAAATTGTTGAAACCAGAATTTGAATAAATACATTATTAAAAGATAAAAGGGGGCGTGCTCGATGAATCACCATGCAGTAAAGAAATACAATTTATGTGCATTCGCAGGCGTTGGAGTTAATGGTGCCAGCGGTTGAAGGAAACGTGGGTTGGCGAGCCGATGCTTATTACAATCGAGGCAGGGCGTTGGTCGAGCTAAATACCGCACACTTAGCCGTTGATGAGCTCAAATTGGCTTTGACATTGGCGCCAGACCGGGCCGACATCTACGGACCGGAGTTGCAGCGGGCCATGGGCTTGGCACCTGAGCACGAGCGGACGCTGAACAAGAGCAGAGAATTGGATTTAAGTAACGCACCGACTGTTTGGTGTAAATGAAGAATTTTTACGATTATTATTATTATTACTGTTTTACTTAATTTTCGGTAAATATTAGCTCAATAAATGTATAAAAGAAAAATAGAATAATAAATTACAAATTATACTATAAATAATAAACACAAATAGATATATACAACTAACTAATTAAATTACTTAATAACATTATTAGAGTGTTCAAGGGATAACGATAAGAAATATACTTATATTAAGAAGAATGTGAGAGTTTTAGAAAATATTGATTATTAAGAAAAAAAATAAAATACAGTAGATTTATTTAATCGCTTGATGCACTGAAAGCAGTTTAAACTGTTACGTGGTAGGAGAAACAATTATTAACATTTATTTTATCTCCGGTGCAGTGTACCAGTGACAGATTAATATCAAATGAGTGAATACGAAAGGATCTAAATGTTAATATTGGACAAGTTACTTAGTTATACCGAGTATACAATTCAACGTATATTGAAATAAAATGTTAATATTTTAACATTTTACTTTACCCATTACCTGGTAGCAATAATGCAACGAGCACAGATAGAACGAGACTACTTCGGCATACGAATATGCAGTATCTAGTTATTATAATTAATAATAATTATTATAAAATATGTTGTCAAGTAACCAAAATACAGTTATACCTATAGGCGGGACTCCGTGATAATATAAAATGAATGTAATACTTATTACAAATAATTACCGAAAGGTGGTTTCGATCATAAACGAAGCATCACATCACTATAATATTAATATTTAATATCATTATTATATTAAGCAATTTAATAAAATATAATTGATGTTCTTAAAATAATATCGACATTCTTAACCTAACTTTATTAATAAAGTCTATATAATAATATTATGGCTGCATCTGAGTCGGGTCCCAAATATTTTTCGATAAGTACTTTATTATCATATTAACATTTTCCCTTCCATTTTAACAAAATTAGGACTTAGTATGATCTATTTTGACCACAACAAATGTGTTTTTACGATTTATCATTTATTACTATTATCCATGTCATTTCGTTATAAGTTTGTTGCATTCATTGCATAAAATTCGAGTTTAAACAATGATTAAACAATGATTGTTATGCACCTATTGTAAACATTTGCATTTTACTTTTGGACAGCTTTTGAGTATACAATTTACGTAAAATGTGTTGTTGACACCTGTTGTTATATAAATATTGAAAAAAATATTTGAGGCCCAAGTAGTATACTGAGTATACTGCATGTAATTAACTTCTGGGATCCAACTCAGATGCAACGATAATTATCAATATTATTTATATATCTATAGGACTAAGTTCAGATTTGTATGTGTTATTTATTTAGGCACTATTACGTATTATAAATACGTATAAATAAATATCATAAAATATTCATGAGAACATACTATATTCTTTACGAGGTATAAAGTATATACATATATAATATATAATATATATATATATGCATATAAAACTATGGATATACTTATTGTTGAGTTAATGTTCTATTTTTGTGATGGATCCAAAGGATGAAAGTCCACTGGTTGATTATTGAACTCGAATCGAAAAATTCACTTTATATATTTTTATTTTTATGAAATAATTAAAACACATATTATTTTATTATAATAACAATCTCACAGATAAAATGATTGTCAATTATTAGATGGCACTTTGTTACTTAACTATAGGTAAGTCTATAATATAATAATCCTGTGTGTGATTCAGTGAAAACTTACTTGGACGACTTACAGTACCTACATTAAAAATTCTAATTCTAATTTTTATTACTTGTTTTTAATTTGTATTGTTGTATAATTATAAAGTGTATTCGTATACATATTTTTTTCTTTTGACTATGGTTGGCTTATTGGTTAGTGTACTAGCTATAATCAGTTACTTTTACGTTGGATCTTATACAACTAATAGTTTATAGGTATGTTTATAATATTTGATATTATGACTAAAGAATAAATTATAATAATTCTACAATGGTTCAATGGCATTAACCTACAGGTAGAAATATAGTACAATAAGGCTTGTAAATACTCTTTCGTTTCTTTACGAAGCCATGCGTAAATTGTAATATCACATTTTGGCCATTTTGCGGATATAATTTAATGAATGAATGGAGGTAAGAAAATAAAATAAAAACACCAGTTATACTTTCAAATACAAAAATATATTTTTATTGGATCCATACAAACTTTTATAGTAATAATAATAATTTAAATGGAACAATTAATAGAAACTTATTTCTATAATAATATGTATTATAGGTACAACATTTACTTATACAGATGTTAAGAGCACAAGTTATTTTTTATTTACAAGTATTGGTTGTAGGCGTTGTCTTATTACAAGTACTTTTTGTATAATACAATATAATATTATTATGTTAAACAATTAATACTTAAAGTTTATAACATTATAGGTACATAATTAGTGTAAAAACAGATACATAATATAATTATTTACTTATATTCTACCACTGTGGCACAATACTTACATAGTTTTAAGTGGTGAAATAATAATAATATATTATAGAAAAATCAATGGTAACTTACTATAATAACACGCATGAGTATAATATACTGGGGTTCGTATTAAAGAAAACATACAAGATACGATAGTTATGTTTTCGAATGAAATTAATTTGTATTTTATTTAATTTATCAAGAATTTCAGATTCCTCCGTTTAAATCATAAAAACAACCCTATCAGTCTTCTCGACATTGTCGAGTTTACGAATGTTGTTCGAAACAAACTACTAATACATTATACAATACAATATTATGCAATACACTTACGGTGTGTATATTACACAGGAATCTTTCTACATACAATTAATAAATATTAATAGAGTATAATATCTAACATGGGGTAAAAAAAAATCAATTTCTTTGTTCGACACGACAATTCCATAAAATATAGTAAGTATACTAATACATTTAAAATAAATAATTTAAAAAATAATAATAATAATAATCCGCTTGGATTCGTCTTTCTTTCTAGTATTTGTTGGTGATTTGTCTGATCCAGTCCAGGTAGTGGGATACCTTTACATAGACACCAGGGACACCAGGCTGACCGCATCCCACGCCCCAGCTGACGATTCCGACTAAATACCACGAACCGGCGCGCTCACAGACCAATGGACCACCACCGTCGCCCTTTAAAGTATAACAAATCGTTGTTGATGAAATAAATTCAAGTGACTGAACACAAGTTTTTGTTGAAGAGGAATATAATAATTAAGTACACAAGTTATATCTAATATATAAACTATCGAAAATAATGTAAGAGTCTCCAAATGGCAAATCGCGAACAGATTTTGTTTTTAAATACAATTATAATAATGGTTAAATTTATTTATTTTTATTTTTTTAGACAAGAAAAGCCAAAAAACAAAAGTCAAAAAGAAATGCGAATTATATTGATAGAAGTTTTGGTTTACGTAAAATATTTTAGTATAATGCGTGCAACATTAGGTTGCGTATATAATCGATGAGGGATATTATACATAATATCTTATATTTTATAATGTTTATGACCGTTCGTGGGTCATACTCTAGTGAACTTAGTTAAGCAGCCGCGGTCGTTACGATAACGACCGTGACAATGTTAAAATATTTTTTTATTGAAAACCTCATCGAGGATCCATACAAATTAATACATAGGGCATTTCACCTAATATGCTCATCTTTATTTATCGTTTATAATGCATTTCTTCAAATTAATGCTGATAACCATATTGTATTATGATATTATTATCTAACATTGTAAATTTGTAACGTAGGCAATAATTAATGTGTTTATGTATTAGAGATGTTTAAGACGTTTTTCTATCGACATACCTTGCAAGCGTCTTTTCCTTCTTCTCCACCTGCACATAAGAAACCGTTGTGCAATTTGAAGTCGTACCCAAGGCGAGTTTGCTGTAATTGCGTTTCGCACTGGCGGTTAGAAATCACTGGAACGTCCACTTCCTATGTGCAAAAAAAAAAAATGG
Source organism: Rhopalosiphum padi (assembly GCF_020882245.1). Lineage (NCBI taxonomy): Eukaryota > Metazoa > Arthropoda > Insecta > Hemiptera > Aphididae > Rhopalosiphum > Rhopalosiphum padi. The sequence goes on from NC_083598.1 coordinate 33,204,400, forward strand.
TTCACTGGTGTTACAATAAATAATTAATTCTTCTTTGACGTAATCGCCATACGCTCATGATTCCCGGTGTTGTCATTTACGCACAAAAAGTTACAGTTTTACTTTTTTTTTTAATAAATTATGAAAATCATCGTTTCCTGTTTTATTATTATAATCATAATTTTCATTTCTAAATGTAATAGTATTTTCTAAATAATAGTATTAAAAGACTGAAAATCCTGTTTTCTAAGCCGATCGAGTACCTATGGATAGAAAAGGAATTTTTCCGGCTTTTCTTATTAATATTGTATATATATATATATATATTATATATATATTATAATATAATAGCCTATTGTGAATATTAAAAACACAAATTTTTTCCCAAAGAAATGTTAAATATTATAAAAAAAAAATTCGCATTAATACTAATGCTGAGATTAGAATTTTGATATTTTCTACAATATGCAAAACTTACTTTGAGGATATTCTGGTATTTTCCGTAATCGCCAAATGCGTCTTTGCCCCAGCCGGTCGTCCAGCACCGTTGTCCGGTAAAGTCAGAGAACGCGTCCGGCAAGCAGGCTGGGCTTACGTGTGGGTTTCGGGCAAAGTCGACTGGCTTGTCCATGCGGAGTATGGCCAGGTCATTGTACAACGTGCCTGCGTAGAACTCGCGGTGTATAACCATGTTGACAACGTCTGTTTCTACATACGGATAGAATTCCACGTCATGGTTTACGTCCCATTCGCCCAGACGAACGCGCAAGTCTTGTTCATGATATCTGTGTGTATAAATAAATAGGCAATAATCAATGATTAAAACACGTAATTGGATACCGGGTTGGCAAAATAAAATATATAATTTAACGTTATTGAAACTCACGTCTTGATGCAGTGGGCGGCAGTGAGCACGTGCAACGAATCGATTAGGGTACCGCCACAGACGTATACGCTTTCCTGAGGGTCCTTCTTGAGGATGGCCACTTGCCACGGATATTCACCTGCGCACAAAAATATCATTCAATGAGTACAAATAATGTAATTAAGTTATTATATAATAACCTACACTTGGTAACGTTAGATTTAACACGTATACTATTATTCGATTTAAGTATAATTTTAAAATAGGTTTTAGTTGTAGTGCCACTCACCAAACTCGCTGTCTCCGTCCACGTATGCCGGTGTCTTGATCCTTCCGGTGATTCCGTGTGTGTTCCTCTTACCGCACTGTCCGGCGCTGACGTAGTTGGAAGATGAACCTGAGTGGATGGGCGGTGAGGGTGGTCGTCTGCAGCAAACTTGTCTAGGTCCGCAACGGCCGCTAGCCGAATAAGATGACTGACGCTATACATACACACATATTGTCCGTTTGAGTATATGACTTTACGTTTCGAGTGGTGTCAATTACGACGATGGCATAATGTTATAAAATGTTATTGTTATTTGAATATGTGTTATAATTAGACAATTTTCGTATGTCCAAAACGGTTAATAAAGTTATGTTTTGTAATGTGTTTAGTGTGATCCAGGTCAAATGAGAGGCGTTGGACCGAGTAGCATAACGAGTTAAGCGAGTGTAAAAAAAGTATAAAAGAACAATGTGTTTAGTGTCTATTTTTGGTTCTAAATATAAATATGTTTGAACCAAAAAAAATGGCGTGGTACCTATTATAAAATTCTAATTTGAGTGCTTATAGTATCATTTTGTTAATAATTAATGACTTCGGGATGGTATTATTCTTATAATTTGATGTTATTGCAGTGGTTATCATCGGACAATTCCCCATTTGAAGCGTGTAAATATATTGTATGTACATCTAGACATTTAGTTAGAATATTTTATTATTATACAATTGATCGTTTGCGACGACGAATCAAGATCGCAAGCAATTTGTTGTTCCAAACATCTGTAATTTTTAGCGATTAGTGTTATATTTAGCTGGGTGGTAGAGCCAAGTCAAATAGAATATGAGAATTAGGGACGAGAATTTTTTCGTACATTAGTTAAACTTCTCGACAGAAAGGTGTACGATTTTTTTTTTTTTTGGAAATTATGTGGTTATACAGCATTTTTGAATTCTTATTACACATATGCATTTGTATATTAAATAGGGGCTCTCGAAGACGTTATTCTTGTTTTCAAAAAACAGACTTGCAGGCATAAACTTGAAACCTTTGGTAAATGTGCCATTAGATATTAACACGTTGACTCCATTTGACTTTGTTCCGTTCACCGAGACGATTGGAACATTGATTTTGTACCACCACGTGTTAGTGTTGGTAGGAACCCAACAATGTTATGTTTTAACTATCTCACCTCTTCCACATCTCTTTTGTGCCGTTGGCCGCCACCTACGAACTTAACGGACCCCGTGGACTGACGGTCGTTGGGAAAAGATACTTTTGGACTACCCGCGGCGCCGAACGACGACGATTCATCATGTCTATTGTAACCACCGTTGTTATTACCATTGTTATTACTACCGGTTATGTTTGAACTTCTATAGTAGGAGTCCGAATCGAAATCGTCGTGCTGCTGGCCGTAATAATCACCGGGAGCTGATGAACCATAATCACCGGGAGCTGATGAACCATAATCACCGTGGTTTTCATATTCTTCGTTTCTGTACGAGTGATAATCGGGTGCATAGCCACCATTACTATAACCATTACTTTCATAACCTCCGTCATAACCTCCGTCATAACTGCCCCCTCCGTATCCACCACCGTAATATGGTTTGGAATGATAGAATGGTTTGGATGGGCCGTGATATGAAGGGCTACCGTGATAGTATGGGGGTGGTGGAGGTGGAGGTTGCACGTGGTAATGGTTATGTTGGTGAAGGTATGAAGGAGGGTACTCGTGGTGTCCATAACCACCACCGTAGTGGTGTGGTGATTTAAGCTTATGCACGATATCACCGACTTTGTGTACTAGACCCGCATTGGGTGTCACGTGTAGGTTCACCCAAGGCTTGACAATTTTCTCTCCATATTCGTCTTTGCTGACTTGTAACGATAATAGTGGATTAACACTGACCAAGCCCAAGTTAAGGCCGTTACCACCTCCCAGGGAATGACCATACGGGTTTACCGAGGGATTGGGACCATAGGGGCTGATTGGATAGGGGGAACCGCCGCCACCGCCGCCGGAAGGTAGTCCAAAAGATACTCCAAATGTGGGTCGGACTTTGACGCCGGAACTTCCGGTGTCGTCAGAGTCCTCGTTCACGGCTCCGCCTCCTCCTGAACTGCCCCCGAGTAGACCCCCGAATTTTCGCTGTAAACACATATACACACCACCCGATCAAACCTATAATGCTGCCCTATAGCTGTCAGATATCATCGTAAGATCGGATATATATTCGTTTCAGTGTATCGTTTTTCAAGTGTAAGCGCATAATCGCGAAATATTCGTATATATGCATCTTTTTTCGAACTATTTTGGTCCAGTTAAGATGAATAAGTAAGTTTTCATGAGTTATAACAAATGTTAGTTGATGTACAATACATGGAAATTGTTATATTTATATTTTTATTATAGTTGTTATTGTTATTGTTTTGTGATCTAAATTCAATCGTGTTATTATCCGAAAAGTATATTTGCTATGTATGTAAACTATGAAAATAAAAATGAATTATTTTTTAAATCATATTCATACCACGGAAAAAAATCATCAGCGTTCATTGACCGTTTGTGTAGAGTGAAATTTAATGAAATAAAATGCTAACACAAAATAAAATGTAACGTACGTATGTACATTGCGTATTACGTCATTCAATATTAACATAACAAACGTTGAGAATTAGAAGACACGTTCGGTCTTTCTCTCGGCCATTATCACGTGGTACACATACTTGTCTTTGTCAATATAATTTTTTAATTTTCTCATTTCGTAATATATTCGTGTAAAAATTCTACAATGCGTAGAGACAAGTTTACTATATAGACGAACAATATTATTGCATACTAGAGCAAACTACATACAAATATCATATGTGCAATATTATTTACTTCAATGACTATTGAAATATTATCTATTCAAAAAACTGACAAGTTACTTAGTTACTGTTTGTGTGTTATTATAGTGTTTGGACGTAGAAAATTTCGTAAAATACTACCTATTTATGTAGGTATATATAAATATATATGTATTTATTGTGTGTTGTGGATTGTGATACTACTGTAGATATGTAGATTCAAATCAGACGCAGGAAAAAAATAGTTTTCATATTCTTCATGATATTATATACATTGGCGTTTCGCAACACTTCCGAACGGAAGTAATATTTATTTTTTTTGGTGTTTTCCTTTTCTTTTTTCCGAGTCTACGGTCTATCATCGTTATTATTTGTATAAATATTTTAGTTAGGTATGCGTAGTTAGCAATTTTCAACTCATTCCTTATTTTTTTTTTATGCTGGTAAATGTAAACCCGTTAGTCAAACGTATAATGTATCGAGTGAGTATATTGTGATCAAGTGTGTCAAGCGTTAAAAGTTTTTTTTATCATATCGACTACTGGAAATTTGAATTACGTTAATTTACAATAGTGATTAATTAAAATCCATTTATACGACCTTTCATCATTAATAAATAGTTATTATTATGATAATTATACGATTTTAATTGTTTTCGTTGACAATAATACGTAGAAAACATTTTGTTTTTACATATTAATGCGTGTCAAGGATTTGTGTCAATAGCAAACAAAACAGTCCGAGACAAAGTCATACAAATGCGGTGTATAAAAACGTGACTCAAACCTCCAGTGGCTACGATTTGAAAAGTTTTGCAAACATTAAGTACAAAGTGCCACTTAGTATGAAGTATAAATGTGTGTGTATGTGTGTTTGTTAGTTTTTGGCGCACATGAATCTAATTGCACTTACGCCATCGGTGTGGTCGTCGTCGTATGGAATCTCCACGTTATATCCGTTGCTGATTAAGTCGTCCACCGAAGTAGGTCTTTCGAGGTACCGCTAAAAAGTCCAGTTTCAAACGTTATATAAGTCACAGCGGCATCGCATGTAGTGTCATATGTTCAAAAGTATCGCACCGTATTATAGGTAATATATTTATGTATAGTGGCTTATAATAATGTATGATATAGTCTAATAGAGTAATGTAATATTTCGTCGTATAATAATATATTATGTAAATCGTAAGATATTTTACTATATATAGTATGTTTATATAGTAAAACATTATCCACAGGTTTGTTCTCGAATGTCGTAAAATTATTTTGTATTTAAGGGTAGTTTTGAGTTGAGGGGCTAGGTGTAGGCACTTACCGGTTCTGCGTCTTGTTTGCTCTGCGGGGCATCCCTGCGCCGGCGTGCCTTGGCCTGCTTGTCGGTGGCCACGTCAGCGGTCGGTTTGTGGTGCGACACGATGGTACCATTGCCGTCAGTGACTACCACTTCATCTAGGCCGATGGCTTCGATATCGGTCTTGCCTTGTTGGTGTAAGTTCCTTGGATCGATACCCGCGATACCGTCCTCCTTGCGAGCAACTTCATGTGGCAGACACTGATCGTACGGTACGCAATAACATCCGTAGTTGTCAGCTCTTGGAGTTTCGTAGGACGGGTACCGGTCACCGGTGTATGGTCCGTTTAAGGAATCTGTACAAGCGAAATCACACGTCAGGTATAGAGATACAATATCACATACGCGCGTAGTGGCGTAATGTCGTTGGTGGTGAGTAGAGGGGAGGGATCTAATAATTTTTTTAAATTTTTTTTATTTTATTTTTTTTTGTTTTGGTCAGTTAAGGTGTGAATACGCCACTATACGTGACGGGTATCGGGCTGACTATTACTTGACTGTGGTGGTGCGTTGATGTTGAGCTGTTTTTTGTAAAGTGGGCCACCTGGAGTCTCGTAGTTGTCGAAGCTGCCGCCGTAGCTGTTGGACAAGGTGCTGCTTTGACCATACAACGATGGAGAACCGTCGTTGCCTCCGTAAAGAGAGCCACCGATTGGGCCACCGATTGGGCCACTGATCGGGCCGAATCCCGAGTCAACGACAGACGACGCAGCTTTGATTCCGTCGACGCCGTCGCTGTGGTGGTAGTGATGGTGGACGTGCTGCTGTAGGCCGCCGGCCGGTAAGGTTACGGAAGGTACGCCGCTCACGATTGGTTGCTTGGGACGGTAGGACTCTGCGGCTTCGGATTCGAACACTTGTGGTGGTCGGCTACTGATGCCGTACACAGGGCCGGGTCGGTTGCGTATAGGTGGGCCGACGCCGAACGAAGACGGGCCGCCGCTGCCGTACGATGACGGTGGGCCGTTACCGTACGACGACGATGGGCCGTTACCGTACGATGACGATGGGCCGCTACCATAAGAAGATGAACTTCCAGGGTATGGGACGGGACGTGGTGGGCCATATCCGACGGACGACAGCGGTGATCCGGTCGACTTGACTGGTATGGCGGCGATGGGACGTCCAACAGGTTTCAGCGACACGGGCTGCGCGTAAATCAAATCCTGAGGTCCGATATACCGTTTGGGTTCCACCAACTCGTCGTCGTCGCACTGAAAATGATTTTTTTTCATAACGTGACATATGCATATATACAATATATATATATTATATATATATATATATATAACTATATTGTATTGTATGCCTAAAGTTCTCAAGCCAAAGTCAGATTATATAAAGTTTATAGTCGTAGTTGACATGCACGAGTATAAAGCACGGATTTGTGTATGCGATATAAAGTATCAAAATATTATGCGATAATCTCCGTAGTTTATCTATTTAGTATGTGCTTATCGATATCGCTTCGTATTTAATGAAATTAATTACCTCCATAAGACCCAAGCCGCAAAGTCTGTCTCTGATGAGATGCCTTCCCTGCGTGTCCGTGCTGTTGGCGGGCGACACTTCCACTTCTTGGCTTCCGTCGTCGTTGGCCGCTGAATACGAATCGATCGACTTGCCTTCACGGTCCGCGGCTACTCCGGAGTCCGAGGATTTAACGCTCGGCTCCTTGTTTTTACCCTTGTCCTTGCCCCATGACCATTCCTCCGTAGTCGTCGCGTGCACGACGAGCGCGACCAATAGGAACGAGCCCGTTACTAAAAATCTCATGATTCTGTTGCTATTTATTGTCGTTGAACTGTGAATCAAACGGGGAAAAACACCTTTAGTATATTAGTACAAACTACAAACATAAACAAACAATTATCTACATAAAACAATAGAAAACACCAACATATATTTATCTAGATAAAAACAAACAATTGTATAGGTACATTAATCGTAAAATAGCATTTTTTCCATAAATATTAATAATATTACGTATATATGTATAAGTCAACAATTTTATATCACTTATAAATATATATTAAAATGTGTAATACAATTTACAGGGTTTACAGAGAATATTATATACTACAAGATAAATAAAGTAAAAAACATAACAAAACTAAATGCTTAATGAATATGAAAATAAAATCGAATAAATTAAGTATCCCATAGGTAATATGCTAGGTATACAATATACAATGTATATAAATAAAATTTAAAATCTTGTCTCAAAAATGATATATTTAAATTGATATATAAAGCAATAAATTATTTTGATATTATATGATTATCCAGATAATGTTTAACAGTGATTTGTGACTGCTATTTTGTTATTATTTTATTTGTGTATTATAAATTAGAATTGCCCTAGTCAGACGCCACCCGCCGGTATAGACTTTTATCTTTTGTCGTTATGGTAAAAAAAACATAATAATATAATATAATATTACGTATATGTTTCAATTATTAAGGGCATCTGTTCGTCAATATTAAAATATTACAATCCTGCTGCGTCGGACAAACTGTAATGACTCTTAACAAAAACGTTTGGGCGGCGTATTTCGTAACGGCGCATTCATACAGTTTCGAATAATAATAAAAAAAACAGATTTAAAACCAACTTGGCATGCACATGGTATGCACGTTTTATGCAGTGAAGTAATGTGGTAAGTTATATTTTGACGGATCTACAATGGCTGTGATAATGCGATCGACAATGCGATTGGCGTACTATATATTATAATATTATGTTAAAACGTTATAATATGTGAATGCGGCGATCTATTGTTTGGCGTAAAAAAAATGTAATAAAAATGGTAAAGATTTCAAAACGATCAATGCCAAACGTTTTAATTTATATAAATATATTGTGTATACTGTATATTGACATGTTGTATAATATATAATAGAACGGAATAATAATAGTAATAATTACAACGTGCGAGTAAAATCGAAAACAATTTCATAACGATGTGTTGCGCGTCGTCTACATGTCGTTAAATAATATATGCATGTAAATAATATAAAGCCGAGCCACCGAGGTCATAAATGTCTTGCATGGAAATACCCGACAGTGATCTCAAACCGCTTTTCATAAAAGGGTAGGCAGTGTGAATAAAATGTCTATTGGAAATAAAATCTTATTTTATATTTTGGAAAAAAAACATATTAATCTATGTAGGTTCGGTAAAAACGGACCGTGGCCAATTATATGGCTTATGATTACCTATAATAATATGTAGGTACTTACAATAAAATTATTGCATTTTCTCAAAAGAAAAAAAAAATTAATAAAAAAAGATCATTGTATCAACAAGTGTCCATCGTATACAGTATATAGGTAACGCGCTAATGTTTTGATTTGACTGTATCAAACTCTTTCCATTCCGATCACGCGCGGGCGGATGGCGGTTATATTCAAAGACGGCGTGCCATGGCGCGAGTGCGTGCGTGCATTTATTGTAATAACGTTGCGCCGTCGAACAAAGAGAAAGTGAACAGAGTCCGAAACGCTTTCACTTTCCGTCGCCCACCGGATTCGGTTTTTTCCGCCGCTGTTCCCACATACGCGCTCAATGCCACGACGTGCCGTCGACCTTGAAATCGGGTATTATCGTTATTATGTCATCAGCCGCCAAAGAAAACGAGCGACACAGACGTACGATTCGGATTCCGAGCAAATGATTATGGCTTACACGCGATGTGTATTGACGAATAAGCGCCCCGAAATCGTTGTTCAATAAGGGTAGATTTTTTTATCCCGTGTGCACGTGTGGGCGCAGTGGTAGGACGAGGTAAAGTATTAGGGACACGTGAAAACAATGGTTCGCTAATTTTACGTTTTTCTCCCCGTGTAGGTATCCACCTACCTACCTACGCGCCATGTGATAATGACGACACCTGTCACGTAACATAACCGACGACGTGCGGTACGGATGGTGCTCGTCTCGCCGAGGTCAACGGATCACAATATAATACATAATACACCTTAATACACCATATAGGTAGGTTCGCGAATAATATTATATTATAAGTTATAACGACGTTGATGTATTCATTTTTGCGATGACGGCATTCGCGAAAACAATCGTCATTCTTTTTCGCGTGTATTACATATTATACAGATGTATATACATATACCTAAATTGCATTTTTATGTCTACCTACGCGCACACGCCGGCCCGGTCGTTTTATGCGTGACTATTATGATATTATTTATACGTATATGAGTCACAGAAAGCGAAATTTCCAATATTATGTAACGACCAAATGTACGTGTGCCCACAACACTTGTAAAAGTTTTCAGGGTTGTCGACCATTATTTATTTATTTATTTTAATTACACCGTATTCTTACACCGCCGTTGAGATAATTTCAATGGGAATAGCTTAAGTCGTCTCATCTACACGAGACGTTAAAGAGAAGTGCGTTGTGCTTTATTGCATGTACCTACGTTTCGACGACCGAAATGTCCGAATGGTCTGGACGACGCTCGAAACCTGCTGTAGCTCGGAGACGGCCAGACACCTTCTTAAATGTTTAACAATTACTGCAGCAATACGTGACGAACCAAACGTTCGATTCGTAGTGAAAACCCGACAATAAGAAAAGTACAGCACACGAGCAGACCTAAAATAATTTTTTTTTAATTTTGAAGTCAATGTTTGATATATTTTGTAAAGATTTTTAATCGTTATTGTCTTTGCGTTCACCAAAAAAAAAAAAAAATCCAGAAACATTTTTACTCTATGACGAAATAATATAATGCGTATTTTCGATCAGGACGTTGGATAAAAACTTCATCTACATCCTCGGTTTCTCAGTTTTCAAACAGTCACAAGGCACGCTTTCGAAAAACGTGTTCTTATTATACGATCGAAACAGTGAGCACGCGATTCACCCGTACGTCTTACAATAATAATTAAATTGCGTAATATTAATGTTACATACACGGGTCACATGTACCCGTTCAATGGGCGCAGAAAGGGTGGTTTATGCCATAGACACGTTTTCCCCGTGAGCCGTGGCTGTTGTCGGAGCTGAGTTCCGAGAAATTCGAGTCTTATATAATATCGTTGAAATGTGATGTATTCATGTATTTGAGGAGAGATGGTTAGGTACCACTACTAGAATAAATGTCGTACTACAGTAATAATAAAAAATTTGCCTACATACATACATACATTATTATAATATTAAGTAATAAACTTGGATCGTGGACAGAATCTGTATTTCCCTTATCCGTAAGTATACGACTACCGATAATTTTTTTGATCTATCAACTCTACACCACGGGATGTCATAGTTAATAAGCGTTTCGTTATGTTATACTAATTATGTTTTACAATGATATACTTATTATACTGTTCCCGAAATTATGAAAAATGTATCTGGTCGTAGGCCGTCAACAGAAGCTGATTTTTCTTCGGCCTACTGTGGTCGGAATTTGACTCTCGAGGCGATCAAATGTTGCATCCTCCCTCAAATCGAGAACTACGCTCCTTATTCAATTTACTTAATGCTTCAAAGCATACAGTGCTTAGTGAATAAACACGAGCTTAATAATATGTATTTATTATATTTTATACAGATACGGTATAATAATGACGTATACTGTCTGCTGTTATACAAATATTAACAATTAGAGTAATAATAATAAGAATAATCAAAACAATGGAAAATCATCACGTCTAGTTAACGGAGATTTTACGTAATGCGAAGTATAATAATAACAGTTTGAGAAATCCAAATATTGTGTCAGCAGCATCAGCCCACGCACGGCACGATGCGGACGTCCGGAACTGGACGTGCGCGGCCCACACCACTATGATACACATATTATCTACACCAATAAGCGCGTCGAGGAGTGAAGATCGTGATAGAGAGAGCTAGAAGAGAGAGAACGAGAGAAAAATGATTTAAAAGCGGAAAAAGAATTATGTATGAATATTGCTGTAACTTATAACTTATAAGTCTACGGCTCATCACGAGAGAGGGTTATCGGCGTGCGTTGTCCGAACGGAGAAAGTGGATAATTATAATATATTATACTCCTATTACCTACGGTATCGATGACCTCGGCGGGGACTACATCATTATATATTCTGTATTACATTATAATAACGATTATGCTTTATTTTTGTTATGAATTACTTAACGGACTCAATACCTCTACACGGTAGCAAATAAAAATATTATTATGTTAGACTTGGTGGTTTACGTAATATCGTTTATCGTGTCCGTTACCTCGTCATTTCCTCGTCCAACCGCTTTATTATGATAATACAATTATTAATAATGGTGTTCTGTAATAATCTCACCGCAGACCAGAAGGTATACCAAATTAACGTAAATCGCATTAATAAATTTGATAAAGTTGGTGGTAAAACTGTAAATAGTGAGGTATCCCGCTGACCTTCGAAACATTTTTAGGGTCGCAAAATATTTTCGGCGTAAGTGCCAATGTATTTGGATACAGAGTATCTAAATAAAATTTCTTTTGTTATTACTGATGAAATACGAATTTTAGTATATTAACCAACAACATTTAAGAAACATAATGACGAATTTAAGTATATTATAATTTATAATAATTAAAGTGTATATGGTTTATCAATTTAATTTATCGATTGAATTTAATTTACGAAAAATGAATCCAAATTTAAGATAAACACCGCTACGAAGCCATCATTCCGATACTAAAATTATATTTAATTCTTCATTTGTATTATTATTTAATAGCAGTATTAATAGTAGTATAATATTATATTATTTTATAATTGTTATTATATAATAACGAGGACATGTATTTAAATTACATTTCGATTACTCGGACTTAAGAATGCTATGTTAAGAATAAAAATAAAATGTACTCCCTCTAATTAACAACCGCAACACTATATATAATGAAATTAAAAAAACAAATTATGGTTCAAATTAATGTCAAGAATTTAAGCATTTTAAAATGAAGTGTATACAAATATAATAGTTATTTTAAAATAAATTAAATAACACAATTTTTTTTTATTGACATATTATAAATTTCAATTTTTACTGTCAAATTTAAATAGGATAAATAACTAAATAAGTAATCAGAAATATTTTAATCTAAATTATTAGACAACACACTAATAAGTAATAATATTTCAATTAAAATTATTATTTTAGTGATGTAAAATCAATTGATAAATTTAATTTAATTTGATAAAATCGCATTGTAAGAAATTAATTATGGGCACATAAAATATTTTGAAATTGAAAATTAAGGAACTCCCTAGTGCATATATTATAATATATCGACTTATAAATCAAAAATAAATCAAAGATTACTTATGTCGCAAAATGAGCGAATTCTAACAAATACGAATCGAAGCCAAATTTAAAAAACGAAACGAAAATTAAAATTAAAAGTTAAGTAGAAGAAAATATTACCTGTTTCAGTATATCCAATGCGCTGTTGGGACGTTCGTGACAGAATAAAGGTATGGTAGAGACGTAAGTTCGACAGTGTTAAGTCTCTTCACTTGGACGGCCGTAATATACTTTCTCCAACGATCACAGACTGACCTGGGATTACGGTAACAGCCGGATTTATTATGTATTTTTTCCGTCCCTACTATTTTCGTTTTCAAGACGCATCCGGCCACCTTCTATCACCGCTTGTATATACCTATACAAATACAATAATGCATAATAATATTCGCCCCCACCGGTCAGCACAACGGGCACTGTACAACAGTATAGGTAGTAAGGCACGCCGAAAAAACAACAACAAACCGGCTAAGGCCGTTCACTCTCCGCCGCGGAAAAAACCGATTCTTCGCAACAATCAATGCCATTTGTCTGCTGCTAGCGCGGCAACGGCGGTGGACAAACCGTATTGCAGGCTGCAGCAGCGGCGCTCGTTCCCGGAAACCGTCAAGGCTCTTGTCAGGTAAAACAGCCACGGTTGTTTCTCAAACAGACCGGTAAACCGGATCTATGTTCTGTGATGCAAATCTATTGTTTTCTCCGGATCTTAATAGTCATCATCGACTGCCCTATGACGTTATTAGATGGGTAACTAATGCACATAATTATATACCTATCTACTATGTTACCTATTCGTATTACATTACACGCCATCAAATCTTATCCGATTTTAAAACCATCGAATAAAGTATAGAGGTACATTGTTACTTAACTCGTAACATGGTAAATTTGTTCTCATTCTTCTAATCGAAAATAGATGTTAGTCGTCGCTGATGTAATAGAAAGTTTTCGACAAAGTCAATTATATCAATGGCGTCTTCGTGATTATCACATCGATCTTTGCAACTGCAGCTGCAGTGCGATGTGTCGGTACACCACTGCATATACAGTAATATATTATAATATGTAATTTTATAATAGCAACTTATTAGGCATGTTTCTTTAATGTAAAACACTCATTATTTCATTTCAAAAAAAATATACTAAGTATTAACGTTTTTGAAAAAAGAAAAAAAAGTTCTACAATTTTTTAAGTTTTTACTTTATTGAATAACAACAATATTTTTAATTTCTTATTCTGAAGCAGAATACTATTAGCAGTATTTCGATGTAAATAAATAAATTATCCAATAAGTAATTAATTAATATTATGAGTCCTAATAAAGTTTAGACGAGTGGAGTAGTGGATCAACATTTTGGTAGGCATTCCATTTCACTCAATTACAGTTGCGGTTTATTGGAAAAATGTAAATACTACATTTGATTCAATCATTGATAATGTAAATATATGTAATAGTTTTTTAGCATGTTTGTCTATATTTTTGTAGCCTAAAAATTGATGTACTCGTATATTATGCAGTTGTATTCGAAAAAATGAAGTCAGTTGAAAAACCTACTTCCGATATTCACTGCGATTTTCTTTTACAGTTGTTGGTACCTATAGTTTTTTTTTCAATCTTATATAAAAATATGGGTAGTAAGAAAATTAAAAAAAGGCCTCTTCAGCGGAAGTATATACAGTACTTACAAGGAAACATTTTTAATCTAAACTTGATTTCGAGTACCATCGTCACAAAAGCAGTTATAATACCTAATAATATAGTTTAACAAAAGAAAAATGTATTTCAATAAATGCGATTTTTTATTACTATATAAGATTTCAATGTTTTAAAATATTTGTATTTTTTTTTTTTCATTAAATTACCTATAATATAATCTTTTTATCCCTAATTTGAACAAGCTTTGTTACGTAGATATGTATATCACAATAGAAGGAGTTTGACATTACCGGGAGTCCGGTATTGCCGTAATAGGTATGACACAAATACAAATTTTGTCATAAACAAAATTGTTTATTTAAATTTTACTAGAGAAATAATTTATGATTACATACAGGTATTTTGACAGTAATGAAACGGCAACAGATAACTTAAAGGTATTATAATATAGTAGATTGTTCTTTTGTGTTAGAGCAAATAACATGGATCCATAATACAATTTTATAGCCGTGTTTCGTAGACTTATTAGTTATTTTAGGAAAACGTGCCGATAATTTAAATTTTTTAATAATATAATATAATGACATATTAACCGAGTATGCAATATTGTAGTGACAAAAAGTGTTTTTAAATGTGTCACTAGTCTAAGATGTTTTGATGTCATGCGAATTATTAAAAATAGAACAAAACTTAATTTGTAACACTTGTATGGCTCTATGGGCCGGATTGACCGGAGGTAATACTCAGTTTGTTTACTACGTGTACAAAATTAAGAAATGTACGACTATTATGTATTATATTGCATTAATGGCACGATGACTCATATATTTATACATAGCCAAAATACAACTATATAATATTATTAATTCTATATTAATATAACATAAACATATTAATTATTATTCTTTATTTTACGAATAAATCGTTTAATAATATTATAATATTTATTAATTATTACTTTTTTATTTTGATGATATGATGTATTTATGAAATTGTTTTTTTTCGAAGGTGTACATCAAAATCATTTTATACATTATTCTTTTTCAAGTAAAAGTACAATAATTATTTACTTACAATTTTAGCTCTTAATATTTTAAATTTAATTTAAAATTACTTAAATAAAATAATCAAAAAGTGTTCGTACTAGATACTCGTATTTCAATGGTGACGAAAATGAATTCCCGGCACCATACTATTTTAGATGACATTCTTAGTTGTAATTAATAGAAAAACATTTCATTCAGTTTACTCTCGTTCATAAAATAAAGCCTAAATAGGTTACAATTTTTAATTATATTTGAATAAATCTTGAAAATTATTAGTATCTAAAATTCTAAAATAATATTATTTCTTGTAGAAAAATTATAATAGTATTAAATAATCTTGGATCTATTTATAAAAAAAAAAAATATTTAAAAAAACTGACTTTTTTATTTTTATATATAATATAATTAAAAATCATGTTTATTGATAAATGCTTTTTTCTTCATTAAACTATATATAGCAATATATCATATTATCTTTTTAAAACTGTAATGTATTATTCTTTTACTTTACAATGGAAAAAAAATGTTATTTGATATCAATAGATAAAATAGATAAAATAATATTATGCATTGTTCAAATGTGCGCATTTATATTATAATATTTAGAAAATACAAATAATATTTTTTATAACTTAATTTTGTATCCATTAGTATATATTTATATATATATTAAATCTTTATTGAACATGTATATTATATACTATTCGTTTATGTAACTATAATATAATTATAATTCCATAAATGCGTCACAAATATGGGCACCCAATAAATATTACCTGGTAATACAAATTACCATGGTATAATTACCTAATGATTCAAACATTATAAAACGAATAAATGTGTAGTTTTTATTTGCCAATATTAATAATAATACATAATATGTATTTTAATTAATTTTAGTATACAAATACTAATTTTATAAATAATAGCATATATTTTATATTTATTTGTAGAAATAACATTACATCTTTATATTAAACTTAAATTTGAGATTTTTTTTTATTCTCCCTCCCTTTCATCACGTAAAATTTTACCTATGGGCGATCATGATTACAATTATTATTCATTAATGTACTATGTATATGTGATGTTGATCGTATCAATAAACATATTATATATGTTACATTAAAACATTTGTGCCAGTAAAATTATCCTACGTAGAATTTTGAACTAAGAGAAAAGAGTCAACAAGTTGTATAGTTGTATGATAAATTACAGCAAGTATCTCCTACGTAAAAAAGTGAAATTTGTTTATTGCTCATTTATTAATTAACTTCAATCCGTGGTAATATATTATATGAAACATTAACTTTTTTTTATAAATACGGAACATTATTGTTTTTGAAAATATAACAATATCGCTGATAATTTGGTATATAATATTATACTTATTAATTTATAATACATAAGTATAATAAATCGAAGTAGAGTAATTAATTTACTTATTTTCAGTAGCTATAGTTCGTTTAATCGTTTAAATATAAATTATGATAAGCGTTTAACATGTCATTATGGGCATGTTTACTAAGTATGTAGGTGCCTAATTGTATGGAATGATTTTTGTTTTTAATATTTTTTTATCGATATTCGCGCAATTGTCATATGCCTAATATCGATTATTTGTCTGTAAAGTGCCGTCATGTTATTAACCGTGTGTCCATGTATAATATATATTTGTATGTTACGCAGAAGAAAATGATGCGAGTGGGTACACTAAATTTGAAAGTAAGAATATTATTTATCATTGTTACTTTCGAAACTTTTTTAAGCGAAGGTGTTCGTTTGCAAAAAAAAAAAATAAAATATAATAAAATCGAGCGAAAAAATAATACCTACATGAATATCTAACGTGGTCACTTGTTAAAACGCAGTTGAACTGTTGCAGGCAAAGTAGAGAGCTTTATATTTTTGAGAAAATATTTCACGTAACATCTGTACCTACCGATATAATAGTAGTAGCCATATATAGGTAACCGCCTACCTAATATATTCTAATATAAATTACATTTGATTATATGCATTGAGAAAAATAATAACATCATCATTGATGCTATAAGTTTTTATGGGTTTAACTCGTGAAGGAAAAATCAAAGAGCGTGTCATATAGAAGGACAGAATGACGATAATATGTCAAATAAGCATTATAATTATATAGTACATATTTATTTTGTACTAATAATATTATATAACAATAAACTGTCAACTCTGTACAGCAGTTATTGGCGATTAAGTGTCCAAATATTATACATATATGTGTGTGTGTGTGTTTATATTTTTGTACAAATTAGTGGTAACAATATGTAGGTTTGCCTTTACTTATGTGTTTTTTTTTTTTTTAGGTCAGTTGCTCATTACTTTAAAAGATTACGAAAATATTTTAACAGTTGGCGTTTATTTTTTGCGCTGGCGCCGTTCATTGAACGAGTATAGTATATTATATTTTGAGTGTTAGAAATGCTGAATGATTAATAATAATAAAAGAAAACACCATTATAAGGTACTGTCACCTTCAACATAACAATTTCCCGTATGTAAGTCAATTTAGAATTATGTACGGGTTGTCTCGTAGATAATTTTTTCTAAAATCTGAATTATTTAAAATAATGATTTTCATATTAAAAGATTGCGTTTATTTATTGTTATTAGTACACTTTGACCAAGTTATATAATATAAGACTCCAGTACTTAAATCATACGATAAATTCAAGGAATAGATAGAAAAAATTCGATTCGATTTTAAATGTTTTTTTTTTATTTTTAATATTATATTAATCATCAATATACACGTGTAGATAAAACGTTAAAATTATTACACAAAAATAAAAAAACATTATGCATAGGTACACCCCGTTAAGCAACCGCGTAACGCTGAGTATGGAGTGATGTAACAATCGTTTGTATTTCGGTGTCAACGTAATTTTTTTCGTTAAATCAAACGCAGTTTAAAAATATACACATTATACATATACATTATAATATACACTAATCTCGTATAGATAGGTACTGGCTATACAAGCGCAGTAGTGTTGGTATAGTTTTTACATCTATAAACAGACCTACGCGGGATACGGCTTGCGATATAATTTATAGATCGTTTTACACCATTGCGATTGAAAAGCGTAATGACCGCGGATTAAGAAACGTATACAACGTGTCGGTCACAACAGTATATCGTAGAGATTTAAACGGATTTCTCAACGACGCTGACATAATTTGCACTATCAGTAGGTATAGAAACTAAAAAACTGTATGTCGATTTTGGGTTAATAGATGAATTCTCGTTGTAAAAATTATATTGGTTTACTAAATCGTTTCATTAAAATAACGAGTTATAAATATTAGATAGGTACATAACAATGGTGGTTATTTTGAGTTATTATAGTATTTAACATATAATTGTATTTTTTGTTGAATTACAAAGTTGTAGTGTATAATATTTATATTTTATTGTTGCCTACTTAATACGCACGGAATAATTAATATTTAATAAATATTATTATTACAAGGAAAATATTTTTAAATACTACCATATTGCTTGATATAATTCACATCAAATATTTTATATAGATCATTCACCTTTATAAAATTAAATTGGAATGAATTTCAATATAAATGAATAATAGGAAAATATATTAGTGGGTTTAATATTTTGTTTTGATTGAGAAAAAAAGAAAAATTATTTATAATACACTATACACTATACTGATTTAATCCTACAAACTGAATAATACAAAATAATTAATATACATAAGTTAAGATAAATATATAGGTAATCGATCTTATCCTAATCAAAAAATATCATTCTTAAATCTTTTTAAAATGTGCCAGCAAAAATGTCAGATCAAAAACATACCTACTGCTAACGATAAGGCAAGTACCTAATACAAGATCAGTAGAAAACAATTTTATTTTAATACTACTTAATTAGTGAACTGTAATATTGTCAGTGCACGATTTTTAAATTGTATATTATTATTATTTAGATAAATGTTTGCGACAGTTGGATCATTAATATTAATTATATACTCAGTTAAATTATGTAAATAGGTATCTATTATTTATATTATTATCTAACTCTAAGTATTTACTATTATAAAGTATAATACACAATATTTATAAATATTGTATGTTATTTATTTTTCAATTAATAATATTGAGAATGATATTTGTTATTTACAACTAGTTATGATTTGTTGTAACTACATTATATTTTATATTCAAAAAAATACGTATTCCGAGTATATAGACCTCTTAGGTATGTATCAAAATAATAATATATTGTGTTTGTATTTTTTAATTTATTTTCTTATTGATATTTCAAAACGGAACAGTCGCGGCCTGCTTGGCATTCGGCAACCATGTCGGCCTGGGTATATCCCAACGATCTATGCCTAATCGGATTTTCAGCAATTATTGCATCTCACGGCGGTCCAGGGCTGTATTACAACCGGGTTTTCCCGGCGGGTGACCGCCGAGTAGGTCATCGACTCAATGCCACACGTGCGCTCTACGACGTCGAGGAGCTAGCTGGCAATGATGCAACCCGTTCTCGGTATATTTTATAATATTATAATATGATTTTATTATGGTGTACTTTTTACAATCATTTATACCGGGAATATCCGCGTGCATGATGTCCTAAATACGTTTTTTTTTTTTTACAAGACGACGACGATTGATTAACAACACGATCGATCATATTGTAATACGTATGTATATCATATATGTACCGCTTAAAATTTATAATATTTAAGTATCTATTACGTACGCATATTTATAGAGAGAGATTATTTTACTACAAAACGCGCAATATGCGCAATTATAAAAGCGTTTAAATCATACAGGACATTTTTAAATAATGTTGGGATCACGGTAACATTTTGTCTAGTATAATATATTATGTTACTTTAGTTACAGCGACCAAGAAATCCGCTAATTTTGTGTATTTTTTTGAGCCCCTTAGTCACACAAAGAACTGAATACATTATATAACAAATTCGAATCCATTAAAACTCAATATACTGCATGATATAGATAATTCATTGTAAATTTAAAAATATTTTATAAGTAATACACAAAATATAATATTATTAATACTGTTTTAATGGTTAATGATAATATTTATTAATTGATAATTATTAAGAACCATGTAATATTTTCTATTGGTAATTAGTAATTACTAATTAGGTAATATCACAAATACACCATTAGTAGCATAAATTAAAACAATTTTGGGTATAGGTAGGTCCGTTCTTCGTTATTATCACTAAATTTAGCATCCTCCGTGGCCCCATGACCTCAAGGCACAAAAACCATGTAGGTGCCTACTATGTATTATATCATAATCGACTACTGTCAATCACATGTCTGCACCATTTATAATAAATTAACTCTTGAGTCATTACTAAATGGTATTGTGAATTTTATTTATTTTGCTGATTTAGAATATAGGCATTTAAAATTTTCTATATTTTTATGTTTTGTCTGCAACTGTTAATAGCAATTTACAAAATTTATAAAAATATTAAAAATTCTAGGTTACTTGTATAGTTATACTCATAACGATTAAAAATATAAATATACAAAAAAAGTAAAATACATTAAAAAGCGTCTAAATGTTGACATATAATTATTCGAAGCACTTTATCAGGTTTTTGTTATATACATATACAATATACAAAAATGATATTCAAAATATTCTAGAAATTCAAAACAAAATGTTTATAATAATTTCTCGTGGATGAACAGTTTAAACTTTAGGTTTATTTAATAATAATAATAATATTTATTTTCACCAAATTACAACAATTACAAACAATTTATGAGTAACAAAACAAAAAATTACATTAAAATACATTGGTTCTCTTTTCAAAAGCTGAGCTTGTGCTGAAAAGAGGGAGTTGTGATATTTATCAGAAGAAAGTTAATATTTACAATTTTTTTTTTTAAAAGGTGAAATGAATAAAATAATAAAATAATAAAATTACAATAAATAAATAAAACCGATAATTCATTGGTATAATATAGTATATACATTATACATTATATATGTTTAAGTTAGGGTTATATATAAAGTGTGTTATCCTACTCACTAATCTACTACAAAATAAATTACAACGCCAAATGATAAGAAAATAGTTTTAGCAAAATAGGAATGAAAATAACCACTAATAATAAATAATACTTCAAAAATAATGTATTAAGATGATGCCAGTATAGGTACTTACTACTTACTAGGTACTACGTACTTGAGTTCTCTGACCAACGCGAAACATGGAAACATTTCCTTTTTAACAGAATCAATCTTGTGATGTTAATATTTTAATATGAGAATGAACTAATCTATGAACATAACATCTTGGATAAAGTTCTCATTTTTCAGTTCAATAATAGGTCAATTCACTTAAATATTAAAGCTAACAACGCAAGATCAGTACTTTTGAACGTAATAGTTGTGGCACGTGCCATGTTGCGCGTTAAAAGAAATAAAACAAATATTGACATATTTTCAATCAATATTATCTATCTATTTTTAACGACAAAATACACATAAATATTTAACAGATATTTTTATTTTACAGCAACTGCGGTTGCTCAGTTCGTAGAATTTAAGTGATGTTGATAAAAAAAATACAAAAGCATTTAAAAAAATGTATATTATATCTTTTATTTAAAAAAATGATGGAAATCACGGTATTAAAAACATATAATACAGTACCTACTAAAAAGCATAATATAGTATAATATTGTAGATTCACAATATGTGTATATAAATATATAAATATTTTATTTTATTTATTTATTTATTATTATTGATCGTATTTAAACATCGATAACAATGGTCATAAGTTACAATTTTATATTATTATTATTACATTGAATTATATAAGTTAGATTTTTGTTAGAATTTCAAAACTTGATTGATGGTGTCCACTTGGGTCTGAGTTATTATTATTATAATTTTTGCGTTAGTAGCTTAACCATCGGCTTTTGTTTTTTTTAAACTTATCTTACAATTTATTTTTATACAACAGAATGTCTACAGTCGTGGTATTTAATATTAAAGCATTGAGTGTAGATAGTAAATGTAGTAAACATAGTATATACTATGGGTATTCAATGGCTGGTACTATATATGGAAAAACTATATATATATATATATATACATACATACATATATATATATATACATATTTATAAATATATACATACATATATATATATATATGTATTAGATTTAAAACTAGTTGCTGTTATACAATCTACTAAAATTTTCATGAATGAATTCCATTCAACAACAGAACATAAATATTATATACATACAAATAATTTGTATTGCATTTAACACTAATATCTTCTGTTTGTTTTCTTACCAAGTATTCGCAGGTAGCTTATAACATAAAATAATATAACGTAATGATTAATTTTATATTTATAGGTTGGTATACTAAAATATCAATTATTATTAACGTCAGTGGTTACCTAATTTTGAACGCTACTTAAGTTCAATAACAAAGAAATTATTGAGCGTTGTATAACTTGAAAGTGTTGTATAGATATTAGATATACTCCATATTTTGATTATAATATATGTTGCAACATAAAAAAGAGAATTTATAATACATTAATACCTAACTATATAGGTAGATACTTTATATTATTGCGGTAAAATTTAAACTATTATAAATATTTACATAATTGTATTTTTATCTTTCGTCACATTACAGATAAAAATATAATATTATAACATCAGGTGAAACCACTGAAAATGTATTGTAGGTGACTAATTAGTAATTATTGTCGATAAAAGTAGGTATAAAAAATAGATAATTATAATTAGTGTTTAGTTTGTGTGTTTGTTAAAAGAAATAATCCAATATAAATTTATTTTAGGTATAATACGGTTAGTAGATGATCATAAAATGTAGTCAATATACTTTTCGAATTATTTCAAGATTAAAATATAAAAACTGTACAGTATAATCTAGATATGTAAAATCTTATAAATTATTTAACTACCTATAAAGGTTTAAAAAAATCTGAACAATTATTTTTTTTTTATTACCGATGATCTGGTATTTATATATTCAAGTCACTATTATTAAACTGTTTTTTAAAAATTGTATTAAATTAATAGTTTTTATACAAAAAATCAATATTCTAAAAACCTTTTTTTCGTTGTATTATTTAATATTTATATTGCAGCATTATATCTATTATTATAAACATTTTTAATGAAATATTTGAATAAGTATCTCTTATTTTATAGTTATTTACAGTATGTTTTCATTTGTTTTATTTAAATATTGCACAGACAAAATATAATATACTGTATATTATAGCGTTTAAACATCTTATTACATCCTTTTATTTAAGCCATAATAAAAATAAATGTGCGAGTAAATAGTACAAATAGAAAATAAATGATGCGTACCATCATGTTCGCTTCACGAAAAAATTTTTAAACATAGGTACGCATGACTATAGAGTGTAATATGTTCTCTAATTTTTAATAATTACTTAATTTCTTATTTCCGGTAACACAGCATTCGCAAAATCGTTTGACGCGTGTTTTATAATATTATAATAAATATTACAAAATATTTTAACACAATTATATAAATATCACGAGGCGGCGAGGGTGAAAATAAAATCTATTCGAAAATATATTCAGATTATATCAACGCGTTGCCAAAAATCATCGTCGAATGCCATCATCATTGACAAAATGACAATAGTAACTTAGCTGTTATGCTGTTATTAAATAAATTGGTCAGTAACAATTGAATTGTAACATTTCAGAAAGTATATAAATATGTAAATATTATATTTTATGTAAATATAGTTTTCGCAGAAAAAAATTGTATTAAAATGTTTTTAAAATCTTCCCGGTAATTTGCTGGCAATTGTGATATTTTAAGATAATATTATATAAGTAATATTTAGGATGAAGCTGTAGTAGCGCATGCATGTCGATTTGGACATATTATCTTTAACGACTTTTACATTATAGTTACAATTCGCGTTACTCGACTAATTTACAAATGACAGCATAGATAATATTATACAAGTTTAACCACATATTTTTTCAAAGAATATTTTATAAACGCATTTACATTATTTTATTTTAAAAATAAACAATAATCAATTGTAAATGTTTTAAGAGCGAAGAAGCGTTATGTCGGTACATTATTGCATAAGTAACAATTAGCTCCTGCTAATAGTAAATACTTTTATTGCTTTTAACAATTAATACCTAATTGGATCACTTAGATGTATTGTATTTAAAAATTTAATATTTATATTATATGAGTTATAACGTATACTGTTATGATACATTTATCGAATATCGATGAAAATACTGCAACGGTTATATATATTTGAAACATTAAATAAGTCTTGTATATTACGTTTAGTGCCTAATAGATTATAATGTTGATAGGTACTCAAACTAAAGAGTAATTTTCCTTTAGGGAAAAACATAGCAACAGTTATAATATATGTCTTATCCTTATGCAGCCGGCAGGTCATAAAACATATTACTGATGATCTTATGATCTAATATTAAGATTTATTTATATATTCTATATTTTTCATACTAGTAATAAGTATATAGTAATTGTAAGTAATGGTATATGATAGGAAAAGTACGAAATATAATTTTGTAATTCTAAATGTTTAACATGAAAATATTCTTAACTTATTTATTAAATTTCAGAATTATTGTGTACTAGACTTCGCTGCAGATCTCTTACATACGCACAATTATTGGTTATTATTAATATAGAATATAGATAGATCTCTGATTGTTTGTTCTTAATTTATTTAATCACAAAGTTATGTGTCATATTATTTTTTATCACTTGATAGTTGATATCTTAAATTAATATTATGATTTAATAATTGGTAGGTATTTAGTATTACCTATCTTATATCTCATGTTTCTAATTATTTCAATCTAATAATATTATTATTATTATTATTATTTTTTTTTTTTATTACAAAATATAATTTCAATAATTCTATAAATATAATGATAGTATATTTATAAATTAATAAGTTACTAAAAAAAATACGTAATTTTGAAATGAAATAAAAATAATTCCACGTATTCTTTTTGTGAATACCTAACGTGTATTTGTATGCATTAACTACAAAGATTTTTATTATTTATAAATATGGTTACAGAGATGCTATTAATGAACTGCTTCCTTCACAAGCCATTCATGCGAATCTTACATTTTCTGTCCTGTACAAATTTACTTTTTTTCCCTTTATTAACAGATTGTAAATATATATTTTTAAATAAAAAAAAAATATGGTAAATATGATTTAAAGGATTTTAAAATGGGAGGAGGGCAAACCCAGAATACTAAAAAAACATAATCAACAATTAAAAATAACAGTTCGTTTTTATATTAAGTTGATAAAGCCTATGGTGGAGGGGCATGGCCAACTGTCCCCCCTGCCGCCACGGCTATGCCACTGGTAAATATGAATAAAAATAAAAATACAGTTTCCTAAAATATATGTATTTTTAACACAGATCTACATGATGATATAATCATTTTATTCCTTCTGTTAATATTTAATACCGGTTATCATCGTATTCATTTTTACAATCATACTCTGTTGTTATTAATAATACTTCTGTGTTCGCATAACATTTATGTAACTATAATTGCCCATATGTTACGCCGTTTTTACTTACTAATATTAAATACGAATGAACAATTTATTTTCGTCTTGCAAACGACTTAAAACCGTGTATACTGATTTTTATTTAAAACATAAAAGACTTACATTAATTTACCATGTTAAATACATAGTGTACACATTTTATGTCTAACGTTGTAAAATTAATTTACTTTATGTACGTTTCAATAATATAATATTAAAAATTAATAATGATAAAACAATTAAGGCATTTTTATCTATAAACGAGTATAATAAATAATAATATATTACATTAAATCTACAAGTATAGTATAGTAAAAAATAAACATTTCAATAAATACAATAAAAAAATTAATTATTTTAAAATTAATAAATTATAAACGTATAAAAGCTATCAGTATTATGTATCATTACTATAATTTAAAAATATATTCTTATTATATACGAGTATATTGACACGTTTTCGCTATACATTCACTACTAATAATTTTTTTTTTTTAGTTTAAGTAGTTATTCAAATAGCACTAACTATTGCATATGTAATGTTCGTTATGTATATTTTAATTTTAACGCATTAATACGAATACTTGTAACCGTGTTTTTCGACAGGTTCGTAAGAGTGTAATACGTCATAACCGGTCAGATATCGCGTAGGTGGCGGAACCACTATTTCAGCTGAAACGGGTGCCTTATAATATTGATAAGCATACGGATACGGTTTGATTGGAACTTGCACTTGTGGGTTTATGTAATATTGACCAGAAACGACCAATACCGCAGTAGTCAACCACAAACATAGCTAAAAATAAAATATAAAAAAAATAGAAGTGTATTAAAATATTCACGAACGTATACATACTAATCAAATATATTATTATCATATGTTATAAGTAGGTCTGGGATTTATATGTAATAAAAAATCAAGAATATGTACATATATATGTAATTAAAATGGCCAAATATGTAGTATAAAATAAAAAAAATATGTAATGAGAACATTTTTAAATTATGTTAACATTTCAAATTAAAATTAAATTCATAAATATATTTTGTCTAATAATTGTTGAGTATAAAGGGTTTAAAATATAATCTAAGATCATTAATGTATAGTTATCGAACAGAAACAAATAAGATAAACTATAATTAAGTTATTAATAAAATAATATTTAACTAATACTTTCATATACTTATTTCCTATATGTATTATACACTTACAATTTTTACGAGTACTATTATCGAAGTATAAATGTATAATACTACTAAACCACCGAAATTGTCAAAATTTACGAAATATGTGAAAAAAAAAATTGCAACAAAAGTTACAAATAATATTAAAATATGTATTTATGACAAAATATGTAAAAACATGTAAAATAAAATATGTTTTAATTTATTGCAAATCACGTGAAATGAATTTATCATTTGCAATATTTGATTTATCATGTTTTAGTAAAAATATGTATTTACATGCAAATCCCAGGCCTAGTTATAAGTTATAAATTATCAGGGATAGGAGACTTAAGATAATTGTACATATTATATTATTCATAAGATAGCGCTGAATAATAGATAAATGTGTTTCGTGATATTATATACCTGTAAAAGACAGAACAATATTGTTTATCATATTTTTTTATGTGAAATTATTAATGTATAGAATTCTGATATTGGGTTTATAGTTTATCATCTTTTGGAGCTGTAAAATTTGGATTGTTTACGTAACATTAATTTCAGACAACATAGATTTCATTATTTTGTAGATTCTAAGATACTTGATATTTTCACTAAATATTTTTATGGTGACATTTTCTAAACATCATATAACTGATTCTTACTGTAATTTACAGTAAAATCGAGCATTAATCCATAAACATTTTTTATAAGTGTTTGAAGTTAGAATTTTGATGAATGTCGTCAAATGGATAAAAATATGATAATTACCAATTTTAAAATAAAAACTCACATTTTGAATAATTAAAAAAAATATTACCCTTCATCACATTGTATTGTATCTTCCAAATTTATAAGTTGAAAATGTAATTAAAAAAATTTATTTTTAAATCTGTTACCTTTTGAAAATACCTCAACTAGCCGTTTAATTAGGTCTCATGCGTATTTAATTGATTTGATTATTTGTGTTTATTTATTTATTATAAATCACGTTGTGAAACATGCCACGAGTCACGTTATTATGTAGGTACTCTGTCGAATATGACTAAAACAATATTAGAAAATAATGCAGCTCATTGTAAATGTGAACATACAACCGTGAACTGTAATAACGTGAGGAATTTCTTAAAACCTTTTCTATAAAATATACATAAATAACTTTATATATCTTTTAGGTAGTCGGTTATCGTAGTTGGGCTTTCGATAAATTAAATAATAAAATTAAATGAAACACTTGAAACTATAGAATTAATTATTAATTTAAAAATATTATTTTATTTTATTTTTAAACTTCAAAAAATACAATAACAAATAGTAAAAAGTATTAAAATATTTATTTTTATATGAATTATTGTTATTTTTTTGAAAACATAAGTTTTCTAAAATGAATCCAATAACATTTATTGGTAATATAAATATTAAATTATTAATTACGTTCAAATGTAATTGCTAATATTATTATATTATGTTTACTTATTATTCGTTATTAAACAATATATATTATCGTATTATTAATATTATGAAATTGAATAGGACAAAAAAAATTTTTTACTTATATTTGCATTTATAATTACATGTTCATAGGTATCAGAGCTGGCCTAAGGCTGGGCCGGGCCGATCGGGGCCCATGCCCCATGCCCCACGGCTTAAACTTATCGTTTGGGTCCTGCGCTCACGCACTTGTAAAATTTTTGTAGGTCCTGCTAAAAGAGTTATGTCCCACCCCCCGCAAATTGTAAGGACGGCCCTGATTGGTATTTTTTAGCTTTCAGGTATTGTATCTATGTGTAATTAAACTTTTATTATTAGTAGTAGTAGTACCTAACTGTTATCTTTTAAGGTTAACTATTACCTGTTACCTTTTGTTACCATTTTATCATAGTTATATTATTAAGCATCAAATTCGGTCACGGTTATCGTAAAAATAATTTATTTATTAGGTATTTAATTTTTTTTTGACGTGTATCATCATTATTGGCTGATGGGTTTTTTTTTATATGTTAGAGACAATTTGTTATAATAATTTATTATAATTTTCTGTTTTTGCATACCTATTATGGTGCTATTATCGTTGTATTGTATTATTTATATTAAATTGTGTACGAGATGTTATGTTCAAAATTGTTATTTCATAGTAATCACGTACATTTAGAAAATAGGTTAAAAAAATTGAATTTAATTGATTGATCGAAAAATAATTTAATGTAATGATATAATACGATGATAAATTATCATTCAATAATAAATGACAAGTTAAAACTACTAAAACTAATTATTTAATTTTAAGTACCTATACAAATTATTTGTAATATATCTCATGGATTGTTTGGTTTTTGAAATAAATAAAAAATACTATGGTGTATTGATTTTCAGAATTTTAGGCTGAAAATTACATCTTGTGGCAACGATTTAATATGAGGCGTCGAGGTATAGGTGTTAATGATATTTAATTCGTCATTTTCACGAATGGCAAAAGTGTTTAAGGGAAAACTATCAGACTAAAAGAGAGAACTACAATTTACTGTTTATTATTATTATTATTTTTTTTTTATTATTAGATATTTTTCAAATTTGTATTATTTGATATTCGTACAATTTATGATATTATTATACTATACTGTATACGTGCAATGAACTACATTCATTACTTTTTATCAATATTAGTAGGTATATTTATATTACTATCACACAGACCAGTGCCGTATACAGGGGGGGGCTTTTGGTCTTCAGCCCACCCCGAAATCTTTTATTTTAAATAGTATGTATGTATATATGTTTTTAGATTATTTCCTATTTTCCTATAGAGTTAAGTATGAATGTTTAAGCCCCCCCCTCCCCCGAAAACAAATCCTGGGTACGGCACTGACACAGACTGATCTTATAGAGACCGATAGTTAATCATTGCAGGTACTGATTATAAAGACAATAAATGCTATGTGACTGAATATATGTGAATGATAAATTAAAAGTAATAATATATAATATATATGTACAATAACGATTCTTACCGATTTTAGATTAATCATATTTAAAAGATTGAATTTCTCTCGACGGCTTCTCACGTACGTTTTTATTTTTGAAGACTGCTACAGCAGCACTTGGTGAACAAAATCGTTGAGACGATGCGATAGCTCATTTATAATAACCACCAACCGACACTATATATACAATATATTGGTATATAATACAGGATAACTATAATAATAAGGATAATAATATCGTCTCCCGCTCTAACTGTAAACACCGTCGACGCATCGTATCGTATTATTCGCGGCCATCATCGTAATATATTATAATAAAGTATTATCGACATCGTATTATACGATTTTGCATTACAATACACCGCAGATTTGTATTGTCGTTGGACTCTCAAAAACACAATAGGTATATGTATGCCTCCCCTAGGTTATCTAATATTATCGTAATACAATTAGGCTACACGGTGTGTATCGAATTGACGATATTCTAAGTACGCCGTCGCGATAACAGCGGTTGTAAATATCGCGCACGTGTACGTATCATTTGGGGCGAGATTATTTTAATCGTAGAATAAGACTCCGTTTTCCTCCACTACTGTGCATTTTTCTCAAACAAAAAAAAACATATACTTTCCATTTTCCTCCACATTTTTTTTTTTTTTTTTGAACTAGAATTATATGTTTATTTTTCTACAAATATTAAGATATCATATATTATTATATTAGTTTATAAAATGAAAATTAGTTAATTTGTTAATTTGTATGTTTAATTTTACGTTATTATAGCTCTAAATTATTTATGTCTTAGTTGTTTTTCTGGTTTAGCGCACCAACTTAAAAAGCTTTGCATACAATAGTTTGAGAACCACTAATTTAAATATAACAATTTTTTATAACATTATGCCATCGTCGTAGAATTCGGGTGCGCACAAAGCGAAGATTACGATAATTAATAATTAGCACTTGAGATGATACGGTTTGACGTTTGCCTTTGTACTATGACGACGACGACGACGACCCGTCTCGTATTTATTGTTGTTAATACGCCCTTGAATTTAATACATGTGTATAACATGTGAACGAATCAGTAAAGAATAATGGCGTTGTTTTCGTATCTTAAGAATAATATATATTGCAGGTACGATAATGGACGATGTAATACAATGTTAACCAGGGAAAAAACGAAGTTATTGAACTTGACGCCCGTAGCGGCGAGCGACTGTCGAATGCGGCACGTGGGTTATTTACCTTTTACTCACAAAACCATTGAATTTCAAAGAATATCATATATACATACAACGCTGCGATGCATTTATTTTTGAGCTTATAATCTGTGAGAAAAAAATAATCACCACTGAAATAGATATGATATTTATTATAGATATTGTACAATATTACAATATAGATATAAATTATGTTATATTTTGTTTTTAGAAAATATGCACTTTTAACTTTGGCGGGAATTCGAGAACAGTTTGAAATTATCCTTATTATTCTTTATAAATCATTATTATTGTAGACCGCAGCAGTTTAAATATATCGCCGTCACTAAGGAAGTCGAATGGCGTTAAATTTTGTATTTACCAAATACTGACTATAGACTATATTATATAGTTGTTTTAAAATCTATGTACCAGATGTTGTAAAATAATACCTGCGAACCAATAATATTATGATCTCTATGCTACATATTACATAAAATTCAAAATTTCACGCCTCCTTTCCTGTTGTCGCTAAAAACATAATATATATTAGCTTTAAGGCTGTTGATAGGTTATCAATTTATATTTCTTCAATGCTGTAATTTTTTTTTTTAATCTACGAGCCTCTGATAATCCTCATTAAAATCTCCGGCGTGGGAGCACCACGCGGTACCAGCGGCGATCATGACACGGTATAAAAAAAACCACTGAGTACCATCACAATAATATACTGATACATTTAAATAATTAATTAATATTATTGCCCTCGATACTAATAGAATTTTGGAATAATAAAATAATAATTATCTCATCAGGTTTATAAGTATATGGTTCTTTATGAATGCGATCTGTTTATAACTATAACGCCTATTGCGCGCTATATTAATATTGTTATGTTGTATGTTGATGTTTTACGCATAATGATTGACTAACATCGAAAACAAGGACCATTGTGTATTGTACCAGCCTATCGACGCAAGCTTAAATAACTTCTAGAATTTTTGCCAACAATACTTCTGCCGCAGGCCCTTATACAGTGAAGCGTCTACTTTTGTTACAACACGTGCATATAACAGTAAACGTGGTACAAACATACAATAATGAAATAAGTGATAATTATTTTACTTCACCAACTGTATTAATAACAAGTATGATAATATAAGTTTCAAAATTGTACAGCCTGATATAATAAAATTGTACCTTAAACTATTTTCCTATCCCAATTTTCTTTTTTATTTTGTTCATAACATATTATATACGTACGTATTCCATGTATATTATAAATGTTTTCGTGGCTTCGAGTTAAATAAAAATAAATAATACAAATAATTATTGTTAATGAATTTTTATATATTAGTATTTTCGTGGCGCTTAATGAAATTATATATTTTGTTATTTCATATTATTCGATACAAGTGATACAACACAAAACGTGTTATGACAGTTTAAAAACCATATACAACATTAATTCCATTATTTTTTTATATTTATTACAAACGAATATGATCGGGGGGAAAGGTTTGGTTCTCCAATATGGAATTCAAGTTATACCTACTATATTTATTTTACAATATTATTAAAGCAACGGTCACATAAAACATATTATATCATTTATTAGATACGATATAATATCGTACTTATACCTATAAATTCAATCGTTACATTATATTGTACCTACATGTATTAGATGATTCAATATTTTTTACTTTTATTTTTAAGTTGCTTATGAGAATTGCAAACACAAATATTGTCATTTCTCAAAATTATATAATAAAATTATACACTCGTTACTTATTACCAAATGTATAAATTATATACTTAGTATACATAAGTATAGACATAGACACGTGCTGGACATTTATTAATATATTACTCGTATGGTGTGGCTATTATTTTAAAATATTACATAACAGTACATTTTTATACATTTTAGGTACTAAATATTGACAATTAGAGTAATATCAACAACAATCCTTATAATACTATAACTATTTAAAATGTGGAAAAAATGACAATGCACCTATGTTTGATTAACTGCAGCGATCGGCGTGTTTATTAGAAGTTTTCCGTTAGAAACTAAAACTAATAATTTATTGGGTATTATTTTGGTCATTTTTATTTACAAATTATTCTTGTAAATAGAATGATAACTATGAAATTTAACAGTTTTGTGAGGTATCATCTCTAAATTGTTTAGTTCAAAGGTTATTACTATTTACAGCGTTCAAAACAGAGAAACTGCAAGAAGATCATTGGATGCTCAATATAATGTACGTCGATGTTTTTCCACTACCCCACTCTTTATAAATATTTCCAATATAAATTGGGCATTGTGAAAATCGGCCACAACACTACACGCAGAGTTCTTCCTGTAAGCACGACTATAGCTGTGTTGTAATTCGTAAAAGCAACTATGAATTCATCAATGTATCCAAACGTAAGTGTAACAGATTTTAATAACTATAACATTATAATATTCGTTTATTACATATTCGTACTTGCATCGCTTATGTAAAGAAAAATCAAAATTATTTATATATTTATTTAAGTGGTCCACAATATTGTACTTTTATCAAAGATAAAATTGTTGGATAGGCACTAGGTAATTGTTTGTACTGTGGGTAGTCACTAGTCAATTAATAGTTATTAATTATTGTTTAATTTTTGGTGATATTATCGAAAATTTAGAAATAATCGGTATTCGGTGTTGCAAAACCAACTCATTGGATAAGCACTGAGGTGTAACCGGTTATCGGTTGTTGTTGTTATTATTATAATATGTATATAAATATATAATAAATGAATATACACCTTCGCGAAATAACACCCACGAATGGAGAAATCTTTCTAGATGTACCTACATTTCTCTTGTAGTCGCATATTGATAAAATATTTAAGTCTTTGGTATATAGGTATTTGTAATTCGACATAATATTTAAATTAAAATTCTACTACGTAATTTCCATGACCATATTTAAATGCAATACAAAACAAGATTCATATCATTGAATTAAATACCCACTTTATAAAGTTTGTTTTTAAACCCCAATCAGAAATGTATCGCTTAAATTGTAATTTAACCTGACACTTTTACACTAATACGCGTATTTGAAGAGTATTAAGTTATTCGACACATAATCGATTTATATTTTATTTTTTGTACAATTATACCGATTTCAATAATAATTTTATTTCGATATTTTATTTGTTATTATATAACATTCTCCCGATAACAAAGTTTAGATAACATATAACTAATTTCATACATTTGAATTCATTTGATTAGATTTAAACGATATTTAAGAATAACAGAAAATAAAAAAAAATTATAAATTTTTTTAATGTATTATTTCATAATATACCTTTATTATATTATTTGTTTGTCTTTATGTCACATCCAATAGTATGTCAAGATGATTTTTTCACATTTTATTGAGTACATTTACAAAAACTTGAAGTAATAGCATTGCCCGTTGGTATGTTTATATATTTAATGCTGAAAAATTGAATTTAAAAGTGTTATATTGTATTTCAACATTTTATCAAAAGGTAGATTTTTGTTTTTGCTGTTATATTTTTTTAATTTAAAAACGACAACATACATCTACTTTCACATTTCAATTACGTATTGTTTATTATAATGTAATTAAAATTTAAAATTTCCAAAAAGTATATTTTTATTGGTACACTGAATATGTAAGGTTAATAATTATTTTTCTAATTAATAATTTTAATGATTTGATGGAGATTTTGAACGTTTATAGGCATTTCCCTAACATACTCTTTATAGTTTATATTGATTGTTTATTTGAAACTTAAATTATATTTTTTTCATATTAGATGTAATAATTAAATAGCATTAAAGATCGATTATATTTTTAAGATTAAGTATTGGGGAACAAAAAATTAAAGCTTTCTAAAAACCGATTGAAGGACAACAAAAATACGATTAACAATTAATTGGACAACAACTAATAGATTAAAACAATAACTAATTATCTTTAATTATTAAAAAAAAAACAGAATTGAAATTACTAATATGGGTAATATAGTTTTTATGATTATCAAATAATTATGAATAATTCAAGTAGATGAATAATAAATTAAAATATTACATCCAAAAATCTCAAATTGACGTGCTGAATAGTAATGATTTACCAGTAGTTATGAGGACATCGTACTACTCGTACTTTATATTATGTTGTCTTTGTATAACACACGTGTAGGCTGTGTAGCATATAGCATTCATAGCAGCAAATCTACTTTCCAAATTTTTACTGCAGTTATTTTCAGTTGATATTAGAGCAAATTTACCTATTATTGAATTAGGGAGAATATAAACTGAGCTCAAGAGATTTTTTCATATTTTAATTTTAAAACGAATCTTATTAGTTTTAAAAATAAAAGTTTTAGTACATTCAACTGATTTTTAACTAATGATATAAAAAAAAAATCTTTGCTTGTCACAGTTTATATTATTTTTTACAA
Organism: Rhopalosiphum padi; assembly: GCF_020882245.1. Taxonomy (NCBI): domain Eukaryota; kingdom Metazoa; phylum Arthropoda; class Insecta; order Hemiptera; family Aphididae; genus Rhopalosiphum; species Rhopalosiphum padi. The sequence continues at coordinate 33,240,237 of NC_083598.1, forward strand.
CTTGACAGTTAATGACGTAAATCAGCTCTAATATTAACTTAATATAAACTCAATATTCAAGCAACCATGTCGCTTATTTATTTTTTAAATTACACTTGTCGTAACTTCAAATTCAATTTTTTGTTGAACAGATGACCAGTGTAACAGCAGTAGCGATGATGTTCGCCGCAGTTATCCTGGTTGCCGACATCGCGGGAGCAGCTGCGGCTGCGGCTCCACAAGTGCCACAGCCGGTACATCTGCAGACGGCTCAGTTCGGACCGGAAGCCAGAGGATACGCGGCCGGTTACGGTTATGGCGGCGTCCAAGTGCCGGTGAGCGTCCACGCCGCGGCCGTCGTCGGCAAGTCGGTGCCTCTACACCATCACCAGCAGCAGTACTATGCGGACGGGCCACCGGTGGTGGTCGGTTATGCGCCGTCGGCCGTCTACAAACCGGACCTGTCGGCGTACGCGTACGGCGCGTCGCCACACGTGGAACAGCTTCGCCGGTTCGACCCGGTGGTCCGGCCAGTGCAAACGGTGGTGCCGAAGGTGACGGCTGTCGAGCCCTCGGTGACCGTCCACAAGACGTTTGTGGACGTGCCCGTATTGCACCATCACGACCAACGCTTGCCGTACGTTGCTGCAGGGCCGGCCGCGGTGGTGCAGGCAGACTACGCGTCGCCATACTACAACTATCAGGTGGTCGATCGATGAGCGGGCCAAAAATGAAAACGAAATTTATTATATTTTCTCATGAATGTTTATTATTATAATGATATTGTATATTTATATATATATATATATATTATATTGTCGTATCAAAACGTTTTACGCCACCAGTGCGGCGTAAACATAATATTATATTACAATTATTAAATTTACATAATGTTTTATTGTACTCGTACGTATTATATTACATTTAGCGTTTACACACGCGATACGCATTGTTTTCGTATTGCGGTAACGTTTACATGTTTTTTTTTCTTTATTATGAATTATATAATAATACTATATCGACCGTATGATATTGTTATTATAATGCGATAGAATTATACAAGAATGAAAAGAATCAGTGGCGTTGTTTGTGACCTCGTCGTTGCGGTCGTCCGTCATCGTGGTCGACTGTTTTGTGGTGGTCGTCGCTCGGGGGGCAGCCTTTACAGGTAAGCCGGAGCTGCGTACGGGTAGTAACCGTAAGGGGAAGCTGCGTAAGGTGCGGCGACGTAAGGTGATGCCGCGACGTAAGGTGATGCAGCGACGTAAGGGGCTGACGCGTAAGGTGCTGCGACGTAGGGCGCTGCGGCGTATGGGGCGGCGGCTACGACTGGGGCGGCTGGCACGACTGGAGTGGCCACGCTATGGGCCACGCTGTGTGAAGTGAACGAGCTGGCGTACGGCGCTGCAACGGCCACCGGAGCGACGGCGGCGGCGGGCACGAGTCCGGCGGGTTTGGCAGAAGCGGTCATCATGGCGGATGCGAACACTGCGACGGCGGCTAATGTCTGCACGAAGCATAAAATACAAAAATCATAAATATTATATAATACAACGTCGACAGTAGCGTGTTCAACTTTTTTCAATGAGATAGGCGATATGATTTCGCAGGACTATTCATAATCACCGCGTTATATAAAAAAAATAATTATATTTTTACATTTTCCCAGAGATGATATAGTTAATTATATTAATATAATATATAACTAATCGTGTGTAAGATGAGTTTGTATTATCTATCTATTAACTTAACTTACCTATATAAAAAATTAAAAATTACATGTAAAAAAAATATTAAAAACATTAATTTTTATTTTAACAATAAATTATGAAAATCAATAGACAAAAATCAAAAATAGGTGGAGATACAACACCCTCGTTCTCTCGTCCCTAAATGTTAAAAAATTTAATATTATTATTTTATGGTCGTCTGATTCATCGTGATTTGTTTAAGGAGTTTAGTATAGGCAATTTGTATTCGGGGCATGTAAGAACAACTCGGAAACCGTAGAACAATATTATTAAGGCAGAATTTGTAGTCGTTTAAAACATGGTGTGATGTGCTATGATATTGTGATCGGTTTATTGTATTATATCGGATTATGATCGAGTTGATCGTAACGATTTTTTAACAATCTAAATTCAAACATTTTTTATACTTGTGTTTGATACAAAGAGCGAAAGATTGGCCAAATAAATAAGTACATCATGCTATTTAATGTAAGTAAATTTGATTTTTTTAATTTTTAATCAAATGACATGATTGTTCGAGTATATTCGTAAAAATTTAACGATTGTTTTTTAAAATCAATTAATGAATTGTTATATACAAATTTACGCTTTTTAAAAACACCTAATATTACAAATGCATATTTTCCTTCAATAATAAGATGCTACATCTTGAATTCTCAAAATGTGTAATAAATTAACAGGTCTTATAAACGATATTTGATTATGAATTTGTTAATTATATAGTAAAAATAAGTATAATGTGTTGATGCGTAATTAGTTATTTAAAGAACCTCTATTGAATTTTATTATTCAATTTATAACGTCGCATACACAAATATATTTAAAAAAAATAATAATTAAGCAAATTTTATCATTAAATCAATATCGTTTTAATACCTGACTGTTAAAATTATAAAAAAAATATTGCAACTGTTAAATACTTGTACTTACAATTTTCATGATGGCGTTCATTTTTGGTATTTGGTTGGTTTGGTTGGTTGAAGAGTTGAAAGAAGTTTGTATGGCTTTACAAGCTGCTGTTGGGCGAATGATACTTGGACAGAGATGGACTTGCACTTATATACGGACCGATGACATTAACTCAAGTGTCCCACTCGTCAAATTTTGCAGGTGACCGTATCACTAAATCATTGTATATACATTAAATTTCATATTGTAAAATTAAATTATTTGGCATTGACTCAAACAGAGTTTCAACAAGACGCAAATGTATAGTTAATATTATATAATTTGGACTATGCCACGATGTATGGATATTGAATATTAATCCGGAATTGGGTTACCGATAAAATATTCTAAAAACGCATTTGTTATAAGGTCGTACGGTAACCATATTTAGATTCTACGAATGAAATAATAACGCTGGTCAAAATGAATTACTTCATAATATTATCTTCTATACCTATCTAGGATATACTGCCTATGGAGATATACTTTTATTTTATTAGTATCTTGACTATAAGTTTAGTATAGCTCGTGGCTAAAGAAATTGATTTATATTATTTACTATCACTTATATACTCAACTTTTTAAAATATGCATGTTCTTATTATTATAAACTTTGCATTACAATTATACAGAAAGTTATAATCTACAAATGAAGTTATTAGAAGAGTTTAAATATACCCATCAGGTAGCACTGAAGTCTTAAGTAGACACGGGAGAGTTTACCATCGGAAGAGTTTAAAATCGCTCTGAAAATAATTTTTTTAAGTGATTACTTACTTATTAAGCTTAGTTATTGCCACTTAGTCATTACAATCGACACGAAGAACAAGACAATCAATTCCCAATCTTAATATATAGATTTAGTTTTCAACATATCTTTGGTATATAAGTAGGATGTAAGTACATATCATTATTACTATAACTTTCGTATAATAATTTTCAAGTCTTGAATCAAAATCATTTTTAGATTTAAATTCTGCAATATTTTCATTGATTTTGAAAAAACTACTCAAAATGCATAAAAATTTGTTTATCCAAATATTTTAATTAATTGATGGTTATCGTTTGATTTATTATAGTCTTGATATAATTTTATTAAATTTATAAAGTGATAAAAATCTTCAAATTGTGTAATTGATAATATTTGATTAGTTATGAGTCATAACTTATGACTTTTCATTGAACATTTAATACATTTTTATAATACCCATCTACTTATTTTTTATCCGTAGATAAGTAAAAATAGATTCAAATAGAAATGTATATATGAAAAATATTATTTTAATAAGCAATAAAAAATTATTAATCAAACGCATAAGTTTAGAAATTCAGAATTAAAAAATTAAAAAGACAAACACGTCATGCAAAATACCTATAATATTAGATTATAAATTAATAATGGCATTTCTATTGACAGTTATGTTATAACTAGTATTTTGGTTGTTCAGAAAATGATAATTATTATATATACTAATTAGTTATTACTAGGCATATTTTGACTTTTATTCGAAAATGACCAAAATTGATGTTAAATATATTATAATACTAATAGATTGTTTAAATATATTTTTTTTTAATATACGAATTCACAATATATTTGTTTTTTATAAAACACTGTCTAATAAGTAACGAATGTGATGTAAAAAACTTATAATATAATATTATACACCTAACCATATACATTGTATAAAAAAATGTCTACCATTTTGCATTTTTAATTGTATTGTAACCTAACGGACAACTTATGTTATTTATCATATACATAGTGATCAAAGCACAAGACAAGATTCCTATTCACTATCATTCATCAAATATTTTATCAATCAAATATAATATTTCATGATTCATCCCCTCGCCAACAATACATTATACATAATATATATAAAAACATCCCTTATACTAGTTATACTTATAATACCACATAATATGTATAGATTGTAAATTTGTATAAATTAATAATAAAAATAAAAGAATTTTAATCTATTTTTTAATTAATTCAATACTACGTTTTTCTAACAACTTCTTATCCGATTATAACTAGTCATTATAATTTTGGGTATCTTAATTAATTTTCGAAATTGTTATGTGTATTTTTGTAGATATACTGGACTTTTTTTAATAAAAACTTTTAACTGTGGTTTATGGATATTTAACATGGAAAATAATTTCAAGATATATCTTGAAATATAAATATGAGTTGCTATTATATTATATTTATAAACTTAAAAATCAATTATGATAAAAAGGAAAAACCTTATACATACGATAGTAATAGTAATTGACACACTTCTTAACTGTACGTTCTATGGTATTCATCAGAAAATTGAGCTCATTTTTATTATTAAGACGTGTAAATGTAATTTTTTTATTGTTGTCTTTCAGACTATTCATGTATTTCACGTATTTATAAGTAAATGTTATTTTAATAAAAATGTCAGTTTTCAGTTATCGTATTTTATTTTCTTAAATAATTATTAAAGGTATAGTAATAAGTAAAATATATTTTTATTAAATTTAAAATTAATTATTTTTATTATGATTTTAGCACAATATAATGTTATAACTGTTATAAAAAAATAAAATAAAATAAAAAGTTCTACGAAAAAAGTATTGAAAGAAAAGTATTATTATCAAAAAAAAATTAAATCCAGTCGGGTTTCAATCTATTTTTTATATATATATAATTCGACTATTATTTCCAATCATAAACAATTATTTTTATTTTTAATATACAGCTATAAGCTTATAAAAGTGCAGATTTTTTTTTTACTGCACTGATATTTCCACCACCATTATACTTATATTTATAATTTTTATATCTTATTTTATTAGGGAAAACTATGTTATCTAATTGTATAATTATCAATTTAAACTATATTCTATTATGCTGTATGAGATGTATAGGACATGTATTTGATTTTAGTATTTATTGTTTGGTTTAATAGATACATAATATTATATACAATAAAAATTTCGAATACTAAATATTATTGGGATAAATCGATAATTCGAGAAAACTAAAATGGTTATTATATATTATAATATAATCATTGCTACCGATTTCTTGTCAATCGAATTGGCAATCATACAACGGCAATGGATTTCGCCATTTGACATGTTGTAAAAACAAAAATAATATTAGCTAGGTATACTCGGTACACATAAAAAATGACATAACGACGATGACAACTTTGTGATACAATTCAGATGCAGGTCGTCGAGTATAAGGACGAATAAAAGCGAATCTCGATAATTAAATTGGTCGGTGGCCAAAATATAACAATTGGTCATACGAATAGGTATCTACTACCTACATGATGTCGTTGTCGACGTGTTTTACATACCGATCGTCAAATCTATTCGAGCGAAGGATTTAACATAATATGATAGCGCAATTACTATTATAATATGACAGTAATATATATTTATATGTATTATGACATTGGGAAATTCAACGAGTGTATGCAGAATATTATTATCATTATTATTATCCTTCGAGCTCACGATCCGTATAAATACTACTGTCCACACGGCTGTAGGGTATCAGTCTTCAACTGTCCAGTCGACCTATCATACTATTATCATTGACAGTGTATCTTTAACGATAAACTCAAAATCAAAATGAGCATCAAAATGGTAATTATATTTTTTTTACTAATAATCGTTATAATGTCATATTATCACTGCATTGGGGTGCGCAGATTTCGGTCGTAGAGTATGCAGCTGATAAATTGTGCTCCCAAATAAATGAATTGGTCATACCAATTTTTAAAAAAATACTTATTCTTTCCATTGTTATTAGAAAATAATAGGTTATGTTGAAAATGTTGAATTTAAAAACCGTACACCTTTAATTTACTAAATCAGCTCATTTTATAATTACTTGAAATGATGTGTATATTTTTTAATGAAAAATATATTATTTATATAGCTATAAATAAAATAATTTTAAAAAAAACTATCGATACCAACTACTCGTCACAATAATATTATGACATAATTATTTTCTTTTTTTCAGTCGCTGTTCGCTATCGTCGCCTGTTGTCTGGCCGCCATGTCCGCCGCTGCCCCGTCTGGTTTGGCTGCCGTTCCCCTAGCCGCTGCCGCACCGGTCGTGGCCGCTCCCGCCGCACCAGTAGTCACCGCTTACAGTTCGCAGTACGTGGCCAGAAACTATAACGGCATCGCCGTCGCGCCAGCCGTCGTCCCGTCCGCAACCATCGTCGGCTACCCAGCGCCCGCACCCATCTATGCACCCGCCGCATACGCCTACCCAAGTCCTCTGGTCCAAGACTACTTGTTTTAAACTTGAGCACAAGTCAAGAGTTCAAAGCACACGTAGTAAATAGTCGTACTATTTCCGTGCGCCGAAGTCTCTCCTTCGCGATCTTCATTCTTATACTTTATTTCGCAATCATGCATACGTCATATAATTATATTTTATTTGTTACGAAAACAATATTATTATTAATCTACTGCTGTTATGTTTATTTTACATAATTCTTGTACGATTTCTAAAATATAAATAAACCGAAAGGTGTTTACTCTTCACAAACCACGAGTCAACAAAATGTGTATTATTGTTTTCATATAATATTGTTCTCTGTGTTACCTATTATAATTTATGCAGTTTGATTTTGTAGGTATACAGGTATGGTTCACTGTTGTTGTGCTTTTATTAAATCGCTAATAAAAATGGAAGAATATAACGTATATATAATATTATATACTATTAGTATAGTGTTTAGAATTGTTGTGATTGAGAGGGTTACTATTATTAACGTCTCATAATCATATACATTCTCATAATATTCTAATTGAATGTAATATTGTAATATCATAAAATTACAAATATATAATATATTCTTTAATAGTGTAAAAAAATATTTTCATAATACAAATATAATGTGGATTCCTATGCAAAAAATGATTGTTGGGTTGAATAATGAAAATTATTTAAACTATTTATTATTATAAGCTTAAATTTATAATCATACAATTAACATTTGATTTATAAAAAAAGGAAATAACCTACATAACAAATGAAAAATATTAATATTTTGAAAATATTTTATCAAGATTTTCCTTCAAATATTCAATTTTAAATATTTTAGAAATATTATCATAATGTTTTCCTGTAATACATTGCTAGAACATTTTCAAAATATTTATATGACAATATTTTATAATCATTTATGGTATAATATTGTGAAAATGTATGTCCACAAAATATTTTCAAAACAATCATAGTTCAATATTGTATTATCATCTATGGTGTAATGTTGTGAAAATGTATGTCAATTAATAAATTTAATTTATGTCAATTATTATCACAATATTAATAATATGTTTGTTAACAAAATATAATCAACCATGGTATATTATATTATATTATTGTCAATTCATATATTAATGCTTTAATGCACCATGCTGACAAATTATATCCACACATTATAATTTAATCCGAGTTAGTTGAGAACAATAAAATGTGTATCACTTATATAGTTATATTATATATATAGTTTATATTATATTGATACCTACATATGTAGATTATATACAACACAATATTAAAAAAAATATAGTATGTAGGACTACCTATAATCTGTATAATATATTCGAAATCAATACTTAAAAGCAAATGATCATTGTTCATCATTGATCAATGATCTTATCAGTTACATAATTTATATTAAATTTATTATATCACGCGAATAATCGCTTGCGCATGCGTATTGTAGGCTACATAACTGACGATTTTTCGCTAACATGTACATCAAAATATTTAATTGTGGATCCATCCATAATATATTATTGTATAATATTATGATTTATTCCAAAAATTGAATTTTAGTGCGTACCACTCGATTGTACAGAAGGTGTGTCTCAAATGATTTATTCTATTTTGTTGCAATTAAAAAATAAATAATTGTATCCATTTGGAATATTCAAAAATAAACATACTATAATTTTCTAAAAATATTGACACTTTTTGAGTTATTTATAGACGTTTTACATTTTAGATTTGTTTTAGTATTTTTCTATGCATGTTGATAAAAAATTATTCATTGAGTCAAAATTCATAAAAAGTTAATACAAGATTCCACATAATTTTTTTCTATAATCATTTGAAGTTCAAATTTTGTCATGAAAATTCGTATATTATTTTGTATTGTTTATAATTTATAAATTGCCTAATTTATGTAGCTAAGAATATTTAATATGAGTTTATTTTAATAAGTATTTCATATTGAAGCCAGTAAATCTAAAAAATGTTAAAACACAATTATTTTTTACAGTTATTTGAAATTAAAATTTGAACGAAATTACGTACTTTAACGATGAATAATACTGTTAATAAAATTATTTTGTAATAATTCAAAAACATTCATGCAAAATTACTTTTACGCATTTTACTTCAAGAATGACAATTTTAAAATATATAGATTTTAAAAATATTACTTATTAGTACTATGAAACTATTCATATTGTTTTACGGTACAGTATGACTCTAGGAACTACGAAATAAAATAACAATAAATAATGTATGATAAATGATAAATCAAATGTTTTTGTGTTATTAGATTTTGAAACTGGTATCAAGCAATAGCATGCTCTTTGTGAGAATTTGTTAGTCCATATTAAAAATTTTTAAACACCGTTTATCGACTAAAAAATTAAAAAAATTTGGCTTTCCAAAAAATCTTTAAAATTTAATACAAGATTTATTATAAGTTGTTTTTGTTGTAGTAAAAAAAAAAAAATCAAAAACCGTTTGTCACAATTTTTATTTATAAGCATTAAAAGTTCAAATGTTTACAAAATATGTCAAAATCGCGAAAATTTGCAAAGAATTTTGAAGTTGAAAATTCATAAAATTTGTGTGATTTATATTTAAGGTTAGAAAACCCAACACAAGGTTTTCCATAACTTTTTCTTCAAATAACAGTAAAAAAAAACTCCAGCGTCATTATAGATAAAATTTTATGAACGTATGAAATTTATTTTTTTACGAAATCGAATAAAATAACGATATATTACAATCTAAATGTAGGTAATAATATAATATATCCTACTATAATTATCCTAAACTTACAAATCATATTCGTTCAGAATCGTTTTTCGTATACAATGATACCTGTCATTGCATTCAAATTTAACACATCCATTTTAATGACCTACTATACAGCAGAGTGATACCCACTTGCCTACTTTTTTTTATTTTTTCAATGAATATATTTCACATTTTTTTTACTTTATAGTAGCATACGATAAATCGAAAATTCTTTTATCGGCATGTGATGGAAATATAAAATGTGCATAACCTCGTATACTTGATTTTTTAACGATATTTGACAATCTAAAACCATAAGCATGTAATTGTTACATTTGTTACATAATATAATAAAGTAACTAATATAGCCACATAATAGTATGAGTCAATTTAATGAAATACAAGTTTATACAACTGGACGACTGATCATCGATTATGTACGTGTTTTATTTATTGATTCAATTACGGACGTCGTCTTTGTCGAGACTCATTGACTTATAATTAAAAATTCTAACGCAACCTTTAATGAATCCATGTAAAATCTAATATTGAAGTCAATGGCAGCTATACAAATGTTATCGATTCGAGGGACAACAGACGCACATACGTGAAATGTCATCACTCGAATTTTGGCCAACAATAGAAATATTAACTTGATTTATTAAGTATGTGCTATTTTATAACACAGAAGACTATAGGTACGCCAATAAGTGCATACAATTATTATTCTTAGTAAAAGTATTATTAATAATAATAAATTGTTCACAAATATATACAAAAGTACATGCAAATAATGGTGCCAATATTAATATTTCATCATGAATAATAGCCTTTTGCATAGACCATAAAACTGCAGTATACTTAGAAATTACTTTTAATTCGACACTTATAATACCATTTTAAGTTATAAAATACACGTGTAGGATATTATAAGAATTATTAAAAACTCATCCAATTTATGTTTCTCAAAAATAAGCTGTCATTAGTTTTTTTTATTTATGTCCTTTTATATATATATTAGCCAGTTAATTTTTCAATGTCTCCATGAATATGCTTCACTTATTTGATATAATAGTATTCTATAATACTCAAATTTATAACTCAGAGTCCTTTTTAACATAATAATTTTTGAAATATCATATTGAGAGATGATTCCATTCGAGTTATGCGTATAATTTAAAGTTAAATCTGTATTCTAAAATATTGATGAAACGCCTAAAATGTAAAAACTAATTTAAGTCAATGGCAGCTAAATAAATGAATGTTATCAAATCAAGGGACAAACATATACATAAAGTGTCATCACTAGTTCGTTGACAAGCGGTCGCAATTATAACTAATTTATTATGCGTTATATGATACGACAATAACTAGGTGAATGCGACTATAATAATATTAGGTATGTGTAGTTTAATGTTATAAAATAGATTTTTGCAAATTACGTAATACGTATTCGTAACTATATGAATAATATTATGGCTCCTAAATATATAATAAATAATAGTTTGTTTTTTTTTTTTAATATACTTTTTACATTTCAATGTTAATTATGAGTACCTATAGGTGCTAATTTTGATATGCAACTTGTACTTATACTTTCAAATTTCAAAGCACGTATGCAGGATATTATGAAAATTAAAAACTCACCCAATTTACGATTTTTGAAAAGTAGCTGCCGTTAATTGTTTCACATTGATACCCTAAAGCCAGTTATTATTTTTTTTCATGATCTTTCCTTAAATATGCTTCACTTGAGTACAATATTATTCTTTAATACTTGAATTTATAATTTAGAGTACTTTTCTAAATAATGCAGTTACTGAGTTATTTTAATCAATACTCTAAAATATAGAAAGAACGCCAACAATTTTTAAACTTAATATTATATAAAAGACAAAAAAAAATCACAGTTTAAAATTATATTTATATTTGTTATATTTTACATTAAATGCCCAATACTACAGTTTACTGAATAGTGAAAATGTAAATTTATAGAAAAACCTCGTTAGCCATATAACACAAGAAATCTTTTCACCTACTTTAAGCAGTTTAAGCGAGTGCTTATGTTGGAGACATTTGTGATTGTGACACTTGATATAAATTCAATACAGTTTACTGGCCCTCCCACATCCCATTAACGCATTTGTATTGTTACTTGATACTTGATGTAATACTTACTATTATCTCAAATAACATCGAAAACATTTGTATATACTATATCACTATAAGAAATACTTTATCATAAAGTATAAACGAAATACAATTATATCGATGAACGATTAATTGAATGTTAATAGTTGTTAATAGGTAGACATTTACTAAAAATATTCGATTATGATAAAATAAAACCTATTGCTTATTGGTTATGAACTATATAAACTCATAACTGATATTAAAAATTAAAATTAAATTTTTGTTGGTAATTTTATTAGAACTAAATAGTGACCTTTTATTAGTGCTTCTGTAGTCTTTAATAAAATAATAATATTTTACAAATTATTTTGTAATCTTTAAATATATATTTTAACTGTAAAGCGTTATAATATTGTTTAGTTATTATTGTTATTCTTAACTTCTAAGAGAATATCAGTACACATTTTTATTTTATATTTCTGACTTACCCGAAATATCATAGATAAAATTCATTTAAGTAAAATATTTTTAAGGATTTTTAGGTTATCCTTAAGTATTTAAAATCACTTATTATTAGAAATATAAAGAATAATATTTTTGAGGGTTTGAAACATCGATTTTATTTTTTATTTCATTCGACTTTTTTTCTACTTAAAAAATAAAATATATTGTTCTTGCCAATAAAATGGATAAAAAATAATATTGAGACACTAATTAGTCAAAAATAATATTCTTTATAATTTATTATTCTAAGGAAGAATTTTTTTTTTAATTACTTAAGAATCATAAAAATGGTTTCAAATAAATCTAAAGTTAGTATAGATGTAGGTCTGCGAGAAAAAACAAATGTTGCATTGACATCATCTATAAATATTTTTAATTATAACTATTATTTTAATTTTCATTGTTATATGTTATACTATTATGTTGAACGTTATTGCATTTTAAATAAATCTGTATTATGATTATATATAAAGTCCAATCTAAAATTGTATAACATCAATAGATATTTAAAGTATTTTCCACTTAAAAAATAATTTTATGGTAATAATTGTTTATTTAGAGAAAATATTGTTAGTAAATATTAATTATTGTTTACGATTTAAAAATAAAACAATTCACTTTTCTTTTAGTAGAATTTGTCAACATTGAATCATGAATTCTTTACATTAAAATAATGTACTAAATACTAATAAATTATAAATTACTTGAATACAATGAGACTTAAATGTTTATTAACAGCCACTATAATATAGGCAATTTTACTGCGTTTGAATGGATTACATAACCCCTCAAATCAAAATGTCAATACTGTAACCAAATACATTGTATTATGTGCAGTTATTGTTTTTCAATTATTATAATTCTTAAATATCGAAGAACAAAAAACAAGTACGGTCTATTTGTACAATACCAACCAATGTATTTTCCATATTTTCCATTTCGATTGAAAGCCACTGTATAAAAGTGAATAAAATATTACATTGTAATAATAAATAATAATTGTGTAAATAATAGATAAATCGTTTTATAGGTATGTCACAATTCAAAGACCCAGTGTAACATTAGGAAATATGCACATCGACCGGCTCAACAAATTTCGGTCACGTGCAATGATGGTCACAATAGTATTATAGCATAATATTATACTACCAACGATTCTTATAAATACAGTCATCGGTTACGCCTCTACACCAGTTATCAATTATTTGTTCGGCAGTAGTCTACAATATACACTTCATTCGCCTGTGTAGTTATAATATATAATATTAATTATTATATATACTAAACCGTTTTAAATACAAACAAACTTAACCACACTTGACAAAAAAATGAACACTAACACTGCGGTAAGTTTATATTCAACACAACATATTATATTAACCATCTTTCGTGTATTAAGCTTGCAGTGAAATAAATTAAATATTAGGTTTATGAATATAGTTTAAAAACGTCCATATCTACGATAAATTTACCTACAATATATTATTGTACCCACGAAATGTTCTTTCATTCAACGATACAGTATCTGCAAAGAATATTATTTTTTAATTTTTTACAATTTTTATTAGACAATAGTATACTGGATGATTCAATAAGCACGCTCAATCCTATTTTCACCCTTTAATGTATTTATTTAAATTCTGATGTTTGGAATTTTTAAGTTTACTTAAGAACCATATTTTCAAACATTCCGGTTAGGTATCAATCATTACCGGCCAAAAAAAAAGCTTTATTATGTTAAATGTCAATGGGACTAAACATTAAAAATAATACTATTTATTCTTATATGATTATTAAATCTAAAACAATTTATCAAGTGTTTTTGAAAGTTATTAAATTTCTCGCTCGTATTTTAGATTTTTTGGTCTGTATCGTTATTCGTTATTATAGGAATGGCCGTTTTCGCTATAAGATGATATCCACATATTAACATTATAGCGGTTGAAAGTGCTGTGCCAAGTGTGTATCGACGTTTTAAAAAACATTATTCTAGTATATTGTTGTTTACTTATCCAGTATAAAATATCACCGCACGTCATTGATATACTACATGTTGGTTTTTTTTTAAACTGTTAAACCTTTAAAAGGAACGAAAATAATTATATAAACTTTAAATTTTCATTAATAAAAAAACTATATTTGTTAATTTTTTACTCAAATACATATATACATAGAATCGTTAAATCCCGTATTAGTTACTGTTATAATTTTTAGATTATAGAATAAAATATGTGGTAATCGTAAAAAAAAATCAACATTTTATATAGTGGTCTACAAAACTAAGTAAATATAGGCAAGATCAATAAAATAAATTATTATATAGTTGCGGAACCCAAAATTTTCGGATAAACAATTTAGGAAAAAATCAACTATGAAAATTAATATTGACCACCTATAAACTTGACTATACCTTAAAATTATTAATTTTTAATTGTTATTATTATTATTTTCTAGTCACTGTTTGTGCTAGTCGCCTGTTGTCTTGTCACTATGTCCGCCACCGCCCCGTCCGGTTTGATACCTGTACCCTTAGCTTCAGCACCTATCGTAACCGCCCCTATCCAACCTGCAGTGGTCACCGCTTACAGTTCGCAGTACGTCGCCAGAAATTACAACGGAATTGCCGTTTCACCTGCTGTTGTTCCTCCCGCGGCCATCGTTACCTATCCTGCCGCAGCTCCAGCACCCGTCTACTCACCCACTGGACTCGCCTACCCAGGGCCACTGGTTCAAGACTATCTTTTCTAAAGATAACTCTCGATTTTAACAAATATATTGTAAATAATAATTAATAATGCATAAAATAAATAATGTCCCGCAAATATTGTCAAAACTGTTATTGAATACAATAATAATAGAAACGGTAATCTGTTAGTGAAACAGTTTTCGATAAACGATTTTTAATTTCCATGCGGACAAAGAAAACATTCTCAAAAACCCGTTTAAGTGGTTATTCCAATAAGCAGTATCAAATATAATAATAGTCCGTTTGTTTGTAACTCGCGTCATGTAATAACGCGTAGTAAGGTACTATATAGATTTATCAATTATTACTTACTTACCTACAGTTCTATAGTATATACATACTGTGCGGTGTATAAAATATCCATGTGTACGGAAACGGAATGATCATGTACAAGAAGTAACTTCAGATCAACAATGTTTGAACGATTTTACATATCATTATTAGGTATGTAGTGATGACGTGGTATTAATAATGATTAATAATAATAGTAAATAGTGTATTGATTGTTCAAAAAAAAATCGTGTGAATAATGATTTACCATGGTGCGTAATATTATTCTTATATACGTATTATGACATAATCGGTTAAATCACATTATTTAGAGTATTTTTTTTTTAATGTTTGACTAAAAAACTACACTAATCAATAATTACACATATCGCTGTATTAATAATAAGCAATAAGGAGAGACGTTTCCTCGTGACATTTTATAATGGCACAAAGATATCATTTTGTTCATCCTTCTGTTTTAATCCCTAATTCATAGTATATTGCAACATGTTTGTTAGCCTATATTTTATATATTTTATAATATAATTTTATGGCTATTAATGAAATTTATTTTACTATTAGTTATGCTGTAGGTTTAATTAATTGTATGGTATTATAACTTCGTAAGTTTTAGATTTCAAATACTCTGAGTCAATTGTAGCGTAGAATTGCGAAGATGTTTAATTTTTCTTGTGATAGCTGTGAGCCGAAAACTGTATATTATGACGGAAAGGTGTTTAACTTTTTAGTTTAACATAATGAATAATTTTTCAAATTAACAGGAAAAAACTGAAAGATAGTACGATTGCAAATTAACCAATAGTTATCTAATAATATTTATTATGTATCTGTTGGTAAAATTAACCAACTAGATTTGTATTACATTGCATATAGAATAATAAATATTTTATATAAATACATTTTAAAACGTTCTAATTGCACATTTTGCAGGTATTGAATTGTAAACTGGATTTCAATATTACTACCAGGGACGTATACAGGGAGGTGTTTTGGGTGTTCAAACGCCTCCCGAAATATTTGGTTTTTGTATGGTTATTTACTTATTCTATCTTAATGTTAATTGTCATAATTATTATTATACATTGATAGACAGGTATGATGTTACAGGGGCTAGTTAAACTGAGTCCGAAATACCGTTTTTGTGGTATACTGAGTCCCGGATTTTAAAAGATATAAGGTAAACTGAGTTCCTGATTATAATAGGTTTAGTTTCCAAAACAGCACATTTTCTTTCTCACTTTTATAGGCTTAGTACTATCTGTTATGTCAAAAAAGCGTGGTTAAAAATGTGCTTTTTTTGCTTTTAATATCTAGTATTATTTACAACGTTGTACATAAAAATCACAATTAGTTATGTATATAACTGGTGTGGTTAAAAATGTGCTTTTACTCATTGTAAATGATAACGATTTCTAGTCATCGAATCGAACACTGATTTTTTTTCTAATTACCTAGTTGCATTGGAAGAATGTGTCTGTAGACTTAAATTGAAAAAAGAAAAAAGTATAAAAAAGTCCCCCTCTTAAAAGTATAAAACGAGTACAAAATAATAAAAATCCTCGTTAAGATATTAAAATGTAATATTCACTTTTCCGTTATAGGTACTACATGTTATACATACAAATAATCGTCTATAGAAAATAAAAAAGGCGTTCATTGCTATAATATCTACGGCCGTTAAGAATAATGAACATCACACTATAGCTGGCTAGTAATAAAAAAAAAAAAAAATCGTTTTAATCGTCGTCTGAAAGGCACGGCATCAGACGAAATCAGAATTTAGTTAATTTGCAATTCAGAGTTCAAACGTCAAACACCACAGGAGATTAAATGGCTGCAGTCTACGAATCAGCCAACATCGACGAAATCGAATACACCGATTCGCTGTTGTTATTAATGAAATCATCGGTAATCGTATATTATATCGTTATCGCAATACAACGATTTCGTGCACTGAAGATACAGCAATTGACGAACCGACGACGTACGTAAAATTGCAGTTCTCAGTTGAAGCCGTCGGATAGGTCGACAGAGAGAGTATAGGTACCCCCGGGAAAGAGGAGGCACGGAGTCTGGCAATAAGTCACCAACGCGCGTTTTCCGGCATCCCGCGGTGTGACGAGTGTGACGGGTGTCGGTTATGGACGCGTTAGACTTACCCCACTGTGCACGGCGGCCAGCCGAACGGCACCCGCCTTTTACAATCGCGCGGCCCGTCGGCGCGACACGGTGGCTGTATTATAAGCGGTACCGCGGAGTGGACAACGGTGCCATACCTCATTGACGGCACCAATAGCGGTTATAGCAATCGTTATTAATTTACGAGAGATCGACAATTAATCGTTACGTAAAAATGCGACCGACTGCTCGATGCGTACAAAGGTATGACGACAAACGGTATAAAAGTCGGGGGGGAGGGCGACGGAACAGCCGGCGAAGAAGCCGGACAACGACGATAAAAACATTAAAAACGTACTAAAGCGTTTAACGTTGAGTAAGTTGCCACGAAGCGGGGGGGGGGGCACACTGGGACGCATGTCAAAATAAAATCGTCCGGGTGTACGACGTTTACCGGTCGCGACACGGCCGGCGGAGGCTGACGAACGGCCGAACGCAATCGAAGACGCATAAAAATAATACGGTGACCGATAAAGCTGCCGATCAAAATCGACAAAATTTCAAATGGTATTGGTCAACCATATGTCTTTGAACGTAGTGACAATGTCTAATCGCAGTGACACGGCGGTATACTGAACGATATCCTTATATACGTATAATATATATCCTGACTGTAGCCGTGATGGTGACGATATATATTATATTTATTATGTATCAAAACGCTGTGGTGACATCACTGACATCGGGTCACGGACTATATGTGATATTAACGTCAATACGTCATTGATAACAATAATAATAAGCACAACGGAACAATTACATGGTGACCGGCCGGCGTTTGCATCACCGGCGAACACGCGCGATTTCGATGTGATGCGTCGTCCGGTAATAGTGAATTTGACGGGCCGTAGGTATTCACAACGAAACCGATGCACCACCAATAATACACGAGGTTGACTCATACATATATATATATATATATGTGTGTGTGTTTGTGTGATGGCAATGCAAATTACATACCAAGACGTTAGACAAATGGTGAATCGTCGGGCGGTTATATCGGGTAGTAATTTACTACCTTATAATTATATAAAATTAAAACAATATTTTTTATATAAAAATTAGTTTTTAATTAACAATACAGAATTTTCAAATTTTCAAAATGCAGAAAATTAGATGCTATTTAATTAAAAAAAGTAACATATTAATATGATTCAACAATACCAAAAGGTCAGAACTGGACAGACTCATATACGAATAACGCGATATCTTGCGCAGATGCTGATGAGTTGTGGCCATTGGTTATCTCTCCACATTCTCCAACTCTTCCGAGGTGACGAGTGGCTGGTGCATGTCTTCGAAAAGCGATAATTGTATAACTGGCAACAAGTAATTGCTGCAGCGATTGACTACGATTTTCTATGTGGCACAATGTCGTTTAATTGCGTTCGCGATGATAACTACGAAAACAGTGCAGACTACGAACCACCGCCCACCAAAGTGCACAGATTCGGAATCTTTCGTACGTGGCCGCGGCGTCGGTCACAAAGGCTTCTTGGCTATTTACTTTTAGTGAAAATGTCAAGTATTTTTAGTTATTCGTTTTTGAGTTACACAAAAAAACAAAATCGACTTTGTCGTAAACTGTATTTGCATACAAATTACTGTTTTTCCTTAATTTCGGATTCTGAGCGAAGTAATGAATGTATTGATTTTACAATAATGTATGTTTATCATGTGTCTATGTACACAATAAGTAAATGATAAGATTTTTCAACTTTTAACTTTGAATATGTTTTTGGATAAAACATTGGATCTAGCACATACTTTTAAGAGTTCAAAATTAAAAATTTCTAGCACATTTTTTATAATTGGGGAAAAAAACAAAAAAATAAGGAAAAACTGGAATTTTTACGCAAATCCAATTTTCAATTATTTATATTCAATAATATTTTATATTCAATTAAAACCACAAAACGTTTAATTGTTAAATTGTTTAATACCTTTTTTAGACTATGTAAAATAAAATTACAGTTTTTAATGAAAAGTAAAGATCTATTAATATTAAATCATACACAAAATACAATTTTTAATTGAATCGACTTGTATGTATTATGAATGCATTTATTTTTATCATATTGCAAGCATAACAAATATTGAATCATAAAGCTATACCTACTATTATTGTTTTCTTCAATAATAATAAGTTATTATATGTTTATTAAATTTGACCAAGCTTGATAAAAAAAAAAAATTCAATATTTAATAATATTATCAGGTTCACACAATCATACAATAAGTGCACTAAAATACTAAATAAAAATAAAAAATTGTTATTTTATACTTGGGTCTAACTTCTGTGTATAAGGAACAAATCACACTAAAATATACGTTTGGACTAATTTATGTTTTTAGACACATAGATTTATAACATTTGTTTCTGATCGTTTTGTAAAAGACTTTACAACTACATTATCAAAGAGACTGAGAGAACATAGCATGTTGAATTCAAATTATTTGATCGATAATTAGATTCCAAATGACAGCGATTTCCCACCCAAAAGCTGGGCAACATTAACGACGTAATTAATAAAAATGAACAGTAAATAATACTCAAAAGGCCCTCGTGCCATACTCGGTTGAAGGCCTGAGATATGTCTAAGAAAAAAGTTGTGCAGTAACATCTTTTTTTCGAAAGATGTGCTAATAGCATCAACTATTCTATGAGCTTGATGTATTGTGCTATTTTTAACTCTGAAACCGGAAGTTTATTGGTTGCGAACATATATGGAGAAAAACGTTTAAGAATAAATCTTTCACGGAATTTAGAAAGGTAGGGTAAAAGATTTTACAATATAAATGAAAGTTGGAAAAACTTCAGAGAGTCCACGTGAACCGAGACAAGCACGTGTTTGTTTTTGTTTTTTTATTGAGTCAAGTACTACTTCTTTTAAGCAGATTCTGCATTGGAAGTAGAGGGTTACATATTATTAAAAATATGAATTATATACAATAAATAAACAATAAAAAGAAAAAGGAAACAATTTTTTTTTAATTTATGTTTGATTAGTTCCAAAACAAATTGTTATATTAAATAGCATTGTATTAATAAAAGTAGGACTTAAATATTTAATGAATCTTAAGGCAATATTTTTATTTGCATAATTTATTTTCAATTAAAAATTAATCGCAAATTTGTATAGAATAAATTCACCGGTAGTACATCGTATTCTACGTGCGTGGTAAAGTTGCCCCCCACCCACAAAATAATCTTTATGGAATAAAAAACTCAGTTAAGTTAAGTTAAATATTTTTTGGTTCAATTAAATTCAAAGTTAAGTCAATAGACTTATTAATACATCAATTAAGTTTAAAGTTAAGTTAATAAGTTAAAAAATGTATAAAAATGTAATTTGAATAAAAAATTTCAAAAGAATAAAAAGTTTAAAAATTTTTCTAGAGAGGTTTGAAGTTACTGGGTTAAAATAGGAGGCTAAGTTAAGTTGCCCCCCTCCCTCTTGTAAAATGTTTTTTTCTCGGAAAACCAAAGCCATGCAAATTCTAAAAACTCCATAACAAATTCTAGCAAATAAGTAGCAATTTTCTAAAAAGGCTTGAAGTTCCTGAGTTAAAGTGGAGGGGTTACGGTGAAGTTGTCCCTCCCAAATAAAAAAAAATTTTCTGGGGAAATCAAAACCATGCAAATTCTAAAAACTCCATAGCAAGTTCTAGCAAATTAGTAGCAACTTTTCTAAAAAGGTTTAAAGTTCCTGGGTTAAAGTGGGGAAGGGGCATTTTCACGGACGTCTATAGCGTGGAGGATAAAATTATTACCATAACATTATTTCATTAATATCGATCAGATTTAGGTGTGTAGTAGTCCGGTGAGCAATTTTCGAAATTTCCTCGTATTTCTCTATTCGTATTTAATTCCATATTGTTCTGCTATCGCTTACATACCTATTGGCTATTCGTATTGTTTTTCACAAATTTCCCTCCTAAACAACCCTCCTAATACTCTAAATCGGTATCCCCTCCACCTTATTTTGTATAATAAATTAAAATTAAACCTTATCGATAATAATTCAAAAATAAGCCCTGTCACTGAACGTCAAAATCGGGGAAGTAAACCTTTATTTTCGTTTAGATTTGATTAATTTTTAAAATAATATCAATATAATTACAAATCTATAGTTAAAAAGAGGATGCATATTGAAACGATACCTTCAAGTGTAGTGAAATGTGTTAGGCACAACCAAAGTAATTAATAAATATCGTTTAAATAAATTACTGAATAATTTTAGTACTGTACAATTTTCTATTAATCCGTTCATATAATAATAGTTTATGTGAGTAATATGACGGTGTTAACATTATTTAGTTCATTAAATTTACAAGATAGTTTTTATTTTTTCAGAAATTTCCGAAAGAAAACTTTTCCAAGTCAGCAGCAGCCACACAAGTGTTTTTCGGTTGACTTTTCTTACATGACAGTACAGAATCCTTGCACAAGTCAACACACGTGATCTTACAACAATGAATAATATAATAACGTGAACAAATAATTCATTTATATAACATAACATCTCTGATCTCATGTAGGTTATTGCGTATTTACGTATAACTTAAATTAAAATTAGCGCTGAGAATTAAATGTTCTCAAAAATCTCGAAAAGTGAACTAAAAATTTTAAAACGGTTATATAAAAACGTGTTTTTACATTTTAAAAATGATATAAAACGGAAACTTGTTGAAAAAAGTGGGTTTTTCAGAAGAAAATTATAAATACTCGAGACATTAAAATAGAAATATTGTCATTGCCTTTTTGATAATTTGTTTATATTAAAACAAATATTGACGAATATTGCACATCTACAGGTACATTAAGCTGGCATTTCCGGTTGAAAAATATCTTCAAAACCAGTATTAAAATTTGTTATTTATTATCACCTATAACTGTAGATACATTCTTATAATTAATAATTATGCCACGGATTACTAAAGTAAATACATCTATACCTAGATTATCTTGCATAAATTTTTTTAAACACGTCGTTGATGGTATAATATGTGTTAGTGTAGTCAGGTAGAAAATTAAAAGTCAACCTATCTATTGTTGATAGGGAAGTTTTGAAAAATAAAAATGAAATTTCTGTTAGTAAAAATATGTATAACAAATATTATATTGTTCGCAATATTAATATTATAGTATATTTCAAGAGTTATATTTAAAATCAACAATAAAAAAAAAATCAATAAAACTATATTATATTACCTAACAAATATTATGTAGAATAAATACAATTTTTTGAAATAAAAAACTTTATACAGTTAAGCTTCTACAATAGTTATATATTTTAAAAGTACGAATCGTATTTTTTCAATGTAGATATTATAGTCATAAACAGGGCCGTTCCGGGGATTTGTACACACGGGGAAAATAACGTATAAATACACCTCATTCACAGTAACATATTTTTTTCTTACAATTTTAGTGATTAAACTTTATATGCTTAACATTATAATAATTTTACTTGAAGTAAATTTAATTCTTAAAATCTAGTTAATAGATAATTTAATTTAAAACTAAATATTTAAACCAAATAAATCGCTCTGCTATGTAGTAGGTGTTGAGTGTACCCCGTTTTTAATTCGGTCAGTCAGTCTTAATTGTTTATTATATTATATAATATATATTTATATTACTAAGATTTTTCTCGTATAAGTAATAGTATAGCTTAAAACGAATCAAAATATTTTAAAATTCCTATGTGTATTTTTAAATAATAATATACATAACTAACTGCAAAAAATGTCGAATACCATCTACGAATAACAATAATATATAGCTAAAATGGGTTATATTTTTAGTTTAAAAAATTAATTTTGTCTAAATTTTAGCTTTAAATGTTTATAAAAAAAAAATTATGCCAATATAATCATTTGATGGGGGTTAAATTTCTACAATTAATATATCTTGAGTATTAACAAAACGCAATAAATCATATCAAGAGAAATCGTAATTTTTACGCGTGAATTTTTAATTTAATAAAAATGTACACTTTATCAGACGCTCATACAAATTTTTGCTGAAATTACGCTAAATTTTTTTTATTATTATTGTAAGCAGAGCTTATGTAAAACATTGTACTGAGTTTTAAAATCTTATAATAATTAAAAACGGTATGAATTTTTAAGTACAAAACAATATGCAATTTTTTGCAATTTTGATGAACTTCGTAAAAATTTTAACTTTACACACAAAAAAATTTAACATTTGAACTAATACAATAGAAAGATCTGTGTAAGGGGGCGGTGGTGTGGTTGTTGATGGGGATGAAGGAAGGGGTGTGTAGTCACGTACTTTCTAAAATAATCTCTAATAGTTAATGGTAGGTATTTAATATATTTTTCAGTCACGTTTTGGCAGTCGTGTTCAATATTGTTTTTTATTATGTCTATTTATATAAATGAATACTTTGTAAATATCACCTACGACTTATGATATGTACCTATTGATAGAGAATAATATTATCTAAATCATCACAAAAATAGTAAACAATGTTTAATATTTATGGAATATAGTTTATGATAAATAATGTATCATATTTTAACGATAAGTTGTTATCCTCGAATACCTATGAAATAATAAATAGGATTACCATACACAGAGACTAATACTATGAATAAATCAAGATCATATTCAAAGCTTAATACTTCAAAAAATTTAAAACAGTAATTTCACATCATAGTATTTATTTTTATTGTTACATTTCAATCGACATCTATTTAATTCATACGAAACACATTAAAATCACACGCTAATTGAGAGGCATAGTAATTGTTACATTGAAGTTATAATATGTACTATAGTCTATAGGGTATAGATTAATAATAATGTTTCATATATTTCAGTATTATAAATCTCTCTTATATTTTTAATAGTAATAATTATTTTTAATTCAAACTATGCTATTTAAAATACAGCCAAATTAAAAATGTTTAAATGCTATCTTGCCAAGAAAATCGTGTAAGCCTAATACATAATAATATCATAATATCGTCTAATACACTAGATTTAAAATAGGAAATGACTACGAGGGTCAAACAATATTTGTACAATGAAAAATATTTAAGTTTAGTTTATACTATTCCAAAATTACTGAAATTAGGAAATATTTTTTTTAATTCATAGCTATAATAAGCGTTCGTTTAAATATAAGATAGTCCAAAAAATCCCTACAAATAAAAAATACTTTTGGTCTAAAAACATGCGGGGAAACGTTTAGCTATAGATAATAATATTTATATATAATAAAGGATACGATTTATGGATGTTAGGTACCTATTGCTATTTTTTGGTTGCTCTATTTTTACATTATAATATGTATATACCTAATATATATGGGTGTACATGAATTTTGTTTCGACTCCGCAGATTATTGAGTCCACTGAGCCTCAAAAACGTTAAATAATATAATATAAATATTTAAAATTGCAAGTGTTAGCTTATTATATCATAATAAAAACGTGATATTGGAACATTCTTTTTAAAAATAATTTAAACATTTAAAAATCTAGCATTACGACTCATCGCGTCATAAATTAATTATTAAAAAAAAAAAAAAATAATAATATAAATTAATGCAGTATAAAATCTATCCATCAAATGGCTAGTTTCTGTCGATTTAAGACTCAGTGGAACAATATAGCCAATAATATTATATACCTTTTTTCAAACCATGATGTAACGGCGGAATAGATGAATGTCCAACATAGATAAATAATATCCACGCGTGACCAACGTGCAACGGGGTGAAAGACGTCACGAAATTCTCAAATGATACTGAGGGATGAACAACGCTCTGCATCCACGGAGTGTCTTGACAGACGCAATCGAGGAGGCGGTGGCGGTGGAGGTGATACGGAAATATGAAGATAACCGGAAGTCGTTGTCGTGTACGTAGTAATAGTCGATGAGGTTCCAAAGGTGTAGCGGATACGGCGATAGAACGGTGGCGGCGAGTTTGGTTCACATGGTGGTTTTCGGGTAGACGGGAACCTTTGACGGGAACCCGGACATGCCGATGACGTACTTATAAGTGGTCGGCGGCCGGAGGATGCTCTTCACAGCTCTCTTCTGGCCACGTCCCTTGCTCTCACTCCTGACCATCCTATCAATGACGGTGCGCAACGATTTCAACCACTTGCCACTGTTCACCCTGCCGTTGCCGCCACCGCCACAGTCGCTGCTACTACCGTTGCTGCTGCCGTCGCCGCTAAAGCAGCCCTCGTCGGCACTTCCACACAAAGAGGTGTTGGCGCCCACGCAGCTGATGCTGTCCTCGGACCAACTTCCGGAATCGTCGTAAAAATCGCTGCCTCTATTTCCGCTGGAATTTGAGTCGTCGCCACTACTACTGCTGCTTCCACCACCCCCACCCCTACCACCGTCTTCGTACATCACCAGTTTGCAGGACATGTATGAACCGCAATCGCGTTCTCCGTCCATTGGGTTGGTAGTGTGGTCGTTATAGCTCGGCATGACGTGATCGGTGGCAGTGTCCTGGACCGTTACTGAAACGAATGGATTTCGGCGAGTGACCGTTATGGTTACAAGAGCGACCTATATGATATAGAATATACACCCACTCGGTTTTTGATTTACTGCGGTCACCACTTCAGTATATAATATAATAATATGTTATGATATTACCTATATTATGGTTTTATAATTATACGATATTATTGTACCTCACTGTAAATGAACAAACGGACGCAAGTGAACGACTGTACGGCAGTATCGCCGGCTCCGCAGGTTTTATACAGCTGCGGCACGCCATGCGGGTCCACGTGAACGGCCCACAAGTCACGCGCACCGGAACAGCGCTGAGGGGTCGCGACGACGCGGCGTGTCGCAGGGCCGCGATGCAGAGACGCCGCGCATACACCAGTTCACCGTACACGTGACGCGGCTTTTCGGCGACTCGCGTGTTCTGTAATTATTATTTATCGTTTACCATTATGTAAACCGTCGCCAACTAATCCTTATACTGTACAGCACGTGTACATGGCCAACGTTATACGTGTGACTCACGATGACCAACGAGTGCAATAAGCAATGTGATCGACTGAGGTTGATCACTTTTATTTTAGATTTTGAGCGGAACAATATAAGTGTATTGATTTTTACAATGATACGTTTGTTTTTATTTTGATCATGTGTACACACGATAATAATTAGCCGATAAAATGCTTCGACTTTAAATGTAATATTGAACGTAGTTAGTAGTCTGTAGAAGTCAGGATTAAAAATTCTCAGTGATTTTTTTGTTTTTTAAATCGGGAAAAATCAAAGTACAGTGGTAATTTTTACGCAAATCCAATTTTTGATAACATCGATTCTGTTTTTTTTTTTGTGAAACTCGAAAACAAAATCCATAGGTACTTAAAATTTTTACCAAATGGTTGAATTATTATCTGTTTACGAACAAATTTTCAAAATATTTTTAGATAGGAAAGAATATCGATTTTTTTTTTATAAATATCAAATAAAAATTATTTACAGTAGAAATATTTGAAAATATACAAAGCACCTCATAAGTTTTTAGTTTCTCAATTAAAAAATATCAAAAGTCACCTTATTTTTTTTTATTGCTTAAATTTTAAATTTCAACAAAATTAGTCAAAATCTTAAAATTGTACAAATTATTTTGTAGTTAGAAATTTATAAAAATGTATATTTTTATATCAAATATTTGAAAATTTGACAAAAGGTTTTTATATGTTTTTCAAATAACATATAAAAAATTTTTTTTTCCGAAAAGCCAAATTAATTATTTATGAGCATTTGAAATACGAGTTATTACGGCATTGGATATTCCTCCGTAAAATAGTTATTTCTCTCTTATTTCTCTCTTGGTTTAATTTTTAATATTTTGTTGTAAAAAAAAAATAACAGCAATAACAAAACACTTAAAATATACGAGTAGTATAAGAAAAAGTTTTTAGTTTAACAAATAATGTTTATAAATTATAAAAAAATAATTTAGGTACATGTTTATTTATCCTTTAAATAAGTCATCAAAATTCGAGTTTAAAATGTTTATAAAAAATAATTGTTTTTATATATTTATTAAATTGTATGGTTTTAGTATAAACTACTTATGAGGTATCTTTTATTATATTTTCAAAAATCTTGATCCATTGAATACATTTTTATCGACATTCATAGGATTAAAAATCAATACGATTTATAGATGTTATAAGTTGAACATTTGTCAAGCCTATAAATAGCTCAAAAAGAGCTCAAGATTTTTGAAAATTTTACCATTTAATGAAAATAATAATATAAAAATTTGTTGAAAATTCCAAGGATGCACGGGTATTTGTTTTTTAATTACAACAAAAAGTAAAAAACGGTTGGGACAAAACAGTTACTATACGTGTAAACGAATATTCACCATATTTTAATTTAGAATTTAAATATATTCATATTTAATAAAAATGTTTTTCTTTACAATTTGCCAAAACAATGAATGATTTAATTTAAAAAAGAGTAATATTTTATTCCATAATTATATTACGGTTATTGGCTGTTTAAATAGACTTATTTTATTTTGTTATGTCGCTCCTATAGAGTGTACTAAAATAATTTAGGCGTTTTCCTTCAATTTATCAACCTACATAGACAGATCCACATCATGGAATTTCGATTTTTTTAAATTTTATCGTTGCTTGTAATTGCTTTCAGTGCCGCATAATATCATAAATATACCTATCACTTGTATATCTTAACAGTTTGATGTAGGTGTATTTTAGATTTTTACTATATACGTACGTTGCAGATATATTTTAGCTTTAAACTACAGGAATTTAGTACTTTTTCAGCCTTATGAGTTTTTTTATTGATGTCCTTATCGTTAGTAATTACTAATACGCGAAACGAAATAGTAGCTAAGAGTCTAAGACTAAAATACTGGGTTTTCTATTAACCTTTATTATCGTTATTTATCGTTTAAATAGGTAATTATTGTACATCGAAATCAGTCTCAAAGAGTTTACTAAATAGTAAATGGTAACGGGGCTCAATAAATGATATAATGATTACTACATTTTTTACACTGAAGGCAAAATAAAATAATTTTAACCCTACTATTACAAATATGAGCATAATGAATAATTTTTTGAAGAAAAAATATAATACATTTTTTGAGGGTGGGGAAATGTGGTGGGCTAACTCCCCCTCTTATTATGCTACGAAGTAGAAATAGAAATGTACCTACCTTGTGTGATGCTATAACGCTACTACAATTTTATCAAAATATCATGAAAGTATGTATAATCCATTATAAATAACAATAAAATAGAAAATCATTCTTTTAAAATTCTATTAAATATCAATTTATCAATTTATCAAAGTGTATATTTAAATTAAATTCGAAATATAACTTCATAATTAAAATTGCTTGTTGTTAAATCTATGTTGAATCGCAAAAATCTTTGGCCAACGATTGTGTGTGTGAAATGTGCCAAGAATATTTGCATGTGCTTACTGTTATGCGGCGACCACGTTCATGCACAAACACGTGTTCTACCGCACGAACAAAATATATGTACCGATATGACGTACAAGGTACAACATACATTTGTAATAGAATCTACTACCTTCTAAACGGATTTGAAACACGTAGCACCTGCAATGTGATCACTGATCACGTTAAATGGCGTAACCCACGCGGCCTATAATTATACATACACCAGGTATTAGAAAATACACGTTTTCCGATTTAATATTTAAATTCATAATTGATTAGAAGTTTTAATAGAATTGGATTTTTTTGTCTATAACATAGAATAAAGCCATTTAGCTATGAGATGACAATGTATATTTCCTATCTAATAAATGGTGATTCCCGTTACATTTAATTGCGATCGAGATTCGAACGTTTAACCCATGACGATTTCGGGCGTAACACCATTGCACTCGCCCTACTTTTTTACATGCAAAACGAATTTTAAACGTACCCCCTGGCTCAAGTCTATAATATCGGTATTACCCTTATTGCCTTTATTGGAATTCTAAACATTTGTCATATATTTTTTCATAAACCTATTATTTTATACATATTAGAAAAATATGTTTATGAAAAAAATAATATGAAAAAGTATGAATAAAGTGTACAGTCGAACTTGATTAACTTGGGCTTTTACTTCGACTTCGAGTTAACCAAATTCGACTTTATTTTTAAATAATGTATTGAAAAAATTTTAGAATACCCATGTATAGGC
Organism: Rhopalosiphum padi; assembly: GCF_020882245.1. NCBI lineage: Eukaryota > Metazoa > Arthropoda > Insecta > Hemiptera > Aphididae > Rhopalosiphum > Rhopalosiphum padi. The sequence continues at coordinate 33,270,052 of NC_083598.1, forward strand.
TCGAGAACAATAATTGTCGTGTGTTTTTTGCGGGTAAAAAGGTATAACAAGTTCAATCGTGTTGCGTTTTTCATAAGTAAAAAAGTGGGGTAGGCGGAGTCGTATTTAACCGGACAATTTGCTAACATGATAATACTTCTAGTGGTAAAATTAATTCGTAAAACTCATTTGATTCAATTCTGCCCACTAATCATTCAATTATTTGATTATTTAACTTTTTGAATACTAATCATTCAATTATTTCTATCACTTCATTCTATCCGTGAGCTGAGTGGGCGGGTACGGTTTGTGATTTAATGCGAGTATTGCTACTCTATGTGCACTTACTTGTCAAAAAATAAACCTTGGACTAAATATAACGGCGATTCTTAGTTTCAAAAGAAATAATGGAAACCATATTGTGTAATTTGTGGATATAAAAATATTTCTCTTGGTCGTTTTTTTTTTTTTTTGGAACTTTATTAAGACCAATCTACCGATTGGAGCACTTCAATTGATAGGTTTAATTAGAAATATTACTAACTTGTAAAAAAGTTATCTTAATCCTCAGTAAGTAAAAAAATATTTAATGAAAACTATTTTATTTTTTAAATTAGAACAATATAATTATATTCGAATAATAATTAAAATTTTGAGACAAACATTTTTAAAAAGCTGCCTGAATAAATTCATATCTCTAATAGTCTCAACAATCAGAATAATTGTCGATATCAAACACAAACGACATATTATAAACTTATCGATTTCACGTCCAAAATTAATTTATGTGTAAATGTAAAATGTAAATAAAAATTTGTGTCCGTGACTGTAATGTTAAAAATAACGACCAGTGAAATTTTGTCCGCAACCACTATGCAGCTTGCAAGTGTATAGTCTATAATAATATTCTGATAACTTATAGAAAGTTTGTTTCTTTATAAATAATTCTTGTGACCGTTATTTACCTGCTTATTTTAAGTGAAATGTATGATTCTGCAGTGTTATACTCGAACTATACGCATTGTACCTCGAAATCACGCTTTTACTTCGTTAAAAAAAAATTAAAATTATATAAAAGATTTACTTACATAATATATATTTATCTTTAACTAATTAACGTCTAAGACAATTGTAACCGATTTTTATAAGCAAATAATTATTTAAATTATTTATTTCTGTTAAGATAATATTTATTTAAATAAAATTAAAAAAACCATACTAATAATTGATAAAAACTTGAAAACTAACGGCATTATATAAGTAATTAAATAAAGTAATATGCACTTTCAATGCAGTTATATGAATTCTCGCGACTACAAAAAAAAAAAAAAAAATTACAAATTTTAATGGATAGGTATAAAAAAATAAACCATTGTCGATGATAAACTCAGCAAGACTTTTAAATCGTTCGTCATTGGTACCACGGGGAATGTAATAATATTGGTAGAACCTATTTAAGTATTATACTAGCTATAGTCAATCGCAACTTTTCAATTTAAAATATTTATAAGCAATGAGTACAGATTATTTTTATTGTACGACACTATACCCAATATTTATGTGTATTTGAAATAATTCTGATTATATTCTGTTCAAATATATTATATTTTATATATTATTATACATTACAGTGGCATAACCACGATTTTGATAATAATTTATTATACAATATACATATTATACTACTGATAATTTGCTATACACGGGGGAGGCTTAAATATACAGGTAACCTTTTTTTAGGACTTTTTCAGCGGCCTTCGTGCAATTTAAAATTTTAATACTAATTTTAATACTAGGTACAAAGTAATTTTTACTTAATACATTCACCGAACACCGCATACATGTTTAACTCAACCTCTCTTCTCTGACTACGGAACTGAATTTAATCAAACCTTTTAAGTTATAATTGTCTACGTGACAAATATCACACTGTCTTAAACATATACAACGTAGCACTTGAAATGATAAGATTTATATATAAAACTAATTAAAGCTGAACGAAAATAAATTTCTCCCGAGGCTAATTCATTTTTTTTTAAACTATTTTCCCATTTAATTGATATGATATCATTTTTAAAAAATATTTGGAAAATTTTGGAAAATAGGAACATATTTTTAAAATAAAATTAAACGATATTTCGTGATGTCACAGTAATTATATTTTTTTATTAAACCCTTATAAAATTAAACTATAATAATATACTCATATAATCACTTTTAAAGTGTAGACTGTTTATAAAACCAAATACATAAAATGGATTTATTGAACCTCGAATAATCAAAATATACTGTTGTATTTCGATGATATGGAAATTAAATATCAATTATATACTCAATCTTTATTTGCAAAAATTGTATTGCCATTATTCAAACAGTTTTCTTGATTTAAATATTGGCTATTTTTTTTTTTTACCAATCAAAAGTTTCTACGTCTGGTCATTGACTTTTTATTAAGATAAAATTGTACGTGTATATAATATTTGAATAATTGAAATATGCATTTCATTTTTAAACCTTACAGTTATATTCTCGATAATTGCTATATATTAATATTTATAATCAATTTACGAGATTCGTTTTTTTTAATTCATAAAATTGTGTGACATGTACGGTGCATATATGATTCATAATACATAATGTAGGTGGTACCAAGAACGAACGCATAAAATTAGTATAAGTTCAAGTATAGACCTACATATGTGTGTCATAGAAATTTAAACGCAACGACATGACGTGTTAACGAATATTGTGTATTTTTGTTTTAGATTGTTTTGTATTTTAGAAACAAATGTTTACGACAGTATTCACTTTAAGTACTTAATATTGTTATTTCATCTCGTATCGGAGGAGTTTGTATTATTATTATTTTTTTTTTTCATTAATTTCATTTTATTTCTAAATATTGAAGTGTTATTCCACGCACGTATACATATTATATCATGAAAAAAAAATCATTATAATTCAGTAGTTTTCAACCTTTTTAACCATGCGGCACACTTCATCTCCTACAACATTTTTGTGGCACGCCAATCCATGTAATATGTGAAACATATTTTATATATATATACCAATATATACAAGTAAATACATACTTATAAAACTATTGATAGATTTTTCGCGGCACACTTCAATAGTGCTCACGGCACACCGGTTGAAAACCACGGCATTAGATGATTAAATGTATTTTTTACTCGACTATTTACTAAATATTCACAGTATAAGTTTAAGTTGTGTTAATGTTAAATATATCATAGCCCATAGGTGACATAGGTAATAAAATTATTTTAATACGCTTCGTAAATGTGTATATACGTTTTTATAACAGTTGCATGTCACAGTAATAATTCTACAATATAAGACTATGAATAATGTGATTGTGTATGATATGTTTACGAAGCAAACAGTTCTTAAATATTTAATGTACATTTCAATGAAAAACTTTTTTATACTGTATTTATTTAACTTTCGTTTTTATGACCAAATCAAACACCTAATCAGTTAGTTAATTTTACCTAAAACAGCTACATCAAAACATTTTGTGTCTGTAAATCGTAAAAACTTTACATTCAAATGATTTAAATTTAATATTTTCGTCTTTTATGCACATAATAATTTTAAACAGCCACTATTTGATTATATTATAAGAGAAAAACAAAATTCATGGTACATCTTTTGTAGTTTTGATTCAATTACGCCCTTTATTATTCATTACAAACATGGCAAAATTGATGACAACCTTATACTGTACATTGATTTTAATACACCTGGGACAATAAAAAATTATAGAAACAATCAATTTAAAATTAAAATAACAATATAGTTTTATTAACAATAATGATTTATAATTAACACGGATCGCTTTTTCAGTATTACAAATTTCTCTCTTTTTACATAAATTTGATTTGTTTCACGATCCTATACATAATAATATAATAATATAATTAGTATCAAAAGCATAACTAAAATATCAAAAAAGTCCTAAAAAATTGTCATTATTAGAAAAAAATGACAAAAATTATAGATATAAATAAATTAGAAATCCAAGAGATGTCTCAAAAATATCAAGGATGTTCATAAAATTTTTCACCAACATTTTTTTCTTTAGAAACAAATAATAATAATATTCAAATTTTGACTCTTGGAATTTTTAAACATACTCAAAAACTATATTTACTTAAGAAGTTTCTTGTGGTGATAAAAACTTCTGTTTATCAAATTATAAATTATTTAGTGGGTATTTTTATTTTTTAAAATACCTAATTAACAATTTAAAAGAGTAGTTTTTTAATTATTAAAACGTTTATAGTATTTATACTAAAGATAATATTCCTTAAAATTTTTTTAAATAACTGCATTATTAAATTTTGATAGGTGAGCCCTGAGTATAGTTGATGAATTATCTCGTACAGTATTACAAACGTCAAAGGGACACAATAATTAATATTTTCAGTAAAAACATAAATTTACAATAATATCCGGTCAAAATCTCAAAAAAAAAAAAAAAAACAATTCATTATGAATGTTACAATAATATTACGACATCCAACTTCATAACAACTTATTGCTGACATAATATTATTTATCCATGAAATCTTCACATCATGACAGTCGTTTGGCCGATTATAATGTATAGTCTGCCGGGCGTCGTCAAGTCAGTCGCCCAACTCCCGGATGTGTCCTCTCATGTCCGTCTCGGATAAACAGCGACCTTAGACGGCAGTCCGGACATGCCTATCACAAACACGTACGTGGTCGGCGGTCTGAGTATGGTTTTGACCTGTCGAGATCGGCGTCCACCGTCGCCTTCCATCCTGCCGATAACTGTCCGCAGCGTCTTCAGCCATTTGCCTCTGCCGCAGGTGCGGACCACAGCAGTGGTTTCGTCGTGTCCGGAACAGTCCGAGTCGGAGTCCATCGTTTTGCCGGACGAACCGTCGTCGTCGTAGTCGCAAAAGTGTTGCACGATAGTTGGTCCAACTTCGCGGCACGGCATAATGACGATGATATAAAATACAGTTTTATATTCAAGAGACACAATTCTCTATTCGAGACGAATTTATGTTTAATATAATATTATATGAACTGATATTTATGAATTCACCGTTAGAAACGTGAAACGTGAAAGTCGTGTGCGATTATTATTGTGTCGTATGACCGTGTGTTGTAGTGTTTTTAAAGTGTCGTCTCGTCGTTGGTGTCACGACGATTGTGTAGCCGTTGGCGACGAGCGAACGCTCTTTAACCAGCCGTCAATCAGGGCGACAGCGGCGCAACGGCGGCGGCGGCGGCGACAAAGTTGATGTCCGTGACGATAGCCGTCTCGGCGCTCACGTGCCGCCGTCACCGCTTTTATGAACGGCATTGTAATATTATATGACACGCACGCGGGCACGCGGCCGACAACGTTATTGTAACTCGACGATATCGGAGCGCGTGCACGGGTCACCCGAAACACACGAATGCCACGTTATTTCGTGCAATGCTGTTACGTACACATATTATTATTGTATCGTGTCATATAATTTACAACGCGGGTATTTCCACGTCATCGGGAGTCTCGCCAAGGGAGTAATATGAGGGAGTCTTAATAATGAATTTTATTATATGGACTATGGCCTATGGATAGATAGACGGCTCGGGCAAATAGATTCAAAAAGGGACGAGGAAAGCAGATAACCGATCTGCTGTACAGTTGTAGGATTCGAATGTACCACGTCATTGAGTTGGTCGCTGTAATGGATGAGTTAAATTTGAATCCAATTTTAAAGCCTTGCATTACAATATAAATATATTGCCTGTTATTATATGAAAGATATTATATAGATAATATTGATCAAATCGCCTAGTCTGTAATTGCAGAGGACTAAAATTATTTGGTTTAGAAATTTGAGTTTTATTTTAAGGTTTATATAATGTTTATGAAAATCGAACTCAAAATGAAGGACACGTTCTTTATATTCCATAATGAAACTGTGTGTGATAATGTGATATGACGTGTAATGAGAGTAATGATGATTATGATAACCTATTGGCGCCAAAAATAAGGGGACTTGGAATGGACTTATAGGTCCTCCGCCAAATGTAGACACTATAAATTGAGTACTAGGTGAATAATAAATATAATTTATTCCCATGCAATTTAAAAATTGTAACAAATATAAATAAATAAATATAATTGAAAACAATTATTTGAAATTTTGTTTTTGTTGCAAGGTATTTCTATGATGTAATATAATAAACATGGAAGATGAGTCGTTGTGCACTCCGTACAAAAAATGTAATGAGAGGCATTACACATTAATTAATTAAACTAAATATTTTGTACGGCCTCGTACAGTCGCACCTATATAATCGTCACTCGTAAGTTTAATTTTAATTTTATATTTTGATATTATACGTTATTATTGTTTCTCGTTCTAAAACTGACGGAGTCGATAGCAATTATAAATACAAAGTAAAAACATTTCAGCGTACCACCGTCACTTGTTCCTATCAGCCGCCGCTTCGGGACACAAACAGCGTGACTCGTTCTACTCTTTCACCTTACCCGTGAGAGGTGAAACGGGGGAATGATTCCGCTATACGCGTACGTACGACCGGCTTCAAAGACCACGATTAATCTTGGTGACGTCCTAAACGACTAGCCCGATTCATGACAACTTCCACTGATCATTACCGAGTGACAGAGAATGTATTTTCAGAGGTCTGATAAAATCTAACATATAAATTATACAATACATTTTGTAGTTGATGTCTGTGTTATATCTTCATTTCTCACACAACACCAATTTTGGCGGGCAACGATAAACAACAATAGAACCATCGAAAACTACGTTAAAATCAATTCATTCAAAATTGTTATTTTTGGATAAACTGACAAATAGATTGATAGGTGACGTGACAAATTGTACAATGTGATCAGTTGGGTGTTAGACTAGGGTTCGGGACTTCTCGCATTTGCATTTTTTTTTGTAGTGATCGTTGATTATTCTAGGTGAGATATAAATTTGTTTTATGAAATAGTGAAACTTATAAATACTAAGTTTAAACTTGCATATTTTTTCATATTTCGTAATTTTTTAGGAAAAGTGCATATTTGAGCAATTTTTAGCATATTTATGTATATTTCATATTTTTTAAATTTGTATGTACGTAAAATTGTCAATAAAAATCATAGTTGGAAAACATTCAAAAATATTTATTTAAATAAATTAAGGTCGTAATCTGTCGTATCTGATTCGTACGTCTGTTTACTATAGTTTCTTTGTCGCTTAAGTATCAACCTTTTTATCAACAATAACAAACATTTTATAGTTGTGATAAAACCTAATGATATCTAGATTCTAAATTGTACGATAAACTGAAAAGCAGTACGTGTTCGTTCGTTAATCACGGTTAACTGATCACATATCACGCGTTTACGTTATTTTTTAACTCAGTATTATATGTTCCAGTTTTTTTTTTATAAATTATAATCAATTTGATTTTTTTTTTAAGTTTTTAATTTTATAATTATTATATGCTTTATGCGTTTTCAAAAACAAAATAAAATGTTAAGCATATTTTGATGATTTTGACTGCATATTTCGATAACTTTTAGTGCAACAAGTCCCGAACCTTAGTTATGACGTACATCCCAAGCGGTATCGGAAACTGCAGCTTTGTGACTGTTGCGGAGAATCGGTATAATTTGGTAACGATAATGCGTTTTCCGTTGAATCATATTTTAATTTGAGTGATTGTAGTTTAATTACCATCGGTTCTTGTGAATTGTCAACCGACAAAACGCATAGTGTGATTCAAGCCTTACTTGTATAAAATAAACCGTGTATATAATATGTTCACGACAATGTGATAATTATTATTAACTTATATTATTATGTATATAATATGCATCGGTGAATGATAAACAATGACAAAAAAAACAGGAAATTGTGTATTATTCTGTTTTGTACAGTATATGCTTTGAATGGGACACCGTAATAAATGAGTTAAATTTGAATTAAATAATATATTATTATAAACAAAAAACGATTCTGATCAAAGACGAATATCACTAAGTACTTTATATATGATTTTTATATTATTATTAAAGTAACTTATTTCTCTATTTTTATTATGATAGGTTGGTTTTGTTTTTGTGAAAACATAACAATTTTTTTAATTATAATATATAATATTAATGATTACTTTTTAAAATAATATTATATCTTTTTAGAATATTTTATTATTGGTATTATTATTATTAACTTTTGAGTTAATACCACCTACCACTTAACCACAATAAAACAGTGATATTGATTCAAGTTATTAGTAGATAACACCTTAAAATAATCTACAAATTTTAAAAAGCTAAAACGTTTAGTAAAATTCATAATATACTTAAAAGTTATAAGTATTCACGAATGTTTTTGAATTATAACAAAATAATTAATATTGTTATTCATCGTTTAAATAGTTTAAAAAGCAGTTAAAAAAATTGAATATTTTAAAAATGTTTTACTAAAAAATAGTTTATAAGTTTTTGTTATAGTGGCGAAATTTGTCCAACTTTTAAGAATTATTTATAAAATAACTCTAAATTACTTCTATAATTAACTTTTAGATACATAGGTATTTAGTATTTAGCGTATACCAAATAATTTCCGATAGATCTCACGGCGTTTTAGGTATGCAATTTAGCTACATTACTGTTGTGAGTCCATGTTTCCGGTATTTCATAAGCTATAACAATATTACTCTATTGATATTGTATAAAAGTATTATCAATCTCTGAAATTAGTTCATAACAATATAATACATCTGTAACAACTAAATTCAATTTTTGATATTATAAGCTATCATTGAATTACATAATATTATAATAATTTATAAATTATAAATATTATATTATGTAAAACTGTTGTATTAAAATACAAGTAGTATCCATAATTATTCGCATTAATCTGCAAATAAATCATAAAATTGCGTTAATAATAAAGCTAATAATTTCTTAAACTTTTTTGCTGTATTTCTTTTATAATATTTAAGTGAATTAATAACGTGTAATTAATAATTATATTATGCATTTATTATTTTTTTTAATTTGAATGGGCTATAATTGTGATTTCCTTTTACACTATATCGCATACTATAATTGGTAAGATAAGGCTAAACCTATTCATATTTTTACTTTTGTACTTTACTAATCAGCTGTGAGAAAATGGTTATAATCGCTGATAGGTATAGGTATTTACTTATTGTATATACGTACCTATTAATTATTATAGGTAAATTCTGTAAGATACTTGTACCAATCAAAATTTATTAGTCATGTTCCAACAAAACAATATAATGCATCTCAAATAGTCAAATATAATAGTTGATTCTTATAATAATATAATATAGTTAACCAGAAATAAAAGCATGTGTAGTTTTTCTTCTTTTACTTTTAATACAGTAAAATAGTGTTTTAGAGTACCGACCGATTAATAATTATACAATACTATATGATCCGGTCAAGATGAAGTGATTTACGAATTTAAAATTTTCTGAAAATCAATCACCACATATTTAAATACCTACTCAGACGTGTTTTGATTTTGTGTGGTTTTTTTTATACATTTATATCATCTTACGTTATAAAAATTAAATATTTCATCGTACAACGATTACCTAACAGACGTCGTCAATGCGATCAGCTATGTATAAATAACATTATTTATGTACGACGTAATATTAACAATAATAATAATATATATTTTGTATTATATATATAATTTCACGTGCGCCGCATAGCGTTTGCCACAACCACTATTGTACTGAAGTACCGATTACAACACGTGGGTCATAGGGTTTGACGTGATATTATATTATTATTATAATATACAGAGGGTAATTCGATAAGCATGTTCACTAATATTTTTCCAAGTAAAATAAATTTAGATTATAGACATTTTCAAGAATACTTAAGAACAATATTTTTACTTGCCTATTTGAATTTGTATACCATTTAATACAGCAAATACTGTGATGCTTCTCTTTTTGGTCAAATAAGAATCAACTTCTTATTATTGTAAATTGTCAAAAAGATATTTTTTTTAAAATATTTACGTACCCAAATTAAAATGCAAACGAGTAGTTTCTGAGGTATATTAAAATGTATGTTCTAATAAGGTTAATAGTTCTTAAAAATTGATTTATGAAAATATAAAACATATGTCATAAGTCATAACTCATAACTAATAATGCACATACGTAATATGTATGATACTCATATAATTTTAACCTCTTCGTGCATGTAGGTATCATATGATACCGCAACTAATTTAAACCGCTTATAAAGCAGCTGTTAAATATTTTTGATCCATTTGTGCATAAAGATATCATATGATACACTTGATAACAACCGTCTCATAATATTCGTTCCTATGTTCATACTATATGAGAATTTTTAGTCACATGTGTGATAACCTCCTGTATTGATAATACGCAAAATATACCGACAAAACTGTTGTTATATCTCATCGTTAAAATATTTTAGCTACATCAAAAAATATTTTTTAGGTTTGTTTTTGTATAAGGTACACGTAAAAGTACATGTAAGAGTCAATTTTGATCGTTAACATCTATTATTGTTAGGTAATATACTCGGTATCATTTGATACAACTGTGCATAATTGGTACCTACAACTATACTAACAAAAACTATTACCTAGGTAATATTACATTTGTTTTTATTTTAGTAATAATAAATGGAGAAGTTGAAAGACGATGAAATTGAGTTATTCTTGGACTTTGAAATACCAAGTGACTCAGAAGTCAGCTTTTGTGATAGTGAAGACGATGATAGTGATGCTGAGAATAATAAAAACATAAATGATGACCAGGAAGATAATATTGAAAAATTAAATTTATTGCCTCAATATATTAACTTCTTAGGGGATATGGACAATGATATAAGGTTTGAAAATAATAATCCATCTAATGAGCCTGATGGCTTTGTAATAATCGACGAAAATGATGTACATGATTTTGATAGTTTTTTTAATAACATAATACTCCAAACACAAACAGATTTTTACTTTGTTTTGATATTTGTTGGGTAACATTTAGTATTGTTATGTTTATTTTGTGCAATTTAGTTATTGTTTACTATTTTTATTATTATATTATCTTCATAAGAAATATTACAAGTTATTATTTTAATTTTATACAGAGTATGAAAGAAGTTTTTCATTTATTTTTATTTTGTTAGTAACATATTTTTTATTTTATGCATATATTAATTGTATTACTATTATTCTTAATCTATTTATAATCACAAGCTGTGAAAGATTTAATTTTTATTTTATACAGGGTATGTTCAAAAGCTGTGAAAATATTGTTTTTATTTCATACAAATTGTTATTATTTTATGTTTGGATTACATTAAATATACAAACATCTTTATAGTTATTCAAGTTGTAGATATCCTAGATATTCTAGGGGGAATGTCCCCCTCCTACCCAATATATTTAACTTAAGTATATAGTTAATGTGTACTTAATAATTTTAATTTGTCAAAATTTAAAATGTATTAATTATAAAAATGCATTTAAAAAAAAAGTTGTTCCAAATATGCACAGAGGTATCATATGATAACGGGGTTGTAATCTATCTTCACGACATAAGGGTTGGTCCTAGATTTTTTTAACTATTTTTCTCATTATTTATGGCCCAAATTCTATATAGGAGATTTTTTTTTTGAAAATCTAAAAAGTCGTGCATGAAGAGGTTAATTAACTATACAATTTTATTTTTGATATATTAATATTAGATAATATAATTTTTAAATAATCATAATAATAGATCATATATCTTTTAGAACTATTATCATGGATCAGTTATTATCCTTGGTACACAAAATAAAATAACTCAAAAGCTAATCTTTTTAATTTCGATTTATAAAATAAATAAAAATTCCCAAAAACCAAAATTAGATTAAATTTATTACTTAAGAAAAAATAAAGTCGAATGTGCTCATTGAATCATCCTGTATTGTGTATTTACTACTACGCCGTCTGCATTTTTGTCTGTTCAAGTGTCACCGTTTCATCGGCTTTTTTCGTATTTTCCCGTTCGTCTGGCTTGTATCACGTGTGACATAATTCCTATTATTGTTAATAATATGTTATATTATATTATTAAGTCGTATATCTGTTAGTGTACGACGACGGTGTATATAAGCGTCATCACAACATCGTCCTCGATCTAATTTTTCGTTGACGTTGACAATACTTTGACACACAAGTAGGTACCTACATGGCTACATAATAATATTATATGCGCAACTATAATAAATCAAAGCCACCGGTAAAATATACTGTTCTGTTTACACGAATAAAAGACTATATTAATATTATATATATATATATTAACTGGATAGATTATCGTGGGCTACTCGAGTATAATTTTATATCATATATTATAATGAAATGTGTACAATAGTTTCAATTTCTAAAATATATGTGGTCAGCAACGATCAGAATTACTCTTATATTTTTAGCACCGGAAAGTTAGGATGATGGTTATTAATGTATATTACTTTGGAAATGTGGACATTTGCTTTGCAAACAATATAGTAAATACCATTTTGATTATTAATATTTATATCAAATTTCCAATATACTAGCCACTAGGTCATTCTCCATGAGAATCGCAGAAGTTTTTAATTTTAAACTTTATAAAAACCCATTTCGTTGATACTTGTTTCAAAGCTAAATAAACTATTTACATTGTATGACTGTAAAAGTGTATATATATTGAAAATATACCGAAACGATAGCTTTTCAGTAAACTCAGCTAACTTTAAATTTAAATCACGTAGAAATCGATAAGAAATAAGAAATTGTTCTTAAAAAAAGTTAATTTTACATAATAACTTTCCTACTTGCATCAAATTGTTTAAATGAGAGTGCAAACGTTTAAATAACGTAATGAAATAGTATAACTGTTTCATATAAAAAAAATATCTATATAATATATATATAATATAGGCTATTAAACATCGGTTTAAGGTTATGATGGATATTATAGATTATCAATAGACAATAACAATTTAAAAAAGTGCATGTTTCAGTATAATAACAGTGGGTACAACAATTGTATTTAAATTATGTACCTACCTATAAAGTATAAGTAAATAGCAAGTATAGATACGTTTTATTCAGAATTTAATAATAATCGGATGAAATATGTTTGTATTTTACAAATCAAGTTATTTACAATTCTAATAAATTTCTAATTTTTTAACTTAATACAAAAAAATTAGTAGTTTTTGTAAATTTTGTAAAACAAAATTAATAATTATTATATTATTTTAGAATTCGCCAATTTAGAATTATAATTTTTTTCTCAACACTTTCATTTATCTTATACTGAAATTATTTAATTTATCACTGATATTAAACATTATAGTCATTACTTATTAGTAATTAAATAAAAAACATTACTATTTATTTTATTTTGAACTTGATCTGATTTTAAATTCAATTTTACATTAGTAAATTTTTTAGTAATGGTTTTTTAGTTTTTTAATGTTGATTTGTATTAGATAATATGAATAACTAATAATTATAACAACATTTTTTTATTCTTTTTTTTATATACCAATTACTTGTATTAGAAACTTATCTCAAATTTACTTATATGTTTTCGAAATTGATAGGAATCATATGATGTAATTTTTATTTTACACAAATTATATATATTGTAGTATAATGTACATATGAATTATGAATTATAATATGTACACATACCTTCACTGAAACTTAATTCATGCAAAAGACTTATAACTACAGTGTTATTTAATTTAGTGTCAACAAATGGTTACTATGACTACGTATAATATGGTCAATATATTTAAGATTATTGACCCCATATGTATGCAGTCTTAAGGAAGAACAGTATCGTGTTTCGTATGTGCGTCATTATTGTTTTTTGTTTGTAGACAGATAAACACTGTTTCTCGTATGATCTCCATTATTTGTTTGTCAGTTAAATGATGGTAGTGAAGTCAGTGTCGTTGATCGAATTAAAAAAACAACAATGGGCAAAAGAGAAAGGTAGATCAAATATTTATTAATTCGTAGGATGCAACTATTTTCAAATGTTCAAAGCTTATTTTAATTTAAAACGATTTTTTTTTAGAAGAGATTGTAAAATTAAACAGTTATTGGAGAAATCAAAACACACCTATTGTTTTCAATGATCAAAGGTATTTTAATTTCTAATATGTCAATTTTTGACTACGGCATCTTATTAAATATTATTTTTTATTTTTACATGACAGGGATCATGTTATTTATCCAGGAATACGCCCAAGTGACATTGATCGTCTAGCCATATATAAAGGTTTAGAAACCCAAAAAAATTTAAGTTTTCCACCAATTTCTCACGATAATCAAAAACAAAACGTAAGATAATTCACTTTTAATTATTTATATTATATTCAAGCTTTAATAAATGTTATAACGCTCATTGTTATTTATTTTGTATCTAACACATACGCATTATACCTATTTATTTAAATCATATATATTTACAGAATACCTATACTAATAAAATTGAAAAAGATCTAATTATTGATACTGGGGTGATGGATGATTTTAAACCAAAAAGTACTCATACTATGTAAGCCAAAAATAATGTATTTACTTATCTAAAATATTTAAACAATTTGGTAGGTATATAAAATTAATAAACATTTTACCTTAAAATAAAAGACTAAATCGGACATACACAATATCAAAAGAAAACAATACAAATGAAGGAGTAGGTACGCTAGAAAGACAAAAGTGGGATAAGCAAAATAATGCTGGTGGGTTAAATCCACCAAGCTTTAATTCAAATGAGAGAAAATATTTAACCAATGAAAGAAATGAAACACCAACATGGGTAGAATATCCATTAGAAAAACCGTAAGTAATGTGTAGATTTTACTAACTCAGAACTTAAAATGTATAATATTCTTATAAAAAGCGAATATATATTGAGTATTATTTATATTTAAAATAATTGTATAACCAGCGAAATTGGAAAAACACAAATCCAAGATACCCATAGAGCTTCAGATTTTGGTGGTAGCTGTGACACTTTAAATTCGTTAGATTCGAACAACGTTTATAACAGGTAAAATATATCTTATTGAAAACTAGACAATTAAGTCTTTAATAAAATAAATATGTGTGACGAATATAATATTTATTATTTATTTTTTATAAATACCAACAATAATATGGAATATATGTATATTATACATTTTAAAATTAAATGACTTATATTCCTTTATTGTGTGTATACATAGGACTTACTTGCTAGGACAAAATATTCCATTGACCACTGAAGAATTAGCTGCTAGAGAAGTAAAAAGGCAAAAAGCAATGGAACTTCAAGAAGCTATAAAACAACAGGTAAATAGACCCAAAGTTTTAATTTGTAGCGACAATCTATTACTATATTCACGCCATAGTTAAAAGAAAGGCAATTAAAAAAAAAAGAAGAACTCGAAAAGAAAAAACAGGACGATTTGGTAGAAGAACGGCGTATACAAAGGCAACAAGAAATTGAAAGAAAACGGCTAGAAGACGAGATGAAGCGACAACGGGAAAAAGAAGTAAGTCGTCAAATTATAGTATACAAAACTACCATCGAAAACAATAAAATATTGGTTTTAATGCATATTGTGTCCAAATAGTTGTGTGAAGAACGAAAAGCAAAAGCAATGCAAGAAGTTTTAGAGAATGCTCAAAAACAAGCAAAAGAGGACAAATCCAAACACATGCAAAAAAAAAGACATAATCAGGACGAAATCAAAGAACAAATTTCCACAGAACCTGTAGTAGTAGTTAGTAACTGCAATGAAACTAAATTAGAACCAAAAGTTTGCTTAGAGCCTAAGACACAATCAAACGCCCCAAATACAGTAGAGGTAAAAGAGATTCCGAAGTTGCCGGACGTCGACGTTACACTTCAAACTTCACCATCCCCGCTAAACCGCCAAAAATTGTTAACGCCGAGTAAATTTCGGAGTCAGACTACTAGTGTTGCCATACAAACGGACATTTTAAAGTAAAATTAAAATATAATTTAAATTAAAACGGTGTTCTTAGTCTAACAAGTCTTGCGAAATTTATTTTTGTTTCAGGAAACCAGCAAAATCTTCAGTCGGAAATGTATACCAAAAATCTATAGATTTGGGCCAAAGGCCTAAGTGGGGAGTAAATAGACCAGAAGTACAGTATATTAAACAAAGTGCCAAAGATCCGAATTACCAGTTGAAATTGAAACAAAAGTCTCCATGGACCAGACGGATAAATAATACAAATTCAACAAAAAGCCAATTATCAAACATGAACGGACGAACTGGGTAAAAAATTTAAAAATTATTTAAAAAGTTAAATTCATTAGACAATTAGGTATATTTGTTCATGTTGTCGTGTATACTTAAATATAGATTTACATTTCCGGATAATTATTCAAAAAAGACGTTTGCATACGGCCGGCCAAATTTTGCAGGTGTGTTATATGAAAAATGGTACTTACTTATTTGGATTATGTATTAGGTTTTTAATACACCTTGCATTATTATATGTTTCAGAAATGAAAAACAGTAATAGTGTTTCAGATAAAACTCCTTCATTGTCTGAAAGCATATCGGTTAGTGATGTGTTATACCAATTATCGTCACTACGAAAAGTAAGAATACAATTATTTATGAGTTAAATCTAAATAAATGAATAAACGTCTTAAAATTTAAAACAGCCGGCAATATACATTTTAATTAAATAGAGATACACTAAAAACATTAATTGTGACCTCATTGTTTTATTTAACAAAAAACATTATTCTATATAATATTAAATATTATGTTATTATTAGGTATAATAGTTATTATACGGTTTATTATGCACGAGAAACATTAAAGTTATTGTCGGTAGCTTATTATAAGTGTTAATTAAAATTATATTTGTTTATATACAGGTACTGGAAACCAAACGAAAACATTGGAAAAGTGTTATTGCTGATGAATCACCGTCATCGGATTCTTCATGATTATTTAATATTAAATTTATGAATTTTTAATGTTACCATTTTGGAACAACAGATAACAGTAGAAAATATGTAACTGACAAACTATATAGTTAATATTCAAATATTAAAGAATATTAATAACATTATTTTTCATAAAATAATTGCAATACGAGTATATTTATACTAAATTACTGTAATCAGAAATATTTTTTTCTGTAGATTCAGAAAAAATGTTCAAATAAAAATAATAAAAGAAGTATTGATACATTTTATACGTACCAAACTATAAAACTAATTAATTAAAACAATAAAAATATTTTTTTTTTAGTACCATTTATTTTTTATTAAAAAACGCTTGTCAAGTCAGAAATCGGCATGTAAACTTTCTTAGTTTTCAATTTTTATAAATGTGTTAATTGTATGCAATATGTATGTATAATGTATTTTAATTTTATGTTCATTTAGTGAGATAGATCTATCTCTGAAACCGGAGAGCGGATTTTGTTGTTTGTGGTCTTGTTAGATTCACATTAGCTAGGATAAGTGCAGTGAAGATTTTCAGAACTTTATCTTTTATAGTTAATTTACTGCAGAGCTTCAAAAAAAATTAAAACACATTTTATTAGACGTTTTTATGTTTTGCAGCTTTATAGCTTTGTAGTGAGTTAACGATTGAAGCTAAAGTTCTGAAAATCTTCACAGCACTTCTTCTAGCCAGTGTGCATCTAACAAGACCCCAAATTGTTCAAAATCCGTTCTCCAGTTTCGGTAATCTACCACGCTAAATGAAAATCTAGCAAAATATACCTATTTTTTAATTTTTAATCTCACATTTTGTATCTACTTGATAATCCTTTTTAATGAGCTATTAACTTTTTAGCTATAATAGTTTTGGAGAAAAGTTAAAAATTAGAAATTTTGGGACTGTTCACGCCGACGTTTTTGTGAATTCAAATAGTTATACCGCTTGGGTGTGATATCGAATCTCTCTCATTAATATTTTATGTAAAAGCTAGCTTAATTATCCACCTACTCATTACAACTAAGTTACATTTTTATCATTTTCCTATTTAACAAAAATTCATACTTTTTTCATTTCAATTACCATACTTACTTGATTAAAAATCAATAAAGTAAAAATTTAATTTTGCTGAATTGCCTTTGCCTGCTATAGGTATAATTTTCATATTTTATAATTTAGTATTTATATAATAGATAGTATTATTATTTAAACTTTTAAAATGTTATATGATTGTTATTTAGTGGCTATCGATATTATATAAAGGTATATTATGTACATAAATTGTAATTGAAGATTATTATTTATAATAATACAATTTATACGTCTTATCCATTGCTATATCTTAATTATATTATTTTATTAAATCCATCATACAATTAAACATTTCTACCTAAATATTATTATACATAGGTACCTAAGTATTAGTCGTATAAGGTCAGAAATTAATTACATTTGTAATATATTATTTATGAATTAGTTATTTAAGAAAATTTAGTTTATAATCAAACAAAATCATAAAAATAACTGGATGGCCAAAATGTTATATCGTAAATAATTTTTTTCTTTTTATCTTATAAGGGATTATACATGTATTTTATACCTAATAGTTTCATATACTGTTATTATATTTTATTATACACACTTCGTATATCTCATATATCTATATATTTAATATATTTAACGTTAAACTTAACATTATGTAAATAAGATTAAAGTTATTAATTATTATTATCTAATTTTTAGGTATTTATTACCAAGAATTAACATTAATAATTATAATAAATAAAAAACATAAAACTATTTACACCTGTGTGATACAAAAAACACATTAGGTATACAAAAATATGTTGTTTTTTTCGGAATTTGCGTTATAACTTATTCTTGTTGTGTGTATAAGACTATACTTACATTTTTTTGTAATATTACAAAACAATATTGCTTTAAAACATACCTTTAGAAACACATTTATGTATGTCGTGTACCTATATTTTAGTCCTGTAGTGATATTATATTTGATACAATTGTTATTGTACAATTTTTGTTGAAAGAAATCTATTAAATTCACATATGCTTATATATAAACCGTAATCAAAACAATATAAAAATTTGTAAAAACTTGAATTTATATATATTATACAGGTACCCTATAATGTTGTATCCAGTATTAAACAAACGTGGAACATAAAACGTGACCGATTACAATATCTAAAATACTTATATTATATTAATAGCACAAATTCTAAATTTATTTTTTTGGTTTAATAAATACATGTTTACATTCATTAATTTATCTTTATTTGTTAACAGGTCAATTATGTGATGCTTGAAAAATGATAATATTTATGAATTTTATTAAAACAATCATAAGAAAATGGCTTCACAAATTGAAGAATTTCTCGCTAAAAAGAAAGAACAAACTACATTATTGGATTTACATAACTGTACTGCAAACTCAAAGGAAGAATTAAGAAAACTCGTTGAAAAAGTGCCCGAATTCAAGATAAAACCAGAAAAAGTAATCTTTTATTTGTACTTCCTTTTAATTTTAAGTATATACTGCTATAATATATATTATATTATTTGTTTTAGTTATAAATTATAGTATTACATAGGTTTTAGCGTACAGGCAAACCGTAAACACAAAAATATAACCCAAATTCCTTTAAAAAATAATTGAAAATTAAAATAATATTAATATATTAACTTTAAAATATGGAATTAAAAATGAGGTACCAAACATTCATATATCTCATCAATATATTTTACTTAATCGGAATGCAACCGTTTTATTTACCTATATCTATAATAATACTCGTAAAATATTTATAAAAAAAAAAGTACTGTATAATAGGACTGCTTATAGACTTTAATTTTTAAATATTTAGCTGTACCTATAGATATGTTTTGTTTAAAACTCTACAAAACTGCCAAGTTAATATATTGATTAAGTTAATTCAATATTATTGTCATTTTTTTTTTTTTAGAAACTGGGTGATATTAAGATAAAAGAAAAAAAATTTAAATTTAAACTACCCAAGAAAGAAAGTAAAAAACCATTCCCATTTGCCGAGCCAACGCCATCAGAAATGAAAGGAGTTTCATTAGATGAGTTGTACTCGGTTAATATCCCATGGAAAATGCTTACTTCTCTTCGCCCAAAATCAAAAATTGACGAAGAATATTTTTCAAGGTAACATTTAAAAAAAAAATTATGACATTTGCATTTTGCTGAAATGAATAATTTAAGCTAATTGATGTACAAAAAATGTCTTATGATTCGGTACATTTTTAATGTCAATAATAAAATATTTGAGCGTAGTTTTAAAACACTTCAACAGTTTCATCTACCTTTAAATCTTACAACAAAAAAGGGTACCAGTGAAATTTATACGTAACTTTAAACTAAATAATTCAATTTCAAGTATAGGTAACTTTTCTTTTGTTATTAATAAGTATACTCTATAGGTATCAGCTATTGTACCTATACGAAACGTGATGAAAAATAAAAATACAAAGAGCTATAGATAAATTGTTATTGTAATTTAAATTGGGCTTATCGCTTATATAATAACTAATTTCATAAAATAATAGTATATAAACTATTATTACATACCTTTAAACAATTGCATTACTAATTAAAATTAACACACACTTTCAATCCAAATTATTAATGATAATTAGTAGATTGTATTTTTATAGCTGAATTAAAATGTTGTCTTTAAAGAACCAATATGCGGCACAGCTGTCAGCTACTTCCATCAGACTACATTCACTGTCACGATGACTTCCCTTTTTAAAAATATTATTTTTGATGGATAAATTGTTGAGAATTGAGATTTTTTTTTTATCGTAGACAAGTTGAACTGGGTACGGCTACGCTCAAAACCAGGAATACGGAGAAAAGGATACCACGTGATAGTTTTCTGCGAAAAAAGAAAAATGCATCTGGAGGAGTAGAGTCGAAGTTTTTGTCGTGCAAAGAGTGTGGAATCGAATTTTGTACAGGCGAAAGTTGCAAAATATTCGACTACGATTCGTTCAAACGGATTGCGGTGTCTACTATACAAACAACCACAGAACAAACGCAAGAACCGGTTTCCCAAGAAAAAAAGTTGTCGAAAAAGAAAAATGCCAGTAAAGGACCAAAGGTAAAATCACGCGGTCCAGTAGTTAACATAAAAAATACCCTGACGAAGAAAAACAACGAGAAAATTATAATTGGTGTGAATACCAGAAAAAAAAATTCTATCAGTGTTCCGGAGAAATCAATCAAAGATAATAAGTTGCACCAAAACGTCAAGACATCTATAAAGGATAAATATTCATCGAAAGACGATATGAAAAAAGTCGTAAAATAATATTAGAATTATAATAATTAAATTTAATTATATAGATAAAAACCATGAGTACTTTTTATATATTTCTTTAAATTTAAAATAATTATTATTACTGAATACTATTGTCATTTGTATTTTAACCATTTTACCAATAATTTTTTTAATTTTTCAATCTTTGTTCGGTTTTGTGAGTATTATAATAGATAACCCATATTATTTGGGTATTTTTATACTTTATTACAAAATAAATAAATCAAGTATTAATATTTTTTAATATTATAATACAACAATGACTTATATATTTTAATAATCTCAGTAACTTCCAAGTTTACACTTCTAGAGTTGGTTTAGATTAGGTTAGGTTAGATATGAATATCATTTGAAAGTCAAAATTGTTGATTCTCAATATGGGTGGTGGATGAAATAAATTTTAGAACCTATGGTCTACAGTCTAAAGTTACCCAAATCATAGATTTAAAAAACACTTTGGACATTTAAGACATTTAATACCAATGTAATCATTGTTTAATCTTATTATTTTGATTTGGATTGATTTCACTATTGGCACATTATGACATGATATAAGTAAATAATTATTTTCTACCTCCTCCTGCCTTGATGCTGCATAAATCATGCACCAGTAGTGAGTTGGATTTAAATTAAAACATTATACACAATATATATATATTATTGTAGTGAAATTATCCATCTATAATATATTTCATCCATTCCTAAATTAATCGATTCACAGGTAAATGTGGGAATTTTTCTATTAGTATAGCAACCTTAAGTAATATTGCCACTAATATACATGTATAGTTACAAAAGCATTAAAACAAAAATGTATATACACATTCAATTTTATTTATTAA
Source organism: Rhopalosiphum padi (assembly GCF_020882245.1). Classification (NCBI taxonomy): domain Eukaryota; kingdom Metazoa; phylum Arthropoda; class Insecta; order Hemiptera; family Aphididae; genus Rhopalosiphum; species Rhopalosiphum padi. The sequence goes on from NC_083598.1 coordinate 33,292,314, forward strand.
AAAATTAGTATATACAATTTTCTTATATCACAATGCTTAGGTACTTAAAATAGATTAGTACCACACAAATAAACAAAAATGTATTTATTATATACACAAGATATGTACATTATGTACAAATTATATTTCAAATGTTCTATAACGTAGCTAATATTCTTGTAAAACCTACAGCTGCTGAGAGTAATGTCTGTCCAACTCCCCAAAACATTGCATACAATGGTTGCATTTGAATACTAGATGCTCGATAGACAAACGCTATGGTAGCACTGCTAACTATGCCTGAACTAAGTGGAGCGAATATTCCAACCAATAAAATGAACAAAGGAAAAAACCTGTAACATAAACAAGTGAGAATAATTTAAAATAAAAATAAAATATATATACATAATAAGCAAAAAACATATAATGAAACAAGTTAAGTATCACTATTGCATGGCTTCTTAATCAACCCCTTTTATGTATGTACCGAATGTAGTACATTATTGTTCATATTTTATATAAATTGTTAATTTCAAATAAAAATAAAAATGAAATATTTTATACTTATTTCTTAAATTACATCTTTAAAACAATACAAAAAAAATTATATATTCGATATTATATTATATTTATTACATCTATATTCAAATATTTATTATTAGGGAATCGAGTCGAGGATATGATCAAATTAAATATCAACTACTCATATACATTATACAATGCCAATTATCAGTGTTAAGCCATTAATCAAAAATTTTTATGGGTGTGATTGCTAAGATCTGGAGACACAGGCATTAAATGAACAATATTTAAGACATCAATTTAAAACAAATAAAAATTAAATAATATTATCTTACTTTCCAAAATTATGTTTATGAAGTGTAGCAAAAGCAATTATTGCAGCTACAGTATGGACAATAGCAGATGAGAATAATGCCCATAAAAATGTTTGGTACCACATTTCTAAAAAAATATTCACAAAAATATTAAAATTATTTTATAGTAGTTAATCAAATTTGTTTTTTTTTTTTTATGTATTACCAGGAAATGTACTAAGGGGCCGTTGAGATGCCAAACCAATGACGTTGGAGATCGGGACAAGTTCAGGATTCTTGAAATCGTTGAGTGGCATCATTTTTCAATTATAATCGATCATAAGGATAAACAAAAAATATCTTTTAAACCATTTTATAATGTAGATTATTAAACATAGTTGTGTTATTGAATATCTAGTACTATATTATGTATTATTTATCGAACAGTCCAAAAACTAATTAAAATTAAGTAAAAAATGTTCACAGTGTTATGTAAATTAGCTTCTAAAACCACAGTAATTCCTTGTTATAAGTAATAATTAATAGCTTAAAACTCCATCGAATCGTTTTTTATTTATCATTAATTAACCTTACTCAAAATATTTAGTCATGATCAAATTCCTGTTTTTTTAATGATAAATTGATAACATTTATATCAAACATATGTTTAAATTTGATAACATTATCGACACAACAGACAACAACTTTACTGCAAGCACAAGTTATCGTCGCGGCGTTTCCCGTCAATATTATCGAACGAATAAACGATTAAAGCCAATAACTTGAATAACTACAGGATTAGGATCAGTTATTACTCACCGGATCCGGTACTCTACAATTCGAGTGTCACCATACAAGATACCGCCATATCCATACGTCTCTTGGACTCTACACTCATAAGTCTCCAGACGACAACGGTATGACAATTTAAAATCAATAACTTTAATACCATCTAAAAAATACTACCATACTAAATAATAAATAGTCAATACCTATTTAGTATATTTATTTTAATACTGGGTACATATTAGGTAACAGCGCTGAATTAGCAAGATATCAGCCTGCCAAGTTTAAGAATTTCTAACGTTTGATTATAGTTACAATTACTGTACCATTTAAATAATTCAAATCAATTATGTTTTCTATCAATGTTTATAATAATTTATCACCAAAATAAAAAAAAAATATGACCAAACACTCAAAACTGACCCATATTTTGAGCGGCCCACTGAGTTTTACTCAGTAACTCGACAGACCAAACTGCTGGCCCTACATATTATAGGCTACAATATTTTATTATTCCATAGAATTAAATTAAACTGTTTAACAGGATAAGTGGTAGCATTATGGATCCACAAGATTATTCTGACAGCAGTGATGAAAATGATTCGGATTATAAACCACCAGGTAATTAACACCTTAATGAAATAGCATTTTAATATTCTAACTAATTATTAAAATCCATTAATTTTTTGTTAAAATTTGTGTACAAATATAAAATCATAATACCTTGATCTATTATGAATAAAACACCTTCAAATGTTTTGATTATGATGAATTCCTAAGGAAAATTACGAAGGACTGACAAAATAATACATAATAATACTATTATCAAAACATATTATGATTCAATTTGATAATTCAATATTTAAGTTTAAGTTTATTATAATCTTTATTATTTTGTTTAATATATTTTGATTCATAAATATTTTACTTGTATTTACCATTAGGTGAAGATGAAAATTTATCAGAAGTTGATTCAGATGATCCAATCGAAGATGATGAGGATAGTGTCAATACATCTGCTAAAAAATCAAAGAGAACTAATAAGAAATCAACAACTAAAACGGGAAAAAGATCAATAAAGAAATCTAAAAAAATGTAAAACTTAGTTATTTTTAAGTTAAAAATGGTAAATCATGTTTGTTTTGTTTACTTTTACAGAGTTATTGATGACGAAACTGTTGAAAAAACAAAAGAAGAAGTAAATACTCTTCTTAATTCCTCTGAAGATGATAAAAAACGTTTAGATGCTTTGTGGGAAGGTATTAATTAATTTTCTATTAATAATTTTTATTTTCATTTTTTATAATAGATTTAACAAATCATTAGATTAAAAACTATAATTTATAAAATGATAGATATAAGATTAACATATTTGAACTAATTTTTGTTTTATTTTAGAATTTCAACGACCTATTCAGAAAAAATCTTCCAATACACCTATGACAAGTAAAAATAAATCAAAAGAATCCATAAAAGTTTTGGATAAACTAGAAACAACCAAAAAAAGGAACTTCGAAGAGTTATTTGACTGTTCTGACTCATCTAAAAAGTAATATATATTATATTAATATACATAGGTTAGTATATATATATATATATTTTTTTTTTTTAATGAAAATTTACAATCTATACAAGTGAGTTCAATGAGTGGAATATATATAATCTGAGGTGATGAAAAGAAAACATGGCAAGGAGTTTCACATTAGAAACTCATGAGCATGAGTGGATATTTTAGAGATAAGTAGTAACAAGCATGTGCAATGAGAAAATCTCTGGGCCATTCGTGTTTTAAATATCTTGCTGGATTGACTGGAAGTGCATTTGAGTGGAGTTGAGCGATGAGGGTGTTTGAATGGTATCGAGTGTAGGCGTAGATAATAATTGGTAGCTGTTAATCTTATGGAAGAGATGTAAAAATATACATTTATTCATAATAAAGTAATGATATTAATATGACCTAATCAAAAAATAGGTTAGGCCTTATCCTGACTTTAACATGGACTTTGATCATTATTTTTATTATGCTTTGTAGAAATTAGTAACTTAACTTAGGTAGTAATAATAATAATATGCCATTTGCTTAATTCATATGAATCTAATAATAATAAACTCAAAATTGAATTTCTACATGTATCAGCTGTAGGTTCTAAAAATATATAATTTTAATTATTAATTATTAAAATTGAATCTGATCACTGAAATTGAATGATGTTTTATACATTTTTAGATTCTGAGCAGAATGCTGAGTATATTGATTTTACAATGATGTGCTATTTTTTTTTGTGAGTGTGCAACTTGTATTAATATGAGTAAACAATAAGTTGTTAATAAAATGTTTCAGTTTGATCTAGTTTTTACGTTAGAGAAGTCAAAATTAAAAATGTCCATTGTATTTTTTATAATTTGGAAAAACAAACAAACATTTAAGGAAAAATTGGAACTTTTTATGCTAAACCAGATTTTTTTTTATAAATGTCAATAGAAACTTCATTCGCTCAGTCAAAACACTTTTAAAATTACTTTAAGATTTCACACAAGTTATTCTTCTGTTATTTGTATAAAAATAGTAAAAAAATATATAGACACAATATTTGACCGTGTATAAACACAGAATAAGCTCAGAATCATTTTTGTATAATATAATAATAATACAGCATTGAATTCAAATTTAACTCATAATTGTAATCTACTTATCACTTGCACACCTAATATACACCTGAGTAATATTCACTAACCTACCTTTTTCAATTTTTTTTTTCACATTTAAACTATTATTCAACTAATAAAAATGTTAAATAAAATAATTTGATTTATTATGAATAATTAAATTAAATCACAATACATTTATGAAAAACGTGAAAATATTTTTAACTCTCTAAAGCTTACTCAATGTTTAATATTAATATTTTTTTTAATATTTCCATTTTTCAGAGTGAAGAATAATGATGACAATACTACAACACCAACGTCTTCAGAAACTAAAAGTGTGGTAACCCCTATTGCTACAAAATCATCAGGTGGTTTAGCAAATATATTGAGTCAAATAGGGAAAAAAAGTAAATTGTCGGTTTTAGAAAAATCTAAACAAGATTGGGATGGTTACAAAAAAAAAGAAGGAATTGTTGAAGAATTAGTCACATACAACAAAGGAAAAGATGGGTTAGTGTTGAAATGTTTTATTCATCATAATAATTTAGAAATATTTTTGAATGGATAATATTTTTATTTTAGGTATTTAGAAAAGCAAGACTTTTTAGAACGGACAGATTTACGACAATTTGAATTAGAAAAATCGATGAGAGCTGCGAATAGATCGCACAGAAATTAGATATGTCATCATTAGCTTATATTTTATCAATAATTCCTAATATTTAAGTAATTGGTTTTAAATTTTTTATTTGTATTAAATTTAAATTAATATACTTGTTTTTATTTTACAAAATAAGGTTTAAAATAATATTTAATCTTTTATGACACTGGGTAGTTAAAAATGCAACATCTGTATTTATACATTTATTTAAATTATACAAACAACTGAATAAAAAAAATAAAAATAGAGAATATACAATAGACAATTGATACAAAATAAACGACTTGTGATAAATGTATGATTTAATATTTATAATAAATATTAACAAGTGTCTGTAATTATAAATAATTAAAAATACATAATATTTTTTAATTGAAATTCAATTTTGATGAAATAACATTTTACAATTATTTATAACTTATCCTAATTTAAAAAAATATTATCTCTTTGTGCTTGCAAAATGTAGACGTTTCATTTCTAGCTATCATTAGATATGGTTCGAAGAAACCACTTATTATAATTTAATCTGACAATAAATTGATTTGGTTTTGGAGTTACATGAATTTCTTGAATGATATTTATCAATGAGAGTAATTTATTTGGTTTTTTGGTAAAAAGTAAATTTAACTCTTCAAAACACTGTTTATATTGTGGATTTAAAGCAGCCGTAATGTCAGTCATATACCTACAATAGTTTTCACACATATCTAAAATTCTATTAAATGCTATGTAAACTTCTTCCATGAACAAAAATGAATCCCTCATGATATTTGTCTGGAATATATCATGTATATGCTTAATTGTTTGAAAATCATTGGCATTAGTTAATTTTTCCAAAAGAAGAAAATATTCATCCTCGATGACATCCAGCTGAAGGTAACTATAGAGAGTATCTATTAAATATGATAATTTGGTTTTCAGTTGGTCAATATCACCATTTATTTCAAAAGATTTAGATTTTTTTTCAATCCAAATTTCATGCAAATTTGTTTGTACTCTTTTGATTCGAGATAAAAATGCAAACAATTTTGAATAATTTTTTTGAACAGAGCTGGTGAATATAAATTGTAATGGCCATGTGGTTTCAAAAGTAACTTTAATTTTTGTCCATGTTGTTTCATCAGCTTCTTTATCTTCTAATGAACTGAAACCAAACACTTGATTCATAGATTTGTGCAATTTAATATCTTGGATCGTATTATTAAATGCTACCTTAACAGCACGTAAACTATGCTCAGATTTCAGAGATAAACTGCACATTTTATTCAAAAAATGCTTATAAAACTCGCCATTACCCAGCAAATAAAAATCTCTTACCAATTTCATATGATAAGCAAAACTATCATTATTGAATGACGCTTTTAACATATATTCATCCACAACATTATAAAACTTGTCAATTACTTGGACAAATTCATTTTTAGTAAACAAAGGCAAATTTACTAAATTTAGTAAATCTGAAAATAATTCATCTCTTTTATGTCCATACAACTGTATAGAAATATCCTTGTAGTTTATCGATGACAACTGGTCATTTGAATGTTGCAAACTTTTTATAACATCACCAATTCTTGTTATTTTGCTTGCAGTTGAAAGAGGGACAAAAGATGGCATTAAACTGGGTAATAAAGAAAACTGTTTAAATTCTTTTGTACTTCTAGAATATTCTGATTCAATAAAAAATTCTTTGTGAGGATCAAAAATCACTCCTCGTGCAAAAAATGTGTTCAACTGCGATATTAACACCTGTAATAAATTAAATCTCTTAAAAAAAAAATATTCAGTTACAAAGGGTAATATTACATTTTTTATATCTTTATACAATTTTATAATATTTAAAAATGTTTAACAAAATAAACAATACTATTTAAATGTCTTCTTAATTTAATTCCATGGCTTAAGTGTTAAACTATGCTAGGCATGATAGACATGAAAGCCTTCTTCACAAAATTGTCCCTTTGTTTTTTATAGTCAAATCTAATAATCAAACAATCTTTTACAGTATGCTTTTAAGTTTAACTGTTCCATGGAATGTCCATTGCTTAGAAGCAGGCGTCCCTACTGAATCCTCAGGAGCCAGCTATGTACAATCTATTCACCTCAGATATTACCATCTTAACTACTTCACTAGCATTAACTTAATTTTGAACTTTTGTCAAATTAATTTATCTCTAGGCTCTAATTACCTCTAACTCACATAAAGGAGCTACAAAATAAGGTTCAGTCTTTGGAAAAATATGATAATTATAACTTACAAGCAAGCTCACCCACATAATTTTTTTTACCCTCCCAATACATTTCAGATAACACAAAATAATTCCCAAACAAATAGTTACTAGATACCTAGGTCCTAGGTAATCCACCTTAATAAAAATCAAATAATACAACGGCATAAACACAAAATCCCTCACCATATTACAAACTCCAACAACCAACACCTTAAATTGAATAACCACTCAATACTAAACTATTCTATAAACAAATAATACATAAAGGGTCAACTTAACTATAGTATGTAATAAAAATCTCAAAATCAACATTCAGTCCTTCTACATAATGTCTTAATCTTATTATTAATGCTCACAAGTATGTTAAAAACATCTTTTTATATACAAACTCTAAAATTCCAAATTCCCTGCACTAAACCTATCCTATTACAAAATGTATCATAGTATCATACAGACCCCTAAAATTGTCGAGATTAGGTAACATATATTAAAACTTCTCTATCTGGCAATCCAACTTATTAGCTTAAACATAAACGACTTAGAGACCTTAAATCAAAAAACACAAAAACTATAAACACCTATATAAATATTGAAAAATAATAATAATAGTTGAAGACTGAAGTCATATCAATAGACATTAGACATTCCCTTCAATCAAGTTCAGTCCATGTATCATAATTTTAAGTAACTTATTAATCATTGTATTAAAGGATATCTTAAAGGAAAATAAAATTACAGATAATTATAAGACAAATTATGTAGAAAAATATTTGTATACAGTTATATTACCTGTAAACATTGTTTGAATATGAGTGATAATTGAACTTTGTCATCCATAAATTTCATATAGACTACTTCATGTATGAGATTTAATATTTGTCCGCCATGTAACTGAGAAAGTTCAATTTGATCTAAAATATTATTTATTGCAACAATCAATGGTTTATGTTGTTCGACTTTTCTTAATGTTTCGGTCAATAAACATTTGTTTTCTTTGTTATTTGATAAATCTTTTTCAATGTCATTTATACAATTGCGATATGGTTTCAAAGCGATTAACATGCCATTGACAAAAGCTTCAAAGTACAAGCCACGTCTCTTTGATTCTGATTCTTTGTAAATACTCTCCAATCGGTTAAAAGATACAATAACAGTGTTAAGTTTCTGATATTCTTCGGCCAAATTTAAGAAACTCTTTAACAATCGCCTGTCTTCAGTGTTCAAAATGATATACTCATCATCTGTAAAATTGCTGTCATTGTCGACAATACACTGTAATACTTCTGATTTGTGGCCAAGTAGAGTAAACAATATATCAGGAATTAAACATTCCATTGTATTTGTTATACCTTATATATCTAGCTAAAATTGTATACAATTTACAACATATTAATTTGTCAGTGTACTATTGTATATTGTATTATTTAATAATAATGGTTAATATTACTCAGCTACTACTTACAAGAAAAAAGTAAATAATTTATACTTGTAGTTTATACATCTATAGTATTCATCAAATTCTTAAATTTTAATTACATAAAAACGGATAAAAATATTCAAAGCATTGAAAGTGATAAATGATAAAAGGTTATCAAGAAAGAGATAACAATTGATTTAAATTGATAACGATATCAACAAAAATTAGCCACTCATTTGCATAGTATCACAGATATTGCACTCGATGCCAGTCCATATTATCTTAGTCCATACATGGTATCAAGGACAGGCGGATAATGGATATATGATATATCAATGCACCTTGCTTGGTACTTAGGATTTATGAAAGGTATCATACGACATACCTGGAATATAAGCATTTATACACTTCCATTTTTAATTTTAAAAATTGTTACTGGTAGCAAATTGGATCTACTGGATCGTCTGGATCTAGTTGGTATATTTGGAACTCCCAAAATGGGAGTTAAAAACTAAAAATTCTCAGTAATTTTCAAAATAATTGGAAAAAGAATTTTTTTCAAAAATTGTTATGCAAAATTAGTTACTGTTTTACAAAATCGATTTTATTTTATTGATGTAGGGCGACTTAAAAATAAATAACACATTAAGAAATCAAGTTTTCATCAAATGTTTATAATAACATTTTCTATGCGTGGTATAAGTTTCTAAATAATTTTACTATAATCTTTGAATCATCTATAAACATTTAAAATATTTTTTTATTTTTTTAAATTAAATTGTTCTTAATCATGATTAAGATTTATAATGCATTATAAATTATATAATACTATTAATAGTTAATACTATTTATATATATTTACTAATTTACTAGTTACTAGTATAGTAGTATATCATTAATAATTGTAATTATGATAAAATTTAAAATCGAAAAACAAACGAAAAATTAAAAAAAAATTATAGCAAACCAAATATTTATTAGAAATAAACACCTACAGCATATAGGCTCTATAGAGGAGTTTGCTCAAGTGTATTAGTGTGTACAATATATTTCCAGTTAATTAGAAAAGTATTTTGAAAAAAATAAAAAGAACAAAACCTTTAGGAAAAGACCATGGATCAATTTAATTACCAAAAATCTGAAACCAATAGATCAGAATGTGATCTATGAGTCAACCTATAATATATAGAGATAGAAAGATCCTTTGAATGCAGCGTGTAGCAATGGTCCCTTATGAACCGGTAAGCCGAGAAGAAAAATTTAGTTTTTAATTTTTAATTTAAACATTTATCGATAATAAATACATACTAATTATAGTTGTTGCTTCCCCCCCCCGAAAATTCCAAATTTATTTTATAAACTTAAATTCACATGAATGCAATCCAGTATTGTGGAACCTTAACATAAACAAATTAATTGATAATATTTATAAAAATATTTTTTGACTAACTTATGCTTTTTGACCATTCTACTTTTACATAACTATTATTTACCTTTACCTAATAATTAATATAGATTTAACTTCTTGTGAAACATATAACCCAATCCTAGTACCTATTTTAGAATCATCAATTTTCTCAATAAAATGTTATAGAAATAACTAATACAGTAATATACATTCTCTGTAATGTGTTTTATAATAATAGCCAATAGATATTAGATATCACCAAAATCTAATAACTGAAATTTGCTGTGGTGTAAAATAGAAATAATATATGTATATTGTATATTATATGTACAGTTGAGTAGTGGACGCGGCTTATTGCTTATAAGACTCACTTTGTGCTAGTCCCAAAGTGAGTCTTATAAAGTTATAACCGAATGAATCTTTTAGGCGAAGTGAGGAAAAAATTTAATAACATATTTATGAACTTTATTTAACTACATATTTTGCTATAATTTTAATTTATTTTAATACATAATATTACATATTATATATTTATATATTATATTAAATTTGTTGTACACGGCACACACACACATTATAAAGTATGAATCGAAACCAGTAATAAACCAAAAAATATATGTAATTTTTAAAAACCAATTTATTTCTAATTTTAACCAAAAATGTTTATTTTTTACCATTTTTTTTTTTACGAAATTTGAGTCTTATAAGTTATAACCGAATTTTTTATAATTTATTTGAATACGTTTGGACCGTTCCAGACGATTTTGAGTCTAATAAGCGACTGAACCTTATATCCGTGAGTCTTATAACTTTATAAGCGGCGTCCACTGTACTATATACTGACAAGTGACGGGTAACAGTGATAAACGAACTTGACTTGGTATAGGTATAAGGTAGTAAACGAAATGCGAAATTGTATCGACTTTGGCGGTAAAATGAAACACCCAGACCCAATGCTATCGCAGTAGGTACCCGGTTGCGCAGTAACGGTCCATTACAACAAAAAAAAATGTACTTAGTCGATATAATTTATTATACTTACACTAAAATGTTTAAAATATATTTAGATATTTTATTTTTTATACATTTTTAATCATCTACACATATTGTTAACAGACCCAAAACTGCTGAGATACGAGTCATTTTTTTATCATTTTTTTTTTACCATTATTACCATAGAATAATACTCTTTTAATATTTATTGAATTATATTTATTCTGTGGCAGTATGGTAGTAACTAGTATTACCAGTATAATGGGTGCTTTGCGGTATACCTATACCTACTTTTTGGATATCTCAATATCTGTGTATATTATTAATTTAAAATCATGTACAGTTTATAGAGAAACTTCGCAATATTATATAGCTAAAAAATGTAATTTTTTGAAAACTAAAAAATTGTCAACTAAATACCCAGAAGACACAGCAATACTTATCCCAGACCTTAGTTGCCCTAAATTACGGTAAGATTTAATTTTTATAATATCATATATATTAATGAATAAAAGCTAAAACGGATAGTATAAGAGTTACAGTGGCACATACAAGGGGGGACGTGGGGGGTCAGACCCGCCATTGGCTTTTTTTTTTGTTTTTGCTTACATTATGCAGTATGCACTATAATGTAATATTTTTTGATATTGTGATCTATCGAGCTATTGAATTTTGACAATTTTGTCAATACTAAATACCGTTATAATTTTATTTTATTTTATTTGTAGCGAAGTAATGTTTATTTAGTCTAAATGGTTAATAACGACTATGTATATTATAGCTTATCTGCTTATCTTATTATTTATAAAGACAATACTTTATAATACATTAATATATAATAATATGTATGTAGGCTCGGCTAAAATAGTAAAAAGGGCTATGCTTCCACTGTGGGCCTGTGTCAAAAATGTTATCAGATATTATCGTTGTTATTAAATTATGAGAAATGACTAATGAGATCATTATCGCTACGGATTTAGTTCATCGCATATATGTAGTACACTAGTACATAGTACGTACTAGGACCTACTATTTATTTATCTGAAATCTAAAAAAATACACTCACGGGATTGTTGAAAATGTGTGAAAATGTATTTGTTACAGCCTTACAGGGACAGCTAAATGGCCTTACACTTATGCCAGTTTATAGAAATATTTAATTACAGCAAAAGTTTTAGACTAACTAGCAAAAAAAAAAGAGAAAACTAGATTTGTTAATTTAATTATTATTTATTTTACTTATACATTTAATGATGTAGCATTTTATAATACAGAAGTTTTGACTTTATGGAGTATTGGACTATTGGAGTGAATAATCTACCATATTGTGTTTAATGTGAATTTTGAATCAATTCAAATTATATTCATTGTTCCTCATTTGTTCCTATATTTTACTACTAAACTACTAAAGTAAAAAGTTTTGGGAGAGCGGGGGATTTTTAAATTTTCCCCTCCCATTTGGATTTTTTTTTGAGTCCTCCCCCTTTTAAAAATCATGTCTACGCCACTGGTTACCTATAACTAGTTTAACTTATACAATAATATAAGTGTGTTCCAAAGAACCCAAACATTTTAATGACAAATTTATACAAACCATGACGGAAAATCTGATTGAAATCTTTACATAAACCATTTAACATTAAGGAAATAAATTTTAATTCATTTCCATGGCCATTTAACTACTCGGGTAACTTTGTGATTAGCCAATTTCCTATAGTGAAAAACTGAAAACTAATTATACAAAATGTTCATTAAAAAAAAAAAATTTAAATAATCATAATTTTATGATTTACGATTTACATACTACGATTACTTATATTACCTACGTATATATTGTAATGTAATAATGCTTGCGGCATTATGATGCAGTCCTTACTACATATACATGTACAATCGAAGCTTCAAAACAATAAAATTCCTATTGAAACTCGTGTCAACGTACAATAATGAGCATTATTTAAATTCCGTTGCTTAGCAGATTATTAATATTATATATTTATATACAAGATACATCATACATATTAGTGTATTACAAATAGATAATAAAAATAAAAATAATTTTTATATGATTATTTGTGAGTAACCTTAGAAACGAATAAAGGGTAAAATTGTTATATATAGGTATTAGGTACTAGGTAGGTACAAATATAATAAACATAGTATCTAGTACGTCCTAGTACCATTGGCGCAACTGAATACTGAGATCAAATATAGCCAATATAGGGTAACTAACATTATATTATTATGTATAAAATATAAATATTAGAAAGCCTAATTTTTGGATACTAAAATATTTTATGCATACCCAAACTGGATAGGTATAGGTATAATTTATTTATATTTTTGAAATTACTTATATCTGGAGAATATTTTGATGAATGATAATTAATTATAACCAGGGTTCAGAAGTTATAGGAGCTAAAAAAGGCAAAATATGTACGAAAAAATTATAAAATATACATATGAAAAATGTGAAATACGTAAAAAAATGTAATAAATAATAAATATGCAAAAATTATTCAAAGTGTATTATTCAAAAACATATTATCTACACGTTGTTATTACTTACATTGACCATTGTTATAATACTTATTAATACGAAATTTTGAAAAACTATATTAAAAAATAATTGTACTATTGAAAATTGTGTCACATCATCGGCGCGTAACCACTAACCTGTTGGCATTTGAATTTTCATTGAACTAAAAAAATGGTTAAAAAATATATACTTTCATTATTTGTTAGGTAAGTTTTTAAGAAAATATTAAATATGCATGATATGTGTATGAAAATCAAGAAATATGCAAAATATGAATTTTTAAACTCGACATAGTATAGCTCGGATTTCTAGTTTGATCTGCTATAAATCGAAAGTATACAGAACAATAATATGCAACTCCTATAACATCCAAACCCTAATCATGACTAATAATTTTTATTTTTAGCTCGGATTTCTAGTTTGATCTGCTATAAATCGAAAGTATACAGAACAATAATATGCAACTCCTATAACATCCAAACCCTAATCATGACTAATAATTTTTATTTTTAGATTTTGAGTGGATCAATGAATGTGTTTATTTTACAATGATACTGGTTTTTTTTGTGTCTAACATCACTTTGCAGGGCAGTAAAACTGCTTCGATTTTTAACTTTGATTGTGGTTTGGGTGATTTCTGGTAATAAATTAGATCTAGTTGGTACTTTGGAGGGATGAGTCAAAAGTTAAAAATTCTTGTTTCAGTAGTTTTCTTAATTATCAAGAAATACTAAACAATTAAGAAAAAGCGGGAATTTTTATGCTTTATTAAGGTCCAATCTTTTTATTTTGTTACAAATCAAAACAATATTGAGTGTAATTCCACAAAAATATTTTATAAGTATTTGAAGCTAGAAATGTATACTTAGAATTTGCATTGGATGTCTGGAAACTGAATTAAATCGATTAAAATTAATATTCTGTAGTAAAACGACTTTGTGTTGGGAATTTGCAGCTTGCTAACGAATTTACGATCTATCTATTTTACAAATGAATTAGAGACCGCGGGTAGTTTAAAGTTTAAAAAAAATTCTACAGTGTGACCGCGTGCCATAGTCCGTTATCAACCTTGTTGCGCAAAACGTGATCGTACACCGTTTTTTGTTTAAAAGTCCGTTGACGGTTTCAAAATTATTTTATCATTATTCATTATTCACTCAAGCCTCAAGTCTCAAATCCGTTATTACTTTCACAGTCCTATTATTGAAATAATATTTTCCCAACGCTATAAAATAATACGTAAACAAGAAGTACTTTTGACATTTTACGTTATTATATCGTAGCCTATAATGTAAGATATCAGTCGACAGTCGAACGTTTTCATTACAATTGCTATTGTATATTTTACATATTTTTAACGATAATCATAGTGCTACAAGTTTGTCGGCGCCGGATGGTTGGTACCGCCGTAAACACGACCTTGCCTCTTGCACTTGCACCGTGGTGTGTGGACGGCAGTTTTGAATTTCGTTGACCCACCTCCTTCGGTCTCGAGTGATCTTCGTGAGTTCGTGACTCACTAGTCACCACGTTATTCGTCATTACTGGATTATTGTTTACATATTATTGGTTATTAGTAATTTTCTTTCCTATCGAACAATTCCGTTTGCCGACCGAGAAACGGACACATTGCATTCGAATCCGGCGGCAAAACGATTTAAAAACCATTCGCAATCCGGTGGGAACGAACCACCGGCAGCTTAATATCTATATTGACATATCTTATGGGCGAGACTCAGACGCTCGTTGACTGCGACCTCAGATCTACTACTACATTTGGGGTATTTTTTTTTTATAACCACGCCGTGTTCGATTAGGGGGCCCCCGCGATCGCATGTTTATGGATCCATCGTTGGTCGTTGGCCTTTGTCGTCCGTAACCGTCACCTCCTCCTCCGCCACCTCTTCGACCGTCCTACTGCACCGCCGCCACCACCACCGTACAAGTCGTCGTCCTCCGCCGGTAGTCGCCGTGCGCATATGTCGGTGGCCGTCGTTAATGGTTATCAGTCGTCGTCACTCGTCGTCCGCCGGTGTAACGGTTTTGCGCACAACACGGCTGGTGCGGCCGTTCGCGTGACGTTTTCCCCCCCGATGATTGTCTCGATCTTATTTTGTTATTGTTTTATCGTTTATCGCGTTTCGTGCAAAATACGTTAAAAAATTGAATAACATATTATTATATTATATCGTTCATCCGTCCGCCGTTAGTAATATTATCATTTATCGTTATTATCGCACAATATTGTTATAATAGTCGTTGGTCGTTACGCGTATCGGCGTATCGCACCTTTGTATCGTTATCTTTTGCCCCCCCCCCACACACACACACTTATACGCACACACGGTCCCTGACTCGATCGTCGTGCCCGCCTTTTGGTCGTCGTTTGGAAATAACGACCGTAAGACGTCAACATGCAAGTGGAAGACGCGTTATTCGAGGGCGTAAACTTGAAACTGGCCATGGACATCAAGATCAAACGTACCGACGGTGAGCGATAGATGATTACTTTTTGTTAAAAATATTGTCACATGAGATGATATAGGTGGTTAGGTCTGTCTTACTCCAGTCGAGTCCAGGACGATCTGATTTCTTCATTGTGGTTAAATACAGACTAGTCTTGGTTTGCCAATGCAATTGTAATACTGACTGTACATTTAGTTGTCATTGCTTGTGAAACAGTCTTGGGTACCTACCTGTGAATTTTTAGTTTGGCAATACATCCGTTAGCTTTTTTATCAATACCGCTTAATATGAGAAGAACACCTTTAAGAATCTAACGATTGTCTGAGACTTCTAATAGTATTGTTTTCCCAATGTCCTATCTTAGACCTTAGTACTGTCTTGCTGCGATTACTTGGATCATTACTTTCTATGTTGTTGATTGGAACGGGGATGCGTTAGATAATTTTTTATTACTAAATGGGTTACTAAACATATTTTTCCATTATTCCTTGTGCTCCACATCAATATAATATTATAGGTAGATAATTTAATTAAAATTGTACATCTATAGTGAATATGTATATAATATTTTTGTATGTACTTGTCTATTACATTTGATTTTCTTATTTTAGATATTAATATATTATAAAATGTAGGATACTTATGTAAATATCTATTGCATTTTGTGTAGGTAGTTAATTATTTCCTTTTTATTGAATGTAGCTATTTAGGTGATTAAGTACCTGTTAATTATCAATCAATCATATTTGATATGATCAATTTAACATACATTAATAAATCTAGTACCTACATTTCTACAAACCTACCATTCTTTTTACTTTTTTTAAATAAATAACGAGATAAATAAGTAATGTCTACCTCTTAAAGTTTACTTTTATAATTAATAATTAATACCTAATCGATGTTAGTTTCTCATGTAGGTACATTTCAGTAGATTTTATTTTAGTCTTAAATATTTTAATAAGTAGGTATTTAATATCAATAATAAGCTCTTGACATTTTTCTATCTACTAGTTTTGTTTTTAAATGTTTAAGTGTCTAATATCCTATAGTTATACATATAATACTTAACCGTGTTATCAAAATTAGGTAGGTATGTTAATGCACTTATTGGTAGACATTTTATAACTTAAAATATTTAGAATGCAGGTTACTCATTGGATGACATTTTATGTTGGCATGTAGCCAAACTTAAATGTTTGCTAAAAATGCTAATGCCTTATGGAGACCTACAAATAGATATAATTGGATCTCAGTGTTAAACATAGATAGAATGTGCCTATATTAGGTTTATGTACCTATATTGTAATACAAGCTATTTTTTTATTCTATATTATATTTCATATATATCTATCTGTACCTACTGACTTAAACTTCAATAGGTAATGCATATGCAATGTCACCTACAGCACCTACTTATTATTGGTACTAATCTAAGTAAATCTATATAAATAAAAATATTAACTATATTAGTACATAACCACTATTAGGTGCATATTATTGGACCTTGATGTAGGTTTGTATTCAGTATTTATATCATTCAGATACAATTTAAAATAATGTAGGTACCTACTCCCAATATGTACCTACCCAACATACACCTACATTCATAATTTATTTTTTATAACATAATATGTAGGTACTTGACAGCTATATTTTAAGTACCTAAGTACAGTATTTTAGTACTTATAAAAAAAAAAAAGTTTTTTTAGTAAAATAAACTCAATATTTTTTAGGTACCTCATTTATTTACACTTCACAACCACGGCATAATTTGGAAAAGCTGTTTAAAAAATCACAATTTTAAAACAAATATGCCTACAGTAAATAATACTAATATTCCTATCTATTTGTCAGATTTTAAAACTATGTATACCAATCGATACATAGACGTATTTAAAGAAAACCATTTTATCAGATATTTATTAGGATACTTCAGTTAAATAATAACGTACGTATACCTACAAATGAAAACTCCATGTTAACTATACTTGAAAAATGTGGCTGTGAATGTCTTAAACATACTGAAAATTAACAATTTTTTTATAGCTTAAAAATACCAATTTAAATTCTAAATAATTGTATTATACCTAAGTAATACTAGGCCATTTTTTGTAAACCTTTTTTTATCAATTAGATAATCATTTCTATTACATTTAATTATATGAAGGTATAGTGGTATTCATAGTTTTATTTTTTTGGCTGTAACCATTTTTTAAATTTATTGTAAGTAAGCACATAAAAATATTTTACCAATCAATTAAGATGTTCTTATTTGATCAAATGTTCATATAGTTTAAGAAAATGATTTTATTTGATAAATCTTTCTATTCATGACACTTATGACCAGGGCTCGGGATTTTATGTGCTTAAAATCTTAACAATATGCACATACATATGCACCAAAAAATATCAAAATATGCTCTTTAATATGCATTTATTTTTAATTAAAAATACATACTTATTCAAATTTAATTAAAAAAAAAACATATCTTGTACATATTACTAAAATTTATATTTTATACATACTATATTATTAAAAAAAAAATGTCAAACTGTTGAATGGTCTTTGGATTTTTCAACACTCAGCATCTTCTATATCTAGCAATTACAATTTTTATGTATTAAAAAATAATCATTTTATAATTATGTACTTATCTGCGTTAGATAAGTAAAAATAATATTGTCTTCGGAGCTAAAAATAAAATGGGTTCCCCGTAACGCTATTGATTATCTCCTTATTGGTATTATTGCCGACAAAAGCATGTAGATAAAATTGATTAATTTACTTAAAATATGATTTAAGAGTAAATAATCAAAAATTATTTTAAAATATGCAATAAAAATCAATAAATCTTAAAAATATGCATTTGTAGAAAAAAATTCTTAAATATGCAAACATATGCCAATAAACTTTTAAACTTTAACTCCAAACACCACAACACAAATTTGTACCAGATCAGATTTATTCTATTTACTTCCCAAACAAATATGCAAATGCATAAAGTCCCGAGCCCTGCTTATGACCTAACAACAATACATTTTTTAAAACAATAGTAGGTATACACCACCCACTAAGGAGCTAAAATTTTTATACATACACATTAAATATTTTAGGTATCTGATAGTTAAAAATCTTTTTTTTAATATAATATAATTTAGCAGTTATAAATTTGTTATATATTAGCTATTGGCAATTTTATTAGATACTTTATACATTGAGTATATAATCAGAAACTTAAATTTATATACATTTATTTGTGGGTATTATACCTAATTAATGAGTTAGGTAACATTTATTGTTATATCTCATTTACTTAGTAGTTACACTATCAATAAAATTGATGCGAATGATTTAGTCACAAATTAATGTAACTTAGAACATTATATTACATATTTGTGATAAGTCCTTAAATTCAATAATTAAAAAAACAACAATAATTTTAAAATGTTAATCGTATTTTTAGGTTTTCTTATCAATACCTATCTTAACTATATTTTTTTTAAATGTATTAATACACTATATAACTTTAATAATAAAAAAAGTAAATTAGCTGACATTAAAGTAACCAAATAGTTATTTAAAAATTGTATATTCCTCAAAGTAACTTTAATTTAATTTACTCTATTTATAAATTATATAATTTAAGAAACTGATTGAAACTAAACTATTTTATTTAATTTTGAAAAATTTGTTTTAATTATTGTTATTATTATTTACTTTAAATTTGTATGTTAGTTAATGTTAAAATAGTTAAAATGTCTATCTTTAATATGATGTAATTCTATATATTAGGTAGCATATATGTGTATTTAATTTGTTATATATTAGATGGGTATATTACATAGAATTTCTGTTAAAATTGAACTTGTGTTTTAAAATTTAAATAATTTATTATATAATACTATACTTGTACTTGTAAATTATTTTTTCTATGAAATCAAAATTGGTAGATACCTACTAATTAAGCTGTTTGAAACGATTTATTAATAATCTTATTTTTAGTAAGGTGCTCGTGTAATTTAATTACAATTAAATTATTTAAAAATTAAGTTCTAGTTGGGTTTTAGTTAAAATTTGGATAAGTAAAAATGGTTAGTCGTTGTACTTTGTAAATTATCAATTGTTTTTTTACAGCATTCTAATTCAAGTTTAAATTATTTATATATAAAAAAAAAAACAGTTAATTTACTTTTAAATCTGTTTTAATTAAATAGTTAAAATATGCTTAACGCTCATATCTTATTTTTATTACAAATTTTATTTATTCCTTTTTTAACATAAAAATTGTAAAGCTTTTAGTTATTAATTATTTTTTGTAGTGGTAGGCGTATTTCATAATTTTAAACTTCATTGATTTACTAGTAGGTATGTATTTATTATGTTAATAATAATTTTATTTCGAGCACGAAATATTAGATATTACTACCCTTTCATTTATTGTTACGAAAAATATAATTTGTTGAAATAATAGGTAAACGTATTTGTAGTGTTTGGGTGGGTGACAAGACAACAGTTGTTTGACCTTCAGTAGTATCTTCTGTAGGCGGCAAGGCAGTCACAAGACCATATAAGGACGTCCAGAAAATGCAGACTCTAATGTAAGGGCCACTGTGTCTAATACATTAGATTCAGCTTTTTATTTTATATTAAATTTTCAAAAAAAAAAAAATCATAACGGTTGGTTTGTCTTAACACAATAATGCGATAAAAATTCTTATCATTATGAAAATCTATTAATACCTAAATAATATTTATTTACCACATTTTTGATGTTATCGCTTTAAATTCAAAAAAAGGTATACTAAAGAAGTAGAAATTAAATAATTGTCATGTTTAAATGTTTAAAGAAGTTATAATAAAGAAAATTTAAAAAAATGTGGGTGAGTTGATTTCAAAGGGACTTAATGACAAATTCAAATCTGTTTTGAGATTTATTATGGCTTTTCTAGATCGAGTAGATCGGTACGTTTAGCAAAAAACACGTCTAAATTTCAATGTTCCGCGCGTGTTAAACAAAGACAAAAGCGGTCGATAATGAATCCTCTTAAACTAATTTATAGTGACACCAAAACAATTGACTGGGAATATATTATATTAATTTTAATAATTGTATAAATATATAGATAATAAAGTAAATCGTTACATATAATATTGAATATATTAAGTTATAACATTTTTAGGCATTAATAATTGTATATTACTAGGTATTTTACTGATACAATAAATTTTATATAAAAAAAATGTTAATCAATAATCTTTAAAATATATTATCCTATTTAAATTTCATCATTTTTTAGATTTGTTAACAATTTATAATCATTATAAAATATGAGTTGACTCAGACTTACAATATATTATGTACCCATTATCCAGTTGTGTATTGTAATTCATCGAGAAGATAAAAGGGTCATTCTATATTTTTGATATTATTATTTATATATTATAAAAATTATTAATAATTAAAATAATATTTTAAGATAACGTATGGTTTTTTTAAATTAAAAATTCGATTATGATCCATATAATTGGGTTCATCTAAATTATTTAAAAATTCTACCTGTGTAATGGCTGTGATAACATTATAATACCATTCATTTGTATATTATTAGTTTTAGGTATAACTTAAAATACTAAATACCTCGTTATGTATGTCTTGAGAGTATCCTTATAAATGTAAACAATTTATAAGGTATAAAAATAATTTATGGTTTCGAAAATCAATATTGTTTTTTTTTAATTTTTTTTATAATATTGTATGGTCGTATTATTTTATAAATGGCTAAATGTTAAAAAATGAAGGTAAATTATTTTTTGTATGCATTATATTACGTAATTAATTTCAATGTTTACATTGTTATGGTTAATCCCTGGGTTAATTTCTTTGGATATTTATCCATTAAAACGAACGTGATTTTTTGTATGCATTTGTATTTTAACTATTAGTTTTTTTAATTCATGAAAGTTCTGTCTAACACGCAACAATACGAATTTTAATGTGTTTTCATTCTAACGTACCAATCAAGATACGATTTGGTTAAGTACAAGAACACAAAAACGAGATTTTATTTTTTCTTAGTCTATTCTTATGTAGATCGACTTTCCCATATTTTTTAAATATTGTTTTTAATTTCTCTAAAAATTTAAATATGACAAATAATTTGCAACTTACTTTTTTATTAATTTTTTCATGATTTAAAAGAGATAGATACTTGGAAACTTGGATATAAAATAAAATAAACTTCTAAATTTCTATTTTCTGCTTGCGTTGTATAAGTGCAGAAAATCATAGCTTCCCAATCCTATAAACGATTGTCTTTTGGCATACCTCTATACCCCTGTATCAAGAGATTTTCCGTTTTGAAGACAATCAATAATAAATTTCTAGTACTATAATGGCTGTGGACACTAAAATAAAGCAATAACACTATCAGCCATTAGGTATATTATATTATAATCTATTACAGTTGCTGCATAATAGGTGAGAAATGAAATACATTTTTTAATTATGTGCGTATATACTGGGGCCGGTATTATAATATGTATACTTACTAGTCATTTTATTAATTAATACTTATTACGGATAATGTATTAGTTTACTATCTTGCTCTGATGTTCGCCTTTTCTTAGTTAGTCGTATAGGATTTGAAACTTGAATTTATCCTGAATTGGATTTTCCATTAATTTACCTATATTGATACATGGTTCATTAGGACTTACACTTATATACATATAACTATAATTGAATTAAAATGTTTACCATCGAATTTAATAATATAGAATAATATTGTAAATTTTTGTGCTTTTGTTATGTTTTATTTAATATAATAAATTAATAAATTACTATTAATTGAAAAGTTTTGAGTTAATATTATTAATTATTATCAATTTTATTTTACTATGCAAAACGTATTTGTAAACCTTTGTTTTACAAAATTGTTGATTAGTATTGGCTACATAAATACCAAATGACATCTCATTATGTCAATTACAGTATAACGAGTTAAAATTGTCTGTCACTAATTTATTATTTTGCTTATTTACAATTTAGTAGGACAATTAAAAATAATTACTATATGGGATCGGGGACTAGGTTTACAATAATTATTTATTTATATATATTTAAATTTATTATTTAACTACTTAAAGAAACTTAAAATGTCTTTGTACTTAGTAATTAGTAGCCTTAGTACTTACCTATGTCTATTTTTTTATAATTTGTTTTTACATGATCTATAATCTATATAATTTTCTTAATAAATTATAATAATGAAAATTTTATTTCGTAAATCATAAACCCTAATGTTCTGTATTTTTTCCACGTATTACTTAGAATTATTTGTTCTTAGTTTCAACACTTGAATGTAGGTTATGTAACACATGAGAGAAGTAATTCTAATGCAGTTCCACCCTTATAGCGGTTTAATGATTTTATTTTACCGCACTATCATCTTGCTCTATACAGTGCAATCGTAAACGTTTAAACGTTAATGTAAAATATAAAAAATATATTATTCAGCTTTTAATTTTGGCTTAATGAAAGTTTTAAGTATAGCGTTTTAAACAATGATTGTAAATTTTGATCAAAGCTATTCATTTATTGATTTTATTATGTGTTATTTTTTGGTATGTGAGTATTCAATTGAGTATACAATGAGTTATAGATAAAATGCTTAGATTTTCAAAGATGGCGGTGGTTTTGGATATCAAATTGGATCTAGTTTGTACTTCTAACTTTCTAAGACAGGGATCGCCAACCTTTTCAAATGAGTGAGTTACATTTGAAATGTCGAAAAAATACATTTCGAAGTCACTGTTGATCGTTACATTCAGGAGAATTTAGGTCTTTCTTTAGGAAGAGATTTATTTGATGAGCAATAAAAAAACTGATCTAAGCTTCAAAGAATAATTATTTAAGAATATTCCACACTATCCTATTTTTTATTACGCGATCCACCGATAATGGTAAAATTAATTTTTATAAAGATCATATATATATATTCTTAGAAAGATCGACTTGTTGACGACCCCTGTTCTAAGAGGTCAAACTTAAAAATTTAAATTACTTATTTTTATAATTAGGAAAAATAAATAAAAACGAATTTTTACACAATTCAAGTTTTCTAGAAAATCGATTTTGTTTTTATATGTAACTTGAAAACGAAAAACCGTAAACATACCTTGGAAATCACCAAATTTTTATAATACAATTTTCAATATGTTTCGAGTAATTTTGAGCTATTCATAGGCATAAGTAAGACATTTTTAGTTTTTTTTTTACGAATGTCGATTAAAAATTATTTGCTGGATATAAATGTTTATACATTTAATATAGAACTCCTCGTAAGTTATTTATTTCTCAATTAAAATCTATAGTCACAATATTTTTTTATAAGCGTTTTAAATTAGATTTTCAACATAATTCATAAAAATCGCAAAAATTAGTAAATTATTTTGTAGTTAAAAAATCTATAAATAGCATTAAACATATTTATTTGCATGCTGTTTACTTTCATATAAGTACGGCTTACGGTGACTTATTTATTATACTTGTTTTGTTATGATTTTTAATTCATACCTGCCGATAGTTGGGTACCAATTTATCAATAACACAGAACTATAAATGTCCATACAACCAACATTGAATAAATCATGAAATCCTTGGCGGATTCTGAATTCTTTCCAAATATGGTTGTAGGTCATATATTTAATCTTCATCTCAGTATTGCTTTTTATTTTATTTCTAAAAATTGTTTTTTAATAAAAAAAAAAAATAAGCTGTAACAAAAACAATAATTTACAAAATACGTAATTATTTAATTTATGTCTAATTATCTAAATATCTATAAAAAAATACTCCCGGACCGTTCGGTGGAACTTCACAAAATTGCCGTTAACTTTGTCAGTTATAAAAAAATTGTTACATAACAGCCACTACCTGTTTTAATTTATCGTGTCTACAGTTTTGGATAAATTGTTTCAAATACTGATCGATTTGGAGTTTATTTTTAACTAGTTACCATGGCCTCCAGACGTTTAGATACTATATATTCATCCCGACTATAATATATACTGTGTTAGGGGTGGGGGCTGCTCTGTGCCTGGTACGATTTGCAAACTGTACTTTACGGACAACACCGCCAGTATTGTACCCAATGAGCGTTGAATGAGAAAACCAATTGAAAGTTTCGCACGTTAATTAAAATAAATTTGTCGGTAAAATTGACGTCGACAGTGCGTTATTCATTATAAATCCGACCAGTTATATTCTCGTGGACCGATAGCGAAAAAGGTTTGCTTATAGTTACAGTTATTTTTTCATCTTCAGTCTCTTTTTATCACATTATTTTGGTTATTACCTGTTAAACAAATTATGTCATCGTGGATAAAGAAGAGCTTATCATGTTTTCATCATGACAAACAACGTAATGATTGTAGATGCAAGTGTAAAAAAAATATTGGTTCGATATCTGATAAAAATATTCAATGTAATTTTGACGAAGAGTTCAACAGGGAAATGCGTGTTGAAAATCTCGTGGACGATACGGGTTAGTAATTGTCTTACTTACATAATATAATATTAATATACAACGTGTGCAATCAGTGTAAGTTTTGATTTTTAAAAAACTATATATTTTATTATTTGTAGTGTTTATATGAAATTTGGACGTTATATTTTTATGTTTTAGTCTTCGTTTTAGATTCTGAGTTTGGATTTTCAAAAATGTGGTTGGTTTCTGGTAAAAAATTGAATCTATTTAGTTGGTATTTTGGAGATCAAAAGTAAAACATTTCCAGTATAAGTACTTTTTTTGCCATGATCGGTAAAAAGAAAGACGAGAAATTTTACGAAAATCTAATCATCGACAGAATCAATTTTGTTTTTTTAGTGTAATTCAAAATGAATTGCCGAGATACTTGAAATTTTCACCAAATGTTTATCAATCATTTTCATTACCTATAAAATAAAATTTTCTATTTTTATTATATATTTTTTTTTATAGAATTTAATTATAAATTATTCACTTGGTCAAAACTTAAAAACGTAATACAAGATCCTGCATGAGTTCTTTTTATATTTGTATTAAAAATATTAAAATATATAAGCGAAACATTTGTTCATTGTTGTATATGCATTTGAATTAAGATTTTTGATGAAATTTCTTTTTTTAAGATAAATAATGATGTAAATTATCTTGTTATTATTTAAATACATTATTCGTGAGAACCTATACAACTTACGTATATTAATATATTTTATTATAATCAATAATTGTACCATACGCATTAGGCAATGAAATTTTTGATTTATACTATAAATCTATTTTTACCGTTTTACGGTATTTACTATTTACTGAAGTATATTATGTTATTCAATTTTGAGTTAAATAGTTGATATAATATGGTATAAAATATAAATATATATTATTATAATAATTAAATACTAATAATATAATAATTGACTACAATAGCTTTATCAAAAAAATATTTCATGAAACATTTTAAATATACATATACAGTGATGTAGACTGACTGTTTCCGCTCAAAATCATTTTTTGTACACAATGATATATCATTGAACTCTAATTTAACAAATCCACTCAACACCTAATATACAACAGAGCGGTACCCAATTAACTTACTTTTTTAAACTTAAAAAATGCTATGTTAAGTAATTACATATAGTTTAAAACGTTATTTCTTATTCAAAGTCAATGTTTGTTTACCTGCAGGTACATGTACTATTATTAGTTTATTACTAAGTTATAATAATTAATAGCCGTTTAAAAGTACCAATTTAAATAATGTTCAACTTGAAATGCATAGGTGTATATATGTATATATAATATTTCTTGTCGTTTTTAAGATCGAGTTCTAGAGATGGAACAATAAACAAATATAATCGAATTTATTCATTTCATTAGGTTATAAAGTTACATACAATTAATTCTCTAAATGAAGGCTATATTATATAATAATGTATACATTTCAATCGACAATAATAAACATTATTTGTGTTATTGTGTAATGCGGAGAATGACTAGAATGGAAATATATATGTAGATATAGATCCATATTCTACCCTTATTTCATGACTTGTGTAACTATCTAATACATATTTATTTTATTAACATATTATACAATTCATGATTTGTTACTAAACTATCTTTAGTATTTGTATACATATAAGACTTAAGGTAATTATTTTTGACTTTTTGGCTGCCTAATTTATTGTTGTATAATAGTAACTACTAACTTTAATAGTATGCTATAAATCCTATTTGTGTCTTACGATTCTATACTTCCTATCCATTGCAAATTGTAATAAAATATTATCATGTCTTTATAAACATTGTGAAACTGTAAAAACTGTAATCGTGTATTTTTACATTTGTACTATAATACTTACATAGTTACATCCGATTTCTTTATATTATACAAAAACAAAATAATACTAATTTTTATAAATTTATCATCAGAAATCCCAATCATTAAATTTAAAAACTGCATAAAGTAATTATATTATAAAGGATTATACCATTTTATATAGTCTTATAGAATAAATGGGTATTATAGCGCAATCCATCTTGGTATGTCTTGAAAGGTCATTGCACGAAGATGGTTCATTAATCGTGAAGAATTCGATAATAATTCATTAATCCAGCACTAAATTATTTTCTTTGACTTGTTAGTTGTTGTTATGTATACCTAACATTAAAAGTTGATAGAATTATTGAAATCTAAGCTATTTCTAAAATAAATAAACACGTTGATTATTTATCTAATTACATTTTCTTGATGAAAATTAAAACATTTTTTCAATATACAATGTATATTATGTAAATTTTACTATTTGATAAATAAATTATACTAATGCTGGGTAGCACAGCAATAATTTGATGAATTGAATGGGACGAATAGGTCATTAAAATTGAATTCACTAGTTCACTACTATTCGATGTTTGAGCCTTTTAAGATCATTAAATTCCTAATGGACACTTGTAAAACTCGTTCAAATTACTCAACTATGGTTGTGTCCCATGTCAGGCGTGTGAGGTATGAGTAAGGAAAAACCACCATACATAAAAATCAAACAATTTCCAATTTAAAAAAATAAAATAAAAATGAGATCGGATATAGCAACTGTTTGTTACAGTATCATTCGTAATCTATCACTCGCATCACTCGCATTGACATAAGACGGTGTTACATTATTTATTTATATAAACTAGTAACCATAATTTATTTTACCTAACCTATATACTGTGTGCCCGCGGAAACAGGGTACACTTTATCATCACTGATTACCCTGTAAATATTTTTTAATTCGGGACATTAAACTAAGCTAATACTTCATAAATTCCTATGACTTATAACAAATTGTCTAATTCATGTATATTGCGCATGCGCAATAAAATTATATTTTTTTAAATGGTAACTCCCAATCATTTTTGAATTAATCATTTTTTTTTTTAAGCAATTTTAATCTATCAATTTGTATTCTATAGCCAAAATCGACAAAAATTAGAGCTGGGTATAATTAAAAAAAAAATGAATTAAATTTGATTTTTTTTTAATTGTACGTATTTTTTTGTTCTAAGCACCATACATTATACGATTATACATTTATTATTTTATACATTTATAAATAGTAAATAATTTATTTATTTATTAATAAATGTAAACAAGGCCGTACCTTAGGGTTCAACCTTCTCCCTCGATTTTTTTTTAGTGTTATATTATGTGGTAGTAAAATAACCTATACAATATTTATACAATATTATAATAAAATTAGAACACAATTTTTTAGCTTAAAACCCCTCCTGAAATTAATTTCCAGTTACGGCTTTGAATGTAAAACGTATTATATGGTGCTTAGAACGAAAAAATACTTACAACTAAAACAAAATCAAATTTAATTCATTTTTTTTTTAAAATTATATCTAGCTCTAAATTTGCCGATTTTAGATTTATAATACAAATATTTACAAAGTAATCAGTGATAAAGTGTATCCTATTTCTTAGGCTACACAGTATAGTTTATTTTAAGTAGCTTACTAATTTACTATAGTATTTAAATCTGGATGTGTATTCAAAAACATGTAGATATTGAATAATTTCTGTTTAACAAATATATGTGAATGAATAGAAGTTTCTTATAGAAATCATATAATTTAAATAATTTAATATTGATGTAAAATTTGAAATCGTAAAAATTAAGAATAAATCATCTGAAGAATCAAAATAATTAATTATTGATGAGCATTATTAAAATTAATAAATCAAAATAACTTCACTTTCCCCATCTAAAATTGTGTGTTATCTGGAATTATTAAGATTAATTGTTTCTTTTTATGGTATATGAATTACAATTTAAATGTTTTATTTATGACAAACTATAATGTTCAAATATTGATGATTAAACAAATAATGCTTAAAATAGAAATAAGTAAAATTTTGATTTTATTTTTATCAATATATATTTTTATGTGTTTATTCTAGAAATATTTGGCTTCATTATATTCTTATATTGGTTGTAACCATGTCATGCGTTGTGGTCATTTTTTTATCATGTTTATAGTGATCTAAAAAATGTTACCATAGTTTCCATACATTATAAGTTTTATAAATGTCATGTTTAGTGTTGACCCTTCCCTTTATTCAAATTTATATGTATTCCAATAAGGGTTTAGGCCTAGCTTATGTTGTTTCCTGTTAGTAAATATGTTCCTATGGGCAACCTTGTACAATATTAATGAACATGGAAACAATTTGTAAAAGGTCAAGTTCATTGCCATATTAATTGTACACAAATGTAGGTACATTCCTTTAAAAATTTCATTAAATAATCAGATTTTCAGTTTATTTAATTTTGTAAAACTATATTTTTGTAACTTTTATCTATTTTGCATAGAATATTAAGGATAATATTCATTACTGACATTATAACTTGCACCTAAAAATGTGAGATTACTTCTTTCCAAGAAGAAATTGGAAATTATTTTTACCAACTCAATTACTTGAGTATCTATTAATAATTATTTAAATTAGTGTAAACCTAATGTTTGTTCTTTTAATTTTAGGTCGCATCCATAAAGCGGTTGTGTCTAGGATGAATCCAGATACAAGAAGCATTTCGGTGGAATGGCTTGAAAATGGAGAAACAAAAGGCAAAGAGGTTAGACAAACTGCTTAGATTCACATTAGTTTTCAATGTATATTGTGCTATTTGTTTTTTTTATAGATTGATTTAGATGGGATTTTGGAATTGAATCCTCAATTACGTTCAAATATTCCTAGTATTACCATGGTTGCTCAAAATGGTACTAATATACCAACAACTAGCAAGTTAGCAAGGGTAAATTTAACTTTTATGACTTTTTTATTAGTTATAAATATAATTAGGCTTTTAAGTTAAAATAAATAATTATGAATTAATAATATTGGTTAATTAGCTCAAGTAGTTAAGGAACTATTCTAGTGCTCATGTACAATTATTATTAATAATAAATGGTACTAGTTAGTGGCATTGTCACCTTTGTGTGTTCAATAGTTAAAATCGATTTTTGTTTAAAAATTGTGTTGGGTAAGGATGATAGATAGATAGATAGATAGATAAAGTTCCAGGATAAAGAATAACAGTAATTAGTAACCATACCAATGTGTCTTATGATATTCTTGGCCACAAATACATTGTAATTATAAATGTAATATAATAACAATAAATTATAATGGTTATAGACTATTAATAGAAGTATTTATGTTTATATTTTCAGTATTCCACTAAAGCCTCAATACAAGCATTTACAAATAATAAAGGCAAGTATTTATTTTTATATTAATTTAGAAAATTAAAACTTACTTTAATTAGATAAGTTCAGTATACCTTACAAAAAATATTTCAAATTTCAACAATAAATAATTGTAAAAAAAAATTATAATAATATGATCATGAGTTATTTAATGTTTTATTTTTAAACTTAATTGTTGATCAACAATCTAAGTATAGATTATTAAAATTATTCAATATTACATATTTTATATAAAATATTTTTAATCTTATATTAATTTTTTTTTAGGTTCATATAAAGGAACAAAACCAGTTACTAG
Organism: Rhopalosiphum padi; assembly: GCF_020882245.1. NCBI lineage: Eukaryota > Metazoa > Arthropoda > Insecta > Hemiptera > Aphididae > Rhopalosiphum > Rhopalosiphum padi. The sequence goes on from NC_083598.1 coordinate 33,323,367, forward strand.
ACAAACCAATCATTATTCGCCAGCAGTGAATGGCACTGGAGAAGTTTTATCAACAACTGTTCCTTGTACACCTTTAAACCCTCCAACCCAATATCAACAAATTCCTGTATTAAAACCAGCAGATCCGCCACCTCAAACACAACAATTAACACACTTGTATAGCAATAATACAGCAGGAGCAATCCGTGGCTCAAATACAACTACAGTAGCAGCAGCCGCAGCTGCTGCTGCTGCTGCAGCTGCCAAAGATAGACGGAGTAATGTAGTTAAGGAAGTTGCTAAATTGAAAAAAAACCGAGAGGAGAGGCGACAACGCCAAGCTGAATTAAAAGAAGAAAAAGAAGCATTAATGAACATGGACCCTGGTAATCCAAATTGGGAGTTTCTTGCTATGATTAGGTGTGCTTGCTATAAATCACCAATTAAATCCAATTTTCATCAAATATTAATATGAAAATGATTTATATTTTAGAGATTATCAATCTAATTTAGATTTTAAACCTTTGAGAGACTCTGAAGTAGTTGAAGATCATCAAATTACTGTTTGTGTCAGAAAAAGGCCACTTAATAAAAAAGGTATTACAATTTAAAATATTTGAATTAATGAATTTGGTTGTTTTCCATGTAACTAGTATAGTGATATAAGAAAACAAATGTACTTAACAATTTGTATTTATAAAAATAACTAAAACGACAACTTTTATTATACTTATAATTGTTACTATACTCAGAATTCAATCGAAAAGAAGTTGATGTTGTTGCAATTCCATCCAAAAATCAGGTTATTGTTCATGAACCTAAAAACAAAGTAGATCTTACAAAATATTTAGAAAACCAGCATTTCCGATTTGATTATGCCTTCGATGAGACTTGCACTAATGAGACAGTTTATAAGTTAGTATCAAAATGTCCATTTGATTAATAATTATTTTCAATTTATAAAATATATTTGTAATTAAACAATAATGTTTATTTAAACTAGATATTCTGCAAGACCTCTTGTTAAAACCATATTCGATGGTGGCATGGCCACATGCTTTGCTTACGGACAAACTGGTAGTGGTAAGACACACACTATGGGTGGAGATTTCCATGGAAAAACACAAGACTGTAAAAAAGGCATTTATGCAATGGCTGCTAAAGATGTTTTCCGTTTTTTAAATTCGCCTAGTTATTCACCATTAAATCTGGTTGTTACTGCTAGCTTTTTTGAAATATACAGTGGCAAGGTAATTGAAATTAATAATAAAAATAATAAATCATCTATTTAAAGTGGATTATTATTTAAATATTTTTCGTAATTGTTCTTAGGTGTTTGACTTGCTGGGTGATAAAGCCAAGTTAAGAGTACTTGAAGATGGCATGCAAAAAGTACAAGTAGTTGGTCTTACTGAAAAAGTAGTTACTACGGTAGATGAAGTATTGAAAATAATTAATGACGGTAATAGTGCTAGGTAAGTATTTATATTTTTAATGATTAATCATTGTATAATATTGTAAAATCATACATTTTTTTATATTAGAACTTCAGGTCAGACATCAGCCAATAGTAACTCATCAAGGTCTCATGCCGTTTTCCAAATTGTATTGCGTATACCAGGTTTAAATCAAATACATGGAAAATTTTCGTTAATAGATTTAGCAGGAAATGAAAGAGGTGCCGATACATCATCCGCCAACCGACAAACACGTAATAATTTTTTTTAATTAGTTTTAGATTATTTAATCTTGATATATTAATTTAATTTAGGAATGGAAGGTGCAGAAATAAATAAATCTCTTCTTGCACTGAAAGAGTGTATCCGTGCTTTAGGGAAAAAAGGTTCTCATTTACCTTTTAGAGCAAGTAAATTAACTCAAGTACTTAAAGATTCCTTTGTTGGTGAAAATACTAAGACCTGTATGGTAAGTTAATTGTCATAATAAATATATAAACTAATTATGAATGTTTTTGATAAATATGTGTATAATATATTTTTAGATTGCAATGATAAGTCCAGGACTAAGCTCATGTGAACACTCTCTGAACACGCTCCGTTATGCTGACCGTGTTAAAGAATTGGACGCATCAGATCCTGCTGCTGGCGAGGTTCATGCTCCTATGTATTCTCCACCACCGAGTCGTTCTCCAAACATATCTCGTAACTTACAAGATGTGAGTATGGTGGATGATGATTTAGCTGCATTAAGATCGCTTAATGTAAGTATTTTAAATTATTATAGTTTTTTTTTTAAATTTTATTTAAGTATTTAATTTATTTTTTCTAACAGGAGGGTGAATTGTCTGCTGACTTATACAATTTCCATGAAGCTGTTTCCCAACTGCAAGAACAAGAAGATGAAATGCTAGATAAACACAAGTCATTACTAGAATCTGGACAGAAATGGTTACAAAAAGACAAACAGTTGTTGGCAATGACTAAAAATGTTGACTACGATCAAGATGGTAACCGAGATCAAAAAACCTGTTTACTTGTTGCTCTCCAACTTTTAGCTTTACCTATTGCTTATGCTTTCTTTTTTTTATATATACTTCCGTTGATGGAAATTGGTAATTTCCAAATAATATAGTCTAGTTAATTGTTATAAAAATCAAAAAAATCATTAGTAGAATTTTATTTTCTTCTCATGTTTGATATTGCTGCATTTTAATCTTTATGCATTAATTTGTTGTTTCTGGTTTAATATATATTATTCAAATATATCATAGCAACTTATTTTCTTTTAATGTATTGTTTATTGTATCTGACATAAACAACATTATTATTGCATAGTTATTTTGATTCGGGAAAAAAAACATATTTATGCTTGACACAATGATTATTTTCACTATAATATATTTGACTAAAATAGGCAAATTTTAAGCTATGTTTATATATATATTTCAGAATATAGAAAATTAATTCTAATTATTTTTTTTCTCTATTTTCTAATGTTTCTTATTTTTCAATTTTTTATTTTTTATAGATGGGTATAGTTTATTTTCTAGAAGTGTCTAGTATACCATATTCAATGTTATAATATTCAATATTAGTTGATTATTTCAAAATAATTCTCATTTTTATTTTAAGCCTGATTACTAAAAATTGAAAATATATATATAATTAACCAACTAATCCTAATTAATTGAAGTATTTATATTTCGTTGTTCAGATTCAATAGAGTATTTATAATACCTTTGTTTTGTTTTACAATATTAACAAGAATATATTTCTAAATAACCTTTTGAGTATATATTTTTTTAGTTTTAATTTAATGTTAGTTAAATTTTTGAGTTACGTGTATAAAAGAAATATGCAGTCCAACTGTTTACCAGTAGTATTAATTAATTGTTACTGTGATTAAATAAAGCAATTCAAGTAAAAATTAGAGTTGTCTATCCAATTGCTCATTGAAAACCCATCAACGTGTTTAAGTCTATCTAGTCTTTATTAATGTTTGTAATATTTATTTTATCATTATTTATAGAACCAAAATAATTGTTGAACCATATTTAATTGCATTTGTTTAGAGTTATGCATTTATACTTCAGTAGTTTATAATATAAGGTTTACTCCTTGTATTTATTTATTTATTTATTTAATTAATATAATACGTTTAAAAAATTATTTTTATCAAAAGTATTTTTTTAAAACTCCTTCCATTTTTTTTTATTACATTAAAAAGGACCAAGATTGTTTGGGCCAATGTTTTAATTAAATATTTGGTCATAAATTGGCTTGCTCAATTTTGTGTGTGTGCTTTTTGATATTCAATTATATAATGTATGCACGTTTGAAATATTTTTTGATTTATAATTGCATATTGTGGATCAATGGAGTGTTTTATTCTAAACTGTATTGTTTTTCCAGCGTACTCATTGCAGCTGCTCAATTTGCTTCAAACCAAATTAGCTGCTACTCAAGATCTAGCTGAAACTGTGCTTGCATTCAGAAAACAGTTGACGACTGAAGAACAATTCAGTCAGAATATAATTAGAGGCGGCCACCGTTAGACACAATGTTTTTTTATCGTCTTCTATGTGTAATTGTTAAGTCTTTGTTTTTGTAATAAAAAGAATATGATGGAGTAGAAAATGTGTGGAAAAATTTCTATTTTTGTGATACATATACACTACTGATTTTATGTGATTTTTTTTCGGTGATGCTACTATTAATGACCGACAAACCACTCGTGAACATAGATTGTGTTTGTCGGTTTTTACCTACTTAATAATTTACTACATTGCTTTAATTAAGTTTTTAACCTCAAAGAACTAAAACCTTATTATTGTTACAAGCATCGTAAAATTGTTCTTCTAACTTTAAATATCTTTAGTTATATATATTTTTAATTATATGTATTTTTCTTTTAACAAGCAAACATTCGTATTTTTTTATTTTTTACTATAACTTCACATGTAATTTAATATATTATATCATAGCAGTTATTTAATTAAATTTTTTCTAATAAAAACATACTATGTAGGAAATAGCAAAAAAAAAAAAATCATGATACCATCAAACTTTTTTAAATGCCTATTTTTGTAAATAAAACAATAATATAACAATACAATAATATTTAATTAATTATACTAAGAAAATTATTATTACGTATATTTTATCATTTATGTGCAAATAGTTGTTCAGGCTTTATAATGTTGGAATAAGTACCTATTTTTTTAACATTAATTTTTTGTAAGTCCTATGTTTCATTGATTATTAATGATTAGAGTATAATTTTTTTAAAACAACTATTTTCGAGTTTTTATTATTTTTTTGTGTTATACTATGCCTCATTTTTCTGGGGACACATTATCTGTGCCTAGCATTAACCACGGTTTATAGCTCTTACAGTGTACTAATACTTAATAATGTACATGTTAATATGTGCTAAATTTTTTTTTTTAATGATAAAAACTTAATTTACAAATCAACTGTTTTTTAAACAAAAGTAATAGGAGATTTAATTTTAACACTAATAATTATATTTAAAAATTATGAATATGAATAGGCTTACCTCGTTTACTCTTTGTTTTAGTTTATTGAAACTTAATATTTATAAATATATCTTTTTTTTTTTATAAAAGAAACAAATATTTATTTTTTGGTTGTGTAATACACGTATTAATTTTTTATAGTTCAATTATAATATATTCATACTGCAATAATCATCAGCAAGCCTCGTAGTTAAACATTAATTATAAATAATTTAAATGTACCATATTGAGGTATATGGTATAATATGCTTAAAAATACTACATATATTTTCTTCGTATTACATACTTATTTGATAGGTACATTACAATTTAGATTTTAACAATTAATTATGTTCATAATTATCAAAATAAAAAACTGTCAACTATTCAGTTTTTGTTCTACTCAACTTCGTTTATTAAACTATATTTATAAAAATATAAAAGATATCTGATTTTAAATGTAAATGATCAAAAATAGCACTTAAACAGCAGTTAAACCAGGAAAATACTACAAAAAATCTTAATTGCTTAAAATCTTATACTACATTTCAGTATTTCACAATACTTTGGAATATTTGATGTATTGTTTGTACTATTGTTATTTAAATTCTATAAATACATAATATATTTATATAAGCAAATGCCTTAGAATTCAGATCTTGCTCATCTGTGCTCTGAATCTGAAAGACTTGTGATTCCTTTACTTCAGAATTTTGAATCAATCGGAGATATTCAAAATATCTGCCATGATGTATATAGTATTGCATATTATTCTAACCTATTTTTTTATCATCTAAAGCTTATTAGTGATTTACCTGTGGCAACAGGTATTCTATATTGTTTATATTACTCCACCAGTAATATATTACTATTATGTATAATGACTAAATAGTTATTCTTAATTTTAGTATTTAAGTGTATGTAGATTCTTATTATACTTCAATAAAAAAATATTTTATGAAGTGTAATAAGAATGCAAATAAATAAATATCCAAGGCATAAAAAAAATCCTTTAGAAGGAAGTGACTAGTGAGTAGTGAGTAATAATATAATTTTTTCTGATTTAGTCAATAACAGTTATTTAAACATATTAACAATTGTTTACATAAGTTGTAATTTTAATTTAAAAATTAAATACAATAGTCATAATTTGTTTGTTTACCATATTCAATATGGAAAAAGTGGGCAAGTGGGTATCGCTCTGCTGTATAGTAGAGATGAAGAGTAAGTCACTGGTCGTGTGGATGTGTTAAATTTGAATGCAATGACGGGTATCATTGTATACGAAAAACGATTCTGAACGGAGATGATTTGTCAGTCAATGATAATTAGTTGGATATATTATATTATTATTAATTATATTTAAATTGTAATATATCATTATTTTACGCGATTTCGTAAAAAATAAAATTTCATACGCTCACAAAATGTTTTCTATATTGACTCTGGAATTTTTTTTTACAATTACTTAAAGGAAAACTTATGGATAACCTTGTATTGGATTTTTGAACCTTAAGTATAAATCACAAAAATTTTATGAATTTTCAACTTCAAAATTCTTTGCAAATTTTCGTGATTTTGATATATTTTGTAAACATTTGAACTTTAAATTCTTATAAACAAAAATTGTGACTACGATAAGTACAACTTATAATAAACCTTGTATTAAATTTTAAAGATTTTTTGGATAGCCAAATTTTTTTTATCGGCATTTTAAGAAAAAAAACTTAAAAAAGTCAAAAAGTTCAATTGTCTATAAGAAGCTTAAAAAAGGTCAAAATATTTTCAAAATTTAATCGCAATTAGATAACCATAATATAAACATTTGGTGAAAATTTCAAATATTTACAATGATTTGTTTTCGAGTTACAGCAAAATCAAAAAATCGATTTTGTAAAAAAGTGGTTATGCGTAAAAATTCCCGTTTTTCCGTAATTTTTTCAGGGTTTTTCCCGACGCTTTTAAAAACTATTGGAAATTTTTTACTTTTGACACCCCCAAAGTACCAACTAGATAAATTTTACTTTTCAAAGAGGGGCTGAAGTCAAAAATCGAAGCATTATTACTACTCCAAAAAGTGATGAGACACAAAAATAAAAAAAAAAACACATCATTGTAAAATCAATACATTCATCACTCCGTTCAGAATCTAAAAAAATCATCAAAAATTAATTATTGTTTTAAAATATTCAGAATACAATATAATTAAGTGCATTTATTTTTTATTTTTACATAAATATTACATAATTATTGGTTTAAATAAATTTAATACAAATAATTATATAACCTAGTATTCTACATTGACCATAACATAGTGAATCTTATTCTATAACTATTATTAATTGGTTAGGGTACCTATTGTACTCAGCTACATTTTGATAAAATACTAGTCTTGATATTTCACAAGCTTGCGGACAAAATGGTATGGAATAATTGTGCATGCGTCAAACAGCTGAAATTAAAAACCAGATGAAGTAAACAGAGTTAATTAAAATAACATATTATAATAATCAATAACTACTATAAGCTGTGGCAAATAGCAATTGTCCAGACCATAAACACAACTAGATCAAACCTTAGAAGTACACACATTTTAAAGAATTTGCAAACCACCAAATCCTTTCCACTGTATTTATATTATTACATTAACAATAATTTGAAATGTGTAATTATGTTTTATATTTAAATATAAGTAAAACAGTAACGGTTAACAATAAAAAATTGTTACAACTTTTACGAAATTTAAAATTTCAATTTAAACAAGTTTTTCTATTCACTAAATTATAATTATTTAAATTACTGCTGCTTGAGAATGAAAAAGTCTACACTCTCTCAATTGTCCAAATTAATAATGATGCCATCATAATTAATTTTATTCAATTGAGGACTTGAATGAGGCTGATAACTAAGAGTACTAGTAGAAAAGCTTAAAATTAGAAAATATACATAGATCATTAATTTTTTATTTAGTATTTTTATGGTTTTAAGAACAATTAATAAATATGTCTCAATACCTTATTATTTGTTTTATATTTTTGGGAAGTAGTAAATAGTAATATAAATATTAAAATACCTAATTTTCATGAAAAATGCTTGAATAACACAGTTTTCTGTTTACTTGTATTATAATAAATTATAAATAAAGAAAATGTGAACATATGTTCACATTCATAGAAGAGAAGCCATTACCTATAGTGACCCTATGTTTAGTTATTTCAGAAATATACCAATAATATAAATATAAATATTCTAATAGAACCAAGGTAGTTATAATTTATAATTTATGTTATAACTACCTTGAATAGAGCATATAAGTAATATTATTAAGAATATAGTACCATATTTAATTACTACATATTAATGATCTAATCTTATAACATTAATGAAACTAAAGATTATTTCATATTATGTTATAATTGGGAATATATAATAGCTACTCAAAGAAAAATAAAAATATTATAGTGCGACTAGTGGGTACATTTTTAAATTTATTGATAATATTTACCTATTTCAATATAATAATATTTTTATTTTTTAGTGGTATCACTCTAGTTATGCCAATAGGTATGATTATGATTAAACATTTCAATAATTTTATTAAAAATAAAATATTGACCAATAACAGATGGACATTTGTTAAAACCATATGTAAGTATGTAACTATATAATCAATGGTACTAGCATACTTCACGTTCATGTTATTTTCAAAAGATATCTCAATAGTCATGCTTTCAGTTTGTAAAGGTGATGAACTCACTTCTATAGCGTTGTTCCCTATTTTCTTTAACTATTACAAAATATAAATGCACTTCATTCTAAATAATATAGGTTTTGAAATTTCATTAATATAGTAAATATTTACTTAAATTTTATTTCAAATCTTTTGGGGTGGTAGATCCAAAATATAAAACCTATAATATTTCATATAATTGAGTGTGCAATGCATAAAATGGAATATAAAACATGAATATCATCATTGTTTTCTTTACTATATAATAATATTAATGATATTTATATTAATTTCCAAACGTTTAAAATAATAAAATAAAAACCATTATTATTATTAGTAGAGCTTTTAATAATTAATAAAAAATAGTTATTTATATAATACTTATACTCTATTTCTCAAACAGCAAAATTCACAAGACTTCAACATCTCTTACATGTTCCTCTTTCAAAATCTAGCAGAATACCCAATTATAATTTGTAAACTAAATTTCTAATGAAGTACATAAGTTACCATAGAAATCGATGTCTTCCTTCTTACATTAAATAAATCAATTCAAAAGTAAAATCCAGAAAATATTATAATTCAATATTATCATTATTCATTAATCTAGTCTAAATAACCTTATTTATTTATAATTATTTCCAGTCTAATTTTACCAAATGTCTAATTTTTATTATATTTTATTATATTCACTACTAAAAGTGTTTTTTACCCGTAAATCTATAAATAATAATAATACTATTTGATGACTTTAGCAATAGTAATATCAAAACCTGATTTTTTCATAGTAATATATTATGTATGATCTTAAATAATTTATAAATTGTATTCAATTATTCCAATTCAAAGCTTTATAATAACCTTATTATTTTGTCATACATTAATTGATGTATTTTGTAAGTAATTTGGTTATATATACTTAAGCTTTTTCTAGTATGTATATTGTATATATCTGGATTAAACTAATTTGAGATTCATTACTTACATGGAAATAGAAACATTGTTATTCAATAACAGTCCTTGATTTTGCACTGGGCAATTTTCCAAAATTAATTTTTTTTAAATTTTTATAATTGAATCAAGGATTCTATACCGAAGTTATAGAAGTGAAATTTTCTTCTTTTTTCTATTTCAGTCTCTTCCGCTGTCACATAGATAAAAGATTCATAACCGTCCTTTTTCCAATTTGTCATGTGTGTTTTTTTCAATTCTGAATTTATCAACCAAATATTTATCCAAAAAGTTTTTTAATTTGGACATATTTTTCAGTCCTAATCATAATTTTAAATAATAAATTTATCAAATCTATTAAATTAAATACATTTCAGTACCTACAAACATTGTGCATTCTAACTTTTGATGAACTTTGACAATGTGTCTTGTAGAATTGAGGTTACCCTTTAACAAAGTTGGTCATCAGTTAGCCACCAATAACTGGGTAGGTACATACATATAGTTTTTAAACACCTATTATTGTTCAACAAACATACCATAAGCGACAAACTAGTAAACACTGTAAATAACAATTAGGTGTTTATTTGACAGAACTTCGAAGCAATTTTTACGATCACCATAACCACGGCTATGGATGTTAGCTGAAGTGTAGTTTTTAAAGTAAATATTTCTTCCAACGAATCGATACTTGACAATGTCTCGCCACTCTGACAACATATGTAATTGTATGGCATCAGTCCTGTAAAAAAGAAAACTGATGTAATATTTGAAATACATATTAATATATTATAGAAATTATTGTGAAAAACCATTTGGTTTTCATTGGACATACCAAGAAATGTAGTATATGTAAATGTCCATAGAGGAATGCTAAAAACTGGTGCAAGCAGGTTCAACAGCCAGTTTGGAGTGATCGGAATGATACGCAAGACTAGTAGCAAGTACCAAAGTTGATGTTTATTATTTTGAACCTAAAACAATAATTTCATTAAGAAGATGCCACCATTACATATGTTGTCTTCATTTTATAAACATACAACATAGCAAATTAGTTTTCGGTAGAACCAATTGGAAATTATAGGTTCTAAATTTTAATATTTTTAAAAATTATCCTATGATCAAAGTTAAAGGTAAGAATAACATTGCTTAAATAATGAGTATTATAAATATTACAAGTTAAAAATGCTCATACCTACCTTAAAAATTAGAATATCGGAAAAAAGCCAACTTAAACATAGAAAATGGTCTTACCTTTAATTTTAATAATAGGTCAATTTGTTTTAGTATTAAAGCTAAGAACACAGAACAACACATGTGAGTATATTGCCTTCCTAAAACCTTTGTTGCTTCACTATAATGGAAATAATAAAATTATGTTTACAAAATGTAGTATTTTACTTACCAAATTTCCCACAGTATTTTTTGACGAGGTTAACGTGCCTGGGAAATAATTCATTAGAAACGTCTCGACTCCGCATACTTTAGACAAGAGGTAACATGCCGTGACACCTATACTGGATAGCGTACTTACCAACAGGAGCCCAAGACTAGAGCCAAACAACGAACCCGCAATTAAATTCTAGAAAATAATAGTCATTAAAATAACTGCAATGGTACAAACTTGGTCAAATTAAATTTTAACATTGATTTTAAAAGACTAAGGCAATGCAATTCTTAATAAAAATAAACACATGAGAAAATATGTATATTTTTTTTTAAATAGGAAGTTATGAAAATATTTCTTTTATTGGAAATGTATATAAATTTACCTTTTTTGTAATTTATTTAAAACCGCTTTACATTATCTTAATAGAATTTTTTAATGTTTAGTGTTTTAAATTTTTTATTTCATTATATTTATTTTCTTATTATGTATGTTATAAAACAACTTTTTGGCTTCAAAGTGAAAGAAAAAATAATATCTACAGGAAGTTTTACTGTTTGTACATGCTAATAAAATAATCCATGTAAAAACAAAGATTTAATACATTCTACTATATTATTTAGATTTATATTTACATTTCATCTATAATATATCAATTCTGGTTTCAAAACGTAGTCAACATTATACAAACATAAAATTTGCCAAAATAATAATAGCAATGACATCTTTAAAAGTATAATAATGCATATGTTTCAGCCAGTCCACACAGTTGATAAAATATTTTATTATAATAGTTTTATAACTTTTAAACTATTTTTTTTTTAATTAGCTTCTAGTAAAAACTATTACAGATCAACAATTACAATATTATCATTGAAAATTTTTAAATTATATTTTTAGAAAATAATAAAAAAAATGTTTTCCTATTAAAATTTAAAATTAAGATTTGGATCACTGTAGGTTGAATACCATGAGACTGATATTGCCTCACCAACATGCATACTCACCAGTATAATAGAGCCTGGTATGCAAAAAGCTTGTTTGATAATGTAAACAGTACTGAACAATGTAAGCATATATAGGAAGTTGTTATCATAGTGCTTTTTAAGACACGAGTTGAGTTCCGCTAATTCAGCCTTGCTCTTGGGAAGCTCCAGTTTGAGTTGGCACTAGATGAACAAAAATTATAACAAGACATAAATAAAATAAAAATTTAACATACAAGTCAAAGGACGCCAAAATCCATGATCAGGTCTTAATGAAATTATAGTTTCTAGTTTAAAATTGATGAGTCGCTATAAAGTCATTATAATTATTGGTCTATTATATTATATAGTTAATTGGTCAGTCATGTTCATACATTGTATGTGTATTTGAGATGTCGGAAATTGTTATTTAGCTGTATGTAAAATTTATCACGTTTAAACATAATTATAATCAAGTAAATAAGCTAATTATTTTTATTAAAAATAATTTTTAAAGATGGTCAATTTAGGCGGATATACTTTGATGAAAGAAAAATATTTTTAAAAAAAAACAGTTTTAATTCACTTGGCCCTACACAATTGTATGTAGTTAATGTCCATATTGTTGTGAGTAGGAAACGGAGATCTTACTTGGTAATTGGTGGTTGGAGCATTTTGGACGAGAATGCGCAACCCTAAAATTGAAACGGCAAACAGCGGAATCACCAATAACACCCTGGGCAATGCCATCTATGAAAAAAAAAAAACATAAGGATGGAAAAATGTTATAATAAAGTGTGAGCCTTTGATAATAAAGCAGAGTATATATTATGAGACAATCATAAATTATTTAACGCAATGAAAATCCATTTGGAGTCTGTTGAAAATCATTTACAGAATCTAATCTGAACGTTGATCGAATGATCGTCATATTTTCAGCGACTAATCAAAATTCAACTATTATATCACCGTACTCGTTAGCTGTAAGCGTTGCTCTTCTTTAATTCGATTCGATTAATTGAATTCGACTATTTAATTCTGGAAATGGCTTTCTTACTTTAAGCGGAGGGCCAACGAAAAATCGATGACACCATCACACCGTGTTACAAATTACCGTCTTATCAGTTCGGTTATCGTTCTCGCTCCGGTTCATAGATAATATATGGAGGATACCTTGAGAAGATACTAACTATGACTAAAACCCACGGATATAGATACTAACTATGACTAAAACCTACGGATATAGTATCTATATCCGTTCTAAAACCGTGGGATAGCCGATAGGGGCTCGGGCGTCTTCGAGACCCTGATAACCATTCTGATAAGAATTTATATCATCATTTTGTAGATGTATCTAAAATGTCATGATTATTTTTTTCATTCTACATTTAAAAATGTATTTACAACCGTAAATTATAATATAATGATCACCATACTGTTTATCTATCCTAAAATCTAAAATAATTCACTGTATGTCATCTATTTAGATTCAAGACACCAACATTTTTACATTTTTGATAAAACCTTTGTTTACACCATTATAAATTGTTTCTAAATACTACATGCAATAGACAATGACGAATCCAGGATTTTAATACTGTGGTTCTGCCTCACTTACGAGAGGCCGCTGTATAGAAGGTTTAACCAACTATGTATTTGTATTACAAAGTAGCTATAAATAGAGTGGTGGTTATGGACTTATGGTGGTGGACACTCCGTTTACACAAGGGGCCTCATATTGTTATTAATGTTCACGCAGCTGGTATTGATATCCGTCTTATTAGTTTCTACTTTTCTACGAATTTGAGCGACGTGTTGATCATCCTTTAATGTCTAAATTAAATATTACACATTGTTCTGTCGATAACGTCCTGGCCACCACATGTTTGTATTATTAATTTGTTAAACGGAATATGTGTTGCCCATTATTATAGTATTTATATAAGAATTTCTACGTTAGAGCCATGGCTCGTAACACATGTTATACATAGGTATAAACTCTAAAGTAAATAGCGACTGCAAACGTCAACAATACCCACTTGTTCATGTTTTATAATCGTAAATATTGTTGACGTCGATACCGATCTTACGAGTGTTGGCGGTTATCGGCAACGGCTTACGTATTTACGACAGCAGTGGATGGGTTACCCAAATATATATATAATATAATAGTAGGTACGTTTAATTTTAATACGGGTGTGTTTAACACCACAAACAGGTATATAAAATAATAATAATAAAAAAAAAAAAAAATAATATAAATAATTCAAATATACCTATAGGCTATAAATAGGGCGCCCCGAAAATAATTAATAATAAATAATAATTAAATAATACTATAATAATAATCCTATCACCTTTACATAGGTGTCCGGTTATAACCTTTGACATAACAATAATTAACGCCTATGCTTATAATAAAATAATAGAATACAAAAGGTACATAAATAACAAAAGAAAGACGACCTGGTTTGCGGCAGCTTCCTGGTAGACGGCGAGGATCACGTAGGTGATAGGTCCTTCGCTCCTTTGGGAATCGCACATTCGCACACAAGGCACAGCACAAATAATATTTAAATAGACCACGACTACCTATTGTAGTCCGCTTGCGGTGATATAATTAAATCACGGTGGTAACGTATACAAGTAAAAAAAAACCGTTGGGTATCCGAAATAAATTGACCACAAGGTTTTGGGCGACGGCACAAAAACGGTGTGCACTAACGGTGGGCGCGGACAGATATACATGCGTCGGGCCCAACCGTTAGAAAAAAACAAGAAACCCAAAGGCTATAGATCGCTGGAGTGCTGGACTGGCTGACGGTACGGTCACTGGCAGACGAGCTGTCGCCGGACAATGTAGGGGGGAGCTTGCTGGACATTTATCTCCACCATCACACTGTGGTGTCCGGTGCAATAAACGGATATTATTATATTGCCGCAAAATCGTTCCGCGCTCGAACAAATATGTTAAAAATCGTGCGGCCGAGACGGACGCGCCCTCGAGTCTCGAGGGATAATGTAGAATTTGGTGGTCCTGAAAAGGACGCTTTTATGTTTTCCCCACGATAGAGCACCGGGTCGGAATTAACCGCCCGGCAGGGAAGAGAGTTGTCGTCGATCGACGCGCATTCAGTCGTGTGCCGTGATGCCGCGGACGTCTGCAGTGTACACCTAAGTACCTAACCCTACGCGACGGCACTTCGAGAACGTTCGTCGGGCGTCATAGGTATGACGATCCCGATAATCGATTAGCTCTGAGCGGTGCACGTCGATTTGACCGTCATCGGTCGT
Source organism: Rhopalosiphum padi (assembly GCF_020882245.1). Taxonomy (NCBI): domain Eukaryota; kingdom Metazoa; phylum Arthropoda; class Insecta; order Hemiptera; family Aphididae; genus Rhopalosiphum; species Rhopalosiphum padi. The sequence continues at coordinate 33,338,651 of NC_083598.1, forward strand.
GCAGTGTAGACTGTAGACACACCGGCAACACGTCGTTACTGAAGTCCGCTGTCGGCTAATTCTGTACTGGTTCACGACGTTTGGTCGACAATTCTGTCGTTAGTATTTTGACGGGGCGCACAAAAAGACATGATCCGTCTGGCGTCCGTGAGGACATTGCCACATTGGTGTGGTGTGCGACGCTGAGTCGGCACTACCGCCACTACCCGAGCCAGCTGAGGCGAACAACCAGATAGTGTCCTGCGCCGGTGCGCAGTCTTATGTGGCCCACTACATTACTCCCCCCCCCCCAGCCACAACGTGCCGTAGACCGTGGTTACCGTGAAGGCCGGCACGCGTCTGGACGAGTGAGGAACTTCGCGTACGTTTCCCGCCGATGCCATACCGTATTGCCACAATAAGCGGTGTAATTACCTTAAGCCACTCGAAAGGACTAGGGACCGGAAGGGCGCATGTACGGACAAAGGCGGATCGCGTCGTGGTCGCCAATTTGGCGGGGCGCACAAAAAGATTTGACCGGCCGACGTCCGCGTGAGGACATTCGTCTGGTGTTCGCCGTGGCAGGTCTGTATATAGACGATGTCTGCGGTCTGCCGTGGCCGCAGCTGGGTAGAAGCGGGCGGAGCTGTGCGCCGCTCAGTCGACACTACCCGAGCCAGTCGAGTCTAATGTGGCCCACCCACAGCATCTTCCGGTCTGAGCGTAATGCCCTACGATCCGGCGTAGTCGATGGTGTTCGTCCGGTGATCGGTACCTATCTGTTAACCTCGAGCTTCTTTCGGGTATTGTTCTCTTCTGCTCTGTTACTGGGTTCGCCGCCGATCGTCTGGGTCTTGTTTCTTCTTATTCTTCCGCTGGTTTTCTTAGTTCTTGACAGTTTGAAGGTTGAGAGTAGACTGACGATATTCGCAAACGCTTCGTAGTTATACCCCGTTGGCGTCAGTTAATTTATATAGCGTTGTTACGATGAATTACTGGGGCTAGCTACTTCATTATTCTCACTTAATACGTACCTAGTATTTTTCCTTATTATACCTACTTTTGATTCTCTTTGACGTAGAAGTAGAATTGTATGTATTTTTATTAGTTCTGACTACAACTACCTACTTATATAAATGTCCTATCGCCTATTACGTATGACGATGTTTATTATAATAAAATATATAAATATTCAATATTATGGTCTATTAGTAGGTATTTATTTTTTATAAATTATCGTAGTGACATTGCTTCGTTTAAAATTATAGAAAATGTTTCGTATACACGAATCTATATAACTGATTTTTATTTTACATTTTTGTTTCGTTTTAGGTCATTCATTAGAGTTTTAGTACATTTTTCACTATTTTTTTTTATCAATTGAGTGATGAGAATTGAAATGAAAACAAATCACGAGTAAATTATATCATTTATATCAGTATATTTCCCCCCAAATTAATAGTACATAATATAACTTATAAGATATAATTTTATATAATATAGTAACTATAGTAAGAAGATACTAAGATGTAAATTATAACAAAAAAATTATTAGGGCACTTTTTAGGTTATACCTAATTCATTCGTAATGTATCTTTTTATGTTTTTTAGGGCATCAATATCCAGTCCTTAATAACAATAGTAATGAGTATAAATAAATTATAATCTATAATAACATAATTTTTAATTATATTATTAGTTTATTATTCATGTACCTATGCTATCTCTACAGCACAATGTAGTGAACATATATTAGCTACTAAAAAGCAGTGGTAACTACTTTAAAAATCACCTAAATATTTTTAATTCTTGGATGAATAGTTGACATACATACCCGCATTTTCTTATATCACAATTCAATGCAATCTGTAATTGATGGTAAAACCGCAGCACACTTAGTGGATACTCGTGGCACTCAGTTTGAAAACCACTGATTTATATAATAATTTTTAAAGAAACAGATAATTTATTATAATATTGCAAATATAATGTATACCAATTTCAGATTTTGGAACAAAAACACAATTAATACAGATTGCTTAAGTGATAATAGTTTATTCTCATAACAAAAGTAAAAAATGCATAACTAATGTAAAGCACAGCACTTAAAAGGAACAAATAAATACTATTATAATAAGTCTAACTGTAACAAATCATAAATATATAAAAATAACATATTAAGGAACATAAAAAAGATAATTTTGTTTAAAATCACAACATAGAATTCTATATATAGATATACATTGAAATATTTGAAATTACTAGCTAAATTTCAAATTTTTAACCACAAATTTAATATTTATAAATTGAATGATTAAAGTATATTATATAAAATGTAGGACTAGTGACAGTTAAAAAGGTAACTTAAAGCTTTTGCTAAGTAAAAGTAATATTAGTGTCATTGACACTTATATATCAAACTATAACTCATATAAAGTTAGATACATCAAGCTAAAATAAATAAAAAACATGAATTAATGATATATTTTTTTTTTTCAATGAATTAAATAACAAGTTACTTACAGATTATAGTTTATATGCAAATAATAATAATAAATAAAAATTATACATATATAGGAAGATTTTCAATTTGAACTACAGTCTATATTTTAAAGATCATTGGAGAATTGAGAGGCTAAACTCTGAAATTTTATCTACACTGAATAGCTTAAATTATTGAGATATGGTAGAAAAAACATTAAACGTACAAATAAATCAGTATTTTCAAAAGGCGGTGATGATAAAAATCCAGTTGTGTCACAGAATAGCAGAAGAAAAATACAGTAATTTGACTATAACCCAAAAGATGATTTGAGAATTTTTTCTGCTTCAATTTTGGCCTGAAAAGCATATTTCCAAATAATTAAAAATCACACATAGACATTAATAATTACATTCATATTGATGAAACTATAATAACAACAATTTATTTAGTTTCTTATACCCTTAAGGGCAATCTGTTAAAATATTTCTTTCAAGAATAATTTTGTGATTGTATTTCATAACTAGAATAAAAGTATTAAAAAGACTAGCTTTAAAAAAGTCAATACATGAGAACAATTTTGTAAGCATATATTAAGAAATATGATAAAAATAAAATAAATTTTGTGTTACTACTTTATGTTATCTGGGAAAATAAACTATCTACTGGGTAGTAATAAAAGTAATATAATTCTTTTAAGTGACGTATTATTTAGTAAGTAGAAAATATGAAAAAATGTTAATGAAAACTATTGATTAATTTTCAACATAAACAATTGTTACATTAAGACATTAAGTTATAAAAATGCAGAGGAATATTAACTTATTATAAATACATAAAAGTAAATGGGATGATTTTTAAAATCTTATTTATACACTTTTTTGTAATAAAACCCAATAAAATATTTATTTTATTTACAAATACAAATGATTATGTTTATAGGGTTTCTGTGACTGCAAATATTTAAATACAGTAAATTATATACTCTAAAAAAGAAAAGAAATTTTTAGTTGTTTTAAATTAAAAAAAAACAACTTGTTATGAATCTGTTGAGAAATCAAATTAAAATTAAAATTTTAATATTTACTTGATGGTCTTCAACTGTTTTAACAGGATATTGAGTGACTAGTTTCAGATAATACTCGGCACTAAATTTGTTATCCATTTTCAAAAACGTTTTTCCCAACATAAGAAGATTTTTGCTGTATAATAAATTTAATAAATTAACTAAAATTAAATTAACACATCAATTAGATTGTAGGTACCAGTAAAACTTTGGTTGAATTGATTCAGCTTCTCTAAAATATTCTAATGCTTCTTCATATGTGGATGTAGGAATTTCAGTGCCAAATATAATTGATCCAAGCTTCCTCCGAAACCAAGAGATATCAGCAAGATTGTAACACCTAAAATTTTTATTATTTTATTTGTTAAAAAAAAAAAAAAATAACACCAAACCAACAAAATTAATTATAGAGTTCTATTTTAACTGATCAATTTAATGTTTCATAAATTAAACTTTGTACAATTTTAACATCTTGATTTATTAACATGAAATTACTTATTAGTAGGGCTGAGATTACGATGCACTTTGCATTGTTTTCCAAAGCTTTCTTTGCGATGTTTGTTTTGTTACAAATACGTTTTAGGTATTTTTGAATAAGAATAGGAAATTTGTAAGATATTTATTTGTAAAAAATAGATGAAATAATTTCTTATCTACGCTCTCGTGATACAATGTATCAATAAACAATAACAATTAGTTTAAATATATATTCAATAAAATAAAATGTTTACGTTATAAAATAATATTTAATATGTAATATTATTTTTTAAATTTTAAAGACTTTTTTAAGGGCATAACATCCCAGCTATACTTATTAGTTATTACTAACTAGTTTAATCTATCACTGCAATACATTTTAATTTGTACCAGTATAAAAAATAAATGTTATTACAACCAGATAATTAAATTTTAATGTTTTAATATTTGTAGTCCTAACAACTTAGATTAATAAATACATCTTATTAAATGTAGCAAAAATATACAACTGAAAAATGTAAGTCTTACCAATAACCAATCATGTATCGTAAAAATGGATCTTTTGGGTTCAGTTCTAATGCCATCTAAAAAAATAAGAATAATAGTTAATGAATTATGTGATTTATTTATTGATGCTTATAAATAGTGGCACACACTAGAGGTTTCTAGGGTAGCAGCTGCTACCCCTGAATTTTTTGGATTGAAAGTGTAATAATATTTTCATGCCAAAATGATACTAAAATTGAACATAGACACTGCATTTAATACATTTACCAATAATAGCAGTATATTAGAAAAAGCATTATTATGCTAATTTGCACTTATTTTTAGTTTTTGAAAACGATTTGGTGGATGGGTGGTATATTTTTCATTGAACGTGCGCCACTACTTATAAAAAATAGCTATAGCTGCACAATGCACATACTTGCAAATGAAATTTCACAGTTTCCAATTTAAGTAATTGTTCTTTGATTCCTAAATTGATATTACTGTACGCATCAATTAAGACAGCAGCCCATTTGTGAACTTCTGATATATTTGAATCAATGCTTAATGCTTTAATAATAGATTCATGTGCTGATGATATCAAAGATTTTTTTTTCTCTTTGCTAATGTTTTCATCTAAACTCATATTATATTCAGCTTTACTTAAACGCCACAGTACTTGTACATTATTTTTTTCCTGACATAAATAATATACATAATTATAACAATTATTAGGTTAACACACATAAATATATTCATTTTTCATTTTTACTAGTTTTAATATAATATTAAAATTAATAACTGATAATTAGCAATTAAGGTTAAACATTTATCAACTATTTAAACGTGGCTTACTGATAAATAAATACCCTGAAAATTATTTAAAATTAATAAAATATAAAATAAAGAACAAATCAATTTTTTATTATTAAGTAAATTCAAATTTACAATCTGTATAGTTTGTATATAACATAGAAGGTTTGATTAAAGGAGGAATAACTTCTTTAAAAACTTAAGAGGATGCCACTATACATATTGTGTTGTATCCATCTTATAAATGTATAACGTGGCAAATTAACTGTTTTCTCATTAGTTTTTTACGGTATTTTCATTTAAAAATTAAAGTATTGTAAAAATCTAACAAAAGAACACATAAAATGTTCTTACCTTTAAGTTTGATAATAGGACATTTCACTTTAATACTTAAAGTTTAGCTGCTAAACACACAAAATTGATTTTATTGAACAACAATTTAGGTGTATAGGCGGGTATGGTTGATGTACTCATAATAAATTGGAAATCTAAATTTCTATTTTTTACCACAATATTTCTCTACGGTTTAAATTCATAGGTAGTTGCATACATATAATATTAATAAATATTATTATTTATGAACTCTACTTATCACATAGCAATAAAAATAATATCAAACATAATCACCTTGTACTCTCCAAGTAGACGTACTACATCTTCATACTTGTTAGCTAGGAATAGCTGATCGGCTTCAATAAGTTTTTGTTGCAAGACTATTTTGTCATCATCGACAGCTAACTCGCGTTCATTGGCTTTGATTAAACTTGCCTTGTTGTTGCTGAAGAATGGAATGGATAGGCCCAACATCACTGGTAGCCGAACCTGCGAAGAAAATTATTAATTTAACAAGTCCAACGTATTTCTAGCTACAAATCGACGTCTGCGGTGAACCTTACATTTGGCGAAGATTTGACTGCACGATGGGCCTGTCGGTATCTAATAGTTTGTGCGAAAGATTCGTAAACGAACCAGCTGATGTGTTTCACTCGGTTCCGGAACATGTTTGATGAGTTTAATGAAAGTCCGCGTTGCTACAAATCCGACGTTTACTATCTTCGGCCACCGGCGATAGGTACCGTAGAACTAACTTGTAAGTATATTGTATGTAATGTAAGAAGTATGTAAATGGTAATTGGTAAGCACTAAGTACCAATATAGTATCTAACTACTAACTATAGTTAGTTATTCATGGTTCTTATATTAAAGATTAAAGAAAATCATAAATAGTAAATAATAAGCGAAAAGCGAAATTCTAAATTTGCTAATTTGCTATGTTATATTCTGTGCTATCACAGAATTATCACAAATGATAACAGCTCGCTTATAAAATATCAGTGGCTTGGGTGTTTAGTGTAGTGCTACTCGCGATCCACTTTTTTAGACCTAAATTATTCGCGACCCACGTAAGCTTTGGAAAAAAGCTGAAATTACTTAAAATTGCTAAAAAAAAGACTTATCCTAATTTTAAAGCTTACGCCACCCTAAAATGGGTCGCGACCATAGTTGAAGACCATGGTATTCTGTGATAATTAACTATATTCGTCCATGGAGGCCACAGTATACCTAAGATATAAATATATAATATAATATTAGAATATCTATTGTTAATCCGTGGTTGTATCACAGAATAACCGTAATCGTATTATTTTATTCTATGTCATGTCTATAAAACATAATCATGATTTTTCTTCGTTTAATATTCTTTAATTATTCGTGCTTCTTCTTTTTTCGTTATCGAAAACATCTTTTCTGTATTTAATTTTTGATTTTCTTAGTCAGATTTGTGAAAAATTAAATTCAAATGCGTATTAAATATTAATTGCTTTAATCCTTTGGTTTTTATTGTAAGTATAACTCTGAATTCATGCTTAATTTAATAAAATTTGATTTCATCAATCGAATAATAAAATACACAACAATAAAAATAACCTAATTATATTTAATAAAATAAAATTTATTATTATTTAATGTGTTATATAAGATAATGTAACCAAAGATACTTGCACACTGATTAAATTTATCTAGTATTATTAAAAAAATTTAAAATATAATATATTAATGAATTAAATACTTAAGTTACTAAATACAAAATGTTTCAATTACATTTTCTTTAAATATAGTTGCGTAATAGGTACATATACTAATTTAAATCAAAATTCAAGACATTTTTAATACCTAGGTAGGCTTGGGTACATACTATATCGATACCTTAAGTATTAAGTTAATATTAAGTTTAATGCCATTTATTATATTAGGCTGTGGTTAATGCTATATGTTTTTTCATCTAATGTCATTTCAAATTTTATCTTGACAATTAATGTGTTATGACTCATGACTAGCTAGTATTTAACTGCTTCTATAGTAAAAAAGACTTAAAAACTCATAATTATAAAAGAATAAATAAACTAATGTTGATTTATTTGTGACATAGTTTTTCATAAATATGTCTTTATTCTTTTCATGTTTGAAAATGACCTTTCACTAGATGTACTTGATACTGGTAAAGATGCTAAAATCTGCTTGAGTTTAAATACATTTGGATAAGTTTGTCTTTTGCATAAAACTATTGCTAGGTATTTTTTTGCCAGATGGAAGAAGTGCATTTAATTTTTGTTTATTGATATTAATGATTTGAAGGCCAATAATAACATTTTTTGATAAACAAACTTTAAATTTAGTTGATCTATAAATTAATCTAGAAGGAATAAAAAAGCAACTTGAAAATATGATTCCGGTGGATTTGTTCAATGATTACTCTTTTTGGTTGTCTTCCTATAATATGTGGCATGGAAATATGTGTATCTATAAGTTTATATAATTTATTTGCTTAGCTCAGTGCATTTTCAAAAATAGTATGAAATTCGAACAGAGAAACCAATATTAAAGTTTGAAGTTTTTTGATGTATCTTCCGAAAGTTTCATATCTTTACCTAGATCAATACTAATTCTTTGAAGTGGTTTTGAAAGAGGTAATCCAAAACTAAATACTTAATTCACAATAAGTAAATAAATAATGAAATCTTCTTTCAGTATTGATGTTAGAAGATTGCTTGTTTGTGATGATGCTCAGTGTTATTCCACTTTAAAATTATAGTTAACGATTAATTTGAATCGCGGACGAAAAGTCCGGAGACAAAAATTCCGCTTTAAAAAAAGTTGGACAAAAAGTCCAGATTCAATTTTTATAATCGGACAAAAAGTCTAAAAATACAAAATATTTTATATACCTAATTAAGAAAAAAAATATAATAATATAATGTGTATAAAATATAGAAACCCGGAATAAAAATCCCCGGAAAAAAACCCCTACATTTTAATTTTTTAAAAGTTAATACAAAATTATTTATAATTAATTAAAAACATATAGATTTTTATAAAAAAAAAATATATCGTTTATAAAACCAAATAAACCAATGTCACAACTCACAATGCATATTCTAAAAATTAAAATTTATATAAATGATATATTTTGTTTTATTAAAATCTAAATGTTTTTAATTAATTATAAATCATTTTGTAATTAACTTTTAAGTCTATAAAATATATTTATAACTATTATAATTATTGAATTTATTATTATTATAATCATTATTAATTTTATAATTTGACGTTTCAATCATTCAAAACAAAAAGTGTAGGGATTTTTTTCCTAGGTTCTTCGTTGCTTTGTTGGTGGTTTTTTTCCAAGGATTTTTATTCCGATTACTACAATATATATAATGTCTACATTTTTAAAATTTAAAAGTAAATATTAATTATATAAAATATTTTGTATTTTCGGACTTTTTGCCCGGCTCTAAAAATATGCTTGGTCTTTTTGTCTGAATATAAAAACTGAATCCCGACTTTTTGTCCAACTTTTTTTAAAAAAGGATGCCAATTGCTGACTATATGAACAAAACTTCTTCACAACCTGCACCAATACCCAAAGAACCTACTATTCATAACAGGTAATATTTATATATTATTATAAGTAAAATTGTAAATCAATAATATTTTTTTCAAAATGTATTCTCAATGTTATTACTGTGAGTCATTACATAAATTATGATTATAGTTTATAAATATTTTGTAAATTTAGATTTGATTTTTTGACATTTAGATATTTTAAATGTTAATAATAATCATGTTGATTTTGAATTATAGTGATGGTGCTCAACTAGCAACAAGTCATTGTAACAGAAGTTGTGATAATCAGCCAGATCGATTAGATGAATATTGTAGAAATGATGATTCGAGTAGTGGAGATAGTAATAGATATGATTGAGTAATTAAAAACAAAAAAATGATGCAATAATTAGACTAATGAAAAATTTAATAAACTTCTCACAAATGCCAGTCAATATGACGTTTTATATTAATAATATTATATTTTTTACAAAATAAAATACACAATTATATATTAACAGTTTTATTTATATGTGATTGAATTTAAAATAGAGAATGTATTACAAAAACACGATGGGAAAAAACCAATTCAGTGACAAAAGAGAATGGCTTTTTGATTTTTTCTATTTTGTTTGTTTATTAATTATTATTGTAGATCACTATATTTTACGTTTTTATATCGTCACTATAGGATTACCAAGAATTGACTTAGAGAAATTAATGAATTCAGATGAGATGAGGTGATAAATGATAATGAAATTTTTTGTAGCAATATTTGGCTTTTTTATATACTGTGTTAAGCATGAGAAATTAAAAATTTAAATTAATTTCATTTCTTACGCTCTATTTTTTTTATTAATATAGGTATATATATTTATTTTTAGATTTCAATACCTTATTGTCTATAATTAGACAATATCACTAATTATAATATTTAATTTAATGTACATTATTATATTTCAAGTACCCACTTGTTATTTTTAATTGTTACACATTGTACTATAAAAATATAAAAGTAGTGATCTGCACAATGCTAATAAAAACGAAAGATGGTACAAACATAATGGTACAAGTTACAAAAGATAACAATTATACTGATAGAATTTAACATATCTACCGCCAGTCATTTATAAAGTATGCGAAAAATGTTAAGTGCAATGATTCCAATTAGCAATGGACGACATACATAACTAATAAATAATAACTCAAAATCTTAGTAAATTATAATTATAGCTAATTATAGTTATATTTTAGAGCGGCCTCATCGGAATTCTTTGCTGAATACACAAACACGGAAAAAATTGATCACCTATCACCAGATTCATTCGTTGTCCTTCTTTATATTTGTTTTTGCTAGCTGAAAGAGTACAAGTGAGTTTAGATTTTCTTAATAAGCTACTTTCAGGTAAAATTATAGATTACCCGAATCTCCTTAGTTACATTAATTTCATAATTCCATCTTTTCCCTCTCGAATTAAGTCTCCGTTCTATGTTCTTATAAGTACCACGAATTAAGCTTTAGATGATCTTTAATTACGCTGCTAATGAGCCTCTTGCAAGAATGATGCGAGTTATCAATGTAGAACCAACTTTATCTTTAAATAATAATTGTAAATTAAAAATAATATCTTGTGAAGTTGTGAATTTTATACTTATATTATTAATATATTAAACTAAATATTGTATATCTTACAATGCTACATTATTGTAATGTAATCATTTGGCTACCAGCCTGTATTTTTTAATAAATAAATAATAATTAACCGGAATATACTTACATAATATATCATACAGGTTTTATACAAAAACAAATTTATTTTTTGGGTTCTGACTTCATTGGTGATGGAAATAGCATTTGTGCAGCTCATTGGATCTTTCTTTGCTATGTCGTGAGTCATAGCTAGGGCTTGGATTCTAATGCCTTAAAAAATCTCAAAAAATTCCCTTGGAAAAAATAAAAAATAACTCGAAAAACTCAAAAATGCATTATAAAAATAACTTAAAATTTAAAAAACTTCCAAATGTATTTATTTATTTTTTTAAATAAGTAACAGTAGTATAAGTATGTATTTAAAAAAAAGATGTACAGATCTTATTTCATGGTTCTAAATAAACAATGTTAGTTTTACCGTAGACGTCGTCTAGACTCGTTATCTAGGTTTTGAAATATCAATTATTGTCTGATAATTTAATGTGAATAAGTTACGAGTACCTAACCTACTTTAAAAACTTTTATATTTATATAAAAATCATGTTGGTGTGTAAAAATCTTAAAATAAAATTTCAAATTCATATTTTGTTTCCAAAAACTCTAAAATTCCCTAAACAATTACCTAAACCTTAAAAAAATTTTAACTTAAGTTTCTTATTCTCGTCCAAAAGAACATAATATAACAAATTTGTAACAATAATACAAGTATCGCACAGTAAGCTTTGGAAAACCATACTAAACGCATCGAAATTCCAGCCTTAGTCAATATAACACTCATAACGAATGTGAATCGCACTACCTACGTTACCTCCTGGCTGTGTTAACTTAGTTTTTTTTATACGTCCCATTCGCCGTCGTAATGGAAGAAAATACTCGTCCTTAGTTAAACCATCGCATCCCAGTTTATGCACGGGTCCCTCAGATTTGAATTGCATCATATGGTATTCATTCACTCTAACTGTTAGAGTCTAACGTTTCTAAACTTGTTAAAATATTTGCGTCGTTGTTTGTTAACGACTTAGTCTGTTTAGTATCATTTCGACCATGTCTGATTCTGGTATGATAGTTAAGGAATTACCGTGGTAGTTGGTACATACATGTTCCGTCATAACTTATCACTTATCAGTGACTGAGCACCCTTAAGTCTGCGGGTCAGTGGCTCGTGAGGTTCACATCAGGTGTTAGGTGGTGCACAAATAATTTTATTAGATACCTGTTATGAATACGCTGGTAAAAAAAAAAAAAATTATCTGAGGTGTACACTCAAAGTAATGTACGCTTTAGTAGTTAATGGCCAATGCATGGTTGTGCGTCATTGTTTTGACGATTGACATCGACGTGACAGCGTGACACGTTAAAAATTTGACCGTTGCACATATTTAATAATGTTATGTGCTCCAAAAGACTGGCCATCGTTGAAATTAAAAGACACAAATTACTTACACTTGAAGGTATATATTTTTTCTTTTTTTAACGAACAATTTTTTACCACGTATCATGAACTTCTTATTATTCCTAGAACTATAAACAAAAAAAAAAAATAATTATAAATAATAAAAAATTTTTTTAACAATTTTATATCGTTTTATATTTTTTAAGTTTTTTGCTTTTTTGTACGGTAACGTGTTTTACATTACTAATTTCATATTTCAAAGCAGAGTATATTATTTGTAGAAGTTAGATATTTAAAAATCAAATTTCGGACGAAGATACCTATAGTAAATGTGTCTACTCGTCTAAACTTAAATAAAACGTTTGACTGATAAACTAGTTCGAAATTTATTTTTACATATTGAAACATTCCGAATAATACTCTGCTTTGAAATATGAAACTAGAAATGAATGTTAACAATTTTTATGTACATATCAAATTATACACTCCACATAGATCTTAATCTAAACACGTTTAATAAAGAAGCTAAGCATTATTATAAAAGGTTTCATAACTGGCTAACTTCTCATAAAAATCCTCTAATTTAAAACTTAGCATCTGCTGCCACACCCGGCAATCCTCCAAGGCGACTTAAACGTAATTAATACATGTGTATTTAAGCTCCTCAAATTAAAAGTGTCACCATTACTGTGTGACTCTTTTCATCAAAATAAATTCTTGATTTTTTTTTTTAACTCTTAGACTATAATATTATTCTTATTATTGTGTCAACTGCAGATACAGATCGTATAATACTTTTTCAAATAAAATATAAATGTTAATAGTTTTTAAAACAATCGTAATTTATGTGGTTCATACAAATATGATTAAAACCTATAATATGCGTAATAACCAACCTTAACTTACTATAGTAATCTAATAATTTTTTTTTATGCATTTATTGTTTGCGTATAGTATTCACGTAATCTTGTGTTCTATTGCACGAGTGACGAGCCGCCCACTATACAGTATGGGATCTGAAGACAGGACGTGATCGGGCTTGATTTCAAACACGACTATCTATCTCCGTATCTAATATCTAAGTCGTGTTTCACTGTTTATATGTCAGAGACATTTCGCAGTGTCATACGAAAATTATTATCTTTGAATTACTTCACCGTTGCGTCCCACAATCTCACGAGTGCGGGAAATTAGATGGGAACAATTTTCATTCTACACAAACTATGCCTATTCATTGCTAGTCACTGGTTTTGTTGTTGTAACTACCTATTATGCGCGATTATTTATTAAATAACATTAGTGGGCGGGACTCTTTTCGTCCTGCAAGAATGACCTTTCGCTTTTCGCCCAAGAATATTATAGCAGTTCTTGACCACATTTTTATGATACACTTTGGGAATAACATTATTATTTATTTGTGTAAATTAGTTGTATAAAGCCATTTGGAATTACCCAGAAAGTACCGTGAGGAGGCGGCTTTTATTACTCTACAAAAATATATTGTGTATTTGTACATTTATTAGCTTATTTCAATATAGTGTTAAGAATAAAAAAGAATATAGGTTTTTATGTTAAAAATATTATAAATTCAAAAAAAAAAATTTAATATATAAAATATAAAAATGTGGTCAAAAAGTGCCATAGTATATTTATATTCTTGGGCGAAAAGGTAAAGTAGTTTTAAAATTTTTGGGCGAACAGAGTCTTTCAATCTTTTCCAACATTTGTACTCTTTCAATTGATTGTTCTCGTTGACAATATATCGGCACCTATAAGGCTATAACTGATACCGTAAATGTATATTGTAATAGATTATTATTCCGTAAATATTCGACGCAGTTTAATCAATTAGTTACATATCTGTAGTAAAAAACTAGTGAATAATAATTGGTACGTACCTATTAACGACGTCGAGATAATATTATAATATGGGTGACTCTATTAATGAACGGGCGCTGGCGCCTAAAGTTAAATTCCACAATTTTAACACTGTCGAGGGAGCATAATGCTTAATCCGTACGAATATAATTATAATAGTGTTATGACGTATATATTCTACTCACAATTGAAAATAAAAAAAAAAAAATAAAAAATGTAAATTTGAATAATTCAACTCTAACCGTCGACGAGGTGAAGTGAGAGAACGTTTTTAATTAAAAATTATAATTATAATAAGATGGGATTTTATTTTATTTGAATTTCTTATATATACAATATTTGCGGTGAATAGAAAATATAAAGACGAGTGTTTGTGGCGAACGAAACGCAATTGTCTTTTGTCGTAATGAAAAATGTTTCTTGTTTAAAAAAATATCAAGCTATATATTTTTTTTTCTAGATTAAATTCCCAGCGAATATAATGTGCAGGGATTTTCAATTTAATTTGAGTATTTCACATTTCTCATTATTAGTCGGACACGGGAACGCAAAAACAATTATTATTAGAAAAATAACAAATTAAACCGCTGATATATTAAGAATAATAACTGGCATATAATATATTTTTATACCGCATAGACCCGTAGACGTGTTGGCTACGAATATTATGGTAATACTACTATTACCTATCTTTACTATTTTCCTGTTGTAAGTTTTGGTTATATTATAGCGAGACAAGATTAAGACATCTGAACGAAACATATTGTAAATGGTGATCCGTTTTGAGTTAGAGACTTATGACGAGTGTCATATAACTTGTTAAGTAGATCACTGTAAATTGTTTTCGCACATTTTTTCACAAATCGTTATTATTTACAGTTTTTTTGACCTAAGTCAAACAATACTCAATCGTCAATCAATGTATTATAAGTTATAATATTAAGTACTTACCTGGTTGATAACCCCGTTAAGTATTACATAATTATTTAGGTAATACTGGTAAGGTACCCAGTAGTTATTTACTTTTCTAACATAAATTTACCAGAATATAATCTTATCTAACAATAAGGAGTTCATGGGATAATTTTTAGGAGTAGGACAAGATTAAACTAAGTTTAGAAACCCTTTTATAGTATATATAGGTTTTAGGTTCGATTTTCTTGTAAAGGGACAAAGAAGGAAGTGTACTATGCAATTATGTAAACATTAGCTTTAAAAAAAATGTTAAGGGCTGAATAGTAAATACTAAACATAATACACTATTTTTATTGTTTATAGGTATTATACATTTGAGTAGACAGTTAGGTAAATTTTTTTTTATCAATAAAACTTTAAACAAATATCAATTAAAAAATACCATTGTATTAAAAATATAATTTTAAAACAAAAATTGTAAATTTCTTTTAGAGGATCAAATTTATTTATAGTATTGTTAATAAATTTAGATATATTTGTTTATCTTTAATATTTTCCTAGTTGACACTTATTAATTATTATAATAGATATTCTTTTCTCAAGTGCAAGTAAATTAGTAGAAACTGCGTAATGTATATTTCTTAATATATTGGTATACTATTTTTGACTTCAGAAAAATATTCTTTTAATAATTTTATGAAGTCATAGTGGATCTCATCAATGTAAATTTTTGATTTTAATTGCCAATAATCATACCAAATTAAATCATTAGTTTTGTAAATTTTGTGATGATTTTTAATATTTTTAATCATAATTAGTAAAATAATTATCGAATTATAATCTTTTTTACGTTGGTGAGTTGTGATCACAAACATAATAATACTATCGTTTGAGACAATCATAACATGAAACAATTAACAATGTAGTGCCTATAATACACAATTTCAAAAAACGTAGACGCAAACACTGAAAAACATAATACCATTATACATTTTTATTTTTAAAACAGTAATAAAAAAAAATAGGCATGCATCGGCCTCATAAATTAAGAATTAACTAAAAATATTTAAAAACACGTTTTATATTTTTAAAATTTTTTTTTTTTTGCATACCAATTTTACTTACTTTCATTATTTTCCACGCAGGACATGTCCTCTCACCCCTCCTCCCAATACCTGTCAATGTTCTAATCTTATTACCTATACTTTCGCGTGTAACTATGTAAGATAATATAGTTGTTTTGCTGTATTATTATCATCATCTTTACAGGAGTGGTGGAGCTAGGCTTTGCTGGGGCCTGTACATTTAACTCGACATGTAAAGGTATAGATGATCTACACGAGATACCTATACGTAAAGTTTGATTTAAATAAAATTATCAATGGGTTATTTATAGAACGACTAGGTATAGATATATAGGTTTAAATCGATTACAAAATTAATTTTACATTATTTAAAAACAAAATTCGTCGGCCAACAAAATTAAAATCATTAAATAGATTTCTGGTAAACATTAATAATATTTTATTAGCAATTCATTATTCATTTTAATAGACAGCTACATATTATTTTACGTAGTTATTAAACTATAACCACAGAAAAACACATTTTAGTTCATTTTAATACATGTTTGTGAAATTAAATTTTTACACTTTATCGTTTTCATAATAATATAATATTATAAAGTATTAAAATTAAAACTTATATTTTTACATGGAAAATTCACAATACTTAATTTATACTTAAAAGTTTATCACTAAATAATACAATGACATAGTTAACATAAGTAGTTTATAATAAATTAAAAAAAAAAAATGAATATGTATTTGACTAAAAAAAAAACAGTAATTTTCAAAATTTGCACAAAGATAATAATTATTTTTGTTTGGTTATTATTATTTATTCTCATACGATGTATAATGTCGCAAAAATCGTTTTTATAAAATACAAATAGTCACAAAGAACGCACATCAAAGAAATGATTACGAGACGAGTCTCATCATCTAATTGTTTTTGAAATTATTGAAAACGTAAACGTTCACTTTGAATTATTACATTTTTTTTTAACGTTTGTATATATTATTACTACCATAATGATAGCAGGCACGTACCGTAAAATACATCATATAATTTATTGTTATCGCAATATCAATCACGACGAAATGGTATTTTTTTTGTATTGCCCAATTATCATGAAATATTATAACATTGGATAAAACATTATTATACCTACAGGCTACAAGTACTTTTTAATATTATTATACGAAGGCGTCGCATAGTGTTCGCTTGGAAATCGGCGCGAGTTTCGTATAAGCAGAGATCCCCGGAAAATATATATATATATAATTATGTATACACATATTATTTTTTGAATGAGGCTTAAATACAATATTGTGTAGGGGCAAAAAACTGAAAAAACGCAAAAAATTCTTTTGTATAAAAATTGTTGAAAAAATACCACACTCACTGTTATCTAGTAATTCTTATAATATTATAAATATTATTAATAGATAACGGATTTTGAAGCAATAAAAAACTAAAGAAAAGAACTTAAAATAAAGCAATAAAGCTCTACAGACCTTATGAAATAGCTTAAAAAAGCATTTATTTTGAGCCATTAGCTTATTAAATTATTAAAAAAATGTATATTATTATAAAATGGATTTCTATATTCACAAGCCTAACTGCTGTTTTTCTTCTTTCACAGTTAATCTGAAAATTAAATTTATTGTGTTTAAGATAGTTTATAAAAATAAATGACTGACCCACGACAAAAAGTTGTCAAGAAGTGACCGAACAGGTATCTACTTTTATCGATAAATCAATAAATTAAATCAAACATAACAAGATAAAATCGATTGAATAATGTCCCTGGAACACATTAGAATATAATATAATATAAAAATAAATGCTAACCTTTCAAATAAATGTATTTAGAACAAATTTTAAAAACAATATTATAAAATTTTACTAAAAAGCAGACAAAGTACTTAAAAACTTCAAAAAACCGTTAAAATATAAAAAAAAAAAAATAGGCAAAAATGCAAAATAAATATATGTAATGTATATTATGTATTATATATATATATGTTGTGCATTCGCTTCCAAGTAGTATAAATCGAATTTATAGCGACATATCTTTGTTTTAGAGATTTAAAAAAAAAAATGCTCTCTAATCTTTAATATTTAATGTATATTATTATTATTAATAGAACGTCACTCTCGCAAATGTTGACGTTTCCATCTTACAAACATAAAACATTGACAAATTCACGTTCAGAAGTTCCAAGTTTCCAACTTTATGTAGTAAACTTAAATATTGAAGTCAACTTATACCTATTATAGTGCACTATTATATGCCCACACACCCAAGAACATTATTTCTCGGTGGTTTTTCTACGATATTTTAAGTTACAAGCGAGTTTATTATGTAAAGTAGTAAAATTTAAAAATTCTCATAACTCGCTTGTAGAAAACCAGCGGGAGATCGCAGATAATGTTGTTGAATTTAAGTAATTAAACTAAATAATAAACTTTTACATCAAAAACGACTAAAACATAAAATTGGAACGGTTGAATGCAAATTTGATAATATGTTGTCTCCGTTTTACAAGCCGTGCGTATAGCACAGTAAAATAATTACGATCAGCAGTTCTCATATTTTAGCTCCGTTAGTTTTGGTATTTATCTATATACTATTATCGTCAAATTTAAAGGTGCCCGATAACGAGGAAGCGAATAATGAACATTTAAAAATTGTAATAGTTAGAAATAGCTTGGAAATTAAAACATATTTAACATCGGAATAACATTTCCAACAAACCACAGAGTACGTTTTTAACTTTACGTTTAATAGTAATGGGTTAATAATTCACTCTAATATCAAAGCCAACTACATATTACACAAAATTGGCACTGCTTAACGAAAATGTGATAACACAATATATGTTGTACGTAATAAGTTATAGTAAGACGGCGGGCACAACACATGCGGGCGTGACGTCCTCTCAAGTTCAATCTTAACACATATAATATTAACAGTTACTGTTCTTTTTTAATTTTTTTTTTTTGTTATGAAAAGGTTATTATTTTACTAGCAGATTGACAGCCTTTTTATTTTTCCAAGATTAAAGTCGGACGCAATATATTATTCAATAAACATCGTTTATACATCAGTCATCACTAATCAGTAATTACTATTGATTTTGTACGAATATAATATTTTATCTTTAAAAAAAACTACTTATGCACATAATTACGAAGAAAACTATAACTTAAATATATTATTTTGAAGGGGCTAAGCTCACGTAAGCTGGAGGGAAAGGAGAGGAGCTTTGGTGAGTATAGATAGTAAAAATAAAATATTACAATCACGAAACTCTGTGCCGTATGTTGCGAGCACCTACCTATTTACACTGATATTATACATAATATTATATAATATAATATCGTAATATGTTTAAAGTAGGTGTTTAAAAAAAGTATTTTTGCGCTACTCGACTTGAAATAAATGTATGTCTACACATGTGGCCCGTATCATCGATTCGCAGTAGTGGATTCGACTGTTGCCGAACGGAACGTCGGCCGACTGCGATCTGTTCTTATTATTATTACTGATCGTGACTGCAGTGGCGGTGGCGGACGGGTCCTAAGAGGCGGTGGTCGGGCTTCGAGCAGGGGCCGCTGTAACGGTCGTGTCGTATTCTTCTTTCCACGGGTCGAGAGACGTTTTTATTAAACTGTCGCAGCTAACTCTGCCGTTTCCGACTTTCCGGTTGCTGTGCATCACGTGCAGTTGAATGGATTCAATTTCGTCGGAATTGTCGCAAATTATTGCCGCAAACGTGGTTTTCCGGATCTCTGACAGCTGATCTGTTCTCATATACACAAAAGCACATATTAATATATTATTATTAAAATATTTTGTTTCGTATTTTTCTATTTATATTAGTCGAATACATAAAATAACGTATTGATTGGACACAAAAATATAATACGACGGGTAAGAACAGTGCGCATAATAATAATGTTACATATTATACATACGGACTTAGTTGCGGTCGAGCGTCAAAATTATGTATGATATACGTTTGGGTTGTATAAACTTTACACATAACTTGAATATAAGCCCTTCAAACTATGTAAAAACATTGTTTTTAAAAACCCGAACATTAGCAACCAAGAAAATTTAAAAACGAGTATGGACTCGCTTTATTATATATGCGGATCAATTCATGGCAAGTCCGTATAATATGCGTAAATATTATTATACGAATAACTGCGTTTTTACAAAACCGTTTTTTTTATCATACTTTTATATTATGGTTATTGATTTGTATAATCTGGATTACAATAGGTACATCTCTCAACGATTTTCATAAACACTTTTATAAACGTACAGTTTATAAAAGTAAAAAAATTAAAAGTTCATCATAATAAAAATACATGCACAGTATATACATGCTTAGAACTTATTTTGAGAACCATGAAAATTGATTTGAAAATTAGTGTAGCTAATTAAATAGATATTTATGTACATAAATTGTTATTATAAGGGCTGAGAATTATTGGAAACTTAAGAAAATATTAAGACAACGTCGTTTAAAAAATTAATTTATCCCCTATGAACACTAAAAAATAAAAAATATATATTTAATATACCTATAGGTACAACATTTTTAAAACTTAACACGCATTATAAATATATTATTTTTATCAAATTAATTTGATGATGATGGATTAATGGTTTGCATCAATAGTATAGAATTATATATCAATACTTAATACTTATATTATATACAATTCCATTAAACTCACAGCGTGTTTTACAATTTAAACGCACGTATAAAATGCGTTAAATATTATCAAAATGCTAATAAAAATGAAAATATGCAATAAAATGCAAAATTAGTACATGCAATGGTACATATCATATCTATTCAAAAAGACATGAAAACATTTTTACCAGTGGATAAAATACCAAGTGCCTTGAAAACCTAGCCCTAATTATAATATATACTGATATGTATATGGAGTGGTGTGTGTGTGTGTGTGTGTGTGTGTTATGAGATAGGCACGAAAGGTTGTTGGAAAAGAAGTGCAGTTCGTTATTTATTC
Organism: Rhopalosiphum padi; assembly: GCF_020882245.1. Lineage (NCBI taxonomy): Eukaryota > Metazoa > Arthropoda > Insecta > Hemiptera > Aphididae > Rhopalosiphum > Rhopalosiphum padi. The sequence continues at coordinate 33,359,856 of NC_083598.1, forward strand.
GAACTGAGTACTTCAATATAATAATATCGTAGCATGTGTTTTGTTCACCTTCGTTGAACGCTTGAGGTTTCTCGTTCGTTTCGTACCAATAACGATCACCCGATTTCACCCGCAAGAATTGATCGGCCAACAGGCATGTGATCGTCGGTCCCAAGATGCTTCCTTCCAACGGCTTTTCCGAAAGCAGTCCGGTGTATAGGTCTAAGTCGTCGATCGTCCTGCATCATAGTTCAATATAAATACACATCATATACAATAAATTTAATGTTTTACGTGATTATATTAACATAGATAAAACTAAAAAATCTATTAGTTCGAAACACTGATGTAAAATATCATCTTTGACATAACGTGACTTATATATAATGATACAATTAATCAATTCAAGATAAAATGACTATTGCACTGTCACGATGTCACCGTTTTCTACGGAAACCGCATACCTAGTTAACTTGTTACCATAATATTATCAGATCTTCAACTAATCGACCGTATAGTCAGGTGGTTTCGGTGACTAGTGAAATCGTTTTATCTAAATAGTATTATTTAATTTGGCGAATAACAAGAAAACGCTAAACGCGGACCACGTGGTTATAGCGTATAATAATGTCATTACTCTTACTAATGTAAGACAAATATTATATAATATATACAGTATACACCATTATATAGATAGAGCAGATAACCGTGGTACTGCGTAGACCCATGTAATCGGTTGACACAATATTTGCCTCCAAAAACATGAATTTATAACCATCATATACCTATTATTCATAACTGCAGCAACCATATTATTCAAAACATTTCATACTCGGAACACATAGGTACCTTACAAGTTAAAATAATATTAGTTGAAAATTCTATTTGGGGGCGGAGTGTCATAATTATAGTAGTTAATTTTTTCTCCCCTCCTCGGTAGTGCGCTTTGCTTATAACGTAATCGATACGCGTGATTGTTCAGTGATACAATTGTCGTCCTGTATACGATTTTTCTATTTTATTAAATTTAATTTCGGCTATGATATTATATAATACTTATAGGTATACAGTTGTTATTGCGGCCATGACGGCGCGTCTTTTGGAATAGGCATTAGGGATAAGCAAGTAAGTATATGTATACGTATAATAATGTGTACACAATTACACGTGGCTAGAGTGTAAGTAAATATAAGAAAACTCGACTGCAAGTCGTGGCAAACTTTAATGAATTCCATTTTATCCCTTTCCAGATTGCTTGTCGAGTATTAATGCGACGTTCGCCGAGAGTTTAGAGTTTACAAACTTAAAATATATTTCAATCGAAAACTTTGCACTGCACACCACACGAAGGACTCTGACATGATGAAATACTCAAATACATAATTGATATTGTAATTATAATAAAACTGTTGCAGTGTATTACCTACAAATATTTACTGGCGATTTAAAAGCATATAGTCTTAAAACATGGCGTTAAATTGATCCGTTTCACCAGTTTTGAGACGTTTTGAACTATTTTTTTTTAACCTAACTTACGAACAAATATTTCTGTCTCAAGAATTTTAATGTCCGACAATAATGTTTTTAACTTTTTTTCCAGTGGGACACCGTTTGGAATGAAATTAGAACGTCTGATAAGAATCTTTAATCCGAGTCTGCGAAATTATCCGGGATAACGGTTTTATGATTTAATTATTAGGTTATATTTAATAGGGTATACGTATTAGTATACAAGCACTTTTATTTATTGAACAATACTAATATTAGAAATAATAATAATACATATTATTGTTTTTTTAAATATCACACCAAATTGATCATTGTAAAGTTGTATTTCGACTTTTTGTTCGATTCGTAATGGTAAGATTAAAAACGTGTTACAATATATTATGGTAACCAGAAATTTGCTGAAGCGTAGGGAGATGATAATGCATTATTTAGAGGAGGCTTTGATATGCTGATTTCGTGGGTATATTATAATATTGCATACTTTCAGATCAACTTCGATGCAAAATACAATTTGAATACACAGTTACGTCTTATGTAATTAATTTCGTCTACAGAACATTGAAAGTATTTTTAAATTTTCCCGAAATATCTGCTGTTTTCACACTCATCTGGCTATATCACTGCTTAATTAAACTGTTTATATATTTGGTAATTTATTTAACATAGGACACTCATTAATATAAAAACTATAAATGTTTTTTGATTTTTTTTTTTAAATTATTTTGTCATCGTTAAAAACCGACATTTTTCAGAAAATTTCAAAAAATAAGTATTTACACTTTAGAATAGTGGAGTGGAATGGTAGCAAGGGTTTCTCGTAAAATGTTAATCAACGACTCTGCCCATTAAAACTGTAAATCATTTTAACTAATAAACTATTCATATACAATTTGAGTTTTATTGATTGAAATACTTTGAATAATTTTTGCTTAAAAATGTGTGTTGTTCAATAAGAGATCAAAACATGTAAAGACTTAAAACAAAAAAAAAATAGTAAAAACTATTATTTCTTTTTAAAATATTTTGTTTTGTAACAACATGTAAATAATTTCAAAAATGTTAGTGTTGTATTAAGTAATGACGTAAAGTGTATGTAGTCTTAATATTTTTCGACTTTAAGCTGTTTATAAAATTATAATATTACGTAGCTATATATTTGACAAACATGTTGTGCTGGATCGATGATCTTTATTAAATGTTCGTATGTATATCGTTTCGAGGTTCAACTGCTATTAATATTAATATTGTATACACACTTGTATAGTTTTGATATTCTTTGCAGCGTTGCCGGTTCGACATGACCTTCTAAATCGTTGAAACTCCTTGGCCTTGGAAACCCGCACGTTTCGCGCCACCGCGGGTACGCCGGAAGTCCGTGATCTCGGCCTCTCTGTATGTTCAGTGCGACTAAATCCAATCCACACTGTCCTCCGGTGCGCCTCGATCCGTCGTTTTTTTCGAACAGATGTCTGGTGACCTGTTAAAAAACAAAAATTTGGCTAGACATCCACCGTAAAAACTATAATGATAATATATTAATACTATGGTAAAGATGGATATTGAAGTTTAAAAATATGTTTTATCTCGCGTTCTCACCATGATCTTTGGGCTTAGCAATTATAAAATTATTGACAACAATCATCGTATGTTATAATTTGAGACGTGTTCTAAACCCTATATAAATAGGCTACAAATACAAATCAAGAGATGCAAATTAGTTTTAAAAAAAGTTTTATTTTGCACAAAATTTCACGTTTTAGGTTTTTTTTTTTATAAAAATTTACTAATTTGTATATTTGTTCCATAATCTATTATATAACATCTATCTACTTTATCATTACTATATTATTTTATTATATGAAGTAATGGACTTTTATATCTAATAATATAATTATATATATATATATATATATGGTGCTGAAGGTAAGCATAAAACGCGAGCCATTACGAGCGTTATGTTAATAACTAGTCGGTATGACATACGATATAAATACCAATGAAATCTCATTGCAGAACACACTTTTTTAAAACTCAATTCTTCAACGGTTCAACAATTTCGACCGAAAAAACCAAGAGATCTAGTGACCAATATATAGACACTTGTGGCCAAAAAGCAGTTATTTTCCAACATACACCCAGGCGAACTCACCAGTCAGAAGCGGGATCGACCATACTTCCGACGGCGAACGAGCTCGGCAACTACGACCGCGACCACCGGAGAAGACACCGAGGCTGCAACAGTGATTTACATCAACGATCGACCAGTTCGCTCTCAACCAACCAGAGGCTCTGACTCGGTCAGCCGGTCGACCCAAATTACCGGACGACAAAAGACTGACGAGGAGTAGTGGAAAAGATCACGACAACTCACGATGGGACATCGGATGATGACCGTTTCCATAAGTGCGAGATGAACGCAGCCAGCGTGGTGTAAAGACACGGGCGGAGAAAACGACAATTACAGTCGTACCGTTGACGCAATACGAGAAAAAGGCCTTTTTCAGGGCCAATACCCGAAACCTCGGCCACTTATTTATAAATACTGCCTTCCCGAGCACAGCTCGTCACACAGTAGCCGCTTTCATGCGTTACGCGCCGGCGGTGGTTGTTCCGTCCAATCTAATGGGTGTAGATAATAAAACAATAAATTCACTTCCGACGTGACGATAACTAAACACCGCCGTTTGAGTTGGCTCGCTTATTTTAGGCCGACACAAAAATTGACGTTTTACTTTACCTCCTATTATACCATTGTAATATATGCATATAGATAATATGTGTAAAATATAGAACAGGACGTAATGTAGAAAATCAGGCTATCTATTATTTCGATTTTGAAAATTCAAACGGTTCGCCAAATAATCGGCACACCGTCTCATAGAAATAATAATTAATTTATACCCATGTACACTATAATCGAATACCTTTAATAAAACGTTAATTAATCATTTGTACTAATTGTGGTAAAATCGCGCTGTGTGCGCATAAAGAGATTCTGGTTACTAAAATGCCCATCAGAACCGTACCAGGAATCTGGAAAGCGGTGTTCTCGAGTGTGGATTTCGATCGGAATCCCTGTTAAGTCTCGATAACATCATCCATCTGTTAATATTTCCCGATGACGTTTTAGCGCCGTACCGGGTATAGACAGTCAGACATACAATCTCTAGAGACAAAGCCATGAGCTTAATGTCATAAATAGATATTTAAAACCATACCCTCTCCCACCCGAGTGCACATATACTGATAATAATATGTTCATTATGGTGTAATGCATATTATTTGTGATCAAGTGAATTAACGACAACGTACGATTATTTTGATGTTTGTATTGTCGAGCTCTTCAAAGTTACTCGTAGAATAATATTATGTCAACGTTGTGAATTTGTAATTATTTATCACGCGTAAAACTACACGCACCTAAATAAATAAGAATTTTTATTTTTTGTAAACAAATAAAAATAATTACAATTAATTTTTTTTTTTTAACACGATAGATTTTATTAATTTAAAATTTTAAGTTTTGGGATTTATAGTGTATTTTAAATTGTATTTTTAAATACTATTTAGTGCATTTTTCCGCATTTATCTAGTACGTCAAATGCACAGTCTTCAAAATTACTATCTTACTTCGGGTGTGAAAAAGGCGTCAGATTTCCCGGCGCTTGTGTTCATCGCTCCGCGAATTACGCTATCCACACCACCGCACGTGTATAGTCTGTACGGATTAAACAGCATTTTCCTCATTTCGACAAATTCGGGATTGCTGTTGTTGTCCTTAAGAAACTTCATCATGCTCTGGAAAAAGAAATCAATTTTATTGATCATTAAATTATATACATTTTATAGTAGTTAAAGAACGGTGTGTGTATGGTGGGATTATTTTGAAAATTTGTTATTTTAATTTTTACGGAGGTGATTTAAAGGTTTCTTGATTTTAATTAACGATAAGTTTACAATCTATTATTAAGTTGTAATTACATCGTAGGTATTTGCGTTACCGTTTTATCGTAATAGTATTTCCACGTACTTCGTTTGCTATTGCAGAGAGTGATGATAAATATCGTAGGTAAGTGCCTATAGATTTGAAATTATTCTATATTATTAATTATTATACTATATAATATAAAGTCTATATTGGCTTTGTGCAAAATTTGTTAGTATAAACATAAAATATAAAGTTATAAATAGTTATTTACTATATTGCACAAATACACATATTATTATAACACAACACTACCGTACGAGCAAAATACGTACGTCAAGTTATTGCCATCAAATTTTACATAATATTACGTTAACATTAAACATTAAATTTGTATACACATAATACATTACATATAGCTTATTATATATTATATACATGTATATGTAATAAATTTGATTTACTAGACGATTTCGTAGAGTAATCAATTAATTTCTAATCTAAATAATATGGCCTCTATGGTGTTTATAGCGTATCAAATTCTATTTAATATTTTATAGGGTTTATCGTATACATTATCTGAATTACTTTACCAGCAGTCACCGCTATATTTCGATAATTTTTCGAAAATTAAGTCATAAATTCAACGAACCACATTAAAATTTGTTTTAATAGCTTTAAGAGTTAATAAAGTAACGATACATGAAAATGTTGTATCCACGAACTGGGCTTTATGGGACATAAAATTATTCATAATTATGATGTACATATAATATATTATTTGATAATTTTGATTGGTTTAAACTGAAACGATGTTTTTCAAAAGGCAACTTAAACGTTCTAATAATTTTATTGTATTATGGTAGTGAAATCATTATTGGTTGACGTAAATTAAATGTAGTATAAAGTTAAGTTCATTATTTACCTTGATCGGTAAATTAAGTGTTTTTAGAATTACTGACCTATATATTTTAAAGTAATTACTTATTAGTTATTACCATTTGTTGAAGTATATAATACATTAATATAAATAAGTTGAAATTTATTTGAATTGTATCATATTATGTAAGTATTTTATATATATAGGTGTGAAATTATAATTAAAAAAATGTGAGCCGTTTGGTTTTGATAAGCTAGCTAATATAATATTATAATTTTTGATTAACGTCACATATTAAGTAACACTTATATAGTAAACTAATACAGATTTTGTTATATTACAACGACTCGTTATAAATGCTTCACAATGTAATATTATAAAACTATCCTGCACCTAATTGATTAGACCCCAGAGTACAGCACGCTCACGTATTATAATTTTGTAAGACGGCGTGTCGCATAGGCAAAATAGGTACACTGTTGTGTTGAAGAATAAAATAAATTGATAATCTTCCATTTAGTAATAATATAAGACTGTTGTGTACGGCATTATGCCGACTACTGTTGTACTAATAATATATTAGCATATTCGCTTCACCAAAAATGAATATAATCTATAATATTATTGTTATACAATTAAAAATATCCTAAACAGGATAAAAATTGTTAATATTATATATTATTTAAAATCAACGGAAAACCAGTAAATGTTAAAAAAAACCTCAAAAATAATAACTATTAATTATTATTTTACGGTCCATTTATCACATATTGGTATAAATAATAATAATAATAATAATAACTAATACTAATACAACGAATATTAATTTTCGATTATGTAAAACATAAACAAAGGTCGGAAATATTTTCTCACAATATATTATATTATATTTTGTGCAATTCAAACGTTTGAAACAATAGAGTATTAACAAAATGTGAGACACAATAAAGAACAAAACACATTTTCGACAAGAATTATTGAGGTATACTCATACATTATATTTAAAATATAAAGTTTGGAGAAATACTTAACATTTTGTTTTTCGTTCGGCAACCTACATTCAAAAATATAATATGTACCTGACGCTTGAGTTATAGATTACATTCGATTTGTAGACGTAGTTAATACCAAATTTTAGTGTGAAAATAATTTATTTGAGTGTAGATAAAGCAAGACGAAACAAGAGTGAGAATGTCAAGTTGTAATAATATTATGGCCAAATAAATGCAATTAATTTGTCTCTTAAAGTTTCACAAATTAATATGTAAAAAATATTATCTTTGCTCAGAAAAAATCGTATAAATATTGTAAGCAATTATGAATAACTATATATAACTTCTTTTTATCTACTTTTTCTACCTGAAATTTTTAACTCAAATTATACGAAAATATCGTATGTTTTATTTTTCTACGATATAACTAGTAACTAATAGTTTTCAGAATGATTTCTATTTTTCTCAGTAGTATTTAAAGGACGACAATTCGTGTGGTTTACTTAGTGTTATATAGCTATATCCTAAGTGCCCCTAATAATCCCGGATTAGTAAAATGCAAGAAACAGGTTTTCGGTTCCGTTCGTTATAGCAATTCAAGAACATTCTCAAATACGTTATTACGAAAAACCTCGAAACATCGTGTATGTATGCGTCATACATTTATCGTGTTTTGTTTCGCCGCAGGATAGGAGCGGTTTACATAATATAATAATGGTGGGATACAGGTATTTACAGTAAATAACGCATACCCGATGTACGGTAATAATAATAATAATAATAATAATAATAATAATATCATATACTCTTCTCGTTATTTGGGGTATTCCTTACTGCTATTGTTATTATTACGTACGTACGTCGGTTAACCGTACGTGTTGTGTGTATCGAAACGAGACCATCCTCAAATCAATATCCGGATGTAGTTTCTTTGGCGTTTTACAGCGGTTATTATCGTATTATTATAATAAATTATTACAACGGCACGAAAATGTAATATATTAAATATATGATTTTACCGAGCAAACAGTTGGTAGCTCGCGAGTGACTGCGTCGTATGGACCGCGAAGAACGATATCATATTGGTATATTATTTCAATACATTTTTATTATAACTATTGTGGTTTCAACTATTTCATCTCGAAATCGTTTAAACGAAATTAAAATGGCAAATATATTTGAATAAAAACCCGAGTAATCCCGTAGCCCATAATCGGCCAAGGGTGGACGATGGTGGTACAGGCGAAGGGATGCAAATCGTTGTCGGGTTGCTGTGAGTGCCTATATACTTGTAGGTAAGAGTATAAATATAATACACACACACACATACACACACTTACCAAATATGCGCTTAATACGATATCAAATTGTTTTCGGATTAAATGCGGCTTTTGCGAAATTACCTATCTGAATTTAATTCTAGGTATATGGATACTAAAGCGATATATATATATATATATTATATAAATGTACATTTTTACTGTAATTATACACACGTACATGTCTAGTACTAGCAAGATTTCAGTTTGCGACGGATAATATTCAGTAGCGTATTAATTATTATGTATAATATTTATAATAGTACAATGTATAAGGTGACTTTTACGTTTTTATTTAACAGCAGTTTAGAGATATTTAAGACGTTTTATTCTCACATTAAATTTATCAGTTTTTCTATACGAATAAAATTCAAAAAGGAATATTAATAATAATATAAAAAATATTGCGTAAAATTACCTAAATTAAAATTAAAACCATGTTTTTTAATATATTTAGTGTAAAATATGACTATCAAATTAAAAAACTATTACCTATGATTGGATCATTATTTGGCGGTAATATATTTTTTTATTTATAATACATTTTAATATGTTTTCTTTAGTACCTATCCTACGATTAGTGAGACTTGAATGGTAAGTTTGAAATATTTTTTAGATTATTTTAATATTATTAGTTAATTTTTATACTTTTTAGTTATGTTAATATCTATAGAATTGTTACTTTATATTTATTACAGATGAGTTTTTAATATTGACGATGATTTACCGGTATGAGCGTGTGAGCGAATCGGAATGCCGCGGTAGCAAAGTTGTTGCTGATAGTTGGATCCATTGAAGAATTGTATCCGTTCCAATAACCTGTTTGTTGAGAGTATAAGTCCAAGCTCTTCATGAGACTGTCGCCTGAAATAAAATATTATAAGACCGATCAGTTAGGTTATTATTCACGAAACCACTATTTTGATCAAACGGCTTATTATCATTACAGACATTTATGGTTTTATAAATATAATTAATTATTATAACGGACCTGCTATGCTTGATTTAATATTGGACACTGGAATTTTATTTACATTTTAAGTGCTACGTTTTGCGGTAATAATATACCTATAATTATACACTATAAAATATAGATTATGTACACCACTAAAATAAGCGAATAATAAATGATTTTAATAAAAACAGGCTCGCGTGTTTTATTTTTAAAGTTATTTAATCATTTTATGAGAACGTTTCAAGTACCTAACATAAAAAAAATATTTATTTTCATTTGAACGCAGTATACCAGTAAATCGTTTTATGTATATTTTTCAGACAAAGTATAATATAGTTGATACATTGACTTGTTAAACAGTGCAGATAACAAACTTTTTACTTTTAAAGTTTTTTTTCGCCGTGTATAATTGTAACTTTAAATAAGTGGGATCAGACATGCTATCTTAACTTGACGTAGGTTATCCAATTACATAACTCGTTCATGCGCAATAAGCATAAAAACTTTGAAATAAACGAGCCATGTCTCTTTTCAGAATAGTTTTCATACAGCCTATATATAAATAGACAATAATTTCTATATTATATAATTGTATTAAGGAACGTTTTTAGAAAGTTTCTAAAAATTCATACTAACCTAAAATAATAAAAATTTAATTTACTTAAGTGTTTTTATGTATTTTTTTCTTTTTGAAATGGAATACCACTATGAAAATTATTACGTCAAAAAAAAAAAATTAGCAATTTTGGCATTTAGTGACTTAAAAAACACATATTTTATTTCAAAATATATTATATATACATATATAATATGTATTTTATTGACACACACGTGTTTGTACATTTTAATAATAATGCATATAAAAATTATTTAAATGTCAGAGCACAAATTTATCATGACAATGAGTAAATTTCTTACTCGCTTAGATACTTTTCAATCTGATTTAGAATAAGTATTTAATTTGAATCTATTTAAGATTCAAAATGGAGAGAATGAAGCGAAGAATGTATTGATTTTACAATGATGTGTATTTTTTTTCGGCGATTACACGATAACTTTTCAATAAGATGCTTCGATTTTAAATGGGAATGGTTTTGGATATAACATTAGATCTAATTTGTACTTAGGGGTATAGTTTAAAAATGTCTAATACTTATTTTGATAATCAGAAAAAACGGGAATTTTCATGCAAATCCAATTTACGACTAAATCAATTTTGTGTTTTTTTATGTAACTTAAATACAAATAACTGAAATAACTTGAGATTTTCACTAAATGTTTAATGTTTATATTATCGACTATCATTTTTTATTTACTATAATATTTTCAAAGTATGTGATAGTTTTTGAGTTATTGAGTATTAATTTTAGCATAAAGTGAGCATTTTGACCAAATTCGTAAAAATTGCAAAATTAGTAAATTATTTTGTAGTTAGAAATTCATAATTATTTTTTATACCTATAATTTAAAACTATAATACTAGGTTCTTTATAAGATGTACAACCTTTGTATATACATTTTACCGAAAAATCAAATTAATTTTTTATGAACATTTAAGTTTAGTTGTATACAACATTGAAAATTCATTGGTAAAACAATTATTTCTTTTCAAAAATTTTTTGATATTTTATTGTATTTAAAAAAAAAGAACAATAGAAACTTGAATTTTTCATCAAATTTTTATATTATAATTTTTATTTCACGCTTAAACTTTCACCATATTTCTACTCTTTATTTATACTATTTATAGCATGTCAAATTTTCTATTTTTTTTTTGTTTATTCTATAAATAATTATCACTGGGTAAAAATTCTTGAACATTTAATACAAGATCCCACAAAAGTTATTCTTATTCTTTTACATATATTTTAAAATATTAAAAATACAAAGGCACAATTTTTTTTTATGCATTTGAAATTAAAATTTTGACGAAATTCGTTGAAATCGCAAAAAAGAGTAAACTATTTTGTAGCTAAAATACATAAAAACTTTACTTTTTGTATCTAAGTTTTGAAAATTTAATGCAATATTCTTAAGTAGTGCATATTGAAAACAAAAAATCTAAAAAATGTATAAAGTTAACTTTTATAGACATTTTAAGTTCCAATTTTAATGAAATTATTTATTTAAATGATAAATAACAATAGGTATTTTAATTATACTGTTATAATTTAAAAACATTATTCGTGGAAACTTTTATAATTTTACTATAGACAATGACATTTTTGATTTTTTTTAAACTATTATTTATTTATAAGTAGGTACTAAGAATCTTTTCCCCTCTTTTACAGTATTTACTTGAATATATTATTAAATTTTTAGTCTTATAAGTTAATATAGTTTGGTAAAATTTATTTTGTTATAATAATTAAGTACTAAATTTTAATAATATTATAACTGCTATGGTTTTAGAAAAAAAACCATATTGTCTTACAATGATACTAAAAATAAAACAAATGATTTAAATAGTTATACCACTTACATACAGAAAATGAAATCCACATAATTTAATGTATTAGGTACAGTATGATTTTAATAAATATAAATAATCAAATATGAACATATTAAGAAAAAAAAATATTTTAATTTCAGTACCTAAAATATAACATTAGAAACCATTTTTTAAATTAAATTTAATAACATAAAGGTACTCTAATTAAATAAATAAAAAAAAAAACTATTTTTAACTTTTCGTATTTATTTTATAAATTGTAAATAATATTTTTTTCATAATTAATTTTTTTCTATATTCTGTATTTTAATTTTATAAATATATATGACAAACAAACTTATGTATTTTTTAGTAAATTTGATAGTATTTAATTATGGTTTTAGGTATTTTTGTTGCAATTTGAACAGTTGATGAGTTATAAGTGAAAACAGTAAAAAAGGTGAGCGACCCTTTTAAGAGGGGTGTTGGGGGGGGGGGGGGGGTACGCACAAGGTTTAAGTTTCAAGACTTTAAATATTTATATTAGTGAAGTGTAAGTTACTTATTACTAAAATTCAGCTTTCGACGATTTTTTTTTTTTAGTATATTATTGTATTATTATATTTCTGATTCTTATGTATTGTAATAGTCAATAACCGATATAAACAACATTATGACTTACGATAATTAAAATTGATAAAATAATTTAACGTGTTATAAAATAAACATTAATTATGTTCATTTTCCAAGTGCTATTAAAATAAAAAGAATGACTACTGGAAATGTGAAATTGTTAACTAGGGTTTTATGATCGGAATAATAAAAAACGAAAATTATTATTGTGATATTGATAATACGCATTTCTATGGATTGTTCATTTTTTTACCAACTTCTTGGAAGTAAAAAAAATAATGATGACTTTAATGATCGTGAAAGTTGTATAATACGTAATTTTATAAGGAAACTATTAAAGACTAAAATATTTAAAATATATTATAACTTATATTAATTTATTACGTTATAATTTATTAGAAGGAAAGTATGTTATCGGTATTTTAATTAATTCTTATATCTTAATTTTTCCTCGATAAAATTATGTTTTCATATCCAAAAATACGATAGAAACTTAATGTGTTTGATAAATGTGTTCTGTGATGAGTCCAAGTTTTGGAATTACTCAGTGAAATAGCTACATCACTATAGAGCAATAATATAAAACATATAATAATCTATCTAAATAATAGAATATTATATTATAACGCTAAACGTAGTAATGTTATAACTTATAATAGTAACATACGTACTTACCAAGCAATACTGGTAGAAATTCGTTGTACGTGATGTGTTGAATCTGAGCGGTGACTATGTGTCTGGTTTCTTGAAAAATATGTTCGTCGTTCCAGTGTGGATTTAGGGACGACAATCGACCGGCAATCATGTTGTGCTGACGTACCATGATTAAATGGAGAGTTGTCAGGTGCATGTTTTCATTTGATCTGGCATCTCCTGTGTTGTCAACAAAAACATATTTAATGTTTTAATTCGTCAATATTTTATTTTCACAAAAATCGTGTTATAACCATAAACGAAATTTAAATTATATATTAAAAAAAAAATTCACAGGTGAAGTTCATATTTTATACTCGTATAATTTGTTCAAAACTAACAGAGGGAATTTAAAAATGTATGTTTTCATTTACCAGGGGGGAAGCCCAACTCTCTTTATCCTAAAAAGGGTGTAGATCAAGTTTATAACTATTTATAAAATATACAGTGTTGGTATATTTACTGTTTGTGTTAATACATACAAATTTAGCATCACCCCTCCCCCAAAATCGAGTTAAATCGTGGTAGGTACTATATAATCATATAAAGTTCTGTAGGGTCTCTCGCGAGGATTTACTAATTTAAAGCTGAGAAGAGGATGATGTAAAATCCATTGCGTAAAATCCATTGCCCTTATATTTTAAATAAATAAACATTGGCGGGACACTTTATTATATCGTCGCTGTTTGTATAGTATATATCATATTTTATACGCATACAATTTATTAACATAATATATATTTACGACTTTTTTGGTGTTGATATTTAAACATCAGAGTATAGCTCGCAATCGATCTCCGGCGTGTTGGCGTCTAAATTGTCAGTATGTTACAATACATTTTAGAAAGAGATAAATAAAGTGACTATATGTATACAGACAAAATAAATCATATAACCGAATCCACATTGTTTTTTGTACATAGATTACACCCGAAAAAACGACAATAATAATATAAATCTTAAATTTTAAGCAGAATGATGAACGTATTGATTTTACAACATATGTGTATGTGTGTATGTGTTTTTAACTTGTCTGTCATCACATTTTGAAGCAGACTTCGGCAGATTGCTTCGCTTAAAATCGTTTTTTGTATGCGATGATCTATCATTGAATTCAAATTAAACTCTACCTTTATAACAGTGACCTATCCATTGACGAGATACTCAATTCCTACTATACTGCAGAGTGGTTACCAAGATACAGTCTACCCCTTTATATTTGTTGTAAGATTTTCGAAAAATATACATTACATATTACATCGTTGTTGGATATAACTCAGACTATACGAGTAGTAGATACATATTACGTACATATTATTATTATATAGTGAGATGCATCGGAAGCTTACCGGACAAAAAGCAGTAACGGCCTTTTTTCATTTCCGCTTCTTCGTTACATCCGTCCAACGGATCTTTGTTAGGCGGTAATAACTGTTCGCCGTACTCGGTTATGAACACTTTCATACGTCCACCGGTCCACGATCTTAGATCATTTTGCAGTTTGCGCGTGTTACCGTACACAGACGAACCATCTAGATACGAGCTTGCTTGGTTCAACTGTTCCCTGGGCCCTACAGCAGAACGACGTGAGTACCACAAATTTAATATTGTACGATTGATTGTATAAATATTAATATAACAGCTGCTTTTGACTAAACAATTAAGTTACGATCACTGTGAAATCGATATTAAAATGAACAGTGATACGCCAAGCATGTTCACGTTCATTTTTTCATTTAATAATTAATGTGTGTCTTGTGGCGATACAAATTTCTGTTTTTCAAATGAGAATCCTAATTTTATATTATAAATTATTTAGAGGATATTTTTTTTTTTGAAAATATTGATGTCTAATTAAAAATATTAAAATTTAGTTTCTCAGTTATCAAAATATTTATGCTGAAGATAGTAGCCCTTAAAAATGGTTCAGCACAAAAATATAAAATAAATTAAATATTTGACGTAGTATTTATTTATAATTTCGATAGATTAATATTAATCACTAAAATGTTCAAATAACTAATAGCAAACATTTATAAAATAAAATATCTACTAAATATTTTAGAGTAGAAATGGTTCTCATTTAAAAAATAGAAGCTTATATTTCCACAGGTCATTCTTCCTTAAACCATAATAGTACAACAATCTCGAGACTTTAAAAACCAGACTGCGTTATTGAAGAAAAAATAAATTGATATTTGTGAAATATAATGTATAATGTTAGGATATCTATCGCGAAAACCTTAGTATATTGATTAAAAACAAAACGAAAACTACAGAAACTCGCCATCGAAGTACAGTGTTGCCTACATATTTTATGTTTTTAGCAGATTGTTGAAAACATTTTTGATTTCCGTCAATGTGTAGGACGTTGGTTCAACTTTTAGAACTCGTTTACTTCGTAGTACCGTACCGATATTTTCGAAACGACTTAACTGTTTACACTACTAACTTGAGATTATAAAATATGTTCACGTGAGTGTAAACTGTTAAGGTTTTTAATGCTAGAAATATGCAAGACGCGCATCTTAAAAATTGGCGTGAACAAATTTACCGAAACCGCAAGTAGACGCCGGTGAAGATCGCACAAACTCCATGCATTTTCCGCACTCTTTCTTATCTTCGTGTACGATCACTGGAAAACATTCGGGATGCGTAAAGTTTCCGTCCACCGAGCTGCAGCACGAAATAGACTTTCCATTATGCCCTGTAAACCACAAAATTTTGTTAATAAAATCTCGTAGGTATATTAAGAAAATATCGATATCGTAATTAATATAAAATATTTTATTATTATATAAAAAGTATATTAATGCTCAAAGTATTTCCCAAAAACGTGTAATTTTAAATTAATTAGTTCAATAGATTAGTTAATTTAAAATAGTTATAGTGAACAATTGTTTACTTTCGGTTAATTCTTTCTTTCTGGAAGACAGACAGATGGAGATAGAACACATTATATTGTACTTACTGTAAATCAACGTTTTCTATAAATGGTTAAATAATAAAAATAAAACATGAAATTTAACATGAAAATATTGGTGACATGTCAAAATATCACAAAAATAAAATATCTCCACAAAAATATTCCATGACAAAATATCTCGTGTACCTAAATATTAATTCAAAAATTAAAGCTTTTTATAATCATTACATAGATATTAATACAATATCATTTTTATTAACATTTATAGAATACAAAAAAATTAATTGAAGAATGTTTATAAAAATATTAAAATGAAATTGTATTATTATATTAAATATTATGTATAATGTTTTTCGTCAAAATGTAATATAAATTATTAAAAGTTACATAGATATTATAAAAATATAATTATTATTAACATTTATAGAATACAAAAAAATAATACTTTTATAATAAAGGTAACATTTTAAATAATATTTACGTGGGATATTTTGGTTTGGGGATATTTTCAGAGATATTTTGTCGCGAACCGAGAATATTATTGTCGATTGCTAAATTAATACTTTTTTATGTAAATCTTGGTAATCTTATAAACAAAATAACAAAAAATAGTGTAGTATTTCATGAAATGTTCAAACTTCAAATGCTATAGAAGTGTAACCTTGTAATTTTAAGGAATATTTTAATAATATTTTTTATTTAAGACAATTTATTTCATGCATTAAATAATAAGTTTAATTGATAAATAATATTAGAATACAATAATGATAAGAATTTTTTCCCAGTGAAGTTACTTTTTTAAGGGTTAACTAATATTTATTTTTTTTTATTTAAATTTACGGCTCATCAAAAAAAGTATAGTTTTGCGAAGAAAAACTGTTCGATGGTATATAAAATATATTTAGGTCATATTGACTATGTGACGTGTACTTACTACAAAAACTTTCCGCCTCAATAGTATATTTTACGTTATCAGTAAGTCTGATTTGAATAGTTTGAATTTCTTTTTAATTATTATTAATCGTGTTAATGTGTTTTATTAAAACTATAATCTTTGTAATTTACAAAATAATTTACCAAATAAGAAAAACGTATTTTGAACCAATTGATATTTTAGATTTCCTCTATATGATTTAGGTATTGTACCCATAAATTTATAAATTTACGTAATTTATTCGAGTATACGGTTGTTATATTTTACTATAGGTATTTTAAATGTTGTAAGGCTTAAGTTACTCAAATAGTGATATACAAATGTTATATATTTTTATTGACAAAGATTATTTAATATGATAAAAACTAAATAAAAGTTGACACAATTTGACGAAAACAAATGAATTAGATAACTACAATGATACCTTGGTCGATTATAATACCATATTATGAACTTACAAGGTCAAATTTTATAATTATTTATTTTAATAAATAACAATTTAACGTCATATAGTATATTATTATTTAAATTATTTAGTTAAAAATAGAATTGGGTGTGTTTCTAATTAGATTTGAGTTGTTGAACAATAAATTGGTAACAACAGTAGGTATTCGTGTAAATTTGTCTTATCGTCAATAATAATACACTTTTTAAAAACAAAAAGTTTTATGTATATTTATTTTAATTTCTATTGAAATATAATCCATACATTCATATACATAATATATGTCAGGAAAAAAATGGCTTGACATAATATACGGTGAGTAAAATATTATAAATTTTGTTAAAAATCCATGGTCCCTCTAGGGTACAAGGCATAACTTAGTTTGAACCAATATACAGAATGTCTATTTTTTACAATTTGAGTCACAGTATTTGACTACACTACGTCTAAAATTATACGACTTTTCTCGAGGGGATATAGAAAGTTAAACTTTTTAGAATGTAAAAAGTCGTGTGAAGTCAAAGTAATTTATTTTATCCCAAAAACATGCAGTAAACGTTTCCTAAAAGTGTTTCAAACTTTGATTAAAATGATATGCAAAAATACATAACTAAGTTCTGAAAGACAATCATTAATATGATACCTACCCCAGGTGTACCTACAGAATTTAAAGAAAAAAAGTATCTCATATATAAGTAGAATTTAATTTATATTTTAAAGGTTGGTATGAGTTTAAATCATTCGAATAAAATATTGTTTTTACTTACGTAATATTATTTATCTAGCCAACCTAACTTAAGAAATCAAATTTACTTAAGAGAATTCTAGACAATGTTTCTGGCTTTTGAAACATATTTATTTTTATAATCCCTTTTATATTGTCATGCTAATAATAATTTAAAAAAGACGTCTTTATAACTTCACTTCGTTTTTACATATTTCAATTCAAATTAAATATTAAAAAATGTCCATCAAAATGTTTTTTAATCTGACCGTGATATTATTAAGATTTAGAATATTCGTTCTTTAATTAAATAGTCTTAGGCATGATTTAGTTATTGAAAAAATAATATAACATTTATATTTATATAATCAAGTTACGAACGAAAAATCCAAATCCCACGCAACTTGTTTATGATTATCAACCACACAAAAAGCAGCTTTTGAAAATACACAAAACCAAAAGTTTTTCTTTATTTATAGGATATATATCAAAAAACTAAAATTGTTAACTTTTCCACGTTCAAAAATTGTTTTAAAACTAAAACGTTTGAAACATTTATTGAAAAATATTACGGGCGTTGTTATATAATAATAATAATGATTATAATATCATAGTATTATTGTTGATAATTTTACCAAAAATATAATAATATTATAATCACCTCGACTCAACGCGGTGGCGGTTATGTCGTGATCCATGAACTGACCCCAGACCGCCAGCATGACGGTAAAATCGTGATCTTCTTCGTACGACTGTCGGTGCACATCCTCGCTGACTTGTTTGGCTGATGGCAACTCCGAACCGTCCGTCGCTTTCCTCGGTTTCCATACACCTGCAACCAGAATTTATTATAATTTAAAATAACGTATTTAAAACAATCGCCATACATGCTGTAAACTGTAGCAGGAGAAATTTTATTATATTATGATATATCACATTATTTGTAGTATATAAATACACATTAGTGTACTAAGCGCAGTATGTACATTGCATAAACCTTCACAGGGGCCTCTCTTTCCGTGTGCTTCCATTTATTATCATTTAAATACTTTTTTTTTTATTTTCATTTTATCTTATTTGTATGGAATAATTTTTATTTGTTAAAATCTATTAATATGATTTGTATTAAAACAAAACATTATGACAATGTATGTTTAAATTTGAAAAAGTAAAAATTTAAACAATTATATTGGCTAAAAATAATAAAAAATATTGTTTTATTTGGAATAGAAATTATGTAAGAAAAATATTTTCAAAAACATTAATAGATTTTTAAATAATGAGTGTTGTTCGATTAAAAAACCACCTTGCATAACAGAATTCACTTGTATGATATATTATGAAAATTCTAAAAAAAATTTAATTCAATGAAATAAGTAACCCAAAAAAATGAAAGTATTTAGTACCTTGAGAGTATTAGCCACATACGATGATAATATAATATCATTTTATAATTCATAAAAAAGATACTAATTATTTTTCAGTATCTAGCCCGACCCTGATTACTGGAGTTAAGTTGT
This sequence comes from Rhopalosiphum padi, assembly GCF_020882245.1. Classification (NCBI taxonomy): domain Eukaryota; kingdom Metazoa; phylum Arthropoda; class Insecta; order Hemiptera; family Aphididae; genus Rhopalosiphum; species Rhopalosiphum padi. The sequence goes on from NC_083598.1 coordinate 33,379,721, forward strand.
TGATGACTTTTGCATTTTTTCCCTTTGATTCTATACAATGCTCTAAAAATTTGTTTCATGTTCCGTTGATTCCGATTATTCTAATTTTATTTTTTATTTTTTGCATTTTTAGGAATAAAGCTATAAATGCATGTTTTTTGTTTTTATCGTTATTTTTCAAATTTTTATGTCATTTTTTTTCTTCATATTTTAGGTTATTTGTTGTAATTTTTGTACAATATGGGGGAATTTTTCTCAAATTTTAGATTTTAAATTTGGATGACATTTAAAAAAATAATTTTAATATTATTATTGTAGGATTTTTGTTTATATTAAATTTATACATTGATAAAACAAGTGCTTTTTCAGACAAACATCAACCATACACGCTTATCGAGTATTATATTTATAAATTGCATGGAATAAATGTATATTATTCTTAATTAATATTATAAAATTATATTTTAACAAATAACCTAACTTTATTATCACACCCATATCTCTACTAAAAATTATTATTTATAAATACATTTTTTTCACTTATTTAATTACCTTTTTTAGATCAATTTTTAAGTTCATTTTTTGAAGTTTTTAAGGCATTTTTAAATTTTTGCATATTTTTTTGGGGTATTTTGATGAATTTTTTAGGTTATCAACATCCTAACTCTACTGATTACTGTACCTCGACATTTTATCTGATACTCTTTGTCGTTATCCACATCTGCGGCATTGTAGTTATTTTTGTTATTACAATACAATTCGTTATAAAAAGGAATAATAATTAAAAATAATATCTATCAAAAGCTATTGTATAATATAATTGATCAAATAATTTTAGCATTTTTTATATCATATATAAGTATAAGTCTATAAGTATTAAGTATTATATCATACACGTTCAATTTCGACGCGACTTATAATATATAGTTTTTTATAATAAACATAATAATACATTTCCTTGAAATTGTATTTTTACTTCAAACAAACACTTGCAGCTTATGTAGGTGTGATAGAAAAAAAAAAAATAAATAAATAATGAGTCATGAGTCACAAATAAAAATATGATCGCTACGTACGCTCTCTCATCTTTCAAACGTAGTTTATTTATATTATATAAAAAAATAGAGATATAATAATTATTACAGTGTATCTAAGCCTTAGTAATATATTTTTCTGCGTTTTATATGTGTATTTAAGTAATTGAACTTCTGCATCTCATTACTTTAAAAAACTGTATGCGTGTACACTGAAAAAAAAAAACGTTTACCTACAATGTTTATAAGTATGTGTGGAAAAGTACACTTACTCCGTTTGTATTGCTTTTTTTTCTATAGCTATGATGGTTTTAATTTGCGTTTTTTTACATACTTTTTTTAAAACTTGTTCGTTAAGAAGATGATGGAATTAAATAAAGGTATTTACGGCTACCCAAGGTCAGCTCTCCGACAAAGGTTACATTAAACGACAGCGGCGATTATCATGTTATATTATAATAATATGTATGTATTTTTTTTTTTTATTCACGACTTTTTTTTACCCTTAACAGAGAGAGAGTTCTAATTTTCTTTTTTTAAACTATATTATTGAATTTTAAATATTGATTTATTTTCGTTTATCAAAGCACACCGTATAATAATTCGTTATGCTGCGGCTTTTTTTGCAATTAGATTTATTGACAATTTTTAACTGCGTACTGATTTCAAAAGCGTATGAGATTGAATATTAGGATTAAATTATTATTGTAATATAGGTGCTCATCACAAACCCTCATACAAACGTAATAGAAACAAAAAATATCCTTTAATTTGATAAAAAAAAAAAAAAAAAAATGTTTTTGATTGGTTTGCTTCTATCGGGGCTAACTACGTGTGATAAAAATTTAATTTAATTTTGGTTTTGAATCTTTTCATGTGAGTTATGATTATCAAAGTATCAAAATCTGTAGTATAAAAATTACAATGAAAAATATTTAAACTCTTGATTGGAGTGAATCCATTATATCTGAACCGAAATGCTTATAGATCAATGAATTATTGTTGATATTCAAAAAGTCTATAAATATTTTTTTTTTTTTCAATTATAATGATGAATTAATAAATATAAAAGATGATTTGAAAATAAATTGAAAACAATATAATTTTCAATGATTGTTTTTTATGTAAAGGCACTTGTTTTATCGATCAACAATGAATATAAAATGGGTCCAAAGATTCGATATATATGTATGTATACTATAAAACTGAATACAAGTAAAGAAAGGAAAAATGTTTTTTTTCACGTTTTATGTTTGACAGAAATTCGTGCTAAAAAATAGTATATTTTTGATTTTATATTTCAAAGTTGAATATTTTGATGCATAACGTAGGTACATAAGTTATGTATTAAACCATAAAAAACAATAAAAAGTGACGACACTAAATTTTTCATAAACAGTAAACTATATAAGTATGTATGTATTAATATTTATATTTTTATATCAGAAATGTTTATACAATAACACTTTTAAAAAAATATAAAAAACCATGAATATGGATTATACAAAATATTGTGAATATTTAATTTGAAACGTCTACAACTTACTAATATACACTCGTTTAAAATTCAATAGCAACGTTTTATTTGTTTTCTTTCGAAAACGTAAGTTAAGACTTAAGAGGATGTTAGCGCAATATTTATTTTTTCTCAGAGGGATGTGCAACATACGTAATAAATTGCATTCACGTGAAATCGTTTTTTAATTTTTGAGTTAGAGTGAAATAAAATATTATAAATAATAATATTTTTTAAGGTTTAATATGTCGATTTTTTTATATTTTATTTTTATTTAACTATTTATATTTGACGTAAAAAAAAAAAATATTTATTATATACATTTTATAAATAAATATAAAATTACCTATTTGAAGTTAATATTTAAACAAATGTATTTTTTTATCTGTAGGTTTTTAAATTGTTGATTTTACTTAAAAATACTAAACGAAAATGATTTTTATGAATGCGTTATAATAATAAATGATATTATAATATGTAGGTACCGTCTGAATAGTCAGCCGGCAACACTCTGCGGAATGGCATCAGCGCTGCACCCTTGAGTGGCTCAAAGATGTTGTTACAAATGCCTTCCACTGTTCGGTACCGACTCTGGAGCGGACAAATTACCGGTTCGGGACTGGTGCACTCAGTGTTGTTAAAAACGGTCACGTTTTCCGCCAATATCATAGCGTTCTGGTCTTTCGTGACGTTTAACAGTAGCCTAAATCACCGAGTGACAAAAATTATTTTTATTTTAAATACTCGTCTGGTCTTCTGATTAGATTTAGTGTACTTTGCCATCTTGAAGTGCAATATGCAGCGGTAGAAGGTGGAATTCGTGCAAGTGCCAGTAGATAATGGTTACATAAATTACTTAAATCGATGAGTTATACTACAATCAGTGTATCGTTTGGGATTGTGACTAGTTTGATTAATAACCATTTGCATATAACTATATTGACAGTTGTGAGATGACAATCCAAAACTTACTATTCTTATTTTTCACTGTTTTCGGTATTTATGATTTTTTATAAGGATGACTGGACTATTATATGGATATGATAATTATACCATAATATAAAAATTATTTTTTGTTTTTTTTCGGTAAGTAATATTGTAATTTAATATCATAAATTTAACATTTAAGTTTATTTAATGTGTCAAAATGTATCATTTCCGTCCAATAGTATGTTTTTACATAACAAAAAAAAAAATCAATAGCTACTATTGCTTTTGGAATTAGTGCGTTTTTACGTCATATTTTATGAATTTTAAATCGATTTTAATAATAGAAATAAAACGTTTAGACAAAATATGATATTCGATTTCTTGCATTTTTCTCTATAAGAAGCAATGCATAATTCAATTTTGTCATCTACAGATTTTTTTCGATAAGCTCTATGTCAAAGTTTAATCAATTTCGGTTGTTTTTGTCAACGTTGTTTAAAACGAATTTCTCTTCGAAATGATAAAACAAAATTAAATCGTCTTTATCTCAATTCGAAAACTTATAATAACATAAAGTTGTAACCTATAAGTCATTGAAACTATAAAAATAAATTAAAATTTAGAACAGGTTGGGCGGTACGGCCTAATATATCAAATTCAAAAATCGATTGAAACGACGTTTCGTAGTCAATTATTACGGTCAAATCAAAGTTGTTGTTAATCCTAGTTATTCTAAGTTCTTTGATATTTAAAAAAATGTTCGCAAAAATTGCTTTGAAAAATGTTCATCTAATAAAAAGTGTAACAACACATTAAAAAAAATAAAAAAAATGAATAAATTAATATGGTTTACGCGCACGTAGTCGTAATGAAGGTAGAATTTTATATGTATTTTTTTTTTGTTTTATTAGCGCGGTGTTGTTTCGTTGTACTTAATAGCGTATGTACGTCCCCAGTGACCGACCCCAAAAAACCATATCGGGTTGCAAGAGGTCTTCTGCTTGTTCCCTTTTCCATTTATTATCATCATCATAATCATTATCATCATGATCATCGTCGTCATTGTCGTCGTCGTCATCAGCTCTGATTACCCGTGTAACATAAAATCACGATTTGTGCTCCGCGAAGAGGTTCGTTATTGTGAAAAACTCTAAACCGAATCGATTGATCATCAAGCGCACTATCGCAGTAGACGCACATTATATTACTATGATGGGATCGTTACTCAGAAATATTTATTTATTATAATATAATGGTATAAAAATAGTTTTATGCGACGTTGAAAGCGGCGACAATTAATGTACGACCCCGGACGTTATTGTCGCGATGCTATGAGTCGGCGTTTGTCACGGAGGCGAAGGAAGCGGTGAAGGGAATAATTGAAATGAAAATCTAGCATGGAACGCTACATAATAATATTATATATTACATAATATTATTATTATCATTATAGAGCTTCCGGAAGACGATACAGACTGAGAGAGAGAATAAAAATAAAAACAACTTCCGCGAAACGTTTCTGTCAGTGGGAATTGGCCGGGAGGGGGTCGTGCGTGCGCCATGGATAGTGACTGTGCGGAGTAGGGTTGATTGGCGTGCGGGTGCTAAGGGGTCGTCTGACGACGAAGCGCCGACCTCAATTTTTCAGTCGCGATGTTTTCGACGTAACCGTTCCGCGCGATTCTTATCGATTCGGGGCCGGACTTCATCACTTGCTGATGACGGTATGATGGAGTCCCGCCATCAATTGTCGGAAAGTTTTTTTCCAAATCCTCTTTGGCTTTCAAACTTTTGTAGCCTCCCTCCACCACGGACATTAAGTCGTCCCCGGTCGCATTTATAACGATGGTCCTCTGAATAATTGATGTCACCGTTATTCCCTCATCTGCTGCTCATTCCCCGCGCGAGCACGCCATGGTGAAATTAAAAGCATGAAAAATAAAATACATCAGTATATATATATATATATAATTTAATATATAAGTTATTCGTTCGTATATTATATAATATATCACAAGTTAAATTAAAATACGTGACACTGACTTTGTAAGGGCCATTTGAGCTGCAACAACGTGTCCACCGTCGCTGTCGGGGCAGATCGAATAACTTTAGAGTCACCTTGACTTCGGCCCACGTAATATGACGTGCCTACAATAACGGCCATTAATACCAACGACCTGGAGAATAACACATAAAATCCGGTTACTGCTTACGAAGGCAAATGATAAAAAATAATAATAATGGCCAGTTTTATTATGAGTATATATTTTGTGACTCGTACTTCACATGTAGTCCGTATAATAAAATCTGGTTTCGAGGGACATCGTATTATTATTATTATTATATTATTATTTTATTTATACCTACTACTAGACCATAGTTTAATTTATCGTCGAATTTGTTAAATGTGCGTATAAACTATATCGGGATATATAATACTTGCAGTCAGAACGAAATCTGAACTCTGTCGTGGTTAAACGAAATTAATCGAAAGGACTCTAAGCAATTTTTCATTTTTAGAAGGGACTATAGATAAATTTAAAATTGAACCATACCGAGTATTAAGGGCTATAATTCGTAGGGTCCACTTCTGCGATCATATATAATATAATATCAGACAGAAGTATACATCTACCGTTACAGGCTAAATAATAATTCTAATGGAAGTTTGTATTACTTACTAAAAATTGATAAGAATTAATTAATACACAAATCTACGCAACACAAACTAAGCGTAACATTCAGAGAGTGAAAAATCTTAATTAAAAAATAATAATAATAACAATAAATAATTGAAACGAGGTGCTTATAAAAGTAAGCCACCGGTTACCATACTGCATACTAATTAGTAGGAAATAAATGCAAAGTATAATGTATAATATTATTACGCTGTATATATACATAATTATAAAATATTACACGTATAATAATATTTCAACATTATGGCGTCGTTAAATTAAATACAACGAATTAGGCTTTAACCTACACTTGTATAACGTTATTGTATGGGCAATAAGAATACATAAATGAAGGTAAAGCGCGAAGAAATCGTATAAAATCGGTAAACAAAAATTACGCGTTTTATTAGGTTTTTTAAATCACCCACTGACTAATAAATAAATATTGTATTTGTATATTTTAAAAATAGTTAATTATCAAAGACTTTTAGATCATGAGGAAATCGATCGATAATTTTTAGTCCACAAACTACCGATCATACGACGTCTGAGAAAATTAAATTATTAAACTGAACTCGTCCAATAATAATATTATACTGTTTACAACACGTTTTATGGATACAGTAGTATAGTTATTTATTTATTGGGTCTATTCTATTATTTTGCAATTAAGAACAGACGTTATACGAGTATGCATTGAGTACATTCCATGATAAAAATAAAATAATTAATCTGTGTTTGCAATACATCATCTATATTCACTGACACGTTGTGACTGGTACCGAAAAACAAACGATAAAAAACGCCCCATATGTAAATACTGCAGTCAGAATTATATGATGGTAAGGAAATTTTTATATTTTGTAGACACCATTATTAAACCAACATAAAATTATAGTGGATTACATAGGAGGTGATCCATTTAACGTAAGACGTTCATTATTTCAGAAAACGCTAAAGTTTTTGAAAATATTTCTTTTTTTTTAAACTTAAGTCGACGCAAAAGAACATTTTTAGATTTTATTTTTATCATCATGTTTTAAGTTTTTTACTCTTATGAACGATAATATACAATTTTAATTTTGTATTTCGAAACGCAATATTATTCGGAGTATTTTGATCTATAAAATAAAATTATAGACAGGTATATATAGCTCATTAATTATAACTTATAACTATTTAAAATTTATTTGAATGAAGTATTAAATCAATCTAAGGTAAAATGGACGTAATATACGTTAAATGAATTAATTGACTAGTATATAATATACTATTAGACGAGTACCTATCGAGTAAACATAAAAAAATAAATTTAATTTCAAAGCAAAATAATCTAACCTAACATGTATATTACGTTATTACACGCGTTTTATGATTAACAAAGATCTACATTTTTATATCATTATAGACTATAGTTTTATATAATTTATATATTTTATTCTTTAAACCGTTGTTGTTGATTGATACGCAGACCGTAGGTGCAAATAGTGTTTGCGATTTGGGGGGGGGGCTGAAGCACTAGCTACCGAATGAAGCATTTATGAAAGTAATTAACACCTAAACAATTTTTTAATACAACATATAGATTATAGGTATACCGTGTACTGCATACTTTATTACAAAATTGACAGAAAATAAGACTTACTGAACATTATTTCAAATGTACTATTTTATCTAATAGTTGTCAAAATTATATTTATAATATAAAATAATATACATCATACACCATATAATTTTTACGAAAAAAATAGGGATTATTATTAATATACTTACAGTATGAAGCAACAAAGTAACAACAAGATAATATAATTAAAAAACAAATTTTTACTAAAAAAAATGTACCTAACAAATTTTTAATGTTCTTATGTTGGATTTAGCAAATTTGTTTAATATAATTTCAGTATTTACTGTAATATCTTTTTCGATATTCAATATTGCTAAGTTATTAAATCGATCCTGGGTCGTGTTAGCTCGGACATAAGTATTGATACTTCTCATAGCTGAAAAGGACCTTTCATAGGTTGCCGAGCTAATTGGTAATATTATGATTGCCACATGCCTAATTTTAAATAAATTAGGAAATATTTCTTCCTTTCAATGTGTTTTTGATATTTTCAAAACTTCTTTCATAATGTTTCTCAGTGCATTCATTTAACATTTTAAGTTGGAACAATCGATATTAAAAGTATCATGAATACAAATATACAAACGAAAACAAAGAGTTAAAAAAAAAGTATTTGTCAAATGGAATTCACAATTTATAAATATTGCTTAAATACAAGTTACAACGCACTATATAATAATCAATCACAAATAAAGATTGTTGAAAATTTAATTTAAATAATTCATCAACTGCTGTTTCAATTTTTAAATTTTCCTCTGATAATTGGGTACTCAAACTAACTATAATTGCATCTAATATTGGATAGTTAGCATTCTCTTCCCAATATTTTGGGAAACCGTCCCTGCGACCCACTCTCCACTCAGTGATACTGCCTTATAGCTATAACTGATAACATATTAGTTATTTTAGTATAGCCCATATAGGTGTATAAATATATAATAGCCAAATGGTATATTAATATCAATAATAATACTGATAAAGCGGCGCCTATGGCACAGACAATCATAAACATAATGTGAATCTTTTTACGAACATAACAAAATCGTGATTTGCTTTCGCAATGATGATAGCTAAATTAAAATAGGTAGGTACGATATACATTTTCGAATTATGTACGTCGCTGTTCTATCGTTTACGAAATAAGATAACGTTAGACGGTGATGTCGCAACGAGGTTTATAATACTAAAAAGACGAAATATATACGCACACATTTATGTTTATTCGAAATCCGGGTTATATGCTGGCTGATCTGTAAACAAGAGCAGTGCACGAAAACGTTTTTTTAAAGGGCTAGAAAGGGATTTTAAAAATTGATTACATATATTATGTGTGTATAGTGTTTTCTGGGAATTTTCGTCACCGCCGACACGTTGAGATATTTATTTTATTTTTATTTTTATGAGATATTTCGTTGTACAGAAACCGATCACGATACGGTGGTCGTGATTTTGAAACACGATTAAAATATAATATTGTTATTATCATCAGTTTTGCGAACGATTTTTGTGTTACGCGTCTTCTACGGTATAAACATCGAGATAAAAATAACTTTTTAATAAACGTCGATTACAATTTTTTAAATATCCTGTCGATAACGTTTTTCAAAGACCGTTATATAATGGACAATCGATCACACTATTGTTGACAGGAATCTATGGTAAAACACATCGCGATCGTCATATAAAATATCTACACGTTATACGTACAAAATTCGTTATACCTACGTATAAAAACGAATATACGATATTATATACATAAGTATACACTACGATCCGTGTTACACATTTTAACGTATTTTAGGATTAAACATTTAGGTAAGTGAAAGATTCGTGATATTATATAATATCAACGCGCATCAGTTTTTCGACCATTTTTCCCGACGCAAATGTATTTAAACAGATTGTATATATTATACCAAATTTAATGTAGTTCAGTATTTGGGGTTTCTCAAGGAATCAAATGTATGTTTTGACCGACAATTGTAGATGAGATTATATAAAATACTAAAACTAAAAATGTAACACGGAAAAATAACTCAAAAACTACTCGTCCAAATTTTGATTTAAATTCATCAAAATGTTCATAAAGTTGATCTGTCTAACGGCGTATAACAAGAGCGGTCAATTTTCATTTGAATAAAAGATGTTTGACCGTCATAGGACATTCTTAATACCTCCGAATACGATCAAGTATTTTAAATATGGTCTAATAGTACACTTATAGGTCCAACAATCGGAATTTTAGTAAATTCATTAATAATACAATGGAATAAAATGGGAGTGAACACGCTTGGCGAATCATTTTAAATATAATATTATTGTAAACGCAGTCTACGGGAAACTAACAAGCGAACGCTACAATTGTGCAGAGTCCTGCAGCCAGCGAATGCGTGTATAGTATATTCTGTTCAATTATTATATTGCGCGGTGAATTTCTTTCTTATGTCTAACCACTATTTTCTAAACCACCGCCTTTATCGCGGACAATTCGGATACACCACGGTACTACGTATATAAATATGCACGCACATATACACGTAGTTCGCCGAAGGGTCCGAACCCCTAATTTGTCATCCCCTCTCCGACCGGTTCGTGTCCGTGAGATTGTAGTAATTAAGCGACAACTAATAAATTACCTAGAAAAGCGAATAATTACGACCGCGTTTTCGTTACATACACACACACGCGCGCGCGCTCGCTCGCGTATATGGTGGAAAAGAGGGGACTTGGGAGAGAAAATGGCAAAATCGCAGCCAAAGTAAAATAAAAAACAGAAAACAAAAACAACTATGTGACAAAGGTCGCGTGAGAAAATATAGTGTTATTTTATACTTTTCTTTACCGTGGTAGCCGATACCATGCGAGGGGCCGTTCACTATTATACGCAAGCCTATTATATATCTTGCACGTATACATAATATATTACCAAGGTTATAATACACGCTCACTTATATAATATTATGTCATAATCTCGATAGTCCCCTTTTTGCTCCTTTTTTTTGGAGACAGACTTGCGGATTCAATATTGTATTGTGCCGCGATTCGAGACTAGGTGATGTCGGCTGTTTTTTTTTTTATTATTTATACAGTTATTAATAAAAAAAATCTACGGTTAGAATATTTTCGGAAACAACAGTAGGCGGCGATAGAGTGAGATATAATGTATATACGCTTTATTTCAGAAATGCTTTTCAATGGAACGACTACATATTAAATTGCTAGGGTTGAGTGGAATTGCCTATCCAAGACGCCACGACCCTTTAATAATTGAATATTACATTATTGAAACGCATTAAAATAAAATACACTAACCTCTGTCATCATATCAGGTACATAAGAGTATACGACACATTTTTGTTAGCGCAAAACATAAGTTATGATTTTATTGCGATCACGTCGTACTTATTTCTTTCAAAAGTTATTACGTATAGTGTTGTAGCCGGGTCTCGGGTCAGTTGTAATACTACATAGTAGGTTTTAGAACCATTAAAACATAGTAACTATGTATATATAGTAAATTTTCTTTCATTTTGTGTTGGAGTTGGTTTAAAACGTAAAAATTAAGAATACAATTTTTTTAACGTATGACTGATCAAACGATCGTCTGATTCAAACGTTATTATAAAGAGGAATTTCATTATTTATTTTTAATATGATCATAAACGTGATCCTGTATTATGTAACCTACTTAAACTCAGTTCGGTAGGAATTATATACTGTAAATCGATACCCTTAATTTAAAGGCAATATATTTTTTTCGCTCGCATTTTCCCATAAAACGGTTTAGTTCGCATAAGCCGGAATACTGCGTAATGTTCAAAGTATGAACCAAGCCGTTGATCGGTTAGGTATAAAGGTATAATTTTGAACGACACGCGGTCGCAAAGACAGTGACATACGAAAGTAAAACGGAAAAGGATTAAGTAACTCGGAGCTTCTATATAATAATCGGCCGTTTCCATTGGATAATATTTTTTCTAGATGTTTTAGGTTTTTTTTTTACGGTTCTTCCTTTATGCTATTGCTATTGTTATTATTGTTTGTGGCCATAACTCGTAATACTGATCACGCATACCTAATATATCACGTATAATGACAATAAAAATATAAAATACAGTTTTCTTTATTTCCGAAGACTATGTTTTATGGTTTTAGATTAGGATCTGAGCGAGGGAGTACACACGGCATGTGTGTGTGTGTGTGTGTGTGTGTAGGAGTTCATACTTTTGACAAACACTTTCCCAAAAAAGTTGTAAGAGTTTTTGTTTTCACTGATCGAGTTTATCACAATGATTACCAGTGTATAATGTACATAGAGTTTTAGGTAGTTATGTTTGAAGTTTCTCATAGCTATAAAAAATTGACAATTCTTTTAAACCCCCAAAAACATCAATTATGAAGGAAACGCAAGTAAATACATACGTTTATTTAAATTATATTATCCTTTAAATGTTTTATTTCGGTATATTTTTGGAAGAACCTTTATAGCGAATTATGAAAAGAGTTAAAACCAGGCGTGGTTAATATTATACATATCGACAAAATATATGACAAATAAATAACGATGATAATACCATAACTACAGGGCACATTTTTTGTTTAATGATGTGAGGGGTACAAGTTCCTTTGTATATTGATTAAAAATTGAGGCGTAGCCTCTCCACCCACCGAATATTTATAGTTTTTGACGTACAAGACATACAAATACAAATTATTATTTACATAATAGCTTACATGCAATATTATCTATTAAGCAAATAGAGTACTTATTAAAAAAGTATTTAATTTGGAAAGATTTGACACGATTTTGGAGATATATGCCTTACTTTCAAGCCCTCTTCCACAATATATGAGCCAATAAGTATAACCATAATATTATGTCTATACACTATATTAGAAATAATTTCACGCATTTTTTTTACGTTCATAGTTGTTTAATTTGGATTGGCCATACGATAATAAACCTACGACTATTATTATTGTCTATGTTATGATTACATCTTTAAGGTGTTGCGCGGTATTGTTCTCGGTGCAAATAAAAACAATTACCATAATCCTAGTCAGCGCATATAGTACACGGACGGGCGCCGTTGTGTCTTCAAAATGCGTCGGAAAACCGCTTAAATTATTCGCGCCGGAGACGAGAGAATACTGTTTGATTGTATTTTAGGATTTTACGAACGGGATTGCGTTCCGTTTTGTTCCACGCTATATATTATATTTTATTTTTTGAATATAATTTGATATTCGAAGACAATGTAAATGGTTTTTCAGAATTTGATTTATTGTTTCGAACAGCGTGCCGAGATTCTGCTCTAGTTGTCTTTATCGTTGCAGTACAATAGTGCGATCGTTCGGGAATCGGATTTTTTTTTTTTAAAGTGTAATAATTTTTTTTTTTTTTGCAAAATATTACCACAGCATATAATATATTATTATAGATATATAGATATAGGTACATACGCCATTCGTCGAAATATTTTTGTTTTTATAAATATTTATCGTGCGCGACGAATTACAATAATAATATATCGGTTTCTGTACCACAGATGTGCGACTGAAGCTTTTTGGCGTTATCCGTTTAGTTGATATACGCATGTGTTATTCGATTTAATAAAGTCACTGGAATATACTTAAAACACGAAATTCTACGCAGAAGGAATAATATTGAACGCCAAACAAAATCATCGGTTTTATTGAGTGTAAAAGAAGAAGTAAGTACCGACCGGTAAACGTATACGACTCGTACACACGTTGACGAGTTTTTAAATATATTCTAATAAGGGTCTTAAAGATGGAATACTATTATCAAACTTAAAACTAACATTAGGTTGTAACGTTCGAAATTGTGCATACGCACACACACCCGTCATAATATACTATACATCTATACAGTGCTGGTGAAAGTATATGATCTTCGCATCCTCTGGTCAGTGGCATGACGATAACACCACCGCACTGCAAAGGCCCCCTCCCACCGCCTCGCTTTCGGTGTGCGGCATCCGACGCGGAAACCAGGTTTACATAATAAGCATAATTATTATCATTAATATGATGAATATCGCCGATGTTTTTTTCTCCTCTTCGCCATACCCGTCGCACACACGCGGGTCCAGCTCCGCGTGACAGTATATATTTTTATACTTTTTTGGTAATATCGTTCATTGCAACGATACGGAGTAGTTTACCAAAATCATATCCGGTGCGCCACGTGGGTCGGGGTCTTCGATATAATGGCTCGGAGTAAGTGAGTATAAAAATATAATCATGTATGTAATATCTACTCAATATATTGTTACACATTGGCCGGTATTCATTATGTTTAATTTTTATATAGGTACTTTTATATATTAGTATTATTATCATTGTGGTGTATTACTATTATTAAGATATCGATATGTGTGGTAGCCCGAAGCGAGCCGTAGCCGCAAGAGACGGTACATAGGAGAATATTGTAACAATGATATTAATATTATGATTACTAATTGTTATGCCGTGGTCGGGCGCCGGTGGTAAGGCCGATACACTGTTTTTATGCCGTAAGGCTTTTCTTTGTTTTTACCTTAACATATGATTTTCACCAATTAAAATAATATTATAATAAAATAATCTGTGTTGCCATGTTGTTTTATTAAAATCCAGAGTACTCTGACTTTGGTCTCGGGCTCTGGTTGACGACTCTACAAATTTGACCGGTTGTCACATAACACTCCATAGAACCTGGTACTTTGGTTATGCGAGATAAGGTTTGTCTATTTTATACTTTTCCTTAGTACAAACATGCAAAATGCTCATAATAGAGATCTACTAATTTACAATAAAAAAGTGGGGTTTTCATTTGAAAAATATAAGTTTGTACCTATCTCTATACATTATATTTCTTAAGTATAGTTCAAAAACTTTCGAGGTATTAAAATATGGTCTTTAGGTATATTCAAAAAATCAGATTTTAAATAACTGCATTATTAAATTAAAAACTGGGGGTATATTATTTTTACAGTTTTAAAAACTATAAATTAGTTTGTTTCTACCTAACGTTGGTAATTAATTATAGTCTGTGATTATGTATACCTCGTAATAATTTCCACTATACATACTACTAATTAATACTGTCTGGCATTTCAAAAACAGAAATTTCATGTTAAATCCTAAAAATAAATAATTATTATTTTCCATTTTTGTTTTCAAATACATTACATAATGTAAATATACAAATGTACAATCAGAAATGTAATTTTTTATAACCTTTGAAAACAAAATCAACGCTATACCGCTATTCTGCTTGATTTAGGAAATAGTTTAATTTTTTTGACCAGATATTCTGTTCTGAGGTAATATTTATCAGAATCGCGAACTACTGCAGAGATGCAGAACCGCCGTTCGTCATTAATAATATGACCTAATCATTTTTTAAATTCTACTCATCTACTTAGATGTTGATATTTAAATTAATTATTTATTCATATGAGAGGAGCCATGTATTTACTGTTTGCATATACTGTTATTGCATTGATCAACGAAAAAGTAGTGAAGCTGCAGTTCGTGGCCTGTAATTTCGCAATTATTAAAATGCAGCTGTTTTATACTAATTTAACTTTTCAAATTCACGCGAAGTCATGGTACTTTATTTCTTTTATCAATTCCAGTTAAACGCAATTTATTCTTATTATTAAATAACAAAAAAGTGTGACGTCATTTATACGAAAATGTTTGTACATCTCCAGAAAAAAAAAATGTAAAACGTAATAATTTAAAAAATAACTATACGAAAAGGGGTCAACTCGAGATTTATGGAGGAACCCAAATGACATTAGTCCTTTGGAAAAACCGTGCGTTGCATGTGCACACGAATAATCTATACCTATTTTGTAATTACTAATATTTTTTTTATTTTTGCTTTCTGTTTTCATTCCCTCCTCACTCGATGTTGTTAGACGGTTCTTAATTTTTACTCGTACACAATATGCATAATATTATACTCGCAGTTCACCTGTGTCGCGTGATTTCCCGAAATAAAATAGTCGAGCTTAGACTTTTTGCGTTTCGCGCTTTTTAATATTTTCTCTTTGGAACTACAATTAACCGTATCTGCAGCAGCTGTCTTGTGATATTACAATTTCTACTCCAGTTTACTACAGCAGTATTGTACGTTGTTGTGTACCTACTTACCATTATAAAAAAAATAATTACTTTTGAATTTATTAAAAAATGCGAGTACCTATGATATATCGTATATAGTATAATATATTATTATATAATATTGCACATTTGATATGAAACGATTCGCGTATTTTTTTGTTTTATAGCGCGCATTTAGCAATATTTTATTATATCGTGTATATGCGAAAAGTTTTGAAAACCGATTTTATTATTTATATTTTATTATCGCGGAGACATGGCGCATACATTTTTGATTACCCGCGACTGCGTGTCGGATAAACGAGATACTATTAAACAGCAACACATTTTGCACGTTCTCTTCCGGTTTAATATTATAAATGGTTTTACCACGCACAATATAACGCGCATACGTATATGATATGCATGTATATACGTTACTAAAATGTCATTATCAAACGCTAAACGATTATATTATTCAAACGTAAAAGTCCAATTTAATAAACGGAAAACTGCTGCGGTGGCAACCCGAAGCCTGCCGTGCTCTGCGGTTTCGTTGAGTAAAATAAAATAATTACGATCACGATAATCATATATATTATGAGATGCGCCTAAATAAACGTACGCTTACCGGACAAAGTGTATAGGTACACGCTGACGACGAACGTTCGTGCCACCGATGATCGTTTAACGGCAATATTATAGACGGCATACCGTCAATGAGAGATCCAGTGGCGTCAAATTCATAAGTATTTCCTGTTAACCTGTTCAATATTTTCAATTGTCTATACATATTATATAATGACTATAATGTACTTACAAGCTGTATTATTATAATGTTTCCGGTTTTGTCTTCCACATATTGAATAAGTTACCAAACATTAAAATTAAAAACAAAGGCTCCGATTGATACATGTAGTACTTCTACTTTAATTATTCATATTAAAAAATTCCAAATTTAACACGGATAAACATTTATTATATTTAATATTCACAACAACAGCGATCAAATAATATAATTTTTTTTTCAAACACTAGATTTAATTAGGATTAAATCAAGCTTAAAGAATCCGTTCTTGTATCATCTAATTATAAATAACTCCAGTTCCAGAGAGTCATCCATAAATAAATAAAATCGATTCGCGTTCAAAACAAAAATTCAAAAAAACGGTTCTCCGTTTGAATTAATTTCATATCTACTGCAGAGTGTATTGGTAGATATCAGATTGTGGAATTATGATGCCCAAAACGTAAAATGTATTTATTAAACAATAATTTTTAATATGTTGTATAAATTTATCAATATACTATCAAATAAGCATAAAGCCAGAGCGACTCAAAATATTTCTAATAAATATTATGACTAAAGTAAGAATAAAGTATTATGTCAATGTCAAACATTAAAAAAAGTTCTGTAAAATGAATTTGTAAAAATATTATTTTAAATTCAATTTCAGGCTAGATTGAACGGCTCGGCAATGACGTAAAATAATAGGCATAAAAACTGTTGATGCAGTTTTGAGTGTATATTGCAAAAATGAAAGAAGAGTCGATTTTATTTAGTGAAATATAAACATTTAAATTTTAATTAATAAAATACATATATAAAAAATAAATGCGTTTAATCAATATTCTTTTAAATATAAATAATGTCTTTGAAATATGTACCTATTCATTTTCAGGACACCCTGTCAATCCACCAATGGTATGCAATGCATGTATCATATTATTATTTTATTACAATAGTCAATAACGTTACGCAACAACATACAATTTCCGAAACGTAGAAGCCTAACAATAACTTGTGATTGAAACACTCTAAATAATAATACACAATATTATTACCTATATCTATTTAATCGATCATTTAATCTTTTTTAAAACGCATGACGTTTATATATAAGTAATTATGTCCGAAAAGTTTTTTTATATAAGTACTGAAGAAGTGATCAAGAACAAACTTTAAAATACTTTTACGTTATACAGTTTTCGAAAACGTTTTTCTTCTGATTTGAATCTTTCGTTATAATTTTATAGTCAGATAATTGTCGTCTCGGGTATGAGGCTAGAATAATTATTGTAAACAATATTATTAAATATATGACGGTTATTTTTGCTTAAGAAAAATGAATATTATTTTTTCTTACTATAGCAATGAACAGAAAAGTTTTATCTGTGATTTTTGCGCGCATCGTTTGTTTTTAAGTGATATTTACATTTCTAAGTATTTTATTCTTGGATGGTTTTACACAGGGCTTAAAAATTACCTTTTGAAAGTTTTAATATTTTTTTCTGCATTTTATTTTTTAATTTCGTGCACGATTTCATAACGTCCAAAAGAAAATCAAATGAGACATGAGAAAATTAATAATTATTGATTGTTTTTTTTTTTTAAATTCAAAAATTTGTTTCAATATTATTATCGTATTATCTTATAAATATTTAAAGATATACGCCTTAAACTACAATTTTACTTATAATGACAACGTAAAAAATATTGTGTGTTTATTATGTTACTAAATAATAATAACTTTTTAATTATTTTAATATTTTAATTTTTAATTAAAAGTGGTTATTTCAATAAAATGATAAAATACTTGGTTATATGACATTAATATAGTCATACGAGTTTTATAGCTATATTATATCAATACTTGTGACCAACAAAACAAATTATATTTGAACTATACCATTTGGTTGTTATTAATATACATTTAATAACTGAAACTAAATTATAAAAGCAATTATAATCTCAATTGTTTTTGTTTGAATAATATCAATAATATTCTAGGGGCTTACTTATTTAAATTTAAATTAGGTACCTATTATTATTTTTTTCCAATTAGCATTTTTAATTTGTTGATATTAATGGCTCAAGTAGGATTATCAATTATTTTGGATGTCTAGATTTAAATAAAATATTGATTTAAGGAATGATAATACATAATAAGCTACGTTTTTTTTTTATCCATAAAATAATAAGAAAAAAACATTTTAAAGTTCTATTAGTAATTGAAACTTGGCATGCGTCTTTTTAAAAATACAATACTTGACATATTTTATAGAGTTACATCGTAAAGGCAAATTTCGTTTCTTTGGACTAAAAAATTTCTGTGAACATTTTAATCACGAAATATATCGTGCGACATGTCTACTGTATATTTTAATAGTCAATCATAATACTTATAGCTTTATACGCCTTTAAATGTATTGGATAAGAGCAGGTGTCGTTAGAAGTAAATAATGAGATACTCTGAAAATTGTTGAAAAATCTGCTTGTTTTAAATTTAAATGCTATCAAATAATAGATACCTATATAATTACTATAGAAGTATGCATTTTCTATATTAAATTTATAAAATAACTACAACGAAAACAGTAACACGTGTTCAGTACGTGGTGTAAATATGTAATTGATTTCTGCCCTAAAAATAAAAGAGTTTTAAGTCTAAAAATTATAAGAATCAAAGTTTTTGTTCATTTATATTAGAATTTTTAAGACAAAATAAGTTTTGCTTGTCTATTAATATATAAAATACTAAGAAGGTACAATCTATAATATCATATAAAATAAATATTTAGGAATTTAAACTTACTATAGTTAATTAGAACCTTTTCGAATTAAATATACGATTTAGCAAGAAAAGGTTTAGTTTAATAATAATAGAAAAATATTTAGAATATAAACTTTCTATAATGTAATGGTATATCTTAAATGGTAAAATATATAATTAATAATTATATTATTGATATATAATATTTTTATATAAATGTCAGTGTTTTATGATCATATATCATAATAAATTAATTTTTTAAATATATTCCTTTCTGTACAACGTTTAGGCATTTTTTGATAGAAATTAGTGGATATTTAAATTATAAATTAAAATCAATTATTTAAAAACAAACAAAAAAAAAAAAAATCGCAGGTTGAATATTAAATCACTCTCACCACGAACAATGTATAATCGATGTATACAAAAGAACCCTATTTCACTTTAAGTCACCATAATTATACGTGTACATAAGTGCTTGGCACGAGTTTTTCTTTCTGGAACGACCCAGCGAATGACAGTGTGCGTCAAAAAAGAAAAAAAAAATCACAGTATACGTACGCGATCATATCAACACACAGCAGTATTATAATGAAAACAACTCACAGCAGTGCGGCGTACACGCAACATCTTGGTTTCAGGCACGGCGGAGTGCGGTCAGTTTCATGTTTCGACAGCGATATGTACTCGGAACCCGATACTGGTGTGACGTCATCGGTATTGGTCAACGGCGTGCTTTCGGTTGCCATCGTCGGTGTGATGCTCTGCGAAGGAAAAAAAAACAATATAATAATATGTATTGATTTATAAAATGTCAATGTTAATATTATACATTATGATATTATTATGTAACGGGGTGATTGCTCTATAGTATATGATGTTGAATCTTTTAGGTAAAATAATTGAAAAATAATTTAATTTTGATCAAACGCGTGTCATCGATTAAATCATGACATCCGTCGAAAGCGGCACGTAAATTCGTCAAAATATCTGAAAGATTCAGAGGCGGATTTCAATGAAAACATCTAACGACTCTCTAACAATTTTAAAACCCATAAACAGACGGGTAAACTGAAAAAATAACAAATTCTATTATTATGATATAAAGTGCAGTACTGCAGTCATATAATTTGTATTACATTATATTTTGTCCGCGATTACTACACTTAACGAATTAAATTTTGCTCATCTCACAATGAATTCGTTATCTGGGCATGACCTTTGATTAACGTCTTACTTGGTATCAAAATATACGCGAGAAATTCGTATTCTTAAATGATCAGTTAAGTCTTCACTGCTCTCTCTTAACCCTCAATCACGCAAAATGACCTACAAATTAATAATCTATAAACTTTAAACCTAACCAACTTGGACACACGTAATCCTATTATAGGGCTCTGCAAAAATCTCAAACACCATCTGTATTCAACGTTTCCAATCCAAAACCTTTCCAACCTTTCTCCAAATCAACCTTTTACATTTCAAATCAGTCCTTACATAAATGATCTTTCCATCTTTCTTGTTCACGATGTAGCTAAAATATTTTACATAAGATTGAATTTAAATATTCACAACCAAATAAATCCCACATTCAAAGGACTAGTGTCAATAAATATTCGTAGTAATTCTTGTAGAAGGTAAAAAAAAGCGGTTGTTTTTAACATTGTAATAAATAATCATTCTAAAAATTCGATTGATTTAATTTAGTCTAACTTACATTGTCACTTTTAACAACTGTCAAAGTACTTTCACCGGAAAGTCAATATAATGGATTAGGAAGTAAACAAACATTTGTCCGACGCTATTACAAGATCAGATAAATGGACAAAATATTTAATTTATGCTCTGCTATTATATTCCTATCCTATTCCAAAAATATTATAGTTAATTTTTTTTAAATTATATTATGTTTGAATATATTGGAAATATTGTCCTTATAATCGTGCTGCAGGTATGAGAATAAAAGTACTAGAAGCAATATTTTAAAAAGCTTTTCTGGTTATGTAATAGTTATTGATTTATAAATAATTAAAACGCCACATGGATAATATAAACCATTAACAAACAAAACAAACCGATGTATAAAAATAAATATTATCCTTTTGAAAATTTTAAATAAATATGTTTCATAAAATAAGTTTTAAAACTCCATATAATTTCCAAAATAATTCAATACGGGTTTAAAGTTAAAAAAATAATTGTACGTATTCTAACTGACACACGTATATTTTAGGTACACAGAATCGATTTTATAGCTAATAAATAAGTTTTGTGTAAGACTGATAGTTAAAAAAAAAACAATAATTCAAATGTTTACAGCTACGTCTCAGGATTGAATCCATTACATCGTTCGCGACATAACATTATACTGTGCAATGCACGAATTTTAATATTGTTTGCGAGTCGCAAGTAGTGGCGAAAACTATATAATATTAGGTACATTAATACTATATAATCGGACTGCATGTGCGACGATTCGCAGTGGGCGCAATGTCGGAGAAGTGCGCGTGTTTGCGTAAAAAATAAGGGTGCAAAACGGCGCGGATCGATACAATTAAAGCGTTATATACGTATAAACAACGCAGGAGAACTTAACGAATCGACAACACGGCTATTAATACGCACGGCAGGTAGGTACGAAATAATATTAACAGTACATAATATTACAATAACACCGTCGCCGGCTTAAGCACATATTTATATTGTTAAACACTACGCATATATATATATATACTTCGGTGTGGACCGGTGTTGCCCTTTCCTCTAAACGCGTACACGATATACGTACATATTATATTATATTAATACCGTGTAGTGGATTGTATACCTAGCCACTATGTACCGCGGTTACCAACGTTTAATAATAAAATATGTATACGCTGCGGTTTAATACGCCGCGTTAAATTTAGGGTCGGCGTTACAAACCATCGGGCGTGGGTGGGGGGGGGGGGTGGACGCGGGGTGGACTCGGGGATGTCTGTGTTGTGGGGGTGTGCGAGGAGCTGGTGGTTTTTCGGTCATGTTGTGGGGGTGGGCGGATTGTCGGTGTAGGGTTGGCGTGGCGTCTTAATATGCTATATTAGCGAATATAGGGGCTTCTTGACAAACATTAATTTGACGCCCGGCAGCTGCTGCCGGTGTGCTGCTGCGCTACTGCAGTGGAGGTGTGCACGTCGTGTTTGTATAAGCGTTAGCGATATAACGACGCCTACATACACGCGTTTGTGTTATCTTAATCGACTTTATATTATTAAGTAACGGTCCGACTCGTGCGTTAGTTCGACGACGATTTTCCTCCGATTCCGCATAAATCGCGACAGTAATGATATTTGATTATAATAGTAAAACTCCCGATACTTAACTAGTTTATCGAAATCAAAAAAATCATTAAAGAAAAACTTACAAGTGCCTTATTTTCGAATTACAAAACCGTAACGCTGTGTCTATGTATTAGGTTGGATATTATGTCACAGTGTTTAGTGCATTTTGCGAGTATTCGATATAATAAACGTGCGATGGTATGCAATCACAATAAAATTATCGATCGCGGTAAAATATTAAATAATGAATGTTACGCACAAATTATAGATTATATTATATTATTATAGATTACCTTAGCCAGGCCTCGTCACCAGATTAAAGTGATAGATCAAAGTAGATGTAGGACGATTGTGTATTGTTGAAAATTAAATTGCAGGTTTTTTACGACGTCCAGATTTCCCAGTTTCTTCAATTTCTAAAAATTGAAAATAATTTAGATTTCATTGGAACTAAGCACGGTGACAACGATAAAAGTATATAATAATATACATTAGACAATAATATGTAAATAGCAAATATAAAAAAAAAAATAATTATAGCTAGTGAATTTTAATTAACTGTTACTATAACATAATAGGTATGGACATTAGCTAGGTGCGGTCTTATAGCGACCGCAGCGACGACCGTGACCACAGCGACAACCTGTATGATTTTAATCTCATAGTACACTTGCAAGATTTTGCGGGGTAGTTACAATAAACGGAATACGGAAATATCCGAATCCAAAACGATCGTTTATAAGCTGGGTTGTACATTTGTAGGAAATGACATTTTTTTTTGGTGATACTGAAATGTAGGTTAGGTAAGTAAATAATTTGAATTATGTAACGATAAATCCATTTATGAAACTTTTATTTTGCACTTTTTTTGCCTTTTTAGGTCATATTTACCTTTTTTAGTTAATTTTCCGGTGTTTTTAATTAAATTCCGTCAATTAAAATCTTTGAAAACCTTTTAAAAAAATTTTGAAAAAAATGTTTCAGGTGAATAGCATTTATTATAGAACCAATCAACTTCAAAATCAAAATTAAAATTAAGACAACTATTTTATAATTTTTTTTTTTTTGTTAAATAAATACATTTTTATGCATACAATATACTAATATCAATATAAATATAAAAATTAAATTAAAAACCATTTTAAGTGTATTTTATACTATAATTCTTGACATTTTAAAAACATATTTTATTGCATTTTTTGACATTTTAAATGCATTTTTTTTAGGTTTTTTAGTGCATTAAATTCACTATTCACATCCCTATTTACAAGTTTCTAGAACTTGTCGCTTTGACTGTGACATGTAAACGGTAAACGAGTATACGACCGAACTTACTTGGAAAACAAAAAACGCACTTTATTATGTGGAGTATAACCGCCACCGTTTAGAATATACGATATACTGAACCAGGATTCGACTAGTCGGTGGAAACGTGATTGGAGCTGCGGTGACTAATACCGTAGGAAACCTTTCAAATCTATGTTCCCCTCGATAACACTTCCTCACACTCTTGGATATTTTCCCCGACTACGGAATAAAATGGAGTGACAAAAATAAGACGATAATCGAAAAGAATACTATGAGAATGCGATAAAATGCGTGACGTAATATCTACGATATAAAACGGTTACGGCGATATACCATGGTCATAGCCCATGGGAATCAATTTGTATCTGATTATATACACAGAATAGTCAGTCTCTTATACTATTAAAATAATAATTATAAACAAGGTGATTCTTTTATTATGAACAACTTATTATTTCATTACTTTTATATAATATTTATAGTCGAAATAAAAGAAATTTTCGAAAAAATATATATTTTTTATCGTTATAATTTTATAAGTTTTTATTTTTTTGATTGATAACATACATTTTTAATTTCATATTCTAAAGTAGAATATTTTTCAGAATATATTGATACATAAAAATCAAAATTCGAACGATTAGTTGTTTTTGAGTTAAAACGTTATAAGCATTTAAGATTTTTGAGAACGGTGTGGAAGCGGAACGGAGATATTCCGTAAAATGTTGTTATACTACTCTGCTCACCTAAACTTTAAATACTAAAAATTCATTCGCTGTTCGTCCGATTGTTTTGTTTTGACTGTAAATTATATAAAACAAATATTTTCAAAAATCTTAATAGGTAGTTCTTGAAACGATAAGTGGTTCATCACTCCACACAATTAACACGAAAAACCACGTCTCACTCTGGATTCATTAATGCAATGGATGTATATATTTGTATACAATACTGTGTGCGCGCGCGTAAAATATTACGTACGGAAAAATAACGAACCGGACACTGTGAAAAAGCACCGATGACTGCAGGTGTGTGACTGGTGTCTACTACGTCCTCGAATCGATACCTCAACGTCGGCCATGGATTGTAAATTTATTATAATGATTATATAGTGTCGTCGTCGTCGTCGTCATCGTCGTTGTTCGTTACAAGAAATATTACCATTATATATATATATTTATATATGTGTACCTACGTACGATAATATCGTCGTAATGACCCGCGAAGTCTATCATTAGTCATTACACAGGTATACTGGTGGGGGAACTCATAACTATATATAGGTAAAAAACGTATGCAGTTCTAAAAATAGTATTTATCATACTCACAAAATGTCTACGACAAATGATCGATAAAGCATAAAGCAATCATTTAGCAGAAGACAACGAAAGTGATAATTCTTGATATTGCATTTACAAATATATTTATTAGTATATTATAATATACTATATTATACTAATAAATATATTATTTTTATGATATCGTGTATTTGTGAGTGTTTGATGTGGATTTCGAATTTGTTTTACACGTTATTATTATTACTATTATCTATATATTATATAATGTCATGTTATTATGGCTCGTTATCCCGATCGCTTTGTTTTCTCTTCGGAAGTCGTAAACAATATATATAATATATAATAATAATAATGATGAAAAAAAAAAATAGGAAGGAAAAAACGTATAGAATATTTTATGGGGTGATCAACACACGCATGTGTGTACGGAAGCTATTATAAAGTTAATGTTATTTATTACGACGTGTCATTCATTAATAATATTTATAATAATAAAAAATGAACATCGTTTTTATACAATCGTATTTCGTCTGCAGACGTATAACCTATGTAGCATGTACCTACCTACGATTTTAATCGTATATAGAAATAATAGTAATAGTAATAATAATAATAATAATAATAAAATAAACTCCGTTTAAATCGATAATGCATATTATTTTTATCGTTCAAGTCTGGAATTTATTGGCCGGTACTCGCAATATGAAAATAATTTTATTCGTAAACATGCACGTGGTACTTTAGAGATGTGCGATGTACCGAAAGGCTGTTCAGAAAATAATAAAATACATGATATTGTGTGTATTATTTTGATTATCGCAAGCAATTAAAAGCGGTCTGCAAACAGGAAATATAATTTTTGTTTTAAACGTCAGGAATAAAAATACATACTAACCGGTTACCTCAATTGCCTACGATTCTTCTAAAAATATCATATAATAATTATTACAATGCTGTATAATTACCCACGTTTGTACGATAGTGATTGCATCGGCTACGCGTATCGCAGTGGACTGAACAACCCTTTGGCGACACGCGCTCAGGCTTCCTGTATATTTAACATACACCCTGAAACGACCAGTGGCATGACGTGGCTTAGTCGATGGTGTGAACGATGACTAAGACACATATTATATACCTATAGGTACTCCTGTCTCCCCTCCATAGCCATATTATATAGTTACGTGGAGAGAGGAAGGGTGAGTAACTATATGAAAAAAACTATAACGATTTATAAACGGCGTTTATTCGAGAAAAATATTCTGTTTTGTTTCGTTAAACGATAAATTATTTGGACGAAACACGATGAATTTGGACATTTTCTCCGGTCGTTGAATGTTGCATCCAGAGTTTAAAATTAGGGGACATGCCAGCTAACGTGTGATTTCAGACCTGTGCAACGTTTCACCGGTTTGTAATTTTATTTTTTCGATAAAACAAACATTGCACTAGTCGCACACTTCACAGACCGATATCGTATCAACCGATGATATGTTTTTATTATTACTATCGCCATCATGGTACGGTATTATTGGGGTTCGCAACTGCTGTCGACGAACAGTCCCGTCAGCGGCTGTGGCGACTGACCGACAATAACTATATACTAGCTATATGCGCGTATTACCACCTACAAATGCCATTACGACCATTCGTCGGACGCACATTGTAATATATTGCACAGCTGTAGTTATATTGTACGACTACGACGAGTCGACCTATCTATAAACGTATTTATATGGACTACACAGGGTGATTCGCCAAGCAAGCACACTCACATTATATTTCAAAATGTTCTATGATTATTTAATTTTTTTTTTTTTAATCAATATTAATCTATAAGAATTTTATACATAGTTTATAAAAATGTATAAACAATGATTTAGTATAATTTTTAATTAGCAATAAGCTAATTATAATATCTGTTTGATATTATTTTATGATGAAAAGCCATAACCCTAATATCATCTAAGCCTATCATCACGGATTGTTATCGAACTAATTAAAAAATCTATCTTTTTAATTTGCAGCAAAAAGGAGGGGTTTTTAAATTTTAAATCAAAGATTAAATCGCCACTGGTACTGCCACTTGCATAAATCTCAGTATTTAAAAATACGTTGTTATAGAAGATAATTTTACATTCAAAAAATTATAATTTTACTTTGTGCATTTTTAAAGGATAAAATGAGGTAAAGCATGCTTTGTGAATCACTCTGTATGCACATAACGTTGAATCATATATATGTTTATACATAACTGTAAAAAATAAACACAACCTGCAGCAGTAGCACATAAAATGTAATGTGTCGTATCCTTGTTCACCGCGCTACATAAAATATCATCTATGTCGTTTATAGTAATAATATAATATTATGTACTACGGCGAGTGATGCATTCGTTTTTCGTCTTGCATCGTAGTCATATTCATAAATACCTATCTTAGACCAAAAAATTACGAATATTTCAAATTTTTAGATTAGATTTGTTTTTAATGTAGTTCTGTGTTTTACGTTTCAGATCCCACGAAGCAGAATATCAAACAAAAACTGAACAAATAGTTTGGTCGATTTTTAGTTTTTAACCGCAGGCCTTTCTCTTGTATAGTATTTAATCTCCTGACAGCCATATGAGTTTGGTAGATATTTGTAACAAAATTGAAAATGGATACTTACTTATAGTCTCGGAAAATATTCTGCTCAGTGGCGGCAGTCGTTTAAAAGTGTCAAAGTCTAAAAAGTTAGTAAAATCAAGTACAAGGAAGTTAATAAGAATCAATAAGCGCAAATGTACTAATTAGCTAATTGTAAACACAAGCATACTGTGTAGTTTATACACCGTATACTAAACACTAGACAGTCTTATAATAGGTAGTTGATATGTATTACAGTCGGACGATTAAATCAGATTCAGTGAATTATTAATCGTAGTTATTATTCGATATCGTTTGATATATTTTATTATAATGTATTAATGTATACCCGTTTGATGCACCGCACATTTCGTTTTAAACTTTACGAGAGAAAGAAATTACTTTATTATACGCGATTAAATCCTGCAACGGTATACAACACGGTTAAAATGAATAATGATATCCCATTATTATATAAAATCTTATTTATTCCGGGTACGTCAGGCGCGTATATACTGTTTACTGAAAACCATTGTTATCCCAAACACAATGTAACGAAACAAAAAGAGTTTTTTTTAAAAAAAAAAAAGAAAAAAGGTTAAATAATATAAAACTTTACTGATTAGAACGTCGATCAACGCATTTTTGGGCTTAATAGGTTTAATTCATTAGTCGCTGCACAATAATGCCGCACTTGATAATAATAATAATACATAAAAAATAGGTACAGAATAAATATTGAGACAAAAGACAATATATTATTATAATTAGGCAGGTATATCATCGTCATCGCTTACAATAAACATAAATAAAATATCTAAAAACACAAAAATATTTTTACTTAAATAAAATAAAATGTAAAATCCTTGTTCCCAGTCGTCCCATCAAAAAGGCACCGATATAGATACTATATTTTTTCAAAATGTAGTTTCTATAATATAATATACAATATTATACATACAAAACTTTGTAACGTTACGTTACCTTAAACAAAAAATTATCTATATAAAACCACATGACACCTGAATAAATGCGTAACTTTACATGACAAAAAATATTGATCGAATGAAATCAAAATAACTCTACTAATAACTAAAAAACTAAGTAATATGTCCACATACAGTGATACGGTTCTTCGCATTTTTTCCTGATTTTTCTCAGAAAAATTGTGTGATTTTGAAAAACGATTTGAAAATTGTTTAATACTGTCGTTAATATTATATACGAAATATAATCTATTTTTCATCGAAGTAGTTTTTTAAAACCACAAAAGTAGACCGAAATGAAATCTTAGTAGGTAGGTGTATTATGTAATTATAAGCAAAAGTTATGTAATCGGTTAAGTACATATTGTACGGATCACTATTACAGTTGTGGATGAGATTTTCGATAACATCAATCTGCACATATGAATAAATTATTATTATTATTGTACTGCGTGTATGGCTGATTGGTATTATAATTATATGCCTTTGAAACTGAATGTCTGAGATGATGATGCGAGTCTCATCGCATGTTAATTGCATACTGCATGCGCTGCTCTAAAGGTCTGTCAGGCATGTCCACGTAATCGTCGTTCGACCAATCGCCGTAATCGGTTCGGTCGACCATGTCTGGCGTGATAGTGGTCAGCAAAGGCGTACCATCGGCTCCCACGCTCAAGTAACGCAACAGGACTTCCGGTACGACGTACGGCCCTGGCGGCCGAGCGTTCTGGCTAATCATTGGAAAGTCGCCGCCCGTATCGGCTGAGCTCTTACCCGACCGTTTCAAGTCGTACTGTAGAAAAAAACGAACAACCGTCAAATACAATTCTGCAGTTTTGCGTACTGCGTACACATGTTATAGTCAATGTTGTCAAATATTATTTTTTAAATATCAAAAAAGATAAGAAATAATTGGTGAAACAGTTATCCCGATGAAGATAAAAGATATATAATATTTTAATGATCTTGATAAAGATAAATCAGTATTTATTATCCAGATAAAAAGAAGATATTTTTCTTAAATATTAAAATATTAAAATACTAAGTTGTTGAAGGGTACCCGGTATTTAACATATCTAAATTTCAAAACTTTTATATATAGTATAAATATTTTATATATACTTAGCAATGATAAATTTGTCCATATTGTATAAAAGTTTAATTTAATAGTTTAACCAAACTGAAACTGCATTATTGTGATCGATTTAATTTATTGCTGAACTATTTGTAATTTGTACATGTAACGACCAGAAGAGTATAATACAAATAAGCTATAAAGTGTTATTGTACTTGTACACACTAATATACAAATACCATAATAGGCATAATTCGAATAACCTATTGTTAGTACTGCATTTATGATTGATTTAACAAAACAAATTCCATAAATTCCTAATAATAGGACCTATAATAAACATAACTGTTAACGATATAATTATAATCGTATTATTTAACAACTATAGGGTAATACTAAAATATTGTTCATGTAGATGTTATTGCAATGTTAAAATTAATATTGTATGTTGTTTTATACATATTGGTATATTTTATTATTAATAATTTTGATTTAGTTTCATTTCAAATTTAATAGTTGTGGGTCGCGAATATTCTGTTGACGGTCGCGGAATACGATGCACATATTGTGTAGTTTACCCAAGACTGTACGTTAAATTATAACGAATAACATTTAAAACGTGAACTTGATAAATTTAATAATCCAACAATTTAAAAATATATCTAGGTTATAGGTTTATTTATAATATCAGTGACTACAAATAATTATTAAAATAACAATTTATGTGATGTATAACTATAATTTAACTATTTTATAATCGAAAAATATAATTGTCTTTATATATTTTTTTATATTATATGATTTTAGTATTAACTACTTTTAAAGAATCTTGTATACAAATTTATTGTTAAAAATTAGTTAAAAAAAATAAGGTTAGCTTACAATTTTTTGCATTTTGACGAAATTTGTGAAAATTCTAACTTCAAATGCATATAAAACAAATTGTGCTTATGTATTCTTAATATTTTTCACAGATATAACAATAACTTTTGTGAGATCATTTATATAATTTTCAATAATTTTGACACAGTGTATAATTTTTTATCAACATTTATAGAAAAAAAAACTAAAAAAATCTTAAAATGTCTCATGCCAATAAACAATTCAAAAAGAGTTAACAAATTTTGAACATTTTATCATATAATGAAAATGGTAATTTAATAATTTCGTCAAAATGTTAAGTAACTATTGATATTTTTTTTTTGAAATTGTTTGAGAAGAAATAATTATTATTTTACGGATGAATATTCAATATTGTAAAAATTTGAAATGCTCACATAAAATTAATTTTACTTTCCGATAGAATTTTCATATTATAAAGAACCTTGTATTAACCCCTGTTATAGTGTTATATACAAATTATACTAACTGTAACAAATGGCCAGAGTCTAGACTAGACTAATATATTTTATTAAATGAAACCACGAAAGTAAAAAAAAAAAAAAATGTTTAAATAACAAAACATTGTAATTCAATACGCATGTATATGAAAAGCTCCAGGTGTAGGATAACGGTTTTATATAATACGCCAAGGTGCTGCTTCAGTAAGTAGTGGAGCTGATTATTATGGTGGATGGTTTACTGCGCAAAACAGGATATAGAAAAATCCATATCGAATAATATACTGCTAAAATTAAAAACGTATTAAGTTTACTAGTGCAGACCCAATTTTGAGTTTGTTAAAATAATTTAAGAAAAAAAAAAAAATTACAATAATACACGCACTATTTTTTTTGTACATGGCCTTTTATGGATGAGATTTAATTTTTAAATTATTTTTACCATTTTTATAAGCTATTATAGATATTTAAAATTCTCATTTATTAAATAGTTTATTCGTCCATTTTATTCTATATATTTTATATGAATGATTTTTTTTTTTTTTTTTTAGAAAAGTTCTTTTTTATTAGTTTCCTTAGATAATTAAAATAATTTTTTTTTTAAATGTAGAAACATTAGAAACCTTATAGATATTTAATGATTTTTTTTTTGTCGAATCATTTGCAGTGTGATACATAACATTATAATCTATCATCTATAATCTATGGTGTTGTGCAATTTTGGGGGTCGTTAAATTTTACTAAAAATTATTTCTAATTAAGACTAGTTAAATTTGGCGGGTGGTAAAATATTTATCGTAAACTTTTGGTGTCATGCTATAAAATAGGTTGCGTACCACTGCTATTATTCATAGTAATGTTTATTTTTAATCGATAGGTACTTAAATATTATATAGTAAAGTTCAACGTATTTTTAGGGATTAGTTCAACGAGTCTCAGAGTTTGTATAATCCTCTAATTATACGATACAGAGAGTATTTTGGAAGATTAAGATTTATATCCTTATTATGTATTTATTATATCAATAATTATTATCATGAATACGAAAACATAATAATAATTATTATTATTACTATTATGCGCATTAATATTAATTCTGATTTAATTTTAATGTAACTAAAAAAAGTTTGTTAATTCCCCATATTTTGAAGTGTTCAGCATTATATTTCGAAAGAATTGAAACTTATACTATTAATTAATATAATATTATTTACTATTTTTATGAGCGATATAAATGTTAAATATACTTTGTATACATAGAATTTGTTTTAATGTAGTATAATTTTATTTATATGATAGTGCAATGTTGTAGTGGAAATGTCCGCTTTTTGTCGAGTTTCTCAATCGTTCAGTTAATAAAATAAATAAGCACTTTATAGATTAAACTGGGAGAAATAATTAGTTTTAAAAAAATAACATCGGAGTTTAAGCAACAGCAGATGCAGAATAAATATTTTTATTCTACATTAAACAATAAATTATTAATGAAAAAACGATGAACGTTTTCCAAAGAACGACGACAGGCCTTTGAATCTTTTGTCTATATCTATTATATAAGATCAATCATTTCTATAAATACTATATAAGATAATTAAAAAAAAAAAAAACTAAAAATTGTTACTTTATAAGATGCATTTCGTTCTGTTGATGTAATATAATATGTAGTTTTTGTTTGAATTTGGTTCGTGACTCACTGGCACTATGTAAATTATTTCGTGGTGATATTAAAAATAAATAAATATAAATCACAAATTAAAAGAAAATGTCTTCGAGCGTCCATACAGCTATATAGTTTATATTCGTCATGTCTCTCGCATAATATTATTTGAGGTGGATGGCGTGAAAACGCGAAAAGTTATTTTTTCTTATGAGAAATCAACTTTGAGAATATTCACATTTAATATTATATTATAATTTTAAATTCGGGTACAACAATAACACGCGGTATGTTCGAAAAGTTAGAAAACTCATTAAATATTTAATTTGTATTGAAATATGTTTCCAAAGTTTTTAAATATATTGTGATATAATATTTAGATCTTTTTAAAATATTTGAATAGATATACAAAATACGCCACGCGTGTAATAACACGAAATTGAAAATAATAATGTACTGCAATAATATAAAGCGGCGTGTCATCGGAGTCACACAAGAAGAAGAAAAAATATCTATTTATCTGTTATCATCGTATATTATTGTCTCTATAATGATATACTCTGTGTCAACACTAAAGAAAATCACTATGACACAGGTTATATACGTCACCGATACCGTCACGACTGTATTCATTATCATATATCATTCACCGAACATCCAAATCCCTAGATATATTATCGCCGAGTCTGCAGCTGCAGCAGTATTACCTATACAGACGTTGCTGTTGCCGTGACCTTTTATCCCTATATATATATATACTTATGGTTAATCCATTTTACCTACAGCCGCCATAATATCTACTCTCAAAAGATCTTTCCTATTTTTGTGATATAAATCACCTGGTTGAGGTATAAAATAATCGTCATCATTAAGGTCGACCCTGCAAAGTCCGTGCGCGTTAACAAATTTTATGGTATCTTTATCTTATATAATTTATTATTTTCATATTCAACGCGAAAAAAAAAAAACTAGTAATAACCATTCTCGGATGATAAAGTATAAAAGTCACTATTTATAAAAACTTGATCGTGTTTCAATTCATAACCAGCTAGCATTACATTGTAATGTTATTGAACTGAAATGGTCAACGAGGATAATTGACTAGATCTTTTGCACGAGTCACACAATAAATGTGTGATGATAATATGATATTATTACTATGTTTCTGTAGTACAATATTAGCTTCTAGAAACACTACGATTATATTAACATCCATCTACACAATACGAATTTGTATCCAATTATACGTACCAAATTTGAGATTTACACTTATGACTTATACCTAATATCTATTATTTATGCGATAATTTCGTATTCCTTGGTATATAATGTCATAAAAAACTAAGCTATATTAAAAAATGTGATGTAACTATATTTCAAGAATTTTTACTCAATTTTTTCGAGAAATAAAAAATTAAATTAAGTCGAGTAATGATTCGTCTAGCTAAAAGTAGTTAAATACCAATTATCATACATATACATAGATATATATTATAGATTATGTAGCTTATAGGTAAAATAGCTGTTACACTATATCATATACTGCTACAAATCCCGTTTTGTCGCTTCTCGTAGTGACAGGTGGGAACAACCGATTATATATTCCTACTCTGACTAATGGTGGCAATATTTGGCCATATTTTGGCTTCTAGTAGCAATATTTGACGATTTAAAGACCTTTAAAGGGTTGCGCCGTTATACTATTTCTGTCACCAGTGTCAGATCATTATCGGAAATACTGTGAGATCGACGCCGAATACCGACTACCTGTGCTAGTCCACCAAAATTTAGACATTTATAACGAGTAGGTGAACAAACAATGGTTATCTTACCTCAGGCGTGCAAACGTGATTCAGACAGTAATAGTTATTATTGTCCACGGCGTGGCACCAAGTTCCGTCAGGGAAGTACGGATCGACCGGTAAGTTTGACACGTCTAACCTGGGCGTGTAGAATGACCCGGTATCCTTGCGCCGACAAAACACTGAACATCCCATCCACGAGCGGGCTGCAATAGAATATAATAATTACGAGTAAAATAATACAATATATTATGTAAATAGAGTAAGTATAAAGAAAATACACAATATCGCAATAGGTGGAGGTACCCAGAGAGAAGAAATTTAAATTTATAATGATATAGCTACGATAATATTAAATAGCAGTCTGTTTGTGATATAGTTTATGATTATTTACAGATTGTTGTAATTGTAATAAAAATAATGACAACAATAATATTGTGATCACATTTTTAACGCACCGATAACAATATAACAGTGCACTTACTTATATACCTATAATATAATGTTTTATGAGAATTCTAAAAGCGAGAATCGAACAATAATAAACGTTTCTTTGTAAATTCTATGCAAATAAAACAAATTCATCATCAGTCATCGGATTTTTTTTTTTTTGAACAATCCTTTGTCCGTGCACGAAAAAAAATATAATATACTAATACTTATCAAGCGTTCGTGTTTTAAATATTTTATTAAAATATTTTAATAACAAATAAAAACGGATACATATATAGTCACACAGCGTTTATTATTGTTATATTACTTTTACATTTGAAATTAAAATTTAACGATAATATTGTTCAATGTGTATATTATTCAGTAAATGAATTAAACGCGTTAAAGTTGTAAATGGTCACGATAAATACAATGATTATTTGGTAGGAAACGAAAAATCCTTGGATTACAACCATGCCAGACTGAAAAGTAATTGATTTTTTTTTAAGCTAGGCAACATTTTGGAATTGTATTTCAGGAAAGAAAATAATGTTTTGTTTGGTGTTCTATAAATTAAACTGTACCTGACAGTTTTGTATTAATATGCTTAATTTGTGTAATACTGCTGATTGATATATAATAAAGAATTCATTTGTGGCTGATTTTCAACCATATAACTTTCAGTAACGGATTAGCGAGAGGAGGTTAAATTGTGAACCTAATGAATTGTTTATTCGCGTTGAACATAATATAATCAAAATAAAGTCCTATCAAATGTGATAATAATAATTTTTTACATCTGGTCGGAGTTTGATTATTTTGGTTGTATATACATGCAAACATAATATAATATCGAACAATAATAAACTCAGTCAATAGATTGAAAACGACTATAAATCTTGTCAATTATTAGTAATGTGTTTGGGTGAGATTAACTAAAATTAATCATCAATTCATTCATTAAATTAATTTAATAAGTTAAACGAAAGTATATTATAATAATATAAAGTATCTATGAGATTTAAGTCTATATTGGGAAAACATTTTAACTTGAATTGACTATAAAACAATTTGACTGATGAGTATCCGTAAATCATGGGAACAAATTTGACTCGTTACCTAGGTAAGAATAGTTACTTTAGAAAAATCACTCGTTATGTTACTTAGTTAAATGTAACTTTTTAACTCGTTAATGT
Source organism: Rhopalosiphum padi (assembly GCF_020882245.1). NCBI lineage: Eukaryota > Metazoa > Arthropoda > Insecta > Hemiptera > Aphididae > Rhopalosiphum > Rhopalosiphum padi. Next base: position 33,416,195 of record NC_083598.1, read on the forward strand.
CCAGTCTTGATTATAATATCTGATAATGTCACGATGATTACGGTGTGATTGCGACGATAGCAAGACAATCACAGCCGCCAACAGCCATTATTATTGTTATTGTAATAATGTTTTGTCGAAAAACGCATTGCAATCGCGAAGATGGTGGTTGTATATAATTCATAGTTTAATCGTTAAAGGATCATAACAAAATACTAAACTATTATAATGTTTTACACGGCAGTCATTTTTAAATGGAGCTAATTAAGCGCGCGTTACAAGTTATACACACCCGATTGAACACAGCAATAGTGTATTTGTTCAGTATATTATTAGCAAACACGCGAGCGCTTTTAAAATGTGTTTTAAAAATCATAACATCGTAATACACTTATGATGTTATGAAACTTTGAAAAAAAACTAAACAAGTACTTAATAATGTTATGTACACAATAGATAACAGTGTATATACTTTTTTGTGACTAATTATTGTGTACCATTATGTGTACACGCCGATCAACGTTTAAATCTACAAAGCATACGTGTAACTACCCCAAAAAAATCATCAGAAACCAAGTTTCACTATGTGATTATAAGATACAATAATCATAAAATTTAAAGAAATAATCACATAAATTTATTTCGATCGTATCAATTATAATCAATTCTTATTTCTAACCTATTTAAAAATTAATCATTTATCCAAATACTGATCTATAATACGTCTATATAGGATCTAAAAACTAACTAAACACCTAGTAAAAAATAATAGGTACATATAATATTATATATACATGAACTATAATAGAACTAAGATGGTATAACTGGCAAGGTATCATAGGTCTAGGAATCTCTATAACTTTAACTGCTGTTTATTATCGTGTATAATGATGTTGGAATAATCAACATGTTTTATTTTATGTTATCGGATTGGAACTTGGAACATTTAGATCAGTTGAATCGTTCATCGAAATAGTTTTAATTTAAAGTAATACGCACGCAATAAGTAAATACAGTGAGTTCCGCTTAATGTAATCGCGTTGGTTCAGATATTTTGATTCTATTAACCGGTTGTTTCCATGAAACATTTTTTTTATTGATGAATTTATACATATATGTATGTTTAAAATTAGATCAAAACAAAATAAATTTAAAATAACGTAAAGTAAAGAAACTATTTATTTTTGATTGTACTTTAGAATCTACTAATTTAATTTTCATATTAGCCTGAAGTTAAAATCCATATTCAGTTAATATGATATATACATGATTTTTAATTATTTATAAATAAATAAATAACAATGCATATTGAACCTATAACTTTTGGAACAACTGAAAAGTATCGTTTTCGACATATTTTTGAATAGCTCCTTTTAACTTTTTCAAAACAATCCTTTTTTTCTTATTAGTGAAGGTTTGAAATACCATTAAAACGATAAGAATGTTCTTAAAATGATTCAATTATCCGGTATTTGGTGATTCTAATAAAAAGTTAATTTAACATTAGTAACATAAGAACTGGTTTGGGCTTTTCAATTTTGATTCCAATAAACGGTTGATTCTATAAACCAGTAATCACAGTAAGCGAAACTCACTGAATATAATATACGTAAAATGTAGATCTATTAACATAGATTGCACTAACCATCTTCATGAGGCGCTTGCAAACCTGAATACTCCTTATCCAACACCGGCAGTATGGAAGCTAATTCTTTGCACTTGGCTGTCGCGTATTCCGCGGCAGTAATTTTTTTGGACTTCTGGCACGTCTGTAAAAAAAATATAAATTGTTTAAACATAATACTTGTAAATTTATGATACGTTGCGATTTGTAATGAATCAAAACAAGGTTGGACCATTGATTCTCAACTTTTTTTTAAAATAATTACGACACTCAAATTAGATAGGTATTAAGTTTTACAGCGATCATCCAAAAAATTTCACGTCTCTGCGACGTGTATCGATAAACTAAAAATAAGTGGTTTAAATCTTTTGTATAAATAACTAAATATAATTAGTTTATAAGGCCTATTTCGATAATCACAAGTTTAAACTAAAATATATAAATAAACGTATCTTTATAATACACCTTGTCGTCTTTGCAGAGAACGGCTTCTTGTTTGGGTCCCTCGCATCCCTCGTTCGTGTTTATCGGTTTCGGATTGTTGCACGTCCTCGTCCTAGACCTAAAACCTACAAACGTGGTATGTCGTTGGAGTGCATTGTTGTTACGTGACGATGAAAAAAAAAGTGTGAAAAAATAAATAAACAAAAAAAAACCACATACCTTTTGACTTATGTATACACCCTGACGTACATTCGTGCACCTTCCACTGACTCCATCCACCTTTTATGATCTTTTTGGGTTTTTTTGGTTTGCCTTTAACGCATTTTCCCGCTTCGCACCACTGCGTTCGAAAAAAAAATCGACAACAATAGGTTCAATCTCGGGAAACCCGTAAAAAGCTTTTTCAATTTAAAGTGGATTAAAAAAGTGTTCGCGTCAAATCGGTTGATCGAATTAAGCCAAACTATATATTATTATTATATGTACAACAACCTATATTTCCTTCTCTGGTCATACTATGCGCAATATAACATACACTTCATGATTTGCAAGAAAAAAAACTATTTGTACGCCGTTACAGTAACCATTGTTTAACAGTACTTATATAGAACTCGATTATCTCAATTTATCTATAGATAAATGTCAAGTTATTTTCTAATCGTATCTTATTTTATTTTTACTTTTAATTTTATAACATATTTAGTTTTGTATGTTTTCGAAAAAATATAATTGTTATTTAACCAGGTCACTAGGGTTCCTTAAAGGGATTCAATACCAACGATATTTTTCTTTGTTTAACACACGCGGAGCATAGCAATTAGACGTGTTATTTATAATAAAAAATAAAATAAACCTAAAATAGATTCTTCCCTCAAAATTTAAATGATTTTCTCTTATATTATTATAGTAGATATTTATGCATGTGTTTGGTTGGTCTATATTTTTTTCAATGGCTATCAACAGTGTTGTTTCAAAGTCAAAAATATACAAAAAAAAAAAAACCATGGATGTCAACATTAAAACTAAGCATTTAAGATTTAAAATTATAGTTATATGCCATACATTTCCATAACACTTTGCTAGATTTTATAGAAAAAAAAATCACAAAAAATAAGCAAATTATTTAAGTCTTACACCTTTGTTGAAAATGATTATATATTTTATAAAATAAAAATGTTAATATAAATATGTTTAGTACCTATAGCGGAAATATAATATACCTAATTTAAAAGATAATATACTTTATAAGTATAGTATAATATTTCGTATGGCATGAATATTAATTATTTCTATAGCAATACTAAATTTAGTAATTATACATATAATATATAATTTACTATATATTGGTATTTTAAACGGCATGACTGGGAAAAAATCATAATTTTCTGAAATATTTTATTTGAACCTAAGAAAGCAATTTTAAAAATATAAGAACACGGTTACGCTTTTTAATTTGTTTTAATGTATTTGTTCATGTATTTATTAGATAAAAAAAATAATAATAATAATCAAAATCTGTAAATATTATAGATATTTATATATTATAAATGTATGTGCTTAACATATATTGCAGTAAATCAGTATGTTATTTACCTAATTCTAATATATATATATCTTTTTATCATCATAAATACATAAACCAAATGTCCACTCTCAAAATATATCACTGACATTTAGTAATAGCGTATAGGACGTGTTTTCACGCATGGCGGGCTATTTTGTTTTAAATTGTAAACAACGGGTGTTCGACCTATAATTACCAACATTGTTTAATAGCGTCTGGAAAACAGAGCAAGAAAGAGAAAGAGATAGATAGAGAGAGAAAAACACTTTTAAAATGACATATTATCACGTGCTGTGCATAAATATGTATAAGTATAAATATAAATATAATAATGCACGTATAATTACCGAGCTGGGTCCGCACGTGGTTCCTTCTAACGCTGGCCCTGCAAAATAATACCCAGGTCGATTTGGCGTTTCACATTGTAAATTTTCACATATATCCTACGAAAAAAAACCATAAAATTAACCACAGCGTTTGGACCAGAATATTGTCAACTAATATGCGTTTCACGCGTATACTTAACGTGAATCAGCTATATTATTATTAAAATTATATATATTTTTAATAAATAAAAAATTCCGATTATTAATTGAGGATCTATTAATTCGTGAATTATGTATTATATTTTAACTAACTGTCAGCCGTAGCAGTGTTCGTGTTTTCTCATAAAAATGTGTTCGATTTATCAATACCAAAATGTTATTGGATAACGTGACGGTAAACAAATGTTTTCAAAGAATAGTAGATATATTACTATATAATTTATAATGTATTCATAGTAATTTGATTGATCCACTATTATTTACCAAATAATTTTTATCGATTTGTACTATTTAATATACTTTTTATCGTATGGTTATCGTTACTGCTTTGATTTTAATTTTAATATTAAAATTTTAATCTTAATTTTTTTTATATTATCAGAAAATTTTTCGTAATAAACCGATATACAATTATTGTTATCAGTTTTTGTACAACCAATAATTTAGTTTATTTTTTATCAACATTTAAAGTTTAGGTGAGCGGAGGGAATATTTATATTGTGTATTAAAAATGCACTGGGTATATATCCAACAGGCATACAGATATAGGATATACTATTTACTCTTCGTTTCTAAAGCACTAAATGCTTGTATTTAATAATATACATACCTGCAACATTTAATGTTTACATACCGATTACTGACATTTTAAAAAGTCATTGTGTCATAGAAAATAAAACTAAAAACGAAAATAACTGAATCCATTTGATAGAGTATAAAACCTAAATTAAATATTTTAAAATTTAAACTGCCTATTTAATTATTTATACCGACGTTAAATAATATTGACAGACATGAACAAAAGTAGGTACAAATGTGTATGCGTATAGGTAAGTTAGGTATAAGATATACCTATGTACTCTCGAACTGAATTTTTGCAGAAAATATAATAACAACGCAGGAAAACACAATCAAAGTAATACTCTCGGGTAATGATGACGTATAAAACGTGCATAAACGAAAAGTTACAAATGTCGTTCAACAACATAATCAAGCTTTTTAGAAAGACCAGCATTGTAGATTTTTTTTTTAATAATGGAGATATTTACAATATATACTTATAATAGCATAATAAATAAATTTGATTAGTTTACTAGAGAAAAGAAAACATGTTAATGAATAGTATGATGATATTAAAGACATAACGAATGTTATACATAAATTAAAAAAATATATATGTACGAATCATTAGATGTATTAGAGTAATACAAGAAAACAATATTATCTTATCTTGGATGTGTATTTTAGATCTGCTAGTGTAAAACCGGATGACGCTCACCCTCTTGCTTAATCTGGTAATAGGAAAAACGAATGTAAGCAAACCGTTTCCCTGCCAAAGCCCTGTGTGACGTCTAGATAGGGGAAACATTTGTTCATAATCTTTTATATAACAATGGAATTATCAACAGTAAACACTATACATAATATTATGTGTAAACAAAAAGAGTTATAAGGTGTTTTAATACAAAACATTTCAATGAATAAAAAGTATAATGATACGAATAATATTGTAAGTATATATATATTAATAACTATAGCTGATTTTTTTTGACGAGCATAGGTGAGCATTAGGTGTACAATAAATTAGAAAAAGCTTAAATAATTTGTTTCACGACCTCTTAAGGAATATCATCTACACACAACACAATTCGTGTTCATTTATTTTTATTTATACATTACGCTTTGTTGGATAAATAGAACAAATGGATAATATTATTGTATATTTATAAATTAATGTAAAATGATTAGAAACAAAAACGATTTTTACGTCTAAGCTGCAGAATGTAAAGTTGTCGTTAAGATAACGGGAACAGCAGTATGTACACCGAAAATCTTATTTTTCCTAGCGGCGTATCACTCTACTTTTGTTTCCGGTACAGTAAGCAGGTATACGTTGTGTGGGGGTGAGCTGGAGACTATAAACATATCATACTCGGCGTGTTTGTTAAACGAGGTGTTATTGCATGGCCGTTGTCGTGACGACAAACTTACTTCTGGCTGCTGTCGCGAGGAGTCCAAATTCGTTTCGGTGTTCATTACCCGAGCGTCGTTGTCCAATAACAACAGTTCGCATTGCTTTTTTGCGTCCCACGCTTGGCCAGGCTTGTCGGCGAATTTGTTGTGATTCAACTTTTGGACCGTGGTCAATTGTCGACTACTGGACTGCTTGAAGAGACATTCAAAATTGCTGGAGCAAAAAAAAATGTCGACAGAAAATTATATTACGGTGGCCCGGCGTAGAATGATATAATAATAATAATAATAATAATAATAGTAATAATGTGTATAGTATACCCCAGAAAGTCTACAGTGCAGTGTTGTATATAAATGTTGTACATTTTAATAAGTGTCAGATAAATGCGAAGTCGTTCGGAAAATCGCGAGCAATTATTATTCGTTTCGAGTGAACGAAATAAAAAGACCACCACAGTTATATTATTATAACGCGGAATAATAATAATTAAGTAGTTTGCGTATACCAAATTATTAGAATATTTGCATTGTACTCGAAAATGGTTTTTTCGCTTTTCCCAAAATATTTTAAGAGTGTTAAAGTTATATATTTTTCTCGCTTAATTTTTTAGGTTATATACATTTATAGAATTGGAAATTGAACTGTTTATGAAATCATAATGAATTTAATATTTGAATACGATAATATAATATTGATGAATTATATCGAATTGCAATTAGATATAATATGTGTCTATAACAATATAGTTTTGTTAAAACGTTAGTAGTATAATAATATCGCTCAATTATAAACGAAATAAATTAAAATACTTTTTATTATTTTTTTAAATAATACATTTATTATATCTATCTAACATTAGCGTTTAGAGTCTAGACATTATTTTTGATTAATATTCTCTTTGAATTATTTGATACCAAAACGGCTATATTTGACGACTTATCTTAAAACTCTGAAAGAGTTTATTCAAGTTTAAAGTAAATAATTGTGAATACAATTATTTAAAGGTTACGTTTTGAATAAACATAAAAATGTTTTGATCTTTTTAATTTTATAAATTAATAAGATGTTTTATATTAATAAATAAAAATACCTTATTAACTATTTTTTATTTGTGAGTTTGTTAATAACATGCGTAATCTAAACAAATCTTTAAACCTAATTCAGCTTAAGCTAAACAAAGTTAAAGTTAGTTGATTGGCATACATAAAAATAAATTGTAATGTATTATTCAATCATTTACGTACCTACTTATCTAATTGTATGTGCATTTATAAAAATACTGTTCGTATTTTATTTATCATACGTGTATAAAACATGATTATTACCAATAAGCGACAAAAATAATATATGCACCGTGGTAAATCGTAAATATGATTGAATTAAAATAACAGATTAATTGTTTTACTTGATGTTTGCAGCAACACGTGCACTGCATTCTGACCATAACAATTCTCCGGTTATCCCTCTCGACGGTGACATGATAAATCCTTCTTTTGGACAATCGTTCGTATTGCCATCGTGATGCATACCTAAACTGTAGAAAAAAATGGTTTTAAAAATCGAATGTATCCACTTAATGTTTTTATATTATTTTATATTAATTTATAGATTACATTTAATATAGTAAAATCTCTAAATGTCGGCTATGTGTTCGGAAACTTTAGAAAGGTTGAAAGAGTGAAAAAATTTCTGCTGTGATGAGAAGCATCAGCTATTGGAAAAAATTAAAAAGAAATCTGTAAAATTAAGTTTTAGCGTAGAAAATAATTGAAAAAGGAGAAAGTAGGTAACCGCTTTACAATCAGTTATTGTTTTTGCTTACGACGGCAGAGTAAGTGTCCAGTAAACTTCGTCATTGAGAGGTAGTTACTGCAATGCATATGTTAAATTTGAATATTAATGATAAATTATTGGATATGGAAAATGATTCAGTGCGAATACCGTCTGTTAATCTATATTTTATGATAAATTTCTATTGTTATTAAAGTAATTAGTTTTAGTATCAGTAATGTAGTAAATTGTATTAACTATTAATTTTAGGAATTATAACTTTTTAAGTTTTAAATTTTCGATTCACAAAGCTAACTGCAGCATGGAATTACTACGACGTTCTGCTTTTTTCTTATGATAGGCGACCATTGATTATGGTGGAATGGTGTTAAATCTTTTATTTAAAAATAAATTTGGAATATAATGCATTTTACCATGTTATTATACAAAAAATAATAAACATTTAATTAAAATAATATGAAATAAATAATTTATTTAAATTGAAAATTAATTTATAATCTACATAAAACATGTTTATAATCAAATTATATTTGTAATACATATTTTTAAAATCACAGTTAAGTGATGTGCTTGCTTTATAATATAGTAATTCATTATTTTGTAAATTATGAGAAGCTTTTTATGTGTTAAAAATTAAAGGTTTTTTTTTTTTAAATCACATTTATATAAATATAATATAATACACATTCAATGTTATTTGGAATATTCTTCTCGCTTTCTTCTTGCTTACAGTTTATTGTTCAATATTTTGTATTAAATAAAAGTTGTAAGCACCAATCAAAAAACAATAAAGTACTGATTTATTTATTTATAAATAATTGAATTAAATTAGTTTGCTCCTTTTTTGGACAATTATAACTATATCTTATTATATTGTATAAATATTTTTTATTGTATTTTTTATCAAAGCTGTTTAATTAAGGTGAAAAAAAAAAAATATATAAAAATACATACATTAATTAATGTATTAGTCATTTGAGCATCCTTGAAAAACCATTAGCACTCACGATGAATCGCTAATCTAGACTACATTTAGTCTGAATTCATTTTGACTATCAAGATTCTACCGTAGTATAAAGACTATAAACATGTGCTATTTTATTATCATATAATAATTATACAGATCATTATAACCGATTTGAATCATCTTTTACTGTTGTCCGAAAATTAGGCCATTATTGAGGAATGTTTTATGAGGTCTGCTTTAAGAGAGTTTTAACTGTTTTAACGACATAGTTAGAGGATTGTTTCACTAACTCGTATAATCAAAAATTCACAAACAGTAAATTAATCAAGGTGGACAGATAAATAATAAATATTAGGGAATATAAATGCATTTATCGTTATCAAAATACAAACTTATGAATAATACTGAATCAAAATCATAAAGTTGTTAGGATTTAACTAATTTTAAATGGATATAATGTAAATTGGTAAAATATTGATTTCATTGTTAATACAAAAGTTTTATTTTTATAATAATTAACAGTTCCCAATTAGCATTCGTCGTGTGTACACTGGTTTGTCGCACTCAGTCCGGTTTTATTTTATTCTGTTTAATATTGGACTAAAAGGTTTAAAGGTCCAATATTATACTTTTAATAATCGTCTGCGTTATTATTTAACTCAGGATATACAATTTACACTGCGTATACATTTTTTTTGAAACCATTTTTTTTTTATAAAAATATAATTATTATTATTATAACGCCGTGTCGCTGTCTAACGTCGTTACCTACTATTTTGTTATCTCACGCCAACTCGCTTTGGATTTCCTTATTGCATGCCACCGCCCATCTTAGTGGGTGCTACGTCTATACTGAATAACAATTACGCCACACTCCAAGTCCAAAAATATAAATTTAAGTTTAATCATCATAACAACAATAACATAATAATTATATAGTCTGCTTGCCTAAACAATTTTAAACTCTATCAATATTAGTAACTTGGTGGGTTATTAAGTCAATACTGTAATGTAATATTTTCCATCGGACAATTGTACACTGGTTCCGCCAAAAAATAAAAGTAAAAATAAAACAACCATTCCTTTTCTTCCAAAAAAAAAAAATGTATTGCCAATAGTAAACAACAAACATTTTTTTTTGCAACAAAATATATCACTAAAGTTTTATTTCAAAATATACTAGTGCACTAATGCATACGTCTTCATTGCACGCATCCCTCTGGATTTTCCCAATAAAATTCTGATGGGGGTATCAAATGTCAGTATCAATTCTCCTCCACCAATATTTGTAAGAAGAATTATTAACTATACGGACCTTTGCACAAACTTTATTGAACTAATCAGAATACATCATTTTTTCTACAAATCTTCGATTGATAACCTTAAAATAATGAAATTAAACCCAGTAACATACAGAATACTAGGTAGTTAATTTACTAAAGGAACATATTTTATTACATGTGGTGACTATAATGCCAAGGACTACAGCTGGGGCTATCGTACTAATAATCCTAAAGGTTTGGTACTCTACGATTTTACTAATGTTATGGGATTTACAATTCTTACGTCTCCCTGACCAACATACTAGCGCTCTACGCTATGCAACAACCGTATATACTTAACATTTTTGTTTCTAATACTCCACGTAATTTGTTCTTTACAACTACAAATCTTTTAGAACTTAGCTTAGATCACTTAGCAATACTTCTGTCTGTCAGCGCTCCTACCGTGTTCCTGCCTTCTACACCAAAACTTTTCTCTTTTTAATTGATAGGCATACATTTCATGACTTGGTAGATCAAAATATCAAATTAAATGTTAGTCTTAAATATACTCAAGAAATTGATGAAACTATTAATAATCTAACTAATAGTAGCCAAACTGTAGCATGTGATTCTTATCCTACAAAAATAGAATATTCAAACGTCACTTCTTTGGTTCACTATACATTCGTCTCTTATATCCAAAAATCAAAACGCAGTCAGAGCCCTGTATTTATGCTCATATCTTCCATCTTTTAAACATATCATTAACAATCCAGCAAACTCGTTGAAAAAAATACTTGCTAAACACAAAAAACAATTCTTCGTTAGCTATCTCTCTAATTTATCACCTAATAATGGTAGCCTTTAGAATTTGACAAAAAAGGCATTAAAATATAAAGCTCCACTCGTTCTTGTAATAAAACCCGTCGGTGGATTTACATCTACTGATGCCGAAAAAACCGATCAGTCCAAAAAACATCGCATTCAAACTTACACGGAAGCGAATGTATGCTTCATGTCCAAGGCCAACTAGAAAAGTTTCTTTTTTGATTAATTTTGCGTGACACTTTGTTTGAAATTTGCAAACAGGAATGGTCGCGCATAAATGTATTTTGTTGTTGTTGGACTTCGTTCTATATTAATAGTAATTCATTAGTAAGTCATCCAAGAAGATCGTGGCATCCGATATAGTAGTATATTAGTATATAATATTATACGTAATCTACACATAAACACAAATGAAAAAACAAATTTTCCGTAGAAATATCGTCGTAGAATGTTTATTAATTTCATGCCTCGAAGGACTGACAAAATATGATCCAATGATTAATTTCTTCCGACTAGTAAATCGACAAAAAATTAAATATTATTTTACATTACGGAAATACAAGCATCGGCTGCGATGCGCGATATTATTATCATTACTATTATCGTAATACTTTGTCATTTCGTTGATGTCAACACAGTTGACGTAAAATGTTTGGAATACCGGCAAAAAATATGTCGGTAGATAATTACAATAATATAGTGCGGCGCATAAATGATTAATTCATAAATAAAATCAGTGTTTACTGTTTAGCCAACTAATAGACATTCAGAATTTGTTTCCTTACTTCTTGTAAAGATTTTATAGAGCTTATCATTATCGTCTTAGTAAACCAACAAATCTGCAGATATTGTGATACCCGACCTATATACTGTTATAGTACCTATAAATCTTGATTTGACACGAACCTACACGATGTCGGGTACCGACTTCCGAGTGGCACTTTAAACGTAACTACTGCGCAGGATCACGGGTGGGTTTCGACAATTAAGGCATCGTTTCGAACATCAAATAAACATTCGAACGCAACGTAAACATTCCGGTGTTATTTTATAAAGTGGTATAGGGTCACGTTGAGACCTGCATACGAAACGTTTGAAATAATATCGACGAAAATAATATAGCGAAGGGACTAAAATAATAGGCATCATATAAATTATGGTTACACTACACAAAAAAAAATGTCTGGGACGGGATCACGTCAATTCTGTGAACTCGAACTATACTCATATACTATAGTATATTGTTATAAAAAAAAAATATCGACATAATATTAAATACCTACAGTGGTATAATTTGGTCATATTTGATATTTGTGAGAAGGAGAATGGCATTTTTGAACATTTTACATATTATCACCTCCCCCACCCCAAAAAAAGAATCTTCACTTTTCAATTTAACTATTGTGATATGTATATAGTATAGTACAGTATATATAGATAAGTACATGTATAAAATATGTATAAACACATGCAAATAAATAATATTTAAATATTCACCTACAATTGATAGAGTTATACATTATTCAACGTCGTTCAGCGATAAAATAATATATTCGATCGTTCAGTAGCTTATTTTTATTTTGTATCACAATACAATGTAATATGTTTATACAAAAATACTTAATATGAAATAGTATCATCTTAGTAATGTAAGAATTGTTATCATAGGGGATTCTGTTTTTTTTTATTATTTTTATAAAAAAATACTTAAGCAGTGTTAAATAATTATATAAAGATCTTGTCTTTTAAAAAAAAAAAAAAATCACACCCAAATCCTCCTCCCTTCGTAATTACACCGACATTGAAGACCTATAAATACGGTCGTATTTTACTTCACCACATAGTGTCGCAACTAGCGGTGGTGCTGCAGGTGAATTACACACTCAAAGAGGCCTTATCATGAGAGTAGCCCAAAGTAAACTATATTAATAATAAATATAAAATTTAACCTGTACCTAAGCCCTCAATACCTAGTAGCGGCACCCTGGCTCCACTACGTTTTTGCGTCTTTAAAATCCAACGTGATAAAAAGTCGTGGGTCATAAAAAAGTATCATCGACGATGTGTATTCGTCGCCGCCTTTCGAGTGAACCTCAAAAACATTAAAGGCAAATCTTTAATACGATGTTGTATATGTTTTTAACAGTAATTAATTATTCACGGGACCTTCGGTCTTTGACAACGCGTAATATATGTATAAACTGCGAGGGGTTCGTATTTTCTCTCTTTCCTTGTCGTTGGATCGATGTGATGAGAACACGATGAGAGTTATTACGATGACGATGTAAGCGGTACAAAATGATTAAATTTTCATTTAATCCACTTTGTACTACTGAAAATGGTTTTCAACCGACATGTGAAACACGGTGCGTTTTCGAGGGTTTTCTTTCTGTCTCGCGTATAATAATAAAAATAAGGCACATCTTTGATCAAAAACCCTTTAAATAAAAACATAATTAAAGATACCTGTGTCCTATTTCGTGTGCCAATATGTATACGGAAGTAAAGCCTGCCGACGGGTACGGTTTTCCAAGAGCATCTGTAGAACCAAACTCAGCGATAATACATGAATATTTCTCCGAACAGATACCGCCCACGGTAGCCAGACCTGCAAAATAACAATATAATAACATTATTGTCTGAGAAAACGATTGGGATATAGTAAGTTATAGAGTAATTTTCTCATAACAGCAAGTATAATTATTTCGTATTTAGATTATGCTAATTATTAATGTATATATTACTTGCTGTCGTTCGGAATTTGACCTAATGTATAATATTGGAAAATGTAAATGAGAAAATTTAATATTATGTAGTATGCAGGCCAATGTGGGCTTCGGAAAAGGTCCTTAAAACTAACAAATACTGTTCCATATTTTAATTTTAATTATATTTTTCCTTATACAAATGTATCAGTTGTGTTAGTAGCCCTATAATTACTATTTTTTTTTTTTTTATTAAATATATCCGTACTTAAGCTACATTATTATATGTCAACTACTATAAAGAAATTTAGATTAAATGTTAGGTGTATACATTTTTAAAATTTTGAAACTTATAATATGGAATATAACATTTTGAACGGCTTTAATTAGGGAATATGAAAGAATTGTTAGAGAAAATATATAAAGGAGAAGTAGAAACCTGATGGTTATTTATAATAGTTTTTTACTCACCCATGGTAGAGCCACTCCAGTGTCCATTTTCCATTGAATAAAAGTCTAAACTGAAAATAAAGTCCATAATTCTTTATAATTTTTCGTTATAACCGTGATTATTATGTGGTAGTCTTATTTGATTTGCACAATAGAATTATTATAATCATATTGTACTGTTTAAGTGCTACAATACACGTACGAATATCTACATTTGATTGAAAATGAAAATACCTAATCTAACAGTAGTAATAATAGTTTTTATAATTACGCATCCCATTTGTGGATAACTATTTAATAAATCATTAAATGTTTAAATAAATATCGTTCAAAAATCAATGTTAAACTTTATAAAAATTATACTCCTCAGACCTCGATAAGGTTTTATCGTTTTGGATATAATTGTCATATTCATTTCTACCCAAAAACAAAATAACTATCTTTTGTAGTCAAACTGAAAGTTTTGGCCTTCATTTTACGCAAAAACAAAAACTTGTCATTTTAGTTCTCTTTTAATTAAAACGATATGAGCAATTTCATATTACTCGTAAGTCATCATAAGGGGACAGCTCTCATAGACTTCCAAAAATTGTATTCTTAAAATAATAAATGTATTAATAATTGTATTAAGATACATTTTTTATGATGTCGTTTTTTTGTAATTTTAGATTCTAAGCACATCGATGAGTACATTGATTTTAGAATGATGTATTTTTTTTTGTGTATGTATATACACTTTAAGCAAGTTAAAAAATAATTCAACATTAAGTGTTGAGAATGATTTTTGATAGAAAATCGTGTCTAGTTTATATTTTAGAGAATTTAATATTAAATATGTCAAGTATTTTTGTTAGTTTTTATTTATTTAATTGGAAATTATTCTCAAAACCACTTTTCGACAAAATTGGTTTAGTTTTTTTTTTTAACTTATAAACAATTAATCCTAAATACTTTAAATATTAATTAAATATATATTTAAAAATTATATATATTGGTCATCACATTTTTAATTTTTTAACCTTTTAAGCTATTATAGATTTGCGAAAGTATCGAATTTTTTCAATTATTGTCGATAAAAAATTGTTTGCTTGGTCAAAAATCTAGATAATATACAAAACGTATCATAAACCGTTTATAGTAAGTAAATTTAAAAAATATCAAAAATATATAGTCACAATATTAGATTCTGAACGGAGTGATGAATGTATTGATTTTACAATGATGTGTGTTTTTTTTTTTATTTTTGTGTCTGTCATCACTTGTCATCTACACAAGTAATAATGCTTCGATTTTTGACTTCAGCCCCTCTTTGAAAAGGAAAATTTATCTAGTTGGTACTTTGGGGGGTCAAAAGTAAAAAATGTCCAATAGTTTTCAAAAGCGTCGGAAAAAACCCTGAAAAAAATACGGAAAAACGGGAATTTTTACGCATAACCACTTTTTGACAAAATTGATTTTTTGATTTTGCTGTTACTCAAAAACAAATCATTGTTTATACTTGAAATTTTCACCAAATGTTTATATTAGCGTTATCTATTTACCATTAAATTTTAAAAATATTTAGAATTTTTTCAAGCTACTTATAAACAATTGAAATTTTTGACTTTTTTAAGTTTTTTTTCTTAAAATGCCGATAAAAAAAATTTGGCTATCCAAAAAATCTTTAAAATTTAATACAAGGTTTATTATAAGATGACCTTATCGTAGTAAAAAAAAAACCAAAAATCGTTAGTGACAATTTTTGTTTATAAGCATTTAAAGTTCAAATATATACGAAATATATTAAAGTCGCGAAAATTTGAAAGGAATTTTGAAATTCATAAAATTTTTGTGATTTATACTTAAGGAATCCAATACAAGGTATAAGTTATAATAATTTAATATACCTAACTAATTATCATTGACTGACAAATCATTTCCGTTCAGAATTGTTTTTCATATACAATGATATTCGTCATTGCATTTAAATTTAATACATCCACACGACCTACTCTGCATCTCTACTATACAGCAGAGCGGTACCCACTTGCCCACTTTTATTTTTTTTTTTTAAGTTTCCATTTTTATAATTTTGTCAATTTTTTTCGAAAAAAATATGTATACCGATCGTTTTATAAGTTTACGCGTACGTTTACTATTATATAATGTTTACCCCGAAATATAGAGTCCGATATCCCATTGTTCTTGTTTTCTATATTTCTTGTTGAACGCACAAAACGAATCTAACAATAAACTCCTCTCACCACCGTAATGTGGCAAGTCAGTAGGTTGTGTTTTGAACATTTCCAATTTTACCAAGACGATTTCAATTTTTTTTCCCAAGCTCGGATGGTGGTACAGTACTTGAACCTGAAGGAAAAAATATAGTTATTTTATAAAACCATTTCAAAAACCAAACGGAATCAAAACATACAATGTTATTAATACTGGACTCGTGATATTTTGATATCAAATTGTTATTTTCCATAAAGACTTGTTGACGCGAGTATTGTAATGTTAAATAGAATATTAATTTATATTATTTATTTATAGTATTTTATTCGTAAAGAAGTGCTATTTAAAGTTATATTATTTTAAAATACCTATATGTCCTATAAATGTATTATATTCAAACAGATAAGTAAAAATATGAATTAGGTTAATAGCCAATAGGTTAAGTTTAAACTTCTCATTTATCATTTTAGTAAACCAATATAATAACTGTTAATTTAATTCCCTATTGAAACTTTATATCACTATGGTATATTTTTATCGGTTCACTTTTTTTGTTTTGTTTTATCCTGTAAAATCTTGTAAGACTCATAATTAATATAGCTTAAACTAACAAACCGACTAATTAATATTAAATATAAATAGTTGATAGACGTTATCATATTGATATTTTTTCATTTAACTTTTAATTTGTTTAATGAAAATACTAATAAGGTTTACTCTAGCCTTAATGAAAAAAAAACAAATGAAATTCTGTTGAAAATATTTAAATAATCTAAAAAAAAGTTCTTACAAATAAACGATTTCGTTTACCTTAAGAAAGTTTTTGTGATATAATTTTTATAATTAAAAAAAAAATACAATAAAGAAAATATATTATTATGTTTATTAATATAGGGAGTATTAATATTTTTTTTATTTAATTTAAAAAATTGATTAAAAAAAATTGATTAAATATTAGTATTTTGACAAATTAGAGAATGAAAATATTTACTCCTGTAATATAAAATTTCAATTATTGATAAATATTTAAAAAAATTATTTTGATGTATATTTTGCTTATAGTTTAGTATAGCTCTATACTGGTGATATTGGGTACGACTTGGGGTGATCTTCAACTTAAAATGATGTAACGTGTACCTACAAGAGTAACAATTATCTTTTAAGTATTGTACCATGATGTATAAATGCTGCATATTGTAACGTCTTAAAAACAACGAACTTGTAACGCGTAGTATGAATACTTTGTTTAAATAATTTTACTTGTCTAAAAGCGATTCTTATAATATTTTATAACAAGCGTGTATAATTTTTACGAGAAACATCAATGTTAAAATATAATTGTCGATTTAAGTCACCGCTGCAAGACTTAACTGTATTTGACGTTTTAATATTCAAGGCAATTCACTAGGCTTGCTCACTCACCATTTACTCATTATTAATGAATCTATTTAATCTTTGATTTTCTTAATTTTACCATTCTTCGATGAATCTTTTTTTAATTTTACTTTTATAGCATTAGACTTTAATTACACTGCGGTTTGAAATTTAATTATATACACCCTAAACTAATACATCAGTATTATTACCTTAAAAACATCTAAGTTTCTAATTGCTGTTATAATAGTTATTAAAATAAATATATTTATTTATAAAAATCAAGATTTGGACTAGTTGTATTAAGTATTGAAATTTATCAATATCGTCTACTAATAACATCATAATATTGTCATTGTACTTCCATGTTGTCAATGATGTTTTAATAAAAAACATATACTCACAGCATTGACGTAGGCGAGAATCATGTCGGCGAGGTGTTCGTCGTCGTGTTTAAAGTACTCCAAAAATGTTTTATACGCAGGTTCGTCAAAATAGAGCGCCGTCTCCAATACGGGTATTGCCGTTTCCGCCGCCACCGCTGCGGCCGTTCCATCCTCGTCGTAGTTCGTGTCTTCCACCTGCACGGCAAAATATTTAATTAAAATCTTGGGCGGAGTTAAACGGACAGACGGGGAAAGAGAAAACGCGACGACAACGACAATGGCAAAACAAAAAAACCTCACTAATTTTTATACTCACGAAAATGTCTGGTGACATGAAAGCATAGTTTTCGCCGGGTCTTCGCAATACGTCTGCAGACAAGAGAAAAAATAAATAAATACAATTCGTCAAGAAGAATATATTGTATTAAAGTACTAAATGTCGTCAGCGCCGAAAGTAGAACGCGAATTATAGAACTTAAAGTTTTTCCCTTTTTCTTGTTTATTTTTTTTTTTTTTTCATGAACGTTTCGTGTCTTCAGCAGTCTTATCACGCCCTGCTGTTATAGTTATATGTAAGCTACAACTATAATATAATAATATAATAATATAAAGTATAGGAAGATACGTTAAAAACATAAAGAAACTTATATCGTCACGACTTGGACGCTGCCTATACAGCATGGACATTATTAGATCATAGTCTTTGAACGTTAACTCCTCCCATAATTTAAGTTTATTATAAAATTGTTGGGTACAGCTCACGGTTGCAGTTGAGCGAAATTAATAACGATTTTAAATTCATAAGTTTCCTTTCAAAATACAGGAGAATTATTACACAATTATAAAAAACTCATGTACATTTTTTCCATATATCAATTGGTTATCAAGTATATTATGTATGTTAAAAAATGTAATAGTAAATTTTATATTTTTCATACGAATGCATTATATTAAATATTATATTATATGTATGATATACAGTTAATGGATGATTTTTTCTAACTAATCATTTTCATACATCGTAAAAATAAATTCATATACTGAATGGTATAGTTAATATCTTATAAGTATAATACTATTATACTAATAATAATTATTATAACTATAAATTATATTGTAAATAAATACTTAGAATTTTCACTACTATATGACTATATTAAAATGTTATTCCTCTCGAATGGAAAAATCTTTCAGTCTTACAATTCTGTTTCAAAAAAAAAAAAAAAAAATGTATGATTACATACAATTCCTCAATCCCTCACCATTAACTTTCCAAAATTGTTTGGGCTAAATCATCAATACAATAATTCTCCATATTGGTTTTAAAATTTTAAAATATATGATATTTACATGTTATCTTTTCCTTTAATTTTTCATTTTAACTATTAATTATATAATAATTTATGTTGGGATATCGATATTAAAAATAAATTAAGTATTGGCAAGCAAAATTATGAATTTATTATACATTTTGGTTGATGCGCAATTATGTTTTGTGATTTTAAAGTGAAAAAACTATAGTACTGTACACACTAAAACAGAATAAAATTATTATAAATGTTATATATTCATCCAGTTGGTAATAATGTAATATTCTCTAAATAGTTTTTGTACGTCTCAAATTTGAATTTGAGTCTTTTATGAGTACATGTAAGATACTAAGAAAACTGTAGGTACTTGGAACTTATGTAATTTGCGTGGGTGTATACTGGTACAACAATCACGCCCCCTAAAATTTAATTAAAATATTTATTGAAGAGAAACGTGTATAATCACATGCATGCATATAGCAAGAACTTTCGGAAATAAAGAATATAATACAATACATTTAAATTATTATAATAGTATTGTATTCGATGTATGTATGTATAATATGCCAATGTCCAATATATATACTTATAAATTATTCAAAGTCGACGTAATAATATATCTCAGACCAAAATTTCAGAAAAAATATGGTAACAACAATACGCTACAGTTTTGACGACGTTAAAATTGCATTTGTATTTCGTTTAGCGTATACGTTTAGAGACATTTCAGAATAACTGCGTGTGAAATACGTTTTTTTTAACACAATTTATGCACGTTATATGCTATATAAATATTAAAAAGTTTTTCAAAACACATTTATATGTGTATTGTGTATAATATATAGATATGTCAAAAACTTAACATCGATTCGATTTTTATATTCGCTCAAAAAGTTGCAAAAAATATATGCAGTAGGCAAAGTCCCGTTTTGTTTGTGTTTTCCCGAATTTACAGACCACTTTACTACAGCTGTACGATATTAACACGATATTCATTTATTTCTACTCCCGTGTTGTAGGTCGTTACGGCTTATACATATTTTGTACTGCATATCGTAACTAAATCTGAGTTATTATAAATTATAATATTACATTTTTAACGTTTGGCAAAATATAATCACGTACAAGTCACGAGTTGCCTGATAAGCGGTTATTTTTTTTTTCTAAATGATTCATAAATATAACTTTTTAAATAATGGATTTAGGAAATTTTGGATAAGTGATGAAATCTAACCTATACGGGCATTTAAAAAAATGTCCTAAAAAAGGTCAAATGTATGATGAAAAAATAATTTAAAGTGAGATTCAAGTCTATCAATTTTAAAAACGCCTATTTTACGGCTATGTTTGAATACCTATAGTTCTATAAGGTAACTGTCATAATTTTGCAAATTGTAGCTATTGCTCATATTTTACTATCGTCGTGTCATAAGTATGCTCTGCACGGAGCGAGCAAGGTAAACGCTTACGAACAATTCTAAATACTTTAGATTTTTGATTTATATTTATTAATAATAAATGTATATTTACAAAAAAAATTAATATATTCAAAAGCTACTCGATCGATTTTAATGAACATTTCAAATTGCTTTTAAAAATATGTAATTGTAGAGAATAGTTGAAAATATACCAAGTGCTTTAATAACAATCAATGACATGTGGATTGCCCATCTCAGTCGTATAAGTTCACAGAGCGAGGTACACTGACGTCAATTTACCCGTTTAACTGAAATAAATCTACGCAGCACTGTATTTTACATTTGCTTTTTTTCACAGCTGAAGTCGGGTTACACAGTCAGTTATATATAATTCAAAGAAAAATATACTTAATCAATGGAGCAAGCTTAACAAGTATACATATTTATTGAGTATTGGCGAGATCAAAGATTAGATTTATACTTATCTTGTGTTTAATAGGTATACAATACTGGATATTATATTATAGTTTTAATATATACAAAATTCATAAATAGCGGCTCTACTGCGTATATATATTACAATGAAATAAATACTTTTTTGTAAATACGAACAAGAATTTTTTATTTTTAAGTCTTCTAAAAAAATATTATTAATATAGCTAGTAAAATGTCTTTAAAAAAAGGTTATGTGAGATGATCTCCCATTGAATATGTCACTGGTTATACCGATGGACGGCATACTCACCGAATCCGTCGGTCCACGTGTGATTAATCGTCGGCGCTCGTTTCAAAATGAACGCGTTCTCACCATCATGGTCGCACCGGGATCGACATAGCCCGGCACTTATGGACTGCAGTTCGTACGTGACGTCCGGTAGGAAGACAATACCGTTCTGTAAACGATAATTGAGTGGGCACGATTTTATTAATATACATTGACGATTTTTATATTATTTTCGAATTTTGCAGTGACTTTTGCATGTCAAAAACACTGTTCAACATGGCACTCACTTTGGAGCTACCCGGACAGTAAGTAAACGCTGCAGTCACACCCGCGTCACCGGTGTGACTTATCCGGTGCATGTAATGACATCGTCTCGGCGATTTTTCCTGGTATGTCACCGACTCCGAATCGTCTCGTATTTTCCACACGAAATTGTCGCTGATCAAACGGTCGTTGGGTTCCAAGAACAAATTCACCGATCTATAATATGTATAATATGTATACAACAGGGGATACACGAGGGACAACACGATGAAATACATATTATATATACCATTTATTGGTACAAAAAAAAAACAATTAACCGGTAAACGTAATCGAGTTATAATTATATTCCCAAGTTATAATACAAACTTGACAAGTTTATCTATGTACTCAGAAGACTGTGGTATGCACCATAATACTAAAATGTATTAAAATCATTTTTCTTGTACACACAAATTTTAAATTTTATGTTGTGTGTAAAAAACGAGCAATTTAAATATAACAGTACTTCCCGCTTGTTCTATTAGTTGAATAACTTGAAAAAGTAGATAATAAAATGGTGGCATTCTTCACACTCAAGAATAGATATCATTGTTTTTGTACATTTTAGCAAATGTTCAATTCTTTTTTCGTTTATTTATGTATAAATAAATTAATAATGTATAATGTCTATATTAGGTTTGCAATTTTCATGCATATTTGAGAGGGAGATAAGATGTTTCGTTCTTTTCAATATCGCAATTATTATTCGTCGATGTTTAGTAAGTATTTACTCAAATGATATATTGTCGTGGTAGCGGAATCGTATCATTGTGGATTTCAAAACTTCACGGGACAAAACGTACTGCCGCAGAAAGCCACTCTCAAGTGGTCAAATTGGGTATAAAATAAGAGGAGAATATTTCTCAAGACGGACTCGAAAAAAACCCCACTTGAAGTTGAAAAGAAAGTTTTATTATACAGCACGCGATCAAAGTGACGCAAACCTATACATATATGTATGTAAGTACAACGACTTGCGGCTTTACGGGTGGCGGGGTAAAAGTAGAGTAAAAAAAAAGATCGTGACTAAGATGAAAATGTTTAGATAGGTGAATAAGGCCTATACATATATACAAGTTTCAGTGACGAGGAGTTTATATATATATATATATGCATAAACAAATTTATCGATGTTGTAAACATTGGCTCAAAATAAAAGTGGATCCATTAAGATAGTGTAATAATAATGAGGCACGCGAGATGACGGCATGATACGCGTGCGACTGGTATAGACGCAATGATAAAATGTATAAAAACTAAAAAAAATATTAAACATTAATTATTATTATTATGAAAAAAAAAGACGTAAAAAATAATGCGTCATACAGCATAGACGAGTGGGCTCGACTATTTACAATTTGACAGCGAAAAATGTTGTGTAAACGATCATAAACCAGAGTGACAATGATGATAGCTTCTCTAGGGAAAAATCATTATACTGCCCACTTTTCCCTTAACTTATAATATCTAAATCAGCATTTAAAATATATACATTATTATTATTATAGGTAGTACGCCTACGACGTCGAACCTATATAAATACACTAATACATAATATATTATATATAGATCGAAGGGATGATATTGATGTTTTTTAATCTCGGGTATTCCGTCGCATATTTGGGAGTAAAAACCCTATCTATTTATGACGGGCTAGCCATAAAACCGGACCCCTTGTCCAATTTCGGGTGGGTGGAATAAAAAACCACGATGAATAAATATAAATGTTTTTCCTCCTATATATATATAAATACACCGAAATGGGCCAATTTCATACACTGATACCTCCGAAATGGGCACTTTATCCTCACCGCATTGCTGTTAATATTTTTTCGATCCGTAACACTATTTTATAGTTGGTCTTCTTATAAATGAATATTGAAAAAATAAAAAATTGGTAGCAGTTATACCTAAAATATCAGAAAAATATTAAGTGATCGTATTTTGGAATATTTGCCATCTCTATTGTTGAACGCGCGTTGCAATTGTGTTTACTTGGTGAAAAACGATTTATTATAGCACAATTTGAAGAAAAGAAAACCGATTCGATTATAATCCAACCCAAATTTGAAAATTTTAGTTATATTACATTATGTATAAATACGTAAGAAAATCGGATTTTTCTCAAGACTTTGGAAAATAACGTTTAATATTACTTTTAAGTTTAAACATTAAACGAATATAAAATGATATATCCAACGAAATATAAGTACATTAAGTTTCGAAAAGTAGAGTTGCATACCGTTGACTCGAGGGTTATGCGTTATTATGGTGGCTGTCACTGCCACTCCTGATGAAGGCATAAATAAGATACATTTAATAATACATTGGTTCGATATTGAACGTATTTGTGTATAAAAGGAAATATCGAAAAATGTATACATTTTTTTTTTTATGATTATTAATAAAATATATGTACCTACCTAGGATAAAGGTCGCAATTTAAGAAACAAAATCAATATAACAATAAATCGCACATAAAAAGCGTACAGTGCTTATAAAACAGTATAAGACAAGTGTATAAAACACTACACAAAGTGGAAAATGCCTCTTTATTATATTAATATTATTAAATAAAAAAAAAAATAATGATAAATTAAAAATTGAATCATTAAACGAGCCTTGCGTAAAAAAGTTACCTCAAACGGTGGCAAACATACCGTACAAATGTTTCTGCGGTGGACGTGAGTCAGGAGTTTACCATAAGAATATTCCGATTTTGTATCTTTCTCGCAGACGGTGTTTGGGAATATTCGTAGTAACAGTGGCGGATCTAGGATTTTTTTTTGGGGGGGGCCCATTATTTTTTTTTACATTAGTACATATTTTTATAAAAACACTTGTATTAGTATAATAGTATTTTAAAATGTATAATTATGTATAAAAGAAAGAAGTAAATATTTCACTTTGACGTTTTTGTGACATGATATAACGAACTACGAAGACAAGACGATACTCATACGTGTAAATACGACAAAAGTGAACTAAACCAAATCATACAATATATTAACCTAGCTATTACTAATAATTGTTCATTTCAGATAAGATATTTGACACTTTCTGCAAGTTATGTCGTTTTACGTCAATCTAATAGGCGATCAGATAAGACGTTACATTATAGCAGCTATAGCATGTAACGTCTTATCTTATAGTATAGCTACAGCCTATTTAGTTTCAACTTTTAAGGATGACTTATAAATATAACCGGAATTTTTCGTGAATTGTGATTATAAGTTTCATGTCATAGTTATATTTTTAAACATCTTAGGGGCCATGGGGGGGGGCCCAGGCCCCTCTGGCCCCCTCCTTAAATCCGCCACTGCGTAGTAACGTTATCATACACAGAATGACTTTTAGGCGTACAACACTTTCAAATAAAATCATTTTCAAATTAATTCAAGTGCTCTGATGTAGTACCATATCGGAGAATTTTACGAAAAAATCTAATATTTTGTTTCATTTTCGGCAATCATAATAATATTAATATGTTCAAAAAGATATTGAATACTTTTCAACAGCAACACATGAGTCTGTTAGACGCAGCAAGTATTTAGAAAAAAAGCCGACATCGATTCGATAATTAGTATTTTATTCGTACGAGTGGTTTGAAGCTTACAGATGATCGAAATAAACAACAGATTCAGAAAATAAGATATAAATTATACACCAATATCATATAATACTAGTTATTATTATTTTAATATTCGACAATTAGATTAAGTACTCTGGTTTTAGAAAACGCGATTTAACACTGTTAAAAAATAGTAAAATATATAATATTTACTATTTTATAATATTATATACAACAGGATGTGTATAATAAATACGGATCGGGTAAAACGTATTTTTTAAGAGGTGAAAGAAATCGTCTGAGAAAAAGAGCTCGTTGCTGATTAAAATAAATCACCCTGTGATGTACACACGTACCTCTACGTAATAGAACGTGCTTAATCATTAGTTCCAGTGCCTTGAATTCGCCTTGGACAATTTTCCCTCGTGCGCTGCACAATGCCCGACACACACACATCATTTAAACATGGTTGATATCTATTATTATTATTATATACACTTCGTAGAGGAATTTTCAGTTCTTATGAAGTTTATTCATTATAATATTTCACACGCTCGCACTTGTGCATCGAAGCTCGGGTCCTTTTACGAAGGCGCCATTTAGATTGGGGTCCTCAAATGTGTTTAGAATGTCTAGTTTTAAGTTCAGTCACCTCATAATTTATGTTTTGTTTACAGAAAAAAAAAATTATTGAAAAATAGTTTTCGTGTATTATATTATATTTATAAAGCGAAATTGAAATATAAAAATGTATACTTTTCCATGGGTAAATCTGGTGAAATATTGACTGGTCATTACATTATGTTTATCGCATAAAAAATAGACTCGTCGGACGTAGTAATAATATAGATACCTGCCAAAAGCAAAAAACGTGCAATCTGGTCGGTCCGCGGGATCGGACAACGTGACCACCTCGTATTCTGGTGCGTCCGCCGGATCAGAAACTCCGAAATAATAGTTCAGCTCGTCTATCGTCATCGCATCGTGTAAGCCCTGTGTATGTGAAAACAAAAACAAATATTAAAACATATAATCTTGTTAATATTCCACAGGCGTAATAGTTGATGCATCACCTTCATTGGCGCTAATATAGTTTTATGAGGCTTACAAATATAATAATTATTGTTATAATATTTAAATTTTTTCGATAATAACCGATGTCTTGTAGTCTTAGTTTTCTCTAAAAATTCCGTCTATCTCAATTTATACAATGTATTACGTATGACCAACAATTAAAGCGATAACTAAAAAAAATTATCGTTTTTCAATTATTATACAATCACCATACTTGCAACATTTCGTTTTAAATTATAAATTACCAAATTCAATAATTTTCAGAATTTTTGAATTACCATAAAAAATATATTATTTTTTTTTTTTTTGAATTCACATAAATGAAATTTTGTGAAATTTCCAAAATATCTTAGTGAACCAATATTATTAGAATTTGTGTTGTATTTTTTGTCGTTTCCTCCAAAACGTTGGAAAAAAACGAATTACTGCTGCATTCTTTCATTGGACTAATATTATGTCTAATAATTAATATTAATATGGTTCTTAAATATAAACAATTTAATAATTATTATAGATACGATATCAATTTTTATCGCAAAATCTATAATATTATTGTTCAATAAAAATCATTTTTTTGATTAAGTGCAATACATAAATTTAAAAAAAATAATAAGAAATAATATAATATTATTAGATAGGTTTAGCAAATAATTAAAAAAAAACTCACCTATTCCTCAAAACAAACAACATTTTTTATAATTTTAAAAATCATAGGGATCACGAATAATTAAAAATTCCGCTGTTATGTGCTGTAATACAGTGCTTCTCAAACTAGGGCCGCGGCTGTATGACTAATGGGCCGTGAAATATATAATAACCTAACCTAATCCTGGTAGGCCCAAAAATAATTAATAATTTTGGTTAAGGGGGCCTTGACAGTTCACATTAAATTTAGGGGGGGGAGAAGACAAAAAAGTTTGAAAAACACTGCTGTAACATATCGAAATGATAATACACTAATAAAATAATAATATTAACGTCACGCCCCACGTATGCGTATAAGTGAAATCATGAAATAAAATAAAATGTTCTTAACTATAAAAGTCGAAACAATTTTTTTAAAACGTAACTCGTTTCACCCGGCTTTTATATTTTTGTGTGTCTTGTTAATTTTACATCGACGACTTTGCAGCGAGTCGACTGTGTATACATAATTTACGAGTAGAAAACTCGAATAAAAAACAATCGAATTTGAGTTAGACGAAGCATGTTACAATATAACAATATATGCATTAGCACAACTAAGGGGTTGCACAGGGGATTTGTGCACCATTAAAAAATAAGTCTTTTCCTATTTTGTTTTGATTAATTTGAAGTAAATATTGTATATTGAGAAATATATTATGTACCTATTGTGTTTTTGGCTATAATCTAATATGAAATAACCTTTAATTTATTCAATGTTGTATAAAACAGATCACAAATTTGTAGTTATTTGTGGCATAATAACCATAATAATATTATATTATATATAGATAATAACAGGGTTTTATCACGGGGTAACAATGTTTTTTTTTTATTTATGGTTTGATGGAATGGCCTATAATGCGAGTGCGTTTATAATTCGTTATACACAAGTAAACTTTTAAATTGTGTTGTTCATGAGTTTTTATGGTTTTATTTTAATGTTTATATTACTACCAATATTATATTATATTATCTATATTCTATAATAAATAATAATAAACTGAGGTTTATTTGTTAAAAAAAATATATAAATATAAATAAATGTTGAAAAATAAATTGAAAAAATAGATCGTATAGTTTCAAGCAGTTCTATAAATAAAATCAGCATGATTTTAAAAAAGCTCTTAGCTGAATAATTGTGACGATATTATTAACTTATTGAGTAATCAAGAGAGTGAATTGCGTTGGCCTGAACTATTTGTTAATTTTAATTTTAAATATAATTTATTTAATAGAAAAACCATGTTAAAATAGTTATAACAATTTTATTTGTTAAGCTGTAGTTGTACTACTACTAATATTTATTAAGGCATACGTATACAATTTAAATTATTGTTTATATAAATATAGTGTGAAGATTTTGAGGGTTTGAGTATCCATCAAAATGTATGCATCAACAAAAAAAATGGTCGTTGTGTCTATAAATATAAATACACCAAAAGTTTTGGTCCAAAACAAATTAAATAAATTAAGTATAAATGATGGTGATAAGACCATAAATATAAATATTATAATACAATTTACTAGATAGCCGACTTGGGCTTTAATGTGTAAGTTGATAGAATGGCTGACTTTTCTAATGAAAGAGGTTTGTATTTAAAATTTTATCATTGGAAGACGATAATATGACAATAAATAAATTGGATTTTATATACTGCTATTAGGTTTTTTATTAATGATGGAATTGTAAACACGACCTCTTTAATAAGAAAAATTGGCCGTTTTCTTAAGTTTAAAACATTACATTGAAGGTACTGGAAGTCAGCTATCTAGTTTTATTAAATACTTATGAATAAAACTTAATAATTTATTATAAAAAATATTATGTTATGTCTGAAAATGAAATTGATAATCACTTGCATATCATTTAATTTTAATGATTACGACTTCAGATACCACACTGAGTAACAGTTCTAGATATTGGTCGAAAATGTTTAGGAGTTGGCGCAATGCCGCAATAGATAATTGTAAATATGCTGTAAGTTATACCAATATATTACTTATTTACTTAGACTTCTCATGGGAGTGATCAAAAGCATTGAAAACGTTTGGCGAAACAAACGAGTAGTGTTATATAAGCCGGAGGACGCGTAATATATAATTTATTGTTCAGTTATTTTATCTATTTGCCGTATACCATTGTTACAATAATATAGTTTGTAAAGTTTTTTTTTATATATAAACGTTATTAGATATTAATAATATTATTGCGATCGATGAAAACGTTACGCAATAATAATAATGACTGTTTAAAACTGTCTTACCCATTATTATATACATACGCACGAATATATTTTATTCGCAGTGTAGTTGTAGCAGCGTTAATTTTTTTTTTACAGTTCATTTCATCGAAATATCATTTTCCGAAAACGTTTCATACAATATTTTTCTACTACATCGCGTGGACCGAACATAAATCGTAATGGATTTATGTATTATACTCGCCCGGGAACGCATTATTTATATTTTATATAAAACTCATTTTATTCGTTCCGACACGTATTATATATGTTTTTTTCTCAAACCTTTTCTAGGGTCTTAGTCAGAGAATGACGATTAAAAAACATATACAGGGTAGTTTTATTTATTAAAGTTCGTCTTGTTTTATGTTAAAATTATTTGTTTATTAAGTAGAAATAAGTACATTCATTATTTAGTATTGCAATACTTAAAGAAAAAATATTAAAATTTTTTTCGAAATTTAAGTACGATAGGTATCTGTGTGTGTCGATGGAAACTTTTGTTTTTCATAATTTAAGTGTAAGTAGATTACGGAAAGAGAAAGAACGTACTTATTTGTCCTGTATAGCCTGTATAAGTGGTGGTTTTTAAACTACACTCACGCGTGATAAAGAACAACAGCTGACAGACAGACGGACGACCGACCGTGAAGTGTATCGAAAAAACTATATCGTGTATAGAGGACCTGCAACTAGATTTAAATGCGTGATTAAAACTTACAAATATTGTAAAATCTGACAATGAGCGGATTGATTTCGTGTATAGATTTAAAAATATATTTTAAACGTAGTTGTTTGTGGACAAAACAAAAACTGGTTATTTTTAAAATAAAATAAAAAGTTTTAAATAAAAAAGTTAGTTGACTTTAACTGACCGAAAAAAGTAATTTTAGAAAATACTGGCTCATCCGAAAAATTTCCTATCAGGTTAGTAAATCAGAAATCTTGATGACGAGATTACATATTACGTAGATGGTAGTTTGTGTTCTAATCTCTATACCACTAGTCTTACATAAATACTGTTGTCATGGCTATCTGTTACCTAGTATATCTAGGCATTATTATTGAATTATATTCCTTAAAATAGCAGTAACGACCGTGCTAAACCTATTGCGATTCATATGCACCATACGATGAGTATATTATATTATATACTTTTTAACTGAAGCGTGACTGAGAAGTAATTATTTTGACTGTAATTTTAATTGGATATAAAATACCTAACTGGAATAAAATTGGATTATCAATAAAAAGTAAAAACATAACTTCCTGCGTGGGAATTTATCTGGTGTGTAGAACGAAGTATACAATTAATAATACAATATTATGATGATGTATATTATTTTTTCTCTGTTACATAATTACATTTGAAATGTTTAATAATAGAAAACCCGACGAATGAATCTGCAGTATAATACCAGTTTAATTTATAATTTCCGGATAATCAAAATACGAGTAGAGCTATTATTTATTGATCAAAGATCAGATTTGTAAGCTCGCTCAAGCTTTCTTATATGTTTAGTCGTTTAGGTACTACATACTGATTTAGGGTGAAATGATGGTCATGAAAAAAATAGATACTATATTAGAAAGTACTATGTAGTTAAATTAGCGAGTAAAGAACCATTTTAATTCGTGATTAAACTAGAAAAAAATATAATATACGAACTTTGCAAGATAATCTTTGCAGTACATATCCTTGGGCTTATTTTGTACATAATATATTACGAACAAAGAAATTTCAGTATATGACATGACATTGGCGTTTCCATAAAGATTGACAAATATTACAAATATTGATATTGTGTACATGGGCGGTCGGTAATTGAGCCACATTTTATCTACTTGCTTCATATAAAATACTAGTTAACGTTTTAGTACTCGGAGATTGAGCCAAAAATTAAATCTATTTATTTAAAGTGTATCTGGAGATTGGGATATAAATGTATAACATAAAAATACAGAAGTATGTAACTTTTATTAATTTTTTTTCTAATATATAAACATAAACATTTTTTTTTTTAAATAATATGATACAGATTTTACAAATTAAAATTTGTTTTTTACCTTTCTTCATATTTTTAATTTCATTAAAAATATAATTTTTTCGAATTGAAGTTCGTTTCCTGGCTGTTAATGTTCCTACGCTTCTAATTTAAATATAGACTTCTGATTAAACTCCCAATAAAACTTATATTAAATTTTATTTTATAAAAATTTAAAATTTAATGGTGGCCCAATTCCTGGGTGTTCGTGTACACTGCCTGATTATTATCATTAATGGCCAGTTAGGTATGGGCAGATAGAATAAAAGAAGACCTAAAGATGTTGGGTGTAAAGAATGCTGAAGAAACGGCACAACATAGAGAAGACTGATGGAGACAATATGTCGTTGCGGCAATGGGCCTAAAAGGCCTGTAAAAAGCCAGAGAAGAAGAAAAAAAAGAATGGCCAGTTAGGTGAGACATTGACGATGAATACATTCTTATTATTAAAGATCAAACGATGCGTCTATACAAAAATGTACATCATATAGACATATCAGACTTGGTACCAGAAAAAAACGTAAAATTAATGAACTAAAATGTTCAACAGATATCAATGTACCTAATCAAAACTTAAAAACAGTCCACATATCCTAAATTGGTATTTTCACATACAGCTTAAGGTTTTCCACGTAATTTTTTCGCCACTATTATTTTGTGAATATACCATATATAAATCAAAAAGATAATTTGAATTTGATTTTTATTTAATGACTATTGATAAATGTTAGTTATTTTTCATAATTTATAAACATGTTACAATAAGTAAATATTTTCAGAGTATAATAAATAATATATGCTTAGATACTAAGTTTATAAATAATAGATCTTATGTAATGCATCTATGTCTATTTTATATTTTTGTAATACCATATTTAAGAACTATTATCCTTAGTAAAAAAATACGTTTAATTAACTCGAACATTACTCGTTTATTTTAGATCGGTTAAAATTTGCAAAACGTCATCTCTTTTTTAGTTTACAGTTAAAAAATGTGTTAGTTTGAAATAAAAATAAGTTTGTATCACCACGTGAACTTATTAAATTATAATAATAATAATTACATTGAAACTATTGAAAATATTATGATCATTAAATAAAATTATTAATTTCTAAATATGAGATGAATATGTACATAGATATATACAGTTTATAAACCAATACAGTTCCCCTCACACCATTTGGTATGGACAATTTCTTATTTTACAATAAGACAAGCATATAATATTATTACGCTCCTAAGTTGTAATGGTCAAACCGTCAAACGAATGTTAAAACTTTTTTTTTTTTAAATCAAACGACCTTAAAACAATAACAGTTAAGTATATTTTTTTTCTAAATCTCAATGATTATTATTAATATTATATTAAAAATGAATGTCATACATAGGATACTAAATTTTCAGATCATTCGTAATGTCTTGAAAATTTAATACAATTTAATGCTTGTAAAATATATTAAAATTAAACAAGTCAACAGAGAAGAGATGATTTACACACGGGACGTTTGAATACGTGACATCATTACAGGTAAGTTTATTGGCTTTGAGATGGCACACTATAATATTATGTTTATATAGCTAAAGTATTATATTTTTGCTTGATGCTTAATTAAATTAAATTTCGTAAGTAGTTTTTTTATTAACTTATATACCTAGCCTAATACTAGTAATATATTAGGAAATAATTGTAAACCAACTTATTATATTTGTTTTTTTCTACAATGCCTGCGGTTTTAGAAATATTATGCAAACAGTTTTAAAATGAATGATAATTCTATATAAACGGTATTTTACTTTCATTATAATACCTATATATTATATAAATAAATGTATTATTAAAATTAATTTTTGTATGGGACACAACAATTTGTAATACATTGTGATATTATTTGTTAAAAAAAAATAATACATTTTTAAATAAACTTTTTACAATATGTAATATTGTAATCGTCAAGACGTAATGCTTATTAACAAGAGCTCAATAATAATAATAATAATATAATTATTTTTTAATATTATACACGAAATGGTTACATACTTGTAAATATTGTACTTATAATAGATGGGAAAAAATAGGTATTCAAATTAATGTTATATTGCATTGATAGTAATTATAAATTTTTTATAATGAAAATTAAAAATATTCACATAATCAATCGGCAAAAAATTCAATTATTATTAATTCGATTTCTATTTCTGTAGCTTATAATCTAAGGGCATACTCAGTGTACTATTTAATAACGTTGTAAATAATATATGTTATTTATGGTAAACTAGTAAAGTGGTAACTGCAGTTAGATAAATAAAGGTTTAAATATTTTAAAAATGATATATATATATATTTATATATATTTCATATTACAGTCGCTTAAATAACTACACTCGATCACGTCATCCGTTATATATTCAAAAATACTAGTATCTTCATTTAAGTATCTAGGTATATGGAAATGTATATATATCGCTTAATAATAATAATGAGTAACAAATTCAAAATTAATATCAAAATAGTATATTTTGTTTAATTTAGTTTACTATATTTTTTAAAAAAACTTAAAAAAACAAAATAATTAAATTAAATACAAATACTATTGAAAAACTGCATTTGAATATTTCATTATGCTCACTTGAAGATACTTAGACATTTTTTAACACAATCACACAGCTATGCAGTGTTATATCGTAAGTACATATCGTAGACAAAGATATAATATCTTAGCCCGTGTACAGTATGTATAGATAAGTCAAAAATTATACTTTCTTAGTCATTTTACGCTAAACCTATAAGATGATGGGGTGGATGCGTGGTAAGGATAATACTGACTTTTTTTCGTTTATAAACGTTTAAAATATTACCTGGTAAACGACATCCGGACGCGTAGACGAACAGACTTGTATCACTTGCAGCAGCGAATTACACGAGAACGCAAACACAACAGCGGTGGAGGTCTTCATTGTTCTAAGTTCTGACAAGGTTTGCGTAAAAATTGGTTAAATTCCATCTGCAGTCAATGTCAGCGGTTCAGTGCCTTTCGTAACGGTAAAATGTGAACCATATGGAAGGAAACAATATAATATTATAATATTAAAAGCGATGTGGGCAATTTAGCATCCAAAATGCAATACGGATTCACGTCATAGAGGTAAGATAATTATAAGGTGCATACCAGCTATATACTGTTTTGTATTATTGTAAACGTTGACATGGCCGTCATCGGTATACCGAAACGCGCAACGCGGACGATAGTAATAATAATAATATTATTAAAAAACGCTTTGATTGGAGGGGATGGCGGGTAGGAATACGCGGGTTTTCAGGGGGACCCGCTTCATAAAACTATTTATGTATATTAAATAATAATAAAAGCATTTTTTTTTTATTGGAGCGGCGTTTAATACAATTATTAAATAGTACGCCCATTTTATTATATTATTAATTATTTTTATTGCGGTGAACATAATCCGTATCGTTATAATATACGTATGTTATATATTTTTATATCAGGTTTCGGATGCTCAAAAAAAAACGATATAGTTGAGTAGATAGATATTGCTAGTTGAATAAAAGCCTATTATGTAGTATTTTCTGCGATTATTCAAGTAAACAAAGAGTGGATTCTTAAGTTTTTCATTAGTTTAGATAATATTGTAATATTAATAAACTATTAATTTAGTTTAAAAAAATGATAATTGTAATAAAATACTTAAAATATCGTATAATACTCATAATGTACATAGTTGAGGCTTCCGCAATAGTCAGTGTAAAAAGTAATAGCAATAATAATAATAATAAAATTGTTTTTTGGATAAGGACGGTCAATATTTTTTATTACCTTATAATAATTGTTTTCACCTATGTGTGAAATAATTATACGAAATGTCTATTTAATTAAAAATTGTTTTCTAAAACTTTATTATCAAGACCTAAAACATTAATCTATATTCTCTGCTAATCATATGACCACTCTAAAAACCTCTATTCAAAGAAAATAGAAATCCGTACTATGTACATGCGAATATGGTTCAGGATTTAGTTTACAGAAGATGTTGAAGACATATATTTTAATATAATTTCTGAATATATAACCATATGGGTAAACTACCATTTAAACCTGCTGATTTTTCCTATTAGGGTACTTCAGAGAAAACTTACTAAAACAGCAACTCTTATACCTACATAATATAATATAAACTATTTTGTATTGATTTATTTTTTAAAATATTAAAATAATATAATTTAAAATGGCGGGGAATATGCTGACCAACGGAAAAAAATTGTCAACAACTCTTTGCAAAAATAAAATCATAATATACTAATACGTACTTTTATACTTAAAAATGTGATAGGTAATAGGTTTTTAAGGTTTCCATAATTCCTACTTATTTAATGAATTCCTTTTTTATTGGTTTAAACATGATTTAACTAAATCCTACGGTATTGACAGATATGCATGGATAAAAAAACACATGGGTTCCTGTATTAAAATGAGGATATGAATTTTTTTCAAATATACAATTCAAACGTAATTATTAACACATTATATCACATATTCAAATATACAATTCACGTTTATAATTTGGGAAAAAATAAAATTTTATTTTATTCATTTGAAGACACGAATGAAAAATATACACTTTACACATATTGAAATGCGCGTTTGTACTACCTATATAATATAATATATGTAGTGTATTTAATATATAATATACTATTGGCTAGTTTTTGATTATTATGTGAACATTATTATCAGTGAAAATGTCAGTACTGACAGCGCTCTAAGCACTGTCACATGATCGACAGGAGTTTTTTTTATGTTATAATAAAGTATAAGCAATGCATTCAAATAAATTTTCTAAGCATACATATTTTCTTTCATAAAACAATCTACTTTCCACTATAAAACGAGTCCAAAACAACTATATAATAGTGTTTATCGATTCAAATAATAACGTTTAAAATCGCGTTTTCTTATTATATGTTTGTAAAATGTTTCAGAAAACTCTTGAAATACTATATATTCTGCATTTATAAATGTACTATACATTTTACTAGGAAATTACTCAGCAAAGATACCTATATAGTCGTTTTCTTCAGCCTAAGATTCAGATTATTCAGTTCATTATATTATTCTTAGTACAACACACGAATATGTCAAACGTGTTATAACTTATAAATTATACTATATTCTCAAAAGTCAACACTCGAGTTTCGAACAAACGGTTAAAAATTGTAGGTTCATAGGATCGTAAAAGAATCACGTTTCCTATTCGGTATTCCGTTTATTATTCAGGTGGATATTAAAATAAAACGTCGAATAAGTCTAGTTAATTCGTATTTTTCTTTTAAATTTAAAATTATTAACATGCAACACGAGTTTTTATAATATAATATATTATCATATTTTTTTAGATTCAATAATGCGTGTTCTTTCAAGCATTTTCTAGTGGCTCTACATATTTTTCCTTTGATAATAAATATTAAATACATTCAAATTATAATTTTTAGAATATTTTAAGTATACTGGAGAACCATTTATTGATTAATTTAAATTTTTTTATACCATTTTAGGAGTGCTCTGATGATTGAATTGAGTTCAAAAATCTGAGTTTTTTATTGTAAATTATTAAAGAAAATGATTTTTTTTTTTTTTTTTTAATATTAATGTATATAATTTGAAATTCTAACCAGTAGTTAATGAGTTATTAAAATGTGCATTAAAAAAGAAAACAATATATGTAATATTGCATTTAATATTTATTATGCGATGAACGATGAACATTTTGACAAATTATAAAAATATAACATGTTGATTAATATTAATTGCTATCATTTTTAAATTATCATAGCTTATCCTATAAATATTCTTATATTTCATGTCAATAATAATGGCCAGTGGATCTATTATTTTTAATACAAAGTTAAATTACTCAAAAATTATTAGTTTGAAATTCAATTTATCTAAATAAACATCTACAGACCTCCACTAGAATGGTATACAAATCTAAATGCTTTAAATTAAGGTTGTTACAGCTTAAACACTTTAACTAAAAATTCTAAGAATCAAAATTCGAATACATTTATTATTAAATGAAAAATGGAGATGAGCATATTTGATGGATCACCGTGTTTATATAATATATATATATATATATATTATATATAAAATAAATGAACATTTTCAAATTTAAAATAATATTTAGAGGTTGGATCATATTTCGATAGAAATATAATGAAAGTTATTGAGAGCTTAAAAAAAAAGCACAAATATATCATACATATATTATTATATTTTGTCGAAATTCAAAAATATTACGAGTGTAATATATTTTACTTAAAAAAAATACTATAATCGCTGATCTCTCTTATAAATACGTATATACATTGTTACCCCACTTGAAATATACACCTATGTTTGGGTCGTCATTATAGTTTTAACATTTCAAGTAAAGATAAAAAAAGGCAAAATGTGCAAGAGAATTTTACTTTTTTTTATCTATATGCGATAACGTACCAACATAATAATATAGTTTGTAGAGAATGATTCTTTTTAAGGTAAACACTAAAATTGACATACTTAGTAATATTTTTGATAGTTTAGGTATTTTTGTTATACCTACTTAATCAGGTGCTATCGTGATATGATTCTTGACTATGATGAAAACGTAAATATTAATACGTATAAATACACATTTTCATGATTTTATGTATTTTTAAACAAAGGAATATTTATTATATTTATTTTTTAAATAATTTGAAGTCATTAAAAAATGGAGATCTTGTAAAATAAATATTCAATTTTTAACATATTAGATATAATTATCTAGGTTATAAGTATTTAAGTTTAGATGCACATAGTACAGTGGACCGACGTTTTGTGGGGTTCTCTTGTGCAACTTTACTCTGTTTATCTAAGCTTTAAATACTTATAAGTTATAATTAGTTAATTATTCGTTTGGAATTAATTTTTATGTTAAATTATATGTGATATAAAGTATGTACACAACTTGTAGTAAATTCTCTAAAAAGTAAAAATACGTTTTACTTCAATATATGAAATTAAAATATTATTTTTAATTTTTTTTTTTTAATTATTGCCTTGTAAATAAGTAATGACTTACAATTTTTATAAAGATATATTTCCAAAATAATTATAACGTTACGAGATAATTATTAGTGTTTATGAAATTGGTTTTTTAGATTTACTTTACCGATTGTTGGGCATGGATGCTGATTGTATGCATAATAATTAATGAGTAATTACAATAGGTAATGACGGTAATGTAGTATTTCGAACATTAGGAACATTGTCGCATTATTATTGTTTATTCTGTTCATATAAATTATAATCTTGTACAGTTGGTGGTGTGCAATACAATGTATTATATAATTATGCAATTTTAATTTAGAATATTCAAATAAAACCTGAAATTTACAACTCAAACGGACGTTACGGTATCCCGCGCATAGTGTAATAATAATAATAATAATAATCATACGATTTAACTAATAATTATGTAAATTATTATGATACATCGACTCTCGATTTTTGTATCGATTTTTAAAATGATCGGTTTATGCATTAACATGTGTTACCTACAACAAACTATTTTCAAACTACATAGTGGTCAATCATTTCATAGATAGATGCGTAATACGTGCGACAGGATTTCGATTGAGATCTCCGATTTTTGAGCGGAAACCATTATTTAACACATATAATAATAATACATGTACTGCATTCAGTGCTTATCTCACATGAGATTTTAGAGGTTCACCCGCAATATATAAATATATACATAGGTAAGTATATATTATTGTCGACTGGGATTTTTGTAGAAATGGGTTAATACGGTTAGAGACTCCCGGGAATGGAAAAGACCGAAAACAGTTTTCTTATATGTGTACATATAATATAAGGTACGAGTATATATCTGATAAGTATCGAAAGGAAAATAATTTTTTTTCTCTGATTTATGGTTTAGAATTGACCCAAACAAATTTACAGGTACCCACCGTGGTTGTAGCTGATATATAATATACGACATATACGTGTTTCGTCGCATTCGTTTTTATCAATACAATTTAATATTTATGAAAATGTATTATTACGTTATTAACATTTTTTTGATTATTCTCGTATTCACTTAGCTACACTCAAAATAAAAAAAAAATGTACTAGCGAGTAATGTTCTGCTCAACAGTGGTCACTGCAGTGATAGATGTATTGAATTTAAATTCAAAAGTATATTTTTGTAAACGAAAAACGATTTTGAGCGGCGACGGTATATCGGTTCAGGTCTGATTCGCTGTCACCTAATTAGCCGACATTTTTTATATAGATGTTTGATTTATACGAATAAGAAAAAACGTCTTTGTTGACATATTTTTGTTAATCATTTATATTTTTTTGTCAATAATTGAATATTTCAATATATTATTTTTTTTTTATTAACTTTTTTTATTAATGAAAAAATGAATTGGGGTGGAAGGGTTGACCTCTCTCAAATACACCCTTGCGATCGTTTTAAATTTTAGTTAGAGGTTGGGTAAAAATTTACACCTGTAGTAGGCATTGGGTTCTTACGATGTCAAGTACTGTGAAGATCAAGTATATCTTTTAATATTTAAAATATTTCATATTCAGTTACATATTATTATATTATATTGATTTGTTTTAAATTATATTTCATGTAAAAATTCTGTTTTTTTAATTAATCCTCTTGAGTATTATTTATTTTATATAATTATTTCATGTAAAAAACCAAACCAATAATTGTAATAATAACGATATTCGTATATGTTTATATGTCATATTTTAAATGAATTGAAATAAAATTGCAAAATATATTTTGTTATATTTTCTGGTCATATTCTGTGAAAAACATACACCGTAGTGCGTATACTAAAACTTGGAAGTCAATACTTGAATGCTAATAGGAATTTATATTTACTTGCGCAGTTACCTCTTTCTTTGTCTTCGGCAAAAAGTTGTCGAAGTATAAAGAATATTTGGTTGCAATGATTTATTTAGTCTTTGATATATAGCCTCGGGAAACTTTCAGATGCATTGCTTTGTCGATCTCATCAAAATTTTATAGTCATAAAGTTGTATTCTCGTCTGACTGACCACTCTCTCTCTACGCTAAGAACGATTTGTTTGATTAAATTTGAAGCTTTTGTTCACTAAATTCATCATACTTATTGTCAATTATACGCCGTACAAACTTCTAACTAACTGTAAACAATACCAAAAAAAAATATCAATAACTTTTTAAACAATATTTATAGTTTATAACGTGTGCATAAAATAAAAGATGCATATTATATTATATATTAGGAATTAAAAAAAAATTACGATTATAGTTGATTATGGTCGAGTTAATGTGAGATAAATATAATTTTTTTGTCAGAAAAATAGGTTATTAAAAGCAATTATTTAAAAAGTCTATTGAAAAAAAGTATATAAAATATATTGAATTTTTTCATTGAATTAACCCTTTGAATTTGGTTTTGTGTATTATGATTTTCGCTAAAAGTTTTTGTAGTAACTTAAGAAAGGTCTTTGTAAATAGATAATTTAATTTCAACCAAGCCGACAAGAATAAAAAGTATAACATATTATAATATGTACCAGGAATTGGATTACAAATTAATAGAAATCTTCAATTTTCCAGTAATATTATAGTAATATGTAGCTATTTGAAATATTCCATATTTAGCTGATAGTTATGTGTACTTATAATATAATCCTATGTATTAAAATAATACCTATATGTAAGTATGTTGTTTTATTCTATTTTTTCTCTTTTAATATTGTTTACAATTATTATCTATCTGTATAACAGAGAGCTTATGCACATATTGTGCACTCTTGCTATAATTATGTTCTGTAACTTGTATAATATACAATGGACAATGTTTATATTACCTAATTTTATAACTGCCGTCTGGTAATAAAACTAGT
The DNA here is from genome assembly GCF_020882245.1 of Rhopalosiphum padi. NCBI lineage: Eukaryota > Metazoa > Arthropoda > Insecta > Hemiptera > Aphididae > Rhopalosiphum > Rhopalosiphum padi. The sequence goes on from NC_083598.1 coordinate 33,457,647, forward strand.
GTTTCCATTTCCTTGAGAATTTCTGTCGACGATCATTATCATTATTCTGTCGAGAGAAAATGTATATTGTTTTATCACCAATAGTTTAAGGTGCATAAAATATGTAGAATGATATTAGCTGTTTGCCTGCTCGTGCAATTTTAAAGTTACATAATTTAATGTTCAACATGTTTTATTATTATTCTCCTGGTAACAATTCGAATATCATAATTATTGAATAAGCATAATGTGAGGTGGTAAGTACTTCATCATTTCACATGGTCATGAATAAAATATGTGACAATAAAACATAAGCGTCTTAAGACGAATGCAGTTATAACAAAAAGCGATAAATTAGACAATGTGATCCTAAAAAATATTATTAATAAATACAAATAAACTAAATATATAAACATAAAACAATATTTTACTAAGTAAGTACCTAATACATAAAGACTAAATTGTGATTTTCCTACTTATCAGTTGAGAATAATTGTCATGTAAAGGTTATACTTGATTTTTGGTTAACTGATTAATGTCCAGAGAATTGATGTGTAAGTTACTTAATTTAATGATGTTATCATTATTTTTAACTTTAATTCCTCTATATATAGTATACACATGTGCATATAAAATAATTATTATTCAGAGTATAATAACTATCGTATCTAAATTAATAAATATTATTATTATTAAAATTATTTATTATTTTCAATTATTTTCAGTCAGACATTTTAAATATAAACGGAATTTATTCCATACGTAAATAACACTGCAACGATTGCCAACATTTAATAATTTGAAAAATCATGATACATTTTTTGAACAGTACTGCAGTAAAGATAGATTTTTCTCTGATATGTTGGAGTACAAAAATCGAAATAAATCGACCATAAGCTCTATTTTTTATTTTATTTTTGATTATTTATAATATTTAATTATATTTTGGTTAGTATACTGCACATGAATAATAAAATAAAATTGTGAAAATTGAATTATTTTTGCTATTTTGGTCATAGAATTTTTCTATATTTCAATTTCTTCCAATATTTTTATTTTACTTTTTCATGGTTTTGATTTTGTTCATATTTTGACTAGAACTATTTGATCGTAACGCCTGAAAAATTTGGAGGACTTTGGTATAACTGATTAATTTTGAAAATTAATTTTTTATTTATGTGTAATTATAGTTTTTTTCTATTAAAAAAATAAAAATACAAATTATCAAATATCACAAAATTAAAATTACATGTATATCTATTTTAAATTTAAACCTAAATTTTTTTGAAATTTATCGAGTTGTATGTACATATGTTGTGGTTACGTATGTGCATTTTTAAATAATTATTGTAACTATTAATAAGTAATTAATATACTGACATTTTTATTTTTTAATTTATCGCAGCATTTTGAGTGTAGTATGCCAAGAAGAAACTTAATGAGTCGCAACTATTTTAATGAAAAACAAATGAAACGGTTTAAATGTTTATTTGTTTTTGTCCTCGCGTTAATTGATATCTATTGAACGCTTATAATGCATATTCTGTATTTTATTTTATTATACGTATTATGCTCCTTGTTTATTGAACTTTTAGATGCTGAGCTAAGCAATGCATAAATCGAATTTACAACACCGTAGTGTAAGTGTGTATACGAATGGCTACAATTCAGTATGGGCAGGGGGTCACATCCGTAAATGGCCCATAGTCTTCATGGCTTAAAATTACATTGATACATTATGTAATAGTTTGTACTTTTTATAGTACCGAATATTATAGAATAGACTATTGAACTATTATATTCTACAATAATCAGTAATATTTTTATTTGTATTTTTTAGTAACGGGCGTTGAGGCTTGTCACCCGTCCCAGCCTACTATGTTTACCACCTTGCCATTTGAATTCTTATTGTTTCAAAAATAATTAGTTGTAAAATTGCTTTTATGATTATTAATTATTATTTATTATGTATTTACAATAAATTATATAAAGAAAGTTGATTAATGATTATAATATACATTTTTATTATGATCCATATTGGTAAAATTGTAAAGTATATTTATAGAAGTATCTAAAGTATCTTAATGTGTTGTTTCAATAAAATATGATGTACATTTTTTGAGGGCCCCTTAAAAAAACTGACCCATAGGTCATGGGCCTTTGGTGTGCCAGGCCGACACTGCACCTTGGTCATGATAAGTGAGGGCACATGGCCAGGTTTGTGTGTATGAGGAATAGGGATGTATTTTGTCATCGCTGTATTTAAAAATAGAATTATTCGGAAAATATGTTTTTGACCATCGTGGGTACTCAGAACTCAGATACCTACTGACTGCATACTGTCTACGATAGGTCTACATTGCATTATATTTATTTATTTGGTATGTTATATTATTATTGATGATATCAGATATATTCATAAATTCATAAAAACGAACTTACACAGTGAATTTTTAATTTTATATAATTCGTTTTAAATTATTTAATTATTTTTATTAATACAATACGTAATTGGGGTTTTACGTGCATTGTTTTTAAATTATGTCAGCTATAAAATATACAAATTATTTAAGTGGTAGCCGAAAAAAAAATCAAGACAAAATACAAAATGTATCAAACATCAATACGTTGTTTGTGTTAATTCTTCTGCTGGTTCTGAAAAAGGTTAGTAATGAAGTATAAAAAAATATATATTTACTTGGTATGACTAAAAAAACATTATTAATTAAAAATGTTTACATAATTTGAACATTGTTAATTATTGTCTATTTTACTATTACTAAATAAACATGCTAATGTATTTTATAGATATACCTCAAGATTCTGAAATAAATATCACATCAGATTTATTGATTAAGACGGTAGCAATTAAAATAGTTAATAATGAATTAATAAACAACATATTCATGACTTTTGTACACATAATAAAATAAATAATATATTTTAGTTTTTAGTAAGATTATATATTACAATATTGTCAATGTGTAATAACATAGAAAATTCCAGTGATTGCATAGTTAAACTAATAATCAATTTATAAAGAATTTTTTATTACATTTTCAATATAAATTTAACATTTTATGAAAAAAGTAGAAAGTTTTTTAATGAAATTATAAATTCAAAATTAATTTATAAAATATTGTAGCTGAACTAACTAAAATGTTAGTATATTGTAAATATATATATTACCTATTCAATAGACATATGTTCAAATACTTTGAACATTGATAACTATTATTGTATTACTAAATAAATAATTAACATACTTATGTATTTTATAGATGTATTTCAAGATTCTGAAATAAATAATGCAATAAATGTATTAGTCCAGTCAGAACTTCAGCAGTCATACATAAAATGTACTTCAATGATTCCTTTTATTGGTCAAGTACAATAATTTATGACAACTTTATAATATCATATTGTATTGAAAAGGGATCAGAATTTCATGATGAAATAAATGTTCATTTGAAAATTTAGCTAGAAAGAAAGGTGAATATAGAATAGTTTAATAAGTATTATATTAGTTAAAAGTATAAATTATTATATTTATTGTGATTGCTATTTCATTGACATTAACATTAATTACATTATTATTGATTTTGATTTTTATATTTCGAAAAAGATCATACAAGGCATATAGGTCAATATCTTTTTTTCAACGAAAGTTACCAAATGAAGAAAAATGTAAACGGAATTATACGGAATATTACAATAAAATAAAAAAAGTTATTATTTTATGTTTGATTCAAATTGGTCAACATTATTTTCATTCACACTTTAAAAAAAAAAATCTAGCTGTCTGAATTTACGTATTTTTTTTAACTGTAGAATAACTTATAAGATAGAACTTATTGTATTTAATTTTTTTTTTTTATTATTATTGTAAAAATATATTTTATCAATTTAAATAAATAAAAAAAAATGATTGATTTAAATTTTTAATGTCCATACATAGTTAAAGAGAGCCAAGATATTTTGAAAATGATATTATGTATTGAAAATTATAGTATAACTGTTTGGTAAAAAAATAGCAATAAAGAAATCGATTTTGTTGAAAAATAGCGTTTTTCCTAATTATTTTAAAGTACTAAGAATTTTTAATTTTGACTCCCTTCCTCTTACAATTAGTAACTAGAAATGCTAAAATCCAATTAAAAGAATAAGGTTGAATCATTTTTTTCCGTAAAAAAGTGGTGACAGTAAGACACACACAAAAATAAATGAAATACACATCATTGTATTACCAATACATAGATCATTATATTCGGGGACTAAAATTAGTAGATGACTGAACTAATATGAACTATGAAAAGTTTGTGCGTATAGTTTGTATTTTCTTAAGTTTAAAACAAGGTCATCTTCGGAACGCTGTAGTTAATATCTGGTAGTTTCGTTACACTAGTACCGACCGTAATTATATTTTTCTCCGTCTAAATATTGCAGTTTTGATTTATAATCGACATTCGACATAATATAATATCATAATACTAAGTAGTATGCATATACATCGTTTTAAAATAAAACGAATAAAAATAAATATAAACGAGAAAGTCGTAAGACGGAACTAATAACTATTACTAGCCATGTCTAGATAGACAACGGATATAGATAAACGCGAGTGGATATTAGGCATATAGTTTATGGGTGCAACGTTCTATTTTATGAATAATAATAATTCGAGGTTACGATCACTTTGTTACGAAAAGAGATAAAACTAAAAAAAGCAGTGGTATTGAGACTTTTGGAAACGGAAGAACGGAGAAAAGAGAAAATTGTACAAAAAAAAAAAAACGATGAAGAAAAAAACGGTTCGAGGCAATCTAAAAAGATATGAAAATATGGGTAGAGTGCGAAACACGAACATAATATAATGTACGCATGGGGTGGACTGAGACGTTTGCCAGTCGATAACGAACCACACGCAAAGTCGACGGGGCAAATTGCAAAAACGCCCGTGCTCACCCTGTACACATATAATATATATATTATATACATTCGTCGGAGATCGTCTCTTGTAATATTTATATAGCAGAAGTCGAGACTATTGCCGGTTGGTTAACTTTACACAAGCTAGATGGTAGATACACGATAGTTATAAAGACAACGTATAAACGCATGTAAGACCAATGAAATGTACAAAACTTCGAAAATAACAACTGTGTGGATTAAATTGAACTAGCGATATAATAATTGTGTTTGACCGTTTCAGACTGAAAAAGTAACATTTATTTGTTTTTATTAAATATCATGTCTTTTTGTGTATATAATTATGCTAAAATTGATAAATTTCCATTACAGCCAATAAAATACATTTCAAACAGACCACAATATTACGTATAAAGACTAAAATTAAAACACAGAAAATATAGTTTTATTTGTATACTGCGGTATAATGCACATAAGATCAAAACAAATATCAAAGTCTACACAAAAAAATCAAAGAGTCAACTTGTATTTTTACTCTTATGGAAAATTCACCGAATTTATCACTTACATCAGTATCATCCGATATATTTTATTATATATGTAAAGCCATCCGGCATCCATATCAAAAATGTATAAACATACTTTATTATTTTAATCATCATCATGTATATTATTGATAAAATATATTAAAATATCATCAGTAGAGTTTGTTTTACTTTTTCGTTAACGCGAAGTTTAGGTACACATATGCTAGTATATAAATACTGATAATACCATAATTTCGATTAAAAAATGTTCAAAGTTTATTCATAAAGAACATACATACAAATTTACTCATCCTAGTTAGTTAAATTTAATTCAAAATATCGCAAAATAATTTCTAGTTATACCTATTAAAGTTTATATATTTTAATATACAAATATAATACCTTTACGATGAAAATTATAATGTTTGTAAGAACAATTACCTAATTAAAACAATTTTAACTATCAAATTCAATTTCTACAGTTTGATGGACAAAATTACCAAAATTATATTATAAATTATTAAATAGTATTTAAAGTCGATTGGAAAACTTCGTGGAAATGACAAAATGTATTATGACATGATATACTTTGAATACATTTACGATTTTCGCTTTTTACCACCTTTCGTTTTGTATGAAGTTCAATACAATTAGTAAACTACTTAAGTTAAAAATCAATTTTTAGACAGCTAAATCAGTGACTTGTTTGAAGTTTGCACTAATTAGTAAGTGATAACTTAACTGGTCGTTTGTCACAAACTATTGCATCATAGTATATTATGAGTTTATTGCATTATTATCTAAGCCCTTAAGTTATTTTCATTGTCAGACTAAAAAGCTATTAACTTCTACATTACTTCTAAATAAAAATACATTTTGAGTTCACCGATAAACGGTGAAAATTGATCATACGATTTACTCTGAGAATGATTCGATTATACGGTATATTATAACAATCATTGTACTCTTGGCAGTTTAGAAAAATACCTATACTTTTGTCTAATAAAAAACAAACTCTTATAATATGTCATATTCACTTCATGCATTTTTTTCGGAGAGTTTCACAATATACATACTCTGTCACTGAAGGTGAGTTCGGTATATTATATATTTCTATTTCCTGTAACATATTATTATGTTGTCATTCTCAAACTAAGAATTGTAAGCATTATGGAATTTAAAATTGTTTAGTCGTTATTGCTGAGCTCTCTTATTTATTGTAAGCAACTCGATTTTTGAAGAAATACATTATTTTTTATGTATATGTTAAAAAAATAAATATAAAAATATGCCATTAAAAATATATCAACTGTGTGTGTTTCAAACAAAATTACGATAGTCTGAAACATTCAGGCTAAAATAATATACTCTGTACAAAGGCGATTTCTCTCCTTTATAATATTATATAATAATATATGTAATATCTGACTAAAATAATAATATGCGTCTATATTTTGTTAATTTTAAATTTAAGTTCAACTGCAATGTTATTGTGTTTGTTTTTTTCCTGTTAAAATTGTTAAGACAAAACTCATTGTAGCTAATAACAATAAACTGAATAAAATTCAATGTAAATTATGTTAAAATATTCATAAAACATTTTCACATGAGTGATTCCACTAGTAGAGGTGAAACCAGCATAAATGTTCTCTAAATCATCATGTTTTCAATGATAAATTGTGTGTATATATATATATGTGTGTGTGTGTTACGACAATATCTTAGGAAATAAAATAACTGTACGTAAGGAAAAAACGGCGTTAAAGAGTTTGAATATACGATTAAAAAACGATTTGAATAAATTGTACAGCGTGTGATGTAGTAATAATAACCATCCACTATAATATACGACGCGGGAGATTTGAATTTATGAAAAATATATGCATTGATGTACTCGATAAAATAATAATGTTGTTATAGGCATAACTAAATAAACAGAGATGTCAGCTAAATAACACTGCACATAAAATGTTCCCCAGGCTTGGAATAAATGTTAAAACATTGAACACTTGAATAAAAAACGATAACCTAGTTTATATAGTCGACATTTTGGAAGTAGGAAATGTACGTATTTTGGTCGTATTACTCATATATTCGTAACTCCGACTTCGCAGAAAAATAAATTGGCTACTATTATTTTACAAAAGTATTCTAATTTCTTGACAACTAATATGGATTATATTATTTATTTATTCATTTTATATATTATGTAAAATCCAGTTCATTCTTATCGTTGATATAATTATGAAAAAAATGATATTACATATTGTTAAATCATAATATTTGTTTACCAAATTCTTTCCGTTACACAGGTTAAAAACTTATTTTTTAATTTTAATGGAGTTTTTTTAAAACCAAAATCAGAAAAAGATAAATTTACTAGAAACGAATAATTTATTAAATTCATAGTCTTATAAAATATTAAATGAAAATAAAATATACTAAATTAAACGCAGATAACTGTGCAAGTTGTTTTGAAATTTTAAAGAATAACATAAATATTACATTAATACAAAATCATAACATCCATAAATATCACGATGGTTTATCCACAGACACAAATTTTTAATTACAAAATAATTTGCTATTTTTCATGTTTTTAGTTAATTTATTAAAATGTTTGAACATAAAGTATATTGTATGCAAAATAAATAATTTTGTTAAATGTATTTTTTTTATTATTATCGTATTTCTTCAGAATTTTATTTTAAAACGCTTATTACATTTCTTAGAAGTTTTCTATAAATTATTTCCCAGTCAGAAAAATAATTTATAAAAATTCCATAAATATTATACTATTACATATTTTATAGTAAACATTTCAATATTTTTATACATTAGATACTTATCAGTAGTCTAAGTGTTATACCTATATCATTACAATGTATCCAGATGGTAATATGTATACCTATATCTTATTATTTTTAATCTTATCAAAGTTAATAATCCCTTCTTCGAATCATTTAGAAGTAAGCGCAATGTCAATTATACCTATTGCAAAAGATTTTGACATGCGTATTTATGTATTTACTAAAATCATTCGTTCAACACTAAATATTCGAAGTGCGACCAGGAAGTCAAAACCTACTCTAATCAGGTTTAGGCTCAAAATAATATTTATGTGGTTAATCTATGTCAGCTATCATCAGTGGTACGTGACCGGGCTTTTTGAGGAAGTGCAATGAAAAATAATCGACGAAACAGCGTAAATATATGGTGATGATTGCTATAAATATCATTATCGGAAGGTAGTGGATTGATCTTACGACTGACCTTGTGACTCCAATGGAAAATCAATTAAACACGGTGATAATACGACATAATAATATTCTATATAAAATGCCGATCGGCGTCTAAAATTCGTTAGTAGTATTTTACGAACAAATAATAATAATTAACTGCTGTAGTGCCAACGACAACATATAATAATAAAATGGTGAGTTATTGAATTTTACAATAATAATATTTTCATGTACTTCTAAGCTAATTATTACTATAGATCATTACTGTAAAATATACTAAAATATTTCATTTAACCTAAATCTCTCGCTTTGATTATTGTTGCAGTCTACTAGGTACGGTTTTTAAGTATACAAGTCTGAGCTTAGAGTATCTATATGTTTTTTTTAATTTATTTGTTTTCGGTTGTATTTTAAATTAAATTTGTAATATATTACGATAATAATAATATTAAAGTAATGATAAATACTTAGTATAATAATAGCTTACACACTACAGTGCTTAACTTACTATATATTTTATTACAGTATAGAGCCAGGATTGCACTAAAAATTATAGCCAAATATTCACCCATATTAAACGCATATAAAACTATAGGAGCAATAATACATTTTTCTTTAAGTTTGGTAATTTCACTCTTAAAATGGAAAAGTCGATTTCAGGCTTATGTATATTGTACCTGAAAAGATAAAAAAATCAAAAAATATTAAAAATATTAATGATAATAATCAAAATGTTTCTAAATATAATACAACTATGATAATATTTTTTTAATGGCTGATTTGAATATTTACTTTATAATAGTAATTGTTACTGAAAAATTGCTTAGTTATCAGCTAAAAATCAAATAAATAAGATAGGTGATAATGATAAGCGTGTGTCAATATCTTTCATACGTTTAATAATTAGATTATATATTATAGTTTGCAAAAAGTTAAAATATATGAGTTTATTATAAGTTTAATTTTCCCTAGTTGAATTTATATTAAAAATAATATTTTCTTACACACGCATGATGTTAGGATGAAATTTACCTCAGATATTCTTTTAAGAATACTCATTTTAGACGAAATTTACATGCACCTTAACTGAGATCTAGTTATTACGTCGTTTATTAACGTGTCTATTGTATTTTTTCTAACGATTATAGTTGGACGGGTACTTGGTGGTTATCTCGGCAGGCCTTTACTTTTCGATTTTTGGGGGCATCGTTTGTGGCAACCACGAAGTCATGACTGCCTCTGGACCGACCTCCTTAAAGCCGCGACGAATTGTTGGGAATTTCAGTGGTGACTCTACAAGGATTCGACGGTTTGTGGTGGTTAATGGCGACGGTGTTCCAGACTACGACGGCACGGAGGACGATGACGACAACGTCGTATACGACTACGACGACGGTAGTGGTGACCATGACCATGGCTATGACCACGACTACCACGACTTTGAGCACGACGATGACGACTACGACGACGATGATTTCGACGGTCCCGGTTACCACCATCACGTGTGGTGGCACCACTACTACCATCACGGCGAACCACACCTACCGTTCCCACTGTTTCCACCAATCTTCGTGTACAGGCGACCCGTCCATCGTCGGTGCGATCATTGGCCGTTCGTGTGCAGGAGCACTTATGAAATGATCCAGTGGCTTCAATGTTATCACGAATTTCTCGCTGGATCGGAAGTCCACGACGGGGATGGCTTGCACGGGCTGGTCAAGGTGACCACCCACGCATGGAGGAAGTAATGGCAGGATAGTATCGAGTGCCAGGATTTCGAACGCGGTTGGAGTGGAAAATCGCGATTTTTACGACTATCGTTTATAATAATGCGGGTTTTTTTTATTCCCGTATTGCTAGAAAGATCTATATTTATGGACTGCCGGAATAGAACCTTTTGTTTTTTCTACGTTCTAGTTCCGGTACTAAATTATTTCATTAAGAGGTTCTGGTTCCGGTTCCGGTTTTTGAAGAATATAAATTACGGGTTAAGGTTAAACCGGTATTTAACGGTTCCAAATATTAATTTTTAAACACTTATTTTATAATATATTTAATTTTTTATACATAGATGCATACACTATTTATAAAAATAATATATCAAAATAAAATAAAAAAATAAATAGCCATTTAAATTTTAAGATATTATCACAACAAGAATAAAACGATTCTAAACAGTAATAATATTACGTAATTTACCAAAGTGCTTCTTATAACCGAAAAATATACAACGGAAGTAAAAATAAAATTTAAATTATTGTAAAACTCAATATTTTTTATTTATAATTATGGGTTTCTGTTTCCATTCCGATTATTTAAACTGTTTTTGTTCCCAATATTTTAAGGGTTTCGGGATTACAAAATTGGTTCATTTCAGCTCAATTCTACTCCCTGTCTTTATTATCTTGCAAAAAGTCACAATATGTAATAATTCAATTAAAACGCCGTAACAGAACGTATTATTTTCAATCTTGTCCTCTGATTATCGAATTTTCGTCCATTCACGTCAACACACCATATAGTCACAGTTACCGTCAAATTGAATCGTCGTGGTTAATTTTCATTGGCTGATCGGGTTAGAATTTAAGCGTTATTTTTGTAATTTGATCAATGTCAAGATCGTATTTTACTGTTTAATAAAGACAAATTAATTTGAAAAGCAACGGCGTGGTACAAATACGACTTATCGGTTAAGATTAATCGTACGAATCATTATAATTGTTGCGGAAACGTCTAGAGGACGTTGATATTCTTATTAAAATACATGCGTATGGATGTAAACGGAATTTTATAAAATTCATAAAAGAAAAACGATTTTAAAATAGTTTATGAGAATAGTATAAATTAAAAAAACTAAAATAAAAAATGAGTCCGTTTTTCTCAACTCGTGGAATTCATTAAACTTAGTCAGGACAACCACTTGTATTATATACATAGATATTTATTTTACTATATGTATTATTATATGCATGTGTGTAAATTGTACGTATAATTTTAATTTAAACATTGTTGTATTACACTCTAATAATTTTACAACTAACATAAGAAAAATGTAAATGTTTCATTTCACAAACGGTCACTGTACCTAAATAGTTGGTCAAACTATTAACTTGTATTATAATAATTTTAAATTGGATCATATTAATATTAATATATTATATAGATTGTATTAATTCGTAGTTATATTATCAATATGTCTTATAATAATTTACTGTATTATGATATCTTTATAATTATTTTTCTGTGATATAAAATATTAAAATGACTTAACATGATCATAACCGATATACAATTACGAGTTGGTATACATACTTTATATTTATTAATATTTTAGAATTGAATTTTAATATTTTATCAAATCATTCAAATCAAAATACATTTATTAATATTGGATGCATTTACGTAAACTATAAATTATTTGTTTTAAAAATATAAATGTCTCTATAGAAGGATATTAAATATAATCTTTAAACAATTTATTGAGTATGACTTTAAAATTGGGGTTTTATTGAATATATCTTATAAACAACGATTTTAACGAACCAATACACATATGTTTATTATTTATTGTTTGCAATATAAATCCTATTTCACAATAATTAATTAATTATTTGTTTGATTTATTATTAAAATTATTAAAAAAATGAAACTTATTTTATTTTGAATTCAAATTTTATTATTAACTATTAATATTATAATATTAAAAAAAAATAATTTAAATGGACTTTTTCAACTTAAAATTTAATTAACTTTACTAGTGTTTAACAAGACAAAATATTTTTATTAATTTTTATATACTATAAATAATTTTTAACGTTGGGATTTGATTAAAATTAAAATATGAAAATGTTAATGATTGATATTAGATGTACTACTCAATTACAATGCGAGTAGTTAAAACAAAAAATGTAATGAAGAAAATGTATTTATTTTATAACAATTTATAGTATGAATAAAAGCAATCATATGATTCATACATATTAATATACTATATCAAATTACTATAACAGCAATGTATCTATTAAGTAATATACGTTTCGCATTGTTATTCTATAATATGGTTACATTAAAACAATATGTATTTAAGCTCTTTGGTATATTAAAATTAAGAATCTGTATTAATTGTATTCAATAAAGTATTATCGTAATTTCATACAAATTTGTTAAAGCGATACGCTTGCAAAAATTAGATTAAATTATTGTATTGAAACATGCCTACAATCACGTGTTTATTATATTTATTTAAATTATACATTTCATATTTATGTAAATGCTTTTTACTATATAAAAACGTACAATAACATATTATGGTAAAACATTATAGAACTTAATATTATGTCTTAATTGAATCTGAGTTCTTACCTTTACTATTTTGAAAGAAGACTAACATTTCTTGGTCACAGTGGTCACACACAATTCATCCCAATCATATTTAGATTTTATCATGGCCAAGACCCAAGGGAGCTCAATAACAGGAAGCTGGGATATTGCTATGTTAACGTAATTTTATTATATATTAGAAACTGTATGGAAAACGGTTGCTCGTTTTACGACGTGAAAATATCCACGTAATTGTAGGATTTAGCAAAATATTTTGTGATTTCAACGACATACCTATCATTTGGACATCATTTTTATTCTTCAAAACAAAAAGTTAATATTATTATATTACAATAATTGTTCTGTTGTTGCAAGCTTGTGGCCTTGCAAAGAATTCTGTAAGGTTTAAATGCGGTAATGTGATTATAATATAATTTAAGACACGCCAACCAAGTAACCCTATAATGACTTTTTTCTTCGTCTTAAGATTTAATTTTAATCATGTTTTAACGACCGGAATAATTGCAAAGTAAAAAAAAAAAAACTGTATACGTGTATAGATACCTGGTAAGTGGTTTATAACAGATTCAATGTGACTTATAATAATCACCAGTTTAATTTTTGTAAACGACTCTTCCGCTAAATATATTTAATGATTTTATCGACAGACGATTTAAAAAAAAGAGTGCCAACCGATTATATTGTATAATTATAGTGTCTATGCTAATTTCTTGCAGATTTTACACTAGCTGCTTCGTTAAGATCTATTTAATCGGGTGACTTATTTTTTCAAACGATTTGTATTAATAATTTTGACAAACTTTTTGCTCAGATAGACATTATACATACTATCATATAGTACTAATAAAAATAAGACAAATGATAAATTATTGTTAATTTACTTTGCAGCACTACTATATTAGCAAATATTTTTTTCTACTAATCTATTTTAGTAACATGAAATACATATTTAAATGGTGATACCAAAACAAATTATATGATGCCATATACTATTATCTTAAATAGTTGAACTTAACTTTTTTTATGGTTGTACCAATTTGTTTTATAGTATTATGTTATTCTAAATGGTATTTTTGTGGGTTAAGCGGATTTGGCGCAGTGCGCCTCAAATAATAATATATATAATATTATATTATTACAAATTTCATATATATGGTGAAGAAAGAGTGGGGGAAGGGGTAATCCTCGATTCGTTTTAGTAAAATCGTTTAGAAAGTATCGATATAAAAGTTGTATTTTATCTAGTTAACAATCCAAATACTTTGAGATAATTTTGATAATCTAACATACCTACTTTGACTCAGATGATAAATTTACAATGAACAACATTTGACAATCTAGAAAAATAATATAAACAATAATTGTTGTAATAATTAATAATTATATTTATAGTGTCAGTACACCCATATAGGAGCAATGGAAAAGCATACAAATTATATTTAATACTATATTATTCTATGGGTAACTACTTAAACGCAATAAGACATCAATGAAACATCGAATATTTTCATTTGTTAGAGCGTTAGGCCATTTTGTTAATTAATTTTAACAAATACCTTGCCATAATGTATATTTAACACGATGTATTCGAGAATATATAATATAATATATAGATAAGCATTGATATTAAAAAAAAAAAAAACTATGTTAGAACTCCCCCCCTCAAATAGGGTAATATGAACATTTTTCGAAATCCGATGACTACTCGTATGTATCGATTTTCTCGTGATACGACATACGGCGCGCGTACGTCGTAGTTTTTATGACAGAAAAAAAATAAATGTACGCTACTAGTGTGGGAACCAAGAGATAAAAAGGCTGCAGTGGTGGTGTAGCCTTTTTTTTTATTAGCAGTAAAAAAAAGGCAATCGCCACGTAGCCAACGTCCCCTGCACCCCATCCACTCATCACCTCAAAGGTCCGTGTGATTACACCCCGGCATTGCAGAGGAAGGCGACAGTCACGCGGACCTTTACGATGTGTACACACACACATATTTATACAGGATAGTTTAAACACACAACACATTAACCTACGTTGGAACCCTGACTTTGTCCGATCGGTTTCATTTTGATGTCATTTTTTCGCAACAATTTACAACGTTAGTAGAAAAGTTTGTAACACATTTTTTTGACACAGACATATATCTGAAAAACATACAAACTTAGTGATTATAATAATATCAATCTGTCATCTGATTAATTAAATAATATTATATTTGCCTTCCATATTATGCTTTTTACCTTTTTGCAATCATTCAAATCATTGTGTTAGTACTGTTAGTATAACATTATTTTTGCTTAATTTTACACGTTTTAGTTATATTTTGTAGTCAACATAGTAGAATAAAATAAATCGTGTTAAAAATAAATGATGGTATAAAGTAATAACGATGAATTATTAGGTACTTAATCAATACTATGTACTAATAATAGTAAGTATAATATAATAAGTGTTAAGTAACTATAAACAGCTCCATTTCCTTAATCGGTGGAATTACTGAAATTAGTAATCGATAACCATAATATATTGTATCGAAGGAGATACCTAAGTTGTCCTATACCACGGTCTTAGAAGATATAACCTAACCTCTTCTAAGACCGTGTCCTATACCTAGAATTTAATTTATAACCGATATCTATTATTCTCATTATTAGTGATTATGATAACGCATTATACAAACTCCTTGATAAAAAATGTGCAGTGTTGTCAGCATAACAATCCAAAGATTAAATGGCAAGTTTAATTTTATGATTCTGGCCATGTGTAGTTGTATCCTAACTATAGGTACTAAGCTACTAATACATTAAATTATTTATTTTGAATTAAAATACAAATTATAATATATTGGTAATATAGTTTAGTTATATAAACTATTATAAAATATGGGCTCTGGGGTGATTGCCCTATTACCTACCACTACAAAATACGCATATTTTATAGTGTAGAAAACACATATTATAATATTATGCATTAAAATGAGACATTCTAGTTACGTATGGATATTTGATATACTTCATACAGGTCTGAGGTCACGACGAAGTTTTTCTAAAATCGAATTGGTACTATAGTATAAGAAACACAATCGAGTCCATTCGGTTCTAATTTTGATTAATGTGCATAGAAAATTCCAAAAAAATTACTTGCCTATAACAATTTAGGCACTTACAGTGATAAAAGGTTGGTTCTCATTTGAAAAAAGAGTTTGTATCACCACTGTCCACAGGTCATTCTTAAAAATAGTATTGGATTTTTGTAATATTTTGAAACACCATTACAGTGTTATATATATTATTATATAATATACGTGTGTCGTTTTATATTCATTCAGTATTATCACGAAATCTCAAATATATTATATCAACAATAATTTAATATTTTATTTCAATATACGTTAAGTTGTTCTCAGTTTAATATTATTAATACGAAATATTCTTATATTCTCTCGTTTAATACACGTTACCGGATAGACTGGATAGAGAAAAAGTTTTAATAGTTATCTACTATATAATATATACCATATATTTTTCTAAAAAACATAAATAATTATAAACTATAGGTACATCGATACCAATAATTTAATTAGACTAATCACGTCTATAACAATATATCGTTACTGAAAACAGTGAAAACCCTTAAAAATAATACGATGACAGATACTTATCAGAACTATCAATACGATACGAACGAATAAGGCGTGTTTTACTCGATGCATATTAGTATAATATAGCCAAGAACTTTTGGTTTATGGATACGAGACGGCATTAAGTACGTATGTATGTGTAATCACTAATCACATTATCCTACTGGTAACCAGAATGTTTTCATATTTCAAGCCAAATTTATTATTCCGCGATTATATAGAATACCTATAATTGTTATATAGTGGTAGATACTCACAGTATTAAGAATTCTAAATACTCGCCAAAAATATAAATGCACATTAAGCCATTTAACGAATTTTTAATCCCGTAGTAAGAGCTGATTCGATTTGACAAAACGAATTAAATATTTAACGCTTTTATACACGCACGTTACCCCCACATTAATTAATTACTCCCGAATTAAATTAATGTACATTAACGCTTCGTGTATTATACGAGGTGTGTGTTTGTGTACTGTCGTATACACGAATATGATTACATCTACGTTTATCAGTTTTATCTGTTATAAACCGGTAGTGATGCTCGACATAATCTTCCGTAAACCACAACATTTTGACGAAACGATCATCTCCACACACACACAATTATAATAAAATAAATAAAAAATAGAATAATACGAATTCATATTATAATACATTACATTTTATACATACTTATTATACCCACACGTACACACAGTCAGGCAGACGTGTAGACGAGATGTGCGATGAAAAAAACGTTTTTCCTCAGTTTCGTCTTACCGCTGCCTACAATTTTTTTTCGATCTCTCCGTATAATATTTCATCGTCCAGACGACTCACGTTATTTCCCTCCCCTTCTTAACATTCGCTTAGAAATTACGAGTGAAGGCCGAGTACTGCGCCTCGTCCCCCGCCGCGCCGTTCTGCAATCCTACACAATATACGTATCCTAATTATCCCCGTCTCGTCCGTGCGGAACGTTGCCGATGAATACGAAATCGCGGGTCTGCAGCTGTACGTGATCCGGACGCGGCGCGTTGGCACAGAGTTCCGAGGGATCGTCGACGATGCTGCGGGGGGTGGCGTGTGGGTGGCCTGCCGGAGGCGAGCATAAGTGTCCGGCGGGTCGAGAATAAATTTCTCGGCGTTCCGGTTTCGACACGATGTGGGACGTTCGGGATCCTAGTCCACGGTCGCGGGCGGGGGTGAGTCGGTGATGTTAGAATATAATTTAGTTCCCAGCCTCGCAAACTCGACTCGGACGCAAGGAGGAGAAAAAAAAACGATTAGGTATACGTACGACTACTACACAATCGGTCCGGTCGGTATTTGTTTACCTATCCCATTGCGATGGAAGAACAATATTATTCGCGTCACGGTCGACCGGCACGCATTCCGTTTCGCAGTTAAGTGATTCAAATTTTCTTTTCTTTTAAATCAGTCGACTCCAACGATTGTTTTGTTATAGGTAAACGTGTATAATGCTGGCGATATTGTCTTCGTGAATCATTATATTATTAACAAGCGTATATTATATCAATGCGCAGGGACGGACAATAATATCATAATATTGTGTATGAGATATTATAAATACTAACACAAAACTACTCAAATACCATTTTGTCTCTGTATGTTATATTTAAATTGAAGTGTCTTGTTTTTTATGACAGCGGCAACCATATTACGATCGCGATATGCACTGAAATCGATTGTTGAATCACTACTATACAGGGAAAATTATAGTATGAGAAAAAACACCACCACCACTATTTGATTATTTGTAAACGTAAATAAGCACAAAGGTTACCAGATTGGAGGCAAAATCGAACTGACCACTTGAAAAAAATAAAAAAGTTTAAGCCATACGGTATACTACTTATATGTTTTTAAGCAGGATTTTCGTTGGAAGAGTATATAGAACCGAATGGGAATAGCCAGTAGATACATCAGAATGAATCTTTTTTTATATAATATTATTACGATAACTGTTTTAAATATTAAAACCCGTTTTCCCACGGATAAATGAAATGAAAAACAATTTATAAATACGGCGTCGTATTTATAATGTCTAGAAATCTGTATTATCACTATTGGCAGGTACGTTATATAAAAGTTATAAAATATAATGTGTAATGTGAATAAAAAAAGTGTATCGTCGGCCAGATAACTACGACTACATTCAATAAATATTATTGTAATTAAAAAATATTGTGCGTATATTTTAATGTACATACATTTTTAAATGATACTTCAGATATTAGTAATTCTGTATTTATTCTAAGCTGACGTTAATCTGCAGTCTGTACAATATATTATATATTATAATAAACTACGATATAACAGTAATATTATAATATATGCGTAAAATGTGTTCGAAAATGCATTGGAAAACAAAATGCGTATGTATATATATATATATTATATAAATATTATAATTATGCCAAAAAATATTATGTATAGATGGGCTTGAGAGATTTTATGAGCAGATTGGATTTATGGCGGGAAACAAGCACCCGTTTCTGAGACGGAGGAACGAGCGCGTTATCGACATTGCGAAAACGCCAATGCCGCGGTGACTGAATACGAAATGTCGAGCCTATAATAAAATATTATAATAAGAAAGTAAGATAACCGAATACATTATATAATATGTCATAAATAGATCATTTGCTGGTGTACGATAAACTTATATATTTTATACGACATGATTCGCCAAGAATGCTTACCCCTGTTTTTTCATTTAATAACGCATTTATTCAAATTCTGAATTTTAGAATTTTTAAATACACTTTTTAAAGGCCATATTTTAAAATTCTTAAAACTGTCTGTACTACTTATAGATTATAATGTGGTAATACAAGCATTCCCAGTTCCATCATTGCTTTCGTTGTCTTTAATTTACCCAACAAAGCTTAAAAAATGAAAATCGGCAACATAGTTGTACGGCATCGTGGTTGAAAAAACTATTAGACATATGTGATGTATATTATAATCTCTGTTAAATATATAATATTATTGATAATAAATAAAACTTAATGTGTAAACCGACATTGAAATTATTCGATGAACCCAAATAAATATAATAATTTATTATGGTGTTTACTTTTGTACCTGCACAGGAAACCGTTCCATATTATACTCAAATTTAAAACCTTGATTTTCCTACACAGAAATCTTAAACACTTAAAATGTGGTCTAGATTTAAATCGGTGGAATAATGCGAGTACCAAACGCGTGACGGGCCTTGTAGGGTTGAAACATTTCGTTTTTACGTAACACGCGTTCGAGACATTATAATCATAGAAAGAGTGTTTTTCCTGACGTTTTTATTTTCGAGTAAAATAATGTAAGTACGTAAAAGAAAATACAGACTCTACGAGCAATATATCCACGAAGTATCGATGGATTCAAATCGCTTTAAAAAAAACCCTGCGGCAGTATAAGAAATAAAAAACGGCAAGTGTCTGCGTCTTATGAATGTTATGAGGATTAGTTATGAGTCAACTATTATGTAGCTGTCCCTCATACGCAAGCAAGAACACGTATTTATTTTCCAGTCAGATCTGTCGTCAAAAAGTAGTCCACTTTGACGATTCATCGTTCGTAATGTACTTATTATGTTATAATATACCTCATAAATCATGAAAACCAACAACAAAATTTAGGTAACTAATTTTTTATTTTTCGAGTACACAGAAATGACTGTAAGACGAATAGTTCATGAATTTGATTTTGAAGTGAAATTAACTAAATATTATTTGTGTAGTCGGCATCAACGAACAATTTAACAATAATTTTATTAGGTGTGTAACATACGATCATGCGAAATTCGATGTAACACATGAGTTGTGAGTTGTATATACACAATATCTTATATGAATATGTATGTATCAAATTATATATATAGCACTGATAAACCGTTTAATTTTTCACCGGCTGGCAAACTATAGCAGAAAACGAATGCCACATGATTGTTTGGAAAGTTTCCGTTTGCTGCCTGCAAGTATGTCTACAAATTATACCTTAAATTAATTTTAAAAAGTACATCTGGTGTATTCGAAGAGTTGTATTTGATAGTAACGTCAATTTAATTTTTTTTACGCAAGCAAGAAATAACACTGTCTGAAATATATTCATTTTTCAGGCCTACCAATTTAAAAACTGGGTCAAATTGACATACTATCGGATTTCAAAAACGCAAATATAATATAACTGTTTCGATCTAAATGACACCACCGCTTTTATATTTTATATCTAGATTATACGGTCTGTCCGATGACGAACATTTATGTGACGAAATCTGAAATCGAGATCAAGAAACCGTGCATCTCCGTGGTTTCAACTAATCTAAATAGTTTGACCAATATCGACGTGTCAATGAATCATTTGGACATAAGAACCAATAACTGTTAAACGTAAACGTCAATAATTATGATCCCAGAGGAAGAAATGTGTAAAGTGCTTGTTTTGCTACACATAGTCCAAACGTATGCTATCGTTTTTGTGCAATAAAAATGTATACTTTTAAAGTATTATTTATTACTGCATAATGATATTATAATTATATGCTTATTACGTATATTATAAATATTAGTTAACTTATTAAAAGTAAAGTTTTTAAGTAATGACACTGAAATAAGTTAAAATGAAAACTAAAATGTCTGTTATAAATTATATTAAATCGAATAAATAATTATTGTATTTGTTGAGTCATTGAATTGGTTTTTAATTTTTATTTAATATACTCGTATTCTTAATAAAGGTAAAAACACTATTCTGAATTTGGTTTATTGCATAAAAAAATTGTGACATGTGTACTTAGTTTTTTTGTCATCAATATAAGAAAAACTCATAAAAGACCTTTTATTGAATTTTTAAGCTATCTGACCAAAAAAAAAATGTTATTAATACGAAATAACATTTAAAATAGATTAATATTTACAAATAGCACAAAATCACACAAAATATTTTTAACACTTTATCTTGTCAGGGACATAAATGCTAAATTGAATAATGTGAAAATTTGAAGTCTCTACACGTATTCATTTTTGAATTACAGCCAAAAAAAAATTAATTCGTCAAAAATAAAATATTAATTTTAATGGACAGTATTTTTTTTTGGTTTATTGTCGAATTTATTCTCTTAACACAATTTATACATAATAGTAAAAAAATATGATATGATTGAAAAATCAATACATTCATCATTCCGCTCAGAATTTAAAAAGTAAAAAGATGGATATAGAACAGCCAAACCGGAAATTATCATAATTATTGTTTTCGAAAATGCGGTTATCACCGTCCCTCTATAATTATGGTTGAGTATTATTATTACCGAAGTAAGGTGGTATGAGGAGAATATACTAAACGCGCGCAATGCGCATACTAATAAAAAAAAGACAAAAAATCCACACACGCACATATTATTTTGAATGAAATAAACCTTATAGTCTCGCGTCATACGAATCGCGGGAGCCACGGCTCGGTCTCATATTATTATTATTATTATTATATATTATTATACAGATGAAAGTGCTGCCACGTACGATATGACATAATACATTATTATCGTTTGGTAAATTGTAGCTGATTCTGTGGGGTCGGAATCGTTTCGCGAATGAAGTGTAAAATTTCACTTTTGAAATTCTGACAAACTGAAATGGGGATCGTTCGTATACATCATATAAATATACATGATGTAATGCACTCGTATTTCGATTTTAGGTGCTCACGTGTATACGCTGTTATAAGATGAAAATGTATATTTAATATTTTGTATTCGTGGCATTTTCGGGCGCGGCGGCGAATATTATATAGTGGAAGGCTTGGGAAGGAGTTATCTACTACTACTATACAAAAACCGAACAATCATTGCTCACGTATAACCTAATTTGTTTTTGTTGCTTATAGGTTTCAAAGTCGTGATTGGAGGAGGGTGATACGAAATTAGTTATCCTGTATTTTCATTACTCATATAGATACGTTTTTTGTAGCTGAAAGTTTTTTGCATTAAATTATAAGAGAATTTATTTTATTATTTTCATATGAGGTACATTTAAAAATAAATTAATTAGTACTTAATTGTATGATTTAATAATCGTGTTTAAACACTATCAGCATGATTTTTTTAATTCACTCGTATTCATAGAGAATTAATTAATTACCACTATCATGTTTTATTTTAATAATATGTATATATAATAATTTTGACGGAGTCGAAAAGAATATTGTGTATATTATATTTTATATTGTGTCAATTGAGGGTATATTTTATTTACGTATAAGTGTTTCGATCGATACTCTATCAACCTACTTATTGATAGCTCGAGATTGCTTAGTGCAACAATTACGTATTATTTGTTGTATGAATGCACTTTTTGACAATTCAGTTGCCCGTTCTAATAAAATTGTCACGAGTGGTGTTTGAATATGCAATTGTTATTCCTTCGACCGAATCCATCACTATTGTCAATAGTAGTGCTAATGTACTATTATGCGTTATTCGTGTCATTTTTGCTGAAACATAAAATATTTTAGTTATTCCTATATAGTAATGAAAATTATTAATATAATTATACAAGGCATGCAACTATTGATATTTTATAATAATAACTATAAACGACGAATGCCATCAAGCCTAATAAGTATAATAAAGCAACATTTTTTTTGGTTTAATATGAATGTGATTTTATTTTATAACAATTTATTTAATATACAGTTTTTTTATTTTGGCCTTCTTTGTTATGTAAAAAAATAAAGTAAAGTGAATGAGAAAATAGGCAAGACAGCTAAAAAAAAATTCGTTCATAGTTTGCTTAGGAATATTTATAATTATGTTTTGGACGTAATATTATTATCGTGACATTATTTGGGTGGTTACACACTTATACAAACGAGTATATACATGTATTATTATTTTTAATATTTTCAAGTCATTTTGAACAAATTAAGTTGAAAAAAGTTTACGTTACCGATATCAATTGAAACTTTAGATATTTATTCTACGGAGTGTCGGATTAAAAATATCTTTAGTACCTAACCATTTGTGGTCCCATACTTCCATACACACTGTATGTAATTTTTAAACTATATCCAATACAGTTTTTAAAATTTTGCGATTTAGAAAACATCATTTAGTATATATATATATTTTATTATTTATAACCATTTTAAGTACGGGTGAGCGGATTATGATTATTATAGCGCAGTTAAATTTTGCAAGGACATCTCCTCTACAACACAGTTATAGATACTTCACAGTCCGTGACCAATATAACGTAGGTATCTACTATAAACGCTTATAAATAATAAAGTATCTAATGCACGTGCTCAATAATCGGTATATTCGTATATGCTATATAATACCAAAACGTTCAGAAAGTCGTATCGCTACGAACAAGAACTTAAAAATAATGATCGCCGTCTAAAATATAAGTACGAAACCGATGGTAATAACTCTAAAGGACAAAACTGCATCGTAATAAAATACGTAAAATTGTAGTCTATCTGTAAAATACTTACGTTGCTGCTATAAGAAATATGTACCTATGTTAATTGTTATAATATTATTATATATATCATGTCAATAATTGTATTAATATTGTACCTAGGTTAGGTTATTATCTATATCGTATAATATATTGATATATTTTATACATTTTAGATTTTGAGTGCTTTAAAAGTCGATAAAATGCTTTGATTTTCAAAAATAGAGATATTTTTTTGGTAATAAATTGGATGTTGTTTGTATTTTGAAGAGGTCAAAATAAAAAATTCCTAGTACTTTAAAAAAAAAAAAGAATTTTTACGTAAATTCGATTTCCGACAACTCGATTTTGTTTTTTGGTGAAACTCGAAAACGAATCATCGTTGATACTTGGCATTAACATTTTATCAATACTGTTACAGCTGCAGTCGGCAATCATGCGTTTTAAGTATACAAGGTAGAATCACACAGGTCTATCAGGTATAGAAAATTATAAAGCTATCCGTCAGCGAAAAACTGGCCACAATATGATATATGAGGTGCCCTATATATGCACTGTATAACCATATTATGTGGCATAAAGTACCAACATTATTACCCAAAGATCTAAAGTTTGATGTAAAGTTGCCGGCGTACGCCTTAAGGTGCGCCGTAGATACTTCTAAGGCTACATATACTCCTATTATGCATAATTATTACACTAATACATCCGTTCGCTTTTGTGCGTCTATATTATATTATATTATATTAAAATAAACTAACACCTGTCTAATACATGTATTAATAACGTATGTGTATAATATAATATGAATAATAATATACAATATATTATATGACCATATGACCTATTGACTATCGCTATCCTGTGTAAACGTTCGGTATGAAACGAAACGCTCGTTTGCCGTGTTATGAATAAATTAAAATGTCGATAATTAACTAACCTATAGCATAATGTTTTACCAAACCCATGGATACCCTTATATTTCTTCAGTAATGAATTCATTCAAATTATGATTTTTGGAATTTTCAAGTATGCTCAAATACTATATTTTTAAACATTAAGTTTTACTATGCCATAAGGAAATACACCTGTGTCAATACAATCTTCTGTTTGACACGAATATGTGTTTTGGCTGTGACGGTTTATCTGAAATTCATAAAACGCTTTTCTTTTTTTTAAATACTATTATCAGTTGCTATGGCGACATCGTTCGTTACCATGATGAATGTTTAAATAATAAATAATAATAAAATAAAATATATAATTCCAAAAAAATTCATTTTAGAACTTATTGCAACTCAATGTTTTTCCCAGTCTATATTCATTATAGATAATATATATTTTTAAATGAAAACCATCCTTTTTAATGAAAAATTGTTAAGAAAATAATAGTAATTTTTTTTTTTAACTTATTCGCAAGTTTGAATAGAATTTGAACGATTAGATTCTGAATTATTGGGTATTTATGTGTAGGTTAATAATAATAGTTTATACTAGAAGGTTTAATTATATGAGAGCTATTAAAATAATGCATATTTATATACATATATAGTTACTTATAAGTTATAAGTCTTCAATACTTGTAAAAATTATCTGAGTATAATAAATAATAGATTGAATATTATACTTATTGTATATTTGATTTAATGCAGACCATTAAATAGGATTAGTATTCTTGGTCCATCAAGTTTAAAACTCAGAAAATACTCATTTGAATTTCAATTGAGATGCTTAAACATAATAAAAAAGACTAACGTGCTGAATAACTCACTATAAATCATTTTATTTATCATTTTAAAAAGAGAAGTCTGTGTGACCACAGGACACTTCTTAATAGTTAAACGGAACAACAAATCTAAGTATCTGAAAATATTAATTTGAATAAATAATGAATTATTAAAGAATAAAAATAAGTCGTCCATGCTTGTTGAATCACTCAGTAGCCTTTATAATAATGGACGTCTTACGAGTTATGACTGACAAAAACGATTATATTGAAAAATAAAAAAAAACGAATTAGATGAATTCGGACCTAATTTACGTGAATCAAAAATCGATCGTTCATTCTTGCTCTACTATGATTGGACAATCTATACACGTAGTCCGACCAATTTTGACTAATATCCCTAGGCTCGTATTATACGATAATAATCGTATTCACACTCCACGTAGTTTAAAATCGTATTTTATTTATGAATTTCTGATGATCGAGGACATATATTATATCGCTTATAGAGCGACATGTTTGGACCAATCGCGCAGTAAATGAACTTGCGCGTTGTGATTTGCGGTCCCAGAATTTCCTAATATATTGCGAGAAAATAACTGGAAAAAAATGTCAATAGATTCCACAATATTATTTCAGGGGAAGATGGTAAACTGTGAAAAAAAATATATATGTTATACAATTGCGATAAACCAATAAGGCATATACAATTATATACATAATATATTATAATATATCGATAATTGCGATCATTTTTATTAATCAAGTCTAATTGATTTGGATCTGTTGCCAATTGTAAAGGCCATGGTGAAACATATATACATATTTAGATATAATATAAGTATAATAAGTATTGAGTTATTACTATTATTATAAGTTTACTAAATTGAACGTGCCCAATGTACCTTTACCTACTTTAAGCTTTTAGTAATTTCAATGTTAGATTTCAGTAGAAGAAGCGCATGTGTGATATCTGCGTGTCACTAATGTCAGTATATTTTTTATTTAAAATTGAATTAATATTGATGTTAACTAAAATGTCAAATAATATTATTAGAATTGAATAATTTTAAATTTCAAATATGGTACGAAACAAAATAAATAGTTATACGACACGGGTATATGTTCAAATAAAAAACATAAAACGAAATTGGATATAATGCAATTAAGAAAAAAAGCATTCTTATTTTTAGCTTGGTATATATAACTAATGTCTGAAGTCTGAAATATTTCACAAAAACGTGAAACGTTGAATTTGTTTTTAATACAAATATTGAAGATATTTATTTATTATAAATTAATAACATATTAACATAGTCCATTATTTGTAGGTATAGTCATTTATAAATGCGTTAACTGTCGTGATCGACATAGGTATTACTACGTTAGTCTTGTTTTTGAATATTTACGATATCGTATAAACTTTACAAACGTAGTGAAACTTTGTTTTTTTTCCTCGAGAAACGGTTTATCATTAACGATGATAATATTAAATTAGTGTAATAAATGTGTTATTATTGTGACTAAATATATGAGCATATTATGTCATATTGATATTATAAAATTATAACCAATATATTAAAATATTTTATGAAATATTTCACAATTTGATATATCATGACATTTTCAAATACTATTTAC
This sequence comes from Rhopalosiphum padi, assembly GCF_020882245.1. Classification (NCBI taxonomy): domain Eukaryota; kingdom Metazoa; phylum Arthropoda; class Insecta; order Hemiptera; family Aphididae; genus Rhopalosiphum; species Rhopalosiphum padi. The sequence continues at coordinate 33,485,144 of NC_083598.1, forward strand.
CATGAACGTGATTCTACAATTAAGAATCAAATTGTAAATATTTGTATTAAACAAACAATTTATGAAAACTATATTAATTAACTAACATATATAATTTCGTTATAAATTTTAATTTATTATTTTAGTTTACTGTAATGATATAAACCAATTTTTTTATAAAACATTATTAATACTAATATAGGTAGGTACATACTTGCTTTTTAAATATGTATTCAAAGTTTATTTAATATATATATATATATATATATATATATATTATATACATATAGTATATACACCATGTAGGTTGTATTGCACTGTGTATAATATTTATTTATATTTTGTCACAGTTTACATGGACTTTTAGGAAAAAATTAATTTTGTCGCAGTTTATATAGGTTAGGTTATATTATGTCGGTATAATACTCGTAATTTTACAAGCTTAAGATGTTTGGGTGCAAAACTTATATCTTTTGGGAGCTTTTATAGATTGTAGATGTCTAGATGACACATAGAACATGGTCTCATAGAGTTTTTGTAGATTATGTACTTGATAATAATTAAACATCTGACGATTAACATGAGGTAGGACTTTTCAAGTACTAGGTAACTAAATAGGTACTCAGGAATATTAGTTAATTACCTCGAATCTTTTCATCAAAACTATAAACAATAATTTTATAAACAGCATATTACAAATTATCAAAATATGATTAATGTATTTATGAATATACAACCAGAGACCGATTTTAAAATAAACAGCATTGAACAAAAAACGACAAGTTGAGAGAATGATAGAGAAAAATAATAAAAATGTGTACAAACATGCTAGAATAATATTGTTAAATTGATAAGAATATAAAGTGCATGTATAAAACAATTAGAATGTTTTTAACAAAAATATAAAAATAAATTACATTAAATAAGAATAAAACACCTAACCTATAATCTCATCTTATATGTACGAATAATTATAAAACTACATATTTATACAGCTGACAATCATTATTATAATACCCTAACACTGTATGGATTTACCCTCCAAAGTGTTATGTTTTGGGAAAATTAGCCTAAGCAGATTCCATTCAATATTGTGCAACACAAAAACACTACTGCGATAATTATAATAATCACGTATAACAGCAATTTTTTTACTAACCATCAGCCATGTCGACCGCCATAACAATTTTCGTGAAAATATTTAGTTTCATCGTTTATAAAAAATAACTCTGGTTGTTTCCGGTATTTTTGGTATACTTAATACGGTCGAATAAAAGTAATCAAAGGTGGATTTTTCGATGGTATAATGAAATACATCGACCAAATCACCGTAATTAATTTATAATTTTTATTATTGCGTTACTGCTAATCAGTAATGCAATCTGTAGGTTTTTCACGGAGCATATATTTTAATTATAAGTGTTTTTTGTAAGCTTTAAATGGTTATATCGTTAGTCACAATTTTTATTTATAAGCATTTAAAGTTCAAATGTTTACGAATTATGTCAAAATCGCAAAAATTTGCAAGGAATTTTTAAGTTGAAAATTAATAAAATTTTTGTGGTTTGTATCTAAGGTTAAAAACCCATAACATTTTCTTCAAATGACTGTAAAAAAATTCCAGCGTCAATATAGATGCATGAGCGTATGCAATTTAATTTTTTACAAAATCACATAAAATAACGATATATTACAATTTAAATATAGGTAATAATATAATACGAGTATATCCTACTAATTATCCTAGTCTGACAAATCATCTCCATTCAGAATCGTTTTGCGTATACAATGATACCTGTCATAACGTTCAACACATCCATTATAGTGACCTATTATTCTCCATCTCTAATCTCTACTATACAGCAGAGCGACACCCACTTGCCCACCCTTTTTAAATTTAAATATGGAAATTGTCTTACAAATTGTAATTATTTAAAATAGTAAATACGTTAACGGCAAATCAACGTTAATATGTTATCAGTATTTCTGTTTTGTTGTTGTTTTTGATTTTCAATAAATCAAGTTAAAATTATTTAGCTCCCCCCCCTCCAATAAAAAAATCCTTGCTACGTCTCTGGTCACCGCCCACACAAATCCACTTTGCTATCAAGGTATAGAAAGAAACGACTTAAACGTTCGTTGTTATATTATATGCGTTTATTGTGGTGAACAATAAGTTTACGCTCTTCGTACTGTCGCACGTAGTGTCAACATCATTGTTTTATGTATATTTATATATTTTTTTAATAATAATTATCATGTACCTATAGCATTATCATTATATTTTAAAGAGATACAAACGTTACCGAAGTGCAAAAGCGTGTTTTCAAGCTATTATCGGGATTAAGTACAATATACATTATATACACGAGACTGTCAAAATCGATACGTTCATATCATTTTTGATTAATCAGACCATCTTGTCCAATGTATATCGTTCATAATAATTTATAAGCGTACGTGAAGCTGGCTCACTCATTTTGGCGTATCAACTCATTGTTACAAATCTTCATTACAATTTTTGCAATATTTTTTTGAGAATCAGCAAGTTCGTCATTTGCGATTTACAGACAAAATACAGATGGATGAGCCAACTATACTAGTAGTTCATTAAAGTCATCTTAAATTTGTTCTCACCAAATATATTTCATAAATTAAAAAAAATTAAATTAAATTTGATGTTTAAAAGTTTATACTTTTTTATTTTGTTTGCAAATCTAAAACTAGAATCCAAAAATTTGTTGATGTTAAAATTAGGGGGCAAACTTAATAATACATATTATATTATATAATATATTTGTATTTATTATCGGTCGCCGCAGTTGTAATAATTATCCGTGGTAATGTTTTTTTTCCAACACGCAAGCCACTATCTTACTCAGAGCTTTTAAACAACATATTTTTGTCGAAATCGGCTTACAAGCAGACCCGTTATGTTTTCAATAGATGTGAATAAATATTAATTTCGGTACTGCTCAACCAAAATATTCTTGAACTTCTTTTCTGTTCCAGATATCGTCTACCCAAACATTTAGAAAAAAATTCTATTTTGTAATAATTGCTTTATGAGACTTTTTTCCCACATTTCCGAGCAAATTTTATTACGAATTTCTTCAACCAGTCGGCATCATATCGATAATTGAATCGTTAAACTACATAATACTATTTGATCCTCCACGGCGAAATTATAAATAATGTCAGTAGATTTAACCTGTTTTAAACTCCGTTAAATGTAGTTTTTACCAAATAATAAAATAAAAAGTACATTTATACAATTATACCCGATTAATATAACTATTTTATTTTCTTTAACCAATTTAACCTTGTATACAAACAAATCTTTGTGTGAACACTACGCGCCCCTCTTAGTAAGGTTAAAAATTTCAAAAAATATTGCTCGTAGAAGCACATATTTGGGTAGAGGATAACCTATTTATCTACAAATTCAGAACCATAATTGAAAAATATTTGCCTTATTCGTATCACTTACACACAAACATTCCCTTATTTTGTTATTATAGATTATTACAAACGTCATCGTACCGTCGTGTACCTATTATACGATTCACGATTATAATATTACACGCACCTACCTACATCGCTACAATGCGATATGATCAATTTTCGTCTATCATTATTATTATTTATATTTTATCGCCATAATATAATATTATTATTAACCAAAAAGCTGCGTTATTAATGCCCGTCAACCGGATTTGAGTTCATATAATTTACGCGTATCTACCGCGTACACTAATCAGCAATATAATATATTTCGCGTTTGTTTGGCATTAGTCCACGTGATGATATATATCAGCCCAAATATTATGGTATAGGTACATCGTGTTAATAATAATTACCTACACAGAGTGCGCAGGTCGCCTGAGCTCCGGAAGTGAATCCCACAACGGTGTATATATGAGCTAAATAGCCAATAGGTATACTAACTATAGGAATAATATTACCTAAAAAATAATGAGGGTTGGCAAAAATAATTCAGTTTGAATGTATAAATTGTTCGAATAGAGTTATATACATAAGACATTTAGAAATGTGTTGTGTATGAACTATAATTGATGTATGTTATATTTTAATAATTGTATTGTTTTTTTAAATTTTTAAAACTAATAAATTATTTAAAATTATAAAACATTGTAATGAAGTAAAATGTATCATACAAGCGAAGAGTACATTACAAAAAGTAATTTGGTTTGAAATTTTAGTAATTGTATTGTACAAATAATTTCTGTTATATTAAAGGTAAAAACAATTATTAAGATAATACATGCTTATAAAGTTAGTTATAATATATTCCTAACAGGGCAATGTATTATTATTCTATTTATTTTTAACGAGTACAATGTTTATCGTTTTAGGCAAGTCTTGTACAAATCGTTCAACCGAAGCTGATCACATTTATCGAAATAGGGTAGTTGTTTGTAATTAACTTTTAGTGTAGTCAGTGTAGGTCTAGAACTAGCTCTAAACCACACTTCCTTTTACATACTTTTTATATTTTACCTCTTTTACTACTAGATATAATTGAAATACTTTTAGCACTCATATTAAATTAAATGTATGCAATATATCATTATATAAATTAATTGAATAAAAGTCAACAAATTTTAGACACACTAATAAACTAAAATATAATCAACATTGGCAACGCTGCTGTGATTTTGGGTAATTATTATTAAATTTATTATGATTATTTATAATAACTTTTATCGTAATGTACGATAAGATCGTCAACATGTTAAATGTATTTTAAAATAACAGATATTTTGTACACGCCGTATTTATAACATAATATGAGTAATATGACCATTTTGTACAGTTGAAAAATAATATTATAATGACCAGGGTTAGGATTTAAATGCACTTTACATTTTTTTTCTTGTGATCATACAATTATTTATATAATATAAAGATCGTTTTTAGTAAAAAAAATTGTAGAGTATTTTAAAAAAAACTTAAATTTAAAAGATTTTATCTAATATTTTTGGGGCATAACCCGTTTGGGCGCAGTTTGAAAACATCTCTGGGCACAATATTAAATATTGTAACTAGTAATCGAAAGTCTTGTGTAATCTAATTTAATATTAAGTACTCAATAGTTTCATGTATGATATATAGAACATATCTTAATGATTAGAAAATACTTAGATCATAATATACAATAATATAAATACATAATAAACTAGTAATATACAAAATTAAATTAGGACTTAAAAAAAAAAATTGAGTCAACCTCCTCGTGGTGTCTTCTGGGTAAAGCTAATAGGCTCAGATTTAGTCTAACACAATAATATGTACAAATATATGTGCCCAAACGTGTTATTATGAAGGGAAATATTACGGCCAAATGTTGTATGGATTTACGCTTTAAAGTGTTCTATTTTAGGTAAATGCGCCCAAACGTATTTCCCCCATATTTTTGTCGTAGTAATAATTTATTAGCATATTAATCAAAACGTTTGGGCCATTATTAATGCATTTTTTTATCGGTTTATTGTTTTCTTCTTAGCTTTTCAAAGTAATCAAATTTCCAGCCCAAATTACGACTTTGAGAGTTCGGACAGAGCATATTTTAACTAGCAATCTATATTCAAAATAAAAGTACCTATAAACTATTAATAACGAAACATAAATTCAATCATTTATATCGCCATAGTATAATAAAACACAGTTATGAAGTACATTTAAAAATTCCAAAATTTATGATTTGAATAAAATATTATATATAATGATAAAATTGGGTGATCGTGCTTAAAAATGTAGAAGAGTATAAATATACGTTATCCGCGTGTGAACCTGCAGCAGAAGCCCTCGTTTAATATTGTCATCTCGTGTCGTCGACATCCTTTAGTTGTTGTCACTGTGATAAAGATCGAATGCATTTCGTGTTTTTCGACGAGGCGTCTGAATAACAACACTAAATCGCCGTGCTTATTCAACCGAACGCAAATCCAATGTCGTCGTTTTTGTCACCGTTTCATATTTTAATCGATCGTATCGTTTTGAAAAGCACCTACTAATATTGAGTTTAAATTTACGATTTTTGCTTTCACGAACGGTGCAAGACAAACTTTTCCTATATATTTTTCCAAAAGCATGAGAATAATTAATTTTTTAAACATAATCAAAAAAATGTAATTATACTTAAAATACACATAGTTAGTGGCTATTTCTTTTTATATTTACATAGTTATCTAACAAAAATATATGATAATATCGATGATCTATTGTTTAGTCTATAATACACGTACAGTATATAGGTATATTGTATAATCTAATAAATATAATTTAAACGACAAAATATCTGATTTTAAAGTTCAGGGATAATTTGTTGCGGAGTCTTCAGACGAAAAGAGTTGATTCTAGCCCGGTTCTTTCACTTTTGATAATAATACATACGTTACTGAATGTGTACTGAAAAATACGATTTAAATAACAGACTAATGAATAACCAAATTAGCGTAGGTAATGGATAAGTGACAATTAATAGGATTAGGCAATAATACTCCTGAAATGTAAATATATGATTTATCGATTAAACATTATAGTTTAAGTTGTACTTAATTTGTCCTCAAATATGGTTTTCTTTTTAAAATAATAATGTTTTCGTCAAATTCTATGCCTTATAAAAATATTTTTATCACGCACATATTTAAATTAATATACCTAATAATATATAAACGAGTGATTTACACTTTATTACATGCAAAATACCATTTTTCGCTTATCCATAATCTGTATTTTGAAGCAAATGTATTAATGAATTTAATACAAAAAAACAAAATATGGTGTATATTATAGGCTCGATATATCATCTACATAATATAAATATCTTTAAATATAATTTTAAGTTTGTAAGTTTTCTATTTACATTATTTGCACATAATTAATACATTTAATCGCTACTTATTAAGTTGTGTAAAAATTTCAAGGATTCAAGGATTTGGGATATCAAGTCAAATATTTAAAAATTCCAAAAATCAGATTTTTTATTAACTTCATTATTGGAGAAAATAAAGGGGGGGTAAGCGTGCTTGGTGAATCACTTAGTTTATCGTTTGATTATATTATTATATAGTTAAGTCTAATAACGACATCACGAGAGAACTTCGAAAAAAAATTAACTTACGCGGACGGACAAATATCTGGTAAAAACCTTCGGTGGGCGGGCGGTAGACCAGCGATTTCGCGCCGACGGGAACCAGCGACTTTCGCTCCACCGCAAACGACTCATCAATCATAAATGCCTTCCATCGAAACAACTTTGCTGCCGCGTGTGTATTACTCTTGTGCGTCCGACCACGTATTATGAAGTATATAATATATATATAATGCATTATATATATTTGCGAAATATGATACATATATATGTATACAACATAAACTCGTAATGATGTATGATCAATTAACTTCGGAGTGGCGCGTGCGGGTAAGCCGTTTCTATCAGTTGCCGAGGCGGTGCACGATGAACGTCATCAAGCCGGGAAATTGTTGTTATTATTATTATTATTATTATTGTTATCATCGTAATGGTTAACATCGTCATCGTCACTGTTACGTAGAATAATAGTAGACGTTCCGGATAAAAGCACTCGTCGGGTTAGCATTTTTTATTTTCTACATCATAAACGGTTTGCACACCGAGAAATCGCAATTGTAATTGATTAGATTAGGTATAATGGTTATTATTCTGGTAGAAGTTAGGTGAGCAAGTGTGTGTGCGTTTTTTTTTTCGTGATGAGGTGGCGGAATTTCGATGTTTTTCGACAAAGGAGTCGCCCACACGCAGTTATAATATACTAATAATATTTAAATCATTAATGCATAAAAACGAGATAAAACCAATATAAATATGTATACATCTGTTAAATACGTATATATTATATAATAATACATATATAGTTTAGTAATTATTATATTATAGTACCGAAACACTTATTATTTTGAATTGTATCGATGCTATTGATATTATAATTTATTGACAAGGAACTATACGAACTCCCAAGTCTACTATTTATTAACACAACTATAATCTAGTGTGAATATTATACACTATAGTATGTATGTGTTATATTTCTTAAAAATTAAAACAAAAAGGACTATGAAAATCAAAAAAAAATCTATTACAATTCGATAGAAGTCGATAAAATATAAGATATAAAAGCGATCACAAATATGAAATCCATAGTTATGACAATCTCACAGATGTAAAAGAGACGTGATAATACTTATATAGAATAGATACGAAGTCAGAGTATTTTTTGTCGAATGAATTTGATTTTCAAAAATCAATCAACTAAAATTGTCGACGATTTTCAACGTATAATACAACTTACTTGATATTTTGTTAATGTGGACTAAAGTTGGATTGAGTAATTTGATTTCACTCAACCAAATTAAAAATAATTGACCTAATTTTTTTTCCAAGACCGACAGGTTTGACATTTTTTTTTAATATTTTTTTATTTGAAATAAAAATAATATTATTTCACATCCATATCAAAACTATCTACCGAACCAAAATAATTATTTCGTTATTAAATTTTTTTCAGACTTTCATCTTTAAGTTCGTGTTTAATATCATCTAATTCATAAATACACCGTTATATAACAATAACTGCGACGGGTCTTCAATGAGAGCTTCAATAACAGTTTTACAATAATTCTTATTTGTTTGTGTCGTGTTTATTCGAGCGTTCTAAAATAGCTTTTTCCGCTTGTAGCAATATAATAAAGGTTTTATAATAATTTACACCGTAAAATTAATCTCCTTATTTCCCCATACGTCACGATTTTTTTGTCGCCAACAAGCCAAAACAGCAATTAAAAAATAAAAATCTATTAATACAACATGCGATGGCTTATGCGTTTATTTTTATTACTTCAAAGCATGTTATTTTTCTAATGTTTGTAACATAATATACACTATCATAATATTACTACCCCATACACAACGAACCGTATTTTAGACTTTAGAGAGAAATAAAGTACTATGACTTGCCCACCAACGAGACGGTGATTAAAATTTAATGGTTATATGTATCATAATCGATGATCCGACTTACCTATGAAATCATGATAATATGTATGGTGTGACTCGCAAAGAATCTAATGAAAAATAATAAAAATCCACCTGAAAATTGTATATGTTTTTAAATTTTTTTTTTTAATTCAACGATAAATTGTATATTATATGCATTTGACAGTTATTAATTATAGTTATAATTACTCAGGGAGGTAAATTTTTTTAGGTATTAAAATATTGAGGCAGTGCTTTTTCAAATTATTTCAACTTCAACTCCTGCTATAAATAACTTATATTTTGTAGTATAGCGGTGTGATTGTAGTATAACATATTATTATTTCTTTCGACATATATTATAAGAGTGGCGTGTAGTGGTGTGCTAATTCCTGGGAATTATTTTTTTTTTTGAATTTCCTTGGAATATTAGTACCAATATGTTGTTAAAATTAAACCGTGTATAGGTGCATTTGTTCGTATGTTTCAATATTTGTTTCAACTTAGTCATACATTTTTCGAAATTCTAATGACCAAGATATATTTCAAGTGCAACATATTATGGAAGAATAGGATGACATTTTGGTGTCATAACATTTTTAACCACAAACAATCAACAAGCGACTATTATTAGTGTTCACTGTCCATATAGAATAATATTTAAAAATAAACGAGGGAAAACAGATTATTTAATGTAAACGTTCTATAACATGTGCCCCTCTGATCTCCAATGACGGTTGTTTGGCGTTATGCTAACATATTTTCCTCATAAACACAGTTTAGCGAGGTGAATTTCTTCGAAGGATTTTCCATTCGATATAAAGTACACAACGACACGTTTATGGATGCGATATAATATATATTATATTATTATTATTTATATTTGTTTACTCGTTTATGTGCTGTTCAAATAGAATGTTTTTTTTTTTTTTGAGAGAGAGAGAAGTATATGATTTATTGAAGAGCTGCAGTAGGTATAGCTAGAGTGTTATTGATGTATTTGTTGAGTATGCGTACCTGTTATTTAAAATAAATCACTTCGTTGCAACGAAATTGACAATGACTATTTACGTCAGACGCTAAAATATATTATATTTTTGGTACTTTAAAGCTTATATTAGACCAAAATATATTACCCCTTATTTTATGGTTTACATCTTAAATAATTGTTTTATTTTAACTTCAAATTGTAAGTATTTTGATGTTTTGGAATTTGTTCTTTTATTTATTAAATTAATTAATATGTAGATAAAGTTCTATGAATAATAAATAATATTAAAACATAATTAAAACGAAGTTAGACCCACTGCTCATATTAGACATGCCATTTGTACACAGGTCCACATACATATACACAACTTTAGCCGCTATAATATACTTACGCCTCTTACGTAGGATTATTTTGAATTTGACATTAATTCACCTATATTTATACGATAAGGGAACCATTGGAAGTTGTACGGTGACAAGTTTAATCTGCAGTATTGCAAACTGAGACAAATCTGATAATCTCTCTTTTAATATAGTTTTTACCATGACTATACTATTGTGTATTTTTATCTAACAATATTATATCGGATTTCGGAAAAACTACCACAACAGGAGTATTATGTTTATGAACTTTTTCCGTTCATTACTCGAAATAAAAATGTTAAGTAACTATCATTGGATCAGTGTATTTCATATATCATATGCATATATATAACTGCCATTACGAGATGTGCGCGAACCGTTAAACGTCTCAGACGGTGGAAATAAAGTCAGACGGGGTATTTTAAATGGGACACTCTTTGACTATAATAATAATAATAAAATAAAACTGAAGAAAATTCCACAATATTCTGATTTCCCACGTGGTTTACGGACGTATGCTCTTTGATACTCGCCCTAAACTTGAGAGTTTTAATGAATTCAATATTTGCGGTTGTGCACGAGAAACACATATGTGTATATTCATTTATTGTTTTCACGTTATTTGAATACAACACCCGTTAGTATACTGCAATACGTTAATACAGCACGAACATGTTTTATTATATAACTACACAACATATAGGTTTACAATAATATGGAATTCAACAAAAAGTTTATAAAAATGTTATTAACTAACCACGAGTAGAATATAAAGTTAATCATTTTTATTTAAACGATGTATTTTGAAATTTATTCATCAGTTATGATAACTTTTGATTATATATTAATATTTCGTTTTAAATATTTATTTAGAAAAGTTGCCTTATATTGAGAAATTTCAATTTTTAGTTATAAAGTATAATATTAAATGTCTTCTAAAAAAATAATATAAAAATTGCCCCTTTTTGTAAACATATTTTTGCTTACTTGATTTCGGAAAAATACGATACATTTATCCAGAAACGTTTTTGGCCACTGCGTGATAGTGATTGATCTGGGGGGAGGGGCAACTGATTTTTTTTTTTTTTAGCAATTACGAATGATATACGGATATAGATAATCACATATGACATTATATTAACCTAGTGGCTAGTTGTATACTATTAGTTTTTTAATTTTTATTCTTTAATCTTATACCGCAAACAAGGCAATTCTAATATCTTATAGAGCTCATAGTGAACAACACATTTCTAGGTCTATAATTAAAGATTAATATTGACGAAAAAGAAAAAAAAATTAAATATATTAAACAAACTAAAGTTTAATTTAGTTACTAAACATTTAAATCCAAGTTATTATAATACAATATATAAACACAGTATACAAATAAAGGTGATTTAAACCTTTATGGAGTAGGTATGGAAATAGATATTTCTCAACTAAGAAAAACAATTTTCGACACTTAAAATAGTACATAATATCATACACATTATGAAAGTAATAAAATTGAATAATTGTTGTATTGGCATCTTGTTTGTTTAATTTACCTATTAGGTAAATACAATATACTATAAAGATAAAAATATTATCTAAGACCCTTGGAAGATTTTTTTCTTATTTTTAATTTTTAAAGTCAGTTATTAGAAAGCAAATTAACTAACAACATGAATAAATTACAATTATTATTATTTTTTTAATGATTTTATTGATTTTATATATATTTTTTTATTTAATATCCATAATATTACTATTTAATTAAGTTTAAAATAGAACAATGTTTATACGTAAAAAAAAGCATATCTAGGTATAATTATTTATAAATACATCAAAACATACTAGAAACTAATGTACCTATCTAAAATGCTATCAATCATACCAGAGGATACGACGAAATTACTTTATAGGCCTCAAAATATAATTAGTAGTAGGTATTCTAAAAGTCAGCTATCTCGTGTTAAAAACCATAATCGTATCGGTACACATTTCAAACGGTATAGTGAATACATTATAAATGAATTGAAATTTATAAATATGAATAGTATGCATTGTAGTTTATGATTATAACTTATAAGAAAATATATTATACCATGCGAAACTCATAATCATTTTCTGGAGTAAATACACCGTGCTCTAAAATTGTTTTGTACCTTTAAAAGTTTAAAGTAAAAATATTTAATAATATTCATTAAATACAATAGCTGGTAGCCAAAATGTTGTATAGTTTCAATTATAGTTACATTTTAGTGATTTAAAAAACGTAAGACAAGGAATTACATTGATTAGTATCGACATTAAAATTTTTTTTTTTTTATTACATTTACATGATATTTATCTAACAAGTAAAAATAATTAAAATAAACTGTGTAAATTGTTAATATAGCTACCTACTAACTTTAGGTAATCTTAAATACATATTTTTACGGAGTTTTAACTTTTTGGGCCAGTAAAATCTCAAATAGTTAACAACATTTTAAAATTTAAAATTACATTTAAGATTATTTTTTGAATTTTTCAACAATTTTTGAAAAATATTATATATAAAAAACGTAGGAGTATTACAAGATAAGAAATAATCAAACAAACGTTCATCATACAATGTTTGAGTAAACCAATCAACACTAAGAATTATATTTTTAGAAACAACAATTAGTCCCGCATAAATTTGAATAAATTATAAATTTATAAAAGACTGCTAATATGTTAAAGTGAATGGAACGTGTTCGAATAAGCGCTCTAAAGGTGGTTGAAGCGAGACGAGTGTCTAGAATATTACAAAATCTACAGACACGTTTATTTAGAAATATATAATAATATTATTCTTCAAGTAAGCACGTAGCACCGGGTTATTTTTAATCATCACCCTCAACACACTTACCAATAGCTTTGTTTTCGTTCAAAAGATGTTTGTTTTTTTATAACAAATCACAAAAAGTAATTATATTTATTATATTATTCATAGATTCACCATAGGATCGTTTGTCATCTGTTAATGTGCGATAAAAAAATCAATAATACTCCAGGATTGATTATAGTGGGTGATCAAATATACAAGACGAATCAAAGCGAACAATATTCGAGTATGTAAAAATATGTCTCAAAAAGTTTTATAAAGACGAAAAACATAATCAGTAACTATTGTGTTGTTATAGAATCTTCGTCCAATCGTACAGAAACCGCATATTCACAATGTTGTATCATTTATATAGGAACGCAAGTTTTTATGAAAACGAAAATAAATGTATCACTTTTAGCGTCTCGTAAAATAATAATCACTGTTTAATTAAAGTATACTTTTTGTTATATTATTGTGACCAAGTATAACGGAAATTGACTGCAACCACCGTAAACACAGTTATCAGACCTGTACCATGAACAGTGAGCGTACGTGCAACGTTAAGTATAATAGTAATAATAATAAAAATAAATGAAATACAGTTTATTTGGTCTTGGCAGAGCATATAGGGCATAGATCCAGACAACGAGTCAGTAGAGGGTCACGTTAATATCTGTCGGAAAACGAGTCTGAGGTAAAACAAAAGCGTCTGTTGAGTGTGGACGATAAAGGTAAAGGGGTGAAAAACCCACTAAATGTATATTATTATATTGAATACGTATATTATTAAACGATAACGCGAGGTGGACGATCACGGGAAACCACCACCGACGACGCCTTTCGCAACGAATCCCACCTAAGCGCACCACCCGAGTTGTCATTTATCATCGTTACGTGTTGTGCGTGCCAACAGTTTCAAACGAAGACGCGAGAGAGCCGAGCAGACGATTCGGAGAGAGTAGTATTTGCTGGGTAAGGGGTAGTGCTTTAAGATGGGAACAGTGGAGAGATACGACATACCGGGGGCGGGGGATGGGGGACGGAGGCAGCGCGTGTAATTGCTCGTAAATCTCTTGTAATCGGAAAGTTACTGCGTCGCGCGCATGATTGATGGACCAAATTCTGGGACCGTGCGTGGTATTGGCGGTAACCGCAGCAAAATAGGTGTCTAAAGCGTGCTTTTCCGCCTCTCTTTTCTATCTCTCTCCGACAACCCTCTTTCCTGGTCTCTCAGTCTCTCCACTTCACTTACCAACACGAGTTAACGTTTATGGAATGTTTATTAACGCACTCGCCTGGACCTGTCATGCGTCATCACGCGTATCCGTCCACGCTCGTCTCCGAGTGACGCCACATACATACGAAACACACGTCGTGCGCATAAGTAGTAAGTACTCTGTCGGTCTCTCATCAACGGTTAGTCCCAGAGACGAAGACCCATTAAAAACGAACATATTACAATACGTATAATGGCCATCCATATTACGCGCTCTAAAAAGACGACCATTGTCGATGAGATTTCAGAGATGCGATCCATATTGTAGATATATCACCAAAGACACCGTTATGGCGATTTAAAAAGATTTAATTTTAGGTGAAATAATTTTCAACTTAGTATCTTGTGAGTAGGTATTAAAAACCCTTTAATTTTGTAATACTTATATTATAATAACAAAAAATAAAAAACCAACAATATTGTCGTAAAATAATCATAATATTATAAAATTATTATAATATACATATTTAATATGATAGTGTCTTTCTCAGTTTTTCACCAGTTATCTAGCGAACACTAAATGATTTGGAATGACGGGATGTGGCGACAAAATATGATTTAGTGAAAATTTATATACTGGTGACGTCGATGGAATTAACGGTTTTAGGGATTTAATTGACAGTTCATACACATACACATTTACACACACACGTCCACGCACATGCAATTCCGAGACAAAAGCCGTCGATAAAATCCCTCAAACGCGTCTTGTCCATTAGATCATTTAACCAAAATTGAGCCTGAATTTTGCTTTCTAATTCTCACCCTTCTAAATAAATATATGTATATATGCGAGTAAATATACATATAGAATCAGGGCCAATTTAACGCGTGCTATACAATTCCTATGCGGTGACGGACGCGCTTTGACCAAAATCCTATTTTCAATTAATGAGCCGCCATTGGCAAAACATCGTTTTGTAAGCTTCTATATTATATGATGATTATATTATAGATGGATTGCACAGAATCTATTTGAAAGGACTGCGTGTAATGTATCATATAGTCATCTAATAAGCCATCACTATAGTTAGGATAATTTTAATAAGCTTTACATGGAAAATAAAAACCAATATAGCTGACCATTTCTAAGATAAATCTATAATTACTGAACAATGAATAATAAAATATTAATATGTAGTACTATATTATAATACGAAACATAATCGTACACTGAATCTAATGAAATTTACGTCGCATAATTGTTTATATTATATACCTACATTTTACGCACAGTCCACTCAATCGTATTTCTATTATAGGTAAAATAATCAATAAACATCGTTATTGAGTGTTTTGAAAGTATTGTAGACTAAAGTTATACTTTGTATTTATATTGATGAATAAATAACAATAAGTTCATAATTACTAATACAATAGTCCATAAAACGATTGCGATTATGCGTAAATTATTTTTAACATTTCAGATTCATACTCTGTGATATTAAAAAAAAAATTGTAGGTACGTATATAGAGTATGCTCTATACACTATACCTATTATGAGTATTTATTTCAATAACTTATAATGAGTAACATAAAAAATAATTAACTAAATTTAATGGTTCACTAAATTGTTATGAATCACTAAACTTATTTCAATAGCTTATTATAATAATTAATTAAATAGTGGACGATGATTGTTTATTTAACCTAACATTAAAAAATTAACGATGATAGTCTGTGATTTGCGCGAAAATAAAAAGATTTAAGTCAAACAATTAAAAAATGTTTGGTAGTTTAAAAAAATAATAAAGTATTATATAATATTTATTATGAAGGTCAGACGAGTATTTTTAATCTTGCTAAGAATTTGTTTTTTCTAAACGTATTATTATCGACTTTTTTGTTTGTGAAATTTTACAGTACCTATTGATCAACCATTTTTTGATGAGTTTCGATGTTTCTCTGCTATTATAACTTCTTAAACACTACGCAAGTCGGTTACAATAAATACATAATCAGATGAAAAAAACATACCTTTTGTGCATTGCATGCATGTCACACGCATATTGTGCAGTGGTAAGGTAAAAATAAATACTCCTATATCAAACAGGAGTATTAAGTGCAAATATCTCTGCTGAAAATATAAAATATAATAAATGATCGATCTACGATATAGTGACAACCGATGAAATACGGCAACACGTTTTGACAGCTCGATTTAGTTAATGTTCCGGCTTCAAATGTATCTGTGCGTATTTTAGCATTCATATGGGTTTACATCAAAGTTATTTATGATAGTATATGATATTTAGAAATTTTTTTTATTAATCAGTGATTGTTTTTATCAAAGATCTATAAGATTATTATAAAATTACTCGTATAAATAAATGATTTTCAATTGACTTTATGCTGGTCTTAATCACAATATCATATTCTATTGTTAAATATTCGTAACGATTTGCCCTTTAATAAAAATGAAACATAATAAATTAACTGTAATTAGAATTTTTTCATTAAAAACAAAAGCTAGTTTGTGTTTTATTTACAACTACTGACACCTAAAACTTGGAGTAATGAAGTTAAATACAATATCTCCCTCGTCGTCAGTTTAAAATGAAAAATAAAAAACCTAAAATTACGTTTAGTCCGTTATAAACATATTAAATATTGCACGGTATATACATAATAATTCCATCTCATTACTTATACGCACTATTATACTTTGATGTATATTGTGTTTTGTGTAATGTTAAACAACTATATTATAAGGGTTAAAGTACATCAGCCAAACGGCCCAGCGATACCAGTGTACCTAAATGGCCTATTCACTGAGCCGTGTTATGATATTATTATGTTACAATAACGCAGGGAATACTATTATTGGCGAAAATGAAAAAAATTATTAAAAGATATTATTTTTGTGAGGACGTTTGATATTTATAGTAAACTTATGGAAAAAAATACGAACAAATATAAATAGATAAATAAATCAGTAAATTAATAACTCAATGCATATTATTATTATAGTAATAATAAAACATATCATTTTTTGTCAAATTCAACAGTGCTGATCAGGGATTTCTATGGACCGTTGTTTATAATAAACGAGCCTGCACTCTGCAATATATATTTAATAATAATTAGCAACAGCTTTGACCATGAGTGTTACCACATAATTTTGAGTTTAATAACAATAAAATAAATATATAAGATTGAAACAATACTAAATATCATATTATGAGCTTTGAGCATAGTTAATTTTTTTTAATTAAAATGTTTAAAAACCGTTTAAAAAAGTTTTAAGAATCACTATAATATTATAGAATATACCCACGAAATATTGTGCATTTAAATTTTACTAAGTTTAAAATGATTTCTGGGTCACCCAGACCC
Organism: Rhopalosiphum padi; assembly: GCF_020882245.1. NCBI lineage: Eukaryota > Metazoa > Arthropoda > Insecta > Hemiptera > Aphididae > Rhopalosiphum > Rhopalosiphum padi. The sequence continues at coordinate 33,502,959 of NC_083598.1, forward strand.
GTTTTGAAAAAAAAACCTAATTTAACTTATTTGACTGTAGCATAATATTTTATCCTGTTTTTTATTCAATACGATTCTCAAAAAACCAATTTATGGGCTTAGAATGTTTTCTGTAAAAGAGGACGATGTTATACAATATATAATAGGTATGTATAATATACGAGATTATACCTATAATACCATGTCGAGTCGTGCCATTGTTCCGCAGTGGCAGATCTGTAAAAACTAGCATTTTTTGAGAAACTATATATAGATACGTAGGTATACGCGTAATATATCGATTGTCGTGCAAACAACAATAAACTACTGTGCGATGGGGATAGTGGAACGGTATACGCGCAGGGAAAAAATAAAATGAAAGACGTATTCGTTCGAAAGATGTACACACTATGGTACCCTACAGGATATTCGGTTCACCTGCAGAGGGATGTTATTGTAAAAAAAAAAAAAAAAATATTGCACACGAAAACGTTAAAAGTGGACACCGGCCGTTGTGTTTATACCTTCCCCGCTACTCGGGCTGGGGGAGTTTATTCACTCTCGAGTTTCCGACACACAATTAGATTTAAACTCGAGTCTTATTTCCAGAGCGGTTTATTTTTTTCCGATAGGTAATACAGTATCCTATTCAATAGCTATACAACGCGATATATTATTTGACATATATATAGATTTCTGTGTGTGTGTGTGTGTTGTATGTTCGATATTTCGTTTAGACCGTTACGCGAGCTCATCCATGTAACAAAACCAACTTTCTAGTTCAAAGAGTCGGCGAATTATTGTGGAAATGGCCGGAAGTAAATAATGACTTTACCGACAGACGGCCACGAAAAAACGGCGGGTAAGCGATTTTTTTATACGAGACAGAGCTCGGCCGTTTACCTATAGGTATATAAGCAAGAAAGATCTCTGCGGGTTGTTTCAGGAATCCTGATCCATTCGATTGAAAAGTGTTCAGATTTATATATTACATAAAGCCGGATATAGTGAGATAGAGAGAGTTATGATGGAATCAAATGAACATTTATCGGTTCGTTGTTGTAATAATAGTGTACGTAGAATTATATAATGTATAGATGATATTATCAGATATCTATTATTGATTTTATTTTTAATATAAATTATGTTTACATAGGTACAAGATGATTCTTTCGAAGATAACAATAATTATGGTTTAAAAATTAAAATCAATAATATTCCATAAATGTATAATTATATAAATCATGTGGTTTATAATTTACTAAAAAGGCAATGAACAGTTTATTTTTTTTAATTTTCATAGCTGCGGGTGTATAATATGAATGTATTCAAGTTAATTTTTTAAATATACTTTTTTTTATTTTATTTTTACAAGAAAATATAAAATCTATATCATGAGATGGACATAATAAGTATATGTGATATAAGATAGAAAGAGAAACTTAAATAATTTATATTTCCAAATAGTTATAAATTTTACAATATTTATTGACTATCCTATGGTGAAAACATTTTTTTTTTTTTTTTAATCAGTGTGCCTCCATCATTTTTTCTGTTAGGCAAAACATTTTCTTTTGACTGATATATTTATATTATTTAAAATTTAAATCAATACTCAAAATATTAATTATCGAATTTTGTTTTATTATTACTATTATTATTTAGAGCAGTGGTCGGCAATATTTTTGGACTCCCGGGCCACATTCATAAATTAATAAGAGTTCGCGGTCCAGACAAAAATAAAAATGTTATATTCCAAATTATTTATCAAAAAAAACCACGGGCCGCCGGTTGCCGACCATTGATTTAGAGTAATTTAGATAAAAAAAATCAGATTTTCATTGGGTAATAAAATATTACAAGGCTATACAATAGTTTTGGGAATAATATAATAAGACGAAAACTGTAAAATCTAAGAATTTTTAATATATTTATAAATATACAATAAACAACTATTAAACTTATTACAACTAAATTATTAATAAAATACCAATAATTAAAATGTAAATAAATGTATAAATTAGATATGTATAATATTATATTGTATAAAATAATAATTCAAAATATTTTTTATAATTTTTAATTTGGTCTGCCGTAATGTGATTATACATATTATTGGATATATTTTTAATAACAAAAAATATTATATAATTTCTTTCGTGTACTCCATTATGACAAAAATATTATTGCAGTTAATCCTAACTCATAAATTCATAAATATTGAAAATAAAAACAAAACCGTATTATCAGTGGTCAAATGATTGCAGATTACATTTTCAAAATAATAAATACAAATTTATCATGAATCAACAACTGTAATAATTTACCTACTGTATTATTATTATTATCATCATAATCATCATCATATATACTATATATTGCGATAAAAACGTTTGTATAAAAGTAATTAAATATTTAAAGTAAATTCTATACAAATATTAAAGCGCATAATATAGGTACAATTGGATATTTTTTTTAATACGCACAAAAACAATGATGTTACTTATTTTGAGGAAATCGTTTTTAAAACTACACGAATAATAATATTATACTATATCACCAATTCTTATTCCTTATTAATATTGATCCTAAATATTTTAAATCATACGTACGCAGAATAAATTTGACGTATAAATATACATAAATCGGCTTAACGATATTGCGATATTCCTATGACATTCTTTTCTGACGAATTAAAGTATTTGAAGAAAAATACCTTTATGTCACTTATCATATATATATATTTACTTATTACATCACAACCGAGATATGAACCACGATAGTATTACTTCCACCTCAGTTGCATCAGTTATTGTAAAATAATAATAGTCAAATTATATAAAATCGTTTTTTTAACAATATATTTATTGCTCAACGCCTATATCTAACTAAATATGACCTATGTACGTCACTCCTAATAGAGTAGGTACGGCAGTGGCAGTGTAGAGAAATTAACTACTACTGGGTAATAAGAAATGATATTTTTTTAATACTTTACTGAAGTTCAAACCAATGACTGTCATAGCCAGCTGTGTGACCATCAGACCTCATATAATATATATACAATTACGATTTAATAAAGTAAAGATTGGATGAATTCCTTACAATAAAAAAATAAAAATAAAAATTGGATCCGCCGTGATCACCATCCCAATGGTGCCATAGGAAGAGAAATAAAAAGACTTGATTGTCAACACATCCAATAGAATCGTGATAGTGATAGCACCTAGCTTCATTCAAGCCACCTTTACACGGTTGTCTAGCTCTAGCATGATCTTCATTCTCCTTGACAGACAAGATGTCCCATTAAAGATATCAGCTATCACCTATTTTGCTTTGTTATCAAATTTTTTGAGAAAAATTATTCATAGTTTTTTTTTTACTCAAAGCCCAAAGGGTTGTTACAAAAATGTTGTCAGAACTATTCTTAGATTATCAAAATCATGGAGATAGCATTGATATGTATGTGATGATTCAAGACAAATCAAAGTACAAACATTCAATTAATCAAAATATTGAATGGACAGTGTTTTGACGTTTTTAATGTTTTTATACTAACTATAAAAACAATTTCGTATCATCGAATGGGAAAAGCGTATCTATAACATATTATTTTCGTTTTGCTGATAAAGGTTTGGCTAGGCTAGCCAAGGTTCTAACTACAGCAGTGCTATTATAATTAATTTTAATCAACAGTTATTAAACTTAAATGTACTACTCCATGGTCTTCCAGTGAATTAAAAAATATATATTTATGTAAAGGTGTATGAGCATAATATTATAATTTATAATAAAATATAATAATATCGTGTATTCAGTTATTCGATATGAGTCTATAGGTATCATCATTAATACACGTTCAAACTACGTGAGCGTTGTTATTATTATTTATAATTTAATAATATAGGTTTTAACTGGTATTATATTATATGTATTATAGCTAGTGTAACTAGACATCGGAGATAATGAGTTTTATGACACGTTTGTTCTCATCATAAATCGCGCGTTACCTGATATTCAATTCGATACCACACACTAATACGTAATAACAAATAATGTGTAAATAATAACATAATAATGATGATAATAGGACTCGCCATGATCATCATAACGTCCAATCGCGTTGAATTGATGATATTTTTTTAATTTTCGATAATGTTTACGAAAAATGAAAATTCCATACACAACAATGGAGCGTATTCGTTCAATTTTTGTTTTATGGTTGTAAGTCTTGTTCATGTGCATAAATAAATTTTGTTTTTTTTAAATGACAATCAGTCATTTTACTTATGATATGTTTAATTTATCCGTCTTCTTTGTATTATTTTTCGAAATTTATAAATATATAGTGATAAACTGATAACCGTAACTAACCAAACTAAAAAAAATCAAATAGTATTTTGGATAATTAATTATATTTATACGTAATACTTATTAAATATATGCATATTTAATATATATTACTTTTATTTATTATACATTTTTGTTCTTGAAGAGACAGTAGTTTTGAGATTTTTTAATAATACAATTATGTACTCAAAGAATTAATTGTATTAAAATATATTTAATTTCAATAAAAACCGATCAATCAAAATAATATTTTATACACTTCTGTACTAAAATTAAGTATTTTTGATCAACCAATTAAATTTAAAAATAGAAATAGAAGTCATTTCCTTACACGAATACGTATACTAAGAAGGTATAATTGAACTACCCTATGTGCAGAAGAATTCTTGGAGTACACCCAGCTATTGTTAACAAACTGTATTTAATCTTTAAGGTACATCCTATATGGTTTATGAAATTTCTAAGATATTCTACTGAAAGAATAAATATGAGTACCACCTTAATATATGTTAACTGATGACCACGTCGTATTGCATTATACTTTATTAATGTAATACATAATACTGCAAAATCCGTTACGACTGGAAAAAGTTGAATAAACAATAATAACTAACTGTTGAAATAAAAGTTAAATATTTGCGTAGGCATCTGTAAAACAGGCATTTACCGTATCATATACATTATATAATATACACACAGCTTAAGTATAATAAACTTTCACTCTCACCATTTTATTTTCGCAAAGCTTTATAATAGTCATAACAATAATATTATTATGACGGTATTTTCGTGATACGATGTTTGTAAGCTACAATTAACTCCATAAAATTTTTACGTGCACAAAAAATGTCTTATTGTGTCTTAACTATTTTGTATCACGTGTATACAGTTTAGTATTTTACGTAGGATTTATTTTATATTTTTTAATCATTATGATGGAACGATCAAATTAAAAATTGGTCTTCTAAAAAACTCTCGAGAACCAATTTGTGTAATTTTAATACAATAATTTCATACTATTTTATCGACTAACATTAAAAACCTAACGAAGCGCATGCTTTTAAAAAAAATAATAATAATATGGCTAAAGGAAAATAGATTTGTGGAAGTAATTTAAATAAACAAACATATAGACTTTGAATGATTATAGTAGTAAGTTACGAAAATACTAGTAAATTAAAATTGAAACCATCCCGGATAAAACATGAACTAGTAATTAGAGTAATAATAGTAATAATGCGTTATGGTCGAACAATTCACTGATAGTGTTAGAAGTCCGTCGTTAGTCCTTACAGCAATGAATTCTGTGCTTATGGAGTAATCAACAATATACGCTAGCAACGACAACAATGATTATTACGGATGAATCTATAGAAAAGGAAAGATAGATTTAAAAACCATCGATAACAATACATTAAACATTGATATCACCGCTATAACCGTAACCATGTTTCTGACACAAAAACGCTGGTGAATATCATAATATAACAACACGCAGATAAATTTAACAGCAATTCGGATTCCACCACCGGAAACGATCTACCTATTATGTACGTACAATAAGTAATAACAATATATAATAATACATCTCGAAGACGATTTGATGATGCTGAAACTATAATATGCAACATTAACGACGACACATCGACGGGTCTATACCGAGATCATGGATCACTAAATCATTACATACCTATTTATCATCATTATCTCTTATATTAGTATGTATATACATTATACATCGTACGTTGGCCGGGTGCCTGATTTGTTGGGCTGGAAACGTCACGGGTCGTACGACGTACAGTGCGTAGTGTACCTATAGGTATATAATATGAGCGGTGTGTACCAACAAACCTCTACGGTTGGGGATGTAACGACAACAACAATAATAGTAATAATAATAATAATAACAGTGTTATAGTGTTATACGGATTTCCGGTATATTGAAAGAGGAGAGCCATCGTCGTGTATACACTGCACAGGCGCGACGCACAAATAATTGCACCACAATGATACTCCGCGTTGGACATCGGCCAATCGCTTCGAAACGAATACGTAATATCGTAGCTGTTATCATAATATTATTGTAATACCGACACCACATATTATTATTATCACTGTATATTATATAGTTGTATCGGCAGTGGTGTAAATATTTCAAAATGCACGTAGCGAGCGAGGGTCTATAGTAGGAGAAAGTCAGAAGAAAATAATAATACGTATTAAGTGTGTATTTCAGTGCATCGCTATAGTGTATTGTTTTAGGAGTCTTGTTAATATTTTCGGTGGCGGATAAGCCAACCAAACTACCTCTATTCGCGTCACTACTATAGTAGGTACCTACTGAGTTCAGGGTTGGGCTCGACGAGGTCCTTGTCACGACATCCCTATTATGTACGTACGATACACAAATATGTACTCACGTCATTCCTGCAACAGTACCCACTGTATACTTAGGTAATGGCCGAGGAGTAGCAATATAGAGCACACTTCGACACTTCAATCCTCTTATTGTATACCTGTAATTGAAATGTTTTCGTAGTGAGCAAAAAAGAAAAATGTTATAAAATGTTATTGAAATATTTTGTAAGTAAATTTATATATAAATATATAAATATTATAAATAAATAAATATTATAAATAATAATATATTATATATTTTTTATTAATTACACATATTTTAAATATAACAGTAAAATATTTTTCTACAGTTTTACAGTTTATTTTACTAATTTCTATGAATCTAGGATGATTAAGTTACGGACAAAAAGTCATGAATAAAAAAGACACTTATTTATTTTTGTGCAAAAAAAAATCTATAAGTACATTGTATTATTATTTATTTTAAAATGTATGATGATTATTTAATACGACTTACAAAAATATACAAAAATAATAATAACTAATTAAAACAAACAGTTTAAAAAAATAATAAAGTGATAATTAAAATAGCTGTAAAATATTCATTAATCGTCGATATCATTCAACTATCATTACATATTTTATATAATTTTTCTCACGTTTCCATAAGTTTTATTTTTCTCTATTGTAATTGGGCTATTTTTTTTCGTCAAAAGACAATTATGATCTCATTTTTTTAATTAATATACAAACAGAAGGGTACCTACTAATTTTTAAAAACGATGGTTCCCCCTTTTTGTTTCATTATTGGTTCGATGTCTATTATCAAGGGTGGTTCGGTAGACATACTATAGTATATGTATAGTTTATATTTTTTTTATTCATAGCTTTTTTATATTAACACGGATTTTCACATAGCTAACTATTTTAAATAATTCTCTGAAGTATAAATATAGCGTTGTACTTCAATAATTAGCTACATAACAAATGATAATCTTTGACACACAGGTGTATCATACTTAAATTAACAACTAAAACTAATATATTATATATGATCCTGATTATTAATATAGTACATACTTAGATCTTCAAAATTCCAGATGATTTGGATTAATCCTGAAAATGCGAATCTAGATATTGGAAATTATACAAAAATCCTAATTTTTTTCTTCACGTAGTACTGTTATAAATTACCATGCACATGATGATACATTGTTGGAAATCGTCCAATTGACTACGTACATACATAACTACGCTATATTTTATACCGTTATAGATGTTCGAAATCGGTTGTATAATATTACAATTACTGTTATGATCGCTGTTGCAGAATATAGATGGTACATACTAAACGATTTGATACAAATTCATTAGCTAAATGTATGACTTAAGTCTTAAAACATTTAAAAATGCATGAATGTAGGAATTTTGAAAGAATCTCTGCAGCGCACCTCTATCACAGACCACGTGAAACTAGACTAATACCGATTTTCACTGTGAATGTTGGGGTGAACAATTCTAAGCAAGTTGCTAAATAAATATATATAGCGTTGTGATGTATTTTATTTTATAATAGGTAATTCTATTGAAACGATAAAGGCAATCCTACTTAACCCAATATATGCGTGTGTATATCAATTCGATCCAGTGCGGACATAAATTATGTATTTGAAGTTTTCAGGATGGGCAAAAAAAGCGATTTATTAAAAAAAGATTCTCATGTTCTCAAACACAAAAATATTATGTATGTATGATTATAAAATTTGAGTAGGTACTTCTCAAAAATATTTAAGATTATCAATACGTCCCACGGCAGCAGGTATATTAGTACACAGGATGATACACCAAGCATTCCAAGCATGTTTATTGTTCACTCGCCTTTTTAAAGACAATAATGCTTTTATTTAATTTTTTAATTTTCGGAATTTTAACAATATACACCATTAGTCCTGTGGCAATACATTTTTTTTTCAATTAATAACCACTCTTTTTTATTACTGTAAATTGTTAAGTTGTTAAAAAAATAATTGATGTACTTAAATAATAATTCAAAAAAATAGTTTTTGATGTAATAAAATGAATTTAGGTGCTATAAATAATAATCCTTAATAATGGTTTTATACAATACATAAAATAGATATAATAATAAAATATATTAATTATTATATCTAGTCAGCTTTTACAAATTACAAAATATTACCTAAATGATTAAGTACCTATTAATTAAATATTAATCCATGATATCAATTCAACTTTTCAATTAATGTCATAAAAACAAAAATATTAAGTGTTTTTATAAGCATGAATTTTGCCATGATAATATTTGTGAGAAAAAGTGATAATTTTTGATTATTAAATCCTACTTTTGTTTCTTAATAGCAATCACTGTTTTCTAAAAATTTTAATACTTAAATGTGGTGCAATATTTAATTTATATTATATGTGTAAAATCTATAGTTTGTGTACATTTCCAGAGTAACAAAGTAGCACTATACATTTTCGAAAGTTATATATAATATAGCTGTCACTTTAATATTCTTGACGACTAAACTTTAAGTGTCCATAAATAATATATACTATACTGCCGATGGTTAAATTTTCGATATTAGTACGAGTACATTGATATTTTTGGACAAGCAAATATAATATTTAGTATTATATTTATTAAGTACATAATATATGCGAAATTGAATATAATTGGTCATTTTTTCTAGACAGAAATAGTTAAAGAAGAGTCATTTTTAATTTCAAAAAAAATTTATAGGTTGTATTACAGTACAACATTTTGAATTATTGACAATTCATTATGTTAAAGTAAGTACACAGATATACAGAAACTTAAAGGTTAATGTTAGAAAGTTATGATCGCTTAAAATTCACAAAGATTTCAAATATTTCTTAAAATTGCTCCAAGACCTACTAAAGTATTTATAGGAACTGCTAAAAAGTGAATGATTTTTTTATATATACTGTAGTATACTAGTGATCAAATTTGTATTTATTTGATTCAAAATATATGTATTTATAAACTTTTTTGTTAGGTTATGTAGGAAAACATTAAACATGTGTTACAATTTAATAAATTAGTTAAGAATTGAAAAAAATATTTAATTGATATTTTTTTGCCTACATAAGCTAAAAAAAATCTAATAAATTCATATATTCAGAAATCAAGCATTGAAACGTTCGTTAGCTAACTTTCTTCTAATTGGTCTAAAACTATACAAAATACTAGGAATATTATATGATAATAATATATAGAGCGCCTTGCATTTATAATATGAATAGGCAGTGGCGTGTCCAGAACTTTTTTTGTGGATGGGCCACAAAAGTTAAGTTCAGAATGGTTTTACCCCTCCTCATATAATAATTTGATCTATTTAAGTTTTAGTATTTTTATATTTTTATTTTTTATAATAAATGGTAGCTTACCTTTTATTAAAACATAAACTCTTTAAATATTCAAATCTTACTTTTTTATTAAAATACCTAACCTAATCAAAACTATTTTTTTCTTACTATAAATCATATTTTCATTCTTCATTGAGCATCGGACTTATACTAGTCTAGTACATATATAAAAATATGGGTGGGCACTTGCCTATCAGGCCCACCCCCTAAACACGCCACTGTGAATAGGTAGTTACCTATATAGATATGAGCTTTGTTTTTATTTATAATTACGCATTAACAACAAGGTTATTAGCGTTTTCTAAATCTTAGATACTACAATTTAAGTTTAGAGTTTATATAGGTGTTATAATTTGCTTAAAATAAGTGGTACAGGTATAATAGTAAAATAATGATTCCTTAAAGAAGTAGTACAAACCTATAATTCCGGTAAAAGTAAGAAAATTGTGAGTGATGGTTTCTGGGTTTGGTGCAATAGATATGACTAATATGAGTTGATTATATTATCAAAAAACAATATGAATTAAACGTGTGTGTGCATACGTGTATTAATTATAATATTATAATGATCTAAAATCTAAATATAGATCGGTTATGATAAAATGCTATTTATAATATTAACGCTTGTATTACTTTGTCTCTTAGTCTCTTAATATAAACGAAATAATGGAATAAAGGTCCCACAAGACCTTTTTTCTTATTCTTTTTTAAGTTTTCCCGACTTAAATAATCTAAACTTTGTGCTAGTACAAAAAAATATATTTTAATAATTATGGAACAAAAGATAACAATTTTTATTTTTATTTTTCACTAAGTATTTACAATTAAGGAAAACTTAGTAATTCTCAATAGTTAACGTATAATGGATCCTTCATTAATTTTCTTTTACTATATGCCAATTATTATTTGGTAATAAGTACATATGATACTTAAATATACAGTGCTTGATTAAGCTATTGAGCAATATAATCACGACTAATTATTAATTTAATGCTAAAGAGTATAACTACTATGCAATATTGCAATAATAATAAAGGGCTGTAGTATGTATACAGTAAGTATGCCTATTACAATTCACCTTCAATCCGGTAATATCTGCATGTGTACGCCTCTTCTCTACCTTATCACAAAAAACAAACTCAATAGAACCGTTGTCAAAGTGAAAACCGTCATCGTCCACATACATTGTCATAACAGCCGACTCGGGTTCAAAAGCAGACACGCGACATCACCGTCGATAGTACAGTCACCACCGCCATCGTTAAATTATTATGGAACATGAAAGTGTCCATTCGAGTAAGTTACGATTGCGCGAGGGGTCGAGAAAAGATAGTTTGTATTTAATTTTAACCGATATACCTAGTGCACACACAACTTACGTGAATGGCCTGGGCTGAATTGTATTTGCATAATATGCAAAATAGTATAAAAAATATTAAGAGAAATTGAGAAACAAAACTTATATGTAAGTATATGATGCAGAGGTTAGAAAGGTTGAAAGACAGAGTAAAAAAGGTATGTACGTCTACCTATAATAATATATACAGTATTACAGTATTTTAGTCATACAATAATAATAATAATAATATTACATATGCGCGGCGTAGCGTCACACCCATTATAATATACGTATAGCCGATAATTGATTTTAAGTCAGCCACGGACGATATGAGATACCTCAGCATCATAAAAATCCAAAAGCCCAAATCTAACCAAGTATATATAATAAACAACGATTTACCTATATAAAAATAAATACAATTCCGAGGCGAAACGATTTCATGCCTCGGGTTATATTACATAATATATTGATGATATATACCCATTTATATATTATTATTATGTTCATACAAACAGCCCCAATACCTTAGTTACGCATAAGTGTAATACACGATATACAGGATGTTTGCTTACATGTTAATAATATTACTATAGCGATATTAATAATGAAATATTGAGACAGTTGGACAATTATTTACCACCTAGTGAAGAAGGCAATATCATTACATTCGTGTTATTACTATACTTACATACAAATGCCTCACTAATTTTGAAAAGTTCTATTCAATAATTTTGTATGAATGTTATACCTAATTTTTTTTTATTTACTTGTTATTGATATCAGAAAAAAAATTAATTTATGTTCTTGTTGTGTTTGCCAATTTATATATCTATTTAAATGAAGCCAAATTACTTTTTTTCATAATTAAGTTAGAGACGCCCTATAGACATGCGTAACTTTTATATTCTTTTCTCTTTTCTTATCTTATTTCCCATGACGGATGCACATTATATAATTGCGTACAACAGTATGCGTTTATGCCGGTCACACGTATGCTGTAGAACGAAATCAATTCGAATTATGTCTTGCCAGCCCCGTAGTCTGTCTGCGTCCGACCGTCGTCGTGTGCAGAAATGTCGATGGGCCACCTCTGCCGTGTGGATGAAGACGACGAAACGTGCGCGCCAAAGCTAGAGCATGATCACGCACACCTGAAGAAGATAAATGATTAAAAGAAATTGTCTATCAAAATGGTTTCGATTTTTACGTATTGCCCTTGCTAGACGCCTGCAGCCGATCCAAGTAGTACACCCCTCGGCCCACAAAACGACGTCCGTCTATTGATTAATAGCTATCTCGTCCTTCACTCTACTTCCGACGTATCCGTTTTTCTCTGTTAAGCCACCACCTCTATACTCGCAGACTCATCCACTATAACTTCGATGGTTACTTATCAAATCATTTTTTCTCTTTCAATCGGGAGTCGATATAGTGTTCCGTGTTCGGTTTATTTTTCTTTTATCCGATCACGTTTTTATACAGAAATAAGAAAAACGCCCGTATCGTATTCAATTAGCGACTGATAATAATATATATTACACTCGATCGTAGCATATCCCATGTACGCACCAAAGACACTGCGTAGTATTTTTGAACAAATCTATAGTCGTCGACGATATTTGTTCCATTATTTTTCTCTTTCAAACGTTTGGACTGTGTGAGACATCGGACTACGATTTTATTCAATTCAAATGAACATTAAATTATTTGGAAAAGGCACAAAATAAGTTAAACTTTTTTTATATAGGCAAAACCAGTTAAACGTGTATAATATAATTTTAAATTACAATAATAAAATAATTTACAGTCATAAACGAAATGACTATACAAAATGTATATTATGTAAATGTACTTTATTGTAATGTTGTTTTAGCAAAACTCATCGTTTCTTCACTTCAGTAGATAACTATCCGTTAAATTTCCAAAGTAGAATGTGTTCAATTACATTTTTTATTATTATTATTATAATTCTTATATACGTATACAATTTTAAAATGTTTTTACCAAATCGTTAAAAAACATTGATAGGGTATTTTTGTTTTTAATGTTTTATTTGCATCTTAAAATACATCACTACAATTTTTCTATAACCAATAACAATATTGTACATTGTTATGATATACAATTAAATATTAATGATTTTAACAGTGGCGTACCTTTGGGAGGAGAGACGATGGTGTATTCGCTCCTCATGGGTCGTATAACATGTGTGCATTGTATTATAAACATGCATTATACTATATTTAAATAAATAAAAATATCTTGTTTTAAGTATTAGAATAATATATTTTAAAAGTATAAAATAGCCCAATTTTTGTGTTTCTTAATGAAATTATTGTAACTGTTGCGTTACTTTTTAAAGTAATTCTCTATTTTAAGAGTGGGTGAAAATATATATTATCACACTCTCGTTATAAAAGCCTAGATACGTCACTGAATTTTAAAAAATATATTGCTAATTTGCTAATTAAATTTAAATAAAAATAAAATTCCTTGAATTGTAATTAGTTAATTGTATTACTATCAAATTATCATATCATGTACTAACAGGTAATATCATACAGGTTTTAATTGATTATTTGAGATATAAATGGATACTTACAAAAAAAACTATTATATAATATATAATCGACTGTTAATTGTGATGACGATAATAGTTGAAGAATATAAAAAAATTTAAAGACATTTTACAACAAACGTCAAGGCGATGATGTTTCAAATAATATCTTTGGATAAAATGTTTTTATTTAATATTTTCTCTCAAATTATACAATTTTCATTTTTAATTTATTTTTTATTTTGTCGTTGAAAATTAAGTAAAATTGAGTTGGATAGATTTGAGTAGATTAGGATTTATGGAAATTAAAAAAAAAAAATTATATAATGTGGAAAAATAAATGTTCAACAGTTTACTCTCTCTTTCGTTCAAGTAGAACGTCAATCTGGAAATTCCATAGATTACATAAATATGTAAAGCTCTTTAGGTATTGAATTACATACACAACGCATAAATCAGAGACTGAGAATCTTGACATGAATGTATACCATATTTTAATATTGTACATAAATTTTATTATCGGGGCTGAATTTTATGGAGGTGTCCCTAACCTTTGTGTATTTTAATATACAGATCTATGTTTCAAAGGTTATTTAAGATGACTGATGGAGTAATGTGACAGTTGTAACAATATAAAGTATCATTATGTGTATTTATTTTTAATCATATATAATTATTATTTATTATATTTAATTATACTACAATAATTTATTTTATTAAACGTAGTATAAAATTACAGGGTACTAACATTATTTTACTCTACACGCCCAAATAACATTGCACATTCACATATTTGTTATTGATAGATCAGCTAGTAACAATAGTTGTATATTTGTTTTACATAAGAGTAACAATTTTTGTTAGTTGCTTAAAAAATAAGCGACTAAAAGCAACTACTTGCTAAAAATATTTAAGAAACAGTTTTTATTTTTGTTTTTAGGATAATTGAAACCATAAATTGACTAAAGTAATTCAATATTTTTAGTTTTAATTTTTTTGTTATTAAGTTGTAATACTCAAAATCAATCAAATCGTGATGAATAAAATATAAGCTTACCGCAAACCAAAGACGTATCGTTTCAGGTACACCGCCCTATGTGCATTTATATATGAATACATTTAGTGGAGTGGTATATATGTGTATTATATGTGTGCACGAACGGCTGTGTGTGTAACGTGTCGCCGATAGGTTGCCGATGCTGTATTCCTTTGTCTCGTTACAGGCGGCAAGTCCTGTGACTGTAACAAATCGAATTTAGTCGGTTTTGAAGAGCATACAGTGAACGGGGGGGAGAAAACCACGAAAAGAAGTTCTCTCGGCTTTTTTTCTGTCATCTCCGTTTATCTTCTTACTTTGTTCGTACATATACGTATTGAACTCGCCGCCACGCTAAACGAATATATCCTACATGAAAAACACTAGAATTAAAAAAAAAATCTGTGCGTGTAAGTATAAACGATTAATCGACATAATATGAAGGTCAAATGAGGTTATAAAATATGAGTGGATGTGTGCCCGAGTTTATATAAAATCTCATTGTGCGTACGAAATTTAAATACACAGAGTTGAAACGCCAATCGACGTCGTCTTCATTTCGTGCCAGCGAGTGTTGTAAATGCAGATAAAATAATTATTGATAATCATCTCATAGTGCTACACACCGAATAAGAAGCACAACAGTGGAAGATATTATGAACCGTTCGTCGCTAACCGCGGTAAGTCATTGATAATATATTATACCGGGTATTTTATATTATTATATAATTATGCACACCTACCTATGTTTAAGGCTATAGCTGATAAATACATTAAAACTACTGAACGTAATTTAATATTAGAGTAAAAATTATAAATTTAATAAAATGTTGTGAGAAGAAATGTGATTTATTTAGTATAATATTAAGAACTACTTACCTATATTATATAATTTTAAAACATACGATTTTATCGCTATATTTTTAATAAGTAGAAAAATCATAGTATACAGCATACAAGTTAAAAATTGAAATATTTTAAACATGTTTTTCAACACTGGAGATCATCACAATCATTCAACGAACTCAGTACCAGTAGAAGCTAAAAAACATTAAATACTATTACTATTTGTTACTTTAATCGAATCTTTTTGTAACTTGTAACCAAACTGTGTATCTTTCGTTCTTTCGTATGGAAATTGTCTCCATAGGACGTATCTGTATGTCCTGATTGCATGTTAACTTATAGCCACGAAATTCACATCTATTCGAAGACTAACAATGTTATTAGTACTGTCACGAGTGAAGAATATCACAGTTCATCCACGCGAGATCTATGTCCCGCTCCTTGACCGCATAAATAATGATAAAAAATATAATAACAAAAACTATTGTATAATACAGGGTAAACCGGACAACCAATAATAATAAAAAAAATAAATAAATAAATACGTCAACGGAACAAAAACCGCAAACTTTTCATTCACGTCGTCGTTATTGCAATTTCCAACCCCTCACTGCATGGGAATTTTGAGACGTGAAGCTCCGTCGCGCTTTCGGGTCGAATTATTCGCAAAAACAGATGACGTAAATGACATAGACGTATACACGTATAATAATAATAACAACATCAATAACAATAATAATAATATCGTTACATCACGACGACGGGCGTAATTTGTAAGAGCTATATACGCGCCTTGTGGTAGATTGCCGAGAGGTTAGGTTCACCGTACTCGGCCACCCCGTATGAGAAATTGACGCTGGACAATGGGCGACGACACGCTTTCCCATTTCACTGCACTTGCACTGGTTTATCACATAATATGAATTACCCAGTTTCGTGCCAACCTTAAAACATGGTAGCTAAAAAACCGCACACTCAACGAATTTTTTGATTAATTTTTCTCTTTACAACCCATGTTTCAACGGATTTTGAAAAAAAAACAAATAAAAACATTTATTTTTGATAAAACTGGTTCAGTGTAACTGCGGAATGTATTGAATGACCAAGAAATATGACGTGCTTCATATAGCCAATGTAATAATAGCATAATATTAATATATTCAATAGTTAGTGACGTAGTTTTATAGTCTAAAAGTATATTTTATTCATATATTATAATTTATTAATAATTAAAGCTAACTTTGCTAAAGTAATCTATGTATATCAAATGAGAATAAAAGTCTAGAATCCAGGTTACCTACTCAATATTATGTTTGAGCTGTTAGCTGTATAGATTTGAAATCGATATACGCACCAAATATTTAGTAATAAATTATTATTAATTATAAACACAATAGTGTTAAAAACTACATCAAACATGTATAAACAATTTTCATATTTTCTTGAACCAGGATTTTATTATAATATAGTGTGCTTATAGAGCGAACTATAGCCTAGCAATTTTTTAGAGAAACCTCCATGATAGTATCATAATAATGATAACATTCGTGCAATCATCCACTATCTCGCCGATATCAATACTGAAAAAAGCTGATTTCGAAAATTGAAAACTGTAGTAAAAAAATACGTATTATTACATATTATTATTTTTTTTTTTTTGTAGTAATTCCCTCTAACCTACAACGCGTAGTTTGAAAGAAAAAAGACGTACGCGCGATTTGTCGTAAAAATCTGAACGTAAAAAAATTATATTAAACAATTTACGACGTATACGCGAGTATAAAATAAAATAATATTACTTTATTTTATTGTTAAAAAAAAAATGGATTTTGCGTTATTATTATTATTTTTTTTTTTTTGACAACATTTTTGTACATTCATTTTAGCAATTTCACACATCATCGGTTGAGATTTGTCACGCGTTGGGCACCTATTCCTCCGTGCGCGATGTGTCGGTAATCTTTCTAACCGTTTTATTGTTTTAATAAATATTTGAAAAAAATGTCCATGAAACTATTCTTTATAATATAGATAGTACAATGAACGATAACTTACAAACATATTATAATACTATGCATTTTTTAATATATATATATATATGAATACATACAGAGTTTTTTTTGTCATTTGAACGTCTTTATCAAATTCAAAATGTAGGTTGATCACAATTTTAAATGACGTTTTATAACTTTATGGTGGATCGGGTATATAATAATTGAAATCATAGAATAAAATATCTGTCAAATATTAATTTTTACGGTCGAAATTCATACTCTGTTACGATAATAGCTACGCTAAACTGACGTCAACTCGTAAGAAAAAATGATTATGTACCTGCCAGAACGTTGTTATTTGATTGGATTTGATCGTGCTGAAAATTCGAATTAGTAATGTCATTTTTTTTTTTTATAAACTAGGAACACTTTACTTCACATTTTTGACCTTTGTTGTAAAAATCTTATGTTATGATAACAAAATATAATTAAAATTTGCGCTTGATTAATATAAATCCTACGTGATCCGTGCCACAATATTTTGGACGCTATGGAATTTCTATAAATTATATTTAAAAAAAGGTATTATTGTTCAGTCATCATAATATTAATAAAGATAATAAATTTATTTTAACGACTTCTACCAAAAATAAATAGAATTCTCAGATTATTAAGAGACGATTCGCAGAACCATAATAACGATAACGATAACGAAACAAAAATATCCTCTACTTTTACTATATTTTTAGATATTGTTTGGTTTTTCCTATACACTGAACCTATAACGACAAATTAATAAACAAATTTAAAAAATATATCATAGGTACTTCTTGTATATTTAATTTACATATATTTTGTTGAATAATAAAAATTAATACACAAACACATATAATGCCGTTGTGTGCTTATGGAGTAGGTAAGCAACAATATACTGCTAGCAACGACAACAATGATTATTACGTATAAGTACCTACCAAAAACTGTAAAATTATCGAAAATGAGTAATATTATAGTTATGTTCAAATGTAATTTTAGAGAATATTAAATCTACATCTGCAAACGTGCATATGTTTCAAACAAATAATAATAATATATTATGTTTCTAGATAATTAGCCTAATTATTTTAAATTAGTATAGATGACGCGATGTTTTGTAGGAGAAGGTGTTAAACGATAAAAGAAACTACTCGTTAAAAACAAACAAAAATTGTACGCAATAGTTTAGTTTTACTTTTAAATCCATATAATATTTTTATTGTTACGAATCGATATCAGTTTCAATGATAAAAAATAACGTAATAACGTACAATTTCACGACAACAATAATTTATGCTCCAGTCAGTTTTGAAAAAATAAAAAAATCTAATTAAATCTTATGATTTTAGTATAAGTTTCGATAATACATTGCGATAAATTAGAATAGACTAGTTAGTAATAGACTAAATGCGGAACAATCTTTCCAATGACCATACTAATGTTTTAATTGTTGAAATAGAGTTCTAAGATTGAACCAATCAATACGTACGTGCACGACATAATAATTTTGGCCATACTCTGAACTCGAAAATGGTACGTCCCTGGCATGACAATTTTTATAACTCACGGAGCGTATAACATTAATACGTTTTATCGTGGTTTATCTGAGATCAGTTGTTTACACATTATTATACACACGTAGGGCTTATATAAACTTAAAATAACTACCAACATTTCAAAAGTATGATAATTAAGTTTTTAATTAATTATGAATTTTATACATTCTAATTAAAATACTAAAAAAATAAGTGTTTCTGTTAAAAATATGAATAAAATTGTTCTCAATAGTATAATATAATACATGGTTCATTAATTAGGCTGAGAAAATTTAAAAGTTAGAAAATAATGACAAATATCTAACAAAAAAGTGGGCTAGTAATTGTTGGATTTATTAGATTTATCCTTATAGTATACCAAGATAGGTTAAGAATTTGTAAACTATAAAATACACGTCATATTCTATTGTGTCCTGCCAAGTCCGCGCCAACAAAGCAACATTAAAAAAGTAGTTATATATTTTATTAATTTATATATATACATATATTAGACATCAAATGTTGGGAATATTGGAAATGGTCAAAATTGTTATTATTGAATGATTTCTAAAAATAATTATCGAATTGGCTCAGCCAAGTTTTTAAATTATGTTATACATTTATAATATTATAATACCTATTATATTTAACCATATAAAATCACAATCATGTAAATGTTAAGATGAAGACAATAACAGATATATTTAAATTCTTGTGCTTTCGTTAAGTCTTGTGAATTCAGTTTGTCTGCTAACTAATAAATTAATGTAAACTAACATATTATACATGAACCAATCATATTCCTTGAAAATAACTTTGTGTCAATATATCAGTATATCATCGAAAATTAATTTAAATTGTCAATGTTAGGACTTTGGAAAATGTTGGCACGATAACTACCTATTTTTTTATAGTACAGTAGAATATTATAGCCATTAAGCTTATGAGATTTGCTACAAAATATGTTATTAAGATAATAATTTTAAATATATAATTCTTATCATAACTCATAAAGAAATCAACTTTAACTATGAGATTAGAATATATAATATAATATTGTATAATATATAATAAATTCAACAATTTTTAAAGTATAAACTCTAATCCTATTTTTTTTTCTAAGTTTTTCTTTTTAATTGTTTGTAATTTTTGTAAGACGGTGGAATGATGTATAACACAAAACATTGTATTTATATTTTTATATTACAGTAATTGATTTTTAATGTGTTTTGGTATTTGCTGAAGTTATACCATGCGGAATCGTATATGTATAATAATGGTTATTAAAAACTAGAGTAGGTACCTACACTCTCTTATCTCCAATCACCCTTACCAGTTAATATATTATATAATATTGTATGGCTGGTTAGGTTAAATTAATGATTAGGTTCAAATTAGTATATATTACAAGAAGGTCATGAGATTATTGACGTTATTTTGAGGCTCGTAGCACACGAGTTAGGAAATTATGGTTTTCCATTATTATCTAGGGTTGGTGATATTGAAATTGGGTACAGATATTGTGGTTGTAGAGTCCGTACCAAAAACCGTGAAAAGTGTAGTTCATCTATATAACATACATGGAATTACTTCGGTATTGATTAGTGCGTAGGTAATACACTCTGCATTGAGGTATACCGTTCTATAGCGGTATTTGAATAATAATAACCGTTACAACGAAAAACCTAAACCCTGCATTATTTCAAAAACTTGCGTTGTCGGGCTGCAGCCTGTATTTTGATTTAGTCGCCATGATAAAAATATACTTTCCATTTTCGTAGATCTGTTTGTGGCTGTGCAGTGGATGGTGCTGCGGCATTTCCGAGGCGGGTCTGCTTCCATCTCAACGGCGGCCAATCGTTGACCCGCACTCGGTGCCGCTAGTAGACACACTGAATCACGGCCGAAATCGCGTGTTCGGTTCACGTCAGCAGCAGAAGAAGTCGGCGGTGGCTGCGACAACGGTATCGGTACAGGCCCCGTCGAACAGCGGACAGCAGGTGGATGGCGACCAGGATGCTGCGGATACAATTGGCTTCAACTTCGGCCTGGGCTTCGGGCTAGACACGCCACTTATCGATTCACTTCTAGAGCGGTTGTTGAGGCGTAAGCAACTCCTTATAGCCGCGGCCTCGGCCGCTTACCCGGGTGCCGGCAACTGGGGCGTGGCCGGCGGCGGCGGTGGAGGTTATTTCCCGGGACCGGCAGTCGTATTCCCATACGGTGGCGGCGGCGGCGGTGGCGGCGTGGGTGGCGGTGGTGGTGTTCTCCCGTGGAACAGGCCCGCTGCATATCCATTTCCGTTCGTGCCGTCCATGAACCCGTTCGGTGGTGGCGGTGGTTTAGGCGGCGGTGGGTGGGGTGGTTTTGGCAGTGGCGGCATCGGCGGCGGTGGTTGGGGTGGGGGTTGGGGTGGTTTTAATCCGTTGTTCGATTTCGACAATGATTTTGGATGGAAGAACAACAACGCACAACAATAAGCGCTCTCAAATATTACGCATTTAATTATTTTAATTATGAATACATTTTATATGAAAAAATATCTGTAAAAGTATGTAATTGAGAAACAACAATACATATAATATAAATAAATCGTTTTAAAAATGGATTAACTGCATATTATTCTGAAAGAATATTATTTGTATACATAACTTAATAATGGAGTAACTCATTAGATAAGTGAGATATTTTATTTATTATTGTTTTATTTTTTAAACAATTAATATAGATATACAATTTAATTACTATTAATCATATAATCGCCTTGTAAATTATATAATTAACTAGGTATTTACACTCTGTCTAACGAGAGAATATGTCGTAACTAGACAAAAATAGATTCTTCTGCGCATCCCTACGCGAAAACCTGCTACTGGTTTCACTAAAGCGGAATGTTATGCGGATATGCGCAGAATTAAGTATTGATATTTTCTTTTGCTATACAAGAATAAAATATTATTAGTTACCTATTAAGAGAATGTGACATTTGTTACTAGATAACAAACTCAGAACATACATAGACTTAATAATATATAATAACTACTTTGGCTTTGGTTACAATTATACAATGAAACAACACCGTTGGCTTGCACTTAATTTAATAATTTTTAAAGTGATATAACTCCTAGTTTTACGTTATACTCCAGTGCCCTAAAATACCTAGGTATTTATTTTTGTACATTAATAACATATATTATACAATTATGGATTTTAGATACAAGAAACAAACATAATATTATGTGTACTATGTGATATACAATACATTTTAAATGAGAAGAACAATAATAAAAATAACAATCATAATGTATTATGTGGTTGGTACTTACTGCAACGTTGACTGTGTTATAATATATAACGATTATCTAATTACACGTATCATCGTATGAGCACTATCGTGTTGATAATTAATCATCGTCCAAAACAATTAAAATCATATAACATTATAGTATAGCATTATATACAAAACAACACAAATAGATAAATAGTTTAAAAATATAACAAACGTGGTCGTGGATATATAATCGAACTATTTTTAAACATTTTGATGTATATATTTGTAATTTATCGGTTAAAAAATATACCTAATAAACTTCATATAATTTTTTGGATTTTATCTTTGTATTATACCTATATTTTATATTTTATATATACAAAATAATTTAATTTATTACATCCAATATCGATTCAACGTGCTATTCATTTTGTTCGAAAATTTTTGACATGGTTAATCTTTTATTATATTATTATAAATAATATTAAACAATTTATAAGCATTTATTGAACATTCTAATTTAGTGATAATTATTATTTTATAAAAAAAAATCCTACTTACGGATCACGTCGATCATTTTGGTAGTCAACAAGCGCATGTATTAATATTATCATAATTAAGCATATTTTTATACTACGCCGAATTACCATGCGTTGCCTGCAAGGATAAATTTATTTTAAGTACCTATAGAAATGCATCTGATATGGTATCCAACTGGTTAAGTTAGGATTACCCTAACCCATCGGGTTGTATTTTTATTTATTCCATAAATATCCGTAGTTAAATTGTCAATAAAATTTTAAACAATTTTACCAAAGCGTTGTGCTGATTGAAAATCAAATCGCAAAGTATGTTTAGTATAACATTAATTGGTGCCTGTAATTTCATTACATCATTGATCCGATTGTCTATGTTCGTCGTCCAAAGCGTAGATTTTTAAAAAATTACGTTTAACATAGGAAATTGGTAAAATTAATTCTATAAGATGATAGGATTGTCTTTACATTTTTAAAGTGTTAGCATGCATTCCGTCGTGGATGACTTTTCAGCTGTGAAGAAAGTTATTTTAAATGCAGAATTATATTTTAAAATATGTTGCCAAGAATACCTAAAGTAGACTGCAAGTTTCTATAAAACAACTGCAACAGTGGTTTAGGCGTCGGATTTTAAAACCTCCAACTTAATTTCACTATTTTTGTTATACATTCCTGGAGTCCTTAAACTTTTCTACACCATAAAATGATCTTCATTGGTTGTTTGTTGTTCCTCAATTGTTTGTTAAATTCGTTATCACTTTATCGTTCTTACTCTTTTAAATTACTTCTTAAATGATAAGTGTTTTAAAAGCATATTTCTTTTTACTTTTACTCACAATTAAATAATATAAATACTATTATTATTGAATGCTACTGATGGCTATTAATGTATATACAATATTAATTATTAATGATCTTTATTTACTCGATTATTATTATATAAATGCGAGTAAATTTGTTAGTGCATTAAATAAATACATTTTATGAATCACTCACTTATAAATTATAATTCCATTGATTGGTCTATATAAGTAAATGAAAAAGAAATAATCAAGAATATAGGACACATGGAATAAACAGAATTTTTTTCCTATCTAACTTGTCTTTGCATAACAATAACTAAATATTTAAGTCATCAAGATCGGTCCAGAGGTTGAAGAGTCCATAAGATACGGCCTGATATTCATTTTTATACGTGAGATGAGATCAACTTATATGGAATCTTGTATTAAATTGTCAAGATTTTCGATCAAATGAAAGTTTATTATCGATAATTAATGGGAATACAACTAAAAAAAATAATTGAATCTCTTTATAAATACAATTTTACATGCATAGAAAATGACCATATAAACATTTGAAGGAAATTAATGGTTATTTGCTTTTGAAATACAACGACATATAAAATAACGTTAGAAATAGTTATTGTAACTATAGACATTGTCGCAAAATTTTAATTTCAAATGGCTATAAGAATACTAATGTGACTTCCCAGTAAAATATGTTTTGTGTAATTTTTTAAATGCAAAAACTTAAGAGAAATCTTGTAATAGATTTTAAGAATCAAAATATTTTGAAAGGTATGTTATGTGTAGGGAATAACAAGCATTTTTTAAATTACTTCTAGACAAACAAACATAAAAAGACACACACATAATAATTATTGTAAAATCAAGACACTCATTGATGCATTCATAATCTAAAATATGAGCTTAAAATATGATCTAACAAGTAATGTGCGCAAATCAACCAATCGATTTTCAGTGCTCATGGTCCGTATGCGTATTACGTATGGATACGCGAACAAAAGAACAGTAACTTTTACTTGTCATTTATATACATACATACCTGCACTGGCAGATACATCGATCATTTGTCGATCATGTGTGTACATATCTTTTATAATATATATGGATTTCATTTTGTTTATCTCTCTCATCCCCTAAACCCTCTCAAAAACAGCGACCACTAACAAGGGAAATATCGCGTAGTGAGCTTTATACTTCCATCCAATGTTATATATTGTATGTCATGTAATTCAAATGCACGCGCAAAAAACCAAAGCGCAGAGTGCATTAAAATATTAGCAAAATGTTTTCGTAATTAATACACATAATTATATTACACACACATTACGCGTTATGTCAACACACATATGTCAATTAAAAAAAGTAATAATAATAATAGAACCCGTTGTGAAATAACTAAAACAGTAATGTTTTAAAAGAAAAAAAAATGTCAAACAAATGTATTTTAAATATTTTATTTTAAAAATTGTATACTATTGTTACGACAATAAGTATAAAAAAAAACGTTTACCCTTTTGTTATGTAGCCGTTGACGTTGGTTACATAAATACAGAGACCTATGTTTTCGGATAGCAATGCCCGTACTCTTTAATCTCTGCACCTGATGCGCGCGCGTGCAGTTCGTTTCGGTTACAGTTGACCCAACAACGACATAATATTATATAATAATATAGATACATAAATATTATATTTTGTGATAAACGTCGTTCATTAATTCAACATTTCGATACGTAGATCGTTTTTTGACCCAACCGCTCCACCACCACCATCATGAAGAGATCGATCGCCGTCGTCGTCGCCGGCCGTGGGCTGACGATACTATGGGTATTCGCGACGGCCCAAGTAAGACGTGCACCTATATAATGTACGGCAGGGATTACCAATTGAAATTTTTGGAGATCCACTTAAAGAATTCAGAAAGTTTTCTGGGTCTTAAAAATTTAACATTCATGTTTCCGAATAAATTAATGGAAAAATTAAAAATATTACTAAAATTAATAAAAATCTTATTTAATTAACCGTTAAAAAACAAATGTTAAAATATAATACGTCTTGAGTATGGGCCCGATAAAGTTATTCGCTGACTATAGATTAATGACTCCCTGATGTACGTTTTCAAGGTCAATCATCGGCGATCCGCGATTGTAGGAACATTTTTGCGATTATTCGTCACTAACATATACCGGCTGTCCATAAAATTTATTGGAATATAACAATGATGACAATTTTCTTTAATAAATGATAATAATAGCAATATATAGTATTATATTAGCATTTTACACAAATAAACTAGTCCAAGAAATACATAAAATTGAGCTTTAAAATATAAATTAAAAAAAAAATAATAATAATAATAGTAGTATTAAAATCTTCAAAGTTCGTGACAATTCTGACAATAACCAATTTATCATATTATATTCAAACATTTTAGACAGTATCTATTTATAATATATTTTTCAACAACAATTAATTATAGTTATCTAGTTTAGCTGCCATAACATATTAAACAAATTGGCAATTTACCGACAATTGTCTTTAATGAATTTGTTAACAAACTTTAATTTTTTAATCCTATCTTATAATATATAATGCAAAATTATAGCTCTGTATCAATATATATATTATACAATGATGGTATAAGTAACAACCGTAAAGAACAATTTGTTCATATTGTTAAATTGTTTCATAATATGAAACTATCCATTATACATTTATAATCACAACTGATATCTGATCATACTGATATAATAACCTATAATAATGTATATTATGATGAGCGGTGGACAATT
This sequence comes from Rhopalosiphum padi, assembly GCF_020882245.1. NCBI lineage: Eukaryota > Metazoa > Arthropoda > Insecta > Hemiptera > Aphididae > Rhopalosiphum > Rhopalosiphum padi. The sequence continues at coordinate 33,529,808 of NC_083598.1, forward strand.
TTTTCGATTGTAACTATTTTGCCCACAGGCCACAAGACGTATAGGTAACACATTTAATTACAAATTGTCGTATGCTGCACTTTTTTAAAATTATATAAATACATTTTTCGAACAGAATATTATTATAATGGCATTGTGTGTAAAGAACATTTTTTTACTGAGACCACATATTTCGCAATAGAAATGCATGAAACATTGGTGGAAACATGTTTAGTTCAGTACAATAATAATACCCTTACATTGAACCAATAACTGACGATCAAGTTAATATTTTAGTTCTTAAAAGAGTAATTCACATTATATTTACGAACGTTCCGAGTTTATAGATAAATTAAGTTTTTGGACAGTTATAATAAGTGCCTATAAAGTATTAAATAGAAGTAAATAATAATATTATTGTATACTTTGTAATACATTTATCGTAAATAATTTCTGAATAAGTTATAAATGTTAATATATTTTTCGTTTAATATATTTTAGTTTACGATATTTAGTTAGTGAGTCAGGTAAACTGTTTTTTAGTTATTAATTTAACTAGGCACGTATACAGAGGAAGGGGGTTAGGGATTCAAAAAATAAAAAAAAAATTATTTTGAGTAACGAGGAAAAAATTGTTTTATTATGTTGTGGCACAATAATAATAATAATATTGTATTGCTATATTTTGTGATCCCCCCCCCCCCCGAATTTTTGTTTTGTATGCGTGCCTGTTTTTTAACTGTGAGTAAACGTCTATAAAATATTCAGCAGCTAGAACTTAAAAGGGAAATATACTTACATATATTTAGGTTTTATTTTTTTACTTTAATTTGAAGTAAGTAAACCTACTACAATTAGATAGTGTATACAGCATTGTTCAGTTATAAATTATACCATATTCAGAAAAAAATACGTATTTCAAGCATTTAATGAATCAATTAAAGTAAGCTAAATGTACATTTAACATGTGATCTATAATTATTATTGCATTAAATTTTAGTGAACCATTAATTTAATCAATTCCTTTAAACAACTCGATATACGTTTGTATTATAATATAATCTTAGTTTTTAAACCTAAGTTTATACTATTACAACCACCGCGAAACCTCAAAAAAAACCTTTGAATCGCAATTACGGTAATGGTGATTAATTATTATTATTAAAATATTATATAATTTATGCCTTACTACGAATGTTAAATTAACAAAATATTATTTCAGTAGATATTATTGAAATATAATTTTACAATGTATCATAATATAATAAACGATTTATTAAACATATAATATTTAAATACTTCAATTATATAAAAAAAAAGTTAAATAATAGGTAGGTACTCTTGCTCAATCTAAAACTCGATGATACATATCGTATAATATTGTATACATATTGTACAAAATTATTTACCGTGCATGCTTATTTCACATTCTTATTTTAACTTTAATAATACGTTTATTCAAATTCTAGTATTTGGTTATTTAAGAATGTTAAGGACCCTTTTTTAAAATTCTGAAATTTGGAAGTGATCCATGGCGATTTCAACTTATTTTTACAAATTATGATATATCTTTAAATACATTAGCATGGACCTATTACTCTAAGTAAACAAAATTCATAAGCTTAAAAACTACTTATTTGAACTTAAATTTAGATACATCAATTTTTTCGAAAACTCATTTTGCTTAACAATTAAAAAGATTGATTATCACTAAAATTTGAATAAGTTAATTATTGAAGGAAAATACAAGAGATTAGAACACTTTGTAAATCATCTTATGTATGCTAAATATAATATAATATAACGCTGGACATGTCATATGACATTCGAATGAAAATTCGGAACGAACACGTGTAAACAGAGTGCTCAATGTGTATAATATTATAATGATTATAGTAGTTATATATTATATAATTAATACAACAATGAACATGAACAAATACAACTGAAATATAAAACGCGTATCGCAATGTTATGATTTTTTATTACTCTAAACTAGAAAATGTTATATAAGTTAACATATTACATTATAATATCGTTAATATAATTATAGAAGTCCTCTCAAAAACGAAAGTATGGCGGAAGACTAGGTGTAATAAAAATATAATTTAAAAAAATAATTCAGATCTCGTCCACAACAAATTTTAGTGGGCATAACTGAGGGAAATTCCAAATAAGGCTCAGTCCCCAATGTGTTAACGACACCGCAAATTTCAAATTAATTCCTCTTTTTATTATTTTCTAAACGATTTGCATTTTTTAAATATTGTATTTAAAACACATTTTTTTGTATCAATTAAGACTTTTGTTACTATTGATGATCAAATATGCAAGCTTATATAATGCATGATTTTTATATCACTTTTGTAAATATTTTAATTATCATGTTATTAAAAATTAAAAATATTAAAATAACGTGTTCACAATAATACTATTAATATTATTAAATAAAAACATCACTGTGGATTGTCTGTTAGCTCAAAATATTGTCAATGTATTCAATATGAAGTTAATTAACAACAATATTTATCTATACTATACTTACACAACTATCTACATCTATCTCAAATTTATTCCAAAATGAAAGGTAGAATTTTAATTATTTAAGTACAGACACTCATACTTTCGGTTATTTTATTTTTATTTTATATGAAAGGATATAGGAAATAAAATGCTAATGGAAAATTAATTGTTATTTTATTATAACATAAAAATTTACATAGATATTATGATTATTTCTAAATAAAAAAATGCGTTTCCCTACAAACGTTATTTCGCAGGTAATGTGTGAAAGAGCCATTGATGAAGATTCAGAGGTGTACAAAGCGATCAGCGAGAATAAGGTAGGATTGGTAACCCATATGATCACTACTAAAGGACTTGAAAAGGCTTCAAGACAGTTGCATATGTCCCCGCTCAGAGTTACTGATATAAATCCAACGGTAGATGATGAGGATGTTACTGCAGCTGAAGAACAACCACGTAATCTACGCCACCAACGTCTACGTCCACTAATGCCTACTTATATGGCACCGAATGAGGAAATACAATACAATACCAAAACAGAAACTGATGGTGAACCAGAAGTAGAGATGTCACAAGCAATAAATAACCTACCTGAAATCGGCAACGTTGAGAAGATGACGACAAGACATGACGATGAAAGCGAATTCGCAAACGACGACAAAGAAAGCGAAACATTTGGAGACTACCGTTCAAATTTGGTTTCCGAACGGCCAAAAGTAAGACGCGTCAGGTCTAAAAAAAGGACTGCCATGGTTCAGCTGTAAATCCCTACCACCGACAAGCGAATATTACTGACATTTTATATATGATTATAAACACAAAATAAATAAATAAAAAAAAACTCCAACTACTTCAATACCTAATATAGTATATATTTTATCCTAGAACTCGTTTTACATAATCAATTTATCCAGTGTTGGTCATTATTTAGTTAAATAATTAGTAATTGTTAAATTGTATATTATACGACATACGTTATACAAATAATAATCTGTATAATGTAGATAAATAAGTTTTTTTTGTCTGTGAAAAATATAAAATTAAATTAATACATTACAGAACAAAATAATAATGAAACAATAATTTATTAGTTCTATGATTTAATAAATACTACAAGAATCACAGGTTAAAATATCTTGTTTAGCACGATCGTAAAATACATAAATATTAATATATTATAATGTACCTATAGTTAAATTTTAAGTTTTTATACTATCTACCTAAACATTCATTTTTTTTAATGTTAACTTGTTTAATAATTATCGCTTATCTTACAGAACGATATGTAGTGTTAATGTGTCTTAAACCGATGGCCACTATTTTTCAATCATATTAATTTAACGGAAAATCTTTATAAGTCACTCTTCTAGTTTATAACCAGAAACCGTTCATAAATATGATATAATGTTCACAGTTAAATATAATAAATTAAAGACTATTATTGTTTGCTAAAACAATATATAAGCAGGACAGAAACTACAAATATTTTATTTTAAAGTAATCTAAGTTCCTTCGCCACTCTCATCCCCAAATGACTGAAAAGGAAATGGCATAGAACCTATAGAATAAAGGTAAATTAAATTTAAAATGTGTAATATTATTATTACTTGAAACTGTTGATTGACCAACGCAATAAATACAAAATACCTTATACAGGTAGGTATCATATTAATGTACGATTACTTACACGGTAGATCCAAATTTGATCATGATTGTTATGTACAAAGTAGGTTGTAATACAATTGGTTCCTAGTTAGAACCTTTATCAAATTAATGCTAAACTTTCATAAATAATCTTTTTATAAGGTTCAAATGATTAAAATAAAATAAAAATAAAATAAAAATAAAATATGAATATTAGGGTTAGTTAAAATATTTTGGTTCAAACATGTTATATTTGATTACTTTAAATTAATGACGTTGTATATTTTGTTTTTAATTTATTGTAATTACTATATAATTATACAAAAATCTCAAACAAAATTCAAAAACCAATTAAGATGTATATTTGTTAAATTAGTATAGGAACTCAGTATCAAATATATAATCATATATAACACTAAATTGCTTATATAATACTTAGATGTTTATACAATTTTTTTTTTCAAACAAGAACCAACCTTTTTGAACATTTGGATGTATCTAAATTAAAATTTTCAATTGTAGTTTCTGAGTTATTAAAATTATTAACATTTATTTGCTAAAAATAATATTCCTCAAAAATATTAGATAATATATAATATGTTATTTAATATTCTTATTATGTTAAAAGATAATATAAATTATTAATTACGATTCGTATTATTTAGTTTGTTAGTTATCCATGCCTGTAAATGCAGCAGTAAATTGTACACCTAAAATATAATATACGTTACAAAAATATAACTTTATCATAGCCCGCTACACTACAGAATATCTATCACAGTAACGCATATGGTTTGTACAATATATTGATAAAAATAAATGAAAACTATACAGTATACCCGAAAAATGACGTACCTATTATTGTCGTTTTGATCGATTTCTTTCATCCTATTTGCACGTTATACACACCATCGGGCTATTTTAATATCAATAATGTGGTAGTACCTATACAACACGTATGTGTGTCATGTGTACATATACCACGAAGCATCGTAATATATTATGGTCTTTTTGAATTACAATTTTTTGTCACTGTCTTTTGCCAAAGTCGTTTTATGTATGAAAAACATACACAAATCGCTCGATTTATTATTATGCAGCGCCCTTATCGATAAGATTTACGAGATCTTAACATAAAGTTCATGTTGTAATACCACGTGTTTGATCGGTAGTTTAATGCACGAGCTATCCTGAAACAAAATTATGAATTCTCTATACTGGTAAATGTAAACTTATAGTAATACTATACTGTCTATAATGTATTCATAATCTGAACTAAATAAAACGAAATTTGTTTTTAAATGCAATTTGTAAAACCTAAAACACATGTAAATTATAAATCGTTGATTTTTATATTTATTTATTAATTATAACGCAACGTTAAAAAATCAAAAACAATCAATACAATAATATCATCACGTAAATTGTATATGAGCTTTATTTTAAACTATTGAATTGCATGGTTGTTCAGGACGTTTTCAATTACAAAAAAAAAAAAAATTTAAATTATATTGTTCCAAGTCCATTAGTTTTATTAACTAATACTAGAATAATAAAAGGTTGTATGTACATCGTGAAGTATATACACCATGTGTAATGAATTATACTGCAATTGTTATTGCCTACTTATATGTATCATATTGTTAACTGCCAATTGGTGTAAATTTTATATAATATATAAATAAATAAATAAATATAATTGGTATTTGTAATTTGTGTATACAAATTGAATAGTTTGATTGGGTCTTATAAATACTTAAAAATTATAACACAAATAAATATATTTATAAAATATTTTATACATTCATGCCCTATAAATATAAATAAAAATTATATTTTATATCCTTAATTATTTAAACATATTGTACTTATTATAATATTATGGGTGTACGTCAAAAGAGCAAACGGAAATTCAAAAAAATACAAGGAAAAAATATAAAAATTAATAATACGAGTATATTCAAATAAATACGAAGATCATTCATTACAAGGCTATAACTTTCATATGAAGCGATTTGGTCAACATTATTTATGTTTGTAGATTTTTATATTTTTGCAGGACCTTGGATAGCGTAATAAAATACTATTATTGTTTATTGAACTTTGACTTTGATCTGAATCAAATATTTATAAACAAAACAGAGAATTACCAGAAAAAACAACATTTATAGTAACTATATTATTATGCTCTTATATATTACATACGAATATTGAAATATGGGTATATATGTATGTATCTGTATTATATATTGCATCAAGAGACTCTAGATCGAATTGAGTAGTATAATTTGGTTTCACAAAATGATATATTTATGACAGTACTATTAAACTATGTAGTATATATATATATATATATATATATTTATATTAATGCTTTTCAATCTCCTTGTATGCTATTATTATATTATTAAACGACGTGCCCATATTCTGTTAAAATAAATAAATAAATAGCACGCATAATATATTTGAATTCGGATAAATTCATCAGTTTCTATATATAATATAATGATATTATATGTACTTATTGTTATCAGAAAAGTTCGTGAATACTTGAAGTATAAATTACATGAATTTTCATTGCTTTCGATCATTGCTTGATCAATACTTCACCTACCGTAATTGACACTTGCGTACGTGATATCGACCAGAGAATACTTGAATTTAGAAAATTTGAAATATACCTTTCCTATAAATTCGTAACTATTTAAATTTAATAAAAATATTAAAAAATAAAATTGAAAAATGATATTTAATTATTAATAATTATTTTATAATTTAATAATATTTTATCAGTTTTAATAATTAATACTTTGTACTTTCTATTGCATTTTTCTACTATGACATTTTTTCAAAATATAATTTAATTTTTAAAACTATATATTTTAGTCCAAAACTGAAAAAGATCAAAATTTCAGAAAAACGTCAAAAGTCTATATTATCATAAACGAGAAAACTAATGAGAAAATGGAAAATATGTCTTTCGCCATAATGAATAAATCATGAACCACAATAAGACATAAAGTAAATGTTTTTTAGAATCTTTCTATAGAAAAAAAATGATACCATATTATGTACCTACTTGAAAAATATTGTAAAAAGGCTATAGGTACTTAATTTAAATATTATAATATTATAATTGAATATTTTAAATAAAATAATTATTTTGTTTTGTCATTCAAGTAAATTAAATTTTTTTTCAAATAAATAATATAATGTACATTGAGTTATGAAGTATTTTTTTTTTTTTAAATATAGGTTGGTAAAATTATACGCACTGGTTACGAAAATACAATTTTAAACAATTACCTATTATACTATTATACGAACGTCCTTTCATAACGATAATAATTTAATTATAGATACGATGCATACCAATAATTAAGTGAATTCTCGGAAACGAAGTAAACTATTATCATTAACAAACCACGGCAGCCCAAACAGTTTTATCTTGTAATTTTTATAATTTTCCAGATGTTTAAAAAGGTACGCAGTTTGGCTGTGTATTTGTGTGTTTGGCGTTCACCGTACGTCGTTGTTATTTCCTCCACTTCTTACTACCAATAGCATAATGTTGTTGTTATTTTTTATTATGTTTACCGTATAGCTTCAGCTCGTTATTTTCGGTTGATAAATCTGACCAAACACGTAGTTTTCATCGTTATTATCGTGACATCTCTTCTCATTACAGTATCATTTTGGATTTCCTCGAATATCTTGCGAATTTTCAATGTCGTTATTACACATGATATATAATATTATACAATATAATACACATATAATGTATGTATATATAACACGTACATAGTGCCATAGTGTGTTACTGTGTATGCACTGTACAGGATAATATTATATCGTTATAAAAATTTCGTAAGCTGTCAAATAAAATAAAATAAAATGAAAGTATGTATTATAGTTATTAATAATATTAACAAAAAACTAGTATGCAATGTTTAAAAAATGCAAGAACTGAAAATATATTATTGAAATAAAATATAAACAATGTTTAATATATATTTTGAATATTACCAATAGGTTGGTATTCATGAAATTTAAATGACTATAGACTGCGCTACTTTTCTGCTTAACTAATTTACTACAAAATCAATATGTGTACAAAGTGATACTAAGAAAAATATTGTAATTTTAAATATGAAATGATGTCCTAATAAATTTTCGAGATATTATATAATGTACACATTAAAATCTCATTAAATTTAATAAAATAAATATGAAATAAAATATTAAAATTTTTTCCAAAATAGTAAAACCTGAAAATAATAACTTTAAATAATTATAAAAATATACTTTTGTCAATTAAGTTTGGAACACCATTTTTTATCTGATCTTAAACCAATAGTAATTTTGTTTTTGAGTTCTAAAAATACAGTCACAGATTGCAATTTTAGTATTATTAGCGGCTGTGCGACAGTCATCGTGGTCGTAATTGAGCGAGTCACTTATCGAAAGTAGACAGATAACCTAACGGGTGTAACCTTGAAAATTACTAAAGTACCTATGACAAATATTTGTTCCCTATGCCACCCGGCTACAGTCACAAAGAAATATTTAAATATTATCAAAAAGTTAAAAATTGTCGAAACAATGAGTGTAGAAACCTTAGAGGATCAGTTCATATATGAATAATTATTATTCTACTTATAATATTAAATTTTAGTTGAGCGATTAACAAATAACATAACAGGAGATTATAATAATATACTGGATGAAAGAGATAGATTTCAACAAGAACGACTTTTTAGAACGAAGCATTTACATGCAGTTAGTATAAATGCAGAATTCTTTTATAGTAATATTTTTCATATGAAAACAAAATAATAAAATGTTAATCCTCGTGAATGACGCGTTGTTTATAATATGTTCACTTTGAAGTTTGAATATGATATAACACCATTACATAAAATTTCAACAGTTATTCTTAATAAAAAATAAACTTATACGAATACGAGAATTTACTGTTTTAAAATTGTATTGTTTTATTATTAAAACCTGAATAGAATGCCATATTATAATAATAATCAAAGGTGGACATTAAGTAGTTAAAAAATTCAAGTTAATATACCTAAATATTTTTAACTTTTTATTTTTATTTTTAAATTGATTTTCTAACTTATCTAGGTAATTTAAGTGAATTTTAAAATAATTTAACTTTATTCGAATGATTTAAAAATAATCCATCAAGGTTAAATTAAAAATTCTTTTTAAACTGAATAAACTAATAAATACACTAACTTACAACCGTATAGATCTGATGTTACACGGTTTTAAATAAGCATAATACAATATATTAATATACATAATATAGGCAATACATACTGTAGTTTTAAGTTTATTATAAACGCATAAAATGTTTGATCAATAATTGTTGAAAATCGGATGGCGCGACGGACGAAGAAAACATTATTGGCAGCCATTGTTTCCCATAAGGACCGACCGTCGATGGAAATATAAATGTCACCCTCTCGCGAGTAAACCATATTCAATGATTACAATGTGGACCACGATTGATGTGGCAAATTTTATACCACAGTTGAGACGGCGGAATTCTTATAGAATATATTATACCACGTATATGGTTTGCGTTACTATGACGAGTACATAGATATAAATGGCGCCGTTCGAGTTTGTTGTGCAGTGCGACAACATTTCGGCAAAAAGATTCTCGAACGTATTATCATTGATAAATACATAGAAACTAAATACTATTTGTAATCAACGATATTGTCATATTTGTATAATTTAGTGGACGGTGGTGTTATTATATTTAGGAGTATCGCCATTCCAAGTACGACGAAATGTCCGACTCCTAAGAATTACGAACCGCATTAAGGTAATATTTCACATTAGTCATCATCTATAATTATGTACATTATTAAAAAGCTGTTTGCAGTGCGACACGTCTCTATGGTCGATATTTAGATATACCTAATCATTCAAATTATTGTAGTTTCAAATAATTTAGTACTAGTGTATAAGCTTATAAATGACTGCAATATACCGATACCTATTTAAAAATAATAATATAATTACTTAATAATATATTATAAAACAAAATAAATTTACAAATAGAAGTATTTTATTTCCACAATTAAGTGACACAGTTTGACTGTAGTAGTTCTTAGAATATTGTAAGTTAGCCATTATCACAGAAATCTATGAAATAATAAGAAACTAAAATGATTCGAAAAGTTTAAATAATCAATATATTTTTTAACTCTTTAGTAGTTACGCATCGCACTTTAATCTTGGATATATTTGTTTAAAAACAACGGTTTATGCTTGAAAAACAAATTTGGATGTGAACTAGAGTGGTATGAACATTTGAATTTAAAATAAAAAATAAATAGGTCGACCAAAATAAAGAAATGCGTGCTATTTCTCGTTCGAATCGTTCTGTGTTTATCTTATTTTTTGTTCCAAAGAAAATCTACCGCGTACAACGCAATATAATTGCAATAGACACGGTTTTTCGTATATGTACACCACATACACATAAAGTAATAATAGTCTCAACATCTATTTTTTTTTTTTACATTAAATTTCTATAGTAAGTACAGAAGTGTGACATGATTATTTCGACTTATTTAATTTTTCAGTTGTACACGTTATTCTAGTTTTTATATTTATTGTTGTTTGTATAGTATTTCATGTTGTATGTTTTGTCCAATCATTGTGCGTACCTCACAGGAATGGCTTAAAAATGTAACGAGTTCTATATTATTATTATTATTATTATTATAACAAACGATGGGTGTTAGGTACACTTTATGAAATAATAGTACATTAACATTTAAAACTTTTTAGGCGATGGTATTATATATGTACATTTCATAAAATAATGGTATCAACAAACCAGTTTTTAAAATAAACATGGACAGTACAATATTGCATACATACACGCTATTCCGTTACATATCACATCCACTGTGAAATAATATGTTTTGACGAATATTAAAATTTTGTATTATATTGATGCTTTAGATTAGCAAAATCTAAAAAAATAAACTTCATCAGATAAAAAGTACTTTTTTTTAAGAATCACACAAGTTTAAGTGAGTTACCAGAGAGAACGCAATAATTTTAGTTATAATATTATCAGTTATCACCTATATTAAACACAAGAATACATATTAAAAATACTAAACACCTATATCTTAAAAGCGATTATTTTTTTAATTTGAGAATATTTTAAAACCTTTTTACCTAAAGCTTATAGATTTACTGCGAAAAACGATTAGAAAGATTTAAGCCACAGCGTTATAGATATAAAAATATTTAAAAACTAATATCATGGTTATTATAATAATATTTTTTTAAAACAAAATTTTACTAATTATATTTATAGAATATTAACTAATATTATTTAAATATTATCTTAAAACGTAATAAAAATATGTTTTGATTATTTTGTGTGATATATATTTGAATTCCAATTTAGACATTACGGAATTTTCAAAAAAAATCACAAACTTCATAATATTCAGTAAAAAAAAAAAATAAAGGCTTTCTTTTGAAAATAAGAAGTATATATTATATAAAAAAATCGAGTACTTGGAAGTTTTTGGTTATAAAGTATATATATTACATTAAAAATCAAAAAATCAGAATATTTGTAATAATGCATTATAAAGGATAAATTATGACTAAGTATATCACTATATGTATATATAAATGTATATAGTGACAAAGGCCACATACTGTGTTATGGAAACTACGTAAAGGTATACACGTACATTATATTAAACTTCTACAATATACAGTATATGCTACCACCATCACTACCACTATTATACCACCTTCCACAGTGTATATATATATACACTTGTATATTTATTATTATTATTATAGTCGAGTATATATTGGAATTTACTTTCGACGAAGAAAGGACCGCCGTTGAAAAGGTAAGATCCGCTTTATACCGCCTGCACAGAGTTCATTGTCGGCGGTGTCGTCTTTCTCGAACGCTTCATTAATTTTCGATTCCGACGGGCAATTTTTATTTCGCTCGTCGATATATGTAATTTATTTATTTTCTTGCCGTACGGGGTTTTTTTTTACACGCGGACGGAATGCGCGTTTTCGTGCTGCATACCAGCTATTTTCATGGTTGGGTAAGGGGAATAAGTGCGCACTCGTATACCGCCGTTCGTATCTACAAGCGAAAAGAGGCGTGGTGGGACGAAAGATAAATAATAAAAAAAAACCACGGTTCGTAATAGTTATTCGCCGCTTTACGTATATTATAATGCATATCGCGCGCGCGCGCGCGCGTGTGTGTGTGTATGAGGGTGTGTGTGAGGGTATACGTATGCGTGCGCAAGAAATTCGGAATATAAGCAATGAGAAATTAAATTAAAATATTTAACAATTAATAACTTTGTCAATGGTATTCTTTTTTATTGATTGGACGATAACTAAACATAATCTATATATTTAACAAAATTATGTTTTTATTGTTCAGTATTATAATTATTATATTAAAATGTAGTGATAAAATTGCTTATAATAAAAATGATTATTAATAATATTATATATTACCACATTTAATTATAGTACCCAATAAACGGCAACTTCATGAGTCGCCATTACAAAAAAATTGGTAAACATTGGCACATTTCCCTAGTAGAATCCAGTATTCCACATGGCCTGTAAATTTCAACATATTATATAATATGCAAAATGTCCCACACGATATACAAGGAGATCAGATACCGAACTCTCCTTGGTCGTTGTAGTTTCAAGGAATTAGAATATCAAACACGCGCATGTTGTAATGAACGGTGTTTTTCAATCATAGCTAGGAAATAGTTTTCGTTTTTCACACGACTATAATATTGCAGTGCATGTGGGAATTTTTTCACATTCCGTCACGTGAAATAAATGTCCGTCAGATCCAAAAGATACCCCGAACATGGTGTTATATTATATGTGATATTATGTGTATCGTGATCTGTAGAAAGCGCCCCCCCCCCCCCCTTTGGCGATAGGCAGGTTCAGTATGCCGGACACGGACAAGGCAGAAAGCGATTTTCCAATTTTTGGAATTTTCACCCATATCTTTGTTGTCCCACCATTTTAATAAACAATAAACATGGGTAACAAATAACCTTTTACCGATTTGTTATGTATTTTGCTTTTTGCACACCAATACAATAAAGTCCTATCAAACATCAAAGGCACGTATATATATTACCATTGGTTATACATTTATAATCAATGACAGTGCATTTTATTATTATTATTTGACAGACTCTCATAGTACGCGCTTTGCTTACGATTTCAACACTACGATTATGTTGTAGTTATAATGTATCGATTCGACGAGTTCTCGTTTTAATTGAAGCCGGACCGATATAGGTTATTTTTAACCTTTAGTTAACTGTATAAAATACACATCAAAGGTTAATTAATTGTATATTAATATTGTAAACATAATAATATCAGTCATTTTATTAGAAATCATTCAGTTAACTCAACGCAATGTGTGTCGAACATTATTGTTTATTATGGTTATTATATGATTGATAAATTATGTCACAAAATTACTAATTAATTATTATTACGGTAATAAAACATATTATCAAAAATGAATAATATTATCTACAATTATTGAACATACTAGAATCATACAAATTTATAAAATTGTATTTTTTTAAATTTAAATCATGACTTAATTACAGTTTTTTAATTTGTAAGTTATTAATTATTACTTATTCATTAAAGTTATATTTTAATTGTTTTTTTATTAAATATTATTTAAATTTGTACTAGGCAATTTATTATAATTAATTCATCATCCTCGAAAAAATACGAGTTGTTTTAATAAGTCATACGATTTATACTCGATATTGAGTTTTTATTTTGAATCAATACATATATATGTCATTTTTAATAAAGTGGTCCATGGATTCGACAAAATAAAATATTGAATTGGTTACGAGTTTTATGTCATTAAAAGTATTTAAGTATTTTTTTTTTAAGTATTGTTATTTTAATATGTATTTCAATGTTAAACCCACTTAATATTCTTTATTTGTTTTTTTATTCTTACAGAAATTTAATAATAATTATTTCTCATAACATAATATGATGTCATGTTTAATAATAAAAAATAAATACCTATAAATAAACAAAGAATACATTATAGAATATCAAAATTATCATTTCTCTTAATTTATTTTCCGTGGTCATGTGCCATTGTGAGTTCCAAAAATCAATGCAGTATTTGTTTATATTTCTTTTTATATCTGAGCTTATTATTGTTCTACTGGTGTAAGTGTTTTTCTATCGTCGTTTTTTATTATTTTTAAATTAAGATTAAGATATGTTTCTGCTATTTGGAAATTTTTCAATTGAAAAGTAGTGAACATGTTACCGTTCTTAAATAAAAATGTCCGTTACCGGGAGGTTTCCCCTATTGATAGGGGTTCCGTTAGTGGATAGGTTTCATTGTATATTTAAGCAAGTTCATCTTATGATCGGTCAAAACTAAAAGAATTACACTTTTTACAGTCGATAGAAAAACTTTAAAAACATTTATCACTAAATCATAAAAACAATAGATTGATGCTGTATTCGGTTATGCAATCATATGTTAGGTAGTTGATCTTACTGTTTTTAATACAAAAATTAGGTAATTACCAATCAATTATGTATAAATTTAACTTGTCAACGACTTAGATAACATAGTTTAACTTAATAGTAAGCGCAGTATAATGAATACAGCATTGAGTATTTTTATAACTATAAAGTTAAATTTAAAAATGATGGGAATCATAAACTGTTGTATACGTTTCCTGAATAAATTTAATCGACCAAACAGTCAATCAACTTACTTACAGTAGGTAGATAAATAAAAAATAATTTTCAAGCATTTATGTTGAAGGATAAAACTTTTTTAGATTTTAATATTTATGTTTAAATTATAAACTTATCAAAAGTTTTCAAAATATACAACGTTTAATTATTAATTATAATAATTTATAAGGTAATATGAATATAATATAGATAGTTACTTATGTGATATATAAGTTACAGTTTTCGTGGATTAATACATTTAATATAATTACGTTTCTATCGAGTTGCATTTATTTGTTTATTTATAATCAACATTATTGAGGTTAACTTATTCCTTATTAAAAACTTTTTTGTGTTTTTAAATTGGTATTATGTAATTATTAATGTAACTTGTAACCATTGAGGCATACTTACGATTTAAAGTATGTATGGCGTATGAAACATAGATTAATATAGGTACATAAATAATAATTTTCGAAGTTGAAAAACGTAAACGGTGCAAAACTTTCTGAAAATGCGTTATTTATCATAAGTTTAATAGATTGAGATTGAGATTGCATGCAGAGTATTTTTGGATTAAAAGTTAACGAATATTATTAATTCTCTAATTTATTTATTTTCAATTATTTTATTGAGGGGTTTGACAATAATAATTACTAATACTATTGTTATTATAATACTATTATACAATTTTATGTGTCCTTAACTTGTTAGTATTATCACTGTTTAGTAATTTACTAATATATTTGAAAACCGCCATAATCACAGTAAACTATGTAATTTTGAACATTGATCTTGATATATATTTAATATATTGTATTTTCCTTAAATAAGCATCCAGAAGTTGTAAATAAAATGAGAATAAGCTTGAAATTTGAATAAACTTGACTAATTTTGATCGACGTAACTACATTTAAATACGCTTGACACTGCACAGTAATAATAATGAAGTCATTGCAAATGGAAAAAAAATAGTTACGCGTGAACCCAAATACATTTCCAGTGTGCGTTTTTATAAACATAGCAGACGTTTTTGAAAACTAAAACAAAACACCATATTATATATATACATTCATAATCGTTTTTAGACAATTTATGTTTCATAAAGGTCTAATTTGTCATATCAAAATGAATAATGTAATATCGACAGTGGAGGTGCCAGATATTTTTTATTTTGGGGAGGGGGGGGGCGAAACCGGGACAACATTTTTTTTGTGAGTCATTTGTATATGGCTGCTACTCGATCACCTATTAATTTGTATATACCATATTTTCAGGAAAGTATTGCTAAAAATGTTATGGGTATAATATGTTATATTTCTAAATAAATAATCAAAAGTTATATATACTTTATTATTATCACAAAATTACAGTAAAACTTCGAATTTCCTCCGTTTTATAACGTGTTTTATACTATATAACTTTTTATTTTTTAATGTTTAAGGTTTTAGAAAATATTCAGTTAGTATTAACTTAATTGGGTATTTTTATTTCTAAATAAATTACGTGTAAAAAAAGTATATTTAATTTGAATATAACAGTCAAACTTAAAATAATATTACTTAAGTCTAAAAACTCTTCAAATTAATTAATATCATTTTATATATTAATAATGATTTACAATTTGTTTATTTATTTACATATTTTTAACATTAAATTATAGGATGAGGAGGGAAAAATCAAATTTTAGCGAGGTACTTGCACACCCGTGCCCCTTTTAGCGCCACTCCTGAATATCGACAATTTTGCAATTCATTATGTTATTTACTTAAATTATAGTTAAACGTGTGTATTGGACATAATAAATTTCACATACATTATATCTCTAAACTATTTTTTTATTAAAATTATATTATTTTATAAAATAATCTCAAATATATATTTAACATACTATAATTTGCGTGTGTGTTTGGTACTCAAATATAAGCATAAGCCCTTGTAAATGTAGACCAAATAGTATATTAGTGTGTATGGCGCACGTCTGTTACTTCCAAAACTAAATCATACTATTAAAGTTAACTTAGAGATGAACTTGAACAGCGTGCAATCGTATAATTTATGAGTTATAATTTCAACGATGTTAAAATTATGAATTTGTGTATACATGGTTTTCAAACAACTGGAATAATATTATCATAACTATGTGAATTCATCGTTTATGGTAATATTATTATTAAATCATATTTTTTCTACCGGAGTTTTTCAAAGTTAGTTATTAAATTTAGTTCTCCTTTCGTATTTTATTATTATTATTATTATTGTTTTCTTTTTTTTTTTTTAGTAACTTTGCTTTATACAATGTATACAGTTTGTTTCATTAAGTTTTCTGTATGATATTTATTTCAATGGGTCTATATTATAATATATGTATAGTGTATACATAACAATAAGGGTTTAGTCAAGATTAACATGTCAAGTGTAAAATTGGTAAAATATAAATATAACAGCGTAAAAGCACATTATTTAAAATTTATATTACTGTCATCGTTCTTCCATTAGATCAGTGGTCGGCAACCGGCGGCGGTCGCGCCACTGTTGTATACGACCCGCTTTAAATTTTATAACAAGGAAATATTCATATATATATATTAATAATTTTTTTTATAAATTACCTACTTTATTTTAATGTTTTAGACAGTAATTTTATTTTTTTCATAGTCAATAATTTTAAAATATAAAATTGTTATTCTTGTTCAACGAATTCTTTTTAATTAAGCCCGAGAGTCCAAAAAGGTTTCCGACCACTCTATAAGATAACTATTGTTACCATGACTAAAATATACTAACTTTATGTCGCCGTAGATACTGAAACGGCTAAAAAGTTATGTAGATATAAAAAGAGTTATTCTGATATTTGTAACGTTTTCCAGCCAAAAAATCCATTTTATTCAATTCAAATTCATATTTATCGTTAGGAGTCCTCATTTGACAATTGATGTTCACTAAATATTGTAATTTGTCTTCATTCAGGTCTTTTAAACCTCTTTACCCAATGTCGTTAAATAATTTTCCTCGAAATCTTTTCGCGTAGACGTATTAAATAATAATACTGTTTTAAATTATTTATTAAAATCCTCTTAGTTTTACACATTAAACAAAATTTAAATATATAAAATTAAAAATATATTTTGTGACTAACGTAATTTGTTTCGAGTACCATAATGTAACATATATATTATAAATACTAGGTAAAATAAATAGCGTTATAGAATTTGACATCGAAGTATTAATGATTACCAAACATGTATAATATAGAATTGATATTGACGATTTCATTTTATTTTTAACTATATAACTATAAATTATTATGTTCTATTTTTCAAGAAAACCGGTTTTTAATAAATAAACGTTTTTAAATGAATTTATATATGGCTCAAAATAAACAGTTTTTTCCGTAAAGATATAATTCTATTACAAGTACTTTATTATTATTTGTTAGACTTTAGTAGGGTTTGTCAACTTTCGACTCGCGAGTCACATATGGCTCTTGTCATTGTTCAATGTGGCTTTTGTATTTATAAAATCAAAATTTACTTCTTATATTATTATTATTAATTTTGATTTATAATTTCAAATTATATAAAATTAATATATATATATATACATATTTAGCTCTTGGTGTCATTGTATTTATCCATTTGGTTAGCGAACCTATTAATAATGGCAACCCCTAGACTATAGTCATTTGGGAGTAACCAAATTGGTTCCCGTTTGGCCGAATTGGTTCCCGTTTGAAAAAGGTATTTTATTAAGTTGAGCCGAATTGGTTCCCGTTTGCGTACAGGTAATTTTTAATTTACTACAAATTGTTGCGAATCGTTCCATTCAAAGCTGAATAAAGAATTTACAAGTGCCAATCCTAATATATTTTATTTTATGGAAACTTTAAATAGCATTCAAACATTAAATTACATAAAATTTCGAAGTAATAATACTAGAAAACTAACTAGCAAACAACAAAAAAACAACAAGTACTTGGAAAATTGTATGACTGATTATATTAATAAGACTATAGTTGACTTCCAAATCAACGATTTAAAATTGTATATATTCTATCTTTTTTTTTATAACACACATTAACGCACATTTTTAACTAAGCCTACTTTTAAGTTGACAGTCCTAAGCTTGTAAAATTGAGAAGGAAAATGTGCGTAATTAAACGAGAACCAATTCGGCTTAACTTAATAAAATACCTTTTTCAAACGGGAACCAATTCGGGATGTGGGGTTGGAGCTCGGGAACCAATTCGGTACCAGCCAGTCATTTATGTATAGGTTACATGACCTTTTTTTTGATACCTACCTATATGTGAAATAAAAATAATTAAAACCAGGTTACTTAATTCTTATTGTTTATTTGCAATAGGAAATATTTTATTCAAAATTATCTAGAAAATATTTGATCGTTAGGTACCAGATATGTAATTAATAAATACGATATAACATTGAAAACTAGTTTTTTTGAAAACATTTTCTATTCAACTTTATAATAAATTTATTTGACATTTACAACCGAACAGTAAGTTAATACTAAAACTTACACTTAAAGCTTTACGTTTTTTTATCTAGATTAATAGTGAACAATGTGTATATTATGTTATTAAGGCAATTAAATGTTCATTAACCTAATTCTTAAATAACTTAACATATAAAATTGTGTGTGTGTATATAT
Organism: Rhopalosiphum padi; assembly: GCF_020882245.1. Classification (NCBI taxonomy): domain Eukaryota; kingdom Metazoa; phylum Arthropoda; class Insecta; order Hemiptera; family Aphididae; genus Rhopalosiphum; species Rhopalosiphum padi. The sequence goes on from NC_083598.1 coordinate 33,549,443, forward strand.
ATAAATGTTTTGAAAACTCAAAGTATATAATTGCAGTAAGTGTACAGTAAAAGAATATTTAAATAGTGCGGACGAGAAAAATATTATTAATTACTTAAGTCACGTTTTTAATGTGTATTTTTTAAAGTGTTGACCTTATTTTGCGTGTGTTTAAGATTAGATAAAATATTTTCTTTCACTGGTAACTATATAATTTTGTCAAAACCAAGACAAGTTTACGTACTTAAAGTTATTTGTTTTAAAAATTATTCCATACAGATACGCGTGTTCACCCAAACCAAGCGGGTACACATTAAAAAAGCACTAATATAATATATATATATACAACGGAGACCGTATTATATGTTCAACAAGTTCGGTATTTTCATACACGATACACGAGTAAACTTTTCAAGCAAATCCATCTTACAAAAATTGTACACAAGTGTATATTTCATCTTGTAATTTTATTCCACGCTACATGATGTAACCACTAACCCTCTATTCTAATATCGAATAAAATAGTAAAAGTACAAATCTAAAATTGTATAAAATCTATGCAGTTTTCATGACGAAGAATATCATAATTTTATATTAAATTCAACCACCCCATATCATTGCTGAAGTTCATAATATTATATTTAAATAATATAAAACCTATAATTATTAAGTAATTGACAAGTAAAAATTGTATCAATGAGGAATTCCGTCTAAATTTATGTCATAAATATGACATACATATCTTATTGATACACATACACAACATTAGATAATATAAAAATTAATAAAATGTATAGTAATTAATGATGTATCATATTAAATTATTGGATATTCTTGAGCATTCTAATTTGTTCACAGTTATATACACAGAAAGAAATTTCCCAACTCTAAATAGTTGTATGGATATATTTATGATTTTGTAGATTAAATGTTATATAGGTATTAGGTTCATGAGATAGATATTTTTTTTTATATAAAATGCAATAATTCTGTTTTTGATAACATTTTTTTTATCATACTGAATTTGAAGCGAAATTAAAATTTTTTTTTATTCTTAAGAACTTGCAGTTTATTATTATATATACACATAATATATGCATCCTATTATATTATATTTAAGGCACCTACTTCACGTTCACGCGTCACGACTATACTGAAAATATCACCAAACTGCCAAAGGCGTCGAAAATGATATAATGATAGAATATAATAATATTATTTAATAACTATTGACACGACAATATGATATTATTCAGCATCAATGTTGATTATTTGATGCACCAATATATTTCGTATATTCAAAACATAATATAGAATAATGTTGATAATACAATTGCGTGGATTTCTGAAACGTTTAAATGAATAATATTATTATAAAAAGTTGTTACAGGTACGGAATAATGTCAATGAAAACAAAAAAAAAAACATTAAAGCTTTTGTAACATACCTATCGTGTATTATGAATTATTTCGTGTATAATTTATTAAATTTTTTTCCTGAATTTTTATGACTATATTATACTATTATGTTATGCTTAAAACTATAAATAATAATATATTGTAAATTATCTGAAAAATGAATTTTTATGTATAGGTATAGGCTGATCAATTTATCATAAGACATTTATTATTTCAGAAAACACTAACATTTTTGAAAATACTTCTTTTATGTAATTTAAAGTCATTAAAAAACAACTTTTTTGGAAAACAATTTTTCACCATAGATTTATTATAATTTTTTAAGGATTTTACTGTTTTAAATGACAATAATATACAATGTTAATTTAATATTCCGAAACAGAATATTATTCAAAATATTTTTATTTATAAAAAACCAATTTTGGACAAGTAATTTATTAGTTATAGGTTTTTAAAGTTTGGACAAATGAAGTATAATGGATAAACAAATTATGATATACTCGTCTTTACTGCTACAATCTGTTTATAGAAAATTTAAATACATTTTAGTTATCTCATAAAATAGTTCTCTAAAATTCAGTTTTAGATTCTGTGTCCTGTGTGAACGATGAATGTATTGATTTTACAACGAAGTGTGTTTTTTTGAGACTGTAAACACTTTTTTGATTAGTAAAAATGATTCGATTTTTAAAAATTGGAGTGGTTCTGTCATCAAATTTGGTTTGATTGGTACTTTGGAGAAATTTAAATTGAAAATAAAATTATAAATTTTATAATCGAGGGAAAAAATAGGATTTTTATGCAAATTCAATTTTTTTTTTTTTTTTGTGTAACTTGAAAACTAATAACCACGCGTAGATACTTGTTTATAAAATGTTTAAATTATCAATTTTTATTTACGTTTTATTTATATTAATATCTAAAATTTTCAAAATATGTACTTTTTGAGCTTGTTGATTTATTACAACAATTTTTATAAATTTTTAAATATATATAATACATATAAATAAAAAAATAATTCTACCGAAAAGCCAAATTGGTTTTTTTTTTATGAATATTTGAAGTTCAAATTTTTACGACAATGAGAATTCACCCGTAAAACCTAACTTAACCTAATTTTGTCTACTCAACAATTTTTAGATATTTTGATTTATTTCGAAAATAAATACAATATATACGTGAAGTATTGACTAAATGTTTATATTGTCATTTTTATAATATGCAATTAATTATCAAATTATGTTCATAAATATGTACAACATATACAATACAATAATTGTTTTCTTGGTTATATATGCATAAAAACTTTTCGTTTTGTATCTAAAATTTGAAAATTTAATATAAGATTTCTCATAAATAGTGTAATTTAAAATCATACAATTATTATCTATTTAGATTGAATCTATTTTTATCATATTATGGTATTTACAGAAAGATATCGTTAACATTTTAATTATATTATATTATTTTGATATAATATGATAAAAAAATATATTATTTTAATAATCAAATACTAATAATATAGAATAATATAATACATGTTTTTTTAACCATACAGACATTTTAATTTAGTTTTATATTTTTCCTTTCTTTTTGTAAATAATGTCTATACCTACAATATTTTATTTTCTGTTCAAAATGGTTTTTCGTGTACAATATATTACTCGAAATCTAATTTTAGCTGAACGATACCCATGGTCACTGACTACTTTTTTATATATTATTGTACTCCGAAAAAAATCTTCTTTGATAAATAACTAATATTAATTTAATTAATAATATCGTGTTTTCATTAAAACAAAACTAATAAATTAAAAACGATAACAATAAAAATAGGAAAAAAAAATATTTTTTTAGAACTGTGTTGTTTTTTTAACTAACTACTTAAGTTGATGTAATACAAGTATTTTAAAAATCGTTCATTTTTTTTAAATACATTGTTTGAATTAATTAAGTAATAACTAATAAGTATATTATTAAATATAATTGAATTCAATTGAATACACAAAAATAAATCAAATTAAATATTATGTTGTATTTTTACTCCTTTATATTTACGAGTTAAATTATTTAAATCATAATATATTATTCAGATTGCAAGACAAATATATACGTTATAAATTTATATTACACATAATTGATAATACACATGAAAAAAATACCATTTCAGCGAATTTTAAACGTTTGCAACTGATCATAATTTTGTGTAAAATATCCCTGACCTAGGTTATTTTAATAATCATAGTTTAATTAATAAAAATGAATTAATTTTATATTTTATTACGAAAAATAATGATAAATTAAATCTAGGAAACTCAATAATTTATAACTTAAACATATATATATATATATATATATATATATATATATATATATATATATATATATATATATATATATATATATATATATAAATTATATTAAAGTTAAAAATAATAATAACGATAATTATTTGCGAAATTGTTTTTATTATATTACTATATAAGGCTAATAGTATTAATTTGTTTTAAATAATAAAAATTAAAAATGTGTCATGAATAATTTAAATTAGAAATTTAAAACGAAAAATAAATTTTAAATTTATCAACATTTGTATAGTCAAATTGCTAAATAATACGAGTAAAGTCAAATTTTGAATAAGTTATTAGCGTGATACAATGGGGTAATTGATTCTTTGGCAAAATATAATCTAATAAAAATAATTATAATTCTAATTTTTTCTCAAGAAATCTAAACGTAAATAGTGTAATACAAATTATAAAAACTATAGGTTCATTTCTATGTTATAGGTACTAACTAAGTAGGTAATATAACTTTAACTAAAAAAAAGTAACTTTTAAACAGTGATTTTCATTATTTCTCAAACGTGTAATTCCACAAAAACGAAATACAATTTATTCTATTTATTATTTATTTAATTCAATTTCCTTGCAAAGAAATACTGTGCTTACTGAAGTACATTCATAAACAATTAACTCGACCTCTACGGAATATTAAACTTTGTAACCATTAATTATTGTGAAGGATATTTACTAGCTCAATAATGATAATAATAATAATAATAATATATTTCATGTATGATGAAATATTTTATTGGTTAATTACAATAATAAATAAACAATACAAGATTATTGTGTTGATGTGTTTTCTTAAACTTAAGTTTACCATTTTAAATCATGATTTATTCGTTAAATTTGGAAAACAGTTCCAATGAAATTTTATTTCAGATAGGTATAATACTTAGTTTAATTAATTGTAATTTAATCAATTTTGATTTTACTTACCTGACCTACTGTAATTACTTACAAAATATTATGTTCTATCCAAATCTGGAGTTCAAAATAAGTATGACCATTAAAAAAAAAATAAACATGTTATTGTGCAATATACATGCACAAAATGAAAAAGCTAATAATTGTAAAAAATAAAAAAACCATAAAAAAATTTGTATTTCAATATATCAAAAATCCCGTTTTAATTGATTACACTGCGCAGAAATAATTCGTAATACTATTAAGTATTAATATAAACATACTGTAGTGATTTTAGTACGTTATTTAAATAATAAATTCTATTAAGGAGAATTCATGAATAAATATTTTCAAATTATACTGAACTTGATCATCAAATGATCCAAATCCCTCAAATTTTCTTCAACATTTATTATTAAAATTGTATTTAAGTAGAATAAAATTTTTTCATAATTTTAAATTCTAAAATATTACAAAGAAAATATAAAGATTTATTTAATAGTGCAATTTATTGTTTTCCATTTCAACAAACACAAATTTCAATATTATCAAACAAAATTGTATACATTTTTTGATCTAAAAATGATAAAAGTTGCTTAAAAATATTATTACACGTACAATTCAACATACATAATACTAAAAATGACCTATTTTTCAATGTTAAATTTATTGACATTTATTTATATATATTAATTACTATTATAGAGTGTCACTTCATATTTTCAACTTTTATATCAATTGATGATGTTAACTATTGTTACTTTTAGAGCAGTATATACAAAACAAAAGAAAAAAGAAAACTTAATCGAAAAATCAACATTATGTTTCTCCAATTGGAATGTTCAATGCTTTAAACCAAAAAAATGATTTGAAAATAATATAATTATCATGCGTTAGATTGGTTTTTTTGAAGTGCATAAAAAATTTAAGCGTGCATGAAAAATTTTAAAAATGAAATATTTTTAAATAATGTATGTGCGATTGGAAATTATTTTAATCGGAGGACAAAAGTATCATAAATATTATTATCGAGGTTTCCTCGGGGGACTGCGATGAACTAAAATGTGTGCGATGAGTTAACAAAAAAAAAAAAATTGATGTATGTTACCGAAATAATTGTCATTGAATTGTCGCGAATCATTAATGAGTACATCTGTGTATAAATATATAGTGACCAGGTATATGTTTTACAGACAAAATGAACAAGTAACAAATAATTTATTTATGTTTTTTTTTCGTAAGCATTTTTATGCTCAACAATTTTTTTTGGATTTTCAATCAGGATTATTTTTTTGTTGATTTACACAATGAAAAACTGTTTTAACATTTTTCAAAACTAAAATAAAATTAGTTGGTAAATAATAATACCTATTTATTATAAATGCTTAATATTATTAATTTGAACTAATCAAAATTTCAAAAATGCATTAATTAATTATACAAAAAAGAGATACAGAAAAATATTCTATTTCCACCATCGTAAAACAAGCAACTCAAATAATAAAAACTTAGAATATATAAGAATGAGAGATTAGATATTATTGTTTTAAAAGTAATTTAGAATAATTATAATATCGTCAATATAAATAAAAATAAAAGTATTTTGTTTTTCAGTGTCGGTTTTAGTAAAAGACATCTACATGAATATGTTCAATATTACGGATTAATATTGCATAACCGAAGCTTTGATATAGTATGGTTACTCTAATGGTTACTGGTGTCCTAATTATAGTAAAAAGTGATTCTATTAATAGTAAACAAGTATTATGTAAAAAAAGTATAGTTTTTTAATATTTTTCTTACATACATTTTCATTATAAAACACATTTTTTAATCATGATGATAATTTTTAATTTTCACTTTGTTGAAAGATAATAACTTATATCGTTACTAATTTCTTATTTTATATTTTAAATTATTTTTTTGAGAATCTGTATTTATAAATAGAATTTTTATCGATAAACTTATTAGTTTTAAATATCTAAGATCGTAAAAAATATACATTTTTTATCAGGCTACTTCCTATAGCAATCTATTCTACTCATAAAAATATACTAAATATACTAAAAAAATATCATCTTAGTATAAATAAAAATTCCCAGAAGAATATTTTAATTCAAAATATTAAATTAAAAACATCGTTTGTCGTTTAAAAAAATTAAAAAGTCATTAAAATTGATAACTCTTTTTCGAATATATTTTTTTATAATAATTTTATACTACGTAAATAAAATATTTTTAACAATTTTAATATATTTTCAGATAATTAGTGTTCATTGTTCAAATGTTCAAAGAATAAAAGTAATCAGTATAGTGGGTACCAAAAAATGTAATGGTTTTATTTTTTTTTATGTAGGTTGGTACCTATAATTCTTTCTAAGATAGGTGCATATTTTTTTATTCTTAAACGAGCAACCTGATAAGGTTAGAACAGCAGAGTATAACATAAGTACGATAGTATGAAAAACAAAACGTCGAGTATGTTAAGAAATTTGAAACGGGACGCAGCAGCAATAAAAATACAAATATTGGACCCCCATGTTAAGTTTTACAACCACCCGACTCACAAGTCTACCGTATATTTGATATTTATGAACAAAATGTGACGCATGTGCACAACCTTTACACTATCGGTGTTGGTCACTATAAATAAAGTAAAATATTATAATCTAAAATAGATTAAAAGTGTTTCAAAACACCTTTTATCAAGACAATAAAAACAATAACGTAATGTTTATTATAATTTATTTTATATAGGATCCATTTTTGAATAGGTACTCATAATAGTTATAATATAATATGATTATCTATTAAAATATAAACAATATTTTATTTGAATCTAAGAAAATCTAGTAATGGTTAAATTTTTTAATTAATGATCAAAATTTTGAGTCAAATATCTACACAAAAAGTCCTACAATTTGTAAATGAATCAGAAATTAGGTATAGTATTTTGAAGTATATATTTATATTTAAAAAAATTGTAATTATTATGCGTGATTAAGTCAAGTGTATATTAAGTTTCAATTACCTGTCTATGATTTGGAAATACAATTTCTCTTGAATAATATTGTAGTAATTGTACGTTAATTTTGTGGATAAACTTTATAATTTTTGAAACACAATGTATTATTATTATATTTTTAATTAATTATTGTGTAATTTAATAAGCTAAAAGATTATCCTAATATACTCATTTATATTTTTATTTAAATTTAATCGTATAACTTGGGTAGACATATGCTTTTGCGAATTTTTATTAGTTTGTTAAAAAACTGAATGGATTATACCGAAATGTGTTTCATGACCTAACTTATTAAATTTTGCATATTATTATGGTATATATTTGCATTTATAGGACATATTTTAGGATTTAGTTCATTTTTAATGCATATTGTTGCATATTATTTTTGAAATTAAATACCTACTAAAAACATAAAAATTAAATTATTTTTCACATTTTAAAAAACATCAAACATTTTATTTTATTTTCAGATAAAAGAAAAATTATAAAACTGACCGCTATATCTACCATGATAAATATTTTTCATTATTATTTTTCATTTTTTGTTTGATATTTTATGTACAGGTATTAATTTTTTTTTTGTATAATATATTTTGTTAATTTCTAGAACATTTTAGAAAACAAGTATTAAGTTGGTTTTTAATGTATATTAAAGAGAGAGTTCTCCACGCTAACTTAATTATGATGTATTGATGTCTTAGAATTTGTGGTTAGTATAGTATAATTAGGTACTATACGTTCTGTCTGGTGATTTAATATTGCACACCAGTTTATTAAATTATTATTATAACTACTATGTGTCCATCGAAAGCTATTTTATTTACATTGACTGACAAGTGGGCCATCGATGTTACTGTGTCTATGTCATACACAAAGAACACAATATTCGTGTGATGTAAATCAGTGTAAATATAATTATTTTTTTTTTTTTTTTTATTGGAAAAAAAAAAAAGAGGCTTCAACAACTGAGGTTATTAGCCTTGTAGGTGTTACATAGTGAGTGTTACATTAATTTTGAATTATAAAATACAAGTTATAGCATATAAATATTTTTGAGACATATAAAATTTTCATAATGTACATGTTGAAAATAATGATTTATAAGTTATTTATAATATTAATTTTTGTGAGGAAATTTAATGTTTTTGTGCTGTAGTCTTCATTTAGTGCTTCTTCTAGGTTGCCTGGTATCGATAGTGAGTTTCGTATGTTTTGGAATGATGGGCAGTCTTGGATGATATGCTGTATGGATAGGTTTTCATGACATTCTTCGCAAATAGGTGGTGGGTCTTTACTTATTAGAAAAGCATGTGTCAGAAAAGAATGTCCAATTCTTAGTCTGGTTAGAGCAACTTCGTGTCGTCTGCTTAGGTTTTGCGGGATGTGCCACTTTTTTGTGCATTTTTTAATCTTTTTAAGTTTATTGGAAGGTGGAACGGAATCCCAGTGGCTTTGCCATACCATGTTTGTTTTTTGTCTAATTGATAGTATTATGTCATTAACTGGGATGTCAGTGATTGTTGGGAGGGCGATTGTTTTGGTTGCTTTATCTGCTGACATGTCGGCCATTTCATTACCGGCAATACCCATATGTGATGGAACCCACATAAATTCAATTTTTTTTGTTGTAAGGAATAATTCATTTTGGATGTTTTGGGTTATTTCATTGGACGAAAATGGGTTTTGAAGAGCCTGGAGAGCACTTAGAGAGTCGCTAATTATGAGTATGCAGTTATTTGAGATTGTCAGCTTTGTTAGTTTGATTGCCTCTAATATGGCGTAATTTTCTGCAGAGAAATTGCTGCTTTCTGGAGGGAGTTTATGTAAGATTTTGGTTTCATCCATGATGATTGCAAAGCCTGTTCCATGGGTGGATTTGGAACCATCGGTGTAAATTTGTAAGAAGTTAGGATATTTGTTTTGGATAATTTCTTTAAAATGGGACGTGATAATTAATGGGTTTGTTTCGTGTTTATTGTACATTGTTAACTCAGTGTTGAGTTGAATTTTCCAATTCCAAGGTGGACATTTTGGGAATGTTATTTTATTTTTGACAGATGTGTGGATTTTGAATTTGTTGCATAAGAGGGAGAAGGTGTCCTGTATGGATGGAATTTGTTTTCTGATCATGTTGGTTGGATTTGTATTTTGGTTGTTAAACGTGTGGTTGTATCCTATATGATTAGGGGTGCTTCTCCTTTTGATGCCATAGTTAAGTATATCTTTTTCTCTAAGGAGTTTAAGGGGCAATTCTCCGGCGTAACATAGAATGCTGTCGATGGGGCTTGTTCTGAATGCACCTATTGATATACGAATTCCCTCATTGTGGATTGGATCTAATATCTTGAGTAGATTTTCACTGGCTGTGTTATAAATGATTGACCCATAATTTATTTGTGATAGTATTAGTGATTTATATATGTTTAGAAGGCATTTGGTGTCAGCCCCCCAAGTGTGGTGGGAAAGTGTTTTCATTATGTTCATCTTGGTTTTACAAGAGCTTTTGAGTTTTTTGAGATGGTGAGTCCATTTTAGTTTATGATCGAAGATAATACCTAATATGCGTAGTGATTTACAAAAGGGTATTTCGGAGTCTTTGAGGAATAATTTGTGATTCCCTATCGTACGAGTGTGAAAAGATATACATTGGCTTTTCCCTGGGGAGAATTTGAAGCCAGTCTTATTTGACCAGCTTTGGAGGGTGTTGAGTGCTTGTTGCAGTATTTCCACTGTGATTTTAATGTCTTGTCCGCTGCAATAAATATGGCAGTCATCGGCAAATAATAGATGTTTTGTAGGTTTAGGTATTTCTTTAAATATATTATTGATGGCTAGCAGAAACATTGTTACACTGATTACTGAGCCTTGGGGGAGGCCATTTTCAGTTAGGTAGCTGTTTGATAGTTTATTGTGGGCTTTGACTTGTATTGTACGATTATTTAGAAAATTTTGGAGGAACTGGAACATTTTACCATTTATTCCACATTCTTGAATGATTTTAAGGACTCTATTTCGCCATACCATATCATAAGCTTTTTCCAGATCTAAGGCTATTAGTATTAGGTGTTGATTCTGGTTTTTGGCGTTAGTTATGTCCGTATGTAAAGAAGAAAGAGTGTCAAGGGTTGAATGGTTACGGCGAAATCCACATTGTTCGTTTGTTATTATGTTAGATGTCTCCAAGTACCAAACGAAGCGTTTGTTTACCATTTTTTCCATTATTTTGCTTAGCGTATTGATGAGGGATAGGGGCCTATAGTTAGCGGTGTCAAATTTATTTTTATTCGGTTTTGGGATCGGTATAACGATTGCTTTGCGCCATTGGTCTGGGTATACTCCTTTATCCCATATTCTGTTATAAATTTTAAGAAGAGTTTCGTGACCTAACTTTGGAAGATTATGAATGAAAGAATATGGTATCCCGTCTGGACCTGGACTTTTGCTTTTGCATCTTGATAGAGCGTTGTGTAGTTCCGTTATATTGAAGGGTTGATTGAGCGTGTTTTCTTGATGATGGAAATTGAGTTCGAGGTCCCTTTTAATATTTGCTTCTGTTTTTTGTTTGAAATTTATAAATTCATATTCATAATTTGAGTTGCAGCTATTTTTAGTAAAGTGATGGGCAAATGCCTCGGATATATCCGTGGGGGATGATAGTGAGATACCATTATGGTTTAAATTGAAGGGTAATGATTGGTGAGGTATTCCTTTGATGGCTTTGATTTTGTTCCACATGTCCGTTGGAGATGAGCTTGAGTTTATTGAGTTTGTGTATTTTTGCCAAGATTCAGTTTTACTTTTTTTTGTGATATATTTTGCTTGTGCTCGAAATTTCTTGAGAGTTATGTGGTCATCGATAGATTTGGTCTTTTTAAATTTGTTTAATGATTTTTTGTAGGCTCTAATAGCTGAATTACATTCCTTGTTCCACCATGGAACTGTTTTCTTTTGTTTTGTGGTATTTATTTTGCCAATGGTCAGCTTAGCGGCCTTTAATATAGTGTTAGAAAAATTATCGATCATTGAGTTTATTTCGGTTTGGTTGGATGAATTTCTTAGGTTAATTGGGTGATCAATGAGATCTTGGCTTATGATGTCTCGGTAAAGTTCCCAATTTGGGTTTTTTAAGTTCCAGCGGTCGAGTGAAGGGGTTGAAGTTAATTGTTCAAGGATTTTTATGGAAATTGGCCAGTGGTCGCTGCTGCTATACTCATTTAGTACGTTCCATTCTGTTTTAGGGGCAAAAGAACTATTTGTTATTGTGAGATCTATAGCTGAAAAAGAGTTATGGGCTGCATTGTGACGGGTGTAATCTCCAGTGTTTAATAAAATTAGGTGTTCATTTTCTATGAATTTTTCCATGGTTTTGCCTCTTTGGTCTGTGTGATGCGATCCCCACATTTGATTGCGGCTGTTAAAATCTCCGAGAAAAATAAAAGGTTTAGGTAATTGTTTGATGATATCATTGAGATCGTTTAGTGTTAAATTGGTACTGTCCGGTAGGTAAATATTGCAAATGCATAAGGGAGTTTTTAGGCGTATAGAGACAGCTATTACTTCAAGTGGAGATTGAATGTGTATTTCCGTGCTTTCGATGAGATCAGAGGTAAAAATCGCGACTCCGCCGCTGGCTCGAAGGTTCGTTTGACGGTTTTTGAAGAATCCGTTGTATCCTCGTATGGGAAAGGTGGTGTCAGGTCTTAGGTTAGTCTCTTGAAAACAGAAGGCTATAGGTTGGATGACATTTTTGGCACGGTGGATTTCGGTGTAGTGTTTTGTTAGTCCATTTATATTCCATTGAATAATTGAGTCCATGATTAAATTTTATAAAAGGTATAGAAAAGATTTGGGTGATTTTTTGGCGCGTGTGTTTTATTAGGTGTTTAAATTTAAATTGCACTTTATTGGAGAGGTTGGGTTTGGAAAAGCAAATTTGAAAGCTTTGTCAATCGTGTTTTCATTGATCTTTCTTTTGTTATATGCCTAATTTTATCAAGCAAGTCCATTAGAGTTGGTATGTTAGTATTTGCATTTTCAATAAGTGTGTGTATATTCATGGCTTTATTGTTGAAGTTGTTTAAGATATATTTGAATTGGAGATAAGTGACTGGTAGAGGGTCATTGGCCGTGAAGAATTCTATGATTGGTTTGAGCCCTTCATCCAGCTTTGTATCTATGCTCTCTGAAGAATTTGAACGCGATTGTAGTTTGGGTTTTTTGGTTTTTTTTTCTTTATTAGTGGTGGAAGATGATAGTAAAAAATTTGGAGAGTTTGGAGGTTTAGAGGACGATGAGTCCGATTTCAGTCTTTTATGTGTTTCCTTAGGTGTACAGGACGCACTGCAAGGATTCGCAATGTGGCTTTGGGTTGAAGGGAAAACTTCAGTTTCTTCTAAAACTTCGTTCAAATCGTTTTCAGTTTGGTCAAGTTGTATATTATCTAGGGATGGGTTTGAGGGAGGGGGGATATTTTCAATTAATTCTGTTACGTCTTCAGTCGTGACATCAGACTTGTTTAAGTCATTTGTGTTGGATAGGGGATTTTTTTCCGATTTGTCTTCGATATTTAATTTACAATTGTTTGTTGTGTGTCCAGTAGTTTTGCATAAAAAGCAAGTTAATACATCATCGGTAAAAAAAATTCTGAACTGTGTTTCATTTAGTGAGATTACTAACGAATTTGGAAGTTTGTGTATATCTTCGTGTTTTAAAAATACTTGTCGTCGGAAACTCATAATATGTTCATAGCCTGCTATATTGATGCCAGCTTTAAGATGATTTATTTGTGATATGGGGTGTATATCGAGGTTTTTAAGGGCGTCTGTAATAGCTTGATTGGGAATAGATGGGCATACATTTGATATGATGAATCTTTTGGCCGGGTTTAATAATCTACGTATTTGTATCGTATGTTCGTTTATATTGATTGTTTGTGTTGTTTGGATTAGATTATCGAGTATTTGTTTGCTGGACAAGAATATGCAGAACCGGTTATTAGATATTCTAGAAATAAAAGTTATGTTCTTAGGAGAGACGATTTTTCCTATTGCTAAAATATATTCTTTTTGAGGTATACCATCAATTGAATTAAACACTAGGGCTTGTTCGCGGCTTGGTATCTTTTCCGTGGCTACAGCGGTTGCGAAGTTTATAATGTTCGTGGTATTTAATGGAGATATTGTCGATCGGTCCATTATCGGCTGGTCATTAGTAAATGTATTATTAATTGCCCGAGAAGCGATAGTGTCTGTGGTGTGTGTATTATCGGTTGACGATGTGGTTGTAGCGGAGAGTGGTGAAGGGGTCTTGATTGCGATGCGTGAGGCATGATTACTCGTTGGTGTGGAGGGGCCGCCGGTATTGTGTTCGGTGCCTGGCCCGACTTTATATTTAGATGATTGTAGATTCGACGCGGTTTTGTAAAGTGTTTTAGAAGAAGAAGTTGAGGTTGTAGTAGGTAAGATATTATTTTTGGTTTTGTTTAAGGTAGAAGTATTAGAACGGTTTGGTGTGAAATTTTTGGGCATATTGCCCGTTTGGTTTCTATTCATTGCGTGAATATGCGACGGTTGGGCGTTATATTAATTAAAACATATTACCTTTCCAATCGGCGACGTAAATGTTGTGCTATCGAAAGCTATAAAACGTAAATTGCGATAAACACACGTGTTGCACTGTCGGGTGTCGAACACGAACTTGTCAGTGTAAATAGTATACGTTTAATACATATCTGCCGAGCCAATCGTGTTGACAAATGGGATTTTAAAATGTATTAAAATATCAATAATAATTTTTGCGGTAGTTTAGAGTTAAAGTGCAAAACTGCCAAAACTATTTGAGTTATATTCAAAATGTTGAGAAATGCAAAAAAAAAAAAAAAAAAAAAAAAAAAAAAAAAAAAAAAAAAAAAAAAATTTTTATTTATAATTTACACTAGAGCAATAAAAATATAAAAAATGTAAATTTATATTTTTATATGTATATAATATAGTTTTTTTTAAGAGTTGTTTATAAAATTATTATTTTTTGTTTACGTTTCATCATACCAAACACATTCTGTTAAAAATATTATGCCGTTGTCGGAACTGAAAGCATTGTGTGTTCAGGCCTTTGCCATCGATCTATCACGACTATGCTAAAAAAAGGTGTCAATCCACTGAGAAAGACCATCCCGAGATTGATAAGTATGTTGAACTAACGTCTTAACCGAGTGTCGGCCCGCATACAGAATTCGATGAAGACTCGCGTTATAAGAAACTTTTGTTACTTGTAAATTCTGTTCTTCATGCAGCTGTCGGAATGGGAATTGACGGTAAGGCGGTGGATCACGAACAAACGATGGTGCCCACGCTTCTCATTCGGACCATTGTGTTTGGTAGCAGGTCACATTTTCGTCCAGTCCACTTTCTCGTCGGATATTTCACTGTTGTCCAATTCACTTCCGCGTCGGACATGTCTCCATTCTGGAAACGTATACTATAATATAATACCATCACACTAAAAACAACATTTTTTTTTTCTATACAAATGAACACAATTTTATTACTGACCAAATGAAGCTTTTTTAAGAAAATAATAATCATTCAACAATAAAAAAAATAAATGATCGGGGATAATAATCTATTAGGAAAATAAAGTGGATAGTGATATGTCCGTACCTCGTTCTGTTAGCCAACGTTAGTCGTCTGGCGCATTTGGTGCACGAAGTGGACGAGGAACCCGACATGTGTGGTATTGAATGCAATTGACTTATACCAACATAGATCAAAAAGAGGAGTGATTATTGTATAGATTTTACAATGTATATATTTTGTTTTAAATTTTTAAATTAATTACAATTATAAATTATAAATTTTCATTGAATATTTATATTATTATTTATTATTTATTAAATAATTTTTAATTATTTATAGCTTTAAATGTTCTAATTTTCTATGTTATTATGTTTTGGTTTTTGTGTGGCTATTGTATACTACGTGTTTAAACTTTTTTATATATTTCGTCAAGCTTAATATGGTTCAACTTCGACGGTGACAAATTATATCATTTTCACGAAATTTGTAACAACATCAATACATGATTTTGTTCCCAAAAGTATTGATTGTGTTTTAAAATATAATATAATATAATATAAATATTATTATATATGAACGCTATCTATTTGAATACTTCCATCAAACATATATTGCTTTCCAAAAGTAAATCTTTGTGGTATACACATATTTGTAATGTTTTATCATAATATTTATAATTATAATTATATAAGTGTTTTTAATAATTATTTTGAAAAATTGTAACTTTTTTGGAAATTATTTCTTTTACAGAATCTGATGCAATTTGGAACTAAAAATTTAAAATAAATTATATTTTATTACTATAATTATAAATTTTTCAACTTTTTGAATACATTATTAATTTAATATTCTGAATTTCTAAAGTGAAATATTTTTTGGAGTATATATGTTGATACAAAAAAAATTGAATTTCAAATGATTGATGATGATGGTCCACTACTCTACTTAACTAAACTTTAAATACTTATAAGTTAAAACTAATACATTACTTGTCCGAAACATAATTTGTATAGATAGAAATACATCGAATAATATTCTGTTTTAGGATGTATATAAAATTAAAATTGTACATTTTAAAAAGTAAAAAATTTAAAAACATAATTTTTTTTTCAAAACTATTCTTTTGAAATTACACCAAATAATGTAAAAAAATCTTTAACCAGTTAAAACATTTTAAAATAATGAGTGTAGTCACTTAACGACTAGGTAGTCACCTGGTATTAATCTCGGTCGTCTATTCGATATTCATTATTTTTGAAAATACAAAGTACGTTTAAAGCGAAAAATAAGAATAAAATTAAATATAACTATCATATTATGACGATAACATTGATAAATAATTATTATTTTTTTTAGAAATATTATATAGGTAATATCAATATATATATACAATATACATAAATATACAATTTTTAACAAGTAGTTTTAAATAGTTATAACTTATTGTTTATATCAGCGGTTCTTAAACTTTATTTATTTATGCATATGACAGCGGTTTTTAAATTTCGGTCCATGGACCCTCAGGGTTCGTGACACGAGTATTCGGGGATCCACAGGGGCTCTATATATGGTTCCCGCCTGGAAATATAAGGTTTATAAGTTATAAAATATAATAAGGGATTCATAATCGAAAACAATTATTGTTTTAATTAATCGTACAACATGCCGAATAGAAAGACTTACGCGCTTTAGTTAATACGAATGAATGAAAATTAATTTCCATACGCGTTATAGTCGGCTGATGTATAATTATTATTGTAATTCCGTATTAAAGAATAATATTATAATATGCGCTGCGGTAAAATACATTCAAGCAGAAATTTGAAATAATTTCATCGTAATTATATTGCATTGTCTTAATATTATTAACATTATGTTAAAATGTCAACGGGAAATGGCGAATAGTTGTGGATTTTCACAATAATAACATGCCAAACGCTATAACGTAGGCCACGTCGTTTTGACTCGGGGGAATACACTTATTGCTATGTACAACATTAACCTCACCAGGTTTTGCTTTAGGGGAAGTCAGATATTTTGTTGTACATGGGATGATTAACTAGGATACGCATAAATGGCGATGATGTTGTGGATATATTTTTAGTTTTAGTCATTGTACATATTTTATTTGTACAAAACCGCGTAATTAACTAACCTTTTAATATCTCTCAACACTGATTTTATAATGGTACATACATAATATTTAATATATTGTAAAATATTTTGATATTAATCCATTTAATTTTAAAAGAAAGAACGGATTTAGGCCGAAACGCGAGCGGAAACTTTAACGTTATTTATTTGTATAGATTATGTTTATTAAATTTAAAATAAGGTAAATATAAGACTGTATTATTATGAATTAATTTTACTAAATTTATTGCTTATCAATACATTTATTTAAATATATAATTACTCGTTTAAGTGTTATTTAAAACATAAAACTTTGCAAGGTATATAAGTATAAGTACTATTATACCAATATAGTTATTTAAAAATATATTTTCTATTTAATCCTTAGGTTGGGTTTGATAAATTAACATTCTATCAAATTATTTCAAATCGAAAGTTATTTAATACATTTAATTGGTCAAAGTTACAGTCTATAATATACCTCGTTGACAATAATTTAATAATAACCAAATAAAAAAGATATTAAACGTTTTAACTATAATATTTGGGTTTAAAGGAAAACTAATGAATTTCGTTAGGTCAGGTTTCGACCAATATAGATAAGAAAAATAAATATACTTACAACAGCTTGATTTTAATTTTGCAAACGAGCATTTATTTATGTGACTCTTTTGTGCGGTCGACCCCTACCTTCCATACAGAAACGCCTGCTTAAGTGTTTATTATGGATAATAATGTTTCAAGAAACTTTATTATATTTATTATAATTCATTAACATGATAGCTGTAATAAGCATTTAAAAATATATAAATAATATACTTACCATTATTGAAAAATTATTTTACGTTAATTTAATACTTTAATTCAAAATAATTTCGATTTTAATATATCTGACTGAATCAGTCGACGTTAGATATTTTCCCAGTCAAATTATAGTTTTATTACTTTCCTCGTTAAAGTAACTACATAATTTTTGCCAGCGAGTATTTTTGCAAAGAAAAGTAGTAAAATAATACAAAAACTCGTCTTTGACCAATACGTGACTTTTCTGGATATTTCAAAGCCCTTATAATACAACTTAGTCACACTCTCTCGTCTTTTAGATATCAAATGGCCAAAGAATAGTTCCTTTGTGTGGCTCTTATATCACTCTCGTGAAATGAAAACTCGCAGAATGATACTTGCATGAAAAATACTAAGAGATCTCTTAAGTACCAAAGAACATTTATGCATCATTAAGTTCAAATCCAAATATTTCAAACAAACTACTTATTATTCTTGAGAAGGATAAACTTCACAAAATTATATTACACAACATAATATTAATGTCAGTGAATCAACAATAGTATGCAATTAATTTTACAAGCGTTTTATGCAAATGTAATTTGTAAAAATACTTGTATAAATTGCAACCAAAAATATAATATTTGATAAATGAATAAAGGCTGTACATTTATGTGTTTTATGTAAAATAAAATGTTTGGGACAGCTCAAAGTACGTTTGAAAATAATTTTGATAATATTATTACAAAATTTAATAAAATATAAAGTATCTAAATCAACTACTGTGAACCAAACTATAATTAAATGTTGTTTTCTCATAACGTTAAATATAAATATTGCTACTGAGAAATTTTGAAAAGTGTAACCCACTAATTTATTCAACAACGGTGTGGTATATATAATTAAAATTGCTATTTAAAATTGTATAATTATATAAATCCTGTAAGATTTAAATAATATTATCGTAAAGTATTAAAAGTGCTAATATTATGTTTAGTAACATTATACTTTGGGCTTTTTGAAAAAAAAATAATTTAAAGTTCTATTTTATTTAGTTTAATATTGTTATGAATTATTGATGATTGTATCTATTGTTTATCGTTAAATTCATTTTTCTAGGGATACTAATACCAGGGATACAAACAGCTTGGATTTCTCGGAAATATGGACGTGCAGAATGTTTTTCGTCGTCGTTTCGACTTGGTAAAACAATTATTCGTTATTACCAGTTTTACGTGAGGTATTAACCACGAATTTAAATGGTATTATTGATCGTATACAATATTTGGCTACACTACGATGACACGAAGATCTCGCTCAAGTACAGATTCGGCGAATCAGTTAGAAATACATGTTAGTTTTTTCATGCTTCGTAAACTTTGAAAGTAATTAAGATAAGCGATCAAATGCCATGCCGAATTCGTCTAATAAAGTGGACTTAGTTAAAACTGAGCGGAACAAAACGCATTTGTTTATCGTTGATAAAACAAAAGTTAATATATCTGGTTATGTCGGATACAGTCTCGATAAAGATAAATGTATTGTTGATTTTATTATTATTATTATTATTATTATTACTATTATAGGCACTGTTCTCTGTATACAATTATTTTTATTGTTAATTCCATGGTATAAATGCCAAGTGTATATTTTACAGGAATGTTTTGAATAAATCTAATACCGTAAAACAAATCGATTTAGTAAAATTTTGTTTTAAAAACGCATTGCCACATATTTATTATTCTGCTAAGAATCGTCCGTGGAGTAGTTATTGTGATTAAGTCAAACCCTTACGCTAGTTTAAAACAAGAACCATCGCACTTGAGTGTATATTATTAAATTATTCCTGTAAGAGCACATTTCTTTGAAAAACGCTTCTCCTCATAATATAATACAAACTTATAATTAAAAATGTTTTGTGTGATAACAATCTTATACTATTTTAATAGTCTGCTAAAATTTTCCGTGTCGGTTTCTTAAAATATATATTATTATAAGTATACCTATGTACAAACAATTTTATTTTAATTGTATACGTTTTTAAATCGTTTTTAATTGACTTTTTTATTTAAATTATTAACGGTGTTCATTTAGAAGTATATCATTAACTTAAAATAAACTACATTTTATAAAATTTCAAATGTATATAATATAAAGAATGAAAAATGTTAATATAAATATTTGTAAAAACTTCAAATTTTCATGGTTGTTTGCTCAATACATCTTTTTTAGGGGACCATCAGATTACTTGAAATATTACTATATATTATATAGTAATATTGTATTTAATAGTATATATAGTAATTTGTAAAACTGGTATTTCAACTTCTTTTGAACAGAATGCAATAAAATACAATTGATTGTTGTGATCATTAGATGTAACAATTTACAGTTACTATTAAAAAAATGAAGTCAATTATCCATATTGTTTTACGTATGTATCGTATATGTGTCTGAAAGTGATGAGGTGCGATTGGTGGTAGGCGCGTGTATAGACACGTCTTCGTCAGTGTTCGTCATTGATACTATAATATAATAATATTATGTATACACAGACGTGGCTAAAGGGTACTGACGGAAAATAATCCTCCTTACAGGAGGGATTACGCTTTCTTATTATGCGTAGAATATTATATTATTATAATGTTATAAAAAACGATATCGGAAATATCAATATTTTACGTTTGCGCGTAAATGATATAAAATGGATCGTCGTTGTCGCCCGCGGCTGCAGTGTGGAGATCCGCAGAGAGGAATTCGGCTAGATAATCGTCGTGAAAATCGAACGTACTGTCATTTGGAAATGGAGTAATCATAAAAAATAAAAAAAAATAATAATAAAAAGTAATATCGATTGCCGAAAATAAAAAAAATGTTCGTTGATATAAATTCCTACTTCACGTCTGGGCCCGACATCATCAATATAATATTATTATTATTATTATTATTATCGGAAAGGACGAATATAATATTATAATATGTTTAATGGGCTTTATATCGGGACGATGGTGGTATTTTTGAAATTTCGGACGTGGTGACGGAGGCGTCGGTGGAAATAAAGACGGCGGAGGATGAGGGGAGAAAGGTGCGAGGGAAATAGTTCTCGATTACTGAGAGGGGAAATGTGGCAAAAAAAATATGTATAAAAAAATACGCCTCGCATTTGATAAAAAGGCGAATAAAAATTCAAATTCCATGCAAATTAACTTTATTCTTGCGCAGCAGCCGTATATTATAGTAGTTCGCACGCTACGACGCGGCGTTGCGGTTCCTCTTTTTTCTCTATATATGTATATATATATACGCGTATTACATTATTATTATTATTATTATTATTATTATTATTACATAGTCGCTCAGTCGGCGGGTCTAGAGTGCGAGTGTGCGAATTTAATTTCCTTTCCGTTTTTTACTGGACCCACAAACGGAAGAAAAAAGACTTCTATGGCTATGAGGAACAAACTAAAACACGATTATATATACGCGATTAGAACCCTTTATTATGATTAGTTTATAGTAGATGAATTATTATAATAATATATTATACCGTTATTATTACGGTCGTTTGTTTGGTGACGGGATACGCCCCTGAAGCACTGTTATCTGAACGTGGTTTTTCTATTCAAGCTATATAACATAAAGCGTTACGTGGAATAAAATACAATTTTAAAACCAAATTTGATCTAATGTTCAAGAAAACCCGTGTGATAGACATATAGACTATAGTAGATGTTGATTTTGTTTTTCAATGACATTTAAATAGTTTATTTCAAAACCAGAGGAATAAATTGTTTTCTTAAAATAATTGTAATGCAATATTGTGTATGCACTTTGCCCAAGGGTAGGTATTGGGTCAGTTTGTTGCGATGTTTTTTCGGGACTTATTTTTCAAACGCTTTGACTAAATAAAAAATGATCAACCTTATAAAATATGAATATAAGGGATTCGTTTTTTTGTTCAGCTATTTTCTTGGATAAAACAATATTATTTAACTGCGGATAAAATATTAAAAATAGTGATTTCTGAGATATGACAAAGCCGGTAAAATCTGTCGTGATCAATTAAATGGCTTATGATGAATCTATTGTTTTTTTCAATGATTTGTGTTTTTTATTTTTATATGTCATCATGAATCTTTAGGAACAGTAAAAAGAAATGCTTCAATTTGTATAGATAAGGATGAATAGTTTTTGGTAGAAAATTGTTAACAGTTTTTGGTTTTCTACTTTAGATTTGAAAATATAATACAAAGTTACTTATAAGTTTTTCAATCTATTTATATATAAAAAAGAAATTCTACGACCAGAAAGGCAAATTGTTTTTTATGATTATTTGAAGTTCAAAGTTTTAGGACATTGGATATTCACCCAAAATATAATTGTTTTTCCTCAAACAATTAATTTGAGATATTTTATTTTATTTCAAAAATAAATATAGTAGATTCTACAAAAGAATCACACGAATAGTTTAATTTCAAATTAATATTTATTAGATATAAAGTAAATTATTTTTTATAGATAATTTAAGTTTAAATTTAGACGACAATACTCATTTAAAGGTGGAAAATTATGTTTGTTATTTTGTTAAGATATAAAAATATTATAAAAACTATTACGTAAATTATATTTAAATTAATCTATGAATCTATTTTTAATGATTCAAGGTATTTACAGGAAGAAGTTATTAATTTTTAAGTTATAAAAATTGATAACATAATATGGTATAAATATATATTATTACTATTGTGTGAAATTTAATACCCATAGTATAAATGCAATATTTTCGGAAAAATTGTTATCAACCTACTGTTATAATTAAATTTTTTTTTTTAGCATAATAATTTCTTAAATAGGCAATCTGTTACAAACGTTGAAAAATAAATTTAATTGATAATTTAATTTCAAGTAAACAAGGAAAACATAGAGAGAAGAGACCTCCCAGTGGAGGTACTTCCTCAATACATAGTTAATATTATAGCTAACTTATGCAATAATTGTAATTACATTTTTTTTTTTACATAGGTATGTTTATATAACAGCTAGTGAATTTATACTCATGCGAGCAGGTCACGACACCACTGTCTTTTTAATCTCTTATGGGGATTACCAAGTATGGATATGGACGTGAGTTGAGAAATAAGTGGATTGGTATGACGATATAATCGGTTATTGAATCGTTTGTAATATAGTTTGGCTAATTCCGTGACTGTAGATATTTTTTGATCGGAATGGGGGATTTATTTGAGACACAGAATGGAGCTTTTAAAATAGTACGAAGGATTTTAGACTGGACTATTTGAGTACGATTAGTATTTGAAATTTTTGCTGTGCCCCAGAGCTGGATGCTGTATGTCCAGATGGGTCTAAGCAATAGTTTGTAAATTAATAATTTATTTGGTAGTTTTATATTTTTGGAGGTTATTAAGGGATGGAGGACGCGTAGGCGATTATTTAGAGATTGAACTTTGTTTTTAATATGAGGTGGCCAGTTAAGACGACGATCGATATGAATACCGAAGTATTACAAGTTATTAAGTAACGTACACATTAAGCTATAGGTAAAGGTTGACTATTGCAGAGAGAAAATGGCTGACATATTCCCTGATGGAGAATGAAGGTGCAATGGATGGACTTATTCTCGTTCGTGTTATAATTAAAGAAAAATAAATTACTTAAATGGCTATATTAAAAAAAAAAAACATATTAAAATACAATTCATTATGCATTATTGTGATATAGGCTGATAGACTGTTTCTGCCCACAATCTTTTTTCCGTTTTTCGTATACGATTAATAATAGATCATTAAATTCAAACTTAACATACCCATAATACTCGTAATGACCCAATCGACACTTGTCTTATAGTACAGCAGAGCGGTATATGCAGTTGCCTGCCATTTTTATACTATGTCGTGTGTGTAAATGACTGAAATTTCTTCTTGCCATTTGAAAATATTTATTAGATCAAAAGTTATTACACATTTAGTTTATGCATTTCATAGTTTAGTAACATTTTTCATTTGTATCTGTTGCATCTTATTTAAGTGCGGTGAGTTAATGGATATTTTCAACTGCATGCGTAAACTTAGATAGTTAGATGTATAATATTTTAATATGTATTATATATTTACGGTTTTGCGCGTTTTCCAAAAACCTTTTACGGCAACGACTCGGCATAAATTATATCACATCGCGTATAATTTAAAGTCAGCGTGCGGGTGGTAAAATAAAAAAAAATATGAAAATATGTGTAGTTACTATAGTTATATTAATATTATAACACTGCGCCGTAACTATAACTATAATTACCTACACCTATTTACCTACCACAGTTGTGTATCTTTCCATATAATTACTTAAAACTCGAAATATTCGAACCTAGCGCCATTCGTTATTCATTAATCCATGTTATTTCAAACACTCGAATAAGACAAAAATATCGGCGGCAAAAAATTGTATCGTTAGGCCACAAATCTGATGTGCAATGACCAGCGTTCTATGATCGTTTTTTTAATTTACGTTTTCTACGCGTATACAGGAGGTAATATAAAATATATAATTATACACTCGTAAATGGTTTACTAATTATAACGTAGTAAATAATTATTATTCTAGTCGAAATAAAACTGAAAATTATATACATTTTATAATAATAAGTTATTTTTATTTTTATTTACTATAGTATTATATTTCATCAATGTTTCCACTATAATGGTTTTTAGCCTACATAAATACAATAGCAAAAATAAATATTAAAATAATCTATATAAATATAATGATAACATGTTTAAAAAATGTATGATTATTTTCGGCTTGGCTTTGTCGTCTTATCCATACGAAATATATAGTACATTTTGATACATTAATGCATTATATCAATGTACTATTTGATTACTATAGATTGTTCTTTGTCATCGGGGGTTTGATGAAGTGATGGTTGGTTATTTAGGATTTGAGGGCTTGGACGTAACTGGAACAGTTGATTACTATATTATATGTACAACTGTTATTAGTGAAATGTTGCATTTGTCGCATAACTGATCCAAATTCATTACTGAACAGGTATACATGAAATAGTTACACATGAGCATGGCATATTCTTGTTTGAGTGACGATTCACAACCTTCCTCTCTATATATTAAAATTATATATTATATATAGTATTTACATTTTTTAATGTTTAACTTTACATTTCTAGGAGAGAAGGAGAAAATCAGAAAAGTATACTCACACATACACACACACACACACACACAAACGTTGTCATAACATTATTGGTTTGCTCTTGTGCATATTATGTTTAAATTTTATAACTAATGTATGTATTGTATGTTGAATGATATTCTATAATATTGTAAATTGTAAATAATAGTTGTGTAATATAATGGTGATGTCAGTATAGCATTATAACAATAATATTAAACTGACTAAATGATAAAATGAATTTCACCTGTAAATGTTAAAACTTGGAACACTTTGGTATGATAACAATAGTTATAATATGAAAAGTTGAGAAGATTATTTGGAGAAGACAATATTATAAGAATTATGAAGATTAGTAGAATAAGATGGGCAGGTCATATTTGGAGATCGGAAGGAGTACTGGGGAACACAACAAAATAGAGACCGAACACGAAACGGCTCAGAGGACAACCCAGACAACGGTGGGCAGATAGAAACAAGGAAGACCTCAGAATGGTTGAGATAGAGAACGCGGAAGAAGTGTCAAGTGACAGGCAGAAGTGGAGGTATGTCGTTGTTGCGGCAATGTACCTTATAATGGTCTTTAAGATACCTTAGGATAATAGTAAGATGAATTATAGTTGTAATATTATAATAGTACAGTAAAATATTATATTAGTCATTATGGATTTATTATATTTTTAGTTAACGAACTTTTAATCGTATACTTTATCTAGTTTTTTTCAACTAGCTTATAAAATGTTGACAGTTATTAAGCTGTTGTCGTATGAAAAAAACACGATGTTTCGATATAAGATTACAACTTATGATATTTCCGGCAAAATATGTCATTATGATAACTCCAAAACATATCTCTAATCGTAAGGAAATCAATCATAACGTAATTCCAGAGTAATGAATATTATAACACTGAAAATTTTAAAGTGTAAACTACAATCATACGGTCCCGAATGTTTTGTTTTTTTGGATTTATGATATTTTTGTATGACAGAATAGTCTATAGCGTAAAACGTTATAGTCATTATTTACATGTACGATACAATAATATTTATGTTCATACATTGTTTTGGTATGGCAACGTTACATTATTTGAAATCTTGTGAAATCATGTATGTTTACACATTGTTTTTTCTAAAATCAAACATTATTCATGAAAATTGTCGCAATTACTTTGCAATCGTTTATATATATTTGTATTGTAATTGTGTAAATACAATTACCGGAAAATATAGTGTTTTTAAACTTTGATAATTAAAACCAGGGGCATTGTGCGCCAATTCCCAATTTTCTATGCTTTAGTCGTAACAATATTATATATTATTATAATTATATGCTTTTTCTCTCGTTTTTATTCATTTAGTCAAAAAAAAAAAAACTATTGCGAACGTCAACCTGTTAAACCACTCTCGACTTAAACTTTTTTTTTTAATTAAATTGTTTAATCTATGAAAAACATATTTTGTTTAACTACGTTTGTAATTTATAAAATGCCATTCGAGGGTAAGGAACTTACGTTAAAACGGTTTATCGTAAATTAAGTAATCATGTGTGAAACGTTCATAATTATTATAGTAAACAAAACGAAATCAAGTCAAGTAATAAACGCGAGATTTTGGCAGCAATCTATTATTGTTATCTTGATTAAATATTATAATATAAAGTCGTATATTAATTTATGATTTTCAAAAACATGTATCTAAATAAACATTATATTGTTGGAAAACTTTGTTGAATCAACATCGTATATAAAAAGTTATTGGCGGATACTAGGCAACTTTTATAATTAAATAAACCGATTTACATCGTATATTTTAATACTGCAATAATGTTATTTTTAATTATTCTTTTAGTTAAAAATATTAATTTTTATTTGGCTTATAGCCCTAGACAATTAAAAATAAATAATTTTAGCATTATAATAATGTTCATCCGTTCAATCGTTATTTATTAATGTTTGATATTATATTTTTAATTCTATTATGCAAATTTGTATAATATAAATGTTAAATGTTAATGTTATTGTTATCCGCTGTAAAAGTTGAACATTTAAGCAAGATGTTTATTTTTCATAATAATAATTGTAACTTCTACAAAATTACTATCATTTATTATACGGAATACTACATTATGGATTTTAATTCATTTTTTTCAATCAGCATAAAAAACCAAAACCTTAGAATCGTTTAAAAACTATTACAATTAAATAATTAATAATAAAATATTGTTTAATTCATATTTGTTTTTAAAAGGTTTTGTAAATAACTAAAAATTCAGTAAAATTGACAGAAATTTAAAATAGATCATTGAATATCAAATTAATAATAATGTACATTTTTAATTGGTTCTTAGATTTTGATAATACTTTTGAATTGTTAAAATATATTTTATTGCCGTGAAACCCGTAAATACAATACAAGTATGCGACTTAGAAGTTGAAATATTTAGCTAAGACATACAATTATGTACGTATTTTTGAAATTATTCTAATCAATTAGACAACTAATGGAATTAAATTTCTTTCATCAATCTAAAAACTCTTGGTTCAACTATAAAAAATTATTATAATTTATCACGAGTAGTAGACATTAATCAGAAAAAATACAATTATTTAATTTAGAATTGGACTAATATTTATTTAAATCATTTTAATTAAATTGAAGAACAGGGTAAAAATAATTGTAGGAGTAAAATCAATATTTGATTTAAATATGCATATAGTTAGGTATGTACATTATACAAAGAGAGCTCTAAATGTATTCAAATATATACTTCAAAATCACTTATTTTAATTAGTATCTATTGTTCTGGATTATAATGAAATTTTTCGAATGAAAGCAATAATAATTTTTTTTTGAAAATCATAAATTAAATACTATTACTACTGTTTTTCCGTATAAGTTAATATTAAAAAATACATTGTTAATGAATTAATATTACAAAGATAATTATTTTTCAGAAAATTTGTTATTACAATTTTAAAGAAACTAAATTAAACTTTGAATGAATGTTCGTGTTAACATCAGTTTATTTTATTTTTATTATGTACCTTTAGAACCTTTATAGAGGGTTAGCAAATATAAATACCGTAAAATTGTTATTATAATACCTTTTGATCGTAAGCTGTAACATTACAAACAATTACGATAAAAGTCACATAAATAATAATAATATAGATAATTTATAAATACCATTATAATATATTCGACGCAAATTATATTTTTCTAAAAATATTAACTAAAGCATTAGCGTATATTATAATATCGGTATTACATTATCATTAAACTACGATTCAATTAAAAATAAATAAAATAACAGACAAGCAAGCTAATTGTTGTATAATATTTATAATTCAATTAGGTACAAATTAAAAAAAAAAAATAGATTTTTTAAGTGGAAATATTTTTTTTTTGATTTACTATATTTAAATATCTATATATTTTACACGGTTTGTGTATATCGATAATAGGTACTTATTTTATACTGGATTTTTTTAGTGTCGAGGTTTTTAATGTTTGCGTTAATTTACAATAATTGTCTGTTTCAAAAATAGATGTCCTAGACACAAATGTATTATGGATCACGTAACAGGATTTTGTAGTAAATGAGTTATATATTTCATGCAGTAGTGTCATACCGCATGGCAAAGGTTTTGCAAACTCGAGCGAAAAATGAATCTAAAACTAGGTTAATTGAAACTAAGATTAATATATTAGATTGTTATTTGTAATAGCTCTTGGCTGATTAAAAATAATAATACTTTAACGCAACGTTACTTAAAAAAAAAAAAAAATAGAAAATAAACCTATGTACATCAAACTATATATTATAAAGGTTGATTCACCAAGCTTGCTCATCCTCATTTTCTTTTTCATTAATATAGTTATTCAAAGTTTCAATTTTTTTTTAAAAAATGCTTTAAGACAATTGTTTGTTTGAACAATTGTGTAAATGGTCTATAATTTATATTTATATAAATTCATATAGATTCGTTATATTTGCCCCTACATTTGTAAAACATAAAATAAATTATAATGAAAAAATTGTAATTTAATTTGTAATGATTTATAATCGCCAAATTAAAAACTCCGCTTCGCCTCAAAGAATTCAAATTCGTTCTTTTACAATGAGTTACTAATGTAACTTTCGACCAAACCCCATTTTTTAAAAAAAAAATGATTGTAGATCTAAAAATTATTACCAATAATTTTAATTTGATTTGCACGACTGTAAAAAATCTATATAATACAGTAAAATGTTTTTTTTTTTTGTTATAATTTATTATTTTTGTTGTTTTATTTCTACCATTGTGGGACTTCATATTTTTTAAAGTATATTAATTTTTTGGATAACACATTTGATTACATATACATATTATATATTATTGTATAATGTGAGTATTAGTTTAATGTTATCGTTAAACAGCAGTTATATACGAATGTAAAAAATATAAAATCCCTAACCGAATAATTGAAATAATATTCGTTTTAATATTTCGGCATAACATAATATCCACATCGCTGTCTTGATAATATTCATGCGAAAACACGTCTTTGGAATTTGATGAATGCATATACGAATGTTTCTAATTAATTCAAAATATATCTGACGGCGTAGTTGGTTTCAGGAATAATAATTATGCTAAAACCGTAGGTACATATAGTATATGCGTGTGCACCATTGCAGCGAGCGTATATATTATTATATAATATGGTTGTTAAGTAGGTATATTGGTAGCCCATTACAGTAGTTAAACATTTTAAGATTGCTCCTACTGAACGGTATTCTCCGAAGAAATTAATATCAACGAAAACGATTGGGCTAAAAATGAATGGTAGGTATCAAGTATAAATTCTGTACAATATTATAAGGTACAAATATAATAAATGTAAACGATCATTAAATGAGCCATTTTCGTCAATAATGATACAATATTGAATTGTATTATTCAAATAGGTGAATGTTTAAAATAGTTGAGTAAAAAATTATTTAAATACAATAAATACAAATATATTTAAATTTAAAAATATTTTAAAATAAATAGCTATTTTTCTATGATAGCTCTCAAGGAATATGTTAAATTATATATTAAAGTAAGTTATATGTGTTGTCTTTAAGTATATAATGCTACGTGATCCGGTATCCTATATGATACAACACAAGTACTGTGATGTAGATTTACGTATCCCAGTACATAATAAGATAAATAAAGGTTCAGCAATATTATAATATATAATTTATTGAGTAACCTTCGTATGTTTTTTGCTTGTAAATATACATCACAAAATAATATAAGTCGTAACTTATAATTTTTAATATTATTAAATATTTTTATATGGAAACTATGACAAGTTGCGAGGAGCTACACAGTAGTTTTAATCAGATAAATGGAGCTGTGCATAATCTAAAAAATTTAGGCATGGGATGTACGTAATCTATACACTATAAGAGAGTTGGATCATCACACGTACGTACAAGTCCAATGACGCGTGAATCGTAGGAACACGACATAGTACAAAGCTAGACCAGAAGGGATATGACGAGAATATAGTGATGAAAGGACCTAGGAGATATCAGGTTAGGCCATTTTCAAAGAATTTACTAGAATTAGAGTAAGTCCTTTACGCCAATTTATATAAGAATTGTATTTTTGGAATAAGAAATAATTTGAATTAAAAAAAAAAACTTTTAAGTAATATTTAAGACTTAAATATACAGCAAGCCACTGCACCACTACAGTACATTTGACAGACAAATTCTCTAAAATCTTATATAAAAGTAAACTCGGGATATTTTAAATGTTTAGTATTTTTAAATAGTATATAATCACAAAATTATTATTTAATTTTTCCTGAACTTATACTGCGAAAGTATACATTTATGTAATAGAAAAAAAATTATCTTCGTATATTTAATCTTTAAAATTATTAAATTTAAAAACAAGATGAGCAAATACGATTTTTATAAAATAGAAAATTTTAAACTTCATTATTTTGTATTACAAGACAAATGGGTATATGGTGTATTTTATTGTATTGTTAAGACATAGTATTATTATAGTCGTAGTATTATGGTACATGATAGGTCCGCACATGATAACGTGATCGGGCGATAATTATTATAATAAAACGGTTGACATAGACTAATTCGGGTTCTTGCGACAGGTCTAATGGTGGGTAAAGGTCGAATAAAAGCCGCGGGGAGACGGAGAAAATCCAAAAACCTGATCGACGACGGAGGCGTCGATTGAACATAGCTGTTGCGCGCGTCCATGGCGGTATATACTTGTTGGTGTGGTGTATGTCCGCAGAATAACCACCGTCGCCACTATCCGATATTTCATCCTGTTGAATGCATACGCGGAGAGTGAAGCAGCGTATCCCGAGGAGGGAGACGGTATATATATATATAATATCCTATAGTAATAATAATATGACATAGCGCGGTAAACCAGTATAATACGGCCTCAACGATATTATAACAAATAATATCCGACACGCACACAACAGCAAAGTTGCGGTGAATAATAATAATATAGTGCGCGAAACGTGTGACGGCGGCAGTTCCGGCGGATAAATACGATGACGGATGGGCTCGCGGCGGCGGGCGATCGATCAAAAAACGTAATCGTAAGTCGTACATACATATATATATATATATATATATAATATATATATATATGCGAATAGCTTTAAATATATTATTATATATATATGTAAACGGAAGTACCGTAGCCGCAGGTTTGTAATAATAAAATATCATGTAGAGGTAGTCGCACCGCCTTTTTAAAAGATTTAAACGGTAAAAAAAAAATGAGAGAAAGAGAGTAAAAAAAAAAAAAAACGGAAATTAAAATAAAAAGCTACGACTGTGTTGCTCGTGGACAATATAATAGATATATCATATAATTATATTGCGTTATTGCGTATAATATTATATTATTAATATAATACAACGACTTTATAAATTCGTATAATAATATATACACGTCACATCACAATACGAGCGGTGCGTATCAAAAATAAAAGCTGATGCTGCGTAATAAAATATCATATTATCATCATATATTATATAACTAGCATAGTGTTGTTTATTATACGATGGCGGTAATTGTTAATGTCATATTTTATCATTATTAATAAATGGTAAAAAAAAAAACGCACGTCATCAGTCGCATTGTAGGCATTGTAATAATGATAATAATAATAATATCATTGTTCGCAAGTCTAACGATCGGGCGGCCCAGGTTTAAGCATATAGTCGTATGAAACGTATACATATTGTGTTCGCCCCCGCAAACACAGAATCGGCGATGGTGATAAATATCAATTACGCGCGTTGGTCATCACCGCGTGCCGCTTATTATTATCATTTTACGATTAATATTATCATTACCGTTATACTGTTTTTGTTGTCCGTTCGTGGGATTATTATTCGCGTGTACCGAATATTATATAATAATATCTTTGTCGCGCTGCGTGCGAGCGCGTGACGCGCCCCGGCGGAGAGAAGATTTGTGAATCCTAATTATTATACGTCACTGTGTATGGTGGGTGGGTAGGAGTGATTATGACTAAGGGAGGAGGACGAACCGATGAGGGGAGGGTATTCTCCTATCCTCGCCGCCCTTAGCCGGCAATACAGCCGCCGGCCGGTGTTCATTGTGTTGTTGTTATTATAACTATTATTATTATTATTATTATTACTCGGGTGGTTTTGCTCTGTACGCAAACACAATGCGGTGTCCTTCTCCCCTAATCCCCTGCACTCCTGCAGCAGATCCTCCTCTTTCTGTGCGTCCTGCTCTCTCTCCACCCGAAGATTATATTAGCACGTATAATACGCACGCATACACGTACATTGCGATACATACGTACGCGGCATCGTTCGCGCCATATACACGCGCGACGGTGACATTTACTGTTTGTCGTAGCGCCACACGCAGTGCCCATCGAATGAAGTGACCCGTGAGTGGCGGATCAAAAGATGGGTGGTCGATTTAAGAGAGGGATGACGTGTCCAGCGGAGCTCTTCTTAATTACCACAGCGACGGGGAGCATTTCTAACGCTGAAGAGCCCTCGCCGCCGCCGCGCTGTCGCCACCGACGACCTGAAGTGAAAATAATGAAATAAAATTGATCGGTCACAGTGTATAATATATATTATATAACATAAGTGGAGAGAATATACAGAAAAGGAGTGAAGAAAATATCAAAATGTCCACAGAATTATTACTATTACTAAAATAAGTCTCATCGATTTTACATAGCTACCTACATATTTTTAATCGAAAAATACTAATTTCAATTCCAACAGTAGGTCACACTGCATATCGCGGTTTCCGTTCCAATGTAATATTCCAATTTTTCGTAACGTGTACGAAAGACCGACCGAAGAATGTTGAGATAAAATATTTAATAAACCATGAATAATAATTTCCAAAATGAGTTTTTGTTGTTCTCTTGAAAACATTCAAAACAATTTTTCCAGAATACATTTCAATGTAAATAATATTGTAACGTTATACTATAGCAATTATAATTGTCCATTTGAGTGAATGATACAATATTAATTGTTTGTGGTTACAGGTAAAATATGTGCATTATGAATGCAAGTACGTAAAATAATCCACTATACGTATCTATTACTCGTATATTCCCAATAATGATTGTTTACGACAAATCCAACGACATGTGACACGTCTGATGGCGAAATGCATAAAATTAAGTTGCCTAGAGTATGTTTTTCACACAATATATTACACTTTTTTTTTATTATAATGTAATTTTGTATTAGTATTAACTATTAAGTACCTATAGATATCTATTATATTGATACTTGCAACATTTAGAAAAAAAAATAAGAAAAACAACAATTCCGTACCTGTAGTATAACTTATAGTTATCCCTATAATTTTTATAATTATAAAGAATAAGACGTATCTACGCTTAATGATAATTATAAAAAAGTGCGCATATTTTATTTTAGATGACAACACAGACAACCAACACTAAATTAAAGGTGATGTACTGTGATCTCACATGTAAATATTTCATCCATACATGATTGCATTAATTAGTACGTTTCAGTATGCATGAAAACATAAGGTTATACACATCATACCTTCGTGAACAAGAACGAGAACACAGATCGAGTTGAGCATACTTATTGCTTACATTATGTTTCTAGATACCGGGTACCAAATATATTTACAATCAATATGTATCTGCACCTTACAATATCATCGTGGTTATAAAAAAATAGTCGAAAATGAAAACTACTGTAACTATTTATAGATAATGATAATTTATTATAGTAAAATGTTATTAAAAATCCGTAAAGTATAGAAATTAAATACACCGTCTAACGCAAAACGATGTTGCCTTAAATAATTTTTATTTTTTAATTTGTATAGTGCTAATTATTAATAAACGATAATAATAAATACACAAATATTATAAATTAAAAAAAAAAAAACAAGTATCGGCCTCTAAACATAATAATAATAATAATCATCTGAAGACATATATATTTTTTAATTTGTATTATTTGTATTGATTTATGATTATGATTAAATATACAATATGATAATTTAATGGTATGTATTAAGATTAAATATGTTATTATGACTACACCGCAGTACTACTAAAAAACTCTTCTGATGTGTATAATGCATAGTAAAAAAATATTTTACTGAAATAAAATGGGTATTTAAACAAAATAAAATGATTGGAAAAAATTTAGTTACAAAATATGTACCTATAATATCTTCTTTATGTGTACTAAAAAAATAGTTGTATTAATTCTTAGAAGTTGTGTGTAATTTTCAAATTAGTTTTAAGTTATTAATATCATAATACGAGAAATTAATTTATTAATTAATGTTAAAACAAAATTAATAAATTTCAAAAATGAAATACTCTATATTTTAAAACCAAATTGAATAAATAATTAGTTTTTTTTTTTTTACTTTTTAGATGTTATATTCAGAATTTTTTGTGTAAAATACTAATTTTAATAAATAGAAAGCTTAAGTTAACAATTTTTTTAGAATAATTATTGATAACGACTTAACGAGTATTATCATATTATATAGGGTAAAATTTAACCAACAAAATAATGTGTATTACTTATTAAACATATTATTATCTTATCATATTCTATAGAATTAGAAAAAAATTGAAATAGGAAATCTATATATCTATCTCGTACGAGTTCTTTAATACAAATAAGTTGTAAAAAGTTTCATTTCGATAAAATTGTTTAGACAATACAATAACATCATAATATTAAAATTAAAGTCCTTAATAGATGTAGTACGGATCGTGTGGTGTTTAAAATATTAGGTATTATGTCTGGCCGTTGACAAAAATACGAAGAAAGTAAAACTATACCATGTTAATAGTTAATAACATCAGGCTAAAATATTTTCTATTTTTATAATATTATATCAATAAAGTTTATCTATGGAGACAGCGGAATTGACTTAAAATATTATCGTAGTAATACTGAAGTCAGAAAACCAAAAAAATGTATAACAATCATTGAAACCTAGATCAAAGCTGAATTCGTTCGCTTTATACCGTTCGCAAAATTTGAACAAACAGTTTGGTGCCACGTGTATTATATCTATAATACTTAATATAGCACGTTAATACTATAGAGTGTAGGAGTTAAAACGGATAATTATTTGTTTTTATTCCTCTCAAAAGATATACTTATGAAAATGCACATATACGTATCACGACGGTATACAGCAGCACTAAAATATATCTGCCAAAGACGTTTCCTTTGAGAAAGCAATATTCATTTAGCGAAACACAAATTCCAAAAAGACCCTCGAGTATTATATTATTATTTTAAAACAACAACAATAATAATAATAATAATAATTACACACGGAAACGAAATCATTTTTGGCGATGTGACGTATTTTACGAAATAAATATATATATATTGTACAAGCACCGTCATATATTATTGTTATTGTCGTTACCCCGATGCGTACAATACGTTTTTCGGTTATTCTTGCGAAGAATGAGTGTCCATGTCTTTATTCATCATTCGCTCGAGAGTCTCTTCAAACAGACGAAAGTGATGCGTGAAAGGATTTCTGACTTTTGTGCATATTATGAAGCGATATGCGTATTAAAATAATATCGTATGCGGCTGCGATATCGCAGTACTACATAAAATCGCAGAAACGGGCGTAAAGTATAGGTAGAGAGCTGCTTTAGAAAAATTATTAAACATTATTTGCGAGTAACTAGTTTATATTAAACTATAATAAAATTCATTTTTTAGTATTATAATGATTCATCTATTCCATCTATCCATATTAATTTTATTTAAAACATCTTTTTTTAGATTTATGTCAATTATATATCAATATAATGGTGTTACAGTCGAGCAACAGTATATTATCAATAAAATAATGTATACAATTATTAAATAACTAGAAAATGACGATAATTCTTAGAATATTAAGACAACAATGTCTAAAATGGTAAAGAAATTATATCTATTCCAAAGAATTGTTATTACTTCCCAATTATAGTAGCCAATGACAGTTGTTATTTATTATTAATAAAGTATTATTATTTAGTTATAGTGTTAATACTATTTATTGATTTTTATTAAGACTTGAAAATATTATAACATACCGTTATAAGATTAAAAAAAATAATATATTATAGTCTATAGGTATATTGGATGTTGCCCTGCTAGCTAAGTCAGTAGTGCACGATGAGACTTTGAGCCGCACATTGAGCACCACTTTGTCGTGTACACCGGTCTATTTTGGCGTAGGTACACTAATAATAATCACACACAATCTAAGCTAGAACACTTTATTACAGCCATTGTACTATAGTAATAATATCACACGATCACCACATAGGAACCTTTTCTCTTTATCAACTTATATTGTATATAAAATAGTTAATAATTGTAATTTAATTAATATTGGTCAATCGATGTTAAATTTACTGTCAGAGGATAAAATTACAGTAATTATTTTCTTAAACTAGTTTTGAACAATAAATTCATTTTTGAATAGCTACTTAACTTATTAAATACAAATATATTATTTATTTTTAGTTGATACTTATTACATAAATGTTTTCTTAACCTAGTTTTGTATTTTGATATACGTAGACTATACCGTATTTGTATAGTTTTATTTTTATAAGAAATAACAAAAATAATATATATATAATATATATATATATTTATATACAAAAAAAAATATTTAATTTTTGTAAGTCAAAACAAAATGCACGTGTGAGCCATCTAATTTGACATCCTTTAAATACCAAGAAATAAGAATATATGTACAAAATTTGGTGCTAATTGATTTAGTAAGTAGTTTCCAAATCTGTAAGCCCCAAACATACAATAATATGTAAACAGATAAAATCATTTACAAAAATAATATTTTAAGAATCTTCATAAAATACACGAAGAAGTATTTTTAGAAATACTGTTTTTATTTTTATTAAAAAAAGGTGGAAACTGATATATAATAAGGTATGAATGTATATTATTTTAATAATTAAATACTTATAATATAATAAATGCATTCAGAAAAAATGAAATCAACCTATCGTAACACTAAAAGTGAAATTAAACACTATAATAACTATGTATTCGTATGTATGTCAAAACAATGTATCATGAAATATATTTGGTGATGGTGATATAGGCTGATATAATCTTTCCGCTCAGTATCGATTTTCGAATACAATGATATATATCATTAAATTTAAATTAAACTCATACATACTATACATCTTTGTGTTTTATTTTTTAGTTTTATCCGATTATTTCATAAAGAACTGATAATTTTCAATTTTGTCTCGTTAAAAAAACTTAATAAATAAAATTAATAAATAAAAACTAAACCCAATTTGCTATGATAACTTCTATTTGATGATTACAGTATTTTTTTTAACAAAAAAACGTCATGTCTTCAGAAAAAAAAAAGAAACGCATTGTTATAAAATGAATATATTCATCTATCACTATGCTTAAAATATAATATAAATTATTTGAACAATTATTTACTAAATTTATAGATAATATTTTATAAATTAGTTAAACGGTGGACGATGTGATTTGTATTTATTATTTGTTATAACAATTAAATCGAAATAATAATATGTGCATGTATAAAACACGTAAGCGTGGGTATACTATCAGTAGTATCCGTATCTGTCAAAGACGTTTCTTTTGAAAGATGAGAGTAATATTCATTCGACAAAATACACACTCGAAAAGACTCTTAACGCACACATAAATATTATGAATGGTATTAATCATTACGCGTGGAAACCAAATCATTCGGCGATGGGGTAAAACACTCTTTATGAATTATGATATTGTACTGGAAACGTATTATAAAATACATTTTTATCGTGTAAATAGTAGATTATGCGTGAACATAACATACTGTGCATTTATCTTTTTGATAATTCCTATACGGTCAACGTGTGTCTGGAAGGTCTTATTCATTTGCACGAGATTCACTTCAAACAAAACGAAAGTATAAAAGCATAAAAGGTTTTCAGTGCGCTGCGCTGGCTACGAAACGAATTCGTATCCAAATAATACAAAAATGCTGCCCCAAAAGTTTTTATGTTAAAAAAAAAAAAAAAAAACCCGTCCGTGAAATGTTTTCGACAGATAAAATGATGAAAATAACTTTTGAAATTCCGTACGGAACGTTGAACGCTGTCGTGACATCATTAACTGTACAATATTATGATTTTAATCATTTATTGTGCATTTTAATATGTGTAAATTTAATTATCTTAAAGTTCCGCTACTGCTAAATTTCTTGTCTATTCATTAAACTACACCATGAAAATAAAAGTAAAACAGGGCAATGACATTTTATCATATCGTATTATCCAAGCGATAGTAGGTACCTCGAGGATTAAGGAAATGACCCATTACTAGATCTTTAAAACATTTTTAATGTTTTATCCCTATAGGTATACCATTAACATAACTATAATATTAACTTTTTCTACAACACAACTATCACAATATGAACGACAAATAAGGATATTTTACAGCAGCTGAATCCCTAAAAAAACTATAAATTATAACTATTGATTGATTTTTTAAACTGTATTACAAACGTTTTTATTTACAATTAATCATCAACATTAAACCATTAAATAATAATACAAATATATATGATCTCCCTTTATATTTCTTATAACCTTTCTTGGAAATTAAAATACAACTACTGGAATCACGATTTATCAAATTAATAAGTAAATAATTGTATACGATATAGGCAATGCTAATTGCTAATAGGCAACTTTCTCTTTATAGTTTATACTAAGTAATATCAAAATTATCTAAATGACTTATTGTACAGATTGTTTTATTCACTATTTTAGCGATATTTCGTAAAAAATCTCAGAAATGTAAGATGTCAGAGGAAAATATTATGATTGATACGGTCACGGTAGACCGGTGGAAGAATATAATATATTATCGTTATACCTTGTCGGTCGAGTTTTAAAAATAAAATGTTATTATTTTAATTATTTTAAACGTAAACTTGGTACTTGATTCGACGACGTAGCGTATACATATCCAAGTCATGTCAAACGTGCCACGGCCATCGTTATATATTTGAAAAGCACCATCGTGGGACTAAAAATGTTTAACACCAGCCAAACGCGGGGTGAAAACCTGTATAACGAGGACGACAGGGTCGGCCGTGGACGATAAGTTAGCTTTCGTCCTTTGCCGGACGGGTCGAAGTCGCGAATTCTACGAGAACGCGGTTTTAAATTCCCGTGCATGTCCGTCGCGGTTCCTTTGCAAAGGCCAATTTGGAGGGAAAGGCGCCGTAAACGTTAGCACCGTAAACGTCACACGTGTGATTTTTGTGTTTCATTTGGCAAAATAATTACTTTTACGCGCTGCACTCGCGGCTGCAATACACGTAAAACTATTGTTTCTAACCTAACTCCACAGGAGGCGCCGCGTTTGTCTGAACGGAACAATTACTCACCGCCACCGAAACTGTACAGGGCGTGCCATGGCGTTTCGGCACACAAATCACACAAAACGAAATAAGCATTCCGAGCGAATAATTGTTTTAGATAAGATTAAAATTACAACGTGTTTGTTAGACGTGTGTGTAGGAACAATTATGTTAAACGCACCCAAACCTGCGCCAGCAGTGTACGTTAAAACAACTCACAGAAACATGACACATTATCGTTATTATCATTATTGTAATTATTATTATTCTTGTTATTGCCGCCATAGTTATTATTATAATAATATTATAAAATTATTATATTCGCTGGCGGTCGACAGCTATTTATTATTATGGCGTAGGAATGTCTGTAATATATATCATAATTATAAAACATATTATATTAAATTAACAATGTGTACCTATATAAATGTAATAGGACCTAATTCGATGTGGTTTCCTTTCAAAATATTAATCAAGTAAGTTAATAATAATACGCGCATAATACTATTTAAAGTATAAAATAACCGTTAGAAGTATAATATTATAGGGATACTTAATTAACTTTATATA
Organism: Rhopalosiphum padi; assembly: GCF_020882245.1. Lineage (NCBI taxonomy): Eukaryota > Metazoa > Arthropoda > Insecta > Hemiptera > Aphididae > Rhopalosiphum > Rhopalosiphum padi. The sequence continues at coordinate 33,590,383 of NC_083598.1, forward strand.
GAGTCTTGCGATCATATATAGAATGATCACCAAGGTCTGGTTAGATGAGCATGATTGGTGAATCACTTGTATAGAATACGTATTTTATTTCAACACATACCACATGGGCAGTGCCGCAACTTGGTATATATTGGTGGGTGTGCAAGCAAATATTATAGGGCCCATTTAGCCAAGGACCTAAATACCTAATAGATCCTTAAAAATATAACTTTCTGCTTGTAGGCTTGTAGCTATACATTTATTATACATTAGTGTACATAGATGAATGAGGAGTAAAATGACCAGTAGTTCCTAAAACAGTCTATTGGTTTTACAATTTCATTATGATGAAATTGGGAAATATCAATAATGTTTTGTATACAACTATTAATATGAAAATATGTTTCTTGTACCATTATTTTTTCGTGCTTATTTTATTGTTGTTATAAATTTCACTACACAAAGTGATTTTTCAAATATGCTCACTCCATTTTTATGCTTAAATTATGCATATATTGAAATTTTTATTTTTTTTTAAATTTTTAAATGTAATTATAGATGATAATTTTTCGAGTACTTATATTTTTCACAACATTTAAGGAGTATCCTGTATTCCTGTGGCGATACCAACTTTATTTTTTTAAATGAGAACATATAATATGTTTCATGTTTTAAAGCAAAATGTGAATCAGGTAATTTTTCTGAAAATTTTGACGTATTGTAATCGAAATTTGAACGAGAACTTTCGGAGTTATTTATTATACTTTAAATACTAAGGAATGAGGATAATAGTCCATGTTTTGAAAACTGTCAGGCGGTACAATATTAATCTATAAGCTTAGTAGTAAGTAGTAATTATTAACGAATAGTTTATATTGCATACCGAATTATAATTATCGAGCTCGTATCCATTTACAAATTATTTTTGTATAATAAATTATTATCCTTAATTTTTAGTATTTAAAGTAGAATAACTCCGGAAGTTTTCATTCAAATTTCGATTATAATACGTCAAAATTTTCAGAAAAATTACTTGGTTCACATTTTGCTTTAAAAAATAATATATGTTCTCATTTGAAAAACCAATGTTGTTATCGCCACAGAATACTTCTAAAATGTTGTGAAAAATCTAAGTACTCAATACTATCGTCTTTAATTATATTTAAAAATTCCAAAACTCAGAATTTGATTGTGTACATAATTTAAGCATAAAAATGGGGTGAACAAGCTTAAAAAATTACCTTATAATATATAGTATACTTATATGAAACGTGTTGTGGCGGGTGGCGCGGTGCGATAAACTATTTGACATACATTAATTTTATACAAAATCCTTCTATTTTTAGATAATAAAAAATTAATTTAATTTCTAAATACACATAATTGTTATTATTAGCATTATTGAATAATAATTTTCTTATAGTCTAAACATTTTTCATTCTGATCAGACGTATAATAAATTGTAACCATAATAATATTTAGAAAAAAAAGTTTCAAATAGTTTAGCCATAGGCCTATTGTTATGAATTAATTTAAGGCCCGGTCGCGCGGGGCCCGAGAGTTTTGTGCACCCCTAGCACCCTCGGTAGTGGCAGCACTGCACATGCGTACACTTTAAATTTGGTGATGTGCATATTTCATGCACACAGGATTTTGATTTTCTGCAGGTCAGAGCAAAACAATTGTATGAATTGCATGTTAATATAATTTCGACTGTGTATGTGTATGTTATTCTAACGAAATTGATTTCAACCTTTTTATATTTCACGCTCATTTTTTACAAATGGTCAAATGGCTATTTACCCTTACATTTTAAACTCAAAAAATGATACAATTAAAAATAAAAATAATAGAAATGGATACAGAAAAAAGTAGTTAAAATCAATAGTCTATACATTATAATAATATAGTAAAAAGTCGTATGACAAGGACAACGTGTATAATTGAAAGTATTTAAAATTCAAATTGATAAATGTGATGATTTAATTTTTGTTTAATTTAACTCTTGTTGTACTTTATCAGTATATTAAAAAATGTAGAGTGATTAAACTCTCAACTTTTAGTTGAAAACCACTGTTCTAACGATTTCAATAAAGAAATATGTATAAAATACGTAAGAACAAGTACGTATATGCCATTCTTTCGTAATAAAAACGCGATACTGTTACTCTTAAATAAAATTAATAAATTGTCATCTTATAGTTTATAAAGTAGAGGTTTATCATACATATATATATATATATATGTACTAATGTATAGGTTATTATTTATAATGTAGATTCTATTTCAGGATGACTGCAGTTTCCTAAAAATATTTCAATTTATGCTTAGCAATAGGGCGTTAAGAAACCATTAAACTTTTTCTTTATTGTATATATTAAGATTCAGATAATGTAAACAGTTCAGTATTAAAGTGTATTTAAATGAAATAAAAAATAAATATGTTATAATATTAAAATATATTTTACTTGGAGTGATTTTAGCATATGCTGGATTGTTAATTTGTGTTACTTACCAATTTCTCCGTTCATAACACAATTATTTTTTTTCATCCTTGCAAATTGTTTTTATTTTTATTTTTATGCACCAACAGTTTTACTAATTTTTAAATAAAAGTGAAAAGTATATAAAAATCGTATAATATATAGTATAGTATTATATTGAAGTATTTTTTTTTGGATCAAGCTGAATACAGTTTATCAGAAATTATAAGTAACTCAAATCATTTTAATTTTTACGTCGAATAAATCTTTCATTATATTACCGGAACACATTTTCTTGAAGTAATCGCTACTGCGGTAGATTAGTGTAAGAAGTATTTTAATCATTAAGGTAATAACATAATAATCATTAGTCGATATATTATTTGTGAGAGTGAACATTTTTTAATACTAATCGATTGTTAAAACCTAAAGCTTAATAATTACTAATTAAGCACACAAATCATTTGATGTAGTATTAATATACTAAAACAGTATTATTATTATTATTTTTTAAGTTTAATTTTCTTTAAAATGAATTACCAATTAATCTTCACTGTTCAAAAGGTCTAACCGCGTTGTAAAATAATGAACCCATCTAAGTTTTCTCATATATATATAATATATTATTAAAGTAAAGTGTGTATTATTATCATGATCACAATTTGTTTGTATAATGAGATACTTATTACAATTATTATTCAATACCTGTACATGATATATATTATTGTTTATTTGTATATATCCTATATTATCTAATTTCACAAATGCATTTACAGTATTAATTTTAATAAAATGTAATTATAGCAGTATACTTATATGCATATTATTCAATTATGAAATAAGAATTATAATCAGTTGTATTGTTCAAGTCAATATACGGAGTTTTCCTTGAGTGCAAATATTTTCTATACACAAAATAGCTGCAGAACTTTTTTACGAGTACTGTACTAAAAACTTTCGATTTTGATAATAAATATGATGATTTTTTCCTTTTCCTTTAATAATAATAATATGTATATTACGATTGTGCAGTTACGTTCACTTAAGCACGTACGTTGTTGAAATTGAAAGGTTTTGAATGTTCGTCAAGAGATTTTTTTTTTAAATAAACATACACATACTCTCAAAAACTATGTACTGTATAGACATAATATTAAAGTATAAGACACCGATACTGGTGAAGTGTTCTCAATGTAAAACGTAACTGAAATTTGTTAGTAAAAGTAATTGGCTATGATTAAAGCCAATTTATTATTTTTATATAATATACATAATTAAATCTACTAAGAGGAAATGTTTTCAATAATACCTATGTGTATTGTGCATCTGGAATATAAGCATTGAGAATTTTAAACAACAATATATATTATGCCCATCATACAAAAATGAAATGAAAAATATTATTAAAACATCTCATGCAAAGTTTCTTTTATCCACTATAATAATATGTCTTGACTTAACGGTATATAAGCTAATGAATATTATGTATATATATTTTTTTTGTAACCAAAAAATGATCTCCATTTGTTATTAAAAACATTTACAGCGTATGTAATATTCAAATCGAAATTAGCATAATATATTTATAACGAAAATAACGAGCAAAGGATTCGTTGTGAAACGTATTTCGTTGATGCAGCAGCAGAGAACGGTTTCTTGCAATGTATTATTTATTTATTATTTATAAATATGTACTGCACACTAATCTTATATAGATGAATTTTTTATATTTCTCATAAGCTAAAAACAAAAGAATAAGATTATGGTAATATCACGTGTAGCCTGCCTAATCTCAGTGAAAACATTTGGCGTATTTTATTAAGAAATGCTTTATTTTGTATTTTTGCACAAACGTATGAAAACAAAACGTTTTAGAGGAAACTAAAAAATGATTAGATTATATATAGTATTTTCAGGCAAAATAATATATGATCATAACTTAATAGAGGCAATACTGGGTAAGCTATTATTTTTCTGCTGTTATGATGACAAACCGATACGTCGAAATATTTTGAAATCCAATTACGATATATCTGTAAAAAATACCTCAATGATTTTTATAAAAAAATTTAACATTTTGTGAACTAAGAAGCGACAAAACTTAAATATACAAGTTACATACGCAGACGCTTATCAAAAAAAATCAGTTGAAGTGTAATGTAAGAAATATATATTTTAATTTACTAGAATACTGCAAAATTAAAAATTATTTCAACAAATTATTATTAAAAACTAAACTTCGTTTCATCAAATGCTGATAAACTACGAAAACTAGGGTTTTGAATTTGAAATTATGTATTTGAAAACTTGAAATTAAAATATTTAAAATTTAAAATTGCGTACTTATTGAAATACTTACTTATTTTTATATGAGATGTAGATGATAACTCAGTTATCAACTATTCATTGTTCTATATTATTTTCTATATTTTATTTATATTTATATATATATATTTTTTTTAGTTAAATTATGATGTTAATGCTTGTGTAATTTATATACATATATTACAGTATTGAGTAGATATTTGCAAATTTTTTCTTTATTAGTAAATACCTAAATTATTAATAATAAATAAAAAGTAACAATAAAACTTCTATAAATTCACTCAAATATTAAAATTACCAAACGGCAGACGATATTTAGCAACTAATACTAATAATTGATGATACAACTATTTTATTTTAATTTAAACATGTATAATGATGTGAACTGATGTTTTATGCATAAGTGTTGCTTACTTACGAGTTATAACTTTATGAAGTTATATATAGTTATATTTAGAGTGCTTTTTATAAGTATATAAAACTTACTAACTTATTAAAATAATTAATAATCTATAAATATCTACTCAAACCACTATAGATTAACTCACGTTAATATGTGGTACAGAGTACCACAAAATCCTCCAACACCTGAAAAATACAGTCCTTCCAATCGATTTGTCTTCGCCTATTTTCCTCCGCACCTTGGTATGTAACAAACATTAACCTCTACAAAGAACTCAAAGTTCACACCTTAAATCAAATCTCCAAAATTGATTACACCAAATTCCACAATAACCTCTAGTTTCATTATAACCCACTAATCATAAGACTATAAAAAAAAACACTTCCTGACGACCTATGTCAAAGATTAAAAAGGAAATGGTGTAGGGATGACCTATTGTCTTATCATATCGTAAAAAAAATTCGTAAACCAAATTAATAAATAAATTCATGTGCTGGGTGTTACCGCTGGGTAATTTTCCATATTCAAAATATTTATTGTTATTAATTATACCTATTCTTACATCTCAATTACGAAACGTGCATACTACATTGTATAGGTTGTAGTTTAAATAAATAAAATAAAGTATAAAAAGCAACTTATTCGTTTTATGTTTTATCTTTGTTTCGTACACTAAACATACATTCTTAATTAGTTTCCCATTCTAAGTATATAATTAAATATTAAAACGTTTTTTTTTTTATTTATGGTTTATTTATATTATTCACTTAAATAAAATATTTCGAACAAATAATTATCATGAATTATTAAAACTTTAACTGTAGCTAACATGTATTATTATATTACGAAGACGTTAAAACTGGATTTAAAACCGTTCTTAAATTCCTGGAAATGAGATATCACGAATGAATGGTAACATTAATAAAATGGCGTCAACATAGTTTTACATAATATTCAGTTATTTATTATTGACTTGTTGAACAGGAAATTCAACAGAAACGAAGAATAACAAATATACGAAAGAAAAAAATCTTAATTAAAAATGCAACCAATAATTCAATACACCGTGTTTCAATAATAATAATGGTAATAATAATAAAAAAATATTTCGATAAAAAAGGAAACATTTATTAATAATAATAATATAGCCCACTGCGTGTATATAAATAACATATACCGGGATTATACGCAAATAAAACGCATATTATAAAGTAATTGTATTTATAAACGAAATTGAAATTATTATTGTTATTAAAATCTTTGGAATAATAATAATAACAGTATCCCCCCCTCTCCAAGGTCTGTAATTGTAGACTATGGTATGAGGTTGACATGACGTGAAACTGTGAAAGAGTGAATTAAGGAGGGCCGTCTCTGGGATTGCTCGTCAGATGCGGACGAACTAATGGGACGGCGGCGGCGGTAGTGGAGGGCACGCGATAAACTCTACAAAGTCATTTCGTTTCGGGTCGAATTTTATTTTTTATTTCTATTCTACTCCGACATCACTATATTACTGTTATTATTAGTATAATTTATCGTGTACCTCAGTCAATTTGGATAGCCACTGAAAACTTTATATGCCGATGTATGCCCGATACATTGCAGCACAGTCGTAGCCTGTTGAACCGCCGTTTATATAATATTATATTATCTGCGCGTGGCCAGCATTTTTTTTTTTTTTTTTTTAGGGTGACGTTTAAAATGTTTACTAAAATATTGTTTGCAGGTGTCTTACACATTCAACTATAGTATAGTCATCGATCGCTGTATTAACAATATTATAATATAGGTATCGAAAATTAAATAGGACCGTGTCTAAGAAAACTTTTTGTAGAAACGTGAAGTAGTAGCTAAAATCTAGCGTTCTAAATATATAATATCACTACTATTATAACAAGTATTTTTTTATTAATACGATTGTGGGTGAGAGGTATTGGGGGGAGGGGGGTGTTTCGAGTATTTCGATACCACAAAAAACGTCCCCTCGGCAACGCCACTGCTGATATATTACATATTAATACTGCGGTATAGGTGGCGCAGAGACGTCTTTCTTCAAGTTCGTGAAATTTATGAATCGTCGTAAAACCGCAATGTGGTTACGACGCGCATGCTGCAAATGTGCAGTATAGAGGGAAAAATACAATCAGAGTTATGTAAATGCCTATATATTATACGTGTATTTATATACGCGTTCGGGAAAAGTAACGGGGGGGGGTGGTCGTACCTATAATGGATGATGTATATAATATACCTACGTATATCGGGAACGATATGCTCGTGTATCTGCCACCGCCGCCGCCGCACACTACCATCGCTCGCGGCATATATCCTGTCCGTTCGACCCGGGTGTCGTAAAAAAAAAAAAAAAAAATAGAAGAAAACCACCCACAATAATATCCCACCGCAAACGCGTGTAATTTCGTTACAGCGGGAGGTGCACGTGGACGGTAGGTACGCCGGCCGTACCGCGCGTGATGCGTATATAATACATTATATTTTTTTCCTCTATCCGCCGCGCGATCGATTGGACGTAATAGCCGTCGTCGGGCTCCCAGTAAACACCTATATATACCTATAATATGTAATAATGTATACGCACTGTGCATGATGGTTTTGTGGGATGAATGGCACTTCTATACACAGCCGTAATGATATTATTATAGGCGGCCGTGCACGATGAGTGTATAACATACGAACCTACCTATACTTATTATATGCCTATATAGATGTTCAGAGAAATTCACCCGTCGTGTTCGTTCCCTTTTATTTTTTTCAATAACGCAGTTATTCAAAATCTGATTTTTTAGAATTTTAAATATACCTACAGACCATTTTTTTAAAAAAAAATTATTTAGATTTTCTGCATGAATTTAAGAGTGTCCTACGGAAATCCAAACTTTGGTTTTTTTTTCTCAGGTGTAATACACTCTGATCTCAAAGTGAACAACCCCTTTTAATTATAATAATATAATATTATACAAAAATGTTAAATTACCAATGCCCGTGTAATTTTATTTAGGAAAAACAGATAAATTAAGGATCTTCGACTAAGAGATTAAACTTAATGTCATTTTTACAACATGTCAGGAGGTTTTCAGACTCACTGGGTATTCAAACTGGCTACATTTATGTGTTTACCTACGTTTAATATCAGCATTCTACATTATCGTCTTAAACATAATATGAGGTTATTTCTAACTCAAAAATTCGAAGAAAAAAATACCCATGGTTTTGTTGATGTTTTAAAATATATATGATGTTTTTCTTAAGAAGTAAAATAATCTCAGAATACTGACTGCTACATATGAATTCATTCAACAATTTCCAAAAATACATTTATTTTTTAAAATATTTTATTTTATAGTCCAAATTTACAGTTGGGTCACAGATTAAAGCTAATGCATCCACCAAAGTTATTCAGAGAGGAATGCGGATACAAGTTTATAAATTAATATCATTGCAGCAGACGTATAACAACGGATATTTTGAATGTTGAAGGTGAACTATTATGATATATTAGCTATTATATAATATATTCAGAATATTATGTATTTGTATGTAGGTATATCAAATAGTTATGTCGAAAAAGCAAATTATTTTTATAATGTATTGTCGATTTTATTGGAATTCGTTACCAATAGATTGTAATGTGACCGTGACATTGATTGGACTGATGGCGCTTCAACCGGCCGCCTGAGCAATATTATTACGACGCACGGGGCCAGTCATCCGTGGTGTATTGATGCATCGTCGTGGTTGTTGTCATTCCGACGTAATTATTATTATTATTATTATTGTACGCGGTGTAAATTAGTATTATTCGCTGTTCGTTTCTCTTTACACAGTGCACACGGCGTGTACTATAAATAATTATATTTATATAATGTCAACGCGATTCGGCTGATATATTATATTTGGTTCGATATTCTTATTCACGGTTTAGTTATTAATTTAGGGCTCGGAAGTTGATGACCTTAAAGAACATTAAAAAATGACCTAAAAAAAAAAATGCAAATATGACATAAAAATGACAAAAAATGTCCTTAAAAATTAAATAAAAAAACTACAAATATAATAGACGTAGACGACCACTAACTGACGTTTTAATTTTCGGTATTTCGAAAATAGTACGAAAAACAACGACGACTGTAATCGGTGAGATATAAAATTGGATAGGTACTAATCTTAGTCCGTGGTAATTTCAAAGTCCTAAGTAGGTTATCGGCATAATGGTCGACAAGAAACAATAAGAAGTAAACTAATGTGAAATCAGTGAAAATGACTAAAAATGTGGGAAAATGAGCTAAAAATGTCAAAAAATGCAAAATTCACATGCTAATGAAACACATTTGTGACCAGGAGAGCATCGTCTAAAAAGTTCGAAAAAAAAAAATGCATTAACTTCCGAGTTATTATATTATTACACGTGGTGTAGTTGACCGCGTTCGAACTTACATTATTATAATATGTCAACGGGATTCGGCTGATATATTATATTTGGTTCGATATTCTTATTCATGGTTCAGTTATTATATATTATTACACGTGTTTGAAGTTACATTATTATAATAATATAGTATATGGTGTGATATGGCTCAACGGTGATTCAATTTGATGCGTTTCGGTTGTCCTTTCCTGTCGCTGATCAGGTCAGACTTATTTATATATTTGTTATGTATATCTTTATTATATTATTAAATCACAAACAAATGTATTGTATTTAAAAACAATAATATATTATATTACATTAGAGTGGGTCGACCGGTAAGGATTATTTTTACTGATTTTATTATAATTCATTGTTGTGTATGTGTTTACGGAATACAGTCCATTATTAAAAATATTATATTATCTTGGTTTTTGTCGTGCCGTACCTGGTTTGCCCGTATTATCGTCCATTAGATAACGTATAAATCAGCTGTATACACGTGTGGACATACGCATCTACAATATTTATAATGTTTAATATAGTTAAGCAATTTTCAATAAAAATTATGATAATTACCACATTTTTAAAATTAGATGGTGTACTTTATGAAGTCTTATTGGGGTTTTACCATTATTTAAACCATCAGTTACTTACCTATTCATTTTCTAATGTAATATTTATATAAAATAACGTACATGCGACTATTTTTATGTTTTTAAATACAATGAGAGTAAGTCTACAGTTTATATTCTTTAAATATTTATATTGAGATATTATTGTTACCTGTATAAATAATTAAATGAAATAACATAATAAATTAAGTTTTTTCTTACAAATTATGTGATGAAAATTAATTTTGGTCGTAACATTTAATTCATTTAAAAATATTAAACCAAGAACCTACAAATAAAATGACCTCACATTAAAGTAAGTATGAATATATAATTAATCTTAAAGAGTATAATGATTATAATAATTGATTTTTATGAATACTTCTAAAACTACATTTAAAAGTATTAATATATTAGTTATTTAATGAAATGTTTAAGTTATAAATCTATACATTTTTTCAGAATGACAAAATATATATTTCATTAGCATTTAATTTAAAAAAAAAAAAATAATAATAAAATCGAGTGATACTAAAGTAGATAATATACAATTTTACGTTTAAATTTATATGAAGCTTACGATATTGTTTACATTTTCAAAATGATACATTTCTAGGAAAAGAAATGGCCGAAAACAGTTAAATAACCGGAAAAATCATTGTTGGTTTTCGTATTTTATTTTTCTTCGCTGTCGACTTGAGCGCGTGTTTCTTACGCAAAAGGTTCTAAAATGATTATCTTTGTTCACGAATAATCTGATGAAATATTCGTTTTGTTTTGTTTCCTGGCGGACAATGTACGGAAATATTAATTACACTGCAGGTACGACGCGACGTGACAGAAAACTGCACCGTAAATTTATAATATTGAGATTAATACGGTGTACATCCAACTACCTGAATGCACGATATTGTATTGTATTGTAGGCACATAATGTAATAATAATATTATATTGAACTACTACGATTTTCCTTAGGACAATAGACTTCGTTAAACCCTGTCGAAAAATAATTTGCCATTTACACGATACGATTTCAAACGCACGCGCTGGTTTTGGAAAATCATTTCTCGAAACTTAAATGCATATAATTACTGCCTTAGTGCTTTGTAATTCCGTCAATACGTCGATCATGATGTTCACACATTATATTATATTATTACTGTATACACTGCTATATATATAGTACTATGTAGTATGACGTCTAATATACGCGTACAATAATACATTGTGGTGCTTTCGTAATATTAAAATGCACAGAAATAGTCGTTTCAATAATAATATTATCATTATTTATTATTACAATTGTAGACTATACGCGAACGTTTGTTAATGGAATCAGGAAAAGTGCATCGTATTATGGGTCCGTCTTGATAATAATAACGATAATGGTTTCACGTCGAATATTTCAAAACCGTCCATTTTGCCACTGCCGCTTTTCGTGTTCGTATTGTTCGAGACAAGCGTTCTGATTTTCGATTCACCAATATATAACATATTATATTCAATGCTCGAGATTTTATATACACGTGAAATGGAAGGCTTAACGGCAATTTTAACCGAAGTCGTTTTGTCGGCAACGAATTTAAAATATATATAACTCGCTGTATCGGCGCGGGACAAATGACGACGACGACGACCTGCTCTTACGATATATAAAAAAAAAAAAGAAAGTACAAGACAAATCGCGTTACAGGAGTGGCAGATTTATATAACGCTGCGTAGTGCTCAAGACCCTACTTCATTCGTGCGACAAATAAGACGATAATGGATAATCCCGCCTCACGAATCGACGCACCTTCGTCATGTGCAAAGCGATGGGTGCTACACTGCAACACAAAAATTTCCAAATCGTAATTGTGTAGTGTTTAGAATATTATTTCATTGCATAATGCAAGTTGGTGAAACCAATTTAGGCTAAAATAAATATTTCCTTTTCAGTCAGCTAAACGTTTTAGAAATTTTCAAATACCTACATTTTTTCGACCATTAGACTATTTGGTAACCAATGTACAATTTAAAAGTTATACATACATTTTACTATAAGAATTATTATACAATTGAATTATGTTTGTTTTTGTTTTAATTCATAAAATTCGGTTTACGGACTTTGGTCATCTAAGATTAGGATATTATCGTCCCCCATATTAAATAAATACATTTTATTATGCACATACTAATAATAATAATAATAATAATAATATTGTATCAACGTTTTTACATGTCAAAAGGATAAAATATCCTAAATTTATTAAGCTTACAGTTAAAACAAATATATACAATTATATAAGTAATACTATTATATTTTATAACACGAGTTTAATTTAATACACTGCAGTAACTTATATAAATAAACGCCAATATCAATGGACAACAGAAAATCCTTTATACTTGTATAATACAAAATATACACTATACAATTGGGAAAATTAACTTTATAAGTTATTAATACAATTTTATTCTAAATTGGTGACTAAAATACTGACTGGAAATGAAAAAGGTTCATTTTGGCCAAAAAGAGTCTTGCCAAGATATATCGCATATTAATAAAAATTGTGATTTATCAATATGACGAGATGAAGATGGAATCAAAGTTTACAAATACAATCGTATCGTAAGTACCTATACTTATTGATGTTTAAGTTCCTAGCGAACAAGCACCAACGTTTTGTTATAATATTATGTTATACTATATTTTATGCTTAATCTATTAATAGATACCTATAGATACATTGTTTGATGATGATGACGATGCGACGTGTCGCAAAGATCGCGTTTCGGTTTATGTGATTATCGTTTGCTTTAAAATAAAAAACCTCGTATTTTATTTTATATAAATTAAAAAAGGTAAATGTGAAAAGAGCATAATAATATTTAATGGTGCAAGCGCGTTTCGTTAATATTGAAAAAAAATTAAAAGTGCCACAAATTGGCATACACGGAAAAATGTATAGTATATGTCGTACACGTATATACGATTGACACATACTTATACACACACACACACACACACACACACACACATATATATATATATATTTATGTGTGTATGTATAATAATAGTATGTGTACTATAGACGTGTTGCAGGCCACACACATACCACCGTTTTTATGTTATTTTTAACAAGCCGTATTATATTCCTATGTTGGTGTTGGAAAGGTGACCTTTGGAGTATATAATATAATGCCAACAACGCGCGTGTTATACGTGGTCGCAACACTAAAAGGGTTAACGTCCCAAATATAATTATAAGGGACAAAATTTATCTGGGGTTGTGAAAATTACCTTTGCCACAGTATCGGTTTTTGTAAAATTTATCAGTGCACTTCAGTAAAACGCAAAACTGTATAATATAATATATTGTATAGAATAAATACACGACAAAAAAAAAAAAAAATTAATAAAAACGAAAAAGCGAGGAGCTTTAGCTGACAGAAAACGTGTTATCGGTCAAGTTATATATTACTCGGTCTTTTGTGAACACGGACAAACAAATATGACCGTTAAAATAAAATAGGTATACCTACAAATGTATTAAATTACAAATTTCAAATCAAATATTAGGTTTCACCTATTGTTATTTGATTATAATTTATTCATGTTTTTGTTTTTAAAAAGAATCGTATACGAACCTTTTTTTTTATTTTGGTTAGTGTTGCATTTTAGACGATTGGCTCCAAAACCAGAGATAAAAAACCACGGGTCTTAACGAAATATACTGCCACTTATTCTAATAACTATTCAAAATGCCATCTGTATCTCGAGTGTTAATTTTCATACTAGTCTAAAATATTAACGATTCAAAGTAATCGCATACATACACAGCCACAATGAATAATATTCAAAACGTCAGTGTCACTCAAACAACATCTGCTGCGTATGAAATGCGTAGTGATATGTTCGAAGATATATATTTACAAAATATAACGACTAAAACGATAGTAGCTTTACAACATTTTGACAGTAGCAAAAGTTACACAAATGGTGTAGAGTTTTGTAAATTCGTTCCAAACAATACGACGCTACAATAGGTTTCTCGTTAGATCATTTAATAAACGCATAGAATTTCGTCAAACTATAAAAACTCTTCACCGTGGTAAATAGCCTATAATTTCGTGTATGTAGGGAAATAAAATAATTACTCTCAAAAGTATATAATATAATACAATACGTTGTGTGTATATGAGGTAAAAAACTTCTGTGTGTATAAAATCACGATCCATAGAATATTAATATGATCACTAATATACGTAAACTACATAATATTTTATTTTTATTACGTTTTTTATTTGATAAAACCGGTTTTGTAAAATATTTTAAAATAAATTAATTAATCAAAAAGTAGTTTTGAAATTATTTAGATTTTTAATTACATTTAGTAGTTGTCTGTATAAATATTACACTATGAAAGATATTATTAAGAAGAAGTATTTTAATAATATTTAGTTAGGATTACACGGCGCAATGAATAGTCAATTCGGGTACACTACTGTCGAGGAGGATAATAATAGGTAATACAAATTAAAATACAATATCTCTAAGACGTATATGATATGCGTAAAGTGAAATTAAGTAGCTCGAGTAAGTAACTAATATGTTTTAGCATATTTTATTTCTGAAATTAACTGTGTTCGTGTTACAAAAGCCGAATTGATATAATGTAACAGTAAATTAATCGCAATTAACAAAATATAATTTTATTTGTTATTGAATAATATTGGCATTAAATTAAAATGCATAAATAAAGAATTATTTCTAAAAAAAAAATTTTGAAATTATCTCAACAATAATGGAAATAATCATTAATTGTACTCATTAATATTATTATATCGTGTTTATATCTTCTATCTCCTATATTTACTTATATTTCGAATCTAATATTCTTGTAGCCTTGTAACATATTACATAATAATATTATAATATAATATAATAAAAAAAAATAAAAACCATAATAATTTAAGTGTTTTATAGATATCTCTAAAAATGCTATCATCAGATTGTATTTAATTAGTGTATAAATCAATTAATTGTATCAACGCTAAATAAAGGTAAAATATTCTAAATAATCTGAACAATCACGAAAGTCATATACATTTATTATACATAAAATACGAAATAATAGAGTTGTAATATATGTATATAAAAAATTAATTTAATAATACAATAAAATATATTTTCAGAATGAGATTAAACAGAATAATCAAATTATAATTTATATATTATTATTATTATTATTTATTATATCAGTATACAATTTATAATTGTGTTGAATTCAACAAACTTATTGTGCTCCAAATAATTTTAAGTGAAAAATATATAATTCGAATACAAGTAACAAATAATATTATTTCGTATTTTTATTCATGTATATTTTCATACATACATTTTTTTCTTAAAGTACTTTAGACCTTAGTTCAATATAATAATGAAAATCCGCGTTATTATAATCGGCGAATGAGTACTATTCATAATAGTTCGTGTTTATAGAACATGTAGGTATATGTGATTTGGCGGAACCAAATCAAGTTTAAATTGATATGTCTATGTATAAATTAAAGTAAGTACTCAACACTTAACACATTACATAGATTAACACCTTAAATATGTTTCACATGGAATGCCTAATACTTCTTACACTATATTATAATATTATTGTTCATTTTAATGTACACACATTAATAATAGTGTATATAGTAACCGATGACTTAAACTAATTATGGGGATACTTGAACGGTAAAACGGATGCTTCATATGTAGACCACGTTAGGAGATATTTCATAAACTGTAATAATTGTACAATAAACTAGTGTTTAAAATACAATTACTTATTTGACTTTTTGGGATAACAGCGTTTTTTTAAATTATATATAGAACGAATGGAGGCGACTCCGCCAAGTTATCATTATAAATTATGAAAAATGATAAGAAATAATACCAAAAACTAAATAATAATGGCCTAAGATCTATGTTGTATATATCAGATTATGAGCAAAACATCAGTCTACAACTATTATTTATTTCTGGTATAATGTATAGTAACAATCAGTTTGAGACAAACTCTGAATACTCCGTAATACGAAATTCGTAGCAAAATATGGATACTATTTTGGTATTTTTTTGTGGTGAACAATTAATTAGGTCGTAAAAATTTAAAACTATTAATTACACGCTAATAAATTTCTCATAGTATAATATAAGTAATATAACCATTATTTTATTATAATATAAATAAACGTAACACGCATTGAAAAATAAAAATATAGTTTAATTTATTTGTTAACTATAGTTTTAAATTTGCGTTTTAAATTGATTTATAAAAGCTTTTCTAGATTAAGGATATTCATCGGACCGTTTTTTTAAAATACATATCATCAAGTGCAGTGTCTTGTATAAATCGATAAATTCTAGGAATATCGTATATTCAAATATCAAGTACGCTTACCCACATATTTTAATATAAAATACCCAAAAAGATAAAAAAAAATATGTTAGTTATCGGACCGGAATCGTGTTTTGAGGAAGTTGCGATTAAATATACACCTATGCAGGTATACGTAAAACAATCATAACAACAATAATAGTACGTTCGCTTACACGTGGACGTGTTTTCGCCGCACTTCATTAACTCTCACGGGCGATATCGTCGCATCCGATCCGCTCGCCCGCCTCTGCAAATCCCGCTGACTAGACATGCGATAACCCCTCGTCCTGCAACGGCGTAGGCGATCCAGTACCTCACCGCGCGTCGCCCGTGTCGAGTGCTCAGCACAATACGACCGTTTCCCAAATCTGTGTGGCGGCAAAGGTCGATTATCATAATGTACGCGCAAACGTCGTCGTACAAATATATATCACACGGTAATGCGTGCGTCGCGCATAACCTTTTTTTTCCCCCTCCGACTATGATATTCCTTGGGCCCCTTCGATAAATCGCCAGATTGCTAAAATTCCGCGTGTCGCTGACATCTGATGACGACTGCGTATTAGCGTATTTATTATAATTTCTTCTACTGAATATTCGAAATCATTTTATTTCGTCATTCAATTAAAAACGGATCGTAGCCCTCAACAGTTTTAGGTACGCAATTCGACGTAATTTGATTTACTATACACGGTACGATCCATTATTTATACATGGCTACACAATGTTTTGAAGTAAATTGTTACTCAGTACTATTTGTTTTCGAACACGTATTTTTTTTTTTATTTTGATGTACTTTCGTAACTGCAGTCTTACACTTTTTTTTTCATAACCTAAATCTTCAGAAACATATTCTACTCGCGATTCTTAAATTAAAAATATAGGTCGTTGAATTTATTAAGCGGCGTGATTAAAAAAAGTAAGCCGTGGCTTATAATAATTGTTTGCGTTAGTGTAATAAGCATTACAAATATTCAAAAAATACAATAACTGATGTAAGACATGAGCGTAGGAATGGATATAAATCTTTAAACGGAGATTGAAGATTACGATTCAAAATCCATCGGGATTAATTCATCCGATTACAACGATCATTGACTCACGTCATCGCTGTCAGTGACGCGAATGTTTGGTGTGTATCGGACACATCATATCCGAATTCAGTTGCCAAATGGATTAGATTCTGCCCGAAATATTATATCATAAAATTATTGTTGTTCCAAAACTCACGCGTGATCTACATACGTAAAACGATATGTCGTATATTGTATAGTACATAATATTGTACATAATATATGTACAAGGGAAAGGTTTGCTGTGTCAAAACCTCAGACGTCCGGTTTTGACGTCGTGCGTGCTCAATTTACGGAAACAAGGCGAGGTTGGGTAAACACCAATTACAGCTCTAGCCAATCGGTGGCGTACGATAATATAATATTTAAGTTTTATTTTTTATAGTGGTGGCGTAGAGAAATTTTATTTACGATGACTTTATGGTGGTTCAAAGTTTGACTGGGGAAATAATTTGTACGATATTTTCGATTTTGAACATTCGTAATGAAATTAGTCCGTTTTAGGTTTTACATAAAACGATACGGTAAAATATTTTGACAGATTCTCGGATAAAATCTCGAACATAATATACGAATTATTTTTTTCTGTGGTAAAATAATAATATTAAAAATAATGTACATACATACAGACAATAATAAATCGGTACAAAAGTTATTATTATTTAAAATGCAGCTATACGCACTACGTATAAACTTACTATTTTTCAAATTTAATTAATATGTTTTTATAATACATACACATTTCTTTCGCGATATAAGTACTGGAAAGTAAATTCAAAATCTAAACAATTTTAGATACACGGTGAACAGAGGTTTATTTCGTTGTTTTAAGCATATTTGACTACTACACGTTTTTTTATACATTATTATCCATTCATTTTTACAATATTATGATTTTTTATGACGACTTCAAATATTTATTAAAAAGTCATGTGATTTAATTAGTTGTATTTTATTACAGATACATGAATTAAATTAAATTTTTAATCGTTTAGCACAAAAGCAATACATGATATATAATAATATATTTTAGGGAAATTGTCTCAAAAGCTGGTGAAACCACAGACCAATGACTGCACGTGACGAGTAAAAATATATATTTTAAAATAAATGAAAACGTTTTTGCCCGGACTTCCTGGCCAAAATGACGTGAAAATTTATTGGCCGTTTAATAAAAAGACACGCACCGGAACGATAGGACCGGGGGGCGATTTTCCTTATTTAATTGATTCTACCGATCAATCAGTCAGTTTCTGGTCCCGGCGGAACCACCTCGATTGCAATTTCCTGGTCAGTTTACCCACAGGCGCTCATATCCCCTCGTCCAAAATCGTCGACATATCGCCTCATTTTTTATATCCATCCCTGCATGGACACTTCCGAAACAGTTTATTTCATAGTATTCTATTCCCCCTCAAAGTTTTCCATTTTCTTTATTCCTCCACTTATTCTCATTGTCAGCCGTATCGCCAATCTCTGCCGGTCTAGAGAAGAAAACGATTCCATCATTTAGCTTGTGTACGAAATGACAACTGGAAGTCCAGAAAAAGACATAAATTCACCTTTTCCATTGTCAAAAACTCTACTTTTACACCCCCACTCTACTCTGACGCACACATATTTGCAACGTTTCGCGTTTGCTGAATCAGAAAATGTAATCTAATAACAACCTTTGCTCGATAATATTTGTTTAAGCCACACAAACATTAATTCGTAGGTATAATATATTTTACAGTGTACCTATAGTATTACTAAACAGTCGTTGGATGGTTGGTACCTACTACCTACATGTGGTGTATAAATATTAATTGTCACCGTAACAATCTGATTAAATTTTGCGGTAAAACGGTTTTTAAAAATGTGGTGAATTTGAGTGTTTTAATAACAAGTAGGCACCGGCTACACATATACTTATTATGATTACATTAAATAACGTAAATAAAAATAAAAACAAAACACGTTTTAATTAAAACACCAACATTTCAAATTGGACGTACTCCGTTATTGTCGTTATTTTAATTTACGATTAAATTTTCTATTTAATCAAGACTTGGCTTAATTAATATTGTTCTATAAACACATTAAGACTGTAAGCATTGTTGTTTTTTCAACAATTGTAAAACGTTTTAAGTTTTATTAAGTTTTATTTATTTATTCATACTTCGAAACATTTGTATACATACGTTTACTTTCAAATATTATATTTACTTGTATTCGCTTATATAAAAAGAGTTCCTCAATTTCGATGGTGTGATAATTTTTCAATGTTCGACTTTTGCATTATCTCTGTAAACACTAATGTAAAAAGCAAAATATGATTAATTTGAATATTATCATCACAATGTTGTGTTAAGACTTTTGGGATTTACACTTCGTTCACGAAATTACACGTTGGTGTACGTCCTTGATACTTTCGGTATAAGAAAGTTTAAATGTTTAAAATCCTCAATAAATGCATAAAACACCCCTAACTCTTCTGGTGTATAGTTAATCGCTATAAGTTAGTTGAGCCGTGTACAGTTGACGCA
The DNA here is from genome assembly GCF_020882245.1 of Rhopalosiphum padi. Classification (NCBI taxonomy): domain Eukaryota; kingdom Metazoa; phylum Arthropoda; class Insecta; order Hemiptera; family Aphididae; genus Rhopalosiphum; species Rhopalosiphum padi. The sequence goes on from NC_083598.1 coordinate 33,610,637, forward strand.
TAACACGATCGATATCTTTATATGTGTATGAAAGTTTCTTATGTATACACATAACCACCAATAAAAACCGTTATAAATAAATTAACTACCAATATTTATTAATATAATTTTATGTATGAATACTATAGAGCTTAAAATATTTCAATAATTGAATATTAACTTAATGTTTACCTGTTGTAATTGTATGGTATTTACTTAATTAAATATGATAAACAATTTTTTTTTTAAGCGAATTACTTTTATTTTATGCTTGGATTATTTTCCCCACACGTCAACAAAAATCATAATACTTATAGTTCTTATACAGCTGTCAAGTGTGCAAGCAAAAATTCAAGTATAACAAATACATAGGTTAACACTGTTTCTTTTTTTTTTTTTTGTAAAAGCTTGAAACGTCAAACACAATGGACAGCATTTTGTTTTAATTACATGTAAACAAAAACGCCGTAAACGAAATTTTGAATTATTAAAGTTAACCAGTAATGTTTTTGTTTATTTATTTTCATAATAATATATAATAACTATTAAAACTTTTCCAAAACAAAAAGAAAATCAGGTTAAGTTAATAGAATTTTTTTACCGTTTGAATAATTATGCTTCGAAATATTTAAAATATATTTTTAATTAGAAATTTGAACAAAGATTAAATATAAAAGTGTTGCCGGGAATTGTGTGTATTTTGTAAGCGATCTCGTATATGCTTTTAAATTAATTTAAATTTAACTTATTAAAATAGATTGATATTTTAATAATTGCATTTATATTATTGTCAAATGACAACCAGAAAAATAAATACTAATATAACTAATACTTGCATAAATACTACATCGAAAAATTGCTATCAATACTTAGTATTATCCACATTACACATATATTAAAATATGAAAGAAAATTATTATTAGGTATTTTGTGTTGCATTTACTTGAACAATATAATAATTATTTTTAACTCACGAGTGACAATTAATATACCACTGTTTTGGTAACATATATTAAATCTACCAAGAACAATACAAATCATACACAACCAAATTAAAACATATTCGATTAAACTTAATCATACAACAGTAGCACATTTTATATATTTATACATAAATATTAAACAACATTTAATGAACAACTGATAATTTAAGGTTACAATGGTCCAAGTGAAAACAATATTTTCATGAATAATCATAAACTAGAACAATCTAAAGATAACTTTTGTTCTCAAACATGTAAACAATAATATCATTCAACTTATACAGTATTGTTTAGTGACGTAATCTTATATTTATAACTTTTATAGACAATTAAGTACAATAATGGAAACAAAGCAAAGCATATTTTGGTAAAAATAATTAGACAACACACACCTATTATAGCTAGCAACTACCACATTGAATATTTATACTTTAATATTTACTATAAGTAGAATATGAAAGTTTTATAAAGTAATATTTTCTTAAATGATAATTTTATAATATAATAAAGTTATAAGATTATGTTATACATAAAATTACAATATAGTATGAATCTTGATAAATTAAGACTTGCTTATTTATATATTTCCATTATATTTTATTAATATTACATTTATCAATTTTATTAAACACTATTTTTTTGTACTCGAAGTGTTCATATTATTTTGTTTTTCTAAAACTATGGTGTCTAATTACAATGAATTGGATAAAAAAAAATATAGTAGATAATCACTAGGGTCCATTATTTATACTACCGTGCAACTTTTTTCATAATGAATTATGTAAAAAGTTGGAATCTAGTTAAAAAAATATACATCAGTATAAAACCAATTAGACTTGAATTAAATAAATTACGATTCTACGGTTGTAATTTATTATTTTTTTTAGAAATTCCTAGTATAACAATTATGAATAATCATTTGTTATTTATACTTACAAAGAAAATAATAAGTATACGTAAATCAATTAGTAAACTGAAACTGATAAAAATTAAATATTTCTACCTGACATAAATTCAATGTATCATTACAATATGCAATTATATATCATATTTATACATAAAGTAATGCAAAATGTATGTACTATCAATATTTTAAACTGTTTAAAACGATTTTGGGTTTTGTCCAATGGGTTTTCCAGATGACCTCTCATATCCAATATTCAGAATAATATTACGAGATACAACTGGCTGACTTTATTTATTTCCCTTCAATGACTTTTTTATATTTAATTTAGTCTTTTTTTCTTGTTTCGCGAATTTCATTTTTTTTTTTTTTTTTTTTTTTTTAAGGAAGAAAATAAAGGAATAATTTATTTGACTATATATGATATATTTTTGGTACATTTTTAATTGTTGTATTAATATATCATACCAGATAAATTGTGAAGTAAATTTATTAAAACTAAAAATATCTGTTTCTTTAAAAAAAAAATTGAAAATCCATAAAAAATGGCTGGATTTGAATTTATTATAGCGTTATTTAGGTATGTAAACATAAATATATCATCAATAAAAATTGTAAACAAAAGATCACTAAAAAAATTTAAAATTAATTGGATAATAACTCTTTTTTTTTTTAGTGGTATTATTTTTATCACTTAAATTATTGATGAATGATATGCGATATTTTAAAAATGTATTGTCAACGTAAATCTAAATAATAAATTAATTTTTATTAAATCACATTTCGATGTATTAAAGTCGGACATTTTAACTAAAGACTGTCCAGTTTTTTAAAATAAACTCGATCAAATAAAACTAAACTGATCATTAGATTGGTTTGGTTTTACCAACTACTAAACCGGTATACTACTAAATGTATGTTATGTGAATTTGTCTATAAACTTCATACGCTTTAGGCTTATGCTATTCGATGAGTAAGAACTTTCTTTTTTTTAGAATTAATATATATTCAATAGTCTATACCGGTTTACTATATTTGTAGTTGTTTTTTAATTTTAATATCCAGATAACAAGATAAAATAAATACATTGAACATTTCAGAAAATGATGAATAGGATAATGCATGTTAAACATCGAGATAATAAATGTTATTAGGTAATAACTTATTATTATAAGCAATAATAAGCGATAATAAAATTTTTATTATGTGTTCATTGTTTCCAATGACAAATAACTGTATTTATAAATAATTAATGTACATACCTATATATGTATAAGCACCATATTATTCTAAAACCTTCAAATGTAATTGTTTGTATTTTAAATATTTTTTTTTAATAACTTACTTCATTAAATTTGTTTGTAATAAATAATTATGTTTTTTTCTTTTTTTTAATATATCATTTATGATAAAACTAAACATTTATAACACAAAAATATTATAGTACGTCTTATTAGTAGTTCATAGTATCAAAGAATATCTTTGTGTAGACATTGTCGTTACCCAGTTAAAAAAATTGAGAGTTCATGAGATAAGTATTAATTTTAAAATTTTAAGCTTGTCTTAATATTAAAGAAAATTAACTTAAATATTTTTTTTTTTAAAACATAGTTTTGTCAAATTATATAAAAAATAAATAAGATATTACATATTGTTGACACATTTCTCTACTTTTTATTTTAAATATTAAGTTTTTAGATTCTGAGTGGAGCGATGAATATATTGATTTTACAATGTGTTTACAAAGTAAAAATACTTAAAAATATAACACAAAACACCTCATATTATAATTTTTTAAATACATTTTTTTTATAAATGTCGATACAAATTTATTATTTTATGAGTCAAAATTCTTGAAAATTTAGACAGTATCCCACATAAGTTGCTCTAATTCTAATTTATATATAAAAGTATAAAAAACTATATTCACAATTTTTTTTATATGTATTTGAAGTTGGAATTTCGATAAAATTTATAAAAATTACAAAAAATTTCAAACTATTTTCTAATTTTAAATTCATAAAAATTTTTAATTTAATATTAAATTTTGAAAATGTAATACAAGATTCTTCAAGAGTAGTAAGTTTATAATGAAACCATAAAATCTAAAAAATGTATTAAGATAATTATTTTTTAGAGTTACTTATTTCAACTATATTTTAATTATTTTGTTATAATTAAATTATTTAACCTACTATAATACTAAAAGTAAAATAAATTGCTGTAATAGCTATATTAAAAAATATATCAGTTGGTGATATATATATCAGACCGTTTTTCTGCTCAGAACCATTTTTTGTTTACAATGATATAACATTATATTCAAATTTAATACTCCTTTAATGGTGACGAAATCAAAACTTTGTGAAAGGCAGATTGGTACCTTAACTTACCTACCTTTTAAATGTTTTATTTTTTGTTATTATTATCTATATGTTAATTATAATTTTAATTCACAACAATTAAATTAAATATGCTAGCACAGAAAATTATTATGTTTGTATCATAAATTAACTATTTAATAAGAATATAAGTTAATAAGTTAAACTTTTTGAATGTAAATAATAACATTAACGCAGCTTTTAAAATTATGAAAGACATGAGAGATACTATTATTTTGTGAGTATCATAAATTTAAACTAAAAATCATTAATATGTCACAAATTATATTGAAATTAACCGTGACATTTTATAATAACAACTTAAATTGGTGTTAATAATTGTACAGTTAGTTTTGAAAACCTCCCAGAGGGCTTAAATTTAATTGAATTACTGCCTTATGTAACAAGTAAGGTCATTTACTATTCCTACAAATACAATAAATCAAAACATTATTGTAACCTAGTTTGAATCATTAGTTTGTATATTTAATCAATTCAATACGTTTCAAATGCTTTGATCAGTTATTTATTATTATTCGTATTAATTATATTGGCACAATTGTTTAGAGTTAATAAACCATTCAATATAATTATTAAATATAAAAATAATAATGAATATATTTTATTTATTTTTAATTTGGAAAGCTTTTTTAATTTTTAATGAATGAAAAATAAAAAAAATAATCTGATTACTTTTGAAAAAATAAAATAATTTGGATATTAGAAGAATTAGACAATAAAAAAAAATGTATATATTTTGAGGATTTACACCGAAATTCAAATAGATATTGAGATATTTTCTTTGTTTTTATCATAACAACTTTATAATAGACAATACTACAGCTCTATGATATAACAGGAATAATACTTCAAAATTCATATCATCGGTGTAAAGTCTCGTACTGTGAATCATTTTTAGTGATTCTTTTGGTGTATATAAATGTAAAAGGACACATTTTATAAGCACATACATCAGAACTTTTGGGTTGTATAAATCTGTATAGCTGAAAACGAGTATACAAGACACAGGTCGTTAAAGATATCTGGCGTTTTCCTAGCTCCTCGACAGACGAGGCCAAGGGGGTAACAACGAGTGGCCGTGGACATTTGTGGGTCAATTCCTGTTGTCACACGGGGAACACGGAGGAATATAGGGTTTTATATAAAAAAGGGACATTTGTCATGGGACTAGATTGAAATGTTTGTATTCAAAACGTGTCTCCTCTAAAAGTTTTTTTTTTCTTGAATCCCATCAAAGGGCTTACTCGGAGGACGAGCAGCAAATGCGTTTTAAATGGAAGAAGCTATAGCTCTTTAGTTTTGCTGTTGCTCGGATATCCTTAATATTGTATTCCATACGATTAAGTTGGTTTCAATAATGGCATATGTAGAGTACTAGAGAGTATATGGATAACGGTTTAAGCATAAGACGACGAGCATTGTGTTAAATGATCTGCGAATATACAAGGAACAAACGCACAACTAAATGGTTTTTTTTTTTAACTACCTACAGTTGTAAACATTAAGTACACGTGTCTAAATAATGTTTTTTTGTCTAACTCTACTAGTATAAGTAGATTTAGCTTATATAAATTTATTACGTGAATTATAATGATTTTATAGATATTTCAGTACAATCATTATTATATTATATTTTAACTATTTTAAATAATAAAAAAAAAAAATACGTTTCTAAACTAGGTTTATACTAAAAAAACAATTACTTTTCTTAATCATTAGATATTTAAATGTAATGGTAAAAAAATATTTAAAAAATATGTATTAAAACTAATGAATAAAAATGTTTTTAAAAATAATATAAATTTTATATTTATATTGTTTATACTATTTTCAAGACAAGAATTTGTTTTTTATAAACACGTTTAAACTTGAATAAAAAATTAATGTCTCACAGACTAGCTAGAAACCACCATATATTTATATAATATAAATATAGGTACATATTAAAATATATAATATATATACTAAGAGAAGGATGGAGAGAGATAAACAGAATTAAGGAAAGGAATGTATTTGTTTGACCAAGTTAAAGTAGGAGAAACGCATTTAGAATTCAGCACGCACAGGTGCTTTTGCAATACCACCACAACAAAGTCCTATGAAAAAATCAGCTCGATCGAACAACTTTTACATCCGTTTAGTCCTTCGTAACTAACTTTTAGTCGTAACGCATAGGACGTGTCACATCTAAATCCAAGGTGTCTAATACGCTTGAAATATGACCCAGGATCTGAATCAGGTATCTACCGCCAACGGTTTATCCTTCAAACAACTTTTATCGTCCCTCTTCTTTCTATCTCTGTTTCTCTCTCGTCGTCTATCCCTCCTTTACCGCCTACCATATAGTCAGTTCTCTGACCACAAGTATACACCGCTTTACCATCCTTATTTACGTTTCTGAATACCCACGTTTTATTCGGAGATGAAGAAAAATGTTTAAAGTTATGCCTGTCGACTTTAAGTATCCCTAAAATTAATTGTAATATATCGTTTTGCCCGTTACGAGAGAATTAAAAAAGAATGTTGTAATTAACCACAAGCTTTATGATATAATTTAACACCGAGCCAAAAAAACGCATAAATACGTATTTTGGTTAAGTACGATATATTATAGTACCTAAATTTAACACGCATATACCTTTGTAGTTTTAAATTGATCATGTTCGTCATTGCATTATGTTAGATTAACTGTGGTGAATGTAATTATTATTTTGAATTTTTTAACTTGCATAACACTTATTATATGTATTAATTAATTTGTACGTGATTACATAAAAGTAACTAGAAAACAGATCTAAATAAACGTATGTACTAATAATATATTATTATACACAGATTTTATTCAATAAGACATTGCACGATATCAATATACAAAAATATCTTTGAATTAACATTATAATATACTTGTCTAAAAAAAAAAAAAAAAAAATACAGAAATCATTTTTAACGAGTTTAAGAACTACAACGTTTTACGTAGATAATAGTGTTAGCGTATTATCTAAACTGCATACATTGACATTGAATTTTATCGTAAATCTACCGTTTTCATGTACATATAACGCTTTTCACGATAAGTTTTATTTTCATCATTTAAATTTGAATACGACGAATAATATATTTTGTTCATAATATGTATGTTGCTATTATGTTAACTCGTATACCTGTATCCCTATAATGTAAATTTTATTTTAATTTAAATTGTATTGTAAAATCATAATGTAGGTATGTTGAAAAAAAAAAAACATTTTAAATTAAATTACTATAAATACGGCATAATACCGCTATGATTTAAAAAACAAACAAATACTATAATGATATAAGCGTCGTTTACGATGTATTGCAGTCAGTTTCGCAAAACCCGAGAAACCAACAATAAAAATGATAATAATAGATTATAGTGATAAATAGAATGATTTAGTATTTTGAGTAGGAATTTTATAATAATATTATTATATTCGAATACATGTGATATACAAGTTAATAACACCAAAATACATTCTTAACTGTCATAAATATTTACATAAACGTTTATCTGTCAATGTTTACATATCATTATTTATAAACTATAATTAATGGTAATATTATATATTTGCAATATGATGTCACATAATTATTTGATTTCAGAAGAAAACAACTTCCATATAACTAGTAAAACTACGACCCCTTGCGTGCCTACACATATATTTTAGTAAGTTTAATAATATCATATGTACTTACCGTATATTAATAATAATAACAGTTCATTTAATAATGATTTAAAATCATGCATACATTACGAAATAAGTAATAAATACATATTAATTTCGCGAATTTATCGAGGAGTGGGCATAATAAGAATGACATATTGATTTGCACACCGACTTATTGAATTTAAATACCTAATTTAAAAAAATATAGACCGATATTTTTGACAAAGGAAAACATTTATTTCTTTATTATTATTATATGATTTAAAAAAACTACATCACATGCGTAACATACCTACATTACTTAATTTATTTTTTAATTTCTCAAATTTCACGAGACGCTCTAGACATCATTTATGCGTCAATATACAAAATACACTAATCATAAAAATATTTTTGTCAAAAGTCATTATTTTTACTAAAGTTATGTACATTATGGGCTTACACTGAGGTGTGCTCGAGTTGCATGCTTCCCCTTCCTCATAGGTTTATTTATGTCTATTGATTCCTCATAAAGTATTATTAAAATAAATGTATTGATATTTTTCAATGTTTTATTATGTGTGATTTTTAATTTTTTATTTACGTTAAGTTGATTGAAACAATAAAATATATGATAAAGTTATAGAGACATGTTTACTACCATTGCAGAATAATTTACGGCAATATTTTAAACTAATAAGTAATACATTACATAATAATTTACAAATCGATCTTATTTCATAAGGACTAATGATATATTATAATAATTAACTAATAACTGCAGATCAATTCGAAAATGTATACATATTTGTTATGATGACGTGGTCTGAGAATAGTCAAAAATTCATCTTTCCACCCATTTCAAAAAATCTGATCACGCCATTGAGTACACCGTGTAGGTATGTTATTGCATAACCGTGATCTATTAGTTTTTTTTAAAGTCGAGTATCTCGTATATTATTGCAATGTGATGTCAAGCGATAGCCAGAATGCGCAATACCGTATATATTATACATCTCAGGTTTTCGTCAATAGCATTTTAAGACGGTTTAGTACACACTATTAAAGCTGAGGGGTAGTGAAAAAACCTTCTCATAATACACACGAATAAATATTATTTTGTCATAAAAAGTTCTATATCGGAAATATGAATATTTTACGTATTCACATAAATTATATAACGCTAATCGCCTTTGTTGGTAAGAAAATCTAAAGAGGAATACGGCGGGATAATCGACGCAGAAAACGAAAGTATTGTCATTTGGAAACGATGCTGTGATAAATAAATACATAATAAAAATTGAACGTGACTACCAATAAGGAAAAAAAAGAATATTCGTTAATATTATGCGTTCCTACTCTTCACATTAAATACAATTATAAATTATACACAAGTAGACTTAGCAGTATATAATAGTTATTGTAATGGGATTTACTTGGCAAACGCGATTTTCATTGGTGCACACGTGAAATCGCGTGGAGTGTTTAATAGGCGTTTACATTACATTAAACTGTCAGTTTTTCTGGTGCAGCTGGTGTGTTACGAAAAATTACCATATTTTATACGTTCGGAGATGGCAGAGGCTATAAAAAAAGAAAATGAAAGAAGAACATTGGTATTTCCAGGAGACGGAATAGGTCGTATACATTTTCGTCGTCTTCACGTTGCTATCCCCACACTTATTAGCATCCCTACTTTCGCCTATGAAAGTGCGGTTCCCAGAACCGTGCATAATGTCGAAAACCATCCGTTTCAAAGATATTTGCATAATATTCAAAGTCAATATCGTAGATTCATGATGTAAATTGTAACAGCTTATATATTATAAAATAAATTATACAAAATGCAATTCATAAATAAAATTCTAAAAAGTTATAATATTTAAAAAAAATTAACAGGAATAATCATAGTGAAAAGTTTTTTGCTTAATTGATTACAACTCGAAGTTTTTATAAAATATATTATATTCGAAAAAACTTGTAATACATATTATATATATATATATATATATATAATTATACGTCCATAATATGAAATAAGAATGATTTTTAAAAGTGAATACTTATTTGAAAATAAAATTACTTATACCTATTTAGAAGACGAGAAATATAAATTAAAATTAATGGACAATTTTATTAAATATATAGTAATTTTACAAGAGTCATCTGAGTACAATCAATTTAGTCTTATTATTTTTTTTTCATCAAGATAAATAATTAACATTAAAATATAAAATTGTATTGTACACAATTAAACATATACTATTTTAATATCGTTGGAAAAAAATACTAGAAATATTACATCTCATCAATCAACTACAACAGTTACTCATAGATTTAAAATTTAAAAAAATATATACATAGAAGTGTTGAATTATAATTAATATTTATTTTGAATAAAACGCATTTTTAAAGATATATCAATTAATTAATTTTAACATTTTATTAATTTAAAGTGAATTTAAAAATAATATTTAAAATATAATATATAGAATTGTTTTCTACTCTCCAAAATATCGTATACATTTAAGAATCTTAAGTTAATGAAATTTATGTCAGTATACATAAGCTATACTTGTTTAGTTGTTTCTATTGTCCATCACAATGGACATTCGGTAAACAATGCCACCAAATTCATAATACGCTCAAAACACTCAATATCTAGTCTGTTTTCTGTTTGTTTTGTTCATTATAATTAAAATATCAAGGGAAATGTGTCCCAGACGAGCTTTGCTTCTCATTATGTAATGGGAATAATTGATTATCTACGTGTCTAAACAGAAAAAATGCGGGAGTAAGGCTACTTAAAAAAAAAAAAATATTCAAAACCAGATTTGGGTTGGAAACGTCAAAAAAATATGTACGCATCCATGACATACCTCCAAAAGACACACAGCCGGGCTCGTCGGCCATTCATTAATCAAAAACACCGAGCAAACTTTAAATCACCATCTGTCGCATTTTGACAATGCAACAAATCCGTGTGCCCTCTAGTTTATAAAAAAAGCTTCAATGTGAGGGATAACAGAAAAAAAAAATCACTTGAAATTCATAGGACACGGCCGCTGCCGCTGCTGCTTGTCCGGGTTAAATGATTTTTGGCCACACCGGACAAAGCCCATTTAACTTATTATTATACGACCACATATGTGTATACAAATTACTTTTAAGTAATTATGTGTTCAGCCGCACAGTATGTTCAGTTAAAACATTAATAGAATTCGTGAAACGCTATGGCATACTTTTTACAAATCAAGAAAATTGTTCTGCAATAGGTGTTCATGATAAGTAAAATGTATAATTAATTAAATATTATTATTTCACCAATTATTTACTCATATAATATATAGAATAATAATACGTTATGATTATTAACTTTAAATCAATTTTGAATTAAACACAATAATTGCAACTCGAAATATCAATTATATTTTATATGTACTTATTTTTAAGCAAAACAATATCGCCATCAATAATCTTTAATTATAAGTTTTAACATACAACGTGTACTAGCTTTTAAACTTAATATTTTCACTAAAATTTCAATATAAAATTCTTTATTTTATATATTCGTATTTTAAGATACTTAATAGGCAGTCGATCAGTTCAGTAACCCGGCAGAGCGTGAATATTACCCACCATAAATTATAATCGTTTGTTAGATTGTGTTTATGTTATTGTTTGGTTGTAGTTTTCATTTTGGTTGTCGTTCCCGAGTTCCCGGCTGATGAATAATATGAATAGGTGTAGTAATTTATGATAAACGATGAATAAGTACGACATACTATATACACTTTTGAATTCCTGGAAGTTGACACTTGTTCTAAAATGTAAATATTATTCACATGTGTATATTTAAACTAGTAATTGTGTAGGATGATAGGTCTCCATAAAGGGTCTAAGACAAGTCGCAGAGCGTGTAACAGTACACAACTTAAAATAAACGTTTGAAATCGTTAAAATATTCGCCAAAGTATATATTTTATCAAGTCTATAGATTTTAATAATTTCATATTTTTATACTGGGAATATCGATTGCTTAGGTTATTTTTAATATAAAAGCATCTATTAATACGCTATCGGTTTTGATAACATACATTTTAACAGAAGTAAATTATCCTACATGTAATAATTACACATTGCAATAATGTTATTAGGATTTTCCCTGGATTTTCCGTACACCAATGTTTCATCAAATTGTGTTTCTCGACTGGCTTTACCTGCAGTGAACAAACTACAATAATGAACACAGTAACTCAGGGAAAATAAAATGTGATTAACCGACTTAGTTCATGTTTCATAATATAGTTGGTTGTCAAATGAGCCGTGGTTAACTGTAAAGAGACCACGTTTCTTTTGTCGTTCCTTCCGATTCCCTTTGGCGGTTACTCCCTGATCTGACGCCGAATACAAATTAGTTTACGGTGAAAAAAAAAAAATGGTTTTATTATGTCAAAAAAAAAAGCGAGACAAAAAGTTGTTTGTTAATTAACAGTATAATATTAATAAAAAAAAAACTTGACAATTTATTTAATAAAACGCTGTCTGTATCGTTTTAGTTAACGGTAAAAATAAAAATAAAAATCAGCGTTAAAAAAATATATCTCTAACAGATAGTATTTTTTCAGTTTTTCTTCAAATATCCAATAATTGCTAATTATAACCTAATTCGATTTTAAGTTCTAAAATTAATTGTAAATATTAATAATGCAATTAACAATTTATAAATTTATTTTTGAATTTATTATTCTTATAAGGAATTAAAATATTTTATTCGTAAAATAAAAGATAAATCATTCACATTAGATCCAGATATTATATTATTACTTAAACAAACAAAAAAGGTTCAGAAAATGGGTATACCACACTGAGTGGATTGAGTAGATCATTGTTATATGTGTTATTTAATAATATATCATCGACATTCATTGTACACGAAAAAGGGTTTTAAACGGAGACATTCAGCCTATATCTTTAAATAATAAGTATATTTTAAATGTTTTTTTTTTTTTTTTTTGATATAGCTATTATAAAGTCATTTATAGTACTTGTATGTATTTATTTAATATTTTAATACAACTCAATATTTAAAAAAAAAAAAATTGTTTTGTGAATATAGGTAAAAGATTAAAAATAGGTGCATAGTATAAATAGATAATATTTTAAAAGAAATCAAAAATTTCATTGTGTAAAGAAAACAATTTTAATAGTTTAATAATTTAATTACGTAAAAAAATTAAATTCCCACGAATAATGTTCTTGTTTCTTAACAAAATAACTAAAATCGCAATTCATCACTAAATTAAGTAATTTTGTCTAAATTTTAATATTTTTTTATTAACATTTATAGAAAAGAAATTTAAAATTTCTCATGCCTTTAAATAACAAAAAATGTTTTTATTTCAAAATATTTTGAAAATTATATGGAAATGATAATATGAAACTTTGTCAGAAGTTTCTGCGGTTATTCGTTTTTGAACGATAACAAAATAAAGAAATCAATTTAATTAAAAACTAGTTTAGCGTAAAATGTCACGTTTCCCCTTTATTTTTGTTGGTTTTATTCGATTATTAAAAAAGTGTAGTGATTTTTTTTAATTTTAACGCCTCTAAAGTATAAACTAGATTCCTTAAAGTATAAAACTTGAAAATTGTAATACCTATTTTTTGTTTAAAATGACTTCAGTACAGAGAATATCAAGAAAAAATTAACTATGTAGTTAAAAATAAAAACGTTTAAAATAAAATTAAAAAAAACCAACAAATCTGACATTTAACTCAGATTCTCAAGTAACTCGTTTATAATACAAGAAAACATGCTAGATTTATCATTTCAAAAAATATAATAAAATTCGCATTTAGTGTTGATTACATTTTGGAATTCTTCATAACAATACGATTAAGATCCCACAAACATTTTCATTAAAAACGTTTATAGGAACAAAAACAAAAATACATAATTGTATTAACTGTCTTCAAACGTGAATAACATAATTAAATACAGATTACAGTAGAATAGGGTCGAGATCAATTTCGGGAAGATAGAAAGACAGTTAACCACATAAATTCTCTAGGTAATAATTAGCTTTGTCTTTCTACTCGTATTTTAAGAGCGGGATATCATGTACGATGTATTTATATGAACAATTTATAATATTTTATATTATATTCGTACACTTTCCTATGATGCTTCGCCACTGGAGATAACAATGACTAAATAATAAATATATAATACGAGTAGTATGTAAAAGGATACGCAATATTACCTATTAGCATTGAGTAATGAGTATATAATATTGTATATATAATTTTACTCAATGCTATTAGCTACTATATGGTAGCTACTTATTTTTTGGGGAATTTTACCCCAATTTGTGTCCTATTTGCGCTAAGTATAAGACGTACAAAGATATTTACAAAAAATAAAACTAAACATACAATAAATTATTAAGTATTTATTATTAATTTATGTTTTTCAAGAGTTGCTTAGATGCTAGGCAGTAACAGTGTATCTTCTAGTTTTCATAGGTCCAAACAGCTTTATTTAAATCTTTTAGTGAAGCCGTTTCCTTATCCACGGTTATAACTAATTAACTAATAATGATACATTTATACAGATACCCTATAATTATTTACGTATTAGCACGAGTCACGAATCATGGTTAAATTTTATTTAGTAATGACATGAATGTCATGAATCATGTTGCGACCCAAAATTAGCACATATCCGGCCTAGCCGTTCCGCTACTTTCAAGGGGGGAGGGGCAAATTCCCAACCTACTACCCCACAAATTACGCCACTGGGCACCTATCTAATTAACTGATAATATTGTATATTAGTACCTAAGTGAAAGGATTTACAACTGATTTATACAGGTTTAGGGAATAAAACTATAAAACAATACCTAATTTTGTAAATTTTGTAAATAGGTAAAACAGAGAACCTGAGTATTGAATTATGTATGCGAGAAAAATTTAGTATATTTATCTTTTTTAGGAAGTTGGCGTACTATTTCGGTAGTTCAATCCCGAAGGAATACAAATATTCATATATAATTATAATTTTTACAGTTTGTTCGATTAGGTACCCGTAGGTAGTACAGGTAGATTAGAAATTAGAATTGTCATGCATTCAATCATTCAATCATACTTTTTCAAAGAACATTAGATGGGAAGAATTTTATAATATTCATAATAGCACTGCTTGTCGCAGGTACATATAACTAACAGTAACATAAACCAATAACACTTCAACGATATAGTCTACTGACTTTTTTCAGAAAAACTATTGTAGACGTATAAAATATAAATAAACAACGACAAAATGCATCGACATTTGAATAAACCAAATTGTATAACACATTTTAAAAAAAAATCTAGTTTTATAGATTAGTCTATTCACCATATCCTTATTAGTTATTACCAAATACGTATTTTAAAGTTATTAGTAACTCAAAACTGTTTTGATCCTTAAAAAGTATAATATCATTGAAAACTACCTATTTTAATACAAACAGTTTAAAAGAACTTACAAACACGTACAATTATTAAATATTTGATAAATAGATATAAAATCATCAGGTTTCTTCTGCCCTAAAATAATTATCTCGCTTAAGAACTTACAAATAAAATGTGAAATTTTCAATTTTTTTTTACGATAGTTTATTTTCTTAAGTTGCCAACAACGTTATATTATTTTCTAGTCAATTTAATATTAAATAAGTATCAGATTGTATCAACGAAAGTCCAAAACAATAAATATAACAATTAAAAACTTTTATTTTTACGACTGGTATCGAAATGTTATCAATTTTAATTATTGTAGTCAATATAATATACTTAATATAGCTTGTGCGTTGACATTTTTAAATAATACTCTACTAACTTAAATAGTATAAATAATAATGATCTATGGGTAGATAATCTATATTTTTAATAATCGTTATTTGTTAAAACTTTTCAGCTCTTAACTAACCCCGTTATAAAATATTATAAAAACCACAGCGTTTAAAGTCATAGAGGAGGTGTAAGAAATTGTCACTTTAAAAATTTAAACCCTCTTACAGGGCCATGTTCGACTGTATTATTGTGATTAGTAACGGCCCATAGCTACTACAATTTGACAACTTACTATAGATGACTATGACTTTGGTCTTTAATTACTATTTATTACTATCAATTAATATTATTAATACTATAAATAAAGTATTTATATAATAATATGTTTATATTGTAATACGTACCAATTATAATATTTTCATAGACACTTATATTAATCATTAATGCTAAAGAAAAATACTTGGAACCATCGAACCAGATAGTAGATAAAATATATTTCCTGATATTTAAACTTTATAAAAATCAAATGTTGAGGATAGCAATTTAGTGTTTTAACTCAGTTATTGTATAGTAAACTAAAATGGATGAATGGCCAAATCAAATTTTAGTATCGAGTATTTGGGTTCCTATAATACAAAACGCAATACAATGATGTATTATAATCTATAAATCTATATATTTTATTATATAACTTATAAGTCACTAAATGTCTACAAAAATATATCGATAATACACCAGTAGTTACGAAAAGCAGCTTCCAATAATTATAAAATTAATGGCATCCACTCTTCCAGCAGGATCGATAACAAATAACTTTTGTCGCTCTTGTGATTGGAGTGTCTGCGTTCCTCCCGGTCACATCAGTTAGTACTTTAGTACCAGTATAGGCGGAATACCTCGACATCACACGAGCTTAAGTATAATAATATTATTATTACTATTATTATGGTCACAACACCAATAACAACAACCGGAGTAGCTCCATCGACCCGACGCGCGATCGACTTCTCATATAGCCGCCAACGTGGCGCCACGGCGTCGGCGGCTATGTGCCCACTGGACAGTATGCATCGAACGCATCGCGGTTTCTTGTTTTTAGCAGGAAAAAAGTAAGACGAGTTTGCTGCGGTTACTCGTCAAATATTATTCTTCAATAATCAAGACTATAATATGACTGTGGCTAGGACTATAGTGTTAGGGATTATACTGCGTATCGACAATAAAACACACGGATATCATATCCCAGTACAGTGTAACTATACAGTATGCATAAATCTAACTACTTAAACGATATAACACAAATATTATATGAATGTTGTGAAAAATTAAACAGCGATAAACGGATGTGCTGAAAATATTCCTCCAAACAAGATAATAAATTACCCAAAATGTGTTGGTACAATATTATTTTATAGGTAATCACCGGTCACCATCAGCATCAGTCTGCGTAAATCCTGACAGACTAATACTATGTTACAAAAGCGCGAAACGAATTTGTGCTTTTGGTCTATCGAAAAAAATAAAACAGGCAATTTGTGCTTTTGGGTTTCACCGCCTGTAGGTCATTCGGGAGGTAACCCCGGGATCTATACAAGATCTTCGACCTAACCTAATCGATATGATAGAGCTTAATATTCAACAATACTTAGATATTAAAAAAGATGCCCGGCCCTGCATACTCTCTCACTAACTAATTTTTTAAATATGTATGTTCACATTATCATTTATATAATTATTATATTGTGCAATAAATAATTATTATACGCAAACATGGTACATTGATAGGCAGTAATTATGATTCTGAATAAAAATATTCAAGTATAATATAACAATAAAAATAGAACACGTATGTAATTTTTATTGGATACCTTTGCAGTAACGGAAAAAAAAATATTATTATTTCCGGGTTTGGCAAAAGGTGAAAAATTTATTGGCTCTAAAAATAAACCTAAATTGAATACAATATTTATTAATATCATAATAATAAACCGTTTTTAATAATAATACTCGTATAAAGTATTTCGGGTGGTTTGGGAATTATATAAATCCCCCGCCTCGCCGCCTAAGGTCGGGGCTATACACAGCCGACAGCGTTTTCCATCGTATTCCGCGGCGTTTTCCTTCACCGGTATATAGCCAATCATAATATTTAAAACTATGTCTAATTAGAAGTTTTATTATTTCGGCACTAATCGAAAAACATATTAAGCTCGACCACGTTTTCCTCCGCGTATCATATCCGTTGTTTATAGCTACTCGTATAATATAAAA
This sequence comes from Rhopalosiphum padi, assembly GCF_020882245.1. NCBI lineage: Eukaryota > Metazoa > Arthropoda > Insecta > Hemiptera > Aphididae > Rhopalosiphum > Rhopalosiphum padi. The sequence continues at coordinate 33,628,683 of NC_083598.1, forward strand.
CAATGCATTTTGAATTCGGCTGAAACCTCTACCTAAAATTCAACGGCCTATACCGATACACGATAATACATGAGCGGATGTAAAATAATTGTGTTATTGCTAACCGTGGAATGGTCTTATCGGAAATATCAGCGATCGTCACGACGCCACTTGACCAGACTTTAATAATTCAATTTTATAGAAAACATTGTGAATACTTTTGAAATGTTTTGCTGCATACTACCGTAGATTGATGCGAATTCTTTCTCAATACTTAGACATTTTTACTGCAAGTTAAATATGTATTTTTTTTGCACAGATATAATAATATATAATTATATTTACTTAAAAATAGATGTTATACCTATTCTGATATTATATTCTGATGTGTTCTGCTTATAATTATTGTATTTGACCTTTTATTATAAATATTATAATTAATTACATATTTACCTCCCCTATTTTATGGATTGGTATTATAATCATGTATATAATAATACGTATATGAGAATCACTGGTACATTTGGTGGATGGTAACTGGTGCATTTTGTTATAGGTAGTTTTTGGGGAATTGGTATAAAAAAAGGGTACTTTTTAAGACAACTGGTACACGTCCCATCTAATGTACAGCAAAGTGGTACTCACTTGCTTAACTTTTTTTTTTTGGTTATGCATAATAGAGACAGTAGCTAGGAAGACTGATTTAATAAATAAAGGTTATCTTAAAATAATAATAATATTGTTCTGTCACAGCAATCAAATCATATAGAAATACTTATGTACATGCTCATATTTACATGATTCAGAAATGTAGATAATTATTCCAAAAAAGTTCAAATTTGTTGAAAATCCATATAAATTATAATATCTATATATTGTAGGGTTAATAAATAAATATTTTTTTACAAAATAATTTAACAAACTAAATTACATTTACATTATTGTATGCATTTAATATAAAATAAATAATTGTCATATATAATTTCTGTTAACACAATAATCTTGTTTGCTAAAATTTTTAGTAATTCGCTAATGTATTAATTATGAAAAATGTAAACCATTGTACGACTAAAATATTGTAATCATATAAAAACACAAAAGCATCCAAGATGTCGAGATAAAAAATAAAAACGAATCATTTATTTAAAATATTCTTTTCTTATACGCAACGATAAAATAAATAGGTAGGTATAACATCAATATTGAATTTAGCTATTATCAATTTTTTTTATATACATATATCTATATTAGCTTCTAATAAAAACTATTACAATAATTTCGTTAAAATAATTAAATTATACATTAGGCAATTAGGTACATAATATAGCCGTAAACTGTATAGTTTGAATATTAAACATAACTGAAAGAAAGAGTAAAAAATAATGATAATAGTATAATGATACAGACAATGTTATCAAAATTATAACGATTTACGTAAATAGGTTAGATATTGGAAATTTCATTTAGATAATAATTATCGGGAATTCATTGTGAGCTCATTTATAAGAACGTCGAACAGGGAATCCATTACACCATAACTCGGGTAACATTAATTATATAAATATAATTTAATTTCCATTGCATATACGTTAAGTTGGACGAATATATTATTGTATTTTATGTTTTTTAACGTCGAAACCAGATTAAATTAATTTACTTGCTGAAATGTATAAAAATCCTAACTAGATAACTTTAATATAAATTATAATTAAATATGCAAATGATACGAAATAATATTTATAATAATATGTTGTAGGTATATAAGGGTAGAGTGTGGCATATAGAAGAATTTAAGGTTTGAATGATATTTAAATTACCTATTAAATAATTGACAGAAAATCTTGATATTTTGTTTGAGCATTGTCTTAAATAGGTTTCAAGAATGTGTAATAATCGCAAGCCTATTAAAGGAACAACTATTACTTATAAATTTTACAAAAAAAAAATACTAAATTCGTCATCTTACCCCATATTATATAGGGTAAGTTGATTGGTTCATACAATAGATAAATCAACGCAATATAGAATAATTAATATTAAGTTTATTTTATCTTTGCTAATATTAAACATATAAAAAATTACTCGAAGTAAATGAATAAATATTTTTTTTAGTTAAAATATTTTTGAGGAATTAGTTTATTGTACTGGATATTACTAAATATGTAATAATTTGTTTTTAATTAAACTTTAAAGCTGTGCATTTGATTAGGTAACAAAAAATAGGTACTTACAATATACATTAACAATGGTATAAAAATCATTGTTAGAATATACTTTATATTCTTCAATGAATATTCTTAACTGTTTATACGAATTGACGACTTCGTCAGTTTACTCGTGTTATCTTACCCCACACATTCCTTTTAAACGTTTTAATTATTTATTAGCACGCACAATTTATCGTATTTTACATACATATATTCAATATTATATAGCTTAGAACATGCACTTTCCATGTATAAAATCGATTTAGTAATTATAGTTGCAGTAGTTCTAAAATTCTTACAGTAAATGTACCGAAAATGTTATCAAAACGTGGTATTGAAAAATAAGTTGTTCTTAACATCATGTACCTATGTTAACTAGCTTCATTGACACAGAAATGTATGTTTTTAATTTATATATTATATTATTATAAAATGATAAAAACTCTAATAAAATGTGTATAAGTATAAATTCTCAATCACTTTAATACTATAATTATTAATGTTTACTATACTTAGAACGTTCAGAAAAAAAAACTTGACGTTTCCAGTCACCCGTCTCACCGTTTATAACATTATATATTTAATAAGAATTATTAATAATTGTTACTCTGCAATACTGGTTCACCAGAAGAAACTACCAGCACTACCGCAGTAAATATATAATCATAATATGAAATTCTCGATGAATTTATAATATTTTATATTGAGTGATTTGTTTTGTTTTACCGATTTTGTTTACAAAAGCATTAACATTTTAAAAAAAAAAGTTAATTGTTTTTAAATAATTTGATGTCTTTATAAAATAATATTTTATAGAAAACCTAAATAATTAGTTAAAACTTTATAATATTTAAAAGCCTTAAAATTAATTAAACTATTCCCCCAAAAATGTCTTAATGTACTATCCTTGAAAATTACCTTAAATTATTTGTTTTATTACAAATTATCTATTTAATACATATTTAACATATTTTAATAAATAAGGAAGTCATAATGCTATAATAAAAAAATATGAGTTATCAATAATATTATAAACATCACATTAAATATTGTTAACCATCATAGTATTTAAATTTTATTATAATATATATACATAATATTATATCATCTATATTTGTTCTATATTACAACGAAATCCTACCACATATAATTATTTTTGATTATTTTACAAAATTTATAATAATAATTAATAATCCTTCGGTATGTAGTCATACCGAGTGATCCATTTAACATAAGGCAATTGTTATTTGAAAAACTATATACGTTTTTAAATATTTTTATTTTAGATAATTTTAAGTCATTTTATCGTTATTATTTTTTAAATAGTTTACTCTTTTAATGATAACATATTTGAATTTTTTATTTTTTCATTTTAGTTTGATATTTTTTGGAATATTTAGGTAGATGTATAAAAATTAAATTTTGGACAAGTATTGTAATATGAGCTAAAACTTAAAAAATTTAAAAATTATAACGATGAAAAATGACAAAATTATGTATATTTTTAGCTCCTTTCTGGTCATATGGTACCTTTTCAACTCTGTTGCTTATCCAAACCTTCGAACATTATGTAAAAAGCATTGGAGCCCTATGATACATAACCTACAATACTCTTATACATAACGATCTACAAATCATAACAGTTAACGAAGCAACAATCCGTTATTAAAAAAAATTTCATCCCAAACTGTACTCAAACCAAAAGCCACTAATCTCTTGTATGTCATCAATCATAATTCCCAACAACCCACCGATAAGACTTAAAAGAAAATGGCCTTATATAAATAAAAAAAAACGGATTTCCTCTGAACCCATCTTAATTAGGAGGTACCTATACTGTTGTTGAAAAGTTTCCTTCCCCAAGTCATCCGATCCAACTTTTATCATATTTTTATACCATTTACTTATTATACCATATTCTGTATAGATTGTAAATTAAGCTTTTTATTCAATAATAAAAAAGATTACATTAAAAATTAATAAAGTAACTTCAAAATGCAAAACAAAAGTTTTATTTTTAAAGTATTTGCTACATGAATTGAGTTATTTTGTACTCAAAATGTATTGTTATAGAGCACCTCCCCCCCCTATTCTAAAAAAATAATAATAATGCACTTTTTATTGAAATCCGTAACCTAGTCATAATTAATTAAAGCTAAAATCTAAAATTATAAATAATTATTCGGTCGATATTCGATTTGTATACATAAAAATTCTCAGTAACATATTATATTATGTTCCAAGAAATAAGGAATCGACAATTATTATAAATGCTTCCATTCAAACTTCTAAAAAGCTGTAAAAACCAATTCTAACACTGTTAAAATAATCGCAGTGTATTTATTTCATATAAACGTTTGTACATGATAATATTAACATTATGATATGGCCATAATCATTGTGCAGCAACAATGGTGTGCATATACCATGTGCGTAAAATATAATATCATATATTATGTTCGTTGTTATTCAAAGCAGTTTATGAATACGAATAGTCTGCGGCGGCCAAACCACAATATTGCTATATTTCTTCAGACTCTCCCCCCCACTCCTTCTGCCACCACCACAACTGCGTTTACCGGTGTGTGCGTACTGTACATACACTTTTAACTCCGGTCTACCGTCATATTGTCGGGGGCACAATGAGAACGAGCCACATCTGCTGAGGTCCTATTCTCCTAGATTCCGGAACAACAATAAATCGCGGAAAAACATTGTGCTGAGTGTATAATATATATATGGGTGGGTTAAGTCGTCGAGGTAATGACGTGTGTTTGGTTTCTCCGCCGAATAAACGTCAGCTGGTTACTATTTTTTTTTACATACATATTATATAATATATAAGGTACTTACTACTTTTTTTCAGTTAGGCAGATCTAACCCATCGACATCGGTAAACAATAGTGGTTGGTGGTAACCCAAAAATTAAAATTTATACTGTATACTTACTATTACCCATGTTAAAATAAAATTACATTTCAAATGTGATTGAGAAATTATGCGTAATGCGTACATTATATATTTATTTTATGTCATATAACCAGAATAAAAATAAAAATAGAGTGAAACATCAGATTTCATTTCGAATTATTATACGTTTTAGGAGTCCATAATTATATTGCATGAAACGTTTATAAACATTTTATCGTTCGAAAAACCAATCGAGTGTTTGGACATGGTTATTCGCCAGTATTATTATATTAACATTTTTTATTTATTATTTTGTTATTAGGTATATAGATAACATAATATTCTGATTTAAGCAAGATTGTATGTGTTTTTATTAATCTATCTATTATACAGGTTGCCAATAGGTCCCAATATTTTAAAAGTCTAGTCCCTGGACAAGATTTATGGGATCAGAGAACCTCGAATTACTTCACACACTAATCATACTTAAGTGGACTGCGGTTGAATATGAAATGCCTACTTAAAACATATTACAATATAATAATATTATTGATGCATTTTTAAACCGAACTACGATAGAAATAAATCTATGTAAAAACTAATTAAAAATATCAAAAGAATATAAATTCAATTGTTTTTTACATTTAGGTAGGTTCTGAGTGGACCGAGCCTTGTATAGTATGATTTTTAGAACGATTTGTTATTTATTTTTTGTATCAATCGTCAATTTTGCAAATTTAACACTCGCTTTCCATTATTCCTATCTCACTGTTTACTAAAGTTCCGTTTATTATTTTAGTTGCAGTAGTTATAGAGGGACCAATAATGAAATTGTATTCGCATATCATGTATTCCAATCATATTATTATAATATTATCATAAGAAGTAGTAGGTCTATAGGTCTATCTATCCTGTTAGTAATTATCATTTATCAAATGGCCCAGTGTCTGGTTTTTGATTAATATAGTCAATACAAATGCGATTCATGAAAACTATACATAAACTTGTGTACTGAGAAATGGAGAAATCCCCTTAAATACATAAAATATTTACTGAGAAAAATCAACATTTGGCCAGACGTCATGCCTGGCGAGGCGTAACATATTCAATTAAAATTCAAAACAATGGCTCTTATATTTAAACATTATAATCAACATAATATAAAGGATTATTCATTAAGCATGTGCATCCTATTTTTTTTCTAATAATACAGCTATTTAAAAGCTGATTTTATGAATTAATTTTTTTTAATTTTTAGGTAGGTACTATTTAAGAAGTTTTTTTTTCAGGGTAACAAATTCTGTTTTTTCAAATATTGCATTTAATATTCAAATTATTTAGCGGATATATATTTTTTTTTTATTTTTTTTTTTTGTTTATTGGGTTTGTATATAGTATTTACGGATGATTACAGGTAGTTTCCATATTAGAGGGAAGTAAGACAATCTCAACATAATAAATAATTTAAAATAAAAAATATGAGGGACTAATTTTAAAAACAGATGTTTGTATTGCCACTAGATATTCTTTAAGTAGTTAAAAAAATCTGAAGAATTTGATTATAATATGGTCTAAGATAACAATAAATAGTAAAGTTAATTTAAAAAATCCAAAAATAAGAATCTTAATAAAATTGAATGTCAAAGGAAACACTTAAGTCAAATTTATTGTGTAAATAAATGATTATTTAATTCTATGTATGATGTATATATGCGTATAATATGACATTTTGTTTTATATTTAGCCTCAACTAGTTAATTATTATAAAACAATAAATTATAATGGAATATCTTTGTAATATTTTTCTCAGTATATGTAACATTTTTCGGGATATACTTCGAAGGAAATATCTATGCTTCAATAATTGTTTAATGTGAAATATACAAATACATATTTTCGGGAAACTACATTCAGTTTTGGATTCAAAGGATCTTACGAGAAATTGAATTGCTGCAAATAGGCTATATAGGCTCTTTCGGTAAATACATTGCTTATCAATAGTCCTAACTCCTAAACCATAGGACTGAGGACTAGTATTATTATCGACTACATGATGGATACATAAAACTAAATTAAATCCTGGCTTAATAAATTGTCAAAGAAAATCGAAGGGTTTCATAACAAGCGGCGATGTTTACTAATATATCGTATCGGTTATCGGTATAATTATAATACAATAATATAAAGTAAATTAATAATATTATTGTCATTCCGTGTCTTTTCATAAAATATCAAGCTACTAATTATAATATAATATAGTAGTAGGTATCTGATAATGTTATAATAATGGTCTGCATCAGAATTTTTCGAAAAGAAGAAATAATGCGAAGAATATAGTATTGGTATGCACTTACTAGAAATACAAAATGTATACCGTATATTTATTACACATCACAAAACATATTGTCATATTGACTATATTAGTTGTAATTAAAATGTAATAAAATTTAAAACTTTACATGGTAAAAGTAACGAAAAAAAGCTTAAAGTCTGATACATTTTATTTATTGTACCTGCATAATTGCAGACCCGTACTTAGAAAATGTGAGGAACTTAAATAATTTTACATATGATCAAAATGTATAGTACATATCATTCTAGTACATATATATTTCAGTTTTTTTAATGTAAGTCGAACTAATTAAGTGGCTACAACGAGGGTTGGCAGATTTGGGGAACGTAGCTTGGCTGCGCGAATTCCCAGAAACGTATACGACTATTGAAAATTTAAGGGAGTACATGACTATATTAATTAATGGCGTATTTCAATCAGATTAGTATTCAAATGTTTTGATAAAATACAGTAGGTATATAGTTAAATAGTTAAATTAGAAGTGAAAACCTAATTAAATCGTTACATTCTTTTAATCGATTAAAAATTAAAAATGTAAATAAAACAAACGTTTAAATAAAAAATATATTTATGTGTGCATTGTGCGTTTATGCACAGAAAATGTTTAACGAAATGATATAATGTACAATTGAATTTATGATAGATAAACATACATTGTTTAATCTAAATGTATTATGTTTTATCATATTTATATTGTGCTGGGTGTGAAAATGTAGGTACCTACCTCCAGACATCCAATACTTCCACATACTCGTATTATGACTAGGTATTTAATTATTTCAAATATTTACATTAATTTATTATGTAGATAAAATACTAACAACATAACAACAACTAAAGCTGAACTAAAAGGTTATACTTATAAAATCAATATCCTGGGCGGTGATGGTATCTTATAAAGATGTCATTTTATTATAAATTATTAGTGGTTTTAATATTTTTTGGGTGTACAATAATTGTCCACAACATTTAAAATTATAATGAATTTTGATATAAAAATATGAAGCGATATTTTTATCCTACATTATGAAAGAATATAAGATATTCCATTTATATAAATTTTAAATGGCACTGTAAAATATTAAGTTAAAACGTGATAACAATTCAAAGCTAATTTATAAATGGTAAATTTTATATACAATATTCACTTATCGCGGCAGTTATATTTATATCTCAAAACAATAATCATTCATTGGTCAAATAATAAAAAATGTTTTAACTGTACTATTGGTAGGCAACACTCCAGACTATTTGTAAAGAAATGATTTTTATAATAATGTATAGCAAAATATGGATTAATTTTAGAGTTAAAAGAGGACACTATAAAGCCAATTTTTTGGCCATCAATATATTATTATGATTTTCTATTGTACAGCTAACAAATTCGACGACTGCGAACTGCATTCTTATGTAGTGTAATACTAATGTATTGTAATGTAGAATCATCGTAATCAAAAAATTGTTCGAATAAAAATAAATTTAAGACATTTAATTGGCAAAATAATAGATTTAAAAAACATTTTATCTAATTATAATAATACCTAGTTAGCTAAATATAAAAAAGAAATTCATAAAATTTATTATCCTCAAAATTCCAGAATGACTGCTAAGAAAATTATAAACATTGAGATTATGGCAGAGACAAAAGCTTTTTAGAGTTATTATTATAACTAGAAAGTATAAAATATGTTAATGGGTAGCGGGCCATTCATGTATCGACATAAAACTTGCTACGTGGTGGAATAATAATAATAATTATTTTTCATTTCAATTATATTTTACGAATAATGTTTTCTTTTCCAAAATTGACAATATAAATAAATTAAATTAATCTTAGTACCTATTATTATTGTAAACAGTTATAAGTTGCAACTTGCAACAAGCTAATTTTGAAAATAAATATGATGTTAATTACATATTATAGCGATGCATACATACAGAGTTAAATTTAATTTAATTAAATACAAAATATTTCACGATGAAGTATCTCCATTGGGAGGCTACTTCACTATTTTATTTTTACGTCATTATTCATTATTAATAATTATTTTATCAATTAAGCTTATTGTTCACTTCTGTAATAACTTGACTTAACAAAAAAAAAAAAAAAAAAAAATACAAAATATTAATTCATAAATTTAAGGAATTTTTAAAAGCATTTTCCGCTACTTGATAAGTGCTGCTGGAGGCAATTACTTCTCCCCCTCTTATATACGTATAATACATAATATTTATAAACATTTCAAATATTAATTTTAAAGTAACTTGATTATTAAATTTACATAATATAATATACAGTATATTTATGTTTTTTTATGCATGACAAATTATGTACAATGTATTGATAAAAATGTATTAATAAAGTAACACGTTCAATTTTTCAAAACAACATTTTTAGATATAAATACATTTATATAGTCGGTTGTCACTTTATATTGTGATTTTTTCCTATATTATATATTTTAAAAGAAGCGATCAATTAATTGTTAAAAAAAGTTATATCGTAAAATAAGTCATATCCGTATCTATAACTTGCAAAAGTTAGAAATTCAATATTTAAACTGATTTTAACTGATGAACTGCTTTATGTTAATAAACTTTTTAAGATTTTTCAAAAAAAAAAAAAAACATTATTATACTTATTTCATAGTATAGAGAATATTATGGGACAATTAGAAGGATTTTTTATCGTCATTTTCGTAAAAATATTAATATGATTTTTTTTTAATATTCATACTATTTTTGATTGTTTGGTTACATAATGCATATAAATTTTGAGACAAATGCATTGGTGCAATGTAAATACAATTGTTTATTGAACAAAAAAAACTAAATCATCTTAATATTATTATTACATACTATATAATATTCATATTTATAAAATATACTATATTATACTGTCATATATATTCAATTGAAATCATATTTTAAAATTTTAAGTGGAACGAGAAAACATAAAAAAATGTATTCTTGTGAGTATCATTCTCATACACATATATTTTCCAACGGTTATTCGTGCTCCAATTATTTTTCAAATATATTATACGCACTGTCTTTAAATAAGCAACTTTTTTGTTAGTTTTTTTTGTATGTGACGTGTCGGAGCTCGTAGATAAAAATGATATATTTATCACCGTAAATAATGATAAACTTTACAAACGTGATATTTGTGCATCCATTCTATAGTCATAATATTATAATTTTTAATCTCAAATCGAGAGTTTTAGGAACTCGAAGCCAATATTAAATACCTACATGATGCATTAAAATACACTAGATACTATACTATAATATATTATACAATATTATAACACACATGTCGTAAAAAGTCAAGTAATAATTTGTTTATTTGATTTATGATACATATATATTTATATATATGTATGCTTATACACGCCCTTCATAACGCTTAACATCGTTGCTGATACTGAAAAAAAATAATATTTTTAGTTTCAAAATGATATCTCAATGATTAAAAGTTTAAAATATTTTCAATTCTTCATCATCTATAGTACGAAAAAATAATTCAATATTCTACATGAACAGATTGTTGGTATAAAAGTTATACAACATAATTTATTATGATTTAATTGTTATATTGCACATACAATTTTAATTTATTATTACATAGAATATTATAATAATAATGAGAATTTTTATTTTTTTAAAACATATTAATGAAAATATTTTATAGTTTTTTTACTATTTTCAGCTAAATAATGTATATAGTGATAATACATATGTTAAAAGACTTAAGTAAACAATATGAAGATAAAATAACAGTATACTAGATAATATCATACATTTATACTTATCAGACAATAGACAAATAAAACGATAGATCTTTTTTATTAATTATTTGTTGACATAATGCGCAGCGAATCAATCTCGTACAATAAATTTAGATAGACTCATGGGAATACAATTTATTTATTTTGTTTTATGTCACGTGGAATTTGACAAGTTTTACAATTTATAACAAGTAATAATATATAGTTACACATAGTGGCATTTTGTATAAGATAAAATATAGTTTACATTCAAAAACACATGAAACATGTATTAAATAATGCTTATAATTAAGGTATAAGAAAAACTAGAATAATTTATGAAACAGTTGAAGTATTATTTATTTGAAATGATTGGTATCATACGAGGTAGGGTATGGTGGTACGTAGAAAAATGAACGGTTTCGTGTTGGATACACTGAGATAAAGAGTAAGATTGATGCGATTAAACCGAGAGCGTCAACTATAATGCTAAGAAGGCAGAAGGAATAAAAAAAAACACTATCAATACGACGAATCCTGAAAGAAGCAAAAATAGAAATTCCTTGCTAAAAGTAAATACTATAGTAGTTATGAAGGAGTAAGGTATTTTAAGAATAAAGTAGTACATATGATTAAAAATAAATACGATGTTGAACCTTGTCGACATAGTTGGTTAAAAACTATAAATATGGATGGTGTACAATTATACAATGATACTGATATTCCGGAATGGAGAGAACATTTAATGAGAAATACAGGTAGAATGGATATATATGAGTTGAACGAGAATCGCAAGGTATCGCGATTGATGAAGCCTTGTACTTTCAAAACTCTACCGACAAAGATGTTAATATAGTGGTCGAGTAAACGTTAAGATCTTTAAGCATGATCATATATATACCCGCTAAGGTAAAAGCTATTTAGGAAATATGAGTGGTGAACGACTAGAATAAGCTACACAAATAGTTAAAGTCAGTCAGTAGATTTACGGAGTCCTTAATGAAATTAATTTTCATGAATAATTTAGAAGGTGAAAAAATAATTAATCGAGCTTTTCATGATTATATATTATATATAGCAAAAATACATATATATGCATTATGCGCCATAAAATATTTGGGAGGGACCTAAAATATCATATTATTTTAGGGATATGTATTATATTTATACATTTTATAGAAAACTGGTGTTTCTGTTGGTTGTTTTCGTTCGTTCAAGAATTCTGTAAGCTTAATTATTGCTGGTATGATCGACACCCAATCAAGCGCAGTTTTATTTAATATAATATATTGTTCATTCGCGATATATGACCATAATATAATAATAATATCTATACAAAAAAAGTATCCAAATAACGTTAAATTTAATACAACAAATGTCTGAGAAAAACGCCCGTGTAAATTATATATTATATAATTTGCTATATATATATATTATATAGGTACTCTTATAGGTATTAAAAATATGTACCGTGGAAAATTCATCTCTCGAGGGGTAGCTTGAAGATAAATTACAAATATATAAAGGGCTTATATCCGCGTCTAGTGCACGTCGAACGTCTCCGACATCGGAGCAGTTGTTTTTAAACGTCGGAAAGTCAAAAACAACAAGTACACCTATACATGTAGACTTTTTGTATACAACAAGCTATACACTCTGGACGGGAAAATCATAGTTGTGTGTAAGGAGGGGGGGCGCATTAATCATTTTAATTAATTACGAAACAACGTCAGGTGATCGGTCAGGCGGCAATAACGTTATCTCGCGGCAGCTAGAGGGGAAAATGCGCGTCCTCTGCCTGCCACCGAGCTCTTCACACGGTTTCTTCCTTCCATCCTTCCGGCCGCCACCAAGTCTGTACATATAATAACATAACACTATTTATTATATTTAAAGAGGGAGGTGGGAGGGAAAGACTGAGGAGAGAGTAGACACTGATAGACAGAGCGAGAGAGACTGACAGAAAGTACGAGAAGCTTTTTTTTTCAGTTTTTCACTCTCTCCTTCTCGTCCGCGCGCGTTACCTGCTCCGTAAACATCGGTGGTGAAACTGCAGGAACAGTTTACGGGAACAAAGTTTCCTAATTGATGCTTCAAAATCAACTGTACCCATACAGAATATTATGATATATACATTATACACTTATATATACGGGCGTACGTGTGTGCGGTTGAGTCTGTGGCGTGGAGAGAAATTAAGCGACACCGTCGGCGCGGTAAGGGGCTAGTGGTGCTGGATCTCACACAGTGCATTATATGCATAAAATACGCGTGTAATGTATGCCATGGTGGGATGGCATGATAAGAAAGAGGAGAAGGCAAAGAATATTATGTAAGTACCACCGTTGAAAAGTTAAAAATGATGATTATTAAGACTGCACAAAAATAGCACCGCGTTTGACGGTGCTGTGAGTTAAAAGACCGCAAGTGTTTAATTGCCACTCAAATATCTATTTCCATTGGTACACACTTATACTAACCTACTAATTGCAATTTGCAGAATATGTGCATAATGTTGAAATACCGACGTTGTATGAGAAGGCGTTTTTTTTTTCACATGAAACTCGTGTGTGGAATAATATTAGCTACATAACATAGGGAAAAAATAACTATAGTTGCCTAAAATACCTACATTTTTAAAATCGATTATACCAAATTATGATTTCATAATGTATCAGCATTACGTTAAACCATCACTGACTTATAAAATAAAAGTTTTATTTTTTCACAGACTTATTTAAAATGTTTAACCACTATTGTTTGATACTACGTATTTGATTTCGTTATCAATCGGTTATAATGTGACCGTGGCATTGATGGCTTGATGGACTGATGGTGTTCCGCCGGCCGCCCGAGCAATATTATTACGACGCACAGGGCAGGTCATCCGTGGTATATCGATGCGTCGTCGTCGTTGTCGTTCCGACGTCATTATTATTATTATTTTACACGGTGTACATTAGTATTATTCGCTGTTCGTTTTTCTTTAAAACTACATGATCTTTTTTGCAGGACACAAGTATATTATTTAATTCTAAATCGTTTTGAGGAATTGTTCGATCGGTTTAAAATATATTGTAAGACACAAAAGATTATTTCGCAGTGACTTTCGAAAGAGATAAACTTAAAATAAATATATTTTCTATGTATAGTTTACATTGTAATTAAAAACAATATTTTTTGTTTTCTAAACAATGTGTGCGATTATTTATAAAGTTATACATTATACACTTATATAATATATCTTAAATATTATAAATTACTAACAAACATCTTCCCGCACATAACATAATAAGTACAGTCAATGAATAGACAGTGAATAAAGAGAAGCTGCTTGATGTTCATAACTTATGAATCATAAGTTAAAAAAAATAGATTACGATAATGATAAAAACAAAAATATGACAAACGTCATTGCAACATAAAATATTAATTACGAATATAATAATAATAATAATAATACAACTGATATAAATACTATTAATCTCGAAACAGGAAATTACTTTTGTGAATTGGGCTTTCAACGGTAGACAAGCTGGCATGTTGGAGGAGCATCCAGTCGAGTCGGTGCTGCCTATACATATACATACCTGTATGCATTCCGCACGTAAAATGTTTTCTACTCATTTGTGGTTTAACAATTTACAACGATTTATAAATTCCATCGCATTTTACTTGGCCGAGCGCTAGGGAATACTATAAAAAAACCTCCCGTTTGTTAGACACTCTTGCACGTATACGCATATTACAAAGCAAGCGGCCTCGTCTGTGATTGCATTCACGATGTATAATGATACAATATTCTGAATACTTACAAATACATCAGTGTGAGACCCATTGGTTGTTGTTGTTGTTATTTTTTTTAAATATTTCATACAAAAACGACTACATGGAACAAAAATAAGCTAACATATTATGCGCTAAAATTGGTTGATAATATTGTTTACAAAGGCTAATATTGGTTGGTTTTTAGTGTTGCAACTAAAATTTGAAAGTAATTAAAACTATGTATGTATAAAATCAACAATATCATGAAATTATTAAATATTCAAACGTGCCTAGGTATTTTTTATAATTCCTCGTTTTTAATCTAAATTCAATATGACATTTAAAATCATTGATTGCAGTTTGCATATACATTTTTAATATATTAAATTAAAGTTATCTTAATTTTTATAATTCCTCAAAATATTATATTGTACATATTATTATTTTTATATATTTTATGTTATAATAACAGTTACACGCATCGTGCACATATAAACAGTATTAACCATATTTTTTAATAGGGGATTGTGATAAAAATATCATGCACTACAAAGTGGATCATGTGACTATGTGCATAATGAAAAATAAAGCCAAAAATAGCAATTTATAACCAACATTTAAAATAATACAACAATAGTCAGAATATCAGTGTTACCTATAATGGCTAATTATTCTTATAACTTAAAAAAACTATAATGCTATGCATACGAGTATAATTTTTAGCCAAAAAAAAAAAAAAGTAACAATTAAAGTTTAACAAAATCCCTAGTGTTTCATGATATAAAAAATAATTTTCGGCTTCCAAGCTTATTTCATTTTTATAACTGGGAAAAACAACCTACGTTTACGCATTAGGTACGATAAAATATATATTATTTACACACACGTTTTTTTTTTTTTTTAAGAGTGATTTTAATTGTATAGTACACTGAACAAAAGTTATTTTGACCTACAATGATAAATGTTAACATTTTTTTTTTATGTCGGCAGGTAAAGTCGGCTTTTTAAACCATATTTAATCATAAAACTGGAATACGTATACATATATATATATATATAAGTATATAATATAAATAATATTTTGTATAATATACGCGCATTATATATTTTATCGTTAACCGTGCGAAATGCGATTACTATCAAGCCAAATGACATTATATTATTATGACGTTACATACGTATACACGTATTTAAATATATTATTACGTGTAATGTGTAGAACTGTAGCACTGGTTAGCTGTTTTTATGGGAGTACTGTTTGTTTATTTTCGGCGGTGCGTTTAGTTTTCAACTCCATAAAACACAAAATAAAAACAAAACGACACCACCGCCAACAACAACAACAACAGCAGCAGCGTTGAATCGGGTTTAAGTGAGTTTGAAAACAACAATCATAATAATAATATTATAACAGTAGGTATAAAGCCTATGCGCGCATATTATAATATTATAATAATAGGTAAACATTTTACGTTGCCAAAAACGTTTCCAATTAAGTAGGTAAAAATGTCTAAACGAGACTGACGATTTTCACAGTGCGAAACGGCTCAGAAATTGTCGACACTGGCGCCGACGTTTTTCATTCGTGTATACGTATTATATACATATAATATAAAATAACTAAAACTTACTTTTCTACCGTCCGTGCTATTATGTGAGTTAATCGCGCGGTGTAAAAAAAGTATACGGATGAGACGAGTTTTCTGGAAAGTATATTCACAGTTTTCATGCACAAATAATTGTGTAATATCATATTATCATGTCGTGATGTGTAACGTAGTAGTGCATATGCGGTAGGTTACCTGCGTCAAATTCCAATCGACTGGAAACAACTACAATATCGCGTATATCATTGTCGTCGACGACACGACACGAGTTTATGACGGCGATGATTAACTGTTAATAATTGTACACCGTGACAGTAGCGTGTACCTAAAACGGGATGAATGGAAACGAATCCACCAAAGTATTATTATTCAAGCTGCCCCGTTATATATTATAGATTTGTGTTGTACCGTTATTATTCAGTTTACGAAACATTTACTGAATCAAACACTCATTAGGCAACGACGACATTTGATTATGTTAAATACTTAGTTTTTCCTATCTATGTATTTAAGTAGGTACATACAAATGTCTAAAGGCGTGGCGTTGTGCTATTTCTTCTTTATTTTAAAACCAAAATTTAAAGTCGTTGTTTACAATGTAAAAGGTATACTTAACACCATTACTGGGTACAAAAACAAAACATAACTTTAAAAATTAAAAATTAAAAATTATGCGGGTATTATGTAGATATTTTTTTTCGATAATATAATGTGACTCACCAATCATACTCACCCATTATTTTCTTCAATAATATGATTATAAATTATTCAAAATCTGATTTTTTTAAATTTTTTTATATACTTTAAGACCATAACTTCAATTGATTTTTGTTACTACATAAGAAGACACTGGAGATAAAAACATCTGTTTTGCAAAAGAAAACTTTATTTTTTATTGTAAATTAATTAGTAGATATTTTATTGAGAAGATTCATGTATTAGAACTAAAGGTTTTTGAGCATTTTTTTATTACAATGTGTGTACTAACGAGCAATGATTCTATAAAAAGACTAAAGACATTATGGAAGGTATGGTGGTCTTAAAATGTTTATAATTAATATTAATTTATCAAAATGTATAATTGGTAAAAATAAACAAAGTAAAATAAATTCTAGATTCGATATTAATATTGTATAATTATTTATGTGTACTATTATCTTTAGTATAGATATTCAAGTAATTTAGAAACTTTTCATTTAAATGTTGATTTAAGTACATAAACATTTTTAAAAACAATTGTCCATTAATTTTTTTTTATTTTAAAACAGAAGTTTGTATCACCACAAGATATTTCTTAAGTTTAATGAAAAAAACAAATCAATAATTTATAAATATGGCCTTTGGGCATATTTAATAGTTTCAAAAAACAGAAGTTGAATAAATTCCTTATTAAATGAAAACAGTGATTACTGACTGGGTCTTTTTGATAATTGGACTTATTGATCATTGCAATAACCTACTGCTAAAAAAATTATCATTATCTAAGATATAATTAAATTAATATATAATAGTGTTATATGTATAATATACATTGTATATACCCAACAACTATGACAAAATTCACGAATAAACTAAGCATTTTACTAAAATAATGGGAAAAATAAACTTATAAATGTTAACATGGAAACAATATTATCCGAGCAGTTAAAAGGTAAAAAAAAAACAAAACTCTAAATTAATTATAATTAAGTTATTGACTTCAATGTCTTAAAATCAAATAAATTATAGATCTTTCATACAATATTTGACAAATTATTTAAACAATTAAAAATATATTTTTTAAGAAATAGGAATTTTACAGGCATCAACATGTTTAATCTAAATAGATTTATGGATATAAAAAACGAAAAATTAATATTTTACGAGAATAATTATTAAGTGGTTTTTAATTTATTTTTTTTGTGTGAAATATTTTTTTAGGATAATTTTTAAATTTAATTTATCTAGTTCAACGAATTTAATTTAACTAATCACCACTGGGTGAATCATTCTGTAGTTTTCAAGTACTAAAAATTTAAAAAAAACTAGTTGGTATCTTAATTTATAGTTGAACTATGTTTACAACTACATAAATTTACAGTTTTTAATAAAGCGAACTAATTTAAAAGTGTTGATATTTATTCAGTTATGATATTATGTCTAGAATGAATATTAAATAGTACCTATGACTTCATTATATGTTAAATCATGTATTTATTCATAATACATTACTAACGAGTCACTACTATATACTGAATTATCCGTGCGCCCGACTTGGTTCTCCTTGTGAAAATTAGACTATGCAAAAATAAATTCAATCAACAATCAGTCATTAGGGTATAGTCTATATCAACATTTAATTATTTACAGTTATTAACCAGTTTTCATCAATTAATATATCCACAAAATCGCATTTGGTGATCTGTGGTCAGTGACCACATGTAATAATGCATAGGTATAGTATATGATTCCAGAGAAACAAAATAATATATAATGCCATCGTAAAATCACGTAGATAAAATATTAAATTGGGCCTACTGGCAGATAATTTGAGAAGTAATAATTAACGACATAATATATTTTAACTACATTAAAAAACATGATATATACTTAGTGATATAGGCAGACAGACTGTTTTCAGTCAGAATCATTTTTCACACAAAATGTTATATCATCGAATTCAAATTTAACTCACCTATAATTAATTGTGAACTCCTCGATACCTAATGTACAGTAGAGCGATATCCATCACTTTTTTAAAATATTCTGTTAAACAATTCTCAAAGTATATCCATTTATAATTTACAATAGTTAACAAAATAATACAATGAATGTATAACTAGTTCTAACGAAATTTGTTTTTATTCCAACTTTGGTTCTTATAAAATTATATAACCTTGGACTTTTAGTTGATTTTGATTTAAATATAAATTTGGTTTATTTGGTTTAACATGGTTTAGTTTAAAATAATATTATTATTTAATAATATGAAGTCTCTTCTATCCTTGGAAATTTTGCAGCACCAATACCAGTAAACTTAAGTTTTGAATATTATGTTTTAGACATTTTTCATTTATACAGTAAGAATCACAGAAAAATGACAGAAAATTTATAAAAAAAAAAAATCCAATTTTAAATAGTATTTCTAGCATAAAGTCTATTGGACACAGTGATTTTTAATAATAAATACCTAACCAAATGTGTCCAAATTTCGAATAAATTATTATTACATTTTCCAGAACTAGTGATATATTTTCTTTTAACAGAGCGTGTTATCAATATTTCGGATTGAGTTTAAAGTTGCACAGGGATAAGAAAAAATATCTTACATAGAAAACCATTTTAGATTTTTGCAGATTAGGTTTCTAGAGAGCGCAATGAATAACTACTATCTGCGGGGCAGATGAAGGTACGAGTGGAATTTTTCAACCAAATCGATTTCGGTTATTCTGGAAACAACGCTGTAAAAGCGTAAAAGATTTATTTATTAGAGCTTTCTAATAATAGTATTACCGACTTGTTGAATTCTGTTTACGAGCATCTACATCTTTACAACGACTTTATTATTGGGATTTGATCATTATTGATATTATTTTTAAAACTGAAACTTTGCGCAGAATCGTTTGTGACGGGTCGTTACGCATATACAATTCGCAGCATAATAAGTATTCCGCGCCGACGACGAACGACTCGGGTAGTCAGGTCAAGTGTACGACTCTGAACATAATATATCCTCCTTTTGGGCGTATTATCGTATACGTCCGTTACTTCTCACGCGTTTCCAGAAATCATTAGATTATTGTTATTAATAATGTGACGGTCGAAAACGGTATAATTTATTGAGGAAATCTGATTACGCGTTGCCCGCCCATACGGCTGCAATTATTATTGTTCGGTCGTCCGCGTACAGCGTCGTCTGCTGAAAACGCATATAATATTATATATATATATATATAGTTACGGGAGTTGCGGAACGGTTATTACGCTGTACGCCGCACAGCCAGAGGTATCGTTATAGAACGCGATGAGATATTTCGACACCGTTGTAAACCCGAACCGATAAACCAATATCGAAAAATCCCGAAGACGGAAACCACCAGGAACGTTACGACCCTAACGCCGTAATGGGATTTAAATATTATTTGGAATATAAAAATGCACGACGCACGTATATATATATATGCGTGTGTGTGTGTGTGTATGCGGGTGTACGCGGAGTACGACGATATTATTTTTACCGGGAATTCGTGCTGGCTGTGGAGGCTCTCGCAAAAAAAAAAAAAGAAAAAAGTGATTAAATTTCGGTTCTCGATGGGTTTGAAAGGTGAAAAATGGAAGCGCCACAGGAACGCGTTTGTAGTATATGTTACATACCTACAAATACGAAAAATCCCGTAGAGTCGTCAATCGATTTGGAAATACAGAAAAGTGTTTTATGATTTTACTGCGCGGTCGGTATATCATATTATTATTATATTGTATATATTTTCACGGTGCGTATAATATAAAAACGATATAAAGTCGAGGAACGAATCGAGATGGAGGCGAACGGGGAGAAAAATAAGAGCACAATTCTTGCGTAGAACTCAGAGGAGACTGCAATTATTTATTCTCGTCGTAGGTAAATGTATATGGCCGGTAAAAAGGATTTTTTTTTTTTTCATCATCAACTGACGTTTTCATCGCGCGCGTCTTCGTCCCGAGGGTAGGGGTAAGCAGACGGAAACACATCAAAAGAAGAACACACTGTTTGATGCATAGCTTTGAAGTCGTCATACATCAAGTCATGTTATGTGCATTTTGTTATAGAGTGAATATTATTTTTTTTCAAATTACCGAGTGCAATTACTTACGAGCAGGTTATCGTTTATTTCTAATAGTTTTGCGTCTTTATAGTATTAGCACCATATTAACATTATATTATTGAGTGTTAAAAAATATAAACATATAATATTATTCTGTTAAATATAGTAGACAAATATTAATAAGCTAAGCATACTTTGAGAATTCGTTGCCATAAACATTCGATTGCTTTTTTAATTTTTTTTTATACGAATGTATTTCAAAAGCCGATTACTGAATGAAAACTTTATTGAGGCATATACCATATTATTATTACAGTAAAGCGTATAAATATTTTATAAAGAAAACGACGAAAATATAATAACATTCTAAAAGAAGTCTTGAAAAAAATAGTTACTAAATATATATATTGTTGTGTTTTACTTTACTATATTTTCGAATAATATGCATGGATAACAATTTGGATAACATGCCTCTTCTCAGATTTCTATTTTATAAAAACAAAATACATTTTTATTTTACTATCGATATACCTATTATATATTTTTATGTCAAACAAAATATATCACGTTCAATGTAAATGATTTTTAATATTACATAATATCATAATGCATATAATATTTTAGCTTCGTATATTCAAGTTTATTCGAATGAAATAGTGTATTATTAATATAGTGTCAGCATGTCAGTTGGAAGTAAATATGAGACACGAATTTTCCTTTTAAACTTTGGAAAATGCATTATGTTAGTGTTCTTTCGATTCCTCCGTAATACAACTTTTATAAATATATTAAACTTTAAAAAATTCATAAAATTGTTTTTGACAGATCATTTTAAGACGACGTAAACATAGAAAAATTGTAGTGTTGCGATTTATTTCATATTTTCGATATTGATCAAAACGTACGTACAATGACTACAATGTATAATTGATTATTGTTACACATACATCATTTTAAAATCTGTATAGTATGTAATCATAATATTATATTAGTATTTTCAAACAAATTAGTGACGTAACATAAATAAATAATTTAAGTTTAGAAAGCAATGAATCTAAATAAATAGGTAGATATTACATTTTTAATCTATCGTGATAATTAATCTAAACAGGTTTTAATCCCAAATTTTAATTTTTTTCAACAGAGAGAGAAATAATTGAATAACAAAATGTTATAAACAACAACAATGTACTTTATTTAATGTCAAATTATTCCTACATTATTCTTAAAGTCATATTTGAATACCGTTATAAGTTCTTTAATTGATTACTTCGCGCCATACCCATAATTAATTAGATACAATTCAAACGTAAGTATAATTGTGGTACTATTGTGAATTATCAGAATTTTAAAACCGAAGACATTTATTTATAATCAAATCACAACTTTACTATACATATTATATTTTTAATTTCTTAAACTAGTGTAGTATTTTAAATTTAAGAACGAATACAATTCATTATTTTGTAATATTATAAAATCGAATATATTATAATAATAGAATACATATACTGCTATTATACTGCACACTACACATATTCAGACTGAAATCAATTAAAAAATAATAACTATTAGTTTTAGATTAATTTTAATATTTGTGCGTGGATTTAAATTCCAATTATATTTGAAACGGATAGAAATTGAATATGTTTTCATTAATCAAATAATAATGATCAAATGCGTGTAATATATACAGTATCATAATAATACACACATTATAATATGTATTAATACATGGAAGACGAAATATTATATAGATTTACATTTCATTAAAATTTCACAGTAATATTATTTTCTTCAGATTATTGTCGGTAGGTATATTATATTGTTACACCTCAACCGTTTAACAAAAATAAGGTCCACAAATACGATCAATTTTTCGCATAGGTATATATAAGGTTTAATTACGTATAGTAAAAACGTCAAACGGTAATCGATTAATAACAGTTCAGAATATTATGACAACAGAGTATTAATCAAACTCGCCATTGTAACTGGAGTGGTTTGGAATGCGATTTTAACAACAGAAAAATTAAAATTATGCAAGAACAATTTGTTCCTAATCGAATGCGTACATAAGGGTTACAACGTGTAGTACGCGTCAAAGAAATCTTGTATTTTAATATATTGTATGCTTAAACTAACATTGTATATTGATATAATATCGTAATATCAAAAAAAACGCAGTTTTTAAGTCTCATTATTGGCTATGAAAGATGGCAAAATGTTGATCTGAATCCTTTTTTAACTACCTACTCCTCTATCAACTATCCAAGTTAATCTCTATTTAGATTATCTTGCCTTCAAAATCAATTTTATGGATGTACCCTTTATGTCCAACCTTATAAATGGATTAATATACTGTTCTGATCAACTACAGATATTGATTTTCCATGTCCCTCAATACTAATTGCGTTTTAGTCGTGCTACATTTTCAATTCCAACCCGTGACATTTATTTTGACTATACTAATCCTATTGATCGAATCTCTTGCAAATTTAATAGGTTTTGATAGGATTATGAAATAATAATAGGTTAATGTTGATTTATTTGATATAAAATATTTGTGTCCCTCAAATATTGATTATTTTTTGATCTCTTAACTCCCATCTTAGCTAATATTATAAACTGATAATATTTTTACTTACATTTGAGTAGTAAGACGATATCGTAATATATTATATGTATGTAACATAACTATTATTCAATTTATCATTTGTATTGTATAACTATAATTATCAATATATCTTATATTGAACTTGAGTCCATTGGGTGTTTATATAAAATGATCACTTATGTAATGTTTCAGAACGGTTGCTACAGCTAAATGTACTATATGGGTTAAAATTTATGTTATACAAAAACGTATTATTATACGCGACAAGCCACAGCCTGCGAATTGGCTTGCAGAGAACACCTATTATATTATAATGTATATATTACAATACTGAATAACCTAACCTATAACCTATGGTGTGTTAATCTCATACGGGTAATAAATAATAATATCGTGATATATTATTAGTGTTGTGCACGCGGAGTAAGACAATAATATATTATTATTTCGCGCACCTATACTGCCTGTAAAAAAAAAAAAAATAATAATAATAAATAAATATAAATATGTGCAAATTTCAGTTTGCTCAATGCTCAGTGTTACAAACTCGTTCGTTTTTTTTTCAATACGATATTATACCTAAATATGT
Organism: Rhopalosiphum padi; assembly: GCF_020882245.1. Classification (NCBI taxonomy): domain Eukaryota; kingdom Metazoa; phylum Arthropoda; class Insecta; order Hemiptera; family Aphididae; genus Rhopalosiphum; species Rhopalosiphum padi. The sequence goes on from NC_083598.1 coordinate 33,653,267, forward strand.
GTAATATTATGGGCATTTAAAACTTTGTAACCGACAAAATATTTTACGGTAAATTGATTAGATAAATTATAGTAGAAATTAGAAAACTGTAAACTGTGTACGAGAGGCTTGTAAAATAATCGTGTGAATAATAACGGCATCATTTCATTACCCCGGAGAAGACGTGAAGAAAAACGCTGATTTAGACAAAATATTGAAATATACGGGATTTGAATTACTACCTTTTTAAGCTTTTTGGAAAAATCTAAAATGTTCTATCAACATTGGATAAAAATAATAATACAATTTTTATAACTTAAAATATCTATAAATAGCATTAAAAGAAAAAACTATTTTGAAAATTTTGCATGTTAATTAAATAATAATATTATATTTTATATATTAGTAATATAAATATTTGATAAAAATTGCAAGTTCATATATTATAATATTATAGTTATTATACGTATTTATACCTACCACTTATTAACTGATAAAAAAGGTATTTCAAACATCGTTACATCAGTAATTATTTAATTGCTTGTACGTTTTTGTATTTTTTATAACATCTTAGAACAAAATAAATAAAATCAGTAATTTCAAAATTGTTTGAAAGTATTTTCCGATCATTTTTTCAACGTTAACAGACAGAAATTCAGTAATGTACCAAATACATTCTTGGGCCTCAGCGATCAATGACGTGGATACCATCCAAAATTCTTTGCCATGAATTTTACATTTGTGAAATATTAGCACTATGCACAAAAAAAAAAAGAGGTGAGGAACTTTGACATTCTCATAATATAGAAATGAGAACGCATTCGTGTGTTCTGACCAACTAAAATACGTTTTCATAAGCATGAAAGCCCTCGCGAGACAATCGAAATTTCTATAATAATTATTGTCTCGTTTTTCTTTTAGCCATATATGTAATTTCATTCATAACTTACTAACCAAATAATCTTTATGAGTCATGAATTAAAATATAATATAAAAAAAAAAATGGAGTCAGTATCCTCAAAAATATGATAATATGATACAATATTATAGTCTTATATGGTTCTTCTTGGTCGCACCCCATTCGTTGCGGGATTATAGACAATTGCACTCGGCTCAAAGTCCAAGTATATACCTTTATAAAAACCTGCGTTTATTACGCGGTGTTGTGTGCGAGGATGAAGGCTGTTTCGAATTAATCGATTTTACCGAATCAAATAACTGGATAAGCTTTGTAATGTGTGAAGAAACGAAATCGCTGCTAAATTAGACCATCTCTAACTGACAGAGTCTTATAATGGAAAATGGGAATTAGCGAAAAAAAAATAGTATCATTAAACACCAAACCGAGTAACATTGTAATTATAAATAAGATTATTCACTGAATGCAGTTGTAAATTACAAATGTTGAAAGATTTTTAGTTTTGATTTTGTATAGTAAGTATACACGAACAAAAACAAAAACCACGGGAATACAATATCATGCTGTTGACTTCATATTTCACTTACAATTTGTTTTGGGTGGAGTATTCATCGGGAAATCCAAAGCGACTCGTGCTTAAAAGAGATAAAAAAAAAATACATTTTAAGTAAGTATTTTTAGTATTTATAGTTTGTCATTTTACGATAAGTATATACATAATATAATATATACAAGAGGTACCTTTGTTTGATTAGGTCGTTAATTTTCACTGTTATACATATTTTACATATAACACGAACAAGTTTATTGTTTAAAAAACTATTTGTATTAAGTTGTTTACTCTTTATTAGATGAAAAATTATAAAAGTTTTAAAACAATTATTAACATTAAACAAATATTTTTATTCGTTCGTCTTGTTTATTGTTTTCTAATTAAAAACTTCTTTTCCATTTTTTTTTTTTTATTAGCTATTAGCATAAACTATTATAGCTCAACAATTAAAACAATACAGCTCATAATAATTCAAATATATAAATACAATATAGATTATTATAAAGTAGTATAAATTCATATTACATAATACATATAAAATAAATATATTAAGAGGACGCTACACAGAAAGTAAAATGCATACAACGCTCGATAGATAGCGTTCTGCGTCGTATCGCCGCCGTCTCGGCAGGCCTCAGGCCCATTGTCTACGTGGTGATGTCTGCGGGTTAGGTTAGGTAACAATATTATACGATAAATATACAAAGGTGTATATAATTATAATTGATATTTATTTAATAAAGCCGTTAGAAGATACAGGAGGGGCTTAAGGATGCCTGTGAACTTGGAAATGAAATAAGTAAATAAAGTTTCGATGTATGGAAAAAATTACCTAACCTGACCTGCGGAAGGTTTTGGTTAGATGAAATAACTTGAGCACAAGATGGTTTACAAACGTATTTTCTTTAATACGTATATTTTCAATTTAAAATAATTTTGATCTAATATGTTATATTTCTATCTATTTTATGAATACTTTTAAACTATACTAACTACGTGGATGATTAGCAATATTTGATGGTAAAATACGCTACTTACATTTTTATCATACCTAAAACTTTAAAAGTCTATTTTACATTAGGATAAATAACTATTAGTACTTTAGTGTTAAATATTATGTAAGTATTTTCATCGTATTAACGTATTACTTACATATTGTCATATTACTATCATATTTTTGATTATCTGATAGAATGAACTCTGATAATAAAGCTAATAATAATTTTCATTATAAATTATTTAGACGAAGTTATACTTATTTCAATATTTTCTGAAAACAACAATAATTTATAAATTAACTAAAATATCATTATAATTGGAACATAGATATTTTTTATATATTATGTTTTTTATACTTCAAACTTTCACAGCAGGTCACTCGTCACTAGTACCCTCAGCTATCTTCTCTGCGAATTTGGTGAGCCTCTTAAAAATATCACGGTCTCAGTGACCTGATTGTGCATTTGGAGATATACCGTGGGAGTCACCCGACAAAGCTTAAAGTCCTCAACCCCCTGTACCTCTCGATTTTTAATCAAAAAACCATTACTCCCCTGATCATCCCCAGCACTCCTGTCTGGAGTCCTTTAGATATTGTGTAACCAAGATTACAATTCGTAAACACCATTATACCGACTTAGACATTGATCCGCGTATACCAAACGCTATAATAATTATAATATTGTGTTTTAAAATATTCCGAAAATCGTATAAAATCAACCCTCTGAACCTATCGTTTTCGAACTCAAACAGTATATCACTAGTACCCTCAGCTACTATCATCCATGGGATTTTTGATAAGACTCCTAAATATATCACGGTGTCAGTGAACTAATTGTGCATTAGAAGATCTACAGTGGGACTCACCCGGCAAAATCCAAACATTTCTCTACGGGGGTACCTCTTGTTCACTGAAGCCAGTCCACAGTAACCTCTTGGTCTATTGCAGCATTTAGGCGTAGACACTCAGCAGTAATTCGTATTATTGATTCATATGTGATGTTTTGAAATGAATTGGAAGAGTTTTAATTTCAAAAAATGAGGAGGGATTTAGATTTGTCTGTTTTACGCTTAAGTCTTATATGTAAGCCCCAGGTTATGTGTTTATCTAGAATTAGACCATTATATTTAATTTGACTTTCCGTTATAATTGTTTGATTATTTAACTTATACTACTAGGTTACTATACTAGGTTGTCGTCAACATTTCTCAGTAAAAAGATTATTTGGATAGATTTAGATTCGTTTATTCTAATTTCGACCTGTTAGCTTACAGACTAGCCATATTTTAATTATTTAAAATTGAATTATTTGACCGGCTTTTATGCAATTTTCATTTGAGGCAGTTATTAGAGTATTATTGTGTTGTCAGCATATGCACTTAGGGATGTACATGGGTCCTAAGGATGTCGTGGGTGAAAATCGATTAAAGGAATGGGGAAATGTCGCTTCCTTGAAAGATACGAGTACATATTTTAAATTTTCAATACGTCGAGTAGGTGGGGGGAATAGTTTGAAAGAAAACCGTTTAATATATCCCGAATAGGTTACCACATAAGTCGTAAAAATAAGAACATTGACAATAATGCCAAAAAGATTTTATTTATTTTTTTAATAACATAAATATGCCTTCATTACAATTTTTAATTTATTTTAACTCGTATAAGTTTTAAGTCTATAAACCGATATCAACGATTTGCAATTAATTATGACAAACAGACAACGTAAAATAGTTTGAATAAAATACAGTGTACTACAACAGTGCTAAGTTGTACTAAGGATATACTGACAGTTATCCTCTAGTGATTCAAAAATTAATGATAAAAAGCACTACGTGAAACATATATTTTCCAGAAAATTCTAAAGCACGTGACTTTTAAATAATATATTTTGTACAATGTAACTTATTTTATCGCTAACAATTATGTTAATCACTCTGGGGTATTTAAATCATTTACCGTTCAGAGAATTATTGATTTAAAAAAATGTTTTTGCTGTATACAATAATTCTAGACAAAGTGACAGATTGATTAAAAGGATCTTTTCCTTTAAGAGAAAAAAGAACAGGCATCATATTATATTATTATCGAAGCTTCAAGTTGGTCCTCGACACAAAAGGCAGCAGCAAGCAGGCGTAAAGTGGCTATCTTTAATTTAACGATTAGTGATTTAATTGCGTTTTTGTTTTAATAATACCAATTCAATGAAATGTTAGAACTCGTAACCATATCTACGTGTTTCTTAAAAACCGTATTGAGTTGTGTACGTACTATGGGGAACTTGTGATAAAATCGTCTTTAAATGATAATACATTATACTTCCGTATTATGTATAACACGATTACTATAAATTCATAAATTGACCATATAGTTAATAAGCTAGTTAACTATATAGTTTATTTATAATATAAATATAGGTATCAGATGAAAATTATATATGATGATCATTTATTTATATTAAATAATGTTTAAATACATAAATATTGGTAAGTATATAGCTTTTAGCATCTAGTGCGTAAACAATTTATTTAAATGCTTTTTTTTAGGATTTCATTGATAATAATTTTATAGAATACACAAAAATAACGAGATTTAACTAAATTATCTCAAAAAGTCTTAATTATTCCAACATTATACTATAAAAAAACTACATTATTTGTTGTTTTAATAAAATGGTTTTATTCTAATATATTAAAGTCATATAATTTTTGTTATACATCAGTCTTACAATTAAACTGTATTTTTTTATTTTGAAATATTAAATAAATTCTTATAAAAAGTAATTTACATATTCTAATAATTATTTTTTTCGTAATTGTAACTATTTGTATACAAAATTATTAATGTAGCCATAACCGTAATATTATTGATAAATATGGTAAACATTTGTAACAATAACACTAGTTGGTTTTAAATTTTAATAAAACAACACATAATATAACTTTAACTTACACCATTACTTTATTTTTAATTTAAGAAAATATTTGCAGATAATATCGAAGAAGTGTAATAAGTGAAGTATCATTATTATTATAATAATAAGTCTTACTTTACACGACTGAAAAAAGTGTTTATAATTACTTTTAAAATTATTTTTATCAAAAGTATAGAATATAAAGCAATATAATTTGGTTTGGAATAATTTCATGTAATATAAAGAAACTTAAGTAAGTTGTCTAATAATGAGTACATGTATAGACAATTTAATTTTAAATTTAATATTTTTCTTACAAAAATTAAGTGGTGTTAAACCAATCTATTATTGTCTAAATGTTTTTTTTCAATATAATAATATACATATTATTATATGTATTATATTCCATGTATAGGAACAAACGTATATAAACTCGTTACAACTTAATTTAACAATAGTATGTATGTTGATTTGTGTTCTCCGAATCTCAAGAGTGCCATAAAAATGAAATTTGGAGTTGAATATCTTACGTATAAGACTAATAAAAAGATTGATTTTATTATATTGTTACAAGGTTACAACAATATTATCTTAAACACTGTGAGTAGAAAATGAACTGTAGTCTGTAGTTTAACTCGAGACGGTGAACAGTGACAAGAAGCAGCTGCGACAGCGACATAAAGTCCTAGAGTGAGTACCGCGGATAAATCATAATCCCACAAAAGAAGGAGACACGGCCACACGGGAGAACGGAAAGATAAAGAAACAAATTAAGTTTTTACTTAATTATTGAAACTTTGTCGATCTAAATTTTATGCTGTGTGTAAATAATAGACCGATACTAGAATAATATTATCATTTACTTAAATATAGTATGAATATACTATATATATATATTTAATATAACTAAATTATTTTATAATAATCGTAATTTTATGAATAATTGGATTCAAATAACTTACTCCGTTTAATTTGTATTTATACTTGTGCATTGTTTTATTTCTACAACTAATTTAGAATGAAACTTTTGTTAAAATTAAAAAAAATGTGCGCAACTGAATATTTCAAATTTTAAACGTCTTAGGTAGGTATTATAGCAATAAAATTTGGCACAGTATGAAGATTCTGGGACAATCTGACTAAAAACGTCGTTCATAAAAATGTAGTTCAAGTAGATACAAAAAAAAAAAATGTATTAAAGCTGAAGTAAACATTTGTTTTATTTAAAAATGAATATTGTATATTTTGATGTTTTGAATTTGTAGTAGAAAATAGTAAATGGGAGAAAATATCATAATTTTTACAAATATTTTATATATTTTATCGCTTTGAAAGCTTTAGAAAAATTAACCGGTTATCCTCTGATTATTTCTCTCAACAATTGTAACAAAAATGGATAAAATGTATTATGCGTTTACATAATAACCTATTCATTAAGTATTCCAAATTATTATCTCCAATTAATTAATTATTACAAAATATTTGTAAGTAGGACATTTTATCGTGTGTTATAAAAACAATTATTTTTTCACTATTATAGATTTAGTATGTACTGAGCAGTAATCCAAGGAATTCACTTGATAGTTTTCTAAATGCACAGTATTATCTATCTTAACTTGCTCATTGTTCCTGTGCAATGGAGTGTGCGTAACACAAGCTGCAAGTTACTTTTACAGTAGGTAATTAATTAATATGGAAATCTATATAAACTATAACTGCTACTACGTGTATACAAAACATATCATATAAACAAACATACAAATAAACAAACAAAAAAACGAGAAGCAAGTAAAATAAAAATAAATATTTTATTTTTTTATTTCCGCAAATACAATATTGTACCTATATATACTGATAAACAATGAATTTTCATTATACTTAACTGAACGACAGAAAAAACATTTCCAAGTTTAAACTGTTTATTTTCTTGAATTTAATATTTATTTAACATTTTAAGCAGCCTTTTAGTAACCATGAATAGTGAATACCATAAAAACGATAAACATACATTGATAATAATTGCAAACTATCAAAATACGCTAACATATTTATTACGCAAAATCATTTTTGTATACAAAAATAACAAATTTCCTGTGCCCCACATTTGGCAAATAAATTGGATGGTTTAAAAAAAAAAACAAGTAAACGTAATAACATACCATTTTCGGACATACAACGAATAATACTACAGGAGGATCGAAAACTACGTTCATGAAATGCCGAGGAAACGCGCAATTTATTTTCCACGTTTTCGAACATTTATCCGCCGGAAACACTCGTTCTCTTTAAAGGTCAGGTACTATACATGTTCGTACTATTTTCGGCCATTTAAACGGACAATCCGTCTGTGGACGTTTAGTGGGTCTGTAGCGAGGGGGGAGTTGACGAATCTCGCCATACATCCGGTGATGTTTTTTTTTACCTCCTGAAATATTGCGATTACCCAAAAACAAAACTCTATACTCAAGTCCGGTCGTGGTATAGCGTGTACGGGTGTGTTGTGTATGTAGAAACTTTGAAAATCCTCAATTTATACTGCGAGTCATCTACTCATCTACCTACGTCATAACATGCCATTATAAGATAACCAACAACGATTAAAGTTTCTTTAAATTAACGTATACATACAATTACATAGATATTTACAAGATACTTGATTTTATTTTTTTATCGAACAACACTCATTATTAATCTATCAACATTTTTGAAAATGTTTTTTTACGAAATTTCTAGTCGAAATAAAACAATATTTTTTTAAACAATTATATTTTTAATATTTTTAGCGTTATAATTTTTTAAGTTATTACTTTTTTGAATGACCACATACATTTTTAATTTCATATTCCTGAGCAAAAAAATTATTTGAGGTAATTTGATGTATAAAAATTGATATTCGGACGATTAGTTTGTAAGTTATATGTATTTTCAGTGTTGACGAGTGGAGTGGTGTCGTACGTGGATATCTCGAAAAATGTTGGTCTACTTCTCCGTTTAGATAAACTTTATATACTTATAACTCATAAACTAGTCATGTAAATTTTAATTTTTCTGCGTCGAATTATTTAGAAAAATATTCTGCTTCAGGATATGAGATTAAAAATGTATATTTACGTTCGAAAAAATACAAAACTTAAAAATTATTTGGACAAAAATTATTATTTTATTTCACTCGAAATCATTAAAAAACAATATTTTCGAAATTTTAATATACTTTAAAATAATGAGAGTTATTTACAGTGAGTCTCACTGTATATTTTATACTGCGTAATTGTTTTCAAGGCGTTATTTAAACAAGATAATTAATTCAAAATTAAATTTTAAATGATCGTAAATGTAGGTACAATTCTGTAAAAAAACGATTTTTGATTCAATACTTCTTTAAATTTTAAATCCTTATCAAATATTGTGAATTACTATGATTAATAATCTTTGAATAACCGATATATTTATGAGGGAAATGGTACTTTGCGCCACCAATAGGTAAATTTAAGTACGTATGTAATTTGCGCCACACTTTTAACTTAAATTATTGGAATTTAGTTATACTTAAATACATTTATTTATAACTATAATATGGCTGAATTTTATACATTGGAATTATAATACTTATTTAATACTTTTTTTTAAATACATTTAATAATTTTCTAAAAATGTATAACTATTAAAATGAACTTAATTAAAAAAACAATATGTTAAACTGTAAAAATAAATTTTTTAGTTATTTTATACGTATATACGTTTATTTATAGTTATAATATGACTGATTTTTATATATTTTTTTTTTACAAGAATTGTAGATACTTATATTTAATACTTTTTTAAATAATTTTCACGAAATATATAACTATTAAAATTTGATTGACCAATGATTAAAAATACAATAATATGTTTATTTGTAAAAAAAATTGTTTAGGAAGTTACGAAATTACAATATTAGTAGGCACACGATGGCACAGATTACACAATGCCTTTTTATATAGTTTTATTTGGCACAAATTACAAACTTAAAAAGCGGCGCAAATTACCAAAATAAATTTTTAGACGAGGCGCAAATGGCATATATATATATTTTTTTTTTTGGGGTTGTTTTTGGCGCAAATTACATACGCCCATTTATAAAGGATCAACTCACCATAAAAAAAATGGGCACTCGTAGAAATTCAATCAATAATAAGGGCCGTCGGAGTTTTGGAATAATATGTAATAAAATAAGAAATCGTGTAAAGATTTTTCAACGGAACTATAATACATATATCTAACTGCAGTATATATAGGTACGCGACCAAATTACACGTCAAGTGGTGAGAGGTGACAACGCGATAAAAGTTTTCCGATTAAAGTGCACAATTATTATCTGCTGGCCGCAATAAGTATTATTGTTATATCCGATCGTTTCCCGTATAGTTGTGTGTCGCAATAATGTCCGTAATCTTGGCACCGCAAATCCCGTACAAGGTCATTGAAACTTTCTGGATACGTCTCGGTACACCGTGTGTATAGGTGTGAGATACGCGTGCACCAAACGACACGGCGTATATAACACGACTGTATTATTATTGTAATACTATAACCGTCGTAATCATCGTTGCGGGCGCACGTCATACGATAATATACGATATAATAATACGTAAAGTCAGTTAAATGTACGCAATACCATAGCCGACGTTAATGTTATCGTCACCGCCGATATTATCGAAATGAAAAAATAAATAAATGCCGCCGCCGCCGCCGTACCAAATGCCGAATCGTATCGGTTTGTGTGTTTTGTTTTTTTTATTATTATTATTATTTTTCCGGTGCGAGAGCTGCACTATCTGTACACACCGCTGCTCTGCGCGCACACACACGCGAAATAAACACATAAATAACTAACCACCGCGCGCGGGGTAACTTTTATTTTAACACCGCAATCCAACCCGTTACATCGGCCCACACACCCACGCCGCCGCCATTGTTTTCCCTCGCTCCCCCCCCCCCCCCAATCGCTCGATCATATAATAGTCTTTCCCGCCGGCGTCCGCGGCGCGACATGTGTATACAAACATACGCATACTGCAGTGTTGAAAATTGAATTTTCTCGGTCGCGTTTAACCGGATTTTTCCACCTGAACATATCCGGGGATATATAAAACCTAAATGTTTTATTTTATTTCGTTCTGTTCGACGAAATATGCGGACCGCTCGATTTCGTATACGACTATAATACGTGTGTATACGCGCATACCTGTGCGGTCCTGAAACTAAAAACAGTCGTAACACGAGTGTGTGTGTGTGTGTGTGTGTGTGTGTGCATAGGGATAGATGTGCAGCACCGTGTGTATACACTTGTGGTCACACAAAGTATGAACAGTGTGGGTATTCAAAATGCAATTCTACGACGACCTTTTATTTATTCATCTCATCATTCAGCTATCTTTATATTAAATATATATTACATATATATAATATAAAATAATATTATGTACACCGTATACACGTTGGAATGGGTTTCTTTTGAATTTCCTATTCTTCACCCTGTTGACCCAGATTTTCGCAGCAGATTAATAATATAGAAATTACCTACCCGCGTAATAATTATATTATACTCAAAACTCTCCAAAACGATCCTAAATAATAAAAACACAATTTAAACCAAACAAACTATGATATCATGCTTAGAGGCAGCTATTCCGAGCGGATAAGTGAGGAATATGTATTGGTTTCACAATGTTATAGTATTATTGTCTTGTATTATCGTCTCCTTTTGAGCCTTAAAAACGCTTTAAGTCATGATTTATTCTAAAAATGGCTTCTGATATTAAATTAGATCTAGTTGGTATTTTGGATGTGTAAAAACTAAAAATATTAAATTCTTTTCAATAAAATCGGAAAAAACTAAAATATAAAATTGTCAAAACATAGGTTTATAAAATTTACTCGAAAGTTTTTTTTCGTCATTCAAAAGTAAACAACCGTTATGTAATATAGATACTTGAAATATTTCTAATAGTATATTATTTGTACAACAGAAAATATTTATAACTATAAGTAATACAAATGCATATAAACTATTCTTAGAAACATTAGATCTGTCATCAAGAATTATTTTTCATAATAATATGTAATGATTAAATTAAAATTTAATATATCCAATAATGTAACCTATTCAATAATAAGATGCACTAAATACCTATTACATAACAAAGCAATTATATAATAATATAATTACAATAATGTAATTACTATTACATAATCTCGTCGGTTTATTTAAAGCATAAAGATATAATTTCCAAAATATCATTACTTGGTGTTATTTTTATGTGTCTATTATCTTATATTCTCATTTTTTTTTTTAATTTTGCTTTGCATAAATTATATTTTTAAGAACATTAATTTAAAAGTCGTCAACGACCGCATCTCTCTATAGATGAGTGGTGGGAACCATAATTACGAGAATCGAAAATTACCCCTGTAATAGCTGTTGGATTTGTTACGAAATGCTACCTTAATAATTTATCAATTTATTATTTCCACGCTGTCATCTTAGGAATCCATCATTCAATGGTTTATTGAAAGTATAAATAAGACCATATTCAACTCAAAATTCATTCAGGCTTTGTTTCTTGTGACAGTTTAAATTCTGCTTGTTTAAATTTAATGTCACATTTCAACACCTAATACCAATACTAGGCATTTCAAAATATTATAACTATGCTAATATCATAAATCATAATATAGTTATTAATTTAAGTAAAACTATTAAAGCTGTATAACAATTAAAAAAATACATCACACAAAAATCATTCTAAAGAAATGTAAAACTTACGTTTAAAAAATCTAAAAATCAAATATTACATTTCAAATAAATATACTAATTATATAAATTTATAAATATTATAATCCCAAAATTCCCAGAAATTGTTGATAAAGTTAAAATAGAGAAGTATAATTTAAGTTTGGGGCAATGTTGCTGATTGTATATGATGCATCATGAACCATAAAACAAAAATACAAAAATAAATCGTTTACAATAATTATAATATTGTGATGTTTATTCAGTTTCAATATAAACGTTGAATTCCGTGGAAATCGCGTAATAAAAAGTTAAAATATATGAGTATAGAAGAATAAAGAGTATAGTATTTCTAGAATTTTTTGACAGAATACCATTTTAGTTTAAAATTGATGATAGATTTAATTACAGATAACTGAAAAGCACCAGTTCTCTTCAATGAGCTATCGACTGTTATTACTTTTATTTTAGTTAAGCTTACAAAAATTTGTTTGTTTTCAGTATCTCGTTAAACCAACTGTCCGTTATACTATTTTTTTTTTTACAAAAAAACATTGTATGTAATCGTAATGGTAAATATAGGTGATTTTTTTTTTTTTTTATCTACAGAAATTATACAATCTGTACATATTTTTAATATAATAAGTATAACATAATATGTGTATATCAAATATAGAGTTGCTTTTAGTCACGGGTTAAGAACTAGTAAATGATGCCATTTCGACTCATATGACCAAATAAAAATTGTTTTTGATCGACTACGTAATAAAATAATGTATATAGTAAATTTGCCAAGATAAATAATATACCCAAAGGGAAATTCGTGTTTATCCGAGTAATAATAGTAACTGCTTAGATAAAATTCACTTGACATAATAATATACTACGCCCTTTTTTAAAATCATACACTCTATCAACTTTACATTGTCCACCACAAATATCATTTTTCATCTCTGTGATATGTTATTATGAAGTACATTAGATATTAATGCACCTATATTATTTTGCTACCTATATATAATACAAAATGAAACATAATCATTAATCAAACAATGATCAATCACAAATTATTTCATTAAAACTTTAATAGATAATATATAATTACTACGAAAATATAGGTAAAATATATAAAATTGCATACAATTATAATATAATGTAATTATTACTTAAAAACCTATTGGAGACTATTGTATACGTCTTAATTTGTTATTATAACATAATAATTATAATTTACAATAATAATATGATAATAGTATATGTGTAATATAGAATATTAGTAATATTAAGTTATAATTCAAGTATTAAGAATAAATTAACAAAAAAATAAATAATGTTATACTGTACCTATAAATATTAAGATATTAACAATTTAATTTTTTACCATTAAATATGTTTTCGGTAAAACTGTTTATCGATGAAATCAATTTGTAATATTCAATTGGTAAACAATGTAGAGAATTTTTAATGTTTTGATTGTTTTATAGAATAAACAATGTTGGTTTAAAACGTTTAATTTCCCTTTGAATCACTCTAAAATTACTAAGCATAGAACATTGCGTGTATAAGAGACGTTTAACAATATACTACAGAGCACTATTAAAGCTGTTGAATTTGCCACTAGCTATAGTGGTTTGAGCAAAAATCGCTGCATGGTTACTTCCTGAAGTAGATTCTAAACAATTTATGTGCTCCCGATGGGATCCATCCAAATAAAGGTACACCTTTCAAAATAATATATCGTTGCACTTACGTCTTTAGATAAATATTTTTATTGTTTCGGTTGGATATATGGAATAAAATACGACTGGAATCACAAAAAAAAATATGCAAAACTAAAAGAATGTATGTTTTTATAACTATTAATTAGCTTAATATTATATTATAATATAAAAAAACAAAAACCAATATTATAATGATTATTCATTCCATGGTCATTGGTTTTCAATTTCACCATTTTAATATAAGTGTTGAAAATAATTATACGTATAATTGTATGTATATATTAAGCTATAATTATGGATATATATATTATTATTACATTTTTTTTTCAAAATTATTTCTATAACAATAAACATTTAATAATAATTGATAAAATATCAAATTTTAATAACTTAACGTATGTTCGTTATTTATTTTTTAATTTAACTTTACCCTAACTCCATTTTTACACACATTATTATAAATATACCTAATATGTTATTTCAATATACATTACGTTATTTATAAAATAGAACATTTCTTACATGAACAATAACAAATTACATGACAGTATTTTAATTTTTTCATTTCAGATTGGAGATATGTATATTTGGAATAAATTTAATTAACAATATAACCATAATATTTATTGTTTTATTTCAAATAATGTTTAATATTTAATTTACTATTTAATTCAACGGTAAAATAACAAGTTTAGAAATTAATCCCAACCTTTTGAATAATATTGTACTTAGCATAGAACACTTTTCTTGTAAATTTTAGATGTACATTAATCTCGGTATAATACAATATTAATAATTTAATTTTAATATGCAATTTCAAAAATTTCAAAATAATATAAAATTGTTTTAATTAAAATAAATTGTGAGGTTGGCAGATAAGATTAAAGAGTGAAAAAGTATTATAATTAGTAACCAAGTATTCTGGTTCTTACGGTTTTAGTCCTACAAGCATACATCAATATTGTGATTATATTGGAAATACATAATATATATTTTTAATATATTACATAACATGTATTATTCAAATATGTCTTATTATTAAATATTAATGTGATACAAAAGTAAAAGTAATTATTAAGGTAATAACTTAATAGGAATTTTAATGTTTTATCCAATGGGTATCGACAATTCTTAAAACATTTAAAAAGCCATACCACAATTATATGCCATTATTTTTAATAAAATAATCAGGAATCAATATATTTTATTGTTTTAATGATTGGCCATTAATATACCAATAAAGTTAATATTCTAAAATATTATGATATGCAATTAGTTACGTAATGTACTGTGGTGGTTAAAAAAACACTATTTACTTATTGCACGGTAAAAAAAAATTAAGTGGTAGAAAATTAATAATAATTTATTTTAAATCTTATATTATAATAATTCAACTTATAATTTTTAATTAGGTAAATTTTTCTTCGCGTATGTAGTACCTCCTGATTTCAGGCGAGCTATAAAATAATGTTGGTTATAAATTACTGAAATTTTTAATGTCGACATTAACTTAAAAATTGGAGGGATAGCTTTCCCGATTATTGTCGTCGACAACGGATAATTTAAATTTTGTTATAAACTGTGATAGTATAGTTGTTTTAATTTTAACAACACGTATATGAAATCAGAGTTTCTAATCAATTTCAATAACGTTTGTTAAATCTCGAAAAAAAAATATCTCGTTGGTTATCACTAATAAATAATAAATAAAAAAATATTTATCATACAATAACATAATAACTTATTATTCTTAGTACATGTATAGTTTTTGAGAGTAAATCACACAAATATAAATTATGACCTCACTCCAACTGTTTATATTTTCGAAAAAAAAAAATCAACATTATTAGAAAATTGAATTGTTTTAAATGTTATATTATCAACATATTTTAAATATTATTTTATTTAAATCAAAAATGAATGTTTAATATAGCCATTGTAAAATAAAAATAAATACGTTAAAAAACTAAAAAAAATATCAATATCGCTGTGGTATAATATTAGTATGATACCTTCGGGTTTGAAATTATATTCTAACCATAAAAATATTTTGCTGGATAAAATGAAGTATATATTTTAGATTTTAATTAGCTGAAAAGTTCAATAGTTGAGAAACAAATACTGTGTTATAATGTTATTTAATTTATCTATAAGTTATAGATCTTTGGATGTATTTATAGTTATAGACTATAACTTACTTGAATATTTAATTTATCATAGCATTAAATAAATTGTTATAAAAAACTTAATGCGATTTTTTAACTACCAGTATAATATTGTTTTAAATGCCTTTTACATTTATCAAATATATATTTCTGCTTTTGTTGGTATAATATTAAATTTACTACTTGTAAGACATTCAACTCTGATAATTGACCAATTACATTTATTATTTTTCTTGTTTTATTATTTTTTTTTTTTTAGAGATGAATTATAATTTAACACCTAAGTATAAACATGTTCAATTCCCTTGGGGTAATTTATTCTAGTCATTGTGCAATCCAATCACACTAGCTCCATTATTCACTTTTAACGTTTTAATTTATACGACGTACCACCGAACGGATCTCATGGAAAATGGTACAATTGAAAGACCCTATAGTTAGAATATTGCCAGAAACAAACGTTTAAACATACCCTTCATCTCTTACCATTCTCTTTATTCTTACATCTTTTTATCGGCTTTGCATTTTAACTACGTTGTCTTAAAATCCCTGTAAAGTGTACTAAATTAGTTTGTTTATAGACTAACTATTAATTACCTATAAACCAATAACAACATTTTTAAACGAGTATCCAGATTTTTTTTAAAAGACTTTTGCATACTTATAAAAAGTTGAATACATTGTAAGCAACTTATTAACAAAAGTGTTAAATAGCAGAGTAACTTTTATCAAAAGTTTAAAACGTGATTTTTTTTTATTAAACTCATATTAAAATAATGGTTATTTAACTACACAAATCTCAAATAAAAATCAGTTTAAATATAAATACGTATGTATTTAGATAAATTATAGGTACACATAGTTAATAATTTACTTAATTTAATAACTGAATTCGATTGATTTATTTTTAGTATAATTTATTAAATTTAAGGTGATAAATACAAAAAAATTATTATTCATTGATTTATAGTAAGTATAATGCACATATTATGTAAATATTTCAACTAAATAATATGCATAGGTATACCAAGCAAATGTAACAACGATATCAATAGTCAAAATGAATTGTTTAAAATCTCAGATAACATTTATTACAAATTATCTGTTAGTTGTTGCGAATTAGAACTATTATCGTAGAATTATTGTATTATATTTTACCATTATTATACCACTTATCCTGCAGTACGTGTTTCGAAGAGATAAACAAGTTTCATCAGGATACCTAGATACCTAATACCTACCTATATAGAATCGCTTTAAACTTTCTTATTATTGAAAGTTCAAATATTTATCTTTAGTTAGGTACTATAATAGGTAAGTAATATTATAGTAGTTAGACAAAAAATAGCATATAAATTTTAGATTTAATCGTTTTAAATAGTTATTATCACTAATCGGATATTTTTATATTTTTAAAAATAAATAATATATGGGCTGTGTTAATGATATAAAATAAAATAATATAATATCAATAATAATTATAACTAATTATTAATTTAGTTATTTTTAATAGTTATATTTATTAAATACTATTTAATATAATATAATATACAATATTATACTACAATTTATATATATATATAATAATCAGTGAGTGTCACGTGAGCAGGGGCTGATAATATTATAATAATACAAGTGAATAAGTGATTGTGTTATGAGCCTATAAGATAAGTATTGTAAATTATTACAACATAAAAAACGTATAACTCAATTGAAAATTGATATAGGTACCCTAAAAGTCATAATTTTAATCACAGATCATTCTCTTAGCTATAATTTTTATGATAATTCACTCTAATATTAAAACTACCAATAAACAATTAATTATACTGGAGTCTAATGTACTACGATGTACGCAGCTGTATAACGAACAAAAAAATCAGGACTTAAGAGCCTCTAAAAATACCTATTATAATATTTGTACAAAATGTGTGTAGCCCTATTCAGACCTGATCTACAAGCTCGTAGGGAATTGTCGAACATTGTTTTTAGTAAAGTCTTAACCGAAACATACTTAAATAATACATACTTTTAATAATATATTAAAAAGATTTTAAATAATATGAGTAAATGCATTAAAAAAATAATATTTTTTCACCAACATAATATGAAGTTGTTGTTATATGTATATATAATTATATGCAATAAATAATTTATAATTTAACGTTTACTTGTAAAACTACACTGTGCATTCTCAATAAATGATACGCCGCGTATCGCTTACCCAACCAATATAGCTACTGCAGGCCACGTATAACAAATGTTATATTATTCATATGGGCTGGTGGTAGGTACCAGTTCCGGTATGTCACACCATGGCCCATGACGTATAATTTATTTATTTATTTAATGACATATTATACAGTAGTTGATTATGACATGAGATTTACAATTTAAATTAAATAATAAGTACATAGTTGAAAACAACAGTGTGTATACACGAAGGAAAAGAGTACCTATCGTCGTTGACACGACAAACCTAATGTTTGCCAATTTTGTATATGGTGTTCTTGAATTTAGAAAAAAATATTTAGCTATAGTTTTATAATATGCCCTACGTGCTATCGTCTATCTTCATTGTAAAATTAATAAAAAATAATTAATAAAATCTTCTATATAACACCTACTATAAATCGTTTATAAAATATTTTCTTTATGATACCAATTATATGACACCAAACATTATTAAAAAAACGTCACATGATGTTGTGTAGGCGAAAAACATAAACTATAATAAAACCTCCAATGTGGCTTTATATATATATATATAAACAATATTTTCACAGCTGATATTGAATTTTTATTCCAATTGTTTTTAATATAATACAATTTTATGAAGCTTTAACATTTTCAAAACTTGGTTTTGTAGATCATTGATAATTTTAATTTTTTTGCGTGTTCTGAAAAATTTAATTTTAATTGATGTGAGGTATTTTAAAGCGGAAACACGTATATGTGTACATATATGTACTAGAATACGTTGAACGGTGTGAACAGTGTATACATAACGTATAAGTATACCTAATTAAACACCTAAAGTAAATTATGATATATGGATAAAATAGCCGATGAAAATAAAAACCCAAGCAATATCTCAACAAACATTAGTATTTACACACTAGTAATAGTAATCTTTTCATGTTAAACTTTGATTATTATTATATAATAATTCCATCAGAAGCTATCCATACCAAAGTGTCAACACTAACTATTTGGAATATTTTTTATATGAATTTATCTTCATATTTGAATACCTACATAGATTGTGTGTAGTAATACACACCTTTCAAATATTTCAAATACTTTTTAAAGGTATTTTTATAAAAATAAACTATACAATAGTGTAATACGCTTTAAGTTTTTATACGAGTATACAGCATCGTTTTAAGTATTTTCCAATGTTCTAATAATTACACACGGTGTTTACCCTTATGTACGAACAAGCACCTACCTAGTTACTTAAAGTAAAACGTGTAATGTTTAAAGTGGTAACCATGAACTAATAATAATTTGAAACCGTTTTGTTAGTAAATACTTCTTATAATGAAATTGCTTGTAAAGTAATTATTATACGTAGAATGAATTTGAAATTTTTTTGATACGATTTTGATTAGATTACAAAATTGATGATAATTTAAATTTTATATTTCATATAAAATATTTTAATTTAGATATTTAAATTTATTTGTATTGTTGTAAACTATAAATGTTTAGAGTAATAGGTAATAGTTAACCATTACCAACATAATAGCTAATGCCTAGATATCAACGCATGGTGTATTTTTTTTCCGGTGACTTAAGTTCAAAATACAATCCAAGTACTAAGCTGCTCAAAGGTGAAACTTTTATTTTGCATTTTATTAAATTTTTTATGTTACTTTTCCAGTTTTAGGATTTCTTAGATAATTTTATTAATTTTTAGTGGATATATTTTATTATATTTTACGAGATTTTGGTGTAAATTACAACATTTAAAATATTATAATTATCTAGAAAATAATGTTTTTATAATATATATTTTAATAGTCTTAGGATATTTTTTTTTATTTGTACTATATGACAATTTTTTATTAAACGAATACGTTTAAATACTTAGCATTTTTTAAAAAAAATTATATTAAATTCATATTGACAATATGTGTACAGATTATTTTTATGGAAAATAGCATAAATAATAACATATTGTATTATAATAATAATTAGTGTAATATTTTTTAATTTAAAATAACCAATGGACATTTAAAATCTATACATAAGTTTGTTAAATAGTAAGTTGTACATTATTAATTATTTCACAATAATAATAAATTATTCGAGTTGTAAAAGATAAATCAAGCGTCACCATGGGTGGAATCTTCTATCAAGCAATAATTTCACTGCCGTATAATTAAATTATCAATTTATTATGTATATTCTTATTGTGCTCTAGAACGCAGATTGCACATTTTTAAAAATTAAAAAAGTACGATAATCTACCGTTTCTAGGCATCTTTAAGACGTATTATATATTTTCAACAGAGGTAAATCTAATTAATTTAATTATTTCCTATGAATATTAGCTATTTAAAAAATCAACCGATGTAATAAATATTTTGTGTCGCATTAATGTATTATTAACTAAACAGTGACGTACACTGGAAATTTAATGTAACAAATTATTATTATTCCATTATATTCGTATCTATATCGTGCACGTTTAGTGGTGACCACGGTGGAATATTTAAGTGTTGTTTTTAGCGTTCGGAGGTCGCGAACCGGAGCGCAGAATCGAGAAACTATCCCACGTTCGGGCGGCGTCAAACGCAGAGACCGGCATAGTCAGCTAGTGAATCACAAATCTCCGTAGAGTGTGTAACGGCCGCCGTTGCGGTTGCGATTTTTCGTTCGCTACCGAGTAAAAAAAAAAAAAAAATATTTATAAAAATATTAGTTTTATCGTATCGCCGAGTGCGGGATGCGGGTTAATACCGAAAAATCGAATAATAATTAATATTCCGTGCTTATTTGCATTTCTTGTTTATTTTGTTTTAAATTTAAACAAATTTATTAGTAATGTAATGTTTTTTTTCATCACCGTAGTATTTTTATTAATATTTCGGCATGACGAAATTTCTGTTGAACGTCGTACGTCCGGACTAAAAACAAAATAATAATAAATAAGGATCATACGACATGTGTACAGTGACTGGTGGATTTCTACAGTTAAGCGCTTTGTGCTTTTGGATAATCGCTATAGCCAACTGCCAAGGTAAGATAATAATATACAATTCCGTATTTGTATTAAATTTGATATAATGCAAAGGATATAAAATCATACATTTTTATTGTTGTTCTTTTTATTATGTTTTAGTTTTAAATTTAATTTAATGTTATTCTAAATGAATATAAAACTAGATATAGATAGGTAATACATAGGAAATTTCACTCGTTTTAATGTCTCTTAAAAATAGATTTTAGTTTGTAGATAAGTAAATTCAAACCTTACTCTAATATTATAGCGATTATTAAATCGTCACTAATAATACGTGTACATTTGACAATTCATCATATATATATATAAATATAAATATAATATAAAATATTTCAAAAATTTTGAAAATCATAATACAAATTAATTATGATTAATTTTAGTTATAATAAATAGTAATTGTTTTCATTAGGAATTCCACTCTTAAATTGAAATAAATATACTTACTCTAATCATATTATAAAACAATATATTTTAAATTGATTTATAAAATTAAGACGTGTAATTAATGCATTGTTTTGTAGATAATCGTAACATCAATTTAATGTGTATAGACTTAGTACGCTTGTTAAATTTATAATTATTGTAACAATAACTTTATTTTATATATAATATTAAAAATGTTATAAGGTTTATACATTATATAGGTATATTTAAAAATGGGAATTGTACATTTTGTGATATATTAAATATTTTTCAATTTATTGTATAGAAAAGCAGATGCGGATAATATAAATACACACAGTATATATTTTAGTGAATAGTATTAAAACGCGAGTATTTAGTTTTACATAAGACTGACTGTCTATCATGAATAATACATTATATTATAAATCAAATTAAATTTAAAGGCCACGTAATTAATTCCTATTATAGATGCATCAATGGGTATTATTACAATATAATATTAAATATATAATGTAAAATAGGTTCCTATAAATAATAATTGTTTTAAAATATATTATAAATATAATTAGTAATTGGTTACACAACTTATACAGTTCAGTTTTAAAAATTGCACGTTTTTCTTAAAGTTTGTGGAAAACGACTAGCCTCTGGGCTGTGAGTAGAAACAAATAGTTTGTTGTAGGCAACTCAATATAGTTTCAATAACAATAAAACTTTTACTTAATATATAATATATTTTTAAAAATGTATACAACCCAAGAAGTCCGATAAAAGTTTCTTGTACGTTAATATCTCATTATTATTATTATTATTATTATTATTGTTGCGACTTTTGGTGTTATTTTTTTCTCAGAATGTTGTTTCATTTCTACCATAAATAACATTGTCGTTTTCCGAGTTTCACTACCCCTACTACCACCTTTACCACTACACAACCACACAATACCAAAATGGTATAAAATTAATTTAACCCAGTTCAATAGTTCTACTGTATGGTATGTAAATATTAAATACCCTCAAACCGTAATTCGTAAAATTATTATTTTTTACTGATCATTCTCATTTAACGTTACTTTTGATAAAATCTCATAAATGGTTGGAAGAAAACATCATCGATATTTTATGTTGTCATTTTTATTATTTTATTCCCCTATTCCTAATATTGCATACTCAGCTTTAAATAAAGGATAAAAGAGGAAAGGAACAAGGGGGAACTAAAATGCTTTTCAAGATACCTTTCTATTTAAAATTGGATAATTTCTAAAAAAGTGTAATACTTCAGTTTCTAATCAGTGTTGTCAACATTGGAAAACTTTTTTTTTTTTAATTATTAGTTAAGCATTAAAAAAATAGTATATAAATAGTGACTTTTTTTTTACACATACATTTAATATTATATTTTAATGGGATAACTATGTCCTACACCAGGGAAACCAAACTATCCGTAGACCAAATTTTTCACACAAATCATAATTTTATACTAGGTATTAAATAAATTAACACTATGCAAAAAATATACCAATAATGTATGTAATTTTTTTTCTTTTTATTTCTAATTTGTTGGTGCTCCATTTGGCCCATCCTGTCATATACGTATTTAAGCTTGATAAAAAATTGGATGATTTGAGTTAGGTCTATTTTATGCTACATAATATGCTACATACTAGAAATTAGTATAGTTAAAACACAGTACACCACATGAGATTTTACTTTATTTTAGGTAAATTTTTACGATTTTATGAACATAAATTACTTTGAACTAGTTACATATAAAACTAATTTTTCTATTTAAATTTTGAACATTACAAATTCTAATCAAATTTTTTCGTCAGTAGATATACCTACAACATTGTGTATATTTACAGTTTAACACTTTAAAAATATGAGTGACATTTAATTTATATTTATATGAATTAAAAGTGAAAATCGTGCCATTCATATTTTTATACCTAGCTCCAATCATAAAACATAATATACTATATTATTTTCATTTAAACATATTAAAAGAAACTCAAGCAAATATAAATTAAATATTTTAAAACTTTTAAAAGTTATATATTTAAGAGTTAAGATTTTCATAATAGTGTATTAATTTAAAAATTAATATATAATATAGTTAAGTAATAATTAACTATTTTATAAAATACAAAGTAGTTGTAATTCTTAAAAAAACTGCATATTATGATATTAAAAGAAACCAAAAATAGTTATTAGGTTTTGTATAATATGTATAAAATATATTATTTCAAAATTGTATTACGTCAAATTCGCATAGGTAAATAAAATAAAATTGATTTGAAAAAAAAAAGTGGTTCGATAAGTCAAAATATATGAGATATTTCTATAAGACGCGATACAACTATATTACAAGTAATTTATTAGATGCCACAATCGTCAAAATGTACAATACTCATATTAAAAGATCGTTGGTTAATATAGTCTCGGCAGCTGAGATATTATATCAAGTAACAGTCGTGGATTTATCAGTTGTGTGACTCAAAAAAAAAAAAAATGTAATGGAGAACTGCTGACAACTTTTGAAAGTGTAAGAAATTAACTACCTACTCTAAAAAAAATAATAACTCTTAGATCCATTACATTTGACATTTTGTTTGTTGTTCAAAAATTAAAATAAAAAAAAATAAACATTGTATTTTACGAATACATTATAGTAACTAAATGTATAATGCATATATTGTGATATGTATAGTGTAAAGATGTAATTTTAGTTTAAACGAATAAAAACCATCGAGAAGTAAATATTTATATTCGAAAAATTCTAAGAAAAATTACGAAAATACGAATAAAATGACAATTTATATTATACACAATACACATAATAGCTAATTCAATTTCATGGATATAATTCACTGCAGATTAGTGGGCGTATGTGGGTAATTGCATCATACACGTTCACATTAGGGTGTTAATAAATTTGATGAATATAATATTATATATTCTGAAGTGTTCAACTTGTGTGCTACCGCTGCGATGAGGGTATTGTACAAGATGAGTAGATATAATAGAAAGCGAAGTGTTCTTAAAACTGACCATGACGTCACTATAAACAAATTAAAAATCGTCTAATATTACTTTAGATTACAGTATTTATACCATTATTATTAAATACTGAAAATGAATTAGTCATTTCCAATCAAATAGGTAGTCTGTGTTCACATTTTTCCATTTATAATGAATTATTTAAATGATCATTTTTAAATATTGAAATATAATATTTAAAGAGCATACTTTTTGTTTACAAAGTTTCTTTTAATAAAAAAAAAAAAAAAAAAAAAAAAAAAAAAGAGCATACTTTAAATTTTTCAAATTTCTTTTTCGTACTACTTGAAGAGTGTACTGTGGAAATATGAACTTCTATTTATTTTCAAATAACCCCTTCCTATTTTCTAATGTTCATTATTTAACGAGTATATTTTCTGAAAATGTTGAAATATCAAAATTAAAATGTCTCCTTTTCAAATATAATTTATTTAGTTATCAATTGTTTTGATAATGTCGTTTAATGGGAGTTCGTTGTATGGACGTTTCACTGTGTTTTAAGTCGTTTAATTAATTATATGTACGGCCATTTACCAATCCACATAAGAACTATAGAAAATAAAATATTTGTATAATCAACTCGAATAATTTAATGGTATTCATGTGTACTAAACGTTGCTTTGAAATCGGTAATCGTTATATTGAATAAGCTATATAGTGTATCATGAATGAATCGCGTACATACTACTGTTGCGCTATTAATTATTACACTTCAATGATTGATGTACAGATATTTTGCTCGAAAAACTTAGTTATTCCACAAATTGAAGTTCCAAGTATCCCGGTTATGATTGGCGCCACCCATTTTCGTTCGTAACGTAGGTATTTTATTTATTAACATGAAAGTGATAAATTACTAAATATTTTTCATTTTATTTTTTATTTACAATGTATTAAACAAATTGTTGACCTATTATATATTGCATTTTGCAATCCAACTGCTATTAATAATTATACGTAGGTAGATAATATAATAATTAATAATATTATAAAGACAAATCAACAGTAGAACGGTAATAAATATTCCGATATTCAGAATATTATGAATTTGAAAAAAAAATGAATTAAGATAATATGCGATTTTTAAGTTAATATTCGATATATTTTATTCTGATGCATAAAATATCACTGAAATAATGGGTATTTCTTATTTTAGTTTGAATGCTAGAGCACTTATGAACCTACACGGTGAATGTATATACTATGTATACAGGTTACCCGACTATCATGTATTCACGAAATTGTTCTTCCATAAAAATTTGATTTTTATAATTTTTAATTGTACAAAAAAGGATCCTATTTTCGAATTCTTAGGATTTGTTGTACTAAAGAAGTTTCCTGTGGAAATGTAAACTTCTATTGTTCTAATAAGAACATTCCTTTTCTACTATAAGTTATTTGAACAATAATTTTTCTGAAAATGTTGACATAGTATGTAAATTAAAATTCGAACGAATAGTTTTTAAGTTATTTAACATTATGCACTAAAGATAATAGGTCCATGATAATGGGATTATTATAATATACCAATATTTATAATCGGTAAAAATTGTCCTAATATAAAAAAGACTAAATCCAATACATATTTATTTTATATTTTTAAGGCATTTTATCTTTAGTATAAATATTATTATAACTGATAAACGAGTCGTTCGAATTTTGAATGAGATACGTCAAAATTTACAGTAAAAAAAGGGGGATCCAATTGGAAAAACCTGATGTTTTTATCATCGCTAACCCTTATTGAAGAAGTAGGAATATGTCTAAAGTTTTAAAATATAATTTCTATGTATATTTAAAAATGTCATGAAAAATAATTTGATTAAAACCATTATTTAAGGAGAACTGAGAGTAAACATACTTGATGAATCATTAAATATTATAATCATCAATATTGTGTATTATATTTTATATACATTATATAATATTATCCATTGGTATATATATATATGTATTATATATTATGTATGTACACGCAATATTTTATACTACGTTATGTGCGAACAAAATTGATGTGGAAATATTACGTCAAACACTCAAACGGTTGCTTGCGGTACCTACTGTCTACTAACAGCATACGTTTTAGCTGCGGGGAGATTGCTTTTTCAAGCGTTTTATTTATTTTTTTATGTTTTACGACGGTGGAACGATTTGAGAATCGAGAACTTAGTTTTAAATATTGATAAAAAGCTATATATGTGTATACGTTAAATATAAAATTGTCTCCTATATTTGGTTAAAATGTTCATATAATATATAAATGTCACAGAACTCACGATTATTTAACTTTTTATTCGTACATCTCTAAAATATTTCCAGCTCAACATCATATGCTATAAAAGTATAGTAAGTAATAACTATATGTTTACGTTTTAGTCATGTACAAGACTTGAATAAATAAAATTCATCAGTACATTTATAATTTTAATTTAAATCTGAAAATGTGCATACATGAGTACTTATTTTCAAAAAATAAAATAACACTCACAAACATAAATAATATATGATGCGATAAGATTCCATAGTGTTTAATAATTCCATACGAAGTAATTAATACGTTTGTATACCTACTTTATTTTTCAAATGAATAAAAAAATGTATATATTTACAGGTTGAAATATATTTAAAATATAAATTTTTAAGTATATAAGGTAACTACACATTTGTTGTGATAATCGATGTTTTTGAAAAGGATTGATTTATATAATATTTCAAAGGCCTCGATTTTCACTGAAATTTGGTTGATACCAAGTGCACCATATGATCTTATTGTTATACAATATAATGCATATGTACTCTATAATATTATACCTCTTCGGGTTGTTGATGTGACGCTCAATAGGGATATTCTGTGTTCACTGCATATTTGTATACCTCATATATTATATTTTATTATATATATTATATATATATATATATTTAGTGAGGTACAATAGCTACATCCTACATGCATACTATAAATATTCATGATACTGTTAATTATTATGTAGATCGATAATGAATAATATCTACGGCATTATTAATACAATTAGTCCGTGGCATACCTACTGAACAATAATAATTATACCGTAGTGGAGCGGATTCAAAAAATATGGCCAGACCACATTTGAAAAAATCATGTCCTTAGCTAACTGTTTATAATAAAAAAATAAGGTTTTCATATAAATGCAGTTTATATTGTCACAGGAAACTGCTTAAAATGCATAGAAATGCCAAAAATATTAGAATATGCTCGTTAATACGTATACTTACTAATATAAAAAAAAAATCTAAATTTTAACGAATTTAACATTTGTTACTAAAGAAAAAAACGAGAATGAACATACTTGGGAAATCGTTCTGTACCTATTATACGGTTGCTTATAAGTCATATCATATTAACTTACTATATAGAAAAAAGGCACACAATGAACATGATATTACTATATGGCACTATAACTAGATGAACCATAAACGAATAAATACAATTTATGCTCACTGGTATCCAACCGTTGACATATGCCCGCAGGCGGTAGCAATCTAGTTAAACGTCTAGCTGTGTGTGTTCGGGTGTCATGAAAATCCATAATATTTCGTTTAATATTTTCCGTTTAGTTTAAATTGTTCTCAGCATAAAACCGAATGCAATAATATAATAATAATGACAGTACTTATTACGACTGCAGCTACAGTTATATTTAATTATTTATTTTAAGTTATGCATATATAATGGACAGATACAAACCACGCGATTACTAATTGACGGACTTGTGCCCAAAATAATATTTATTATTTATTATTT
Source organism: Rhopalosiphum padi (assembly GCF_020882245.1). Lineage (NCBI taxonomy): Eukaryota > Metazoa > Arthropoda > Insecta > Hemiptera > Aphididae > Rhopalosiphum > Rhopalosiphum padi. The sequence goes on from NC_083598.1 coordinate 33,681,784, forward strand.
ATTACGTTGTCGTGAAAAAAAAATAAATACAAATATGCGTCCGCCGCGGCTTCTCGCCGTCATTGTTCGCGTGCCAATTGGTCGGCTGCAAGTCATACTCGGATATTATCACTATATTATAAATTAACACCATAGTATGACAGTTTTTGATACAATATAATAATACAGTTTCACTGTTCGCCGTGTAGTTTAAATCGTTAATAAGTTATATGGACATATTTTTTATAAATTATTACTAGAAACCCGGACAGGTAATTTAGGGGTTAAAAATACTTTAACCGATACAAAGTTATTAACGTTTCATGAATATTATTTTTCAAAAAGACGATAATGGAATCCATTCGATATAGACTTCATGATTTCGAGCGTCGTCCGTTGTTGTCCGGTCAAAATTTATGTTTTGTGAAAAAACACAGACACCAAATGCATAATTTTGAGTGTATAATAAATATCAGATTGAAATGCTAATGCTACCGGTTCGTATACGTACACGCACAGGGCACAGCTGACTCGGATATTCCTGTGATCGGGTAAAGCGCAACACTATTTGTGACCTGAAGTGGCGGTTGATGGAAACAAGCATCCACGATTCATTGTAATGCTTGGAATTTTTACTTACGACTGCTGTGGACCATGCCACGCTAAACATGTTCATTTGAGAGAACTCGTGAGTTATTATGGGCTGTAGTATAATTGCTATCGACTCTAAGAGGATAAAATATTGTTTCGCTGTAACTACGAATCCTTGGAATTGTCAATACGAATCTTGATGAACAAGTGTTTAATCGGAATCATTAGTACTGAACTATCAAGGCATTATAGTCATACGGGCTTACACGAATTGCACTTACGAGAACAAAAACGTTCAAATAACGCAATAACACAGTCGTGGCCAAGTCATGAACCTCAGATATGGGTGAAAGATGACGGTGATGGTATATACAAGGAAACCCCTGGCACAGCATAGTACCAGTGCCACGTTGAGTTTGTGGTACCTTCGCGCTATCAAATATTCCTGTTTACTTAAATTAAATTAATAAACAGTCATTTTAAAATCTAACCTAAAAATATTTGAAATATAATACGGTTAATATGAATTGTATAAAAGCTAATTTGAAGTGAATGTGCAGTCTATTTATAATTATTATTATTATTATTGATTATAAAATAGAATGTTTATCATAAATAACTATAGAAATATTTATGTATTTTTTTTATAAATTAGTTGAATTATACAATATTAAATTAATAATACTAAAATATTTATTTAGCTAATTCAATAACGCAGATAACTACATTTTCAACATTTTTGAAATAATGTCCCCTAAATCGAAAATTGCATTTCTTCGTAGCATAGAAAAAATATTTTGATATATTTTCAAACAAACGATAATACAAACTTTATAACAAATATGAATCGACCAGTTACAAGAAGTTGTATGTATGAAAAAGAACAACAAACAAAAATATGATTAGAACCTACGACGTTTTTAACTTAACTTATTTTTTTACTATAAATTAAATTGATTAATAAACATTTTAAAATTCAAGATTCTTACAATATAATAGATGAATTCATCTAATAATTAAATTACCAATGAAATATTATCAATTTTATGGCTTTTTTTTAGAAAACTGATCAACAGAAATATATATTATATAAAAATATTTTTTTCAACTGGTTTACTCGCATATAATAAAAAACTTTATTTTTACATATTTTAAATCTTTCATGTAATAATAATTGCCATAGCAACCAAAAAGTAAGCAAACAATAATTATTATTAATAAATATACTTGTTGAAAAATATAAAATTACTAAAACTATCTTTAATATTAAAAAAAGTTTTGTATATTCTTTAAATATCTTACATAACGGATATTAAATTGCAAAATACAAAGCAGGAAAATACTCTAGGGGGTCAGTGTGAGCTGATTGGTATATAAATATATATGAATTTATTTTATGATAAATTGAACAAAAATTTGTAAAAGTCACGGGAGGGGGTTGCGCGGCATGGCAATTATTATTAAACCGATATATAAATGTAGAAAATATAATGTGTTAGTATATTATAGTATACAGTAATAATATATTATTGCTATAATGAATCACTAAGGCTTAAGAATAAATCCAGTTGCCGCCGCCGATCGCTCGCTGACCTGTTGTTGACGAGACACTGCTTTTCCAGGTGGTGGTTGGTGGATTTAAGTGAATGCGTGCGGTGACAAACAAGAAGCTTTCTAAACTGCCCCCCCCCCCATCTCTGTCGGATCTGCGATAGTAGTAAAGCCAAATATTACATTATTTCACCATTGTTAACGGAATGAGGAAAAATAAAAATCGCCGTTGCCACGACAACACGATATAATATATAGAGCAGCCAACGCACGGATTGTGTGATTCAACGTGACTCGAGTGTCATAAGCACATAAATAAAATACGGTTCTTCAGGTCTGATACTATTTATCTGCGATGTCCTGGCGGTCGAGGTACTAGCCGTGGGGGGGTGGGGGAGAAGATTTCGTAAGCAATTAATTTCTGCCACCGGACCTGATCCGGCACATGTATCGCGGATTATATCGTGCATGGCGCATGGGCGTTCCATATACTTATAATGACGTGTGGTCCGTCGCATCGTCGCTCGTATTATTTACGTTTTACGTACGATGTATACACTCGTATACTGTGTATAATTGAAGCATTATTATTAAGTTAATAGATTTTATTTAATGTGAGATACTATACACCAATCATTTTTTGGTTTTATAAAAGAAAAAAATATATAAATTATAATTTTGTAATTAACAATAAAATCAAGATAAAACTACTTGAAATAATATATAGTGTATGTCATCGTACAAGTGCAGTATTTCTTGCATTAAAATAATCGAGTACAATATTCTTATTTATTATTTTATACTTCTACTAATTTAACGCTATTCTGTGGCCGTTTTGATGAGTGACGACGTTGAAACAATATCCATATAATTTGATTTGTATGATCGAAAATGTTAAAACAATGATTATCGACCTTTAATTTGAATAAGTACTATACTTCTTGTTTATGATCCTTTTCATACGTCACTTCTTTTTTTTTGTCGACCATAACCCATTTATACATAATAAAATATAACTTATTACATTTTGGTATTAATATCAATAATATCATTGATTATTGCTCATGATTGATAATTTTTATTTTAAATTATGTAATAATTTAAAGTAGATGTACATTGATAGGTGGTAGATAAAATAATTTTAAACGAATGAATTATAAAAATATTTAAATATGTAAAAACCATTTACATTGTAAATTTAAATTAATATATTTTTATTTTGACTTTTATTTCCAATCATACGAATGGAGTTTTTACATTTAAAGTTTTTAGGAGATAAATGAAAACTTAAAGAAAAATTTTCATAGTTGACTAAAACTTAAAAAAAAAAAGAATTTTACAAATGAAATTTTAATATTTTATGTAAAAAGGTTACATTTGTATGTATTATTTTTCAGAACGAACGAAACTTTGCATTTTTTTTTCTCATCACAAATTCACAATGATTGAACAATATTTTCATACTTCACAAAAATCTTGCTAGAACATCAATTTTGTCTGATGATGTTTTACCTATTGTGTAGATACAAGACAGGTTATATTTGTATCATGTAAGTAATACATTTGCACTTGATTCAACTTGAAGTGTAAAGACTGTTTTGATTTAAAAAAAAACTCGAGGTTAGGTATTGAACATGTACGTACGATATTTTTCTTTTTTATAAAATAAAAAGTTTTTACGATCTGTATGATATTACCTTAGCACTTTCCTGTTATCCTAATCTACCTAATTTTACATACTTTAATATATAAAACTAAATTCTATATGATATATATTTTAAGAATACATATAATTGAAAATTAGACTTGGCAGCTGGGCCATCGACTGTATATAATAGTGTATGATATTATGTCGTCCTTTATAAACGAAGCAAATAATTACAAAACTAGGCACATTACCATAATTAATTACACAGCACTAAACTAAAATAATCATATTTTAAGATTAGCTACCTATATATTATATATTGTATGGAAAAACAACAAAAAAATATACATTTTTCAGCTGTAGTTGGTTATTTTTAGTGTACGAATTGGAACCACGTGGAAAACTTTAAAAATATTCTATGTTACTCACTTTTGATTGGGTATTTTAAGCAAATACTAAAGGGTAATTATGTAATTATTTCACCTTCTTTCTAAAATCATAAATCACAAGTATTTATTTGGTTTTGTCAGGACTGAAGATTGTTTTGAAACTTAACACTTTCTGATGTAAAAAAGTTCGAAAGCATTAACAAGTTAATTAATTTTAAATTAATTTTCAAGTATTTGTTTAACGTTAAGTAGCGAATTTTTTAGCAAAATTATTTCTTTAATTGCTAAAAAAATATGACATGATTAAATATTATTGTTGTTGATAGAACCTATAGTTTTAAAATGTATCATAATATATATTATACAGATTTGTATACCTGCATTTTGCTGAACCTATTACATTCACTGTATTTTAATGTTTAAGAATCTTATTGGTTCCTACCTAATATATATTATATAGTATAATATAAATGCAAACTTAATATAACTATAAATTGGTATAACTACAAGTATTATAGTCTAAATTACAGAGTATAATAATATATAAGATTTATTCGAGTAATCAAAGTAAGAAAGTACATAAACAATATTTTTAAATTAGATTTATAATTTTATATTTTGTTACTTCTTTTATCTATTATATTACTATGGAACTCGTAAATAAAAATAAAAATAATTAATGTATTACAAAAATAACTTACAGATAAATATATTTAATTGCATTGTAGCTAATAAAACGTATTGGCTAGGTTTCACTTCAGAATGAAATATATGGTACAGAGTAACATGTATGAATACTTATATTATTATTATTGTTATACCTAGTGTTTTGGATGACTTATTTTGATTTAGTTAATCAATTATACACAGTAAAGCTATGAATAATGTGTATATAAATAAATAATAGTTCCTATAGGTTTGATTAAAATTCAATCCAGTAGGTACTAAACAAATATTATTGAAATTAATGTTACTCGGCGGGTATCATGAATTTGACGAAGGTACCAATAACAAAAGTTTCTGAGTAAAGTATATCGAATAATTCATATCAATATTTCTTTAGTAATAAAAAAATAAAATTAAATGGATTGTAGGTATTTAATATTTAATTAAGAAACATTTTTTTCTCGTACTACACAATTTGTTACAAATAAGTCGAAAAATAAGTGAATTTAATGGTTAACGGGGAAGAAAAAAAAATAACAAAAACGATCGAGTGAAGAGTCCTCCCGTTAAACTTCTACATGTAATTATAGCTATTATATTAATTAAGTGAGGTGAGGAGAATGTGGACAACTGTAAGTATACTTATGAGTACTATTATATTAAGAGGCCACGGCACCACCGTCCTTTTAGTCTTTTTTCAGGGTTACCAGGTATATTTGTTGATGTGAATCCTTTAATAAAAGAATCTCTGTGATTTTTTTATATTATAAGTTTAAATCGTTTATAATATGCTTTAGCTACACCATGGACTGTAGATAGGTACAGCAAGGTCGTTGTGTATGGAGTGGTTTTATATATAAAAAGGGTGCTTTGGTTATAGCTCGGAGGGTTTTATAGATTGAAATCGTTGAGTTCATTTTACGTTCGAGATTTTTACAATACCCCATAGTTGAATACCATAGGCCCAGATTGGTTTAATGAAAAGTTTATAGATTATTAGCTTAGTTGGTAATTTAGTATGATTGGTGAGTAGTTAAGTGAGGGCGGAGGAGACGGAAGCGGTCGTTTAGAGTTAAAAGTTTGTTGCGTAAATAAAACGACCAGGTAAGACGTTGGTCAAGAGTAATACCTAGGTAGCAAACGCATTGCGCTGTTGGTAAGATTAATTCATTGAGAGTAAAAGAAGGATATTTTTTTTGTCTAATAGTGAAGGTGCGATGTATTGATTTAGACTCGTTTATTTTCACACCCCATTCCTTGTACCATTTTTCGAGTAAAACTAGGTGTTCTAGGACAAGTGGGGAAGCAGTATCGGCGTCGTGAACATTAGCTATTATTGTCTGTCGTTAGAAAAGTAAGTGTATATTAGGTATAGAATGAGTTGGTCGGATATGAGATTAAGAAACATAAATTTAAAATTTGTGCATATTATATTGTACGTTTTGAGTTTTTCGTAAAAAAATATTACAGTACACTTGAAAAATGATGGCCGTAAAATAATCTATTTCTATAAATATATGGTTAAATGAGTATGTGATGCATAGAATAAATATTATAATAGTTAAATCATTTGGTACATGTGTTATATTTGTTATTGAAATCTTTATAAATGCAATATTTTCAATGTCTATATTATTACACAATTACTTTTTACAAATATTTTGATCCGTAGCTTATATAATAAAGTTATTGATAAACTTGGATAAATGCCTTTCAAACTTTTAATGAACTAATATTGACTAAGTAATATATATTTATTTGTCAGTTTGCTGAATCAACAGAAACTTATAAATTACAATTATATCCAGCATAACCACTTAGCTTATTATTATAACCAGGCGCATACCATGTACATTTAATTGATGTAATCTTCATAATAATATTTATTATACCACCTATATATAGTAATATTTTAAATGTGATGCGAATATCACAAATCATTAGCATGATGAATTAAATTAAAAACCGTATTTAGGTATGGAATTTAATAGTGCGGATATCCTTGGTAAGAACGCGGTATTAATAATGAAACATGCGAAATATATAGATATTTATTTCCATCAGTTTATTTAATCAATTATAAAATAACTTATAAATGTAAGGAAAATAAATAGTTAAAAAATATTAATATATATCTCACTCTTTGCTTAGAATAAAAAAAAACAGTTGAAACTATAGTTTTATTAAAACAAATAATAAAAATGTTTGTTCAGTTGTTAACATTAATCTCGATCTTAAATATACAGTCTTTAGATTCATAGTAGTATATACATCACACAGAGTTTTAAACTACCTACAATACATATTTATTTCGACAGTTAATTTAATGATATATTTAATTCGCGTATTAGGCTATTTAATTAACCTAAATTGATACGTTTTATAGATCCCGAGTGGAGATTTTTAATAATTGAAGAATATGTAACTATTATTAAGTAAAATCTGCTGCTGATGATGACGAGGTTAATAGCCGAGTATAATTGACTATAACTCAGTAATTATTGTATTTAGTGAACCATTTGGTATTATATCAAAAAAGTATTTGTCTGAGAAAGTTTTGTTATTGTGCAGTAGGATAAGTACTTAACTATGTAGTTGAGTGTATTTGCTGTAGGATAGTAGGGTAGCTACATTTACTGGCAGGATGTATATTCTCACTAGGCCATCAAAATACCCTTATAATTTAGATAATCTTATTTAAACATGTGAAAGAACAAACACTATGAAGTCTCTGACTAACTTCTGTTTTTTAGTTTTAAGTCACGTATGAGCACTTTAAAATACTTTTATATTTTTTCATAATACTTATCTGGTAACATTAATGTTAAAAATATCCAAAAAAAATATTATTTTGTAATTATTAAGAATTATTATTATAAACAGTATATAAGAAATAGCTCATTCAGAAAAAAAGTATGATATTTTTTTTTAAGTTTCATTATTAGGTGAAATTGTTGTACACTTGGAGAATGAAATTATAAAATGAAGTATATTCAACAATAGTTATTCTAACTAATCTGCCAACTATCAATAATTATTATCATTTGATTCTTCTCAAACTTTTAATAATAACCATCGTCTTTATTACGAAAAAACTACATTTATATATTAACTATTAAATGGATGTTCGTGAAATATTCGTTACTCTCTTAGATACACACTACACAGATCAACCACATTCATGTAAAATAATTAATTAATTTATGATTTTTGAGTAAGTTTATAATATAATCATGCAGTTATTACAAACAGTATAGAGGATACTATTTTTAAGTATTTGACAATATATAAGTTCAATATTTTATTATTCTTTTACTTTATAATTAACTTATGTGAAAAAAGTTTTGACTTAAATGGATATTTAATTATTTTAAGACAATTTTTAAAGAAAGGATTTTATCATATCTGCAAAAATATTGTTTATACATTTTTGTTATGGGTCATTTTATTTTAAAATTATTTTAAAACATAAAAAAAAATTATTTTGCGCAAATTCGTGTTATCTGTGTTACGTATGTCAAGATAGAAAAAACAAACAGCGCGTTGATATCTTATTAAGTTTTAACATACACTGTCAGGTATACTACATTGAACATAATTTGAACTTATAAATAACCCCATAGTTATTGAAAAAGTCAAAACTTTTTTAAATATAATATTTTTACTATTACGATAGTTATTTATAAAATTACACGTCAAGATTAATTATTTGATTTTTTTTTTAGGTGAGTACCTATTGTAATACATATATACCGAGTCGAATTACTACAAAATGGTAATGTAGAATTAATGATTTATCACCTTATTAACTTTCTGAGGTAGTTAATAAGTATAAATTATTTTAATCTTGTAAGTATTGAGGAAACTTTTATACATATACATTATATAATCTTATTGCACACGAATACATGTTAAATATAATTACAAATTGTATATAATTATTAAATTACTTAATAGTAATACATATGCATACTTTTTACATGCATATATAAAAATGTAATAATTATTAAACAGAATTTCAAAAACAAAAGGTGAAATTAAATTATACTTAAAAGTTTAATTTATTAATACTCCATATTTGCATTATGATATTATAATATATACATATCCAATTATTATCTATAAACAAATTTACTATAATATAATTAATAATAAATAATAATATTATGAGTAATAAATATTGTTATATTAATTTAAAATTGATTTGGAAATTCTCTAACTCAAGTTACGTAAAAGAAATAGATAATCTTAATATTGTAATAAATTATTTAATTGTACACTATAATATATGTTGATTTCTTAATAATAATATATGATAAAAAAAAAAAAAAATTAAATATTAATAGGTATTAATGATTTAAATATATTATGTTCCTTACTCTTGTAATTAATTGTATACCACATTTGTATTAATTTCATTAATTTTGAATTTTAAATACTTTTTATAAGTACAAAAATATTAGATTTTTTTTTTATTTTTATTCAATATTCGATATTTTGATACGTTCTATAACGATAATTTATTGATTTAAAAAGATAAACACGTAGTATACTTGTTTTTTCTTTTCTATTTGCTTAACTTATTTTATTATAATTTTTGTATCTGTAGTGGAGCAAAATTGTGCTTTAGCCCATGATTAAACATTTATAATATGTATATATTTATTTATATAAAGCTGACTAAAGTAGTAAAGTAGTCGTAGATTCTGTTTATCGGATCGGCCGGTGTTTTCCATACCGGAACTATATCCATCCCTGCAACCCCACATCTACCATGCACCTTATTCAACAGGAAACTTTCTATCTCATCCGCGTGCGGAAACGTGTTCAGAATCCCGCCGATATCTAAGTCACCTGACCTTAATAATTTCAATCGAATTCGCGTGTATGCAATGTGAAGTTTGCGTTGTACTTACAAATCCTCTATAGTTTCATTTAGCCTCAAAGGAATTATCGGCCGCAATCATTTACCTTATTTTTTGCAGAAACATTGAAAATATGTTACCGTATTTTTATTTCATTGACTCTATATACGTAGGTTCACGAGTTGTATAAAAAAAAAACTTACTAATTATATTTGTTATGCGTATTATGTCAAATTTTAATAAAATGTGTAATTTATATTTAATAAGTTCTGCGTATTTACATATTATAAATAATGTATATTATTATATTATACAGTAAAACTTCCACTTAACAAACTTCTATTTAACGACATTCTGTTTAACGGATTATTTTTGAGAACCATGACCTTCATTGTTAATCATGCGGAAATTTATCTCTATATAAATAATCTGATGTTTCTATATTAAAACGAATAAACTGTAAAACTTTTTTTTTTTTTTAATGAAATCGAAACATTTTACGAAAAAAGTACAATTTATAAAAATAATAAACAAACAAAACTCGCTAATTATTTCTCAATAATAAATTAAATAGATAAATATGATAATTATTTTGTAATAAGATACCATTATACTATTTACGTATTTATAATATGATATGTATTTGATGTTTATATTTTGATAATTTTTATTATTTTTTTTTTTTCTATATAATATTGAATATGAAATAATATGTAATTATGTAAAAAAAAAAATATGTAATTCTATTTAACGAATTCCTTCATATTACGTTTTTTTTTTTTTTGTTTCCCGCGACTTTGTTTTATGAATATTTTACTGTAATTTAAATTTTCTAATCTTCGGATTATCAAAGTTTCATTCAAATTTCATGGTTAATTATAAAGTTAAGAAAACATAATATAAATTATATTATTGATAATATTGAAAATAAAAAACGATGTATAAAATCAAACATTGGACATGGTACTTGTTCGTTATTGACACGCCACCGAACTGTATAAAGTCACCCTGTCACTGGGTGACTTTACATTAGCTATCTTTATCCTAAAGATTCGATATTCATGGGGCGATATTATTTTTTCTGTATTTCAACATTTTATGTATACGCGAATCTAGTATGTGATATATTCATGAGAAAAAATGTAAATATTTCTTATAATATTTGAAAATGTATTATATTATAATATTAAAATCATGTTAGAATGATGTCGGCTTATTGCTATAATGTATAATATGTAATTTATACTTATAGTATATACCTATATTATAAAGGTCATTTATGTATTTTGAAATATTCTTAAAAATATATAATTTAATAAATTGTTTCCTACAATATCGAATGCTGATATTCAATTTTAAGCTCAAAAATTTTGGTTAAGACAAATAAAACATATGACATTTATAAAACTTAAGGAATTCGTCATATTATTTTATTTTATTTTTTTACTTCTTATTATGAAATACGATTTATTAACTATTTATATGTTTATACAAACAATTAAATCACATATTTAATTATTATTATTCACTTTTATTATATATATGTATAAGTATATTAGATTATCGTATCTTTATATTATCAGTTATAATTGTTGAATTATACGTGGGTATTATTTTTAGATATATATATTAAAAGCTAATAATAATAATAATAATAATAATAAAAATATAATATTAATTATTAAAAATGCAAGATTATTATTTAAATTTTACTTTAATAATAAAATTACAAAAAAACAAAAGAAAAATTGTTACAGAAGTTAAATAATAGGTCACAAATCCTGTGTCTCTCAATATAAATAATTTTAAAGTAATTTGCATTGTTTTTATAAAAATAAATAGTTTAAAAAAAGACTTTTGACCTATTATCATCACATTTTTAAAAGGGGTTCTGTGTAGAGTTGTTGTTTGTATTAGAACTAATTAAAACCGAAAATAATTGATTTGAGTTTTATTGGATTTAATTTCTTCATTTCTGCTGTATAGTTTTGTTTATATTTCATAATAATACTATGTCTTGCATAATTATTAAAATATTTGAATCATCAATAAATATTTTTTTGCCATTAATATTCAGTTGTAAATGTTTAATAAAAACTCTTCAATTTCAAAAAAAATTAAATATTCACTTTACCTATGCCCACTGATTTCATTTATTGATAATTTATTTTTTTCATTTATTCTTAATAAATTGTAATTACGAAAGTTTTTAATTTAATTATTAATTTTATATTAAATTATTTTGACTTTTGTTTTACAGCTAACGCATCGCCAAAAATATATAAATATCATATTGTATTAGGTATTAAAATGTCTTATAGTGGAGGAGTTATTGTATTTTTTCATATGAGCTTGTGTCTTGTTGAATTTAATGATGACTATTATATTATTTCTGGTACTTCTGGTTCTTATATTCTATTGTCAATTTAAAATGGTGAGATAAATTGAATTTTCTTTTAAAACATTTTCTTTCCTAGCTTCGATGTATTTAGTTAGTATTTCCTCACACGTATTGCATTGTATTAGGATTGATTCATGATTCATCAAGACGTATCAATTTATTCTTGTAATCATCGTCTAAGTTTTTGATGGATTACACTTTGTAAAGTTATACTTTTATTTAATTTTGTACTATGTTGGGTGTGAATCTTAAAACCAGTTCAAAAAATACTATATTACATATAAAAGTATTAACCTACAATTATTTTATGATATGTTTCTATGAATAAAATAAAAAAAAAATAATCTATTAGTAGTTAAACTATATTTTGAGGTTTTTTTTAATATTCCATATTATAGTCACGTACTCATAAATTATGCTTTTCCTGAAAACAAGGATTACATGATTAGACTACTTAATTTACAAATGGATTAAATGATTTTTTAGTAAATTATGTAAGCATTAAAGCATTTATAACCATACCTATAGTTTTTAAAAAAATAAAAATGTTCCAATAAATACTTTGTACATGTATTTTAGTTGGAAAACGTCTTGGTGTAGTAAACAATAAAATATGTTTATAATTCTTATCATTATTGTTAATTAACCACAATAATTAAATATTGTTTATTATATCGCGATAAGTCTCAAGATTCATCGATTTAGATTACTATTTATACCTTTACTATCTCTATTGCACCTATATTGTGTAGCTCTAAATTATATATAAGGTATTTTTTATTTAGTTATAATAATAATTTGTATTTTATAACTTTGCACAAAGCTTTATTGACTATTAGATTGTATGTTTTTCTTGATAAATATACACAAACACAAAATCAATACATTTATAATAATAATAATAATAATAATATATTAATATATATTATATTAGATAATTCAGATCCATCTATTTACACATTAGGGTTTGAACATCAAAAGTTATTTTTGTATTGATTTAACTAAACATCTAAGGTACCTATAAAATATCAATATTCCCGTGAACAATATCTTTCATAAAAAAAAAAAATATGAACAATGATGTTATATTTTATAAGGCATATATTATAATATATATTTTATACAATACACTATGTCTAGAAATTAATATTAAACATTTTAAACACTTAATACAACTGTAGTGCAGAAATTTGTTTTATCTTAAGGTAGATTATAAAGAGGATTTTTTTTTAACAAACCGTATGCAATATGAATATTAAATAAGTATATTTAATATCGATAACAATTATTAATCATCATTGTATTTCACCATAAACTTTTATTCGTCTTTATATTTTATTCAAACCTTTTTTAAAAAATATGTACAACAATAACATCGCACAAACAATAGATAAAATATGTATGTAAAATATTTATAGAAACCATACTTTGCTAAAAACAAAAGATCTTGAAGCATGAAAATGTATCATGTTAACGTTATACAAAAGGTAATGCTTAGCTTTCATCATATACTATTCAATACCATAAAACACTTAATGTTTCTCAAAATGAACAAAACATATTATTAAATTAAATTGTGAGTTAATAAAATAAATTAATAAGAATAACTTGTCTAAAGAAAACACTCGACATTTCATTAAATTAATTTTATTTATTTATTAAATAATAATATATCTTTATTATTTAATGAACGCTGATGAGTGACTAAGTACTGTAACCTCTATTCTTCTTTCATTTAAATACATTACGCTAACTATTAAAAATATAATTTACTGATTATAAAATATATATAATCATAATATGTCGTAAGTATACAACTAACGAATAAAATGTCGGTTAGATTTAGAAATTGTGTATTTTATTATATTGATTGATCTGATGCCATAATTAAAGTTGATACACTTGGTAACTTATAAATATAAAACAAAAACTAAATCTAAGTAATGATGATAAGTATAATATGGTGAGAGGTGGTACAGATTAATATCATTTTGAGGACTTATAAATCATATTTATGTCACACAATTATAGTTGATATAATTTAATGTTAGGTATTTGGATTTCTTATATTATTCTTTAATCATTTAATTTCATCATTACAGATATTTAAATAATATAAAAATCATGACAATAAATCATAAATACTTTAAATTTAAACGTGTAATAATATTAATAGTACATCGTTAATAGAACATAGGTGTATATAGTAACATAGTATTTATTTAGAAAAACGAAGATTTTAATAAAATTAAAGAATGTCAAAAGTACTTTAGTCCACAATAATAAGTACGTACAGACAACAGTTAATTGTTCATTATAAGTGAGTAACAAATTAATACTCGTTTTATAAAACTCAAAAAACATTTAAAAAATGTTATAAGAATATTGAATAAATCTGTGAATACATTGTATAAAACAAATTCAAATGTATTGAGCCATGAATCAATTTATTATAAATTATAATATGAAATATGTACAATATATTATACTATATACTTAGATATAAGTATTGTATGGGTATGAAAAATAAATTTACTAAATGAGTTAGAGTCAAGTACAGAGCACATGGAGTAATCATATAATATGATAAAAGTAACTAATATTTTTTTTTTTTTTTATTTTTTTTTTTTTATAATCTAGTAATATTCTCAAAATGTTCTGGTATCTTATTTAAATACTTTAATTTAATCCATACAATATTTTTTATGATTTTTACAGACATTAAGATGATGATTTATTATTTTAAACAGTTTATTTACAATATATTGTTTCAAAAAAAGTCATGATAGGCATAGTCATGTTTTAACTATATGAAACGCACAAGCGTCCAGTCGTATTAGTAAATTTAGTGTGTTCGGAATAATGGAAAATTTTATTAATATCGGAACCTATGATGATAATAATTGTCCATTTTATTCAAAACATTATTTTGTACATAAAATCAACGCGTTATTAAGTTCTCTTCAACTATAGGGTTATGAGTTTTATGTGCATACAATGAACATTACAATTTTCACGGCAAATTTTATATATATATGTATCTATATGATGTGTATATACTATATATACACATTACATAATATGTGTTATATATGTTATATACTTTATGTATATATATATGTATATAATGTACTATTATGTTTACACGGAATCCATATGTTTTTGAGGACAAAAGTCGTTCCGGGCATAGTTGAGGTTATATCTGGTCCACAGTAGTGGTCTAAATTGTTGTAGTGGGCAATATTCGCATTTCAAACATCTGTTTCGTAGCATTCTTGTGACCATAATGTGCACCACCCCCGAGTCGCTTTAACTTTTACCGTTTATCCGAGCCCACCTCCATAACATTTGTTGTTTGGCCATTGAATATTGTCGTCGCATAAAACAAGTAAATGGATCGCTATTAACGAGTATCCGAAGTTGTTGTTATTGTTCTCGTCGAATATACATCCACCGTTAAAATATAACACATATTTTGATTCGATCTCTATTACTTTCTACTATATATATAGAACTTGAGATCAACACAAAAAAATAAATGTTTATTTCACTGCAGTGTATTGAAAATTGATAAACATCAGTGACGTTTTTCACGGGCAAACTTAAATTTGTTTTTTTCCAAATTTAAAGTTGACCGTGGATTTTCATGAAACATGATCAATAGGCAATGAATTTCATTACTGTCGGACCGAGCATTTAAATCAGCTGTTTTTAATCAAAATAATACCTTTGTAATGATATAATAATTCGATTATTATAAACAAACTTAACTCCTTAAATCACAGTAGTTTTATTAATACAACAAATCACAAGGAAAAAAAAAGATTATTGTGTAAATTATGGACTATAAAATAGACGAAATAGAAAAAAAACATTTGTGTTTTTATTGCCAAAAGGGATGCAATGGATATTTTTGGCAAACACTTATGGACCATAAACACTAGCCAGCGGACATTTTGGCGTGAAAATGGCCAAGACGAATGTATAGACAACGGAATTTTAGATGATAACCGCTATAAGTATGTGATTTAAATACAGACCGCTGCGGTTGCAGTTCAACGTTAGCGTATGAATCCTTGAACAAGGGGACGACGTGCTAATGGCACGCAGCCCCCCACGGGCGTTTTATTACTGTATAAAGTGTAACACCCAACCGTTTGAAAGTTTAAAGTTCCAACCCCGTGGTCATCAAGTGCGTTTAAAATCTACAGACGAGAGACTCGATTTTTATTATACTCATATAGAAACGAAATAAGTTGAACAGAAGGGATTATAAGGGATTATTGTGGTTGTTTACTATTACGCTACAGTAAAACACCGTTCTACGCGCAAAGTCTTTTTGATGATATTTATTCGTATCTTTTAAAAATTAAAAATACGAGTGTGTGTGAACTAATAAAAAACTATAGCTCAACCTAAGAAATAACGGAGAAGCGAAATGAAAATCAAAACCAACTTCACAGTTGTGTAATTTTATGACTGGTTTTTTTTTTTTTATATTATATTCTTGAAGCAAACATTTTTCTATATTCATGATATCATAGAAAATTGATACCATATACTATGTCTCTATAAAACATGACAATTCATTAATTATTCATAATAATATATTCTTTATAATTAGATTGATTGATATGATCGCAAATTGTTCTTGAATAAATATCTGTCGTATTGATTATTTAATTCTAAAGACATCGCATATTTTAAATTGTATTTATATAATTTATTCTTTTTTGCATTACAATAACACAATTAAACTCTTTTGAGATGGTGTATCTAGAATTCTAGAACATAATATTATACAGTTAATGGTTTAATTATGAAAATGTATATTATGTATATTGAACATTTCACTGTGTATAGAATATATAAAATATACTTGTATATTTATTTAAATTATTAAAAAAATAATAATAATAATAATAAGCTTTATCAATATTTAAACTTAAAACAATTATTAAGAAAAAAAATTGACTTTAATATTATTATGTATTTTGGATATGTTTTTAATTGCTACAAGGTCAACTAACAAGGCACGTTGAATTACATTTTCAAGCTTCTTTACTAACAAACAAAAATGTTATCATATTAATCATAATATATAAGTTGAAAAGTTTATAAGTCTATAAATTGTTCAACAAGTGGCAAACTATTCTGAACATTTTATCATGACGTCTAGAAAATACAAATATAAATATTTGTTGAAAATTTCAAGTGTATTTGAACTAAAAAGTTTTTGAAAAAGTAGATTTTGTCGAAAACACATTTTCTATAACTTTATTTTGTTTTTCGTTTCATAATAATTGTGAAAAGTATTAGATATTTTGCCTTAAGACTCCTTACAGTTTAATCCGATTTATTACCGAAATCCATACTCTAATTGGAATATTAACGTATTCAATAGGCGATGGCAGATAACTAAAAACTAAAAATGCTGATCGTTATAAAACTAATGTATTCGTCGCTCTGCTCAGAATCTAAAAGATTATTTATGGTAGTTGCATACCCACTGAACAAAATTCTAAATAAATATACTCGTATGTGTAATTTCATTAATTTGGGATAGATAATTCAAAAGCTATTTTCAAAATAGTAGCGTACTTGCAAATAATGTATAATATCGTTTAAACTATTATCGGGATACTGGCCTTAAATCGCCTACCCATTGTCCTTGGTTTACAATATATCAAAAGTGACGTTTATGGTCAGGACTTTCATCCACGCGTGCCCCAGACTGCCATCGAGCTGTACCAAAAACCCTTAGTTTCGGGGGGTGGTGGCGGTGGTGATGATGGGGGTGGTGTCAGTGGTGGTGGTTAGTTGCTGCGGTGGACACTTAAAATTACTGCCGGTTTTGCTACGAAACAGTTCCGGTCGGTCGGCTAGTCTTTGCGTTCCACATGCTCAGTAACAAAAACACGCTACATAGATACAACCTTGTATTAATAACTAACTTTTGTTGCTATTGTTATCATAACAGCAAAAGCGTATTGTCTGAGAAATCAATATTATTATTTCATAATAATTATAATATACATTCATTACTTTTTTATAGTTAATTATTATTTTAATTTAATTTTAAATTTATACGAATGAAAACTAACTACTCGTACCAAGTTTTTTACTTAGTTATTTATGCACTTTTCTAGAATATTATTTTCAGTTGTAAATCTTTATTATGCACACATTTTAATTACATTTTAATCACTCTTTTAAATCGGTATAATTAATATAATATCCAATTGATTATTTAATATAATATATAAATATATTTATTTTATAACACGCTCCTTTGAAAAAAGCATTTTAAATATATTTTATTTAGGTGAATATATATTATGGTTATTATTTATAATATGCAAATATTTCGTGTATAATATATTTAAGTACTATTTGTAAACTATGAAAAGTTATGGATTTCGACGAGAGCGAGAAACGTAATTCGATGAATATTTATTTGAGTAGCAGTTCTTCTGAGAGTATTTCAACAGTATACTTTTATGATGTAACTTTTGATTGTATTGATTAAGCTAATTTTCGTAATCAACTTCAGTTGCGTTAAGATTCTAAATTCTAAATTTTTTTTCAATTTTACTTTATTTATATTTCAAAAACATAAAATAAATTAGCTTTATATTTTTTATTATTACTTTTTTTTTTATTAATTTTATTTTAAGTAATTGATTTCAAAATGTACATTATATCATTAATATATCTTACCATATGGTGTAAGGTGTACATTGAATAATAATATAGAAATTGTATAAATAATTTAAATGCTTGAATAGTTTTTGATTTAAATGTACGTGCAACGCTGGTTGCTGCCAAACAATATTGTATGTAATCATGTTTTTGACGTGAAAAACTTTTTCACTGTTTTTTAAACTAAAGTCGATTAAAGTGGTAATATACATATTTTTCGTTTGCTTCACATATTTTTCACCAGCGAACATTATATTTATACAATATTAAAAAAAAAGTTTAAAAATGTGCTCAGCATCAAATTCGTGGATCGTTGAGAAAAAAAAGTGAAAAGAAAAAATATCAGACTTGGTTTATATTGTTCTTCATAGAAAAAAAACAAAACTTGTCGGATTGCGCTGAGAATATTTAATGGCTTGATGAAACTTTTTTGTTTATGCGAAGCGAGTCCTTCTGGATAATACTCGGAGAGCTTATTATTTACTGTGCTTGGATAAAAAAAATCTATGGTAGATAGTTCGATAATATTATAATATGTGTGATATGTACACACAATCTACATGAGCATGGTGCAGGAGATACTTTGTTAAATGCATTTAAACAGAGAAAACATGAAAGTTTATTGACACTCAATAGCTCAAGATTTAGCAATCAGTTAGATCTAAGACGTGTGTACGTTTTAATAATTACCTTAAGATTATGCCAGCGCACTTTCATCAAAACTAACAGCACAAGGTTAGTTCCGAATTCCGATAAACGTAAATTTGCCATGTTATGACGCGAAAGTCTATGAGAGAAAACAAATAGTTCACTGACGGAATCCTCTTGATGTGCAATGTTTTATTAAAAATACTTAATCAAAAATTTAAACTTCATATTTGAAACATTATTATTGGTGATGGTATCTCCTAGATTATTTTTCTTAACAGTTAGTGTTGTATAAAATATTATACTCCAATAAACAGTTATAATACTGTTGTTGTGTACCCAGTATACTTCAAGAAAAAAAGTTTATTTAATACAAATCACGTGTATTTGCTTACAATGAAACAAGTTTTACATTTTTTAATGCTTTTAATACAATATTTCTAACCTATATAACAGGGGTGGCCAACATGACTATGTACGCGAGCCACATATATTAATGTAATTATATCAAGAGCCAAATTATCTAATCTGTACTTTTATACCACAATAATAATAAAGATAGCTAACATCCGATAAACATATCAAATTACGAAATATGAAATTATAAAATAATAATAAATAATAATAAAAACATTTAAATTTTGGTTTTTATAAATAAGACCGCGAGCCGAATATGTCGATGAAGAGAGCCGCAATTTGGCCACCCCTGTTATATAATATAAATTTGATAAACTATATTAATATAATTTTTTTTTTTATCAATCATGAAATATTATTGCAAATATTGCATTTCTATTTTTTTTTGTAAAATCATATTAGTTTAGTTGTAGAATGGTTAGGTACATAAAAATAAAATAAACCATTCTTTGTGCAATACGTTATCTCAAATATTTATACGATGCTTATTTTATTACGATTTTACTAGTCAATTATTAAAAACAAAACAAAAAGATAAACAAATGGTTTTTCAAATAATTTTATATTTTATTATAATTGCTTTATCATATTATTTATTTTATTAATATTATTATTATTATAGTTAATAAATTACAAACATAGTTCATTCCAATATTAAAGACGTTTAAGGCTACGCTTGTTGGTTGTCAGATTTTATAATAAGTCTATTAAATTTCAGTTAACAAGCCTATAATTTAACGAGTACTAGTAATATAAAATAAATATAGAAAAATACATGTCGAAATTAAATTAATAAAATGCAATGGTAAGATATTTTAAGATGTAAAAATATTCTCCCTTGCTCACTAATTAAAAAGCATAATTTATAATTCTAAACTCGTTTTGTATTAGCAGTCTCTGCGAAGAGATCTTTAAAATAATGCCTAAATGTCACTTTGAATAGATAATGAGTTTTATAAAGCATGTAGAAAATGATAATCAATATGTGGATGCCATAAAAGTTAAAGTGAATTTCTTGTAGCAACTATAATATATTATATTAAATAATTTTAAAATATTTAGAATATTTTCGTGGGATAATTAGTATATAAAATACACTATTACAAAAAAAAAAAAGAAAAAAAGAATGAAAAATAATTTGATTTCTGGTTTTTAAAATGTATTTAATGTCCTCTTGAAATCTCAGTTTTTTGTATAATTAATTCAAAAACATTTATGAAATAACTTAAGTGCTAAAATAGTATAATATATTATATATTTGAAGAAGTAAAAATAGTTTTGAACGCATCATGATTTTTATGAGAACTAATGCTCTCTATTTGGATTTTAAATAAACGCCGACAATAAATGATTTCAACACTAAAATATTTATTTTTTTCAATCGTCTTTATAATTCAAGTGGAACACAATTCATAATACTTTGAGTTGAAATGATGTATAAACGAGAGACATAATAAGCATGAACGTCCTAAGAATCATTTCCAACACAAATAAAATAAAGTAAAAAAATAGTTATATATTTAATTTAAGAACTCACTCCGTCATTGCTATAATACATTTTTACTTGTATTTTTTTTTTTTATTATTGTTTATCTCTATATTATAATTTTTGACACATATAAAACGTTTATTTTGTGTGCGGACGTAAAAAAAATAATATTTATAAATGTTTAGATAACTCATAAACAGTAAGGCGTAATCAAATAGTTAAAACAATTATAAATATTTGTTTACCGCATAATGTTTCTTTTATAATAGTCAACATTCATTATTTCAAAAAATATGAATGATTTTGGATTTTTTTTTTACTTAATTTTAGGTCATTACGAACAAAATTTTTAGAAAAGATAATTTTTAAAATGTATGAATATTTCCATAAACATTTATACGTTTTGAAAATCACCTTTATTTATATTATTTATGGCCAGGTGTATGTATAAGCAGTGTACAAATCCAACATGTTAGTTGCAACTCAGAAGTTTTAGCATTAACAATCTTTCTTCGTAAAATTCTTACATTTTCCCGATGTCATATTTACGATTTTTTTATTATTGCCAATATTATAACATAACTATAGTAAATTATTAAAAATAATTAGTTTATATATCATCATATTATAACAGGTTAAAAATATGAAAGAATCAATCATATTCTATTAAATTTTTCTTTTATTTACTTATCAATAGAATTTTTTAAATTAGAATTGGAAAGGCTAGACATTTATAAACCCACTTTTATCAATAAATAACAAGTATTAACAAATTAAACGCAAGCATATAATAATAAAACAATTAAAACATTAAATATATATTAAAATTTATAATTTCGTTTTTTTACAACTATTTTATATATTTTCCAATTGTTAATACTTTTTTAGCACATATTTTATTATATGCATCAATGTGCAACTGATGGATATACTTTATACTATACGTGTTGACGTAATTCTTACAATGCATTATGTATTGGTTATACGAGATTTAGTATTATGATTGTATATACCTACGTAAGTATATTATTGTGTGTATTAGTGATCGATATTAGGGTAACAATATGTGTACCATAATATACGTTTAATGTGTTTATGACACTATAATATGTTATATTATATGTTTAAGATAAATTGTAATATATTCTATGTAAGAAAAACACCGTCGGAGCCGTTAGAACGCTATTTAATATACGTAGTAAAGTTTTATTTTATCCAGTAATAGCTTAAGTGAATATAATTATAAGTTATAACAAAGTTTTATTTTCTTTTAAATAAAAGCACTTTAAATTCTGATTTTATACGAATATAAGTAATTTGAACTATGCATGCCGTTTTTTTTCTCCACCCATGATACTTGGGGTAAATTTCAACATATACTTGAGTACATGGCAATAATATAGCATAATGTATAGCAACAAGTGTACAGCGAATGAATAATAATGGAACCACCTTGTAACCCGTTTGGATTATTTCCCAGCACGAGTGCACTGAATAATTAATAACAAATGTCCGATCTGATTATTAACGGTCTATATAACGGGTTTAACTTCACAGGTGGTTTTATGTGTTAAACATTTTCTGTATGAATTTTAGGCTATTTTGCGATACACGTAAATTCCCAAATTGTAAATCGACGATTTAATTATTATTTAAGTTATCTCATCATATTCGTGAATTATAAACGTAACTCGCAGATTCTTATATCTGAGTGTGTTAATGTTATGCATAGTTAGAAATTTGTTTAAAACAATATTTACAATTATGTAGGGGACGGACGACAAAACAATTATTCAAACAACTTTGTATCAATAACTAGTAATAAAAAATCTAGAAAAAAATGTGGCCTCATTGCTACTAAATAAAGAGATACAAACTAAAAAAAAATGGATACAATATCATAGTGAAATTGATCGTACACAAATGGGGAATTTTTAAGTCACTAAATAGTTGCTGTAGAGTTTGGTTGTTGGAAGACAAAGACTGTCATCGTGTGACGTTATTCGCGCACAGTAACCTTTTTAATAATTAAATTAATTATTATTATTATATTTTCTTATACAAGAGCATCAAGTTTTCCAATAACTTTAATTGCAGTATATATTTTATAGTCTCCAATAAAAAGTTGCCCGTATAACTAAATCTTTATATTTATATAAGCCATTACCTACAGTATTATATTATTTATTGAATAATATATATATATATATATATATCATACAAGTAGACATAGGTATCTACTACTACAGTATATGTGTGTAGAATATGGACATACACAACGACTATTTATTTAATTTGTTAATGAATTTCAGTTGGTCCATAGGTATTATCAATATCTACGATGTTTATCTAGGGAACGTAGCCTGTACCTACCACCGATTATTCGTAGAATATGTGGTTATTCGCTATCAATTTGCTATGATTTGATATTCATAGAAACTGTACATATTTGTGTTCAGACCTACACGACTCGTGTGAGAGTACTATCGGTTAAAATTAAAAAAAAAAAAAAAAAAAAAAATATGTATTTATTTAAAATGTGTGCATCTCATATAAACACACACGCGTCACGCGACTGCTTAATGATAAACGTGTGACGTGGCAACATGGGCCGTCGTTTTTCGCCACCGTCGAGGCCCATCAAAAACATCTGACTCGTTTAAAATGATTTATAACGATCGTAAATGTCAACACGCAGCCCCGCCCGACGACGCAGCTCGAAGTAGCGGCTAAGGGGCGTTCGCCGCCAACTTTCCGCTCGTTATAAATATTTCATCCCGATTATCTGCTTCCATTGCCGCCGTTTGTATGTTTAACAGGCGATAAACGACGATACTACGAACACATACACAATAATAAAATTATATTATTATAATATTATGTATCCGTTTGTATTCGTCTGTGCGATTATACGAGAACTATCGGTTTTTGAAATCGATAAAAACCAAAACGGGTCTGTAGGTACGCAATGGATAGGTGGCCTATTATTATAATAATCATTACAATTGTTGAGTGCCTTGATACGTTTTATTTATTTTTTTTTTTGGACTTGATGCAATTTTAATGAATTATTAAGTGGGTTAATCTTATTAGAACAATTTTTAATTTAAGTATTATACCTACACGAATATCAGTTCATATTATAATATATTATTAAATGTTTATCGCAATGTATAAACGCAGTTGTAAACCAACAAACTTTTTTAATGGCAGAATAATATAATCTAATATATTATACGACGGCGACGTTAAGATTTGTTTTTTTATTGTGTTTCCTTCAATATATCTCGAACGGTGTAGTTGTGAATCTTTTTTTGTATGCTTTATTGTTAGATACCTTTTATGTATGTGGCCATATCTCATTTTTATGATGACATACTTTTTTGAAATATAACAAGTATACAACAGGTATTATGGATTTTGTTCACTCTCTTTTTATGCATTGTGTTCATATCAATTTTCTCGGTGATACAATAATTACAGTCCATTTTCAAGAATTAGGATAATGACAAAGATCAAAAATAACTCAGACTATGCATTTTTTAATCAATCAAAAAAAAGTTTTAATTGTAATTTTACCATTCAGCAGGCGCGAACACAGGGGTTTTTTGGGTGTTTAAACCCTCTCTGAAATATCAGGAACAACAAATAAACTACCTGACCTACAAATGAATAGTATGATATTTATATTTATGTACATCTTTTCAACCCCTTCCCCACCTCCGAATTTTTTTCCTTCGTTTGCGCCTGCCATTCAGACTATAAAATATACATAATCGACATTCACATACTGAACTTACCATTTTTTGTATTTAAACATTACAGTGTCCAATTAACAATAAATAATAAGTTGTTTTTTTGATTATCCTGAACACACGTAATAACGTAAGATATAATTACTTGAGTTTAACATTTTTTTTTTATACAGATTAGACTTATTATCAATTTACTTAATATCAATTACCTAATTATTATCTTTTGATGTGAATAATCTTTATAATATTATCATCGAAATTATACGTGTTAAACTACCTATAACATTTCATTGTCAGTTAATTAATATATATATATATATATATTAATATTATACGCGTAGGTTAATAAGACCATTATATTATTATAATAATATTATTAGGTAATTATTATACGTGTAGGTTAAATAAGTTAATAAGATCATTATATTACAATAATATTATTAGGTATCGATAATTAAAATTAGCTGTGAACATAAATAACAAATTATTGTTTAAATAAATTTAAAAAATGATCACGTGGCTTAAAAAAATTCATTTCAATATGGTATTCAGTAATAGTTACTTGCACAATTCATTATAATTTATAATAACCAAACAGAATATAGAAAGCGGAAGTTTAAAACTTATATCGCTCCTAATAACAATAGTGGTGAATTAATATTAATTCAATTTTTTTTTTAAACAAAGTTTTTTGAACATCGTATTTTTAGTTAAACAATTAAACATATAATTTCTAAAAGAAATAAATGATAAAATATGACAAACCTTAACCTTTATAGTTTTCAATAATAAATGCACGAGTAAAATTATATAATTCCCAAAACATTTAAATTAAAATTTTAAACAGTTCAATGTATTATACAATTTTCTTTTTATTTAATTAAAAATTTAAATTTATATATAACAATACCTATTTACTTTATTATACATTCATAAACAACCAATATAGTTCTATCTAAGTTATTTTAATTGTCATCTACTTACGTACGATCTTTAATTATAATTCGTTTACAAATTTATTCACTTTTTTTATTAGTAGCTTATTAGTATTTGACCATTAATTTTTATTATATAAAAAAAAATGTTTCATATTTTTATAGACATCGAGCTTATGAAAAATACATTGGTGTCATATGTTTCCATATTATCATAATCCTATGTATTTATATATTTGTATATAATTAACCACAACCCACTTTATACTTTGTACATCTTTTACTCATAATTCTAAATGTTTTAATTTTTATTTTATTTTTTTATTCATATGTACCAACAATATTATGATATGAATAAAAATATAATATAATTTAAATAATGCAAATTTATGTTGCACTAATGGCCACGTTGTCAAAGTGAAATGAAAATAAATAAAATAAGTATACATTGTTAAATTAATAGAATTTTTTATTAAATATACAATGTACATATTTTGGTATTATTGTTAAATATTTAAAGCAATTCTTAAGGATCATTTTACATTGTGATAGGACAATTAAATATCTTGATTATTTAGTATTTTTTATAAAAATTTAAAATTTACTAATGCAGAAATCTATTAAAAATTTAAACAGGATTTTTATTTTATCGAATCCCTTACATTTTCTATTCTATTATATTATAATGGTGTTTGTTATTCTCGAAATGGTCTAACTTGCGTCATGCCCATTGTTATAATAGCATGATTGCCTTGTAAAAGCATTGTACCATTAGAATTCTGTAGAGTTAGTCACCATAAATGGGTGCCACTTAATATTGTTGCTGAGTACGATAATTTATAATATATTATATATATATATATATATATATATATATATATATAAATAAATATATTTTGTTTAACAATGATTTATGTATAATATATATAATATAATACGCAAATCACTTATTTTAAATTATTTGCATACATTTATTGAATTAATTTTATATTATTGTTATATTTTACATTATTTAAATTATACTTGACATTTAATTATATGAATCATATGTGTTTTATTGCTTTGAATTTTAAATAAGTTAATATTATATTATTTATAGATTTAAATTATATCTTGGTGTAATTAAATTTATCGAAATTTATATTTATTGCATTATCAAGACTTACAAAAAAAAAAAATGATTTACTATGTAATAATATAATGATAATTATTTTTTCAACACTAAACTATTCACTACACACATTAGTAATAACTATCATCATCTGAGTTCATTCAATTTATTTTAGAAAAAAATATTTTCTTATAGTTATATACGTTTTTAGACAAGTGTATACAGTATTAATACATTTTAATAACAGTATGTTATTATTGTTAAAATTGAACAAATACCACACAAATTGCTGATTGAGGAACATGTTTTACTTATTTATTTGTCAAAATTACATTTTAAAGCTACATGTTTTGTTCTTTTGTAATATCATTCTGTGTTTCATACTCAAAGAAGTAATTTTAAAATAGAAGTCTTCACCATGACAGATGTACAAACTTTTTCTCTGTAACCATAATTTTAACTTATAATAATATTCAAATATATGTTGTATATGTTCTATTTTACTCTCAAAACTACAATTAATTTAAGTTTAGAATATTCATGTAACCAAGTTACCAAGATAACTTACTGTATTTATTTTTACACTACATAAGATTTAAATGTCGACATTCATAAAATATATGATAACAAACATAAAACGCAGGCACTAATAAGAATATATATTCTTATCTTAAAATGTATAGATATGTAATTGGTGTTGTGTTAATTGTTTTTAATTATTGAATGCCGACTACATTTTTTATTTTATTTATTCTTAGCATAGCATCAAACATATAGATTATTAGCTACATATTATGCATAAATACTTTGGATTTCCTCGATTAAGTTGTAATATCGATATTTGAAAAATGAAATAAATTAGTTGATGTTGTCTTCGATTAGGTGGGCCAAGCGTTTCAAATAAGTCGTCAGATATTCCTAAGTTTTTTATAGATTTTATATGGTTTCGACAGTGCACAATAATAGGTATTTGATTGAAAGAGGTTCTCCGGAGGTTTGGTACAGACACTTTGAATGACTTATACGTGCTCTACTTATAATTAATTCATCTTTTCGATTGAATAAATGTGGTTTAATCCAATATTTGGTGGTATTATTTTATTTCTCTGTGTTCACCGCCATTTAGATCCCCATAAATTGGTACAATAAGTGCTAATATTCCTATGGATGTCAATAAATGAAGAGTATAGGTTCTTATTTCTGACATACAGTTATTTACTGATTTTCGGGCTACTTATCAATTTAAATTGTTTAAACGTTGTACGAGTAATACTGTAAGACATACATTTTGTTTAGTTATTAATAAAAAAATAAATGTTAACACATAATATAACAGAGTATTATACTTCATTTAATATATAAAATAAGGAAATTTCATAAATTAGGAGACTTTTTTCCTCGCCGACCTATCTCCACTTCATTTATTATATTTTTAGATTACATAATATATACCTTATAAAATAAAATAATAATAACCAAAAATATATATAATATATAACTATAAAAAATATAAAAGTTATAATTGATCTGCTTGATTTCACCGTTAAGTCCAGATGACTAGTTATTTATTTGTATTACTAATATTATAATTACTACTTTATATTTAAATTTTTTTAATAATTAAAATAAAGTCGTTTACAACTATATGGGGTGATTCACTAAGCATGATAAAAACAGTCACGCCTCAGTAATGTAGAAATAATGATATTTATTATTTTTACTTATAATTTTCAACTAAGCTGAAATATAAAATATCTTGATTTTATTTTTCAATATTAAAAATAACATACATTTTTACTCATGGTTTGCATAAAAAATAATATATAAAGATCATATTATTATATTTTCTTAGTATATATAAGTATAATGAAGTATAATGTAGTTATATAATATATACATTTTAAATATATTATCTTACTGTTTTCTGTATTTCTTTATAAGTGTCTTATTTATTAGACATTTTTATTAAAACTAAAAAATTATTTTATTTTATAAAAGGTTTTTTTTAATAAAATTAAATAAGACTGTACAACTTTTAATTATTAATTTTATGTTATGAAATAAGGGCAATATAATATTTTATTACACGTGTTTCCTATAATATTAATACATATTTAATAATTAATATCCATTGCTATAGTACTATAATAAGTATTACATCAGCGTGTTTAAACGATCATAATGTTATTATTATTATTATTAATAATTATAAATGATAATACAAGATCCGAAGTATTCTTCAATGACGACACTCGTTTACACGACAGCAATACATCTATATTGCCTATTCGCCACGCCGTTATACGTGATATAGGTATGGCTCTTCACATTTCACAATGATAATATTGTTTACTTTACAATAGTCTGATATTATTCAAAGTTACACAACGATGTCAAAACACGATGTAATTAAAATTATAAAATCAATTGTAATAATAAGACTTGGAGTTAAGTGTTATGATTTAAGTCATTATAATTTGAATAATTATATTTAAGTTATTATAAACAAATCTGTAGTTATAAATTCTATACAATATATTTGATTAATTCATTATTTTCTTTTTACAGGTTAGTTTCAAATGTCACACAATATCAATGAACATAACTTTAAGTTATTGAATAATTACGTAATGTATTACTAATATATGATATAATATTAAAGTAATGATTCGTTTAAATATTTTAAAGTTTAAAATTAGAATTAAAAGTTATAATACTTTATTAAATATTATTCACTCTAAAATACTTATTAAAGCTGACGTACACATACGAATATAATTATATTATGTTAAAAAAAATATCAAACAAAAATTTTAATGAAAAAGAACTCTCAATTAAAAAACATTTGTTTAAAAATTATTTATATCAAATATAATCCAAGACTATAGTTAGTATCTCACCTCTTACATCACATAGAACCACATAATATTCGTTTTAAATATTGTATAATAGATTAATTATTGAACATCAGGAGTTTTATATTTAAATTATGTTATTTCATGTTAAGTTATAATAACATTTGATTTTATATTACATATTTCATATCGTCTAAGAAGTTTGGAATTTTAAAGTATTTAAAATAGCTTTTATAGAATAACATATCAAATAAATTTTGTGAGTTAGATATATTTTTAAGGGTCAGTAAGTTTTGGAGAGAATTTCAAACATTTTGAAAACTTAGTTCATACTTTTTATAATTTACTTAATTTTACGAGATTATCAAGAATCAAAATATTAGTTTTAAGAAATTATGATGGTTCTTTAACCACTTTGTTAATATCTCAAGTTTATTCATTAAAGTTGTATATAACTTTAAAATAATAATTTGTATCTATATTTTTTATGAAATATGTTACATTAATACTAGTATATTTAGTTATGTTAAATTGAAATATCATAAAGCATGTATAAGTATCAAAAAAAAAAAAAAAAAAAGATGTAAATACCTAGATTTATAATAGTTATCTATGTAATATAACATTTAAAAAAGTTTATAACTACACATCAAGTAGTTTAATAACAATCAGGAGTATAATATCTATATTAATACGTATATATGTGTACAAATCATGTAATTGTAATTTAAGCTTTTTTGGTATGAGTATTGGGTATTCTATACATACATAATCGCAAGTAGAGTCTGTAACTTATTATTTAATATTAAATTAATACCTAAACTATATTAATAAATAACAACTAACAATTTTATAGCTAATTTTCGTTTATAATATTATAGCAGTTTGTGATTATATAATATGGTAGATTAATATGGTATGATAAGAATAACTCTCTATCACGGGTACAAATCCTCTATTTCAAGCCACGTGAGTGGATTAATTATGGTGTTAAATGTTTACATAAGTATAAATATCTGAACTTAAAGCTCTTTTAAATATATAAAATAATATTTTATAATTATAATATGATAATAAAATAATATTTCGATTTGTACCGAATATTTTATATAAAGATAATGTGTCACGCAAGTATATTTAATTATCTAAGAAATAATAGAAAAAAGCGATTATTTAAATTTTAATCAAATAATTCAAATAATATTATATAAATAATAGTAATCTTACAGGTTTTATTGTTACTGCATACAATTAATGATTATGTTATTACAGTACCAAATATTATAATTTTATTCATTACTTAAATTATACTAAATTGCGGTACTTGGTAAGTACCTACTACTTACTAGTTATTATGAGACAATCAAATCGAATCTTTTTGGCGTGTATAGTATTTTTGGTTGAATATTACATTATACTATAATACTGCATGTCTACATAGTAGTAAAGTTACAGAAGTATAAAACAAAAATAAAAAATAAATAAAATAAAATTCCTAACGTCTTATTGTTGTACAAAATACATTATGTCTTTATACAAATGAAATGTAATAGAATAGAATAAGCAAAAAGACATAAAAAATGCATGTTATTTTACGTATGCCGTAAATAATTCTAGCAGACATTGTTGATTTCTCGTGTATAAAAATTTGTATAAAAACGTCACCGGGCGAAGTTAACGGCACATGCCTACCTTGTAAAATATGTAACTACCGCGGTATACTTTTCCGGTTTTATTATTTTTCTTCTTCTTAAAAATTTCGTCTTAACATAATGTACGAAAACGGTATTTGAAAAATGTTTCTCTTTATCGTATTGCAGGATTTGGTTAATGTATTCCCATTTCTCTACGTTCTTACTAACCGTTTGTTGTTAGGGTTTCACAGTTCACGGAACTACCGCCGAAGGTTAAAGCAAAATAAAAAAAAACTGTAGTATTTAATAAAAAGTAAATGGAATCATACATCATTTGACAGAAATATGTATGTTATTTATTTATTTTATGTCTGTTGCGAACGTTTTGTACGGCCAGTGGTCATTAGAAATTATTATTACAATAGTAGGTAGGTATGATATATTATTATCATGTTATTAATTGATAAAACGGAATTGTGCTTCACCATTTATTTCGATCCGTCCGCGATCTTCAAAATATTTCAGAATGTCTTGAATGTTTCAAGCGTTGCACAGTGTGTTTTGTGTTTTACTAGAGATAGCGGTTTTTTAGTATAATGTGCGCAGTATTTTTTGTATACTTAAGCCTTTTCACAGATGTTCTTCCGGTCGGACGTGGGCTTTATACGGTACGTCTTACAATTTGTCATTTCCGATACCTTCACCGACACGCAACCGTTGTTGTCTATTTCCCGTAAAATATTCCGGAATGGTGAGTCCCGAGCGGACAAAACGCATCGGTGACGGCGTGTCCCGTGTCGGACGTCCAACGCCGGCGACCGAGGCTTTTACGGCAGATAATTATTAAGTTCCGGTTGACACGAAACACACAGTTGCGTATGGTTTCCCGGTAAAACGTATCAAATACCCGTGGCAAACACGCAACTGTGCCGCCAGCGCCCTGTTGGTGGGGGGTGGCAATAGTGGCTGCGGGTCTCGGAGGTCCGGTCCCGAATAATAGTAATAATAATTGTTTGCGGCTACGCGCGGAGAAGTGGCCAACGTTTTGCCAATAGTAAACCGAGCCTAAGCGCGAATGATTAATGGAATTCAGACGCAGTACAAGTAGGAACCGGAAGGTCGTACCGGATTATGTAAGGTATACATCTGGCTCACCGTGTTGCATGCGCCTACACATACACACACACACACACACACAAACACACACAGTCACCCGTGTAGATATAACGCGTAGTATTAGCGAGAATTCACTTGTGGCCATATAAATGGTACGGCAAAACTAACCTGATATTCGCCTGAAAACCCTGCTAGGATTAGTCACGCTTTTGTATAATTACTTTAGGTTAAGTTATATTTATAAATATATATATGTATATTTATTCGCGTGTTCATTTGTTTTTGGACCTTAAGTATTATCGCCACCGATGCCGACTGCCGTACGCTTAATTTCGCATTGCCAAATCCAGTAGGACGATACGACGCAATAGAGGTCGTTGTAGTTATATACGCACTTATATTTGCCCAGGTATAAATAGGTAGTTTTAAAAAAAAAATTCATATTCATAATATGCGTGCGCACATTCGTAATAATATATAATCCGCTACAAATGTTTAATATTATTTGAGAAGTATTTTTTTTTTCTTTTTTTTTTTAATAGATAATTATTTTAACTATTAACCAAACTTATTGTTTAGGTCATCCATCGAATATTATAAATATCGAAGATGGCAAATTTAATTCATGAAATTAATAAACAATAATTGTATTACCAATCTAAAACAAAATTACTGCTGTGAAATGTACATTTTTATAACAATTTAACTCTAAATAAATCTATACAAAATAATAATATTTTAAGTAATAATGAATGACTTTGTCATTTCTCTCTGATTCCTATTAAAATAATATAGAAAACTGTCGAAACATTTAACAAAATCATTAAATATAAAATAACAATTTCATCAGTTAGGTTACAGAATTATAAAACATATGTATCTAAAAATATCTTGCACAATAATAATACAATACATGGCTGAAAATTATTAGATTAAATAAATACATAGATATTAATTACCTATTAAATTATTAAACTTTCCATCAATCGTCGATCAAAAAAAAAAAATAAAAAATAAAACCACAAATGACTTGAAAATAATATGAACACACTCAATTTATATTGTATTTGTGCGTGCAGGGTCTATCAAACACAATGCAGTAATAAGCATTTTTTGTATTATTGATTTGGCCTGAAAAACATTTACTAGATGTGGTGGGTAGAGAATATGTATTTTACAAATAGTATCATGTGAGATTGTTATTTTGATTCGGAAAATGATTCAATAACGGGTGGTTGAATCTTTGACGAAACGTAAATAAAAACGATTATTATTCAGGTAAAATATGTCTCTCGAGTTTTGGACAAACATAAATTGTATGTAAAGTTACCAATTTTTGCTGATGACTATGAAATTAACAGTAGGAATTTCCATTAGTTTAATAGCATAACTTATCGAAAAATAACACATATACATAAAATATGTTAAGTTTCGTGAAAAATAGTTTGTAGTCAATAGATTGTAAATGTTATGTTGTTTCTTTCATTTTATGTAATATTAAATTATACATTATATTTTGAAAGTACAAATTGGTTTGAAAATTAGTAATAACACATTTCATTATTTAGATACATATGTATTTACATTTTACGGAGATCAATTTGGTCGCCATACTTTTTATATCGCATTAATCGATTAAGAAATTGCCTTCATGGAATGTTCTTGAGATATTATTTTTTCATGCTAAAAATACAATGTATTTGAAACTTAAATTAATTGGATAAACAATCGAAAAATATTAAGTTAAAAGTGCCTAAAGTAAAAAAATAACAAGGCTTTAATTTTAATGATGGTTTCTTGCGAGTACACGAAGAATACGATTTTTATAAATAATGCATAAACAACATATAGAAGGGATGATTCACCAAACATAAGTACTTTAAATTAATACTTTCTCCTTAACACGTTAATCATCTACCCCAGATTTTGCAAAATTTATCAGATACTTTCTTAAACATACTATTTTTTTTTCAGTTATCGTTCAATTGAAAAATATAAAATAACATTATTAAAAACATTTAAATACAATATAACAATCAGTTAGTAAATAATCTTGTTAGGTGGCACTGCTGGGAGCCTTTCTATTCCTATTCAACTGTTATGTAATAAACTTGTTCACCAAACTAACTTATTATACTTTTTTATAGATTAAAAATATATATTTATTTAATAATTAAATAATAAATAAAAATATTTTCATATGATAAAGAGATATTTTAATGAATCATAAATGGTTCCATCCAAAAATATTGTTTTGTAAAGAGTTAAATTTCTTAATGGTTTTAACATAATTTGCAGTTACGCTTGATCCTTCAGCATGTTTATATAAGGTCACTTAATATAATTTACAATCAATACACATAAATATTGAATCATATATCTATACATTATACAACTCCTTTTATCAGAAACTTTCTAATAGTGGACGTTTTATTTCAGTACTTTTCTTTGGAAAAACCTCCAAACAGCGAACTCTCTGAATAACGGATATCTACTTTAATATTAATTTGAAAATAATGATAAAACGTACTTATGTTAATACAATGATAAAATGATGAAATCATTCAAAAATCGAAATTTCTTCATAAAATTTAATTCTATTTATGTATATTGTATAATATGCATTTTTCTTAAAACATTTTTTTTATACAGATTTAAATATTTATTGTTAAAATATTAATATAATTATTATAATATCATTAAAACTTTAAATAACAATATTATAATTTAACTGACCTTAGCGTATATTTTTTTCCTTTTACGTTTTACACATTTATTCTTTATGGATTTTAAGAATGTATCCACTCTAAATAGCGGACAAAAATTCGGCAACCGAGTATAGTATAGGAGACATATAGTTCAACTGTATTTTTATTGATAATAAGTGTACAAAAATTCAAACATTTTTGTAATATAATAAATTAAGTAAAACGTTTCTCATTAAATTTATTCATTGAAATATATCGTAATAAAATAAAATATTCAATGAAGTACATTCAACTTAAATTTAACAAAAAACTTTTTTACCTGCTCATAACTATCATTTATCATATTTTTTAATCTACGCTATGTTTGTATTTCAGAAAATAGTCAGTAGCATACATTATAATTAATAATAACATGTTATTATAATATTATATTATATTATATATTTTACTTTTTAAATTTTTAAATGTATATAATTGCTTTTTGTTTTATATTAAATAACATATATAGGTAATATATTGCAATATATTTTCGAATTTTTATTTTTTTGCAACAGAAATATTATATTATAATGTGTTTTGATTATAAACTTCTATATTATGAATTATACAATACAAGAATAAAACGAAAACTGACGCTTCTCTAAACTAAAAATATCAGTTCAATTTAATGAAATTTCTTTTAAAAAGTCGACTTTAATATGATTTTTGTACAGAAAATATATATTTTTTTTCGCATCACAAATGTCATTTTTTTCACGATTGACTTTGCGTGGACAATTTTGTCTCTAAATAGTTTACGATATCTTTCCAATTCCTTTCTCTCCGATAGTTTAATGGATTCTAATCTTTGACGGAAACACAAAATGTGCATATAACTATCTATCTATCTATGTATAATATATATGTCTATATCTTATACAACCATTGTACAAACGTATCTTCACATGAAACCTTTTATCGACTACTTGGTATAATATGTTCTACCAAGTCGCTATACAATGACGGTACTGGTCTGTATTTTCAAGAGAATATTTTTTCTATGACGTTGATTCTTTTGGCAGGCACCAAAAATCCTTTCATGAAAGTTGACCACCTGCAAGCGTGTGATAAACTTCGTTGAAATTCACTTCCGAGCGTTAAAAGTGATATTTTCTGACTAAATAACAGTTTAATTTTTGTTTTTTAGAAAATCCTGAAATAAATCACGGAATTAAAAATATTGTTACATATATAATATATATATATATATTCAAATTTAAATGCATTTTAAAACTATATGAAATATCCTTTTTGTTAGGGATTAATATTTATGAGGGCTTCTCGTTTTAGCTGTTTTTCAGTGAATATATACTAATATAATTGTAATTTTTTCACGGTCAGTTCTGGGAGAGATTATATATTTTCCAATATTTATTATTAATATAAAAATATGAATACAATACATACGTAATAATGTAATACACTCATGATTCGAAATTTATAATTTATTTATTTATTGTCAAAATATTTAATAAAATCGTATTAATTTAAACTTTAAATGCAATTAAATTATTGATTGTTTTGAATCTTCATAATCAGTTTATTATACATTAAAGTATACAAATAATCCTAATTTTGTTACATTTCTGCATAAAACTAACAAATTTATAACGATTTTATTAATTTAATCAAGGGTAAGAAACACTTCACTGTTTAAGATGGAAATAAATTATGGTTGACTGATTTAAATATTAATTTTAGTTTTGTTTCATAACTTGTACGAGAGGATAAAATTATCATAAAAATGCAATCTGTGTCTTCCATTTTATTTTTAATATACATTGTTATTTCACAGTTGACTATTAAACTAGGTATTAATTATTTATAGAGAAAACAAAGTTAAGTTAAAAAAATTGCGATATTCGTTAAATTACAAACAGCTCTATGATTATGTGATTATGTCACTGGATATGATCTTTCATACATGATTCACCAAACATAAACACCATTTTTTTTTTCAATAATACAATTATACAAAATCTGATTTTTGAAATTTTTAAATAATTTACGTACTTAACACACTATATTTCAAAATTTTTAATATTCTTATTTAATAGTTTGTTATAAATATTTTAAACAGAGTAACCATTTTCTTCATAGATCTTTTAATCAACGCATCATTGGCGTGTTTTTTATTTTTTTTTTGTCTATGAAAATGCATTTTTCGTTTAACGAGTGCTCTAAATGTAACATGATAGAACATAATAATACTATGATCTATATATTATGCTAGTTTTTCTAATTAAAACATTAAAATGTTACGTTTCGTACGTTTTTTTCTGTGGATTTTAGATTTACAAATAATAACTGTTTATTTTTAATGATATGATATTAGTTTTAGGAGATGAATTTATTAAATCAGCATTTCTAAATGCTATAACATAATATAATACAAATATATATATATATATATTATAATATAGGTACAGGTTATTTTAATATACAAAGTTAAACCTAATATGCATGCGTTTACATTCAATCTATGATGAAATTATTTTTGAAAAAAAGTCCAACAACTAATGCGACAGCGATTCCGATATCCAACTAGAATTATGTTTTGACCCATATGGTTTATAATTAAATTAAATGTATACGTTAGCAAAGCATGATCTATTCAAATAAATCTGTTAACCGTAATTGAAAAAACTAAAGAAACACTTAGTTCCAAAACGTTTTTGATTGTCTGATTAAAGTATCAATGTTTTTAATATAATGATAGTTATATCCTTAGTCTAATTTTTCATCGGGCGGTTTTCTATAGATAAATTATATTGACCATATTATGAGCTTTGTCAACTTCACATAGCATTTCTACCCTCGCATTAACCCGAGATAGTCTGTCATATTTTATTCAAAGCAAAAGGATGATCGTTATCTATGGACAATAACATTATGGATTCATGCAGGGGCAGTGTTGAATAAATCGTCAGTCCTCGCGTGACCTCTACATTTCAATATACATAGTAATTTATAGTATACAATGTGTTCATATAGGTTTTATGCATATTGTAACCGAAATGACCAAAAGTTATACAGTGTATACATTTAAACGTATATTTCAGGGTTCTAGAATAATTTCAGTAATAGAAAATTAATAATATAAATACATTATGAATATTTCGATTACGAAGCAATGTTTTTGTCAGAGTACAATAATTATTAACTAAAAACGTTATGTATTAAAAATTCATAAATTATTAAGCAAAATTTAAATAAAAGGTTTCATTGCATTAATAATTAATACAATATTAAGAACGATTCTTATGAATCATAAGAATCGTTCTTAATATTATAATAATAATATCATAAGTTATGATCGTTATTGTTGATAGACAAACAAAAACCTGAATTGGAAAAACTATAATCCCGATTTTGGCTGATTTCTTAAAGTTTATGTACTTATTCGTTCACGGAAAACTTTAAGATAGTTTTGACTCTTAGAGTATCAACATCATTAAAAATTATTAAACACTTTTCAAAATGTTTTAACTTAAATCTAGAATTTTGATGTTAATGACCAAACCAAAGACTGGAAAAGAATACTTTAAATGTTCACAGTAAGTCGTTGAATGTATAATATAAATCCGCAATTCAATGTTTGATTTGAGAAAAAACATCAAGCTAAATTAGTTGTGCTAATTTAATAAAAATACACTAATAAAATATACTTATAAATATACAAAATTAATTTTGTGTTCTACGTAAGTAAGCATTTTCATTTATTTCGACATAGTATTTAACCATTGCTTAATAATATTATATATTATATCGTCTATTTAAAAAAAAATTACTATTTATTTTTTTCTTTGAATACAGTTTATAAATTCTATACACAATAGATTTTTAAAAAACCTTATTAAATAAAAATAAATGGTCTCTATTTTTATAAACTAAGTAAATCGAACAATTAAAAAATAAACGTATAAATTATGTAAAAATAAATTAGTGTTTAAGTTTAAGTAATGAACTAAAACAAAGTCACACGTAAAAATATGACATTTTATTCATACTCTCTAGGTATTAAATAGGAGCGTTTAATATCGCTGTTTTTCTCAGAAATGCGTTGTAATAAAGTCTGAAGACAATTAAATGGAGTAATGCGAATAAAAGAATAATGACAAATGTTTAGCGATTCAGAAAATGAGCAAAATTACATCTCCAAAGATACGATTAACTCACTGCTGTTTCTTTTCTTTTGACCAGGCATTTTTAATTGTATGATATAGTTATAATTATTTAGAAATATCTGAAGAATATAAAGCACCTGGAATTTTAAAGAATACTAACATTAAATTAAAAAGTCCCGCGGTTGAGTTATTAAAAATAAAAAATAATAATAATAAATAATGATACAAATAAAACAGTAATAACGATATCAATTAATTAAAAACTTTTTAAATTCATTAGTTTTTCTCCAAAGCAATGTTTAAAAAAAATTAAAATTAGAATTAATAATCATTATACCATGCAGTTTTCGGGTTGATCTTTTTATTTTTTTCTATAATTAAGGCGAGGAGATAATATTATATATTATAGTGAATTATTGCAAATATACAGCAATTTACATTAGCTTTTTAACGAGAAAGAAAAAGATAAATTCGTTTATTTTATAATTGGACACTAATAAACAAAGTTCGTTGGTTGTGTGCATTTACAATCTAATTAATATTATACTGTTTTTTATCTGTATTATGTTAGTTACGTTATGATTTATTTAGTAAACTTCCAGTTTATTTAAAAGTTACATGTATTGAAAGATTATGTGTATAGTCGATAATAGTATATTAATTGATATATAATATATAAATAATTCAGTATATTTAAATATGCAAGTGACTACAATATGTATTACTGTTTTAGTGTTGTATGTTTTTAGCTATTCGTGAACTAATATAATGATGATATTACTTAAAATAAATATTAATTTAAAAGAAAAAAATTCGAGTTTTTAATACATTTTTAGCATATTTTATACCTAAAATTCGGTTTAGTTTATTCAAAATAAAATATATATTTCTGATAAATGAGAAATACATTTTTTTTTTATTTTAGATAGTATATTATTTTTGTATTTTTGTTGTTACGATTGAATTAAATGATTATATATAATATAATATATAATTAAATCAAATTTTGATCCAATATTAAATTATAAATGATAAGTGAATTCTAATAAAACCTTACAAGTTAGGTTTGGTAATACGGTTATGTTCAAAAAAAAAAAAAAATCATTTTTAAAATATTTTGTCTATTTTTAAGTTAAATGGGGAGTTAAATTGTATGAGTTTTATAAATCGTTATTTTTTTATTGTACATTTTTTGTTTTTATTTCAGGAGACTGAGCATTTTGCTTTAGAATTATCTGTGATAACTCAAAAAAATATTAAACCGTTTTAAAAATCATTGTTCGACATTTTTAGAGATTTAATGAAATCAACATTAAGATTCAATCTTTATATGAACATTAATCCATGTTTTTTAAACTAATGAATTTAAGTTCATCATTGAAATCGTTTTAAAAACAAATATACTTTGTATATAATATCTAAACAGTTATTATAATCATTGTATATCAGAGATTGGATTTTGGGTTAGTTAAAATCCATTTATATACATATAATAGTATATATATATAGTTGATTTATGTACTGACAATAACGGTGTCATAACTATTTTACATGACGAACGCCGTCAGCGGTGAGAATACATGTTAGGTGTTTGGAAATGCAGTTATGCCGTCATTGGAAACATTAATAAAAATCTGAAAAAGGAGAGGAAAGGGGAAAAAAGAAAAACGATATACGGTTGACAGGTAGTAAAATTGACAGCGATCGGAAACTTCAGTCATATACTGTTCCCGTATATTTTCAAGACCTCATATCGTTTTATTAATATAAATATAATGTTGGCCTTACAAAAACATAATTATAAAGTGACAATCAGATAAAAAAAATAACAAATTGGAATTGAGAAGAGTACTCATCAATTAAATTAATCCTCTTGCGAAATAAATTAATTCACACTTTTAGTACACAATTGACGATACCAAATAATATGGAATTGTTATTGATCGTACATATATATAAATTAAATAAGAACTTTAATTATTTTTTATCAAATTAAACAAAATGGAAAATAATTATTTATTTGATAAATAATATTTGTGTCCAAGCCTAAAAGTGTAATTCTTAATAGTTTTAATTAATCGCTAGACAATTTTAAAATAAATTATCTTTGAAATTAAAATGAATGTATTACGTAAGTAATAATTAATAAATATAAATAACCATGACGTCTGTTGCTTTGTACTTATTATTTCATGGTATACACATTATATATAACATATATGTTAAACTTTAAGAACTGTTCATATCGTTAACTATTATTAATTAATAGTGTTTAATATCATATTGTATTATAACTTAATTCAATTTTAAATTATTACTTTAGAACAAATTGAATGGCATGTCAACTACATAATCATTCCTTTTAGGATATAATTTGTACTTCAAAGAGTATTATGAAATCCTTTTCAACAAAGAATATTTTAATATTTTGGGATTCGTACAATTTAAACTATGTACATTTCAAAGATACAATTCTAAGACCTTAAATAAATACCTATAATATAAAATGGTTATAATTGATCGGGATACTATATTAACCTAAGAATCGACTTAAAATGTATCTACAGTTTAACATTCAGATGTGTTTTTAATATAGACATCACAATATAATATCTACTCAAATCATTGTTTAATAATAGTGTGGTTATTAATACAAATGAATCTTATAATTATTTGCATCATCTAAAACTTATTCATTAATTATAATAATGTTACGTGGTAGTAATTATCAAACGTTCTATATCTCTGATACGATGTATCATTAACAAATTAATATCAAACGTGCGGGTAAAACGAGGATTTTGATGTTAAATTAGATAAAACACTCAGTTATACAAAGTACAATTTAACATAATATTAAAATATAATAAGTTTTACTTTATCGATGGTGACCTGGTGGAAGTATATTTAGCAAACTATGATACCTACAAGACTTACTTAGGTAAAAATATTATATTATGTAGATTATCGAAAACATTATTATAACTGATTGTGAAAAGTAATTAAAAATAGCTGTGTAATTGAACTCTGCAATAATAAAAAATGAATATGAGGTGAAACACGTGTCTGAGATATATAGAGTGATTCACCAAGCATACTATGCATTCCCTTTTTTCTCCGATAATGCAGTTATTAAAAAATAATCTGATTTTTAAAACCAATTAATATTTAGTTATTTTGTATTATTTAATGAGTATCCTATGAAAACCAAAACCTTTTTTTTTTAAAAGAGAACCACCCACCTGTTTTTTAAACCATGAATTTTTTGATGGATAATTTTTCTTACGTTTTAAAATATTAAAATCAAAATTCAAATCATTAGTTTGGATTATAAATGTTTCAGGTACCTAGTTGAAAAAAATTAAACATAATGCAAAAATGTAACCATGTAATACTATTTTACTTTGAATTAATACTGAAAAAAACATACATTTTTTATTATGTGAACTGAACCCATGTTTACTCCGATAATAATTGATAATTTCATATATTCACTATGCATTTACTGTATACAATGTACACGTAATAGGCTAGGTAATTTTAAAATAGGCTGGGTAATGGGTAACGCCACGAGGCGAGTAATATCGAGAAAATATTATGTTCTGATAATAATTATTATTTTAACCAAAATATATTTAATGAAAAATAATTATTAGTATTTTCACAACCAATTTGTTATAATAATTATTAATATGCATTATAGAATGTTCTATATTATTAAGTATTAACTACTATAATATGCCAATAATATTATGCATGCCCATATTTACCGTAATGTTATGTGGTTTTCTGCATCCAGCAATGTTCTGAACACATAACACAATAATCGATAATATAATTTTACTATTATTTATTATTAGGTTCGAGTGTCAGTTTAAAACGCGCTATTCCAACTCATAACGTTACAACGGAATGGTATCGCAATTAGACATATATTTTGCATAATTAAAGGCTTTGAAAGCAGTGAAGTAGCGGTAGCGCCTGCTACAAAGGCATTGGATACGCACACACACACACACACACACGAATGCGTATGAAGGATATAATATATAATATATATTATATACACGACAATACAATAAATTGTATTATCTCTAAATTCCACGGTTCACATTAAATCATCAATAAATTATCATCAATTGTGCTATGCTCGATGTGTATCAATTTAGGGTGGCCGTCAATTTTAAATTTTACTAAATGTATCGTACTTATACATATATATTTTAATTTGTTTTTTACATTTGACTTGTCTCAGCTAATCTGGTCTTGTGTGTTTTATACTCTGAGTGGTACAATTGAATTTATAACATTTTTTTTCAAAAATATTATATAACATATTTATTTTCACGTTTGGTAAACCATACTCCACTCTGAACTCTTTCGAGCACAATCATTGAGTTCAACATCTGAATCAGGAGGAGTCAACAACTAGACGTATCTAATCAAAGTACATCGTTTTTTTGGCACTAAAAACTATTCAGTTATGTCTAATG
The DNA here is from genome assembly GCF_020882245.1 of Rhopalosiphum padi. Lineage (NCBI taxonomy): Eukaryota > Metazoa > Arthropoda > Insecta > Hemiptera > Aphididae > Rhopalosiphum > Rhopalosiphum padi. The sequence goes on from NC_083598.1 coordinate 33,725,903, forward strand.
TGTTGGAAAATAAACCATATATCTCCATTTATACAACACTTCAGTATAATATAATGATCATACATGAAATGTTTTGATTTTAACGCCAATCGATATTATTATTATAATTATTATTATTTCTTTCATTTCAAAAACTGATTTTGATCAAATAGGGATGACGTGTTGTAGCTTCTAGGTTTAAGAACACATCAATAATTATAATTGCTTCCTTGATTCTTGCAGTATGTGCCACTTTGAATAATTGCTTACTTAAATAAATTCTACTTAATAGTTCAAAATCATTGATATGTTCATCCGGCTATCAAGAAAATTGCAGGAAAGAGCTTTATTGATATGAAGAACTTTTAAATAAAATCAATAACAATTTACAGATGTAATTAAAAATACAAAATTAAAGATGCGAGTATGATAGAGGATATTAAATTAAATTTACATAATGAAAATGTTTGATGTTTGATACGAACTAATCTTTTCATCTTTTCGAACAGTTAAATACAGTGCAGAAAAACAATAATACTGTACTGAAATAAAGAAAACGTCAAATTAACGTAAAAGCTCAACTGGAAGATGCTATTTCAACGGAATTTTTACCTGAATTAAGGCTTGACAATAAAAAATTCATCGGTAAAATATTTTATGAGTTCTTCGTCCTGATGCTTTTAATAATATCTCTATTTTTCTTGGTTATTTTTCAACAAATTATAATGAATATTTTGATAACAAAATATTATTTCTTTTTATTAATATGACATCAGAAAAATATAATAATATGACATTTTACCTTTCCACGCATGAATCGCATATTAAATGTTTATAATATTATTATAGTACAATAATATTTATTACAATGTAATGCTATTTATCCATCTACACAACGTGGGTACAGAATAATTAATATGATTCATTATCTAAAATGTACGAAAGTTTAAAATAGGTACACTTGGAATAGAATTTAATATGTTTAAAAACCATTATATTATAATAATTTGTTTGTGAATAACTAAAATCTAACTTACAATATTATTTACTAAAAACCAGAATCGTGGAATTGTGAGTTTTACAAATTCAATTAGTATACGTGTATTGTATTATTGTATTATGTGTATATAGTATAATATACCAACTGTCATCATATAAAAAATATATATAAATTATCTCATATCCATAAAGTAAATATCAAACACAATACAATTAATCAATAATAAATATAAGTTTATTATAAAAAAAACTCAAATTTATTTTTATTCAATTTGAAATTAATTTGATATTAACTTATCGATAAGCTATTACATATTTAAAAATAATTATATGGTTATAAATTTGACTTTATTTTATAGCTTTTAATTTTAATAATATCATAAAATTGAAAGCGTTATTTATAACCCCCTTCCCTATAAACGAATTCTGTGTACCCCACTGAATATAATAGTATTGTTTAAAGATTAAAAATTGGTATGTAATCAAATTTATTTTAGTTTTAAATAAATTTAGTGTAAAAGTAAATATAGATAAGACTTATAATCTTAAGATAAATAAAAGGCGAAATGGGATACATAGTTATTAGTGTCAGTATTTAGACTTGCAACACAATTGTGCCTGTTTTACCTTTTTACATGAAAAAAATACGACACAATTAAGCTCTAAAAATAACTTATTTGTAATCCTTTAACCTTTTTACCTGCAAAAACGCAACACAATTATTTATGCTCCATGAAATATAGGTGTTGGTTCTTTGAAAATTGTTCTTACCAATTTTAAAGGCTTAAGATTAACATAAAAATAAAATTGTTAAATTTGTTAAAAATTGTTTCATATTATGACATATTAATAATATAGAACACACAATATTATACTAATTGAAAATACTAATTTTCAAAAAACTACATAATAATATCTATGTACCTACGTATATTTTATATTAAGTCTTGAAAATTGTATTTCATTATTGTCTATAAATTTGTATTAGCTTTCTAATAATAAAAAATAAAAATGTCTTCCTAAAGCAGGTAAAAACTTTTTTTAAATCGTTTTTTCAGTCCAAACATCTATAAACTTTCATAGGTATCATAGAAAAATTCCTACCTACATAATCAGACAAACAGTAATCTATAAATATTAAAACTTTTTTTAATATTTTAATATTTAAATTCAGGAAGCGCATTGGGTTTTTATTAGAAATTTATAAATGACCTACTCAATTTTAAAACATTTAAATAAATTATTCTTTTAACATTAAATTAATAATAATAAAACAGAATCAACTTAATTTTGTATGCCATAAATTTTTATGTATGTTTATCTAAATTATGCCAATAATAAGATGATAAATAAAAAAAAATTATATACCTTATATAAGTTTAATATAGCATTATAGCCTGTAGACACAGTATTTGATATTTATTTTAACCAAATGTATAACCATAAGAACTACAAGTTATATATATATACACAATACAAAAATATGGTAGAATTTATGTTGGAGAGAATAAATTAATTAGAAAAAGAAATCTAAATTCTTCACAGTACTCTCTGTTTTGGATGGGATCACTGAACTACAAAATATATTAGGGACTGTTGTTTTTTTCCTTTAAACATAAAACTATCATCGGGTACCAAAAAACCATTCTGAGTGGTGTTTTAATTTCACTTTTAAAACAAATAATGAAAGTTGTTTTATTTATACGGGTGTACATATTAACAAAAAACTGAAATTATTTGAAAATATTTTTCATGTATAACAAAAATACCACAAAACCTCTAGAAATTAATTGTTAGATGTCCCCTGGAATATAACTACTTGAGTAGAATAAAGTAATGAAGCTAAAAATAAAACCAAAGTAAAACATAATATTTATGGTTATGAAAATAGATAGCAGATGATATTATTCAGAATATTCTGAATAGGTACATACATTGCACTTTCCAAGAATGATAACTTCCACGGGCTCTAACATTTTTCACTATAACGGTAACATTATTTTACATTTTTATTGCATTTTAATATTTATGTGAAAATTGTTTGTCCGTTGTAAACAAATCTGTATGGTTTTAGTGTGAATAAATTTACGACACTAAAACTACCATAAAAAAAAAAAAAAAAAACAATAATAATAAAAAAATTTAGTACATATAATCAAACTGCACGGATTTATCAGAACAAATCAAACACAATAAATACTATAATAATCAAAATAATGTACATCATATTATATAAAAAATAAAATTTTATAATATTTTTATTATGATACGATTTAATTTAAATTTAAAGTTCAGATTATATTGGTAATTTAAAACATACCATAAAATATCGATCGCAAAATATTTTTTGTTCTCGTGTAATATTTTTATCTTGTAATATTCAGTAATCATGTATTGCTTATAATATTTCCGACTGATACAAATATACTGTGACATTTAATTTTTAAATTATTTATTATTTAGTACTAAAGTTGTTATCGCGTAAAAGAATAATATAAAAAATTCATGTTGCTCTTATTATTTTGAATACGCTTCAGTTGTTTAACAAGATGACATTCAAATGGTAGACTCGGATTCAGAGTTCAATAAATCATCCACTATTCTATCATATATTTCATAACTTTTTCTACCATCCATTTCCTTAAACCATTAAACACGAATTGACTGTAATGTTGTAGCAAGTTAGCAAGTACTATGGAACAAATCCTTTTTCAATTCCCATTAATTTTGAGTGAAATTAAAAAATTTTGAAATTGAAAACTTAAGATATCTTTAGACACTTTTATTTTACAATACAAAATACAATATAGTACGCATTATAATATTTATAAGTTTACATAGTAACTTTGTCTTAAAAATATTTCTCTATTAAAATCAATTAAACTAATTGCTTTTAAAATTATTTATTAAGTGCCCACCAACGTAATCTTATATTATTATTAAAATTTCTTTCTTTAGTATCATATATATATATATTTTTTATTAAAATAAAAATGACATCTAATAATAGTAGCAGCAATTAACCATAAATTATTATATTTTTCATGAATATCAAATAAAATTATTTTCTTTACAGCGTCATCTATCTTACATTTAAATATAAATAATAAATAAGTTAAGAAAGCTCATTCTGTAAGTGTGCTCATTTGCCGATTGCTAAAATTATTTTAATACAACACAATAAACTATAGTTACATATAAAATAAAATATATCTCAGTATTAACCTAACCTTTAGTATTATTTATAATCATAAATACGTATCTTAAAAACAGCGGGCAGATACAACATGTATAAAGTGTTCTTAATGTATGTTTTTTACAAATCTAAAACTAAAAGAAATATATAAAACTCGTTTTGTGATTAATTTTTATCAATATTGGTATATAGAATATAGATACTTAATAATGTGTAATAATGTATTAATTATATACATATATATATATATTATATTGATATCAATAACTAAAATATAATATTGCTGTTGGTTCGTTTTTGTTTCAAATTATTATAAAGCAAAATAACAATTAACAATTACATATTATCGTATATATTTGGAAAAAATATTTTTCAATTATTTTAATTAATGAAAGATACACAGTGTTATATAGAATATTAGTGTGTATTTGCATATTTATTAAAGTTCTATTAAATATTCGACAATACAAGCATTAAGTTTGAAATACCTGAATTGGATTTTCTTGAAAACTATATACACGGAACACCGTTGATGTGAATTATAATATGTTAATAATTTAATGTAATAAACAAAAGTATTGACTTTATAATGTGATAGAATTTATTTTGTTTATAAGTGTAACTTTTGACAAAATCCATTTTGTTATTGTTGTTATTAATTTTTAATGGATATAGTCGGTATAATTTAGATACATATGAAATTGTTTTTATACCATTATTATTATATTAATTGAATAAATATCTTGGAATAGGTATACAAACCATGTTTATGGATTAATACGAAACTATTGACTTGTTCTTAGTTTTCGATATAATATGATATTAATAGTGTCTATTTATATATAATATAATACCAATAAAAAATCCTATATAATATTGATTTTTAAGAATATTTGTTTTTTAATTTTTTTTTGCTTGTCATTGCGTTGGCAGACAATTTACTGAAATTCTTCAACTACGAAAGGGGTTTTTGATAAAAAATTTTGTGTTGTTTTTTTTTAATTTAAGGAAATAGATAGGTAAGTTTAGCCTAGATTAGGTTTGGGGTTTCTATGTTTTTTTTTTTTAATAATTGGAAAACCCAAAAAAGCTGTTTTATAATGTGCCAACATTTAATATGACACAAATAAATAACGATTTTAGTTATTTTGTTGAAATTCAAAATAAATGAATTATAAAGATTTAAATTTTTTCCCTATTACGTACACTATTATTATTTTCTATACAAAATAATATTTTTAAAAATAATTAAATAATTATAAAAATTAAAAGCTATTGTATCATGAACCATATATTATACAGTTAGTTAGTGTTGATTGATGAATCAACACTATGTATTACTATATAATCATATAATATTATAATATTTCATAATAATAGTGGAAGCAAGAATTACCTCATACTCATTGATCTACTCATTGATGTAAACATAAAACCTACTTACCTGAGTAAGTAGGTAGGTTACCTCAAAGCAAGTTTTATTATTATTATTATTGATTTCATCAGTTGTAGACTGCAGCACATTTTTTAATTAGTCCTATCTTTTATAGTTTCTTAAACCTTATGATATATAATATATATATATATTATATATTATTAAAATTTAAAGAAAACTTCAAATAACATACTTTTGGTGTCTTTAGTAAGATCTGTTAATATTTCAGCATCACAGGTCAAAGATGATTATTAATAAGGCATAATTCAGGCCCATTTGAATTCATGTGATGATGACTAGTTATTTGTAAAACTTTTAATTACATTTCGAACTTAACTCAAACGATACCGTACTTTTAGGAAGTATTTTATGCTGTAACGACTAGATTGTAGTTTCTACACAATATATCTATATATATATATCAACAGAACGGGTTTAAACAAGAAATACCAAGTCTACAATTGTTAGTGTTATTCATTTATAACAATAGCAATAATAATAATAATATTAATCGACAGACAGGCTTCCTTGTAAAACTAAACAATAACTATCCACAAATATCCCAGTGTTGTATCTATTATACTATTGTTGTTGTCGTATCCGCCGATTTAAACGAACGACTTGATCTCGTGTCACTATAATGATGTGACCTGACTAGTCAACGTTTATAATAGGGATCGAATTTTAAACTATCAGTCGGTATCTTGATTCCCCACGTACACGGATTGCATCACAAAAACTACACAACCAAAACTTTTGACTTGTCTGATGAGGTTTAGTTCAATTTACATATCCTTCAAATTCTGAAAACCGCACGTGCATCATATTTCCCTAATAAATTGTAATGTTTCTAATTGGATTGACAAAAACTTTAATTAATTAACTTACTTTATTTTAAAATATTAGATATTAGATTATCTTTAAGTTATATAATTTTACTAAAATAAAGTAAATAATACGAATACTTATTGTTGTTTTCTTAATATTATTATTTGCATATTACTGGCTTCGACAAAAAGATCATTAACCGAAAGAATTATATTTATTTGATAACAATCTGATTTAAGTATCACAAACGAGGTAGTATCTATAGATAAATGTACTTGTAATATATAAAAGGATAAATAACAGTAAAATAAGTATGCAAAATAGAATATATTAAAATATATATTTAACAGTAGATTAAAGAGATAATAATGATACGTTAAATGATATTTAAAAAGAATAAATAGTTACTAAAAGGCGAGGATGGATTTATTTATAATAAGCAGCTTATTCGCAAAAATATTAAGTTTATTATTATTTCATACTGTAAAAGTTCTATTCAAGGGAGAGACATACTTTGAAAGATGATAGAATGAGACGCCACTATTGGTTAGAGGAATAATGTTACTATCATCAATATTTAAATATTATCATTAATAGATTATAGAATTATAGATAAATGCCATCTCAAAAAAAAAAAAAATCGTCTAGATTCTTAAGTGAAATTGTTAAAAAGAACTTAATGATTTATAGTTATGGTTTATTTAATCGGAGGAAGAATTAGATCGAAACTTCAAGTATAATATAATAAAGTATAGACACCAATGTTAAACTTTTTCAATATTGTAAATATGGTTTTTAAGACAAGGGTATATTGTTATATATACGTTGTATATACTGTAAGATTGCTTATTAAAGAGTTTTAAAGTATAATTATTAATTAATTTATGTCAAGCTCCGAGTATTTCCGACATACGAAACCAAGAATATGGAACACTATCAGAATTATGAGTTTAATTTGTTTATTAAATATTAAATCATGTATATAGAAAACACTCAATATAGTGATAAGTCATTGATGAAATTGTAAAATATTATAGAATCGCAATTACAAGAAAAATAAATAGTTTAACATTTACTAGTAGAGAAATTCCATTTATTTTACATTAGCTAACTTAGGCATTAAGATTATTCCAAAGATCTACAAATCGCTTACTGGTTAAGCCTGCGTGTAAGGTATTACATAATTGACAAAAAAAACTAACGTTGGCCAACTTGACCGAAAACATTTCATTAATGATCAATATAAAAATTAGTGGATAAATATTAAAACCCAGTGAGGCTTATAATAATAATGGTAAAAACTTTTCTATGTGCATTTTAATTTATTTTTACTTATTGGTAATACACTTCCAAATAATCGGCAATCCAGACGAGAAACGGGTCCCTAATAACTAATAATTTAAGTTTTTCAATCGATATTGATAGATTTTATGAAATATTTTTTTGAATACTAAATTCAAATACATGGTTAGGTATAAATACCTAGTAAGATGTTATTTGCGATGATATTAGATTAGTTTGCAATAATCTGTTACATTTATAAGTAGATTAAATTGTCTTGTTGAGTTTCAAGAGAGTTTGATGTTTATGTCAATATATACCTACTCTTGGCATTCGATAATAATATATTATTATTTACTTGACTGTGATGGTTAGGCTCAAGCTCGGCATAAAAGTTGATCATCTTGTCGCAGTCGTTGTCATAACGTTCGCCTGCAAAGTTCGACCTACAAACAGTCTGACTAATAGTGGCAACAACCGCTGGTTAAGTTAGGCTTAGCTAAGACAATCGTTCACATGACAACAATAGATACATGTGTAATAAATGAGCCGTTTGAGTAAAAAAAAAGGGTGTCATAACAAATTAACGATTTGTTATGTGTTATATGTGGCCTATTCAAAATTGGCTGATTATAAACTTGTCTATTCAGTTATACAATATTATAACTGGTCCACAGCATGGCATAGCGGTCTATTATTTTTTAAATTAAACAGTTAATTCTGTGATTCGATAATGCGATTACATTTATTGTAATATTTAAAATCTTTTTCTGGCTTACATAAACATACTATTCTGAATAGGTTTAAATGCAAACGTATATGTACGTCACAATAATCACATTTAAAATTTAATTATAAAAATAGCAAATTATATGTATATAGTTCACAATATCAGCATAACGTTCATGATAGCAGTTCAGACTTAAATGTTTTACTACAGCTATAGACTTATAATAAATAATTTAGTACCAATGCCTCGATCATATTTTACGCTCCAGGTATTTATCTAACTTATCTACAATATTTTAACTTTGAATACATATTGTATTGGTCTAGTGTAAAAACGTGTAACAAAATAAGTACATATTTTTTTCCTCGACACTTGTCTCCCACGCAGTCGTACAATATTTATTTACATAATATTACATAGGTATTTGTGATAAATATTCATAATTATTGTATAATATATTGTGCTCCGCGCCTGATCAAATAACATTGGATAATATTCTATTAAGAATTCCCACGGATCGAGATGTTATAGTAGCTTAATTTATGTGTAAATACATATGTCGGCAAATTTAATATACTTTTTTTTTATCCTTGTAAACACTCTGCGGAGAATTTAATGATTGAAAGTTCTCGTATATAAATTATACATAATAACATAACGTATAGCCTAAATCGCTTGAGTTCGGCGCCAGCAGCCATTATTACGTCGGATGCTTCTCTTTTTTACTTGTACCACCCTTTGCCTTAGTACCACACCACTCACTTACAGCCAAATATTGTGTATACGATAATAATAATACAGTAAAGGCCATTATGAATATAACATTCAACTTACCGATCCATATTCTTCTTGTTCAGCAGTATTATTATACTTGTTTCTGAAAATAATATCACAGCTTTAACGTTTAGACGACAAAATAACAAATTATTTAATTTTACTGTCTATATGAATATGTATTTAAGCATACAAACTCCATATAACTATACGACTGCGATAAATTCCCTTAACAACTATTATAGGTATTAATAGAATTCGATAGAAAATATTAACAAAATAATTACTTGCTGTTTGATTACTATAATTGATTTTTATTTCATTGACGTTAAAATATTCTAAAAATTTATGATTTATAGTAATACATTAATAGCGTATGATGATAATTTATCTACCGTGTTAAATATTTTAAATGCATGACTGAGTTTAATTTGGAGTTCTTTTACTGCGCACAAGATATGTAATTATATAAATACATCTGTTTTTGATAAATTTCAATTTTTAACTATTTTTATCTGCGCATGCGCAAATTTCTTACGTAGGAACCACTATTTTCGATACTAGATTTAACTTACTTTATTTTTTTTAGTTTCTGATAAACTTTGAATTTTACAGTTTTTTGATATATTCAAAATTGAAATTTTTAGGACAGTTTAATATTTTAAATTAGGTAATTCGTAATTATAAGTATTATTATAACAATTTATTTTTATTAAAAATACAAGGTGTATTTATTATTACATAGAATTTATAAAAAAATATCATTGGAATTTATTAATAAATTATACCCGTAAATGCGTGATTAATATAGTTCGTCGAAAAATGCGACAATTACAAAATATCTAATTTAAAACTTTCGACTGTCCTCAAAATATCAATTTTGAAGATATCAAAAAACTGTAAAGATCAAAGTTGCTCAGAAAAAATAAAGAAATCCAAATCCTGTTCAAAAATAGAGGTTCCTATTTAAGACAATTTTATTTTACTGTGCATACGCAGATCAAAATAGTTAAAAATAAGAATTTATCAAAAACAGATATATTAATATAATTATATATATTATATGTCCTGTACGCAGTAAAATAACTTAAAATCAAACTCAAAGTCATGCGTTTGAAATATTTCCTGTTACATTTAAAATTTAACACACAGTATACATTATTATACATATAATATAACTAGGCATTATTTACTTAAATTAACTGTCGAATTTAGAAATTAATATTGCAGGATAAAATTAAGTAATAAAGAAAATTAAAATAAATCAATTATTATTATAATATTATAACTCTCTAGAAACACTAAAATAACCTAAAATATGAATAATATAGGTATTATTTAGTATAATTTCAGTACACTATTTTTTTTCTTTCTGTGACAGCCCGACCCATACAATGTATCGAATTTGTGGTTATCAGCACCGACCTTGAATCTTATGTTAGCACTAGTATTCGAATAAATTGACTTATCGTCAAATTTGAAGTAAAAAATATTATTTGTGTTTGTTAGTTGTGTTTTAATACATTTAAATTCTTTTCACTAGTTATAAGTATATAAAATATTACAATTTAAATGCGTATGTATAGTATATATCACAAAAAAATGAATATCCTAGAAAATATAATATACAAACACAGATAATATTCTTAACTTTATTCTTTATAATAGGTCAATCCATTTTTATATTATAAAAGCTGACAATATAAAGTCAGTTCTATTGGTTCTTTTGAATGAAAATATGTCATATAACATGACAAATAGGGGCAAAATTATTACAAAACAAAAAATGCACTGAAATCTTCTTAAATATTATTTAATAATTGTTTAGTATACAACAAACACATTATAATAAGTACGTCATTATGTACAAAGAATTAACCTAGATTTAACAATCGATATAAACATGTTTATTATTTTATTTTTTTATATTTATAGAAATCTAATGATTATATTATAGTATATACATAAGAATATAATTCGCAAAAATGTTCTGTTATATAATAACTATACATATATATTATATATATATATATATAACATAATTTTTGTATAGCTTTTTTTATAAACATAATAATAGTTATATCCAATTAACTGATTTATTATTAAAAACAATAGTTTTCTTTGATATTTTCCCGGTAGATTTGAGTTATTACATCATATTTGAAACATCAATCCATTTCAAATAAAATTTACTCTCAACTTTGTTATTTTTTATTCTGAGCAATGTGAATAAGCTTAAAATCACAACGATGACGAGTTTTCCTGGAAAATGTTTTTTTTTCACAATTCGATTAGTGCATACAAATCTTTATGTAACATATTATTTCATTGGTAGTATTGACAGGAAAGTGCAATATTTTATAGGACATCATATTATAGTTCAAATAAAAAAAAATTGAAACAACATTAAGGAAAAATAATATAATTAATGGTATATTGGTATATTATTATCTATTACTCATTATTCATAATTCTCAATATGATAAAGTTTATGATTTACTAACAAGTATATTTTTTTATTTTTCACAGGTAAACATTTTTTAAGAAACTATTCAAAAATAATTGTTTTATATCCGGAAAAAATGAGTTAAGTATAACCTACTTCTTTATATTATGTTTAAAATGTATATTTTTAATTGCACAAGGTTAGATTATTATTTTCTAAAGAAATACGAGTATATAACAATACCTAAAAGTGTTCTATTGAATGCGTATGAAAAACTAAATTTATAGTTAATTTTACGAGCGTTAAAAACCAGCAGTTTCTTAAAAATAAAAAGTATTAGTAATAACTGTTAGACAATTTTAGATTTAAATTTATTTCATTCGAAATTCTATCCAATATCTTATTTTCTATTATATATATATATTTTTATCTTTCTATTTAAATTATTAACAATATTAATTACAACAATTTATTTATTATCTATAAATATTCAATGTTGAACTATTAGTCATAAACTGACAGCCTAACTACATACACATATTATTGTTTATTTGCAAATTATATATAATTTAGTTTATATAATTCAATAGGATTATTTTCCTTTTATTCGACGAAGTTTTTAAAACAGGGTCAGATCTCGGTTTATACCCATCTGTTTCACTAACCCTTCTGTGAAGTTTCAATTATAAATATTTATTAACAATAAATTAAGTATTAGTGTGTAGTACAATATTTTTAATTAGTTATACAGTTCATGGAATCGTCACTCCCATTGATCTTTTGAGTTTCGTTTAGATTACACCATACATATTAACTTAATAAATTAGATTTATAAATATGAATAATCAAATTATATTAACAAATACAAAACTACCTAAACATTAAGCGTTCTTATAGAGACGAAATTAAAATCATCAATGAATAGTACTACATCATTAGATACTGAAATACATTTTAATGGGAATACAAAAAAGTAGCAAAATCTTTCAATTTCTTCAAAACTCCAAATCTCCAATATCTTATTGAGTGATTCAAAATGTCCAAAGTTACTGCGTGATCTTATCAATGGCTCTGTGTTCTGCAGATAACACCTCGCGTATTATAAGGGATGTTCTGTTTACGTAGAACTTCAAACTGTAAGAAACCTAACTCAATAATACAATAATAGTTGTAATTTACCTATTAAATCTATGTGTAAATCTAATAATAATATACATAACTACCACTCATTAAATTACACTTCTCCAGTACCCCTAAAAATCACAATTCCATCTCAAACTTATACACAGTGTATGCTTGGTCAATCAACCCATCATACTACTCCTCTCCAAACTTCTAAAATAAGTATAGACATTTCAATACCCTGTTGGATAAGAAAAATAATTATCTTAGTTATAAATAAGTTTTTACTATTTTTATAATTCCTATTTGTTTTTAACATTTTATAAAAGAACTTGAAAACGTAGGCACAATAAAAACGTTGGTTATAAATACATTGTACCCAATATTTAAACTATAATATATGTATATATATATGTACCTACATACCAACAGTATACCTTTATAATTTACTAAAAGTTAACTATTCAGGTAACACAGTCTGCGATAGTATACCTATTATAGCAACATTTCATATTAATATACGTATATAATCGATATAATCTTTATTATTGTCATGATATATTTACAATCTTGTTCTGATATAATTAAATTAAAATATAGTCATCTAACTTTAAGTGTTTTTTATTCTCCCATCATTTTACAATTTCGAATTATATTTTGGATGATTACTATAATTATTAGAGACTAATAAAATTAATAATAATTTTACCACTGATGGCGGTGATACTGGCCTATACTATTTTACGTTTATGCTTCCGAACGGCTCAAAACACGAAATACTCTTGTTATCTGCAACTATGCCAATGATAAAGTCATCTTAGCTATATAATATACATCGACCCAATAATTTCATTGAACAATTTTCAATTAAAATAAAAAGAAAAAGTAATGTCGTAGCCATTTAATTCAATTTTTTTTTTCTTTTATGTTAGCCTTAAACTAAGTGTCACTAATGCATGATTTTTTGCTCACGCTACTTGAATTTTGTTCCCATTTAATTACATATATCATGTAATTTACTTATTATGCACAATATGTATAGATTGTATATTCAATTAAAATTGATTATACTCGTTAAAATAAAACTGTCAATCAAATGTGCTTAGTTTTAAATATCAGCCTTCCAAAATGTCCTATTTAACAATATTATAAACTATAAAGTATGCGGTTTTTAAAGAAACTCTTATTTACGCGTTCCTCAAAATAATGAATTATGATACCATTTATCATATCTACCAGTGATAATTGTGATAAAAACAAAAAACAATAGCAATGGATTTCTAGTTTTTACAAGTCTTTAATAGAAACCCAGCCAAAATATGTATGTATAAAAAACGAAGTATTAATTTTGTTTATTTAAAAAAACTAGTATTACCTACTAGTTTTAACTTGACGTGCTTTCGTTGTATCTAACAATTTTCTGTTTGAAAAAAGTATTTTTTTTTTTTAAACTATTACTCTATTGGATTGAATATTCTTCTAAGATATTTTAAGTAAACAATGAAAATTTAAAAATTTCACGAAATGATATGTAACCATTTATGATTATTACTATAGTTTATATTTTAATCGAGGAAACTTATAATTTAACCTTTAATTTTCTTGCATCATTGCATCGTTCTTGATTCGATCAATATGCGTTATATAGTGTAAAGACATATCATCATTTTAATTTTATTTATATTTTATATTTTTTTAAGTCTGTAAGATAATATATTATAATTTAATATAATTTATAAATTAACTCAATGCGATAACTTTTCAGTTTAGTGAACTATTCACCAAGTTAGAATATACGTTTTACGAATTGCGCATACCAAAAAATAATAATTTACTAAAGTCGACGGCTAGATTAAATGAATATTTGGGATTTTGCACCGGTACTTAGAACTTTATTATCAGTTACCGCAAATTATAAACGTTTTGCTAATCGATAAAAGAGTGCCTGGGTATACGGTTTAAAGTATCCCATCGTAAAATCTGTGAATAGCAGTAATAATTCAGGAAACTGTATAATGTTTGTATAAGATGGGCTAACGCACGATTTAACTACAATTAAACATAAAAAAAACACATTTGGAGATTAATAGATCCTAAATAATTTTAGTTTCGTAATTGTAAATCATGGCCCTGAATGTTTTTGTACGTTTTCTGCTTATTCAATATATAATCAATTGATTTAATTTTTGAGTATTCTTTAAAATATAGAATATATTGTAAGTTTAAACTTCTGGTTTTTATTAATATTATCTTACCATCTTCAAATTTTTTAAGACTAAAAAAATATGCAGTAACCATAAAATAAATCCAAAATATTACTATATAAATATATTATAATCTCATATTATAATCAATATTATCGCACTTGATGGTCGTCATCAATATTATTCAATTTAAGCATCATCCATACTTATCATTTATCTATATTGTAATGGTCTGTAATCGATGTTTAAATTAAATTACAAACATTTAAATAAGTAAAAACCATTTTAATAATGTTAAATTATAAAGTTGAGATTATATCCATAAAAAATATGTTTTAAATCATTTTTCTCATCTGACAGGTATTATTTTTTTTTTCAAATGAAAATTGTATATTACATTTGGATGAATTTTGTTTAGCTTCTGTATTCAATTTAGAAAACGAATATAGCGAAAATAATGAAAAACTAGATAAGACCCTTTCCGAATAAAACTTGTTCCAAATTGGAAGCTATAAAGATTTCTATAAGTTTAGAAGAAATAATATTCTCATGGGAATCTCAAAAATAGAGGTTAAGAAGGTGAAGACCCAAACTATTCGTATTATTGGAAACTATCCAAATGATTCGATTGAGATTTCGGGTACAAATATAAATAGATTTTATGTAAAAAATCGAAACTTGCATATTTTAAATTTTAAAAGTTTATGAAAATGTAAAATGAAACATATGCCTAACCTACGTGTTACTTTTTTGTATACGTATGGTTCTGTGTGTGTAACTGGAGCAAGTGTAGCATCAAAAGTCATACCACATTTAAAACTAAAATAATCATTTAAAAAAAAAATTAAAATATTTAATTGAATAATGTACGTAAACTATAAAAATATACAAATAGTAGTAAAAATAATAAATATTTTAAGTACAAGTAACATAAACTTTATTTTTAGTAAGCAGTGTAGTATGGAATACATACTCGTCAAATTTTAATCTTTAACTTTATATGATATTGTATAACAAAAAATGTTTAAAAATGTGTATATAAAAATAACATAATATAATAAATATAATATTTTACACAGGAACATCACACATATATTATGAGTTAGGTTTTATTTTAATTAAACACAACAGTGGTTTTACAAGAAAAATAATTCATTAACTAATATTTCGACAAAATGAAATTACGTTATCGATATCAATTATAATATGTATTGATATCCCAATCATAAATTTCTTAAAATTATGTGTTCAAGTGATTAGTATAATAAACGATTCTGTGTCTTTGCTGTGTAGATAACATACTTTATTACGCGTTATATCTTGCGCTTTTGGGCTTTGGATAGAAAGGATTAAATAATAATTATCAGGCATAATGCCATGTAGGTATGTCAGTTACGTATAATCCAATATCTTCTATATTCCATTTAATTTAAATCGTGAGCATAATAATATATATGATGACGATATTGCGTTACGATGATCATTAATAAGGATCGGTTGCAAATAACACCAGTGTGAATAGATTTATGCGTTTAGTGTGTGTGTGTGTGTGTGTGTGTGTGCGCGTGCGCGCGCGGACGCAGAAAGGAAGACAAACGGCGAGGTTGTACAAGACTTCTTATTCATAAGATCTCAGTACGAGTCCGTGCACGTGGTGAAGGGAGGTTCAACCCACCCCGGACACCCATTACCTTTTTTTTTATATCTAGGTCATTAATATCTATTGTTTTTATAGAATTAAAAGGAAGTTTACATCTGTAAGACTCCTAATGTATAGTATAATATGTTTAAATACTACAATTAATAAACATTTTTCATATTATACTAAAAAAATTAATAAAAACGTAATATTTTTTTCATAACCACCTTCTTGAATATATCCTGCACATAGACCTGACATAGTACCATTGATTTTTTTACGACGGTAATGCAACTACACACACACACACACACATATATATATATATATGTGTGTGTGTGTGTGTGTGTGTGTGTGTGTGTTTGTGTGTGTGTGTGTGTGTGTGTGTGTGTAGGGAAGTTCACCAAGGAAGTTGAACACTATTTATGCTTTTAATAATAAGTCTATTTAAATTCTGATTTTTGTACTTTTTAAATATATTTTAAGATCACATATTTAAACTTATAAAGTCTTTTGCTACTTAAAAAGTATTCTGTATAACGATTCAGATGTCCATTTTGCAAACGAGAATCGAAAATCACTTATTACTTTATTAGTAATAATTTTAGTTAAAAAAGTTAAAGACATAATTCAAAATTTAAATCAATAATTTCTCAGTTATTAAAATTCAAATGTTTATGCTAAGGATAATATTCCTTAAAAATGGTTTTAAAATAATACAAAATAAATACATATAGTATGTATTAATTATATTTAGACAATCTTTCAAATTTTATATATATTTTATAACTAAAATCACTATGATCTCTTTATTCACTAAATTCATTTTTATGAACCTATTAGTACACAAATTTAAATAACTCAAAACTATACCTCGATATTTTGAGAAAAATTACTCGCTTAATAATGTGTATTAGAAAAGGGAGGTTTTCATTTAAAAATCAGAGGTTTAAATCTCCATAGAATTCTCCTTAAGTAGTTCAATAATTTAAAGAATTTAAAAATGTGGTGTTATTATTTAGTATAATTGAAAATTCTGAAAATCAGATTTTAAATGACTGCATTATTGAAGAAAAAACAGGAAGCGTGCATGCTTATAATGAATATAAATATTTATATCATATGGTGTACACCCATTCGATTGTGTTGTGCATGGTAGCCTGTTGTTTATTATGGCGGCCGTGACGACGGAGCCACGGGATCTTCTGGGTTTTCATATAAAAATAAATCCCTGCCGCGATTTGTAACAATATGGCATGAAATATATATATCTACGCTCCTGTCGGAAAGCTTTTTGCCAAAATGCCAATATGAAAAACTACTCTTCGCCGCCCAGCAAATGGAAATTTAGTCTTCTGTAAAGTCACAGGTGTAGACATTTTTTTTTTTTTTTAATATTGATTCTGTTTAAACAACAGTGCTGCAGGTAACCGTCGGAAATTATTTTTTATTATTTTGACACCGGATTAATCATATGCCACGTGTGATATTTATATAATATAATTATATTTTACGAGTACGCGAATTCAACAAAATAAAAATCGAATTCAATTGGCTGTCGTTTTGTTGTCTCTTAGTTGTACGAGTATAACCTAATAATCTATTTCTAGCTATTGTACGCTGTGAAGAAAATCACCGAACGTTGTTTCCATGGCAACACAATTATTCTTCGATAAGATGTATAGGGCAGATTACCCGTAACATCATTATTACATAGTGGTTAAATAATGAATATACAACATAATTCAATAATGTTTCTTTAACTTCTCAGACATAAATCAGTGCATTGCAATCATTTTAATATGCATGTTTCATTATTAACTGTCATAATACATAAGCAAATTCTGATCTTAAGTAATTAAAAGGCCATGTTCATAGTGTAAAGTTTATAATCAATTCCGTGTTTTTATTTAAAATTATATTTTAAATATGAATGAATATTAACTTTTAAATATGAATCATCTAAAGACATGATAGTGAAGATATTATGATATTATGAAAGTAGGGCGATTAGCGTGCACTTGTATCCATCAGTTCCTGACGGATTGATTAAGGAAATTCGAGACCACAGAGTTTGCCAATGACATTCTTTTGATTGATGAGCATTCTGTGAAATTTTTCACAGGCTACAATGATACGACAATTAACGGGACAACAATGAGTAAGCCAAGTTATTAGGTATAATATGTAACTTAAAATTGAAACATCTAATATATATATATATAACGTTTATGCTGTCAAAATAATTCAAATGTAATATACATTATTTTAAAATCATTTGGAATATTTAATATTCATATTACATATAGATACTCCTATAATTTATACATTAATAGTATTTATATATTATATTGATTTATTTCAAAATAAAAATATTTAAATGATGAAAGTTTATTTCTCCATTTTTTGTAATCAAATAACAATATACTATGATAGATGTATATAATTTATTTATGTGGTATTATGTAGCTAACGATTTATTAAACTTGGTAGGAGTACCACTAAGTAATGACTTATTCTTGAGTTATATTTCTTGCGTTTTTAAAAATATATCGTATCATACTTTTACAAATTTTATTTTTTTCCACCTATGCTTATATTTTATTTCACATGTCTGTAGACATTTTTCACGACATCTCAAATACCTTTATAAATACAAAATGTATATTTTTGTTTTTGAAACTTTCGATGTTAAATATATATATAAACATATACTTGATGATTCTTTTAACAGTAATCTTAGCAAGTATCAACGTTTTTTAAAACAATTTTGTTATTTATTTTTAAGTTATGACATTATACAGAATAATATATTTTCAATTTTTTTAGAATAATTTTTAATTTCCAGAATACAATATTCTACTGAGAATATTGTTTTATATAAAAATCCAATTTTGAACGAATATTTTAATATTACAATAATTATAAGTATTTAGAGATTAAGTTTAGCAGAGCGAAGAAATACCACCTGTACCCCGCAAAATGTTTTTTCACACTCGTCCAACATTAAATTTAAATACGTACCTACTAATAACTAATTAACTATTCAATTAATTTAATATTTGATTTTGCATATACTTTATTTATATCTAAATATGAAACTAAAAATATATGTATTGTTTCAAAATTTAAAAACAAAACTTAAAAATTATATATACTTATAAATATAATATATATACATAGTATAGTACACTAATATCAGTGTTAGAAACATTATTATTTGAATGATTATATTTGAGGATTGCAATGATTTTGTTCCCGGCCTTTGAATAAAATACCTTTTCTGATGTCCAGAAAAAGTTATATATCACAACGAGCCTCCATATTTATTTAAACGCGCGAGAGACCTAACCTCGGGGGTAAGTATCTGGTATGAATACACGTACATTGTACATACAGTACGACTGAGTGTAATATGCATACGACCTACCGGCTAATAATATATTATACATTTGAACACGCGTGCTGTATCGAACGACTGTTGTGCGTACGCTGTTATTTATCTATCAAGGCTCGTATAAATTATTACGTAATATCGAGTGCGTATATCGGATGGATGTCCGCTGGTGTACGTGCGCGGTTCACGTCAAATACCAGGTAAATCGGTTGGTAGGTCGGCAGTCGTGGGCGGCGGCGGAGGGGTATATATAGGCACACCCGCACACCATTAATAATATTAGCGGTGGTGGCGGGCCGCAGCGCGTGCTAAATCCCTTAAATTCGGCAACTGTATTAAATTTAAATTGTATTATATCGTATACATCGGCCGGGTGGTAACTTCGCTCAGTGATACGCGGTATAGTGGCGTGCAAGTCTCCGTACGCCGCTGCCGCCGCCGCCGCTGATTTACAACCGCGTCGGTAACGTCGCATAAATTACGATATACGTTATGAGTTTGGAGTATAGTGAACGGGTATGAGGGCGAAGCGACCACTTCCGTTGTGGTGTTAATTTTCCAAAGGCGCAACGGCGGCCGCATACGGTTTGGAAACGGTCCAAGTGCATCTTCTCGAAGTCCCGCATACGCCGCGTGAAACCCAATCACTTTGTCGATCCCGGCGAAATACGTCTGCTTTCGGCGATGAGAGAGAATCTGTTTTTGAGAGTAAAGGTGGTTTGGTCGGGTGGTGGCGAGTGGATATACGGTTGGCTGTTGAGCATCTTCCACGTCGTCTCTTCGGGATTTTTCGACATTTACTACATTTGACGGTTTTGGCGTCCATATATATATATATATATATATATATTACATATAATGGGTAGTTAATGTATAATGATAATACGCATACTAAACATTTATTTGCATGTTTTCAATCGTTTTATAAAATAATAATACGAACACCAGATGTGATCTGTTCAGACGTTTATAATATTTAAATACGAGTAATTATAGAAGTGGTTCGTTATCTCCTGAAAAAATTAACACACTTGTCGAATTAACTTCATCGTAATAATTTCAAACCTAACGAGTCCTTGATCATAGTTGTAAATTATGAACACTGATTTACTACTTTACATTGAACACTACAGTGGTCAGCATCGCCCAATAGCTCAATATGATTAAAATATACGATAATCAATATGATTGTAGAAGTCTTTATTTCGAATACAATTTAGTCAATTATAATAGATATCTGACCTATACGTACAAAAAGCTATAAAGAAATAATAATAATAATAATAGCTTAAGCTATTCCATCAAAACACTAGACTACAATAAATTAATAAAAGTAAAAACTATTTTGAAACTCGTTATTGTAGATAAACTCAAATCCTTTTCTTTCGATCACTCTACAAGCACCCAAAATTCATCTCATGCTATCAACCTATTGTATTATAATCTACTAAGTACCATACAAAATATACATTTTAGTCGTTTTACTCTCTTCAATAACTTAAATCCCTGGCGGTATTTCCTTATCACTATACGTGTGTCATATTATGTAATTTTCTGTCCTGCAGCGTTCAAAACACGATTCGTTATAAATAATACAATTTTATCTCAATATACTTCATAGCGAGGTTCGGTGGTTGTTTTATTCTCTCTCTTCTCAATTTACCATAATTATCAATTGATTATCATAAATTATATTACAATGTATATTTTACCGTGTTGTAATATTATAGGTATATATACTATATATTTTGTAACTTTCTTTAAATGCTCGTGACATGTTTTATTTGAACGAAACGATATATTATATAATAATATGTAAATAAAAACAAGAACAAAAAAGAAATGTTCACACGTAAAGCAGACTTAGTAGCAATCTTGCAGTTTATTATCCATATCCGTGACAGCTGCAACAGTATTCCTCATAGTCTGCTACGGATGTATAATGTGTGTGTGTGGGAGGACGCATATTGCTGTCTTGTTTAGCGTATAACGCTTATTGCGCTGAATTATGAGTTTCAAATGGGTCGGGGTAAGCGATCCGTGGCGAATAAAAAACCCTTTTTGTTTGTACGTGACATGAAGTGCACGGAATCGCGAGATAGGAGGAGCGCTTAACAGTAGGCCGCCTATGTGGGTCAGTTTTCCAGATATAGAAAAAAATTAGGGAAAATTAAATACAGATATAGAGATAAATTATTATTTAACATTTTAAAGATACATTTCCATCAACTCGATTTTTTAATTTTAATTACCTATTCTGGTTTTTTTTTACAACTAAATTACAACTAAACCAAAGAAAAAAAATCCCAAAAACTTTAAATATAATTTGCATAGTGGCTATAAGAATATATACTCATAAACTTATTTCAGAAATTGTTTATTCACTTTCTAATTTGGAATATATTAATGGCAAAACTAATGATTAGCAATAATTTATTGACCACCAAACATTTACTCTTTAATTTAAGGATAAATAACAAAAAAGGTCCCATTTACCCTAATATTCAAATAGTGTAATGATGGAAAATGTTCTATTATTGTATACAGTACTGATCTGTTTTAACCCTACCTTGATTCGTAAAAATTGTTTACCATATATTTTACAAACTAATATTATACATTTTTCTACTACTAAAAAATAATTTGTTGCAAAACATGTCTTAAGGTGCAGAGATTCTTAAATTTGCACTCCAAAAATACAACAATAGTAAAGAATATTAAGTACAGCCACGCATCCTTTCCACAAAAAAAAAAAAGTGATGTTAATTAAAAAAGTTCAAACTATTCCGAGAACCTTTAAATAGACTACCGATTAAGAACCGTCGTGATAATTATTAATAAGTATTTTATTTTTTAACGTATTTGTAAATTCTGTTCTGTGAATATTCTAAATACATTAAATTCTATTGATTTCAAAAGATGTATACAACACATGAATGATAAACCTATTTTGCATTCAATCGTATAGTTAATATTATACCGTATTATTATTTTTATTTTTATTACCTAACGTTATATTTTTCCACAAATGTACTCTGGTTATCTTTATAAAAAAACTTTTAAAACTACTGTAAGTAATTATTATCTCAGTTAATTGGTATAAAGTGTTTAAAATAAAATTAAACTTTTTATATCTAAAGTGTAATAATTTTCACCGAATCTTGTGAATATTTAACTAAATAATTGTATGCAGCACGCCAACGCGGAAATGTAATATTATACGTTGCACCGTGTTACGCAAAGTATAAATATTACAACCTTGAACAGGGTTCGCTTTTTTATAACAGTCCATAATGTATATACATTATCCCTAATCAGATTATTTTCACGAAATACATTGGTCGAGCACGTTTTTCCACTCATCTTATGGATTTAGTACTGAAAATACGCTTGATAGTTTTGTGCGGGTTTTATAACAATATATTTCATTTAATAACCTTTACGAACAATTTGAAAATCCATTCTATATTTCCAATATATATATATAAATTCGTGTATGATAAGATAACAGTCCGCAAACCAGCGAGGTGAAGGATAACAGGATAAGCTAGTTCAAATAATTGCGATTACGCGCACAGATAGCTAACAACACGAGTAGTATCATTATATACTCGTACTGAAAATCGTGCTCTGCGGGGAACACGCCAGCTACGTCTTTATTCTAAAAATAATAAGCCCGAACTGAATAAATGTCCTGGCTGCACCATAAACATAATCGTAACGAAATTTCCGTTGAAAAAAAATTAATAATCCTAAACACACTAGTAAAATAACGGATTTAATCACGGGCAAATGGGTTGCGTGTGATTCTGATATAACTATATTATGACCTACCACATTTTAAACGGGTTAATGCATAATCCCCGTAACATAAACTAATATAATATATATTAAATACGCATGAATACATTATATACGCGAGTAAATTATACACTTATACATCAGCCTGCAAAATGATATTTTTGTTTGCAAACCGATTTAATTACCAACGAGGAAACCGTGTTATAGGACACTCGTTTGTCATCGAGCTTTCAAACGGTACAATAAAACCGAAATCTAGTTGAAAGTATTTTAAAGTACGGTGGATTTTTTTTCAGATGGTAGTATAGATAAAATCGTTTATTCGTTTATTCCTTTTCTATCTCCAACAGTTAATCAACACATGGATTTTACTGACTTCGTGGAATGCATTGCATAATAAATACATTTTTATTTAATATAATATATTTGTGATAAATAAATTAAGACAAATGAGAAAACAAAATGTAATTCTCATAAACCGTAATTATTTTTAGTTATCGATGGATTTTTTTTTTTTAATAAATTGTGCTCTCAAATCAATATTATTGTCAAATGGAAACTAAAAGACTATCTCAACGTTGCCAACACAAAATACATTTTAATGCATAGTTCTAGAATATTTTTTTTATTTATTTATCTTTAGAAGCATTTAAAATTAAGAGTAAGGTTGAAAAAACGGCTCAGATAACAATTAGGCTAAACCAAAAAAAAAAAAAAAACTTACCGGAATTTCTTTGTCCTTTTATGTTTTACGTATCAGACAAAAGCTTTGTCAGAAACAAAGATTACATAGAGATCCGTGCAATTCGAGGCCATTATCCTTGGCGATATAATTTTTTCTCTTTGCCTTTTCTCTTAAGAAATAAAAAAAAATCCATCCTGTTAGTTACCCGCATTAATATTTAGATACTCAAAACAAAATAAAACAAAAAAATCCCTCTAAAATCAACATATTATTTCATAATTTAGTTCATTGAATCATAGATGCATATGGATTGATGATTATAAAATCGCATTCTTGAGTTGGTCAGTATAAAACTGCCAAATAATATAATATTTTTCGTTTATATACTTGATAAGATGAATTAATTAAACATTTGCTTATTGAATAATTTGTAAAATTTAGTTTTTAGTTTTAACTATTTCCGTAACTTTTAAACAATAAATGTAAGTATCTATAATTATAATTAACTAAACTATTACTCGTAAAATATAGACAATCAAATCAAACATATTTTTATAAATTTCAAAATTTGGTATACAATTTCATTATATTTATAAAACCTGATAAATTAAATTTATTAAATTTGTATTTTCATTCGCATTAGAAAACTATTAATCGAATTATATAAATATGTAGTTATTTAAAATATAAATTATCTTTATCTCGTTATAAATTAAAGACATGTGTCTATCATCCACATTTATTTATACATTTTTGAGTAACGTATAGTTTTAAAATAATTTACAATATATATATTTTTTAATCCCTTTTTATTAAAATGTATATTTATTTTAACCAACAATCATCGTCTTTTAAAATTCAATATAATGTTTATGTTTAAAAAATTAATATCTGAATTAAATTTATAAAGTTCAATCAAACTTTAAAAAACTGTAACATAATGGATCCTTAGTTTATGTGATTTTTTCTATACTTTTAAAGAACTAGCATTAATTCAATTTGAATATACAGATCAAATATAAACTGTATAGTTTGTTAATTAAATTTAGTACCTACTACGACTTGTGACATGCTTCGCTGAGTAATAATATCCAATTTTTATTATAGAGTTTACAAACACGATTAAATATTTTTATAAATTAATTGTAATTATAAAGGTAAAACTGTAAAAGTAGAGTTAAAAGGTTATTTACTCATTGGATAAATAAATGCAAAATAAAAGTTTGGTTAAAAAAAATAATCCTCTAAAATAATTAATACAAATTCGTAAAAATAAAAATCCTAAAAAAAGTCATTTTAATTCATTCGACTGTGATATTTAAGTATATATTTTAAGAAACTGGGATTCAATTTTCCATCTCTTATTCTCTTGATATAATAATAGTTTATGATAAACTACATTTTTCATGATATTACTACAATTCAGGAGCAACAAAAAAAGTAATTATTATTATAATATTAAGGTACCTCAAAAAGTTATTATTTTCAATTAGATTTGTTCTGCTGTCAAAGTTTTCATTAAAAACAATGCGGTTAGTTTTAAAATTACAATATTTAAATAAATTGGCAGTCAACCAGTTTTCATTAACGTAAATCCAAAATAATGATTATAATAATTTCGAATGATATTTTTTTTTAACAAAAATATGTACTTGTAAAGCAATGTTGTTTTTATTTATTTTTTTTTTTTATCATTGTCCAATACAACAATAACAATTAACTTGAAATGTCTATTCTGCTTTAAAGTTGTATTCACGAGCAGTCGATAGAGCAGACACTATTACTGTTTTCGTATTTCGGAGTTTTCTTTGTCAATTCCTATCTCAAGTAAAAACATATTATCATACAATAATTTTATATTTTACATGATAAAATTATGCAGAGTAATTCACCAAAAATTCTCACCCTCTTTATCTTCAGTAATTAAGTTATTCAGAATTTGAGTTTTGGAAATTCCAAGTACGAGTATACCTACTTTTTTTTACTAATGATTAAGAGTATCATATAGTGATACCAAAATTCTATTTTCCCAATAAAAATAACCCACTTTCTCTATACTGTAAATTATTTAGAAATAATTTTTTAGAAAATATTAACGAGTATTTATTGAGTTATTTAATTTAGGGTACTATAATATTTCCACGATAGTGAGATGAATAAGATATTATGAGGTTATGGTAATTTGAAATTTTAAGTGATTAATATTAATCCACCAACATATATAGTTTGTAAAATAGTCAAAAACTTGGACTTATATATATAAGTAGTATAATAAATACAAGGGTTATTATATAAAACATTTATTCTACGTATAATTGTGTAAAACCATTTTAAGAACTATCATCCTTAGTAAAAACATTTTAATAACTTAAAAATTATTCGTTTAAATTTAGAATTAGGTACATCAAACTTTTTAAAAAAGTTATCTGCTAAATAATTTACAGTAAAAACCACTTTTTTTATTGTATATTATTTAAACCCTCGTCTTCATTTAAAAAACAAAAGTTTCTATCGCTATAGGGCACTCTTTAAGTAGTCCAACAAATTTCAAGATTTTTCAAGAATGCCATCTGCAAGTATATTTAAAAATTCTAAAAATCAGAATTTGAATAAATTAACTATCGAAAAATAAAAGAGGGCTGGGCATGCTCGGTGAACCGTCGTATTGAATAAGGCACTGCAGACATGGAAAAGTACCTATACAAACACCGGTGCATGAGTAAAGTTATTGCACACGGTGCGTACTGCACTATATCTATCTAATAATTTATAATAATATTTTAAGCGCTGTACATGTAATTTTATCCGTTAGCGAGTTTTCATATATTATTGTTTGTGTTGATAACTGCATTTAACGGTCTTGCGTACATTAGCATTACAAGTGCATTTCATTCACTATGCAAACCGTCCGTTATTCCCGGCGATTATATTATCTGCATAGTAACAACAACAGACAAACAAAATATAAATCTAACGACATGCATATATATATAATTCTAAAACAAACATCATTCGCTCCAGACATTATCAGTACGAGTTACGGTGCAACAGTGTTCGACATGATAATTTGTTTTACCTCGTTATATTTAAATAAATCGTCTGCCGTAACTCCTGCACGGTGGTAAATCATTTATAAGATATATGTTTTTTTATTCTTTAATGGACCGAAGTATATAGCAATACACGAATATGGAAAAATGTAGAGACTATTATGTCTTAAGACAATTCATCTTTTCGCTAGTTTTTCAATATTCCGAATATTTTATTTGTATAGAGTGATTACTTATAGAATATGGTATTTCGAAATACATATCAAAATATAACTGTCTGCGCGTATATATATATAATACTCTGAAATTAATTTATTGATAAATATACTGTCAATTCACAACCAATATATTTTGGAAAGAATTTATATTATATTATATTTATCAAAACTCGTTCTATAATTAAATTACAATAAATAAATCATTCTGAATGTAATGATAGATATTTACGTCAAATATCTATCCGTTCGCGCTATTAATAATCCCTTTAAAAATATATTAAAAATAATAAATTTGGGATTTTATGTAGGATGTAGCATTGAACAAAAATGAAAACGTCCGAGTATAATTAAATTGGCAGAAATTATTGTCTCTGGCACTCTGGGTTTTTGTTTTAAATAAAGTTTTATAATTGGTAATGACACAGTGCATGAATGTACACGTGATTTTCAAAATAAACTACACCATGTGTAATAATGTAATATTATATTATTATTATTATTACCATGTCTGTTTTATGTAATAGAAACGCTTATATAGGATTTAATTAAATTCGTAAGCGCAAGTCAAAATTGAATTTAGTATAATATTCCTACATAATATTATATTAAATGTATCTACTTACAACATTCTTCGCTGGAGATTAAATATACAAAAAATAAAGTAAATTTTTGAAGACCATTAAGACCAAATGTAATAAATACTAAGTGTATAATTTTAAAACATTTTTTGTTGTTTCTTTTTTCTTACTTCGCTAAACAACGGGATAATATATTATCTTAATTCTATGTATGAATGTATATCAAACACATTTAAATATTCTATGATAAATCATTTTAGATATTTTTATAAATATATAGGTACCCTGTTTATTAAAATTTTATCAAAATAAAACTCATCGTTTTAATCTTACTGAGATTCAATCTAACTATACCACATAAATGTGTTCATCAAAAACGGAAATTAACTCTTATTCAGCTATGCGTATATATTTAGTATCACTGACGTCAAAATAAGTTAACATTAATGACAACCTATAAACATACAAATGTAATATAAATATTTCAATAAATTCGAGGATATTTCATGGACGGTTATAAATTAAAAAAAATATTGTTGAATAACTATTAGTTTTATTTCAAAAGATGTCATGATAAATTTATCAAATATATGGCTTTTAATAAAAAAAAAAATGATTTAATATTTTCATTAAATATGAAAACTAATTTATTTAAATATTTAATTAAATATAGCTTGGTACAACAAAATAACAATAAAATAATATGATTCTCAAGTTTGAACGAAATTTTAAGTAATATAATATTATGTATATTCATATGAATTACCCTCACCCCCTTTTAATTTAAAACACTTACGTTTTAGATACATTTATACAGTATCAGACAAGTACGTTTTACCAATACATTTACCCATGGGTATGTGTACTTACTACTTTTACTTACATTTAAATACTTATACATAGCAATCACAAATATGTTTATTCGGTTTATAGTTGACATTTATCCGATGGCTTCCTTTTGTAGAATTCAATTCTTTCAAACTATAATAATAATCCGGTCGGAATTAATATATTTTCATTTTATTTCATTTACAATAAGTATTATCGGGTGAAGAAAATTAAATGATTTTTAACATTGACCTCGGTACACTCTGTGGCAATTTATTTTTTAATTAAATTAATTTAGCCATCTAATTTGTAATCGAAAACTGTAAATTAATGAGTGTCTTTCGATTCCCTAGCGTACTCCAATCCTTCCTTTACATTATGGATGTACAAAAATCTCAACAATGGTTTTATCGACGCCTCAGAAAACTAATCCATTTCCTCTTTTCACGCCCGGTGTTGGCAGAACGTTTCTTTCGGTTGCAATTTCCGTTCGGGTGACTCTTTCATGCCTCCCTGTCCGTCTCTGTTCCTCTCGTCTTCTCTTTGTGTGTACTTATATTCTCTTTCGATCACATTCTCCAACGCAATATTCAAAATGCCGACATTTTGCATTTAATTTAGCAGGTTAGGAAGAGCGTGGATAAAACAGAACCGATCGTGCACTGCCATGGGACGTACGTGGGTGAATTGTCGATCGGAAGGCTAGTACCACAGGTCCCGTACTATATCAATATCTCTTATTGTGTCAGTCCGAAAACACATTATGCTGTCAATGTACGTGAAATCGCTATGTTATCCATCAACTAGTTTGAAACTCAAAAGAATGAATACTAATAATAAAATGTATGATACGAGAACAACGATTTTTCTCCTTATAAAAATAGAGATGAAAATTATTTGGACACGATGAAATTTTTAAGCACGATAATAATAATATAAAATAAAAACGTCAAAAATATCTATGCATATTATACGACCATTTCTTAATATTTAGATACATTTTTGATAAAATTGAAACAAAATACAACCATAAATATTGAATTATGCATTATTATGCGTAATGAGTTCCATAACTATGTATAAAATAATAAAATCTGACGTTTAAAAGAAAAAAAACTTATAGCGATACATAATATATTATAGTGCATATTATCTGTATTTATTTAACTGATTTATAATCTTTCTATAGTTCGCTAACCTTTTTTAATTTAATACGAAACTGTGTTTCAATAATATTTATGGTAAATTTGGATAATAAATCATTTTATTAGGAATTATTACATTATATAGTTTAACATGTAATAATATATTACATCGATAGCCAAAACAATAATAATCGCTATTCGTAAATAAAATGTTATTAAATTTGAAAAAAAATGTATAATTAAATTAAATTTAAATACGCAAAGTTATATTACATTTGGATATTTAATTTCGTGATAATATTCAAGTACTTACACTTTACATATTAATATATTATTATGACGCTATTTAGGACTCTTGATTTACACACTAAAAACTTAACTAGAGCAGTTTGAGTTCATGTTGAGTAATAAATACATCTTAGTCACTTTATTAATTTTTATATTATATGATTTTGCAATTGCTACAGTTTACTCTTCATTTAGCGGTATACTGTTTCACAAAGAAAGTAATATACGTATAGAATTCGGAAACAAAGAAAATTTGAATATTTTTTAGAAAAATATGGTCTTGAAATAATCCTACAAAAACCATATATTTTTTCAAACTTATTATAAGCGTAAGTACCGAATTGGCAAAAAATATCATAAATTAATAACTAGATATTATATAAACTCGTTTACATATTACATGTTATCCATGTTATTTTTTTTTTAATTTATTTTATCAATACTCATATTTAAAACGTGTTAAATGAAGCAAATTACATTTTCTTTTCTTAGAAAAGTTACGTAAAGTGTCAGTTTAAGTGCCTGCTACTATAATTGTTGCGCAGTACTGCAGCAGTAATACTCAAACTAGAATTATATTATTTTCTTCTTACTGAAGGCTCTGAAATAGCAGATACAAGAGAAAATTAGCCGCCTTAACATAGACAGTTACTAACCTAACTCTAATATACCTTTACCAGCTTAAACCTAATACAACAAAAGTATAAAACTGTTTACAGTGTTGTAAGACAATTATCTCTAGTTTTTAGAAATACTAAAGTAATGAGGTCGATAAAGTTTGATATACGATACAAAACTATAAATTTAGTACCAAATTAAAATTATTTAAAATGTATTACAATTTAATTTATTTTTAATCAAATTTATAAAATGTCATAAGCGATATAGTTATCGTTGGATAAGAAAAATAAATGTGGATATAATATCATCTTCTATGCAATTTTAGTTTTTTATCATAATATTAAAATATATTCAAATAATATATAATACATACGTGCAAGTGATCCATTAATTATCATATTGTTTTTTTTTAAGCTTTAATTTTTATATGAGATTATAAGTGTCTCTTTTGCATAAGAAATAAATATGATTATCGACAAACACTAATATTAAATTTAAATAAAACTTGTGAAATAATTTACTTGTGTATATTTTTGAGTACTTCGATTATTAATAAAAATATCTATGATAACATTTTTAAATAGTTTTTATTTTAATATGTATTTAATAACTGTGTTCTTATACGATTTAGCATACTTTAAGATTTTAAAGATTTTTTAAGACATTAATATTAAAATTTAATATTTGAATATAAAATTTATATTATTTTGGTTGAAATGTGTAGAGTAATCAATTTTTCTGAAAAGTAAGCCATTCTCCAAACTAGTTAAAACAAATTAATTTTATATGCAGAAAATATTACAAAACTATCATTATGTAAATGATAAATTATATTATTTCATCAAATAAAAATATATAAAATTAATTTAAATCAGATGTTTAAGCAAAAGCCCCTAAAGATTATTGTATATCAGTATAAGATATATACTTTATAATGACCATAATAGTTAAGTTATTACGATACTGTGTGAAAGGTATAAACATATAATTTATTGGATTTATTATATTCAAAAGGATGAATAGCATTCCATTGCTTCATTTTAGAATAATAATACATCAAAAACCATGCTCCAAATTACAAAATTTTAGCTTTTAAAAATCGAAAAATGTATATATTTTATAATGTATACTATTGTATAATATATCTTATAATTTCATAATTTTCTAATATTTTTGCTATAATTTTATTCAGTATTCATTAATCTATTGAACAAGTTTTCTCCTCTAGAGTGGTTATAATATACATTTTCTTGTTACTCACTTCGAGTAAATTTACACACATAACCAAAAGTACCATTATCATAGAGAACTTGCATTATAGTACCTATAATACACGTACTCCATAATATTATAATCCCATGGCGAATAATTACAAAGTTCAAACATGTAACAAGGTATAGAAATAACCATAAAGGTCACATATTTTAGATTCTTATATTCAAATCGCATTAATAAGGCGTACTGAATTTTTAAAACATTATAGCCTAAACTTCAGTCGACTTTAATAAATAACAGGACATTTTAAATATTTTTTTAAGCTTTAAATATAAATTTTGTTTTAAAAAAAACTAGTAAAAAATAAAATTTAAATTCTCTCTTATTTAAGTTTACTCTTAGAAAATTAAAATTTACAATAAGTACTTTATTTTTACTAACGGAAATTATGAGTTTAATATAGAATAGAAGAAATATTAATTACTTAATAATTAGTAATTACAATTAATATAATAACTAAACATTTTCCGTCAACTGATACACTTATTTTTAAAATCAACCTTAAAATGTTTTAAATCAAAATGATGAATGGTTAGAAATTGCATATGCATCAACTTAAACTTAACTTATAAGATAAATTAGTACTAAATTTCGTTATTGAGATATACACGTATTATTTATTATAAATTTATTTTTATAAAATATTCTTAAAATTATTTTAATAATAATAACTAAAAAGTGAGTATAAATGTGCTAAATTTTATTATTATATAGCCTATCACATATGGACGATTTAATTAAGGAAAATCTGTAATATTTAAAGATAGAATTCAAATGTAGAACCATAATAAGGGTTAGGATATGTTTTTTTGCAGAAACTTTTTACAAACTTAGTTAGAAATGTACTCGTTCATAAAATATTGCACATGATCTATTATTTATTTTGCATATTATGGCTATAAACACAAAAAATCCATGTTTCATGGTATATTTAAATAAAAGTAGTGTAAAAAGCTACGTGCTACATTATATTAGACTCCTAATTTCAATTTCATAAAATTTGTGATTTAATCTTTGACGAAAAAAATGAAAAAATATATTAAAAAATACTATGCATTTATTTAAAAGTAAGACTAACAAAAATGATTTAGCTTACATAAAAAGTAACTTTATTCAATTTTATTTAAAACTATAAGAAGCTTTTCTTTCATTTAATGATAGTTTTGAAAGTATTGGTAAATTCATTTTATATTTTATTAAATCTTATTGCATATTTTAGAATATTTTAAGAAAATTAAATGTTTATTATATATACCTATTTTGTATTGCATATTCGTATAAATCCTAGCCTAGTCATAATTATTTTCTTTAGCATTAAAACTAAAAATTACAAAATTATTTAGTCCTTGTTTAGTTCTATATTTTTAATAAAATGCATATCTTATAAATGAATAATATTATATTTTTAATTATCGAATAGTATTTTATAATCTTAAAATGTAAAATTATTTCTAGATCTAATGTATCATGCATAATAATAAATGTCAACCTAAATATATTTTTGCGACTGAATTTTTATGATTTCACATTTAAAAATAAAAAAACTACTGTGTTTTTTGTAATTAATACATTTACTTTATGAACATGTAATGTATAATATTTTTAAAAAAACAATAATAATAATAATAATAACTGTATAGGTAAAAATACTTATTAAGTTAAATATATTTAAAATATTTATCTTTTATTAAATAATATATTTATAAATTATTGTCCAACATAAACGTAAGTTATTGATTTCTTACATTTAAATCTCACTTTAAAATATAGACACTTTTTTGTCAATATAATTTGGTAAAGATCAACAGTTGAAAACAATGGATTTAATTCCCCTCCCCCCACAAACAAAATTAGTATGTTAACTTTGTGTATAATATTTAAATACACTATTCGTTGAGAAATATATTTTTGTATTCTTCTACTTCACTGAGTGTTTAGATAAAAATTACGAAGTATTTTATTCCTATTATTTATTTTAAACACATAGAAATATTAAAATTGCAAAACCAAATCATTTATTTAATTATTTTTCTTTGAACCATAGTTACTAATATAAAACATATTTTATTTATCTACAACATGTAAACATAATTAATAATAATTTATTTTTTTTTTTTTTGAAACAGACATATTTATTTGTTATCAAACATAATGCTTGTGGTAAAATATGTGCTTTTATAAAATTTTAAGGTTGATTGTTCATTATTATCTAATTTGTTATATATTTTATATTTACTGTTACAATTTTAAAAGGTTCCAAAAAAATCACAATAATTATGATTTTAGTTGAATTAGACGATCTATACAATTATTCTACAATAAGCTTAAATGATAATATAATTATATTATATTTGGTTTTACACGAAGACTTGATAGAAGAAGCTCCTTACTGAAAATACTCCTCTACATATTGATTTATTATAAATAGATTTTTTATTAATTTATAGGTAGCTAAAAAATATAAGTACTTGACAATTATTTGATCATATTTTGTTAAAACTTACATTCTTCATGAGCTTGAATAATTTGATCTAAACGTTATTTATCTATTAGACTGTTAGAACCATTTGATTAATATTATGCTCTTAACATGCTGATAGTATTAATTAGTTTACTAAGTTATCTAAGTATGTAGTTCTATAAACTGGACGTTGTAAGTTTTATTTTTATGAATACTTTCGATACCATATTCGTTTTTTCTCCATAATTATTTATTATACTAACAGTGTACAACTGTCTGAATATTAAATATTAATTTTATTTGAGTTATTTATGAATAATTGTATTGTGTGATATTTATTTGTTTTAATAGAGAAAGAGAGGTCATAACTAGTAGTTATACCACATGGTTATAATATGTTTGGCCAAAACATGATAAAACGTGTACAAGTTTGTTAGCAAAATGTATTATAATTAAATCCACGTGCTAAGTAGAAAGTACGTCAAGCTGTGTAAACCCTGAAACATTACACAAGAATCTTAGGACAAAACATAGACAAACGTGTATCTAAATACTGCATGATTCCGTGCGCAATCGGATTTCACCCAAATTATTATACCCGTTAAATCTCTAACTAAAATTAAGTTGAAACCATGAAACACTATACTGTACAGTATTCAGCCAACATACATCCGACTTGACAATAATCTATTTTATACATTTAATTTAATAGCAATTTACACTTTTGAAATTTAATACTGTTTATATTAAAGGATATTAATGATTTTATGTAAATTATTATCATGATATGTAATCAATTTAGTAAAACGGTATATTGTCACTTTAAAATTCAAGACTATTTTACCTCACGTGAAAACTAATTGAATTGTTCCAATCTATATTTAGTGTTGACCGAATCGTGAACATGAAATTTTAATTACAACGAGGGCATGCGTTGAATGTCCATCATTGGATTTTAGTTTTATCACATCGATGAATTACTGAAACAAATTACAGACAATCATTAAATACACATATGTATACATAAGTAATTTCAAAATGTATTTTAATATATAAATTTTATTAGATTAACAAGAATATAATATTATGTAGTCGGAATAACGACTAATTATAGTGAATTTCCAAGTCAATTCCAAAAAACGATTTATTATATCTTTTAAAATAACCCATAAACTCATAATTATAAGCATTTTCAAGAAGATTTGCCACGCGTATTTGTATACGAGGGTTTAACTACAGAATACACGTTATGACTTTCTTTCAACACATTATTATTTTTAACACTCATTTAAAGAAAAATATTATAAATTAATAATATAATTATGGATTATAATAACATATAATATATTTATAATCAGCGTGAGTTATGCGGATGACTAATGTATTATTAGTTCGCGATGCGCAACAACGGCATCGGTTTGCGAGCCGCAAGAAGAAACCATATATCAGTTGTCTTCAAAATTAGATTCTTTATTCCCTATCCCTCCCCCACAAGAAAAAACTACTTAGATTAAAATGCACCAATCTTTCTCAACTCAATGTAGCAGTTTCCCACACAAAATATTATACATACGACTACATCTGTCGCAAAATAAGTGAGATAAATATGTGATGGCACAATGTTGTTGACACGGCTATGGTATTATTAATAAATATAAGAAATGGCATACAAATATAATATTTTGTCAAAATAAAATATTTGCATCTATCATAAAATTATCTAAATTGGAAAAAATGTTCGTTAACGTAGCAAGTGCAGGTACTTTGCGATGAAGGCCATTTATGATTATTGGTCAATTGATTGAGGGTAAAATTATTACATGTTTTAAATCACCTAAAACAGTCGATGTCTGGTCAACTCTCGTGCAAATTATGGTGAAATAATCACTGCAGTTATAATATGGTAATAATAATATATTATTGTTATATACAAACAACACAGTCCGTGGAATTAAAGACAATAGCGCGTTTATTAGGTTTAGGGTGTATAATATCAGTTATAATTATATGGTTTACACACATAACTATATAGACAATATCGTATAAAAACGGACGAAGTCTACACATGTGGCTTATCTGCGGTTCTGGGCGTGGAGCTTTCACAGCAGGGTTCACTGAGGTCGACTCTGTACGGGCTGTACGGGTTCATTAGTCGATGCGATCTCTTACAAAAATGTGTTTTTATCAAAGCTGACGGTGTGTGAACTGGCGCGGAGATTGGGTTTCCATTGAAAGCCGGTAATATTTTAACGCGCGTTGTTGAATTCGACTGGGCGATGGCGGCTCAGGCCATTCTTACGCGTTATCCGATGATTTGAAAGGTTTGTTTTTATTTAATTTGATTGTACAATAATAAAAAATACTAGAGAATATTATAATATCAACTAAAAACTACTCAATAGTTTTATTTAAATGCATTATTATGATTGTTGATTTTATTTTAAACAACGATAAAAAAGATAATATTGACCAATAATATTGTTTCACGGATATTTATAATTCAATAAAAATGTCTTACCACGCAAATCGACGACGGGCAATACGTAAAAATATTAACCAGAAATTTAACAGAAAAAACTTTTTATTTCGTATTTTTTTATTGTTTATATTTATTATGGTGAAAAAATGATAATCGTCTTATAAAGTTTATAGCAAGTATTTTATTTTTTTATTTTATTACTATTAATAATTAAACCTGTTGGTATTCGCGTTACCAGTTCTAATTTAATATATGACTTCCTAATTAATACTATCCGCGTCTACGCCTATATATTATAAATTATAATATTATAATAATACTCGTAACATAGATTATTACAACATTTCTTTTTCGATATAATGATTCAGCGAAATTCAATACATCCCGACAATACTTCGTATACGCATTGGGTTCGATTAATCCAACGCTGTCCGTGGATTTATGTGTAGAATATAATATATAGGTCTACGCGGTTCAAGCGACGTCGTACATACATATAACGGTCAGAAAAGAGCTTCGGGTCGATATATGAATAGCCCGGGGGAGGGGGGGATTGAGCGAAAAAAAAACGTTCATAACGATTTTGGACAGTTTTACATTATTATCTCCGTCGGTAACGGTACCGGTGGCGGTGATAATAATAATAATATAATATAGTGGAACCCAATAAATAACGACAGCAACAACAGCAACAACAACAACAACAACAACAACAACAACCTTGGAAATCAATCTGTACCCCATCGGAGTGTGTGTATAATAATATATATCATATAATATGTCGGGGGAATATATTATTATATTATCGAGTAGGTGCATTATTGCGGATACAAATACAGGTGCGTGTATAACGTCCGTTTACCCTTCTGCATTATCATAACCGTCGGTCGAGCACGTGGTGCGGGGGAAGAGGATAACGTCTACATAATAATATCGTATGTGTGTGTGTGTGTGTGCATGTATATACGATGCGCGATAAGGGCATCGTGCATAATATTAAGTGCTATACCGGCGAGTGTGCGCGTGTCGGTCTGGTCCCATGCTACTGGGGGTGGGGGGAAGGGGGTGAAGAGGTGTAGGACTGGCGCGCTACAGCTGAATGCCGGTCCCTCGGGATTGGGTCCGGAATTCCGGGAACGTCCGGGGAGAAAGCTCTCGCCCCCCGCGCCGACGGCGGGACGGGCGCTCGGCCGGGGGAAATTTACCGTTTTACCTTTCGCGGCGGGCGGCCGGCAGTTATTCTTCATTTCGTCGAAGAATCTGACGTGAAATATATTTGCGGACGAGCGGCGACCCCCCCCCCCCCGCACACACACACTGCGCCGCACCCCGCCGCGAGCATCGTTTTGGCGTGCGTTACTGTTCGCGCAGCGACGGACGATTTTCCGGGCCGCACAAAAAGGTTTCTCACACGTTTAGCCGCAGACCACCGGACGACTGATCCGAGCGCTAGTTCGTCGCCGAGTATGTGCGCGTGCGCGTTTGTGTGTATGTGTGTGTGTGTGTGGTGTACGGAGTAATTCATCGAGTATGTTCACCCCTATTTTTCGTTAATTTGAAAAAAGACATTATTAAAAAGTATACTCCGCATGACTTTATTACCAAATACTATATCGGATGTCGTATGCCGTTTGAGGAGTGTCCTGTGGCGATACCAATTTCAACGATTCCTTTTTTTCCAACGAGCGTCATTCTTTTTTTTGCAGTAAACTGTTATCCAGACGATATTTTTCTATACGATGGTGTACCAAATCGAAATTCAAACTACCTTTGATAATTATGAATTTATAGAGACTATAATCATTTTTGAAAATTAAAACTATCGAAATCTTATACTTCGTAAAATATGTACAAGACGTATAATAAAGACATAGTTTTACCAGATTAAATAAAATATGTCTATTTTATGATTTTGTAAAACGATTTTTCTATTAATTATCCTTATAGTACCTATTTACATTTTTTAAAACTCAAAAACTACTTGATAAATGTCGATTTTAAATTTAATTACATGAATATTTTCAGAAAAAATCATTTGCATTGCAATCCACTAAAAACTTAATTTCTCATTTGAAAATAATAGATTTGTATCCCATTGGAGTATAAATTTTAAGTATTTGAATATATTTATAATTAAAGGAAAATAATAGGTCGAGTATATATGCATGGTAAATCAAACTGTATATTATAATATAGATAGTTTTTATAGACAGCTAATTACAATAATAATATATACGCATACTTAACCTGGTTAATAACTTCATCATATTATCTCGGTGTCGGACCTGGTTCCGGCTAAAATGGTGTATTCAGAGTTTATTTTTAAGATTTCGAGACCATTAATGATTTAAATTCTTCCCTGGTTTATGTATGTGTAAGGATATGCATAAAAGAGTTTGTGCAGGCACATTTGCTTTTCAAATTTTAATGCTCGATTACATATTATATATATTTTATACGACTCTGTAGCGTTTCATATATTATAAACAACCGTATATGGATGTGCAGTATCTAGTCTTGTAGTATAAATGATTTAAATCTCAAATTATTTTTAATTGTTTTTTTAATTCAAATTATTTCCAAGTCCAAAAATACAATACTAATACAGACTGACGTAAAGATGCTCCCTCTAACTCTGGTAAATCACATTTAAAAAAGACCTATCGTAGGCTCTCTTGTATAGGTCCTTTCCTCACTATTCATGGTCATGTCCTTTCTGGTCAAGCAATGCGCACCGTCATGTTCCCACAGTTCACGCGATCTCGGCTTTATGCGTACGAACGATAATTGTCCATGTAACGTACTACCCACGGTCGAACTTGTCAACCACAAACGTTGTGGCTGGATTTTCTAGAAAATGCTATTTTCTAATTTCTAATTGATTATAGGTCTCGATATATTGCTATTATAATATTAACATAAAAAATACGCATATGGTGTCTGATTATTTCCCAATTTACGAAATGTTGTTCCTTCCTGTTATTATTTTTCAATATTTTTAGGCCTAACGTGTTTCAAACTCCTCTAATTTAATATTTAAATGTTTTAATATTTACATCGCAGTATCTGTATTGTATTGCGTTATAGGATATCATAACAACTCCAATCGTTCTTTTTTATTTCTTACAAAATATATTAGAAACATACAAACTTGTATCTTATTAATTCAGTCAGAGCAAATCGCATTACCAGAGATGACGAGAAACGAAACGCGTTTTATTATTATTATTATTACAATATAGTTATTATAATAATTATTAATTGTTTTATTGGTATTAGAAACGCATTGGTTTGGAAAATCGATTTTCTCACTTGTCTTTACACTGTAGTATATTTTGGACATTAATTAGTATTGATTTTCGCATGTCCGAACTGGGCCAAATGTATACTACGTTCGCCGAAAGAATATGACAGTTTTGCGAATACGACTTCAGGTCTCTTGCCTTTTACGCACTCCGCTCTTTTCTCCATCATCATTTGTCGATCAGTTATTTTAGATGGGTCTGTAGTGGGGAACGACTAGTTTTGATTTATGTGCATAACCATATTCTCTCGATAAACGAAGTTTACATGTGTTATGTGTACAATGCCACGATCCACGGATAATAGATATTACAATCGTATAGCAAACCGTCCGTGTCATTATAATTTATATCATAACACGTTTATTACGCACAAAATATGATTTTATATCACAAGAAATTCGGTGTATTATGTCATTCATCGAAACAATATATGAAATGATAACGATTTTGAAACTTCTCAACTCTAGAAAACCGTTAACTTATCATAATAATGTTATGGTAAACTTGGTGTTTTGTTACGATGAGTATTATTAGTCAAAACAGTAAAGAACTGTTTAATTCCAAATGAAAAGAGAAATTACTTGGTTTTGTAACGATGATTTTATTTATTTTATTTTCGAGGGCAGTGAAAACATCGACAATTTTTATTTTTGCACGAAACTCTTTAACAGATGTGAAATGAAAAGATCCGTACAGTTATCGAGAAAATCGAGTAAAACTTTGATGATGATGTTATTATTTTGTAACAAACACGTACCTGCAGCTTTAAAAAATAATATCTTGAACATCTTTTCGGATAAACTAAACGGAATCATTTTAAAGATGAGTTTTCGTTGCTTTTTATTTCAGCCCGACCGGACACTGAACTTCTCGAACTATACTTTTTATCATTTTATATTATGTAACATACCCAAAATGTATTATACTATATCTAATAGAAATAATTTTTATTTTTTTCTTCCAGGTAATACATTGTGATACATAGCATAATAAATGAATTAACGATGTACTACAAAGACAATAATATTATAATATAATAGTTGTCTTCGATAAAAATAATTTCGGTAAAGATATTTATAATTCATAAATATCTATTGTAATTTTTAATACCTAAGTTTAAAATTAAATACTTATAAAAATAAT
Source organism: Rhopalosiphum padi (assembly GCF_020882245.1). Lineage (NCBI taxonomy): Eukaryota > Metazoa > Arthropoda > Insecta > Hemiptera > Aphididae > Rhopalosiphum > Rhopalosiphum padi. The sequence continues at coordinate 33,767,810 of NC_083598.1, forward strand.
TCTTTATACCTAACTAAACGTTTTACATAGACAATATTATTAACAAATTTAATTAGTATAACAAATATTTACTATAAAGTGGATTTACTGAGCCATAGACAATACTTACTTACCAACCAAATATATTCAAATTGAAACTACTACTTGGGCCTATAGTAATATATAGGTAGGTAACACTATATAGACGTCGTGGGAAATTTCTAGAGATTAGGTGAATGGTTAAATTATATATTAAGGTTAGGATGGGAGAAAAATCTGTGTATAATGTGTTACTGCTCTGAATATAAAATAAATGTTAAAAATTGTCGATAAAATAATACTGCTTTGAAAATTGATTTTGTCTAGATTAAATTTCAAAGACTTTTATATTTATATTTTATTATACTATGTGGTTCAAACATTAAACAGTATTTAAAAAATAATAATCAACTTGTATGGCGCTAATATGGTATATAGATTAAAGTCTATTTTAGTTAAATATAGCTATTACGCAATGTCTTAGATAAATATAATTAATTATTGTGTATTAAATATTAATTAAGAGCTACGTGCAATAAAACACGGACTTTTGATAAAAATGTATAGTATTTTTTAATATAATTATATGAACTTTACTCATTTTTTTTTTATTTCTATGCAGATTTAAAAAATATTGATATAAATTTTGCTTAAAATAATAAATATTCATTTATATTCGTCGATAACAACACTATAAGTATTGATATACAAATATTAATAACGTTACATATGTTTTACCCAATATTAATTAGTTTATTATTCATCGAAATCCGTTTTCATTTTAATATTATTATAAAACTGTGTATTGACATGAATATTATTTTGTCTTTGTTGGGTATTTTCAAAAATTAACACTCCGGTTTTAGGTCTTTTTTCTTTTTAATCTGCACCCATAAAGTTTTGCAAAGGGTTGAATAATATTATTACTATTATTATAGAACATAAGTATGATATATGTATTTTAATTTTGGACTATTCTAACACTAACCTTATTTATGGTTTACCTAAGCTTTACGTTTACTTATGTCATATATTTAACGGAATTTTATTTATTATTTTTTTCATCACCCAAAATAAAAATACCATTATTAATACGTTTAGCATATGCCAACTTTTTTATTAATTATCATAGATAATTTGTACCCGCTAAATCACTAAGTATTTTTTTATTCCAGAAATTATGGTAGACTCCAGAGACTTAATGTTATTGACTTCACATATTATCATTTCATTGAATAAACTATTCATGTAAAAAAATAATTTTTAAATAAACTAAAAAAAATTTATTTATTAAAAAATAAACATTGCAATCTATAGTATATTTAAATCAGCTATATAATTTCAATAAAAAGCAACATTATAATAATAGGGTACCCAGATGCGTTATTGTCCACCTTTGATATTACTTTTAACACGGCGTGATGTGTATGCAATATAGGTACACCACAAAATAAAATATGCATTAGCAAAGCATATTTACTATTATGTATTATTATATTTTTCAACGTTTAATGAAACAAAAAAGCATTTGTCATTTGTACAATACTACAATCTATCGAATAATCTAATATTTTTGTCGATAACTTCACTAAAACATCCAATTTCTGCATATTAAATTTCTCTAAATAAATAATTGTTAACATTTTATCAAAATCCATTGTTTTCATTCATATTAAATAATTAATAGAAAAATGCACGCGACGAAATAGATAATATATACAACTATATATATTATGTGTGTATACAATTACTATCAAGGCGACGTCATGGAATAGCTAAGGATTTTGGATGTGACGTGTTATGTTTTTATGTGAGAAAATGATCAACAACTCCTTTCCAAAAACAACTTTAAACAAAGTGTAATGATGCGATAGTTTGATAGTATCAATGACACTAAACTAAAGTGTTAATGTGTTATATTATGTTTTTCAATTGTTTAAGAAACAATATGAATTCAAAATGTTCAGCGAAGTGTGTGAGATTCCAAATTAACGTTTTAAATATAGATTTTAGAACCCATTCAGAATCCATCCTAAACATTGAAAAATGTTTTAATATAAAACTTAATTTGCATAATTGCTAAACCAATATTTTTTTATATTCGTAACAAAAACACACCAAATCTTGAAAAAAAATGATTTTTAATAATCTTATAAGTCTGTATTTACGATTCGTATCTAATTTAAATATCAACTGAATAGTACAACATTTACATTAGTTTATAGCTTAGTTAGTTCTAATTATTTTTTGACTAAATAGATGAAAAAGATTTTAAAAAATTAGATATTATTCTTACATAGTTATATTAAATAATAATAATTGATAATTTACCTTAAATAAAAATTTTATTGAATGACAGTTTAAGGTTCTGAGTGGTTCAATGAATGTATTTATTTTACAATAATGTGTTTTTTTTTTATGTATATGTAGGTACACGATAAGTAGTCGATAAAATTACAAACTATTTTGTAGTTTGAAATTTATAAAAACTTTTATATAGATATTTAAGTTTTGAAAATGTAACATAATTTATCTTTATTATATATTGAAACCATAAAATCTAAAAAATATATAATGACAATTTTTTTTAAAGACATTTTTAGTTTCGATTTGGACAAAATTACTTATAACATTAAAAAAAAAAAATAACGATGTGAATTATTTTTTTATAATTTAAAAACTTTATTCATTTACTAACTTGTATGTATATTATATTAAATTTTAGTTTTTGAAATAACATTTTTGATTTTTTTTTAATATATTATTATGTATACGAATAAATAAGTAGATACTATGAATCTATTTTTATTGTTTTACGGTATTTAAAGAAAGATGTTATAAAATTATATGTTATTTAATATAGTAAAAATATATTATTATAATATAATAAATGTGATGTTTTCAAAAAATAATTGTCAACCTACTAAAATACTAAAATTAAAATAAATGATTTTAATCACTATATCAAAAAGCATATTACCATGAAATATATGCTATAACTAGTAAAGCAGGCTGACACTTTGATAGACAGCCTCTGCTCAAAATTGTTTTTCGTATAAAATTATATATCATTGAATTCAAAATTAACAAACCCATAATAGTGACCCAATCGACAAATAATGTACAATATAGAACAGTTCCTCTTGCCAATTTTTCTTTTACGTTAAAACTATATTAGACAGAAAAAAATGAATAACTAAATAACTTTTCTAACTTTAGAAAAAATAATATAATATTTTCATTATTAGGTTAACATTTTATGTTGTACCTACATATACACGGGTTGTAAGGACATGGTTGTAAATATGTATAACATCGTTTACATAATACTACGTTAGTTTAAAAACCCTACGGACCTTCAAATTAATACGTACTTAAATTATTACGTAATTTAACAAAACTGATTACCAAGTTTCTAGATGAGAACACAATGTAATATGTGTTATAATATGTATTCCATTTTACCACATCACAGTTCATAATTGATGAACCCAGAGATAATAATATTAATGAAACTGTATTATTTATATTAACTTCAACATGGCTGAATGTTAGAAATGTGAAAATTCTGTTTTCAATTTAAATACAGTGTGTAAGTTTTGATATTATAAAAAGAAATCTTTTTATGAGAAATTTATGAACTGTTAATATCACAATAATGTTTAACCGTAATAACCTTATAATAGCTCTAAGCAATAGACATTAGTCAGTAAGGAATAATTCGTTTATAATAGTGAGTACTTATTTTTAGAGTATATAAACTAAGTTATATGAACCTTATTAAGGTCATAATATTATAAAATAAAATTACAAACATAAATAAGTAGACAGTTTATTTTTAGATTTTTAATGACGCAATGGATGTATTGGTTTTACAATGTACAATATTGTTTTTATGTGTTACATAATCTTTAATCTTTTGAAGCAGCATAATTGAAAAATGTTGAATAAGTTGGTACTTTTAGAATCCAAAAATAAAATGTACGTATAAAAAGTTATTTTCAAAGTAATCAAGGTAAAACAAATTATCAAATGACAAAAATATTTACGCAAAACCAATTGTTGACAAAATTAATTTTATTTTTGTAACGATGCATAAACAATTTTCCTAAAATAACAGATTTAGAATTTTCTGGTAGTATTTATTTTAGCATTATCTAAGCATTTAAAGTTTTTATAAATATTTTAACTTTTTTTGTATTATTTTATAGGCATATGATATCGTAAACTATTTTTTCAATAAGTTTTTTTCATTCAATAACCAAAACATTTTTATTTTTAAATAAAAAAGGTTAGATTTAAAAAAAATTCCGACCCTAAGATTTCTTCAAAATAAATAAATATTGTAAATACAATCACCAAAATTCGTAATTTATTTTGTAGTTCATTGTTCATAAGACTATTCATTTTAATACATTAGATTTAAACATTTAAAAATCGGATCTTTAAAAGTTTTTTTTTACTGGAATAAAAATAAAAATTAACGTAAAGCTTCACATATTTTTTACGAACTATTAAAATACAATGTATCTATATCCAATTGTTTTTATTTTGAAATTATTCAAAAAATATTAATCTTAAAGCATTCCATTATTATTTAAATTATCATTTTTTATACACATCTAAGTCTTAAAAATATTTAGACTAATTTTAATCTATTTTTAAGGCGCTCAATATATTATACATATAATATATACTTTTTAATGTTTGTCCTGCTTTGGAAAAGTAATTGTATCATTAGCCAGGGAGGAGGCTGAGAGGAATTCAGCTCCCTGAAATATTAAGAAAGTTTAAAAATTATTTTAATTTTTAATGGTCTATAGTATATATTTGTATAGACTCTATACAAATCGCAACAAAAATTTTAAATTGCATTTAAAAAAAAATTGATCAGCCCCCCCCCCTAGAAAAATATACTAGCTACGCCAGTGAATTTTATTCATTCAATTTTTAAAATGTTTGCAGAATTGTATGTAGAATTATGTAATTTACTATATTTTCTACCATTAACTAATTAACTAATATAAATTCATACAAAAGTTGCTAATAAAAATATATAAATAATACAATTTGTATTTAGTTTTTAAAGCACTATTATTATACATGTATTGAATCAATGTCTAATAAAGCGTCATTCGTCAAACGTTCTATATATTTGTATGTTCAATAGCTTAAAGTTAAATTACAATACATGTGCGAGCTTACCCTATTAAAATAGTAAATATAAAGTTCTCGGATCGTCATAGTAACTAATATAATTATTTGAATGTCTTAAAATTTAAAATAAATATATTCATTATACATTTAGATACTTTTAGATATAACGAGTATATAATATTATTCCATTCCGAGTACAAAAACATATCCCAAAGTAATAAACTTTAAATTAACTAAAATACTAAAATAAAATGTTGTGTACGATAAAATTACATTTTTGGCACAGCTACCTTTTTGTTATATTTTATTTGTATGATGGCCCCATAAAATATCCATGAATGTACATATAATAGGAATTAAGTTATATGAAAAGGACAAATAATCGATTAATTGGGGTTTAGATATGATATTAAATATTTAATTATTTATTTATGATGAAGAATTCAAATTTATAATTTACAATAACCACATTTAAAATACAATCATTGCAATTTTCCAGCGACTGTTTTGTATCATAACCATTTTGTAACGTAAATTAATTTTTAATTTTCGAATTCTTGACAATACATTTAGCAAAACCCGTAATATTATCAAATACTTAGATATTAAAAATATAATATACCTATATATATACCGTTTAAAGTCTCTATAGCGATAGTAATTATTTTTATTTTTTAATGAGCCCCATCTTTTCTAAAAGAAATTAATAAAAACAATTATGTTATTGAACATTTTAAGTTTCCATAATTGATTCACAAAATCTTCAACTACCTACTGCCAGTGATGTAAACATGGGGGAGAGACAGAGAGCCATTCCTCCCCCCACCATAGTCTGAATCAACTTAATATAAAAATGAACAGTTATTATTAATTGTTGATTATGTTTATTTTTAGTATTTTAGGATTGCCCCCTCTCATTTTAAAATCCTGGCTACGCCACTGACTACAGCTGAAGATATTTTCTACGAAAATTATATTGTAAATATATGGATACTAAGATGATGTGCACTTTTTTATGGAAATAAATATTAGTCTATTAATATTTAATTATAATACTTATAAAAATAATTACGTTTAAATTGCATAAAATATCAAAGAAACTGAAAATAAGGTCTAAAGAATACGTTCAATTCATACAATTTTTTTTCGAAATTTAATTAAATCCACAGTTAATGTAAAGTGGATGTTGGCATACTTGGTGTATTACCTTGTGAAAATTCGAAATTTAAATATTCAGCTAACTCATCAACAACAATGAAGTTTTTGCTTGGAATAAAATCACGTAAAATCATATTACTATATACGTGAAAGCCGATACTACTTTTTTCGAAATTGCTTAGTCAATGTATCACTCTTTAGAAATATATACATAGAAACAAGAAACTTAAAATTTTTTTGATATTTTTATTTTAACAACCTGTCCATAACTTACAGTAAAAAATTAGATCATATATTAAGTTTAAAGAAAAACCAAAAAATATTAGTTTACATGTCTGTCGTTTTAAACCATATACTTCCAAAGTCTTAATTTTGATTTTATACTGATGATTTATATATTATACACTTGATCAAACCCCACGATAACGGGTTTCGAATTTCTATACGTGACAACCGTATAGGTACTTTGTTATATCGTTTGGATTACAGTCCATCATCTTGCATTACTAACAATCAACAGCACTCGAAATACCACTAATTTTTAAAACAATGGATTTTTTAAAAGACATTTGACTGTTTCAGTATTATTGAAATCGAATTGAAACTACATTTTGACTTGTATGTACATTCTAATAAGTAAACAATTGTAAAATTGTATAAACTCAATTATTTATTTTTTATTTATGAACTAATGAAAATCACAAATTGAATATACATAAATAATGATAATTGTTTTTCTACTAAATTTCTAAGAATATAACACTATAATAATGTTTACGATCATCCTACAGACGTAAAATAATAAATTTTTACTTGTTTTTTTTTAAATATCTAAACTCCAAAAATAAAACATATTTGTTTATCACTAAATTAGGTTCACAATTAATTATTGTTATCCAATATTTAATTTGGTGATAAAAAAATAGTTATACACAACAACTATCCAAATATTTCATATTTTCAAAAAAATGATTATATACAAACTCCGTTTAACTGATTACTTATGTAATTATTTTTTAGATTCAAAGTGATAACATATGTATTGATTTTACAATGATATGTTTTTCTTTTTTATGAATATGCGTACACGATAGTGTAGTCAATATAAATAATATACAACTTTATAGTCAGAACTACTATATTAATATAATATAATTCAAACAATTATATCCCATTGATATGATTGATATGACATTAAATCAACAATTATCGTCTTTATTAATTATTATGTGTAAACCATTCATCAATTGCTTTTTGACAGAAGTATTTTCTTTGAGAATGAAAAATGTTTATTAGAAATTTCATTATAGTATTTAATTGTGAAAATAAATTGTTAATTGATTAAATCAAATTAGCATCGCGTTCCCCTTCCTTTTATTAGAAATATTGTTAAACTATTTGGCTAAATAATTCAAGTTCTCATAATTGTCTTATTAAAATACATAGGTATGTATCATTTTTAATGTCTATAACACGTATTACTAATAATATTATTAATATTCGATTACTGTTAAAAAAATGTTTAATAAAATTTGTATTCTCATAAACATGAACATTGACCATAATTTGACAAATTTAATTGTCAAAAACCAATATCTGTTTTGTAAATAACATATAGTTTCAAAACCAAACGGTTATTTTAAATCAATATAGTCAGTTAAATATTTGAATTATTTACGTTTGAAATTTCAACGATTTACTGTTGTTTTATCCAAACTTTTAATGTAACTACCAGAATATGCTCATATATATATATATAATATATACTCAGATTTCATAAAGCTATAAGTATATAATATAAAACAATTAATCAATTACAGAAGTCAAACAAAAAATAAAAAATAAATGAAAAGAAAAAGATCGATGTGAGTTATTAAGTTAAAATAGTTTAAGTATTTCTAACAACGTACGTGGATATAGGTTAGGTGTATACTGTATATATATATATATATATATTATATAAATAATGTTCTATAATTAAATATAATCCATAATGCGGTCCTTTTTACAAGTGGTAAACTGGCGTAAATTACTTTATAATATAATGATAAATATATATATATTGGATTCTATATAAAATGTTTTTCAACTCAACTCTTTCGGCGTGACGACAATAAACGGCTTTGTGGTGACCGCCGAGGGCTGCATACACACCGACCACTGTTTCGTAGTTTATCGTTCGTTGTACGCTGTTTCGCGCGCATTGTTTATATACGTGATACTCAGTGTATAGTTTGGCGTCAGTTGGCCAAATAAAACCGTGTTAAACTCCTAGCACACGTGAATCATATAACAATAATTTAAAACGGTCTTGGCTAGCGGTGGAGAGGTTTTTACGGTGGCAGCGGCGAGACAGGATGTGAAAACTGCGATCGAGTATAGTGGCTGTTGCGGTCGGTCCGGCGGCGGGGGGTGGGTGGTTTACTACGTGGCGGTAGGTCGGGGCATGGGGTTCCATATAAAATTCTCGGACAAAGTGGAGGGACACTGATTTAATGGAGTTGTGAAAAGTTGAACTGCGTGAAAACGTCAAAACCACAGTCGCGGTAACAGCTAGTAGCGGTGGTCGTGGCGGTGGTCGTGGCGGTGGTCGTGGTGGTGGTGGTGGCGGTGGTGACTATAGTCGGTGACCTGCGAGCGGTGTAGAAGACGATGTAGAAGAAGAAGAAGAAGAAGAAGAAGAAGTAGAAGAAGAAGAGGACCGCCCGATTCAGAGCTGTAAATTACCCGCAGTGTTTTCGCGTATATCCAACAACTAACGTCGTATATCATTGCAGTAGAACTTTTTGGCGGACGGGAGGGATTCCGGTCGCGTTGTGGCACTCGTTAAAGTTGCCGCCCCACGTGCGCGGGCGTTTGTGCGTGTGAGGCTATTATTCGGCATCGTATAGTACGGCCAGTGTAGTTTGGGTCACGTGTGTAGTTGTTGTGCTGATAGCGATGGCGGAGGTACTGAGGTAGTTATAGTGTATGTGCGGGGAATGTGGCGGAGCTGATGGTGGTGGTGGTAGTGGTGGTGGTGATGGGCAAGTTACTAGGTTTTAAGAGTTATGGAAAAAATACACTGCCGGATACTGAGAGGAAAATCCTCATTTAAAATATCGCAAAATTACAAAAAAAAAAAAAAATACAAATAAAATAAAATAAAACCAAATCTATTTGAGCCAAAGTTTTAACATCCGTCGTACAGTTTCCGGTAGAATTAACATAATACACTTGAATTATATGCAATAGTAAGTTGTAGCATTGTAAGGGCTGAATATATAGATGGACAAATTATATCGAAACTCATATTATTCGTCGTGCATTTTTTTATTCACGTGTACAGTAAATAGTAATATAAATATTATCAATATGTGAATAGTCCAATCGATAAAGACATAGACAATAATAACTGTGATATTCATATTATTTATTTATTAATATTTTTCAATAATTGGATGAATTTAATCAAATGTATATTATACCTATTTAAACGCTTATGATTAATATCATTTCTCTAGTTCTTTTAAATTATAAAATAATCAATAATTTTAATTTATTTTTTTCGTCAACAGGATAAGCTGTTTTAAATATTTATATTTTCTTTATAAATATATACATACCTATGTATTATATGCTTAATATTGTTGGACGTCCTATGCATATCAAAGTACAGGGCAAAAAAAAATAATTCTCATTCGAACAAAATTCAAAAGTATATTTGAAACAGTTTTATAATGTAAAAATGAACATATTTAATTTGCTTTAATCTTAAACAATCTATCCACTCAAATTTACAACACATTTTGAAAGTAACAATTTTTCTACAGCATAAAATGATTACCTATCAACCAACCAAGTTTAGGTTAGGTTGTTAATTTGCCCATAATATTATATTTAGAATTTTGTCGTCCTATTGGCCGTGTATGAATATAATATATTAGCGTAAGTGAAATAATAATAGAATAATGTGTACATCATATTGTATTCAACTTGTATGTACATGCTCATTATATATCAATAAAGTACGCGATAAGAAAAATGACTTTCTTTTACATATTTCCAATGATTATTCATATATTGTACTCTTTCGTTTACATTTCCGTATGGTTATGTATATAATATAAAGTCGTTATAATATACCTACTTATTTCTCTAATATACAAAGTAGGATTTTAGTTCAGTTAGGTATAATATCATCTGTTCTGAATGCATTTTTAAAAAAAAAATTTTTTTCTTTCTGTCAAAAAAAATCAAATATATTTATACGTAAAAGTGGGTTTCATTATTTTTTTTTTCAATATGCTTGCTCATAATATTATGTTCTACATTTCACAGTATCGACTATGATATTTCAATTTTATTTTTCTAATTATTATCAGATCAATATTGAAGTACATTTTTAATAAATGCATATAATTTGTATCATATCTAAACAAAAATTTATATATAATTGACGTGTATGGCATGTAATAATATTTAACTCAACTATTCTTTTATTATGTTATTATGCATGGACGTTGTTTTTTATAATCAAATATGTACTTAGGATTAGAGAGTATATAAAATAATATGTCCATTAAGTGAATTAACATTATTTGAGAACCCTTCAGTTCAAAACGAGTTTATAATAAAGTTTTCAGATGGATTATTAACATCAGGTTAACGTTATGATAACCAGAGGTGGGTTTATTAGTTTTCAGTCACAGAAAATCCCATGATATTAATGGGATTAATTTTAGAAAATCACAGTATTATTTCGGATTAATGTAAGACAGATTTCATAATAGTTGGTTCAAGTCAAAGATGAGGATTTTAGATCATTAATTTTAATTCATTAATAGGCAGATCATAAAGCAAAAGCAAACTGTCTGAGAGAGAGGATACGTGCAATCTAAGACATTGCAACTCTGTGTGCTGTTGAAATTGCTTTTGTTATTAATTTAATCTTGTACCACAAACTGATTTATTACTGCATTATTCAAAAATCGTCAATTTAATGGTGTATATTAGCTAAAAACAATGCCATTAAATTGTTTAATAATAGGTACAACTGATGAAAATCTATTCAATAACGGTGTATGATGATGATATTATAATATACAAATCATACTTAGTGAAATACATCTTCGTTAATTAAAAATTAGTCCCTATTACACGTATTAGATTTATTTAATTAAAATTAATTTCTATGCACGTTATGCACATTAATGGAAAAGAAAACTATTTGTGCTCAGTTAAATCGTACACACCATAATATAAATAATATAATATTAATTGAATCATTTAATTTATAAAAATAAGTATAAAAGTATTAAATATTCAAATGCTTATCTGAAAACAATGCAGACGCTAAATGTAAATTTTAAACTACGATTTTTACATAAATATGTCTTTTGGCAAAGGTTCTATCTGAAATTCGTAAGACTTTTTTTTTTTTACATTGGTAACATAATTTGTTTTTATAAGAACACGTAAATAAAATATAGTTATATTTAAATTATGTGCATACCCATTTGTAATTTTATACTTACTTGGAGATATTGAACATATATATATATATATATAATGTTATTTTAAACCAACATGTAAACAAATATTTTTTCTTACATTTCCATAAAATAGTTTGAAATGTTTAATTGAACGGTTGCGGCCGAATGACTGAATTAGGCTTGTAAAACAAATTAAACAATTAGCAAACTACATAATAGCTGAAAACTTTGTCTCAGTTTGACTTAAAAGGACACGAATACACCCCCAAAATTTTGAACCTACCCAAAATATCCCTATTCTAAATTTCCTCGCTTGTACGAACTACACAATAACAATAGAAACTATTGTTTCTCTACTTCCGACCATGTAAACGGAACAATATAAATACAGCAAGAACATGGTGCATAGTTTGTAGAGAGATTTCTATACAAAATTAGCTAACTATCATTCTAAAAATTGCATTTAAGTTCATCACTTAACAGTTAAAATTTCCAATTCGTAAAAAATCAACTGAATTATAGTTACAATGATTTAATAAAACTACAAATTACATTAGTTTTGTAATATATTATGCCAATAAATTTCTATCATTAAACTAGGTCAAACATTTTGAGCTAATAACTCGGGAAAAATTCAAAAATCACAAACAGTAAAAAAAAAACGATTTATGGATGTGATAAAACCAATTTGTGGTTTGATCAAAGCAATATAGCTTGAAGTAAAAGTGTGTGACTTTTATTGTATTAAAATATTAGTAAAATACTTACTATGACATAACGTTTTTAAGACAAAATGGTCAGTACACAGTAGCCCAATTAGTGATGTACTGATGTGTATGCATCTCGTTTCGTTAATTCAGGCGCAAGCCAGTGCTGTGTACGTATATTATTATAATATAATGATACATATTTTAAAAACAATAATAAATGATTGTATATTCGTATTAAAAATAAACTATTCTGAGCGGAGCTCGATTTACTGTGCAGTGTAAAATGGACACTGTTCAAAACTTAAATATATACATAAAATCATTAATGAGTTATCTTTTTGATTGTATATATAGTCATGAATATTATGAAATATAATGTGAGCATCAACGATCATACTGCAATAGCTAACTCAGTAAAAAAATCTACAATTTGTAATAAAACCAATACGACAATAACTTGATAAAGCTATAATTTTTGTATCATAAAATTAGATTTATTAAATGTAATTTACATGTGGAACTAAAACGTTATCATTTGTAGTACTAAATATCAACATTATATTCAAACTATGAACGTTTTGCTTCTTTTTTTTTTTGTTGGTTTAATGTTAATCATAAATATTACTCTGCAAATAACGTACATAATATTTATATACTATTTGGTTAAAACTTTTATCTACAGCGTTTATATAATATAATTTGTTTGTCAATGATAATAATTGTAAGCTCAATAATATGTTTTCAAGTGGAGTACATCCTATGTGTTGCCAATTTAGTTGAAAATAAACTTTTTGACCCAACACTTAATTTTATCTAAATTGGCATTTGAGATACAACTCGCATTTAATTCTGATGGGTAAATACTAAATACAGTTGTATTTATCAAACTTACAGAACTATCTACATGTTGTTCCATTTTGATGATAACGTTACGTTATACAGGAAAAATGAATTGTTTTATATTTACAAAAATTAATTAGTCGTATACATATTATATATCTAAACAATTGTTTCTAGTTTCTGGCATCGTACATCGTTTGGCTGCAGTGAGTTAAAGAACTTCACTATACGAGTATTAAATATATTTAATATTTAACAATAATATATAATTTTTGCAATAAGTATTTTAATGCGCGTTGTTACGTCTTATAAAGTGTTACACAATAATAAGATACTTATTATATTATATTTTTATTTATTTATTTAAATCATTTTAGACAATTGTTACTTTAAAAAATAATATAACTTGTAGAAAAAAGACAAACATCTGTACTGTACGTATTATGTACATATTCTTTTAATCTGTGTATCTTATCACATTTAAGTTATACATATTTTATTGACAGACACAACCAAGTAAACTTATTACAACAATATTTATATATTACAGTTATTGAGTTACATATTTCAACTATTGAATACTAGAATGGTAATGATTAATAATTCAAAAGTGCTACGTTAAATTATAATAAATTTAATATTTTTTATTTTATTTTTTTTATTAGTAATCTTATTCCCCCTATAAACACAAAATATTTATAACATTTCTTCAGGTTAATTAAGTTTCACCAAGATATCTACAGATTAAATCCCAGCTTATCATATTAAGTTTTATATTAGAACATTTTATATCAGACCTGTGGAGTTAATGAATTTTATACTTATACATTCTAGTTCATATATATATACCTGGAATAAAATTAGAATACTAAGTTAATCTAGTCAAATGATTTCTTTGCCTGAATGATAAAAGTGAAAAATTAAGACCACGAACATAATTATTTTAAACACAGTTTTTTTCCTAAAATTAAATTATACTGTCGGTAAAATATAATATTCATATAATATATTGGGTTAAATAATTATTTTTAAAATAAAACTTCTTAAAATTCAAACTCTGAACAAAAACAACTGTTCAACAAAATAATTTCTTGTTAATTTAATAAATTGTTTTTTGTTCAGTATAATAACTAATCATAAAACTCAATAATATGTGTAATGTACTATGAAATTTTATATTAAACAAAAAATGTAATATTATATCTAGTTTGCATATGAAATAAGCCTGAAAATATAATATGTCGATTGTTAACTCAACCGTATCGACGTAGAAGTGTCTCTTTTACAAGAAATCTAAACTATAGTAATCATTTTAAATGACATTTTTCCATTTTATTCCAAGTAACTTTTATAGCTAGACACCATATACATGCATCTAACATTTTAAAGATGTTTGACCATCTCTCATATTTCTCTAGCACGTTTGACGCCACTGTAGCAGTGCAGTGCAATAAACCAAATTATCTGTAAAAACCTTAACATAATAAAACGAATATTTTTACGATACCATTTAGTACACAATAGTACCTCCAAATTCAGTTGTGTTCGGCATTTTGTTATATTGAAACATGTTGTTGTTTTGTTTAGACAGATTTCGCTTATATTGACGAATACAGAATAGCATTACTGTTTATAGATATCTTTTGTATACGAAATTATTTATGATCTATTATGATATTCTATATATATATATATTATATACGATCTTAAAATCATCTCAATAAGTTAATCAATCTTTATTTTTACTACCACTATATACTTAAATTCGTATTTTAATGATACAATATAATTTTCGTATTTGAATCGTTTCTGTTTTCTCTCAGATTTGTTATTAGTTACTTATTATATATTGATATTTTAATATTATTATTTTTTTTTTTTTAGTATACCATGTCTAAATATAAAGTGTATATCAAACTTTATAACTAGGTATACTGCCTAGAATAGTTTTCAATTAAAGTTTAGTAAATATTCATTTTATATCAATGAGGATTAATTAATTATTTAGAAACATTAACATCGTAATTCAAATATTATATTATAAAGGAATGATATTTTTCGAATGAAAATATTATAGTTGAAGTTACATTTACTTTAATTTATTATGCAACTTGGAAATAAAACGACGCTAATAAGAACCTTTTTTTTAATCCCTCCGGATTTTTTATGACCAGTAAATAATACGCATATATTCGGTCAGCAAAAATATGTAATCCGGTTTGCTGCAAACTGTAATTTTTAGGTATGAGATTATGAATGAAAATTAAAAAGGAGATTTATTTAAAAAAAAAAAAATAATAATAAAAATAAACGATGTTAGGGCTTATTTGGGAACGCCTAGTATACCCAAATTAAATATTTACTTAATATAAATAGAGATTTTTTGACTGTGATTGTTGAAAGAAAATGATTAAAATCGTAATGACACTGTATATCTACATACATTTTTATGTAATATGAAAGCAGTGTTTACGGTATTATTACTATAATTATTTTTAATATAACTTTGCATGCACCTGGTATATGTACTTTTCTTTATATTTTTAAATAATATAGAAAATATAACAAAATATGTAAAATTGATTTTTAAAATTTAAAAATAAGAATATAATACTTGTTCGTTTCTGTTTCTACGTCAATGATCTTTAAATTAAGTAAATTGTGTATTTACTATTTCGTTTTTGTTTTTTTTTTTTTTTGTTTAATGCATCGTAAAATATGAAAATTCCACGCCTATATAATACCACACACGAGTTTTAGCGTTGTTATTCGGGGATAAATCCGTCTGAAGTATGTCTAAATATTAATTTATACATTGTCTAGGAATTCAGACTGGCGTCGTTGGTGTGTGAATGACCGAAGAGTAACAAATTGATATGCGGCCATGTTGGCTATTCCGACTAAACTGACCAAAATTTGTCACCCTTCATGAATCGCTAAAATCTGTATCACGTGGAAAGGCAAAAAATACCGAATAGTTCGGTTGCGATACAATCTGACCGCATATTCGCCGCCTACATAGTGTTTTCTTAGCCGAATACTTTAAGGATATCGCCTACACGAGACAGTATTTATTTGGGACAGGCGTGGTTAATTTCCCCGGGGTGGTACTCTCGAGGGGCTAGGGAAACACTTTTGGTTCCTAGTTTATTTTTTATGACCATTAAGTATGGTGTGTAACCGTTACAGTGACGTTCGGCGTGCGCAGTTAGTAAATTTGTAATATCTTTATTGTTCTGTTCAACATTTGACTTTAACCTACCGATTATACGTCATTTTAAATTATTATTAATTATTATAGGTATTTGAAGCACCAAATACTATAATTTTTCTGATAACATTTCGATACAAGTGTACACTCAAGGTCATTCGTTTTATTTGAGGACGGATGAGCGGTTATACATTTTTCGATTTTTCCTTACACTGAAAATAAATACATAAAAATATATTTAAATACATTTTTATTTATTATTACAACATAATATCGCTACTACTCAATATGTATTTATGTTTTATAATTATAATTAAATTTAAAATTTAAAAGTAAAATTTATAAAAAATTAAGTCTTCTAGGTCTTTTTCGGAAAGAACTGATAACAACTTTGATTTTTTAATTTGCATTTCCCGGTGAATTTAAATGTTTGCTATTTCGTAACGTGATTATCCTATTGGGTTTCTGAAGTAAGTTTTGATTTGCCGTTGTGTGGAAAACGATTTCTCATCCGTACTTGCACTTATTGCTAATATGGTAAATATTTTTAAATATATAAATACTGATTCGTATATTTTTTATTACACATGAATTCAAATCATCAATTGTGATTGGTGGCAAAGTATAAAATCGATTTTTGAATTTTTTATCTCAAAATTAGGATTATGCTTTTGCAACAGAAAAACTATTTTATGGTATAAATTTTTCATAAAATTCGAAAAGATTTTTAAACCTTGAAATTTGTTCATCTGTCGGATTATCTTTTGTTGGTAAAAGATATTTAAAACTTATAAGTAGAGTTTTATGTTTTAAAAATCTATCAGAAAAACTATTAAGAAATGAATCAATCTACGAAATAAAAATTGAACATCTATAGTATTCTTCAATATTTTCTGCTAGTATTTTCCACCGCTTAGTTTGGTATTTTGTTAATCTTAGTAAATACATATAATAGTTAAATTTAAAATAGTGAAAAACTTGTTGTGCCTCTAAAAATAATTGTTTAAACTCATTAAAAGCATTAATTCTAAGTCGACGAAAAATAGATATTATAGCTCATCTATACTTGGTTAACTACACTAAAAAAATCTATAACCATCATTTGAGGTATTTTATTTAATGGTTAAGAATAAAATAATTATTTTTTAAAATGATAAAAAAATAAAAAAATACTTGATGTAGATTAACGAACTCGATATACCCGATTACAGTTTTTACAGTCTCACGATTGAATTTCTTTCAACGCTGTCACTACTGGTAATAAAAATTGATTGAATACTATTATTGAATCGTATCTTTCAACATATCTAGTTGGACGTGGTTGCACAAATTTTGTTTTATTGATATCAAGTTGAATTCAAAGTTGAATACGATTTAAATTAATTTGACGTTTTGGTATTGTTTAAAGACGCGTATACACTGTTTCCATAACTATATTCTTGATAGATACTACACAGTACAGGGCCGACACGAACACACCAGTTGCTAAGCCATAGCGTCGTCACATTGGTGTCAAAATAATTTATAACGTAACGATAATAATATTCAGCAACAACGAATATCGTTCGCTCTCTTCCCTTCCGGCAGCATCGACGTGTACGTGTGTAACGTCATCGTCATCGCCGTGCCTACAACCGGCGGTCGGTTTAATCATATACACTGTGTGCAGGTTAATATTATTGCGTCCGCGTCGCAGCGATCCGTATACAATTATATCGATGGTCACGACACTTGTAGTGTGCGGTGGTCTAAATGCGGTATACGGTTACAGGGTACAGATACGAAACCCGAGCCGGTCCTGCAGGCGGTTAGCAAATATTCGTATATTACGCGTACCATGTCGCGTCCGCCGGTCCGTGTCGGTTTACACCACCGTTCACTGCGAATTAATGCAACCCGCTCAATCGTCTATGATCGTCAATATTGCTCGTTGATTATGTCAATACGATGTGTTCGTGTTGTACCGTCATAGGTGCCTGTAATCCATCTACATCCGGTAGTAAACAACACAGTATGCGGTGTTTAGTGTTAGGGGGGTACCTATACACAACGACACGGCGGTTATTCGTGCAGACATGTATCAATTGTTGACATAGGCCCGTAATTTACTCGCGTCATTCGATAAAATGTATTATATTATCAGTAAGTCCAGACGAAAAGGTGGGTAGAGGAAACAACGAGCAGATCGAACTGTCCTCTTGCGCGGTGTCAAGCAAGTAACAAAGCTTTCGAGTCTTGCCCGTATCCCTCTCCAATACTCCCAGTCGGTATAGTATCTATAACAGTAATTACTGGTTAATAATAAGTATTAGAAATTAATTATAGCGGCTTGTTCGGAAATCCTCGGCTTTTCATCGTGTGTCACAACAACATTCGTACGATTTCTACACTAACGGACGTGTGACGAAAATAGGTACAAAAACATAATAATATACAATAAGTATATTATTATTTTACGGACTTAATAAAAACAATATAGACGATTTGATAATAATATATTATGGTAACATTGTAACAATAACATAATTTCGATATTTGTATAGTATAAAAAAAAAAAAAAACAATAAATGCTGATGAATAATGATAACGTGATTCCTATTGTAGGTACGTGTTATAAATTAAAATTATTGATATTTTTGAATATAATATGCTGTTACAGCTATTATAATCAAATATACAGACAAGACACAAGAGAGCAAATTTACAGTATTCTCTAACAAAATTCAAATTTTAGCATTCAACCTTGAGAATATTTTATGATTTAATAAACATTAATATTTTGCTGATCCGTGTTTTCGAGGTATTTTATAAAGATGATTTTGTGAGAACATAATTTATTTAGATATTGTATTGCCTTATATTACTGATATTTTACACTATTTACTTATTATAAATAATAATATTATGTATATTGTATACGTCTTAAAACCTAAATTATTATAAACTTTAATTTAATGATTTTATTAAAACGTATTAAACAAATTTAAGCTGATATTTTTTATTTTAAATTGTATTATATTTCAAATACTTTATAATCATATATCGTAATATTTTACGTTAATGATTAACCTTAAACTTAATTTTTCATCTTTAAAATTCAAATTTCATTCAAAAGTCAAAAACATAAAACTATAGAACAACAATTTATAATTGGAGGGATCAATTTCTAGTTTAGGATTATTAAAAAGTCGAAAGTAAATTTAATAACTAATAAGTTTTAATGCCCCGCGGGAATAGTATTCGATACCCGGATAGGGAAGTGATTTTTAGGTTGTGACCTATGAAGTAGAATCTCATTATTATGTAATTTTTAAAAACTTGTGATTTAATAACTTTAAAAGTTTAAAATTTAAACTGTTTAAAATCATTATTTTTTTTTAATCTATTCATAAATCTATCAATTTATCAAAAAATAATTTTAATTGCCTGTTATAACTTATACGATTGTAATAGTAATAATTTAGTAACACTTTTATTATTTTAAGTACCTACCCCATATATTACTGTAATTCTCATCGTCATTTTTTAACGATACAATAAATGTCAATAATTTTTCAGCTACCTACCTATTAAGAATGGAGGATTCGTTCCGAGTTTTTAAGAGACGCACTTTAATGTAACCTAATTTCATGTGAAAAAAGTTTACTCTGAACAAAAAAAAACCTTGATTTAGAACCTTTTAGTATTGAACCTACAACCTGTATCCAATTTTAAACCTATGTATAGTAGGGATATGTGAAACTTTTGGAGCACGACTGCTCCGTGAAAAAGTGTTGGCGGGAATACTAAAAAAAAATAAAACTGATAATATAACACTGAAACCTTCACCTACAGTATATTGCATTTTCCATTCGGAATCTAAATTTAATTATAAACAGCTCTGAATAAAAAATGTGTACTATTTCTTGGAAACATTTAACTACTAACGGTAAAGTATCGCCCAACACAACAAAGTTGTTGTCGTTGACAGTTTAATAGGACTTTGGTAATCGGTATTTTTCTTACATGAGTCATATGTATGTATATTGTATAAACATGCGCATAATACGATTTACTTTGAACACAAGTACATGGCATACGCGATGCAGTGTGCATAGTACTAAGAATATTTTCGGACAGTTTTTAAGACTAAAACTGACGTTGAATATAAAATAAGTATATTTGTTATATTCACTATAACAAATTCTTATGTGCTAGTTACAGACGATATTGTTATTCATTCTTATTATACATATAATCTAATCTTTGACTGAAATTTACGTTGGAATTTACATATTAGTGATATGGTTATGCGTTTAAGGTCTGTTGTTTTTGAAATGTTTAAATTATTAAACAAAATATTACCTAAAAATGTATATGCCCTGTATATAATGTACATTATATAAATTAATTTCTTAATATGGTTTAACATAATATGGGGAAGTTGTGTACACAAAATAATCAAACAACTTAACAAGAGTTTGTCTAAATAAAAATTATTTAATAAGCCCATCAGTTTCTAATTATAAAGATTTAAAATAGGATTTGCCTATTATATTACTGTATAAACAATTCACCATATTAAATATTTCTAAAAAAAAATTTTTACAAATCCAAAACCGAGAAAGTAGAGTTTATGATGTTCAAGTTAATTATACAAAAAAAAAAAATGTCAGAAAACATTTTATGGATTATTTAGGTCCGAATTATTTCAATATAATGCCAACGTTTTTAAAATATCTAATTATCTATTAAAAAAAAATTCTATTGCAATAAATAAACTTTAATTTTAAGTATTTTTTTTCTTTTACTTATTATGTTATAAAAATGTATGTATATTTATTACTTGAAAATTGTAAATGTTTTAATTTTACAAATTTTATGACAACTCATTTATCCCAACACAATAAGCTTTATGTATAGAAGAAATTTATAATAATAATGTATTACAAAAAAAAAAAGTTTGTGAGAACGAACCGATACTTTCAAAAATTTCATTTTTTCTATACCTAAATACCGAATAGTTGAATAAAACCAATTAAAATAAACTTTTTTTTTAAAAAAAAAAAAATAATATTACTATTTTAGCGTTTTCATTATAATTTAATATGATTTCGTACCATTTTTGAGTTAGTTTAAATTAAATTTAAAATACTTTTTTTTTATTATAAATACATACACAAATTGTTAGAAAAGTATTTTGTTTAGTAAAACGCAAGCGTAAAAGTGTTCCCGTTCCGCTATAAAACTGTTATTGCTAATTTTTTTTATTTAGAAAACTATGACATTTCAGGTTTATAGATTTTTTGCATGCTTAGCAAAAAAAAGCATAACTCCATTTACGGTAGACAAATACGCTTGAAGTAAAAAACCGTCTATAAAATGTACAACACACCTGCTGTAAAATGTAAACATTTAATTTTCGTTGTGTTATTATTATTATTATTATTATTATTAATAAATATTGAGAAAATTTTAAAGTTTTTTAAAGTTTATATTGTATAATAGAGTAATACGTACAATGATTACTTAATAGAAAATAAATTGATATTATGTTTTCACTTATTCCGTAAAATATTTACTATTGCTCAGTACGTGTTCTATTATAACATTATCATAAACTGAATTAAACACAATACCTTTATATTACAATTTCAACCAATGAGTTATTGAGTTGTATTTAGTTAGTAGGGAAACCTATTAAAATATATTATTTTGCGCTTAGTACAACACCACTACCGCCTGTATAATGTCATTGGACATGTTATAATTAAATACATGCCAATGCTCAGGTAGACAATTTAGTTATGTGTACTTTACCCCAGAAACAATACGGCTATAATTTAATAATAATCTTACCATTTTAATATCGATCTAATAACATTTGCATAATATTAATATATTATCATAAAGATGTATTAATATTATTTCATTAAATGGCGAACAATTAAAAATATTTAACTTACTATTACTTCACACATTAATTATTAGAAAAATATCTCTCTAATAAAACTTTTTAAATTATACTAAATAATATTATAAATACTATTTTGTAATTATTTTGTTACATCAACTTCATCTCTAGTTAGTAACTACACCTATACGTAAATAAATAAGTTTTAATTTATTCCGATGGTCATATTTTGTATATAAATATAAATTAAAATTTTCTTTATTTGTTTTTTACTATTACCCATGTGTATATATACTATCATATTTATGATTAGTAATATATATATATATATTATATATATATATATATATAATACAAAGTGGAAAATAAACCCATTGAAAGTCGACATGATTATTGTCAGTTTAAACCGTCCAGAGCATATTCTTATAGATATAAAATATAAAATAAAAACATGTTGACTATATTTATATAAACGAAAATTCACAAAACATTGTATAATCTAATTCCTTATATTAATTAAAAAACATGAATGCCTTAATATGTTCATTGTTGTTGGAAAAATTAAAACATTATTATTCAAGCGCATTCTTCATTGATCAGTAAAAATGTTCCCTCTTTAATAAAAATAATAAATAAATAAAAATGGCTTGTTGCAATATATTGCTACTCACTTTGAAGTCGAGATACCACAACATCTGTCTAGGGAATGATCATAAATTACAGTTGAAATCTGTGTTACTTACAGAGTTACAGATCTAGTTCTATAAGGTATTTACAATGCGAAAATGCTGCAATTATGTAACCGGATAAAAACAAACTAATTAAAACCCAATAAAATAAAATATAATATAAATTAACATTTTTCTTGTAATATTTTTACGCATTGATCAATAAATGGCACAAAAATAATACAATTTAAATCCCATTACTATCTAAAGTTTGATTTTTTCTTTTAAGCGTCATTACATTTTGTAAACTTTATGTTTAGAAGCCAGTTAAGACTTTATGTACATACTCTAATCTAATAATACTATTTAATTAATAACTATTTTATTTGTTTTGAAAAAGTCTTGATCAACAAAGAAAATATTTTTTTATAGTATTTCAACGTGTAATTCAAGATTGGATAACGCAAAAGAAACAATGTTTATATATTTGAAGTTGCTGCAAATATAGACCTTGTAAATATAGTGTTGATGAGTGTGTTTTCATTTTTATGTTTGATTAAACATTTGGGCGTTTAAATTGATCAATGCTACACTAAGATTTGAGAGTTTGATTTCTCTGTTTCTTTGACATTTTATGTATACTTAATAAAATTATTTATTAGTATATTAATGTTTTTTTTTTTTATAAATATTCTACGGTTTATGTTTTTATTATTTTGTCTGTATTTATACATATTATTTAACGTTCTACGTATTAAAAAAATAATAATCAAATACATTTTTATGATATTAATTAAAATGCAGAATTGAAGTGAAATATGACATAAAAAATAATAACCTACGGGTTTCACAAGCATAAACCTATAATATAATATATCGTTAGTTTTTATTCTATATCAATTTTAACCGTAAGCAATTTCACCAACTTAACTATTTTACATGATTATCAAATTAACCGGAATAGCCACAGAGTCACTGCTGGAATAAGTATGAAAAGGATTTTTTTATACTGATACATGACCACCGTGCACGTATCAACTAAATTATTAAAGGTTAATAATGATTGAAGTGTATGTTTACACTTGGCTCACGGTTGTTTGGTCAAGAATTATTAGCATAGCATATATATTCGTCAATTCTCTAAACGGATGTGCAAACGTTGATCAGTTCACAGGTCTCGGGAGTGCAATCAACACAACTGAGGAAACATTTTTTTTCCGCGTACCCTTTAGCTACGTAGGGCTATTCGTTGGTAAATTGAAAATGGAAATTCGTTGGAATCAGAAAATTTGAATGGATCTACTTCAATAACAATTTAAATTTGTTACGTTTTTTTCCCCACTTTTCCTTATAGCTTTCAGAAAATATAAGTATATCTCTATTAAGGCTATCCCGAATTCAACAAAAGTTAATCGTAAAACTCTAGAAAATATGTATTCACTGTTCGTCTAATCCGTCAGCCGAGTATATAATATAAGTAAATTAGTTTTTGTGAACGATATAGGTGTATTTCATCCACCGTTATTTATAATGAAACACCTTGGTGAAAGATTTATAAACTATTTTCCTCACTTTTCCCGTGACTGTGATACAATTTGAATATATAATATATTATCATTTTTTTTCCATTCTATGCCGTTAATTTGGTCTCAAAAAAGTTTTTCCATTTGTTGACCCGACCGACTGACGAGAAACTTGCTTTTAATTTTACTTGTATATACCTACCCACGTCTCTCTTTCAATTTTCTACCCTCCATTCGCTGGCCAAGTAGATGAAGAAAATTTTTCAATTCCAACACTATGTATCGAACTAACTCAAAGAATACTCTCTCTCTCGACAACTTTTATAATTAATTGTTCTACGTTGTAAATTTATAAAGTGAACAAATAATTTGCCAGCCTGCAAATAAGCAGAGAGAAAACCTCAACATCGGGTTCATGATAATCGATCGAATGCCGTGATAAACCCAAAGGTCCGTGGGGACAAACTTTTCGAAAGCATTTTGTACCCCTCAGACTCGCTTTTGTCTGTATAATATTTATGTGCTTGAAAAATAAGTTTTTGTCCGATCGGCCGTTTGCGAAACTGTGGAAAGTCACTAGGAACAAATTTCTAGGGTAATTTATGGCTAGGGACGAAAATCGCCCCCATCTTTTTAGCACCATTCGCTATTTTACAATCCATATTTATGAACTTATTACCTACAACCGTGAAACTGTACAAAATATAAAGTCTATACGGTATCACCCAACGTATTTCAAACAAAAAACAATTTTATATTATTTATAAGTACATAATATACTATCGATTCAAGTTTAATGTAATCTTTATATTTACTTACAATAATATTGTATTTGAAATATAATAAAATTATCAATAAAATATAATGATCTTGAAAATTGTAAATGTAATACTACTTTGCTGTTATACTTATTATTATAAACCATTATAATATATGCTGCGTGTATTTACATAAAGTCCAATTATTAAAGAAGACTGGTATATATATATATATATATATATATATATATATGAAAAATAATAACCTTGTAGTGTTCTATAGAAATAGGCACTACCAAAGAACACTGTGTCGTTCGACTCCCGCGGTATTTACTTCAAAACAGTTATATAGCCTGGAGTTGGTCCAATTTTTTTGGTTTTTCTTGCTTCTTATTTGTCTGTTTCTTTTATTTATTTACCAGCAGACTAGCAAGATCAATATTCTCAATTGAATTTTCACCAGACTGTTATTTTGAAAATTTTAACGAATTAATGTCTCATATAATTGAACTAAATAACAAATGTAAATGAAAAGAATATAAACTATCTGATTTCACAAACGATTTGACAAGAAAAAAAATAATGATTTCTGTATAAAATAAATTACATTTCATCTTTTAAATTCCCATAAATATGTATAAGGCGAGAATATCGAAACAAGTAATAGAAACGTTTAATGTTTTGTAAAAAAAAAAAGCAATTTTTTATAATATTATTGATTATAATTATGCTAAAAAAGTATACTTCACATTATATCTATCACTTATACGTATATTTTATAATAAGTTATACAGTTCGAGAAAATTTATAAAATAATAATTTATTCATTTTTTTTTATAGAAAGTTATTTTGTGCATGGTACTTACCTATACTATTAATTATATCATATGTATTAATATAATATATTAACAGTTCAAATATTATTTAAACATGTTGAGCCAGTATAACACAAATCAATAGTGGTGATTATTCATATCAAATGTAAACAATGGTAATATAATCTAATATATGCGGAGAGAACTTGATTGATTCGATAAACGTTATATTTCAATACATTATAATATTTGACTAAATCAAATAGACACCAGATAAACGGTACTCTATCTACTTGAGTTACCATCTCGGATATATCAGACTTGATTACGGTCGATTTAAAATATTATTGACTCAAACTGGCTAAAATGTCATACATGTATAATACATCATAATTATTATCATCTCTATTTCATATTTTTTCCCCTGTTTTTTCAGTGATTATTCATAATCAAGATCATGATATTTTAAATCAAAAAAAATTGCGTAACCGTATTGAAATAAAAATGTTGAAGTGATGCGAGCAAGCGAATGAGCGATTACAAAGAAATCGCATACAATCGAGCTCAGAACCGTTTTTCGAATCATCGTGCTCACATATAGGCACCATTTGTATTCAATCGCCCGAAAACCTATCGTTATATGGCGGCGACCATCTCGTTCGAATGACTCCGATCGACCGACCCACCGGAATAGCTTTATAATATCGTACATTATTGTCTATAATACTCTGGTCCCGCAGAATTCGCCGTTTCGCCCGTCCTTGACGACGTTAATTCATTCCACGCGCAACACGACAAAATTATAATATAATCCGCAAACGGTATAATATGGATATAGTACATAAATATTATATTATATTAATACATTTCGAGACCTGTTGCCACCGCATTGTCACCTAGAAACCCTTTCTTAGAACGGCGGGTGCGAGATTCGCAAGGTGGTGATAGGATTATTCGAATGCCTGCTGCGGTGCGCTATATTTAACAATTAATTCACGTACGTACCGTGCAGTGATGCGAGTTCAGGGAACGCGCATTCGAGAACGTAACGAAACATAATAAAAGTCCGACTTCTGTGACGGCGCTTTTATCTGTACAAAGAGTTTATAAAAAATAAATATGTGGGTAATCATTTTATGAAATCGATAGAATTAAAATCTATGTGCTTCTCACTTAATTATTT
The DNA here is from genome assembly GCF_020882245.1 of Rhopalosiphum padi. NCBI lineage: Eukaryota > Metazoa > Arthropoda > Insecta > Hemiptera > Aphididae > Rhopalosiphum > Rhopalosiphum padi. The sequence goes on from NC_083598.1 coordinate 33,795,218, forward strand.
TTTGGTAATGCCAAAAGTATACCAATATCGTCTCTGTACCAGTAAGACATGACTTTAGACCTGTAATAAATATAAAAAATAAATGTTTAAGATAATAATAATTGTATCATTTAGTATTCGTAATGCTCAAATTATAGTGAATGGTATATTCGTACCTCTTTTAATATCTATTTGAATCGAGATTCGTCAGACATTCACAGAATGAAATTATACTGAATAGCTACTTGTATTTTAATTACTATTAATAATCTTATTATTGATGTGCCACAGTTATCCACGACTGATGGTGTCGTCTTGTTTTAATTTAAGGAATATAATTGAGTTACTATCGTGTTCGGCTCCAACTTTACTCTCGTTTTTATTGAATTAAAAAAATATATATACATATATATAAATTTAGCTATTTAGTAATTAGTAATATATTGTAATGGCTAAACCGTCGCGTTTCGACAACTTATCATGGTCGTTAGAAATACATATATTCCGAAACAAGAATACCATATTTTTTTATCTGAAAATATTAGGAATAATATTGTATATAATGTATGTGTAGAAATGACGAAAGTCTTTATTAGTTTTAGAAATGTATCGTTTCGCTAAATGTGCTCCATCTTTACATACAAATCGTTGTCGACACACACACAGTATTTATACTATAATGAACCCGACCATCTTATTTGATTATGTTTTCACCCCTACACTCCTCACCGCCACTCGACACTGAACATCCCCGCTGTGTACGGTATTGCGTACCTGTGTATATAGGTGTAGTTGTTATTACCGCCACTCTCGTGCGCAGACGACGACAACGACAATTACTCGGCGAAAACGTCTCGGTCGGTACGCTGCAGTGTACACACGTCAAAAACACCCTTTTCTCGATATCGTCGACTAGGGGTGGCAAAGAGGGCCCGACGTCTTAGGGGGCGCGGCTCCCGTAAGCGCGCATTTATCATTTCTCGCAGAACGGCCCCCTGTGAATACGTAGCATAGAAGCGTTTTGTCGCCTTTTTTTTTTTCGTGTCACCGAGCGGGTTTAATAACAATAATAAATCCGTACTCTAGCAGCGCGCTACTTCCCCTCCCCTCCGTCCCCGTCCTACCAGCCGTCGCTGAGAAACGCTTTCCGACGACTTTTACGCACGTCGTACCTGTTACGCCGATCACGCCGCTGCTGTCACGCTCTTCATCTCTAACAAATGGAACCGACCGAGCACACATATACGTATATATATATATCATATCATATCATATCATATTATAATGAATGATTAATAACGCATCTGCTCTACGCCACCTCTATGTATACCTGTAATACCTACACCGCCACCTCTACCGTCGCCTCCTCCACAATTTCTTCCACTGCTACGTGTGTACATATATATATATATATATATATATGTTATTCTCTAACCGAGTGTGTCTTTTTACAGGCAAACTGGCGACGTACACGCAGAGACCGCCAGCGTCTTCGACGCCGCCGTCGGCCCTGCGTCAGACCGACCGCACGTCCTCCACCCCCGGAAACGGTACCGACCAGCTGTACCCGTTTTTCGATTACTACGTGCCCCGCAACATCACCACTACGATTGGCCAGAGCGCATTTCTCCACTGCAGAACCGAAAACTTGAACGACAAATCGGTAAGTGATACAACGATGAATGACGGAACAAAAATGTACTCGGGAGAAATTGTTCACTGCAGTGTTTCTATTTTTTTATTATTATTATTATTATTATTATTATTATTGTGTCCGCGATCGCTAGTCATTGAAAACAATTGTGATTATAGGCTTAAATGTGATACCTATTAGAGGTACTGCATTACAATAATTTATAAAACTACTACAAAAAATATACGTAATATGTAAGTATAGTAACACACATCAGAGTCATCAGACTAATTATTAGCATTACTGAACTTGACCATATAGGTATAATGTATAAACACTATATAAAATCGAATAAACAAGAAAAACGTAATTATAACAAAATTATTTCTGTTGGCAATTTCGTAAACTGAAATAATGTATTTAAAAGGATTAAACACGAATAATAATTGCTTTGAAAATAAATTATTATTTATATATATATATATATATATATATATGGTTAAAATCCTATTAAAATAATAAATAACCAGTGGGTCTGTATAAAAAAATGTGTGTATATATATTTATGTATTTTTTTTTAAATTAGGTACCATTGATAATACTTAGTACTTGTTAATAATTATTTAAAACAATGAATTTATTTATTTCATATATGTTTTTAATTTTAAATAAATAAATTATTATAATCGCATAATAAAAACGAATACTTTATTTCCATAACCGATATATTATATTTAATGTATTCTCAATTACTAACTCACGTAGCATTATATTAAAACCACATGATTGACCCATTAATCATATTATATTATATCAATAATATTAATTAACAACAATGTCAAGAATGCGCGTTGTTTTTAGAGTGAGCGGGAAGGCTTCCAACGAATCTGTTCAAATTTAAAATCTCAAACCCCTGTTCATATTATTGATATAGAATTATTATAGATACCTATATTCGAAGCCGACCGCGGACTTAAGATTGAGCGAGGCCTGAGGCAATTTGTTTTTTGTACCTTTTTCGGTTCAGCAGTCCTTCACTGAGATAACTGACGACTTACGCAACCCCCCCCTCCCCATTACAACCAATCAAAACATTTTCATACAAATATGGACCAATATTCTAAATTAAAATAAAAAATCTTAATCTAATGTTTAGTCAGTAAATGTTTTGTTTGACTACAATTTAAACTTTCCTATAACTATTCTGATTTGACGTGCGACAATACGTCAATCATCACTGGACACTGCTGTTTTTTTATTTCATCACGCTCCCTTTGAACCTACCGCCCCTCTAAAGGAAGTCTAAGGTGATGTCTCAGAATATAATTTTTTATAACACGAGGCCCAAAGTGTCGTACAAAATACAAAATATAAATGCGTGAAGCCCGGGGCAGGGTCCCCGCTCGCCACTACGTATCTGCGGCTATATTGCCTACATAAATACTCGTTAACGTAAATTTTTTTTTTACAATTCTTTGTGTGGTTTGGATTCAACATAAAGACAATACCATTTCGTGGCGGCTGAATGTCGCAGTCGAATCGTTAGACATTTTTAATTGCAGATAAACTTAAATTGTTTTTCATTCTGTAAACATATTACCTTTTTTATTTTTATTATCATTTTCCCAATCAAACAGCAACTACAACCGTCAACCGCGAAACAGTAACAATTTGTATATCGCTGATATTATATTCTGAGCTATATGTCGTGTTTCCTCTGCGAGGGAAACGTAAACAAATTCACCCGTACAAACGTTATCAAATATCACAGGCTCTTAATAATAACTAAATAAAAGCATTTATATACATAATTGACTATACAAATTTGGGTCTATTTCATATTGAACGAATTAGAGCCGACCTAATTTAATTATTTTATTTATTTAAGAAATTGAACAATATACGTAGTTAGCCGTTTTCCACAATCCGTCTTGAATATATTTGCAATATAAATAAATACAATACCTTGTAAAATCCAAAACTTTAAATAATTTACATAAAATTATATGTAAATGTATAAAACTTGTCCCGTGAAGTTCGATCAAATGTTTTCAATCAATTTTGTATGTTGATTGATTTTTTTTTTTTGTCGAAGTAAGATTCATTCATAAAAACGTAAACCATATTTTCACACCTCAAAAATGTATGTAGTAGATACCGGTACCAAAAAAGTTTTTTTTTTTTTAATCAGAGAGTAGTAAAATGTAAAATACAGGCGAACTTGTTTGTTTTTCTTTTCATTATTTACAACTGTCGAACGAATGGTTTAAAAGTAATTTTACTTTTGTAGTTTTTTTTTTTTTTTTACTGGTAAAGGAAATATAAGAAAATGCAAATTCTGATATTATTAATACTATAGTTTTTACTTCTAAAAACAAAAAATAGATTGATTAAAACACATTTTAAGAATATATTTATTCAAACTGTAATTTTTTAAAGTTTTAATATTAAAATTATAGTATGACTTTTTGTTATAATAATTATTAATACCCAGAGTTTTAAAGTTCATAACTTTTTATTTGTTATTTTAAACAATTAAAAATATCAATTCATAATGTATTATTTAATTTGTGTACTATAAATAAATCTTTAAATACTTTTATTCGTTTCGTAAATTTTATAAAATCATAAAATCATAAATTACTGCCCACTGTCTCTAATTATATAATTAGTACTTTAATTCCTACGGGCGTAACCCGTTTCACCCAGGTACCTATTTCGCCCAGACTAGTTTAGATCAATTTAAAATTAAGTTGGCAATGGTTCAGTCAAATATTATTCTCGAAAAAGTTTTTTTTCAGTTCATAACAATGGTACATTTAACAAAATTAGTCCACAATAAATAAAAATGGTCATTGAAAAACGAATGAAACGACTCGCACGCATTCGTCGTAAACAGAATACTCGCTGAATTACATGCCCATAAACTAGAAATAAATGTACTATCCTCAAAAATATAATTGTTTATTAAATAATCACAATTTAATGTTCTTTAATCGTCAGTAGTGCATTATTCTGGCATCAAAACGATATCCACATCATCATCAATGACGGACACTCAAATATAAATAGAGATAGCATGTTCAATGGAAAATATGCCACCTACCCACCAAATCACTTTCAAAAACAGACCCGTGGAAGCTTCACCCTTACACCCCACCCCCTTAACTGTCATCTTCTAACTAAGCCTTATCAATAATTACGACTATAATAATATTTATAACATATTAAATTTGAAACTACAAATTATATTCAATTTTTTATTTAAACTTTATATTTAAATATTTAATGTAGGTACATTTAAATAAAATATAGGTACCCAATTTAACATAATGTTTAAATATATAAAATATAAATGTTTTACTATAAATAAAATTTAAGTATTAACAAAAATTAATATTTTATTTATAATTATGATTATTGTTTAGCTTAATAATTAAATTTATGTTCATTAGGGCACTGTTACATACTAATGTATAATTAAAAATGGAAATGTTTTTTCTGTATACTGCTATTATTGGAAAATGTATTAATTACAGTGTCTATGTCAATTTGAATATCTTTTTCGCACGGAAGTACCATTAAACTTTCCAGTCGAAAAATGCGGAGGTAGCCAGTTGCAACTCTAGAACCTTCTAGTATGCGCAACTGTATCCTATCTTAATTACCTTTTTGGGATCAAAAACTTATCTAATTCTCTGTAGAGCACATAATACCTACCAAATGGTGTTAAAATATTATAAAATAATGTACAACAATATTTTACTGAACCATTGCTAACTTAATATTAATATAGATAGTAAATATATTAAATTGATCTAAGTTAGTTTGAGCGAAATAAAAATCGTATAATATTAAAATTTGGTCCCATTCCTATACTTCCTCCTGAAAGTAACAAAATAAAAATCCTAAATATTATAACAAAAAGACAGAATGAAACTTAAATATTTGTCTAATTAATAGTTTAATATTTCAATCGTCTCATTTATCTATAATAATAATACAATATGCGTGAACAAAATAATTACCAAAATATAATATAACCCAACTTCTTAAACGATTTTTGTGAGATCCGCTAACTCAAGATATTACATAATATGTGTATATAAATTAATTAAGTACAATATTATCGATGGCTGAACTTGACGACATTGTAAAATATTATTTTAAACTTTGACACGAGTAACTAAAATGCGACTACCGCTTAGGTCTGATTATAAATACTATAATTCGTATTAGTACTATATAATAACATAATATTATTATAACGACAATGTAAGTATTAAAACATCACATCGATAGTAATAATAAACTGCGATATAAATTTTAATTAAACCACGCTGCAAACTTAAGATACACAAGAAATGCTACGATTGGTTGTATAGACGATATGAATTACTGACGTTAACAATGATTAACGTTTAAAACAATATTATATCTACTGTCTTTATACAAGTTCGAGTGATGAACAACTTAGTCGGCTCATGTGCAAAATATATATTATAATTGTTGATTTGAGTAAATTCTGCAATCTTATATCAGGCAGTATAAATAATTATTACTTAATTATAAAATGCGATTCAGCCTATTACAAACTTGTTATATTGACATGTAAAAAACAACATTTATAACAAATAATAATACCACAAATGGCTACATTACGAATGTAGGAAAAACAGTTTTTTAGTAGAACAATTAATAGTGGGCACCGCTTTGCTAAACATGAAATACCGAGTGGGTCACTATTATGGGTGTGTTAAATTTAAATTCAGTAAAATATCATTCTATACGTAAAACGATTCTGAACGGACACGATCTGTCAGCTTATAAGTATATTTCATGATATATTTTTTATTTTTTTATAGCTAGTAAAGCCATTTATTTCACTTTTAGTATTACGGTACATTGATATAATTTTTTCTTGAGTAATGCATTTAATTATTATAGTAATGTGACGATTGATATTATACATGTATACTATATTGTGTCAACTTATATAACTCAAGATGTAATAACATCTTACTGTAAATACCGTAAACAGCAGAAAAAAATATTCATAATATAAATAGATATTATCTTAAAATAAATCAAAAATAGTATTGCGCCAAGTAAAATATCCATAATAATATTATAGTATAATACGCATAAAAGTTTTAAGTTTCCACAAATAATGTTTTTTAATTATAACAAAATAATTAACATTGTTATTTATTGCTTAAATAAGTAGTGTCGTCTATTTTTTTTTTATTTTTTATTAAATGTAATGTACAATCTGTATCTATGAGATGATAATATGTAAGATGACACGAGAAAAAAAATATGTTGAAGAAATAAGCCACTCATTGATGACACTTTAATTTATTATAATCCAATTTTTTAATTATCTTGAAGCATATCTCGGAACCACTAACGCTTCAAGCATCCTAAGGGATTACCTGGTATCAGAAGCCAAATTTTTTACGAGCGAATTTTTATGTGAACCTAGTCGGTTGTGAAATCCTTTATAAATGGATTTTGCTTCCTCAATTATTATTATTAATTTTAGATCTGAATATAATGTGTATAATTGTAAACGTAAGGAAAGGGCATTTGTTAATTTCCTGAGGGCAATATTTTGGAATGTTTGAATTTTATTAATCTTCGAAATGTAAAATTAAAATATATATACAATAATTATAATATTGCTTTTTATATGTTTCATACTTTATAATTTCAGTATGAACAGAATTGTTCATAAATGTTTAACTACAAAATAAAACTAATTACTTAACAAATTATTTTAATTTATATTAAGTTAATTACAATTCTTACATATTATGTAACAGTTACTCCAGACTATACATATGTTTCATACATTTTTTCGAATAACTATATTGGTATCGACGAGGTTGTTAGGAAAACGTTTCGATCGTCTTGTGGGTACCATAAATATATTATATTATATTGTCCCAGCGACGTCGTATATGTATTTATTATAATGTTTGGTTCAAAACAGATAGGTACTCGTTAAGATTTTAATTCACTTTGTGGATCGCTCTGTGAAACGATTTCGATATTGGTCGACCAAAGGATGGTATGAAGTTTTAAGGTAGATTGCAAACTCGGTTGGGTCAAAGGGATTTTCATCATCGATAACCCACATCGTACAACCTATTTATACGTAAATAATTTCCGAAATCAAGTTCCGAAACATGTTAAATTCCCAAAGGTTTTACGTACTGTGTCCCCGCATAAATATATATATATATATAAATATATAATAATGTTATTATTATGGACACTCACAAACATCCATAAACACTATACGGAAGCAGTATTTAACATAATATTATAATCGTAGATGATACGGGCGGCTGACAGACATACTGCAGTGTTAGTAAATCGTAATTAGTCCTCAAAAATACACTCGAGACAGTCGAGATACATAACAGCTAAATATTTAACTTAAATGTATGTTATTAAACATTATATCATTTAAATACATGTTTGTTGAACAAAATTAAACTCTTTTAAATTTATTTAACTAATCGCAAATAAATAGGTTATTATTTCGACTGAATTATATAAATATATATTATGTATATTTATATTATATATCTAATAAATATATTTGTTATTAGTTTAAATATGCAAAAATGTTATAAACAGATTGTGTACAATTTCGAGTATAATGATTAAATTTAAATAAAAAATATTTTAGAATCATCCTCACAGTAGAATTAAAAAATGTATTTAAAGAGAAAGCATACTTTGCAATCTATCATAGTTCTTAGTTTATATAATATGTTGTCAATGAATTTGGTAAGTTCTATAATATAGTTAACTATATTAAAAATTACCTGAAAATCAACTATCATTTAATTAATATTACCTGCACCATTTTGTTAACTATGATAACAAAATACTTTGAAGCATGATATTACAATAAATTACAAAAATAATTAATTAATAGTAATTAATCACTTTATAGTTTATATAATAATTGTTTACCGCTTATAACAACCGCTTGGATTAGTGAGGTAACGAACTGTAAGGAAAGAATGAACGCGTGGATCATGTATTCTGAACTGATTATAAAAACCTGAAAGAGTATTTTCAAACTTTTTGCAAATAAATAATATTTTAAAAAACTAAACTTTAGGTTTTTAAATAAACCTTTTTTTTTTTGTAAATTTAAATGAAAATCTATAAAGCCTAAATAAAATAAACAAACCGGCTTTACTCTATTACACATATTTCACTCAAAATATGTGTAGTGTATGTATATTATATAATATTGTATTTTCTAAGTTTATACTCAAAGCAGAATATATTCTCAAACGAAAAGTAAAAGTTTAATAACGCGTAAACTAAAAGAAAATAATAAGAAAACTCATTTAAGTTTCAAAAATAATATAAATACGGAGTTAAAACTTTTAAGGATACACTCAGGAAATAATATTAAGTGGATTTGTAAGTTCTAGGAATATGCAAAACTATACAATAACACGTTACATTATTTTAAGTACGTTTTTCTACATAATTTAAATATATCAATTTCCAAAATAAATTACAAAACAAATCATAAAAAATTAAGACCCATCGGTTTATTTATAAACATTTTAAAATATACCAGTTTTTATCAGTAAAACGGAATACAAATTACAAATTTATTATTTTAAAGTCCAGTGACCAAACTCTTAACGAATTTATTCAAGTCTGAAATGTATATCTTAATAAACTCAATAATCAAATTAAATCTAAGAGTTCATTGAATTAAATAATTTTACTCAATAAAGCTACCTAAATAAGCTATAAGCCTCAGTTTTGTACAGAATTGTATATAATTAAAATAATAATTGTGTTGATTCATAAATCATAAGTTCTATTTTGTAAAATACTAAAAGAACTAGTAAAAGAACTAGAAAGATAAAAACCATAAACCAACTGAATTAAAACATTTATTAAATTTGAATACTTAAATAGTTTGATTAAAAAATTTTAATAACTTATAGGAAATCATTTAGTACTTTGGAAGTTGAAAAAATTACTAATACAATAATGTTTGCATTAATTAATATGCATGTGAGCTACTCTGCAAATAGTTTTTGTTCATTTATCCGACCAAGAATTGTGGCTGAACAGTTGGATAAGTGCCAATGGGTTTTGGCAATTTGAAAACAAATATAAAATTGAAAAACTTTTTTTTTTTTAACAATATTATTCGAATTTTTATCGTCGTTGTTGGTTATTTATAAGACACCGATGATCGTGATAACTTTGATGTGTTTTTTGTTTTTTATTTTTTTTTAACGATTCGAATTTCTCACATAAAAAATAAGCCATTCAAATTACTCGTAATTATTCGACATGCAACCTTTAACAAATAAACGTCTTGAACTTCCCAACGATTTAAACTCGACAATAAACATTAAAAAAAAAAAAAAATACGACCAACTCTCTTTTTCTCAATTATTTACCATTACATAAATTATAATTTTTATTACTATACGACTACAACCATTTCGATTTAAACTCTAAAGCTTCATTAAAATCATTACAAATTAACCTTATAAAAACGTAGAGTATTAATGTTTTCAAAAAAAAAATTTAGTTTTTAACCACAAAGGATTTTTATACTATATTCATATTGTCCTCGGTAAAATTTCACTCAACAGAATATTTATACATTACGAAAATACGAAAGCAAATAATGGGCAAAATAAACATAATTTACAAATACTTTTTATAATCCTTGTTTATAATTTTTTTGTAAATTAAATTTTAATTACTTAAACGAAAAACAAATAAATTACTAATGTGTTATGTATTTTATAAAGTAAACAGTGAGTATTGAACTGGACTAAAAATAACAACCGAAACGATTTTATTATACACTCATAGCGTATATTTTAAACTTGGTTTTACTATAGACCCTCCTAATGGCCAATTTAAATCACTATGTTTATGTTGTATATAAAACACAATGTTTTTTCTAATCCACATTCAACCATATTTAGTTTCTACACATTAACACTATAGAATTAAATAAGAAAATGTTATAAATAGAAGAAAAATTGTTTTATATTACAAAAATATCTATAATACATTAATACCTACATACTTTTTTTTTCTGCGAAGTTCGTAGATTTTGTGTAACGTACAATTTCAATTATAAATATTGTTTTGTTAACCTATAGATTACGGTTGACAAAAAATAAAACAATTTTATTATAACTTCGATTTTAAATTTTAAAACTTATAAATATGACCAAGAGATGTGGCAATTAATAATAATTTTAGAATAAAGTAATAAAGTATTGTGAATGGACTTAAAGAAGTGGTGACTGGCGATGTTGGGACACGGCCTATCGATCAAACTAAGTACTGTTATAATGCTAAACTAATTCTAATCGCATAGCGTATCGGTTTTGTTTATAAATGGACGCTCGCCTATAACATACATATTATAATACAATATACAATATACATGGTAGTGACTAGGGTCTACGATAGGGTGACCAGACGTCCCGTTTAAAACGGGATTGTCCCTTTTTTGGTCATCAAGTCCCGTTGTCCCGACAAACTTCGTACGGGACGCTTTTTATCCCGTTTTTAGAAGATGGTCCTGTTTTAATCCCGTTATTTCAATATTATTATATTATGTTAGTGAAAAAAATATCGACTTATGAAATAAAATACAAATATAAAACAGTTTTATTCGTATATATATATTTAAAATTAGAGACCAAATTTATAAATAACAGATAGTACAGCTGAGCGACTGTTTAGGTTGTCGTCGTCTTATCGCACCGACCGACCAAACAATGCACACACTACACAATTGTAAAAGTATGTATAATAAAAGTATGTGTACGTGAAAGGACCCGTCGACGGTTGTCCGCTATTTTTCTTTTACAATTATTACGATTAAGAATATCCAGTATCGACAACCCTGCAGTCTTATGAATATTATTATTCTATTGTATTCTATTCGTTATCGTTTTTACATTGTCAATGAAAAAAATCGTTTTAATGTCGAAACTATTAGATCAATAATTATTGCAAAACAGCACTTTAAAAACATAACTTGTTCACAATTTTATGAATTTCTTTTGAAGCACCCAAAATTGTTAAATTCAATAAGTTCTTCAGAAAAATACGAAAAAATAGTAGAAAGTGTGGAAGAAGGATTATCAAATTCCTGAATAATTAAATAAGCTGATGTTGTAAATTTCTAAATTCTTGTTAAAAAAAATATATAACAGTATTGGTATGTACAATGTATTGTTTAATTGCTTAATACTTTAATTTTAATATTTAAAACTTAAAAGTACATTTTTTAATTGTTTAAAGAATTATAATAGTTATGAAATTTAACATTGTGTTGTTTAATAAAAAAGAAAATATTCCTAAATATTTAAACACTTATTATTTAGGTTATTTACTCAAAAATGGTAAAGTAATAAGATAATAATTGTTTGTGATATGATTCAGATTTATATTTTTACTCTCTACAGTTGTGTGCATAAGTGTGAATGTATATAATATATAGTTTTTATTAAGTTTTACTTTGGGGGAGGGCCAGGGGAGTTACAAATAATGTCCCGTTTTTTTATTTTCTTAATATGATCACCCTAGTCTACGAGGTATGTGATTGTGTTAATTGTATGCGTCGGTTTCTAGAGATCGATGAGTGAGTTAGATGCGAATGTGTTACGCAATATAAAATAGATAAATCAAATATAATGTATATGATGTGTATCTAATATAACAGGAGTGGCCAACTCGCAGCAAACGTCTTATTTATTAAAGCAACATTTTTATGATTATGCATTTTAATCTTTTTAGTATATATTCATAAACATTTTGGTTCTTGATATCATTGTATTTGCCCATGCGGCTCGTGAATATATTATTCATATCAGTCACTGCTGTACTATGACATAGTAAACCTAAAACCACGCTGTCGGTTTATTATAGCGGTAAATTATTAACATAAAATAATGTTTACGTATAATATAATATAAACCATCGTAATGTATAAAAACAATTAAAAATGTATACCTCCGAAAATTGATAAAGTGATTTCAACATTTCCTGTTTGGGATGAATATAAATCGCGTGCGAATGTTAACTTCTGTAAATTGTGTTGGCGATTCCATGAATAGGTCATATACCACATTTTTAACACAATAATACAATAAAGGCAGGAACTACTGTATATAATTACCTATAAAGACCATCGATCATAATGATAATACCATTATGATTTGTTATTTGTTAGTATGTATACCAATGCGCAGTTATAAAAAAATTCAATTTTTATTTTCCTTACTTTAGAATAAGGACATATTCTGCCGTATAAAAAGCCACTGTGCTAACTTCGTCGTCGTCGTTTTCGTATATACCTTTACAATTTCCGCCAAACTCTCCAGAATATATATGTTTGGGATCGACTAATAGCTCGTTAAAAATAATATGTGTCTTGTACGTCCTATAATATAATATATAATACGCGCGCGCGTGTGTGTGTGTGTGTGTGTGTGTTTATCCGTCTATCCCTCTCTTTGATATATATATATATATTATGTAATCGGTTTTGAACAAATCCCATCGAGCCGTTATGACACGTTACAGTAGTGTTATTAGTAATATTCTTTGCACAGCGAGAATTCGTTCGGACGCGTCGTCGGGCATAGGAGCGAATACTGTAGGTTCGACAATCACGTACAACGCCCCAAGAAAATCGCTAGCATCTGGAATCGAGTAATGTGACAGTTTGTAGTGGTTGGTCTACTTTATATAGGGTGATTCACCAAGTATCATGCTCGTTTCTGATATTTTTCACTTTTGTATACTACTTAATAAGTGTCCTGTGGCATTACAAACATCTGTTTTTCGAATTAGACCCCCCCCCTATTTGTTGCTATAAATTATTTACTGGATAATTATAATTTTTTTTTAATGTAAATATGTCTACGGTCTACCCAGTTCGAAATTTTAACAAGTAGTTTTTTATATATTAAAAATATGTTTGAATTCAGCATAAAAGTTCATAAAAATAGTTTTATAAAATAGATGTAATATTAGATTTAGTATTTATTATACTTTGAGAATTTTTACAAATTATAAACACTGTGGATTAATATTGATTAATATTAATTTTCAAACCTACCATATCTTCCAAATCTATTAACATGTACCTATTATTCTTAGTATACCAAATTAAATAACTCGAAAATTATACTCGTTTAAATGTTGTTAATAATTGACCTAACCTGTAACAATAAGAAGGAAGCTGCGTCAGAGGATTATATTTTTAAAAGTTATGTGTGTGTGTATTACCTACTGTGTGCGAGTTTATAGTAAATCTGTCTATAACAAAGAGTGTATAAAGTCTTTAACGCTCTCGCAATTATAATTGTATAGTAAACTTATTTTATGCGAATAGTCTAACTGCAGTACGTTTTACTCCGGTGATAACATTTTCATTCGATCTCTTTGTCGTCTTGGCGATAATTTTATCCCGCGCAATCTTTTTTTATTCTTGTCCATTCGTCGTGACGTCGCGAAGCCATTGTGGTGCCGTTTCCCGTCTCAGTTTATCCGTGTACATAACAATGTGTAGGACATGTTTACGTGAGGGTTAGGTCACGTTATGCGTCGCGGGCAATGCGTTATGCGTCGGATCGTGTTTATGTAGCAAAACGGGGTCGGAAATGGTAATCTGCGACAATAATGACCTTTTCTAAACATTTGATGAGCAACCTGCGACAAAAATACAATACCTTATAACTTATAATGTATAATATTATAGTGTATGATTATTATTTTTCAAAAATTTCAATTTAAAATATTTAGTAAATTTTAATATTAAATCATTACTAAGTGATATTAGCATACTTATTACAATTTAAAACCATTAGAACACAAAATAAAATTTAAATTTAAAATAATTTTATTTCCAAAACGCATATGCAATTATTATTCAAACTTATACTAAACACAAAAATTAAATTTACATAATTCAGTTTTATTTTTTGTTTTAAACATTTTTTTTAAATAATATGGATTTACTTATCGGTTTAATAATATGATGCGTACTTTTACGGTTTAACCACAGATTCCATTTAGTTTATATTATTTCATAATTTCATTTAAATTTCATATTGCTATAGACATACTGTGAAATTATTATTTATGTTTTAATATAAAGCACTTAAAAATGTCAACATCACTTTTTTTTATTTATTGTCTTTATTATTGAATCAAATATGTCATAATAATATAGTGTCCGATTAAAAAATTTAACCTTAACAAATATCAAAGAAAAATTAATAATTTTTTTAATTATTACGCTTAACAATTATTAACAGTTCACAGAATCACACCACACTACTAAATTACAATACCTACATAACATGTATACAATTAATTACGAGTATATCATTATAAATTCGCATTTAGTAATTGGTAAGCAGGCTTAATGGTAACTAGTTAAATCAACTTAATGACCAAACAAAACGTCAACCAAAGTTTAAGGTTGATCCGTTATCGTACCGAACATTTAATTAATAAGTTAATATTATATAGTAACATTACTAACCATTATCGCCTCAAACAAGTGCCAACATGTTTTGAGCATGTACTTTCCTTAGAGATCTGTGCCTGTTCTCGGGAGATATGTTTTTTTATTTTGTTAGTTTCAAATCTGATTATATCTTTTGACGAGAAAAAAATGAATTAGATACTTAACTGCTGTTTACGTACGTTATTCTAGGTTACCAATTTATTGATGAATCGGAAAAATGTTACGACGTTCGCTAACCATTACATTAGTAAGAATTTGTATAAATATACAGAATGATTTACCAAGCATACTCACCCCTCAATTTAGTATTAGAGTATTAACTGATAATATTTTCAAAATTGTTGAGATATTTTGTACTATTTAAAGACAGTCGTGTGGAAATATAAACTTCTGTTTTTCAAATGACAACTACGCTTTAGACCAAATTATTTAGTAAATATTTTTTTTGAAAATTTTAACGTATCAGGATCAAAATTCAAACGATTAGATTTAGAGTTATTTTACATTATGTAATAAGTGCATTATGTTCATGATAATGGGGTTATAGTGATTTGAGAATTTTAGTTATTATTATTAATCCACCAATATTAATAATAAATAATAATTTTCAAAAATGATCAAAGTATAAAAGTACAAATTATAATATGAAATATATATTAAATGTTTGTAAAATCATTTTTAAGAACTATCATTTTTCTTTCTGACTATAAATATGTTAATAACTGAAAAACTTTTTGTTCGAATTTTGAAAAAAATTATTCACTAAAAAATGTATAGAAAAAATAAGGGGAGGATTCGTTTAAAAAACAAAAGTTTATGTCACCACAAGCCCTCTTTAAGTAGTGCAAAAATTCAAAACTATAAAAATGTGGTTTTTAGTACCTAGATATTATGTCTTAAAATTCCAGAATTCAGAATTTGAATATATTTTTTATGAAAGGAAAATTGGAGGTGAGCATGTTTGATGAATCACCGTGTCTATTTATAAAATATTTTATAGTCTAACACAACCGCTCAAATTCCTTTAAAACTAGCAAGCTAGGTAATCTGTTTCATTTACTTGTGTACAATTATATTATAATATGATCGGTTCACTTTCGATCGTGGCACAGACTCGATTGAAATCGATGATTTACATTAGTGTAGCAATAATGATTTTAAACTACGACGCAGGTCACTGTGACATCGAAAGGGTGTGTGAAATTGTGTTCAGACTATTGTTTAATCCGATATGACGATTTACGACTTCGTCGTCGGATTAAATTAATCGTAATCGAGGTGTATATAATTTACTAATGTTTGTTTATCATACCTAACGTAGCGTGCAATGTAATTTCACAACGATTCAGTAATCTACATATATATTATATTATATAGGTAATAATATATATAGATGTATTAACCGGAGGATTAATCACGAATGTGCAATCAAAAATGGTTTGTTCGAATTTAAAATGTATACGCGATAGCGAATAAACATAAATGCATTCTACTAAAAATTAAAAATAGGTTAGGTCGTCGACCACGGACGATTTTGTTCGCAGCGATAGATCGAAAAGCATAATACGTTTATTTACGACTAGGTAGGTACCTATACATAACTGCAGTAGTACATACACACTACACATTGGCGACCATAAAAATAAATTTCAGTTAGATACGAAATCCCCGCAGTATATCGACCCCCGTCGCCATAACTGTATACATGCGACCGCGTTTGTCTCGTGGAAATTACACCGTCGTCTCAATACGAGTATAGAGTTTTATAAGGCTTAATCCGAGTACCCGTGCGACCGCGGATTGAGCAAAAATAGGCGTATACGGTGATGATGATTAATCTTTATTCTTTATATACATTTATATAATATCATATACCTGTGCGGCTGTGCGTTTAGACAACACTAAACGGTAATACCGGTAGAGTAGGTATTTTTACGCGGATAAATACGAAATAAAAGAGCCGAGTTCTGTTCCGGTGAATTATTATTTGGACGCAGTTTTGGTAATCCGGTACTTTACGTTTTTAAACATTTTTCTGATTTTACAACCAATAATTGATTATATTTTTCTACTTTACCAATAACATTTTTACATCATGACACGGTTTGCGTTACGGCGCAGATTACAGTCACTAACAGCTGCTGCACGTAGTCGGTGGTAAAATTGTTTTTCGTAATTCACGTACAAAACATCGCGCACGATAGCTGTATGCCGCGATATGATATGCGTACGGCCAAAGGATTTACGGCGGTTTTTCATAATGCTGTTGACGGATGACGTACCATGTACTGCACAATATATAATTATATAATTTTTTCATCGTCTACGGGGCGCGGCGACGGGTGCCAAATATTTGAACAATTGGCGCGAGTTTAACGGCATCGTCGATGTATAATAAATTTGGTAACTATATGTATTATAAATTATGAGATTTTACACATCGCTGTATACCCACTGCCGCATAATATATTTCTATACGGATTTTCTGCGATAACATGACGTGCGGGTCTCCGTTCCACGGCCTATTATGATGACGTTAACATAAGGTACTATCACTTTCTCATCAGATCCCGTGTAAACCAAATAGTTGAAAAATATATTTAGATAAAATTATCCGTATGGTGGTTAATGCTATAGTTATTACGTCTTATGCCATTACTATAAACAGTAGAATCGATTTTTTTTTCAAATGCTAGTATTTCCGATGGATTTCGATATGACCAAATGAATCACTGGGCAAGTGAAGTACCAAACAAGAAAAGACGTCGTTGTGCCGGAGACAACTTACTGTAAATCACATGTTGGAACTAAGTGTATGAAATGTGATTTAGGACTTTGTATTCCATATTTTCGAGTATTTCATGAAAAATAACAACTTATACACTCACTTTTTATTATCATTATAATTTTTAATTCAAAAATAATAATAAAGAAACATTTTTACTATATTTTATTCTTATACTTGTATTCATAGTACCATATAATACTAATACCAATATATTTGTATGCAATGTCAGCGCCCAGCGTAACCTGCAAATGGTAAAGCTTTGTTTTAAAAAAATTATAATTGATTTGAATAAAAACTTATTTTTTTTTGGTTATACACTATTGTGTAATACGGCTAATTAAGGCCCAAAAACAATAATTAAAAAAAAAATTAACTCCGACGCTAAAGGGGTACCCTTTGATATTAGCGATATTAATAATTAATATGGCGAATAACAAGAAAATTCTGATACGTGGTAATAGTGTAATAATTAGTGTCTGAAGTGTTACACAATCTTTTTTTGTAGTTATGCATTTTACTATTTTACCATTGTGGTCCGTGCGTAGGTTTAACCGGCTGATAACAGTCGTGGTCGTCTAAATTGTAGCGCGAATGCGACCATGGCAGAAACTCGATAAAAGAACTTTGGATTTTAGGATCTCGAGTGCACCGACCTAACTGTCGGTTATCGCGTTGTTTTCGGTCAGTATTAAGAAATTGGTCGTTTACTCCATGTCTGTAACTCGCTGCCCAACCGTTTTCTAGTAAATTAGTTAGGTTAAAGTGAGTAAAAGCCATGTATCCGATAATCTTTGTAGATAGATGAAGACGTTGCATATTCATAAATCACAAGTGATTTTCGATACGAATGAAAAATATCTAAAAACTACTAAAGCAGACATTATGAAAACTGCAATATTACTTGATATAATATTATTTTTAAACTTTCTATTTTAAATTATAAACTCATACAATAATAGATTGCATTAAACATTTATAAAAATAATCTAAAAACAGAAAATATTCACGTAATATCATCTGTTACATGAAACGGAATATGTTTAGTTTTTCAAGAATTTCATTGTTTTTGAGCACTCTAAAAATTAATGCATTCAGAATTTAAATTCCTGCAATCATAATACTGGTAATGCGATATCCATAAATGTGCGACCCACTTCCAATTAGTGATGACAAAACCGTGCCGTCCGTTTTTGATCAATGTAAGAGACACGTCACCATCAGTGATTTATACTATATTATATTTCCTAGAATTCTCATCACACAGATC
Organism: Rhopalosiphum padi; assembly: GCF_020882245.1. Lineage (NCBI taxonomy): Eukaryota > Metazoa > Arthropoda > Insecta > Hemiptera > Aphididae > Rhopalosiphum > Rhopalosiphum padi. The sequence continues at coordinate 33,814,458 of NC_083598.1, forward strand.
GGAAAAGAGATTGCTCCGGATAACTGTTACTGTAGGATTTATTGTACTTTCGAAACATATGTGTATAATATTATAAACGTATGTTTGTAAAACCCATGGGTAAATAAACACTTGGTAAAATACTCGCGTACCTACCACGGAGTAGGTGTGTCGAAGTTTTATTTCATCGGACTTCGGCGTAAAAGGATTGTGCACGTTTTACTTCTTTATACTTGAGCCAACATGACGAGATTCCTCGAAATAAACATTTTTATTGTTGGATTTAAAAAAATTAACAATTGTTTTACAATGTCTTTAGTGATACAATGTGAATATGAAAATGTTACGTCTAAAAAAATATGAAATTATTGACTTAATAGCTCAAGATTAGTCTTGCGAATAAATTTAATATAACTGGACTTGAAGTTTCTACTATATGACAAAATAGTTCACCAGTATTAGTTGTAATTTTTCAAGACAATTAAATAACTATGAGTTATAGATTACTCTGAAAATTTTGGAATTATTCGCATATTTTTCTACGTTTATCATACATATATTTTCTATCTATTTTAAGTTCTTGTCTAATTATTTTTTTTTGGTCTAGTAGGCAAATCATTTTTACATTTCTCTCTTTAAATGAAAATTTACAATTTTTCTACCAACAATATTTACAAAATAAAATTAATTTTGTGTGTATTTCAATCGTATTGTGTTTTTTCGTGTAAAAAGTTTACCTTTGGTGCGCAAGTGCGCAATGGTATTGCACTAGCGGACTTCTCCAACGGAGTTGCAAGCACGTCTAGAATGTTGCCACCGCTTTTCTGCAAACCAAACGTGTTATAGCGATTGCCGAGTTCAGTCAAAGTCTTGTAAAACTTGGCTATTTTTTTTATAGTAAAGAATAAAAATATTATGAACGTTACAAAAATTTATATAAATTACCATGTTATCATTAATTTTTATTATGCACAAAGCACAACAAATTGTCTACAATGTATAATTAACATAAAAATATTATTACAACTAATAAGATGATATTAGATTGATGTAGGTAATAGGGAGAAATCGTCTGCCTTAGTAAGTAAACTAGTTTTAATTATCAATAATGATTTTGTTTATTATATTGTTATTTATTATACTTACTTAATTGAATACAATTTCTGGTGACTAAGGGAGTTTTGGGGTTTATCTTACCATTTATTAATGCGTTACTTTTAGATATATTTTTTAAAAATGTATAAATAATGTTTCTTACTTGGTTTGGAGTATAAACTGCAAGATAAAAATAAGCATTCAAAAATATATAATTTAAAATGTTTAATAAATATTTAAAATTAATCATTTATGACAATAATCTGAGAAAGCATATTTTGTATTCATCCACTAACAATTATTATCTTACATTTAAAATGTAAAAGTTAATTTTAAAATTGTCATGCTGTGATCAATTGGTTCCAAAAATAAAAGAAATCAATATCGATACTAAAGTGTTTTCTGCTGTTGTTTAATACTTATATAACAATTTTCCAAGCCCTTCATAAAAAAATATATAACACGATGAGACCAAAAGCGTAATACCCAACCATTTTAGTTCACACGGAAGTTCTTTTGGATAAATATAAACTTCTTTAGGCCTAATATTTGTGGTGAAAATTATATGCTTTACAATTTTAAATTTAAATCATAATATATATTAAAGTATATTATTTAACAGAACCTATTTATTAGATCGTAAGACGTGATGCAATTATATATTCTATTAATTTTAAACTACAAAAATATAAATTTAACAATCGATCATAGTACCTATTGATTATGAATCGTTGAATGATAATTTTTTATAATTATTTAAAATAAATTGATTTTCTTATTCTTTTAATCAAAATAAGGTTTCTTTAATAGCAATATTACTGATATATTAAAAACAATGTTGTATTAATAAAAAAAAAAATCAATTGTTTCCTATATTTCTAATTGCTTATCCATTTTCCGCCAATATCATTTTTATTTTTAAAACAATTGAAAATACATTAAGTATTTAAGTGTAATAATATAGGTACATTTAAAAATAAAATACTTTTATAAATTTATTTTATTATGTATAATGTATATTATTCTGCATCGTTATAACTTTACCATTCACGTTAATTGTAAATAAAATAATAATAGATAGTTATTTTTTTTAGTTTATATGCCATGCAAATGGTGAAAAACTACTTATAATAATATAAAAAATAATATATTTTAATTATAAACGTAATTTATATATATTATATCGATTGATAAATCTCGGTGAATTATTTCTAATTTCAGACCATTAAAGAGTTGGGTAATTTTATTTTGAAAATCGTAAATTCTATAGATCCATTCAATACGCATTACCTAGTTGCTTAGCCCGATTCATTTATTATGCGTTATCACGATCAGTCATATTAACTATAAAGAATTTCTAAAAATGTTCTGTTAAATATTACTGTATTTACTAATAAAAATATTGATTATAATAATATAAAAACGATAATAATAATAAAAATAACTCATACGAATCACGAATTCGTGATATGGTTAATTTAATTTAATTTTTTTTCAATATACTTGGAGATAAAATATTATTTTTAATCTTTGTACGAGTTAAATTTTTTTTACGTAGAACTTTACATGTATATAATATGCTATAGAGCAACGAGATGATTTTTCAAAAATTATTATAATATTTCTAGTTTACTAATAATATTTTGTATTATTATTTTTTTTTGTGACTACTTTTTGAATATAAAGAGTACTCGAAAAGTTCCCTGTTATATCTTTGAAGATCGGAAATTTAGTTTGGCTGGTACTTTAAACATGTCAAGTTTTTAATATTTTCTGTAAACATAGTAATAACTAACATATTATACCGATAACAATAAAAAAATGTATTAGATATTATGCCGTCATACACGATTTTCAACAGGCTCTCCCAGAATCGTGTATAATATTAAATAAATTATCATATTACTTTCAAATTAAATACTGCCGCACACTCAATACGAATGGACTAATAACCGTTTTCGTTATCCTGTCCAACTTTTAAAATATTTTTGGGCAAATAACTTGTATATTTTAATTTAATTATAATTATAATAAAAAGAAATCTAGTAACTTAATAATTATCGCTATAATTTAAAAATAATGTAAATGAATAATGAATTATTTTGAGAATATATTGTCTGATTTAATATGTTTAGGTTATTATATCTATTTAATCACTTAACGTGAGAATTTATCGGGAAGTAAGTATGAGAGTTTTTTTCATTAGAATAAACCTATTTTATATAAAGCAAAATATGATGTTTGATGAATAAACATCTTTTACTATTTGTAGAACTCACAAACACTACAGTTAACATGAATAACGTAATTTGGATAGAAAATATTATATATGTATTGGTTAAACGTGTGTTGAAATGAGCGACTAAATACTAAATAGGTACCGTTTTACATATTGTATGGGCTTATACATAGAGGTTATGAGATGCTACCTTTGAATTTAATCGAACTGTAGACTGCGGAATAATTCAACCCTATGTGTATATAGACATTATTATTACATTAATAGTATAATGAGTTGATGGTTAATATAATGATTGGTATTAACTGCGTAATCTATAAGTGTTATTATTAATTTGTATATATTACATTTTTTAAATGAGTCATAAATAAGCTTAATTACCTGTGATATTTTTAAAGTATACATACGTAATACAACGCATATTATATGAAATTTTAATATTTTTTATACATTTAAGTATAAATTCAACATTTTAGATAAATAATTTTTACATTATCTACATAAATCAACATACCTATACTAACTGAATAGTAATAGTATCAACAATTAACACTCATATTACACGTAAAATATTATAATGTATCTATGAGTTTCTTGAGTTTATATTTTTATATAAAATACCTACTCGTTTTTCACTTAAAGAATTAAATTGAATTTATATTCTGTATGTGAATTTACGCAGCAGTATTAATTAAAATTTCGCATGAAACACCCATGAAGTCATGATAAATTTACTTATTTTTGTATTGGAAAATTAATTTATGTGCAGAGCTTTTATACATTTAGGTTTAATAGATTTCCACCAATAGAGTGGTTTTGATGAAATTCGTTTGACGAATGGACATTTGGTCAAATTAAGAGGAAACGTAATCCGTTTTTTCTTTCATTTTATTTTTTCAGCAATTTGTGGTCGAAACTAGAATGTTTATATTTGTATATGTACTATATATTTTTACGTATTTTTTTTTTAATTTCCGGGATTCGGTGTATTCATTATTCGAAACTAATTCGGAGTAGATACAGTGCCACAATCTCTCACGTTAAAATTAATTATAGATTTGTTGCCGAGTTTAAACCTTCTGAATAATGTATTCCGCGTACTATGTCAGCCCGAACTTATTTCAAATAACTCTTATTGTACTTAACGAATTGCCAAGAATGACATGTTTTCTTCTTTGTCCATTTTAAATTCTATTCTCTCTGAACAGCGAAGGATTCAACAATGTTGTTTAGACAATATATGTGTATATAGGTACGTGGTTGTTCCATTGTTCTTTTTTTTATACTTTCTGATGATTGCTATTCCAGCCCTGCTCTTAGTTTAAAACGTGTCTAATATATCTATATATATATATATATATTTCTCAACGTGTGTTCAGAAGACGGCTTTTAGGTGTTTTTATGTCCTTCTGGCTCACGTGTATGGCCATAGATGAAATTTTAACTTCGCACCTACAACATTTACTTGATGTCCAAAGTGTGCTAAAAGTTATGTTTTTTGGTCGTTACTAAAACAATTGTACTGTGTTTCAGTTTTTATGACCATTCTTTTCGTTTTCAGCCATCCCGAATACAAATTTAAACACATATAACATAATATGTAGATAGTATAGGTATTTACAAATCATATAAAATTGAATTTATTATAATATGGCATCATATATAATTATGTAGCATTTAACAACACAGTTCTTCATCATCTTCACAGCTTTTCAAAACTCGAAAACTCTCAAGCATGATATTATCTCATAAAACCTTAAAATCTATCAAAAATGGTAGTAAGTTAACACATTTTTATATTAGATTCTACACCGAGCTGATTTTTTTCTTATAATGTACACTTTATTTTGATATTTGTTCTAAACCAGTGTTTCCCAACCTTTTTGTAATAGCAACTCACTAATTTACTGTCTGTCGGGTATGCGACTCCCGCTAAAAAAAAATGCTTAGATTTTTTATATCTTATTATCAATATAGTTGCCAAATTAGTTTGCAAACACCACGAGTCATTCACGAGAGAAAATATGTCGTGACCTATGGGTTGGGAAACACTGTTCTAAACTATATTGACGTACCTGATGACTGGGAATTTAAAAATTCAATTCTTTTTTCGAAACTTGGAAAATGAATATTTATTTTTAGAAACTATAAACGGTTTTTAGATAAGCTTTGAGCTTCCAGAATTATTTTTCAAATTGGTAAATATTTGATGAGCAGAGTATCACAAGCTCCCAATAAATCCACGTCAATCTATTTTAGTATGGATTATACAAATATACAAGTTAAGGCACTTTAATAAACACACTATTTTAATGTAAATATATTACAGTGCACGTATAAATAATGTTCATGTAACTTATTTTTCGCGCGAAAAAGCAATTTTTCATTTACACGTACCTTTTTTTTTTTTTTTTAATAAACCCCATTCACAAAGCTATTCGAACAAAGTGAGTCGGCAATTCGAGCAAACAATACGTGTTTGTATTTTGTAGGAAACGCAGCAGCCAGATATGACAGAACGCGACTTCCGGATGATTTTTTTACTTTCCCACACATTCACATACAGATTATATAAAACTACCCCAAAAATACGTTATTTATGTACGCACACGGGTCATGTACATCTATCGTGAGTTTCTTCGCCACTGTCGCTAATAGCTATATTAATATATCCCACTTTATGTTGACTTTTTATGCTTAATATTAACGGTAATATTTGTTGGCCTATTTTTTTCAACCGCACACTGAAGCTTTTGACTCATTATTTCATTATTTATTACATTTTTTGAAATCAAATATCTTATAGTGTATATCAATTACGTGTTCCTGTAATTGTATCGCTTTTTCAACATTTTATTCAAGATCTAAAACTAAATTGAACCTTTTTTTTATTATTTGGTTATATAAGTATAATTATTAATTAATTAAATGTTAACATACAGAAAATGTTGTTTATTGAAGTTTAAAAAAAAACTTGGGTATCCATTATTGTTCATTTAATTGAACTCCCACGACATTTTTATTCGTATGTCCCTATCTGTGTATGTCTATTGGTGGGAGGGAGTCAGGGTACTAAAGTATTCACTAGTCTCTAATCATGATTTGATCAAGTAATTTCTGCAATTCTAGGGAAAAAAATACGATAAATATAATTTTAGATTCATATTATAATGTGAGTTTGGAAATCGAGAAGTCAGAGCACTTCTCTCTTCCTCGCTTCTATTTTAATAAAATTATCACCAAAAACGGAACACAGTTATTGGTTGTTTTCTCAACTGTATCCACCGTACAACACAATAAAGTATAATATGTATACTATAAAAATAAATAGTCTCAGTATAACAATAATATTTCTCAGTGAGTATTTTATTATTTTATTACGGAAAAACTGATTATCTTATTTTACATAATTATTGATATAAGAGTATAAGACGTTTACACGGATAAAAATATTTATTATTTTAAGCTGATATGATTTTTATTTCGCAATATCATGTGGAATAATCTGTAGTTATAGCTGTACAGTGTCGGTGTACACCAATATTGTTATAGTTTCGTCCTAAACATCTATTCAGAAAACTAATTTATTACGCAAGATTATATTTTTCCGGTTCTAACCGCGTTCAATATGCTCGCAATAATTTTTCATTATATTCGCGAATTACTGTGATACACCCTTTAAAAAATTGTTCATATATCTTTTTATATACATATTATATTAAATTTCAATAGTTGCTAGTATATTCTCTATAAAACTGAATTCGTTAACCTATTTTTAATGGCTCAAATTCCAGTTTTTATTTTATTGTATATACCAAAAAACTTTAATTTCATATTTTTTGATTTTCAAGTCCTATATATATATATTTATATATATATATTTGTATATGTATATATATATATTATAATAACTAGATTTTAAAAATAATTTACATAGTATTCGAAGTGAAATATTATGTTTTGAAATAAATATATATTTTTTCAATACTGAACATGACGATTTGAACGATTGTAACCAGACGATTATATATTTTTATTATTTCTTATACGCGCATACTTAAGATTAGGTTTAAGCTTATGAATAAAAAACTTACTCTAATGACTTTATAAGCTTGTACATTAAAATATAGGAATATTAACAATTTGATTAAACATGTATATAGTATTAAAACGCTGTTGATTAATTGTAAGTGACTTGCTACTGTATTATTGTGCACGAATCTGATATTTTAAATATTTCAAATGAGTATAACTATAATTTGAAATTTAACGGGTTTTTATTTGTTGCATTATTCCTGAAACCATGATTAGTATGTTAAATTGTTACATGTTTCTTGATCACGAACGTCATCAACAAACACTTTCAATTTATTTTAAAATAGAATGAATATAAATGATTGTTTTGATTTTATTTTTCATTCAGCTGGTAGTACTAGCTGCCAAAGTAGGTTAAAACAATTTATATGTTAGGTTAGTTACCAAATTATATACAGCCTTCAAAACCAATCAAAATCGGAATGAGTTCTCCTCGAAGAAAAACACTTACAGGTTAAGATATAGCGATGCTCTCCGATCAGTAAATGACAATGAAATCAATCCAAAAGAAAAAGTGACGTAAGAGATTATTGGGTGGGACACCAAGAGAGCCGTCTTTTAATTCGAAAGCGATGATAAATCATTGCGTTCGAAATAAACCGTTTTTTAACGTAGTCTTGACTACTATTCAGCAAAAATGATCGAAATTTCGTAAAGGAATAAATAGAGAACGAGTACTCGTATATATTTCCGTGGCTATTACAAAAACTATTTGGAAATTCAATGAGCATTTGTCATCTCGACAAGAATAATATGGTTCGTCTTCATATGCGACACCGACAACGGTTTTTCAGAATTTTTTCCGTGTGGCAAATTTTCATTATAAAACAACAGTGATAGGTTCGCCACTTAACAATAATCTAAATCTAACAAATCTATAAATGACCTTTGGTCATTACTCGTCAAATGCCACGAATATCGGAAACTAACCACAGTGTCTCATAATTTGCGACCAGAGTACAAAAACAATGCAAACATTAAAAAGCTTTAACAAAATAATAATATCGTGTAATGTTTTTCTGGTGTATTTCGAATGAAATTAACCAAGCCCACCGTTACGGTTTTCAAACATTACAACATTTACTGTAGTTCACATTAGACAAAGAAATCTACATTATTAGCATACACGCGTAGTACTTGTCCTATACTATAATATTATATATAGTAGTGTGAGTATATTATGTCGGGTGTGCTGTACCGATACAAACAGTGATAACTAATTATTAAGAAATAATAATAATATATTTACATTTAACTTGGACGACAATTTCTACCTCTTCACCCTCTCCTCTTCTAACCAACTATTTGCGGTATGAAATTATAAGATATCATATTTTTTTACATAAGATTTTTGATAAGGGATAATTGATTTATTCTGAAATGCTTATGTAAATGCACGCTATATATTCGGTGTAAAAATATTTTGGCCCTATGAAATTTTTTTTCGAAATTCGGTGATCCAATTTAAAATAGTTTATATAATATGTCACGTATATATTTATTTTTTATATGCACTCCACTGGTGGAATATAAAGTTCATTAAAATCTTAAAGTATAATATACAACGTCCACTCGTCACTAGTAATACGCTTATTAATGTTTTTTTTTTTAAATTTAAAAACAATGAACGTCGCTTCGCGTAATAAGATAATAAACGAAGCTCGGCAACTGGCGGATTAATCTCGATTTTCTAAGAATGACTGCTCTGAAACAATTTCAAGAAACTTAATATATCCTAGCTTGTTTCGTATATTTTAAATAATTCAATTTAAATAATGTACCTACACTATACGTAAAAAAACGCAAAAAACTATTAGTGTACATTACAAAATATTATTAAATTAAAAAGAAATCAGACAGAAACGTACGCTTATAAATTGAATACCATTATTAATTGATCGGATTGTTCGTGGGTTTGTTTTATATTCTTAAACATTTGGTAAAATCTATTGGTATTAAAAATATTCAACAGTTTGGATACTTCTATGTTTTCGACGTTTTCATTATAGCCACGATCTCAAACCCTATTATATTGTATTAATTGACTGTGTTATGTTTGTTGGAACAAAAAAAAAATGTAAACATGACAATTTAAATAATATTATTATATATATATTTTTTTTTAATTTCGAAGTCTAAAACGAATTCTACAATATATTATATGATATAGTAATTGTTCAATACTTCTAGTTCATTGCACATACATTGTGGGTGAAATATTCGAAACACGAGTGCAGTTCAAATAAAACGCATTAGGTACTGTACAACCAATAAGGCTTCCTCGCTCTAGTCGGAATCGAAAATATCCATTAATTAATTTAATTAACCAATATTATTAATGTTGACTTTAAAAATAGAACGGAAACGTGCTCAAACTAAATTGTCATATATTAAATTGTACTTATCATATTAACTTGTTTTGCTAATACCTGTAAATGCTAAAATAGCTAAATTTTAATATAAAATAATTGGTCTTCAAAAATTGAATGCGATTCCTTTTAACGTTTATCCACTTCTAGAATAATGTATATAATTTTAATATGTATTCATTGACCTGTACACTAATGGAAATACTTACAAGTTTAAGACTAATAAATATTTCTATAATATTTTCATTTTTCCAACATTTAATATTGTTTTAAGAAATCTACATTAACATTAAAAATAATCTAAAATATATTTTAGCACTTATAATATAATGAGACATGAGACGAGATTTTTGTTTTATTAAAACATAATAATATTAGTATAATAGTTGTATATAATGCCGAGTAATATTTCTTATAATAAACCATTTCGTAAATAATTAAAAGTCCATCTTTATTTTCCCACTATCCGACGGATGTATACATATAACATAAACATAATAATATCCTCAAGTAATCCTCTTTTTTCATTTTTTTCTATCGACACACCAACAGTAAACTTACGAAAGTCGTTACTACTCGTACTTTGATGAGTTAGAGAGAGTTGTTTCAAATGTCCAATGTAATTGCGATCCCACGACAGGTCAGCTTCTAGATTAGAAAATGGTTGAAAACAAGTCTTATCTTCATTTATTCAGACATTGTAGTATAGAAAAATCATTTTTTCTTCTCTTCCCTTGAAATATGACAAATCCGATATCATATTGTTTTTATAAAATATAGTATTCTTTTGCAACCGCTAAACCATTTTTTTTTTATTCCCAAATTACATTTTTACCAAGGTATATAAATATTGCATTAGTTTTAAAATAAAAAATGATTTTCACATCGTGTCAAATCGTTTACCCAATTTATTATTAATTTAATCTTAGTTCGTTCATTTTTAATTCTTTTTATTTTTTATTTAATTTCAGTTAAATTTCTATCGAATAAAATTAAACATCCAGCTGAATTATTATTCCAAATACCGTTATAATAATAGTATTGAATTATATTTAGTAATTATTTAATTTAAAATTATAATAATTGGCATTGATTTAAATAGTTTTCTTCTATGAATTTTTCCATTAATAAAATGCATCCTATAAATAATTAATGTACATTGTGTATAGTGTTCGTTTCTAAATTATCTTTTAGTTTCTGAGCAATTCATAAGTTTTATAATTTTTTTTTTAGTTTAATCGTATTTACTGGTATTTATTAAAGTTAACTAGTATGTAAAAATTGATATAAAAATTGTAATCATAAATTGTAACTTCAATAGTTCATAACAAATTTAATTTGATTTTTTTCCATTTAATTATTAATTTTATTTTTAAAAATTGGTATTTTAATATTGAAATGTTATTATATCTTATGTGTTTTCCATTCAATAAATTCTGAAATCATGACTCATAAATTATTTTTATGAGCACTTAAAATTTGAAAAAGTAATATAAACATATAAGTATATGTATTACGATTATAATCGTTTTTAGAATACGACGATTTATCGAAACACTATTGCTATATCAAATTAAAAATTATAATATAATAAACTCACCGCATCGCGTCAAAACAAGTTGAGTGAGCCAAATGTCCCGTCTACATTCCCACTCACTAATCCTTTACATTAAATTAACTGGTACTTGAATGGACTGTAAAAATATATAAGTAAAATACAGATTTTGATGAAGAAGTAAAAAAAGAAGTTAAATAAAAAATAAAATATAATGATGAAAGAAATTTGGCATTGTTTTTAATTTGTGTATCTCTTTTTTAAGCATTCGTAGTAAACTATACGATTTAGTATTTACTCAAGGCTGAATTAATTTAAAAAATGGAAAATGCCATTTTGGTTAGATTGAACAGGCAATACTGAATATTGCCTGCATAAAAATACATTTTTACACAGTAATTTTTTAAATATTATTTTTACTATGAAATTATACTAGAATATATAGTACCATACTATAATATCTATTATGTTTCAAAGATTTTTTCTACGTCTTTTCTGACTTGATATTGAGACATGATATATTTATAGATAATTAATTATTGATTTATTGGTATTAATATATTTCTCGATATAAAGGTGAGTTACAATAATTATTTTTTATTCAATAAATAAATTAAAAGGCAAAATTTGTTAACAATATGTTGGTTTACCATTAAAATTACGTTATTATGTAGTTGAAATAATAACTGATTGTAATTTTTATATTATTAAAACATTAATTATATTTTGTTAAAAATTTAATAACATGCCCTAAATTCATAAGAATAATAAATTTCAATATTGGGGGTATTTTAGATTCTGAACGAAGCGATGAATGTATTGATTTTACAATTATGCGGTTTTTTTTTGTATCTGAAGACACTTTTTCTAGTAGAAAAAATACTCTGATCCCAAGTTCTATGTAAGTTAGGTTTTCTAGTAGGTCAAAATATCTCCTACACAAAAATACCTAGAATGAGAATATACGCTTTTGAAAATCCATCCAGTCAATACATCTTCTGAAAAATATCCTTAGAAATTATATAGTTTAATATTGTTTATGGAAAAAGTATTAAAATTAAATATCATGATACGAGACAAATTGAGAGTTCAATAAATTTAAAATTATCAAATAAATATCACAAAGTAGTAAAATATTATTGTATGTATATTATAACATATATAGTCTATGACATAGACTATATAAATATCATATTGACGAGAAACCCTCCTAATAATCAATCAATACGACTACGATTTATATCACTGATTATTTCAGTCAGTAAAATTGTATCCTACTTGTGAGCTTAATGAAATTATTTAGTTTTAAGTTGTGCGTATAAAACACATTAATTTATTTATATTTTTACAAAAAAGATTTTTTTTGATCAAAGATATTCAATACATTTACATAATGATAGCCAATAAGTATATAAATAATGTAATCGACCAATCCACGAGAATGTTCAACATGACCTCACTGTCGCGAGTCGTCCCGTAGGTCGCAACACGTTACAACATTCATCCGTACCGGATAAGCAGTTTCGCACTAATAATACATTAACCATAATACCAACTCTCATAAAACTACAATAATAAAACGACTCGTTATTTTTATTATTATTATTATTGTTGTTGTTGTTGTTGTTGTTTTAGTTATTGTTTTTGTTGTTAACGGCGTTGTTTTAACGTGTGCACACAGGTATCGTGGATGCGGAAGAGAGACTTGCACATACTGACAGCAGGAGTGCTGACTTACACCAGTGACCAGAGATTCCAAGTCATCCACCCGGATAACTCGGACAATTGGACCCTACTGATTAAATTTGCTCAACCGAGAGACGCCGGAATCTATGAATGCCAAGTAAATACCGAACCCAAAATGAGTTTGGCATTCCAGCTCAACGTCGTAGGTAAGTCATAGCACATAGAAAATTACAACAAATTGTGTTTCATCCATATAAATGTAAATCCGCGCGCTCGGCAAAATAAATAATTGGAAATCACGGTGTATAAGCCGAATGAGGAGTATAAAAATACAATAAGAATTTTTTTTCACGGGTGTCGCTACACAAGCGATATCATAAATTTAGATTTTATACGCGTCATCACTACTTTTTTTTCATCACTTAAATGGCGACACTTGTTTTTAATTTCATATCCGGGAGTTGAATATTTTTTCGAACATTTCGATGTATAAATTATTATTATATCGTATACCAAATCAATAGTTTATTATTTATAAGCATTTAGGGTGTGAAAAAGCGATGTGGTGCGCAGAGCAAACTCGCAAAGTAAAAGAATATTTGTCTTTCCCACCAATCCACTCTTCGAAACTTTATATGCTTATAAATAATAAAATATTCGTTCAATACTTAATATTTAAACATCGAAATTTTCAGAAAAATATTTAACTTCAAAAAATATGTCATTCGAAAATATTTATAATGTTCATATTATCAGATAAGTTAGTACGGAGTAAAACTTAAAATATATATACGAAATAATAATATGTGAAAAACGTAAAATCGTTGAATGAGTAAACCCCAAGCACTCGGTAGTTTAACGAATTTTCAACAAAGTCGACGTGTTTTAACCATTTAATAATACACAAAAATAATTTAAGGCTAGTAATAATTTTATGATTTATCAAACTTTTAATTTGTACTTGTTTGATGATTTATGTTTACTATCGTAGCTGACATTAAAAATGAGTGAAATCAGAGTGTTGCGATTGAAAATTTAATTAATTCGACCATTTTAAAGCCGGCAAATTACTACACTCATACAATCCAACCAACTGCACTGTCTGTACCCAACACAATCGAGTAGTGTGGCGCAAACGATAATTAAAGAGACGAATACGACGAATCGCACAATATTTTTACACATTTCGTCGTAAAGTTAACGAACCGGACTGTCTCTTTATATAATATATGTACATGTACATAAATTAATTCGACGTAGAGTATACCTATATGTTGGACATTTTGCATTTTCATAAACCATTGAAAGTAAAAATAAAATAAAAAATATGTCTACTGTTAATACAGATGGGCCCGGTTGTTATTAATAAATGAAAAAAAAAAAATAACGAAACAGGCATTATAAGAGGCGAGTTAGTATCGTATATTATATTATTATGTACAGTTAAACACACCCTTGGATGGTTAATCCATAATTTTATAACACTTTAAAACGTAATTTCACGCACGAAACCACTGCAGTTTCGAGACACAAACCTGGTACACATTATATAATATATATATATATATATATATATATAATATATCATATAATAATATTAAATTAATGGAATTTTCATTAGCCGAACTTTGTGTTTATGGTAAAAATGCGGTAGTGTCTGTATAATAATTAAAAAAATATTATATAAAAAAAAAAAAATCATAAATACTGTCCGTTTTTTTGAAATTAGTAAATTATTACCATATGTCCGTATCAGTATCAGAATATTACCGCCACCGCCAACCGCCATAATATATAGAATATTATAACGAAAAAAAAAAAGGTATAATATAATTTAATAGTAATTATTATTCTACCCACCTTTAAATAATCGTATAATATTGTTACGATATACGACCTTTATTTTTATATCCCGAAATGTGATTCTATTCCACGCGTCCTTTGGAGAGATTTAAAAACAACAACAACAACAACAACTATAATAATAAATGCTCTACATCACACGCTTTCCCGAGTATACGAGTACGTGCGCGCACAGTTGATTGTTTTTAATCCAAGACGCTATATCGTCTTCGTAAGTAGGTATATATTGTCATACCTAAATATTAATTTATTATTGGACTTTATTAGAATGCAATGGATACAATAATTGTTTAACATTATACTTGAAATAGGAAAACATTTAAAAAATATACGTTTTTGCGACTATTTTTATATAATCTGAACCTGTGTGTCGTAATGGCGTTAATATGTATAAAAAAAAATCACTACGTTACAATATTACACATATAAGCGATACGTCAATTTGGACGTGCGTCGAATCGTTAAACAGTATGAAAAAACTATTATTACATACAATATAATGCTGCGCGTCAATAATCGAAGTACAGTCGAGTTTTTAGAATAGAGTTCACCACCGACGCTGTCGCTATCGTCAGCACATTTTAAAAGTTCATATTTTTTATCAACAATGAACAACACGTCGACAATTTGAAGCTTTCCATATTACTGTTGTATAAAATGCACAATTCTTTCGCCAAACACGCCGTAAAATTTCTTATTCGTTATAATATTGTAATCGTTGTTTTTTCTCATGACTATAGTCACCAAAATAATGTTAAACACTCGATTTTTCGACATAGAAACACTCGATCTTCATTTAATCGTATTTTTTTCGTCGTCTTTATCGCATATACAATTTTGCGTCTTAATAATATCACATTCTTTAAGATAATTAAGGACGACCTTCCGATCATGGTTCACGATGGAAAAAAATCAGGGGAAAAGCAAAAAAAAAAAGAGAGGCCTTTGTTGTGAGTTATGTTAGTTTTTCGTTTTCGGTCCATCAATAGCGAAATAGAACGAATGGTTTTATCGCGAGATATTTGTGTAACACATTACAATGGTACGTTTAACGATTTTCTGTAATCCGAGTTTAATGGTGGGGTTCGAAAAAAATTACGTTTTGTACGGTATCTATAGATATACATGGAGTGTACATATACATATATATATCGATAACTCTCTACGCCCCACCTCCTCAGCACCCCCACCCTAAACGTCAGGAGAAAAAAGAGCAAAAATAAAGAGAGGAGAGACAGTATGCGTTAGATACAAAGAGTGAGAGGAAGGGAATAAGAAAGAACCGACCTAACCGTCTTGCTCTCGACTACCAGATTAAGAAACATGTAATTCAAAACAGGAGTAATGTAAAAATGTTTCGAGATCGCACGTACAAAAGTCTGCGGGCGGATTATGCAGTCGTCTCGTAGTTATACGGAACTATTTGTTGAAATCAATACTTTAAAAGCGTTTTTATTTTCATGCGCTATATAATATGATATACACAATATATATTATGGCTATGAGTCGCACATAATATCGCCGTTCTGCGGTGATTTAAAGCAAGGCCGATCCCGCACTGGGACACACGGTCAAATGATCGTGCGCTGTCGTATCATAACATCCCGATCCAGAATTGTCATCGATTTTAGTTCTGCTGATCGATCAATAATAAAACTTCGAAAACGCCTCTGTTTTTGTAACGACATTTTGTCACGACCATCCTATTGGATGTAATATTTATTATACTTGGACTTTTTTTACAAATTATAAACGGCGGTATCGATTAATATTAATAACTAAAATTTTCAAATGACCATAACGTTCACAACGCCTCCATTTGCTCATATCTTCCTAACCCATTATAATGGTATTATAATAATTACCCTATAGAAAGTTAAATAACTTATAAACTATAACTTTGAATTTTGATTCTGATAATTTCTGATGCGTCAAAATATTCAGAAAAAAATATTTACTGAATAATTTAGTCAAAAAAAAAAAAGCATTCACATTTAGAAAACAGGAATTTTAATCTTCAAAGGACACTCTTTAAATAGTACAATTCATTTCAAGAATTTGATAATAATATGGTATTTTATTATATTTAAAAATTCTAAGAATATAATTTTAAATAACTGCATTATTAAAAGAGAAAAAGAGGTGAGCACTTTATGAATCACGATATATATATATATTTATTTATTATAACGGAGCTCAGAATATTATATAATAGATATAAGGTATAATGATCAACAACATGACTACCGACACACGTTTACTTTCAAATAGCGAAAACTGTGGTTTAAAATTTGCTCATTCGGTACTGTCGTTAATATTTTTATAGAATTTTGGATTTGCGTCTCTGCAAATCCCCCGTAGTCATTATCAATCGACTCCTATTAAGTTAGAGGCGAAAAAAATGTTCCCAGATATCCGATGTCGTGAAAATATTAACAATATATTAATGTAGTAAATAGTGTAAGTAAAAACTTCCCTATCTACGGTTTTTGGTGAATATCGTGATAAAGAACGCTCGTGTTATTATATTTTACTAGCTCGAAAAACGTGCTCACGTGAAAGGGGAAACGATTTGACGGTCATAGACTACCCATTTTTTTCTTTTTGTCTATTGATTTTTAATTAACACATAAGAAAAACCATATAATTTATTATTAAAACTAAAATTCAAGTTTTCAATATACTTTTTTTACATATTTTTTAATATTTCATGTGATACTTAAATTTATCCATAAAAATAAAACAAGACTTAGTGTTAAAATAATGAAAGCATACTATGGGATGATTTACGATAATCGTATACCAGTTAAAAGTTTTTAATTTTAATACCAGTCAATTGATCGATCCGTCTTAAAATAGTTATAATATTATATACCTACCTACCTTTGGGCTACAATCGTTATGACGTTATATTATGAAAGCTCATCGATTAGATTTTTTTAGAAAAAATATTCTGGTTATTCGCAGATAAACACACTTTATATAAATTATTAATAGATAAATAATAGTAAAAAAATACAAAATGTTTATCTATTTTTTCATTTAAACGCGACAATTATAAAATGGTTAAACCAATACTTATAGTATTAAGAAACAAAAACAATGAGTTGATAAATACACGTTTATTATGGATAATATTAATGTGTGAATTATGATAAATCATCAATTTGGTCAAATCGAATTATGGTAAAGATTTTTTTCTGTTGAATATCACAAACGAGAACAATTTTATAGTCCCACAAAAATCAACTCCAGTTATAATTATAACTCAATGAGAAGTGGGAATTGTTCGCATTCGTAGGCAAAGAAAAATCCAGCAACTATATCATTTAGCGTAAAATGTTTCGAAATTTGGGATCGCATTTATTACGTACATAAAATCCATCTTATTTAACAATGTAACAATGATTTATTCACCTCATCAAAAATATATAGTTAGGCAAGTGGGTAGTGCTCTGTAGTTGTACCTACTCCTGTATATTAAGTTTGACCTTTCTAAAGTACAAACTAAATCCAATTTTATATCCAAAATCACTGCCATTTTTAAAAATTGAACCATTTTATCAATAAAGTATCGTGTGTAAGTAGTAAATACTCATACACAAAAAAAAAACATAATTATTGTAAAATCAATACATTCATCGCTCCGCTCAGAATATAAAACTGTATTTAAATTATTTCCGAAAAAAAATTAATGAAACGTAGTGAATATTTCGATACATAACGTTATTATTATTATAGGTAAAATAATATTAATTAATATTTATGATCATATTCTGTGGTTCTGAATATATTTCGAAAACGATTTTTATTTTTTCTGTTTTATACTAAAATAATAATTTATAATAATGTATCATTGTCTATTTTACCGCATTTTCCCTTAACAGAAAATATATATAATATGATATGAAAATATATAATTATGAAGACACAAATTGTAAACATTTAACATATTTAATTTGGTTAATTTAATTACCATAATACTTTTAAAATTATATTATTCCTAACCTTTAGCTACAGAAGTAGGTACTGAAAACAACGACAACACCTACACAATTAATATAACTATATCGTTCATTGTTAAATTATGTTTTTACCTTAGGAGCTAACCAAAATTGTAAATTTTATTACACCGTAAACGGTTTTTATGTTTTAATAATCGACCATACTAACTTATTTTGTACAAACAATAATGTTTTTGTGATAACCTCGAGAATATAAACCGATTACATTTAATGTATCTCTGAAAATAATGTTAAATATTTACAACTAGCCCAATACAATGTTCTATATAGCAGGGGTGGCAAGTTATTTGAAATTATTTTTTTTTCGAGCATCTCATGAAAAATATTATATATTATATTCAATATTTTAAGAAAAAAATTATCGTAATTTTATTCTATAATAATTAATGTATTAATATAAACAATTTTAGTTTAGGTATATAATATAATAAAATTAATTTTTTAATTATTTATTTTCTTTATGTGATTTTTTTTGTTTAATACTTGATGCCAATCCTTTGATATTTTTTGATTTATAAAAATATTTTAATTTTTAGCATGCCACCTCGGGTACACATGCCATGGATTTGCCATCTCTGTTCTATAGTATTCTATAAGATGGCACAACGTTCGAATTATTTAAATTAAAAAATAATATTTACTCGTAACATTATTGTCCACGCGGTACACGCCATTATATAATAATAAAATAAATAAATATTATAATATTTAATATAGTTAAATTATTCAATACTGCGTCGTCACGTCAAAACAATTTTTTACCAATATTTCATAACAAATTATTTAATTTTTTGATTTTAAATTCACGATTCGTTACTGATTTTAATTATAGAGTGGGCTACCGTGTTATATATTGTTATTTAAGATTTATACATAGATTAATAAAATTAAACTACCTAAAATATTATAATATATAGGCGTGTAATGTGTATACTCAATTAATTTTTTTTTTAAATAATTCACTGTTTTTATTAAACAACAATAAGCATTATAATTATTATTTTGACGTGATCGATTCATTTACATTAAGGTACGGGTTTTTTCTTCATTATTTTAAATTTAATATTCATATATTTTTGTAATGAATCGTTGAAACAAATCCTCGTCTATAAAACCAATACTCGGTTACACCAGTTTTGTAAACGACAGCTGAGGCTTTCTGTAAGAGATTGTTCAAAATCGTTTAGTTTACATATATTTTATGTGGGTAAAATTTATGAAATATTTCAAATTACGATTCCTTGACATTCGTCTATTGGGCTGACGTTGCACTGCATACTAAAACCAGTATCATTCATAACACATCTGAACATGTCGGAAAGTATAGAAGCGTTTTCATCTGATGATATTGTTGAACTAGTACTGTCTTCAGACTCACTATCGGTTGCATCAGACATTACTGACAAAATTGTCTAAATTAAAAAATATATTCATTCTATTGATGTTCATGATCGTTAATCGTAATGTTTTATGTTATAGGTCATCAGCGGACATTTTAAAATATTTAAATATTTAGTATGTAATATGTTAAATACATTATCAGAATTTTCACATTTAACCCTTGTCGTTAAACTAATAATTATTCAACAGTTGAGTTACAAAAGTAATCATAGTTGAAGAGGATGTTAATTATTTTTTAGCAAACCTCACTTAAGTTATATAGATTTAGATCGATTAATTACTTTTCTCTCCAACTTTCACGATCATAGAATAATTTAATGTATTATTTATTATCATTACCTTTGCATAATGCGTATTGCGTTCGATAACTTCTACATTTAGTCGTCGTATTTCTGAATGCGTTTCTATATAATCGTTGTACCAATATTTTGTCATCATACGATCACACGGACTTATGCGCAAGCGCTTTTTCTTCTATTCCGTAGGTACGTTTAAAAAATAATACAATATAAATTATTATAATAATCATTTGTTTATTGTGAACAGATTATTATAGAAATTTAATTTACCATTTATGAAAGACCTATCCTTCCTCATGTCATAACTCATCAGTACGTAAACCATCAGTTTTTTTTTTCTTTAATTATTGCCAAAAGCTAACGTTGACAAACGGGTACCGCGTAAATTATGTTAAAAATTAAAGTATACAATAAATAAGAAATCGGATATAAAAATATGTATATATTATATTTTAGCGCGTAAGC
Organism: Rhopalosiphum padi; assembly: GCF_020882245.1. NCBI lineage: Eukaryota > Metazoa > Arthropoda > Insecta > Hemiptera > Aphididae > Rhopalosiphum > Rhopalosiphum padi. Next base: position 33,835,529 of record NC_083598.1, read on the forward strand.
TTGAACAGAAAATTCAACACTGAAACGATATTTTATCATATACGACAATGACGTTTTATTTTGTTTACGTAGGCCGACACGATTTATCTTTAAGCCATTTGAGATAGACTTTGTTCCGTTGACGTTAATTATTATGGAAATATATCATCGCGATTGAAATACGCGGGGTATTGTCAGATATGAATTATTATAATATAAAGAACGTGTTTTCGTACTATTCGAAAACTGCGCGCGTATAATGCTATATATTATAACGTAATATTGTATAACGTTGGCTGAAATAATACCAAACCCAAACGACGTGTCCCCCAAATCGTAAACCCTTCCATAACAATAATTTTCATTTTCGTCAAGATCTATTAAAGGCAAGCAGGTATACCTGTACATGTGCAGTTGCAGGTCTTGCATACGGTACTTGAAAATTCTCGAGACGCACGGCGGCCTGCTGTCGATACGAACCGGACAAATTCTCGATTTGGGAGATCTTTGTTGCCATGTTACCACTCTCTGCGAAATATGTTTGATTAACATTAATATTTTTATTATCAACCCCCCCTTAGAATGGAATCTCATTTTATGCAATAAATATATTTCTTCATTTTTAGAGCATTGTATTTTCCATTCGGTTGTTGTATTGTGTATTTTTGTTGTTCGTGTACTTCAGAGTATTGTAACAGTCTGTATTGTAACGTTTTAACAAGTAATTGACAACGCCTCACATAGTAACGTTAAACAACTGAAAGTTATTCAGCTAGTTTAGAGCAGTATGATTTTAAAACGTACCTGCGTACAAACACTTAAAAAAATATTGTAATATATTAATTATATTCGATTCCGTTGCGTTCGGTTAAATCGTTTATCTTCAGCACTTAATTAAAAAATAGATTCCTATAATACAGACATATAATTTTTATTTGTTTCTATTCGGTCAGTTCGATTATCCTTTGTGAAAAGTATGTGATAACACTAATAACCTTTCACTTGTCAAAAACTTTTAGCTCACTAAAAATACTTAAAAATTAATATTCTAAACGTCCATACAATATCGGAGGACCCTTCTCATATTGAAGTAGATGTAATAACTAAAATAGTTTAAAACCGTCTTTTACCCATTATTTAACTGTCGTAATAACTATCTAATTATATTATTCGTTTAATCTAGTTCACTATTGAATTTTAATAAAAATAATTTCAAATATAAACTAGTATAATTTATTCATCGATATTTTATTGAAAATATTAAATTTCCTATTAACTTCATTAAATTACAACTTAATTTTTAGTCTACATTATTATGTTAGAAATAAAAATGAATACAGTAACTGCATTACGTTATAATACGGTTTTGTAAATCGCTAAAAGCTCATTGGGGTTTACTCATCACAATAAATTATCTAAACTCTGAAAACATTTAATCCATCCATGGTTCCACAATTAATATAATAATATTATTATTTTGTTGTTAAATTATAACTACTAAAAATATTATACAATGGGTAAAAATTAAAAAAAAATTTCGAGTCCTGTAAAGACATAAATCATTTACTAATATTATGCTATAAGTATATTATATGAAATTAAGAATAACAATAATGTTATAACAAATAATGAACTGTTCTTTTACAACGTCTGTGCAGAATTTAATAATTAAATCGTATATTATGCACATAACTCATTTTATAAAAAAAATGTCACTCAACGGCCATCGCACACCTGCAACTTGTGCGCTACGCCTTTGATATTACACATTCAATTTTACCTGTAACTGCAAAAATTGAAGCTGATAAATTCGTTTTTCAATGTAGCCAACGAATATGTACGTCTCAAATGTTATGAGTAGGTATGTTTAAAATTAAAATAAATAACAATAAATAAATATAATATGATGAAATGAATATTTTTCGAATGATCAACGGAAAAATGGTCATCTTCTTAAGTTATAATGGAAATCCATAGATCAATGCACATTTTTGCCAACATAATAATATTATTTTAATACACTAAATGACACGATTTTATTTTATATTTTTGCTTATATACGTTTACTTTACATCTATGTCACAGGCGTTCGAATCATGGACCTTATAAGGTCTATGGTTCGAATAGAATAGATTTTCTATTATCGACGCCTGTAAAAAATATCAAGTAAATCGACTATTACGGGTCATTCTTTATTTTTTTATTTTTAAGTTGAGGGTAGCGGAGAACTGATATTATTTGAATTCCCATTCGATGTTATTTCGTTCAGATTTTAAAAAGTCGCGACCTTACGATAAATCGCTGCGTGTAATACCACACGGATCATTGCAGCGAACATGATAGTTTCCGGGTATAGGATCGGGCACGTCGCCGTCGTAATAAATAATCCGATGTACGAAGCCTTCTGTGAGCCTATACCATGTGTCGTTGAGCAATATAATTTTGGAGTCATAGTAACTATAATAATAATATTATATTTCCCGTGTACGCACTCGCTCATAAACGGAATTTGTACCTACCTCGGTTGTCGACGACATAACAACAAACGAATATCGTATGTTATAGTCTTCGTCCGAAAGATAAATCGCCAAAATAACTACGTATTGAATTATATGTGGTAGCCAGTGGGTATATTATATAGGTATTTTAAACTATATTAAATAAAAAAAAGATTATTTTTATCTTTCTCCTCCCACCTTTTCTAACGGACGTCCGGATCGAAATATATTACATATTATATTTTAACGTATATAATAAGAGTAGTGTTTGCACCAGCCGAGAAAATTGCGGCCTAGTGCTCATATTACGTGAAAAATTGAGCGGCTGACGTACTGCTGTAATATATCGTTGTTATACGCTTTATATGTAATAATATTGTCATCGTATACAATTGTATTATTATTATTATCGGCCCGGCTCGCGGCTCGGCATTAAGTCGCGCCGTGACTAGACTTAACAATATATTCTGCCGGTCGCAGAGCACGTGAAACCGTAAGTCATTGTTGTTATTTTTTGAAATTAGTTGTAACCTTTCACGAACGGATATTAAAAAATGGCACTAAGTGCACGACAAACAAACGACGAGGAAGTGTGACGCGGAAATCGAACTTTGAACGACTAGTTTCATAATGTAATAATATGATGTGATATTATAAAAGGAAACCATACGACAAAAATAAATAAAACAAATCAGTAGAACAACGTGTAGTAAGTAATAATAATTCTAGTTATTTCGTTTATGAATACTATAAATTGCAAATATTACATTTCAAGATGCAAAGGAGGGTTACAGTTGAATCCAGAGGGCAAAGCCCTTGGCGGTGTCGACGCGGGCTAATTATTGTTATTAACCCCCTTCCCTTTTGGGTGGTTTATGATCAAAATGAGTAGTAGCAAATCCCCCTAACTTTAAAATAAAATATTTTATATTATTAGAATATTTGGTCTCAAATCTTGTTTTATTAATAAATCTTGTTCATCACTAATTTTCTGGACAAGCAAACGACTTAGAAATTTGACATCACCATTGGCCATTATACTATATACTATAATATAACATATGATAGCATATTTATTAATACATTTTATTTAATTTTTCATAAAATTTTCTTGCTCTTCCACCATCAAAATATTTTATAATTCAACAATATCTCAATAAGCTGTTCCCCGAAAAACAAATCAATTATCTATGCCCGAGTTTCAAAATAGGAATAAAAAATAATAAATTAGATCCGTTTTTACTTATTGATCTTTAGTAAAATATATTAGTTGTGTCCAAGTTTATCGTGAAAGATAAAATAACTTATTTCAGCATTTAAATTCATTAAAATATATAAATATATATTATAGATTGAATAAAATATTTTTATCAATGTCGAAGTCTACACATTAATTAATATAGCATTTTCATATGGGACTATTGTTGTAGATTTTTATTTCATTTTAACTGACAGTCAGCGCATTTTAAAAATAATCATTATCGGTTGGTCGATTTAAAAAAAAACAACTATCTCCTATGGGGCTATGGATAATACCTATTTCGAATGATCTCGTGCGTGGAGAAAGTTTAGAAGTTAATTAAATAAATTAACTTTTTTTAAACGAATTCCGTGATTTTACCGATTTCCGACGAAAAACAAAGCCACGCATGCCAATCATCACTGCCGCCAGCTACCACCAATGCCATGCTGTTAGGTAACAAAATCAACGTAAATAATATTTGATTATGGTACGTCATTATCATTTGGAAAAATGTTGGGCATTATAATAATGATCAAAATTTTAAAAACGGAAACATTGTGTCTGTATAATATAATTTTAATATAAATTCGAAAATATACAATCAATGCCTCGAGCAAACGTGGAATTAATTCCAATCATGCATTTATACCATGTTTAAATCAGATTCCTGAAACAAAATATTTTACATTATTTTATTTTTCTTTATATAATGATACAATATCGATATTGTTAATACCTTTCCTATTTTTTTTTAATATTAAATAATGTCAATAAACAATTTAAATTAAAAACATTTTGTATACAAATATGAATCATTCGAATTTTGTGTATACCTACTTAAATCAAAACTGCACTCATGAAATATTAGAATATTACAATTAAACAAAAAATGACACTGTATTTGTTGTTAAAAACAACAAAATAATAATAAAAATTCATAAATTATAAGTTCGAATTTTAGTCGTATATTTCATTACGATAAATATAGAACGAAATTAGCCTCATTACAACGAGATGCAATAACTGTATCACTATGAAACTAACAGGTTATTTTTATAAAATAAACAATCGGTTTAAAATATTTGTACAAGCATCTTTTTATTCGGTTTGTTCGTTCGAGATTGTTCTCAATTTTGTTTGGTTTATGTTCTCAAGTGGAAAGTTGAAAGAGCTTTTAAATGAGGTACACTGAAACTTTACAGCGGTTCAAGGTTTCAATGAATAGTTTCCACAGAATTTACTTTTATAAATGAGCCAAGTTTGAAATTAAATTAAATTAATAAATACATTCGAAATTGGTACGAAATTCATTTTTTTTGAATGCAAAACAAATTTACTGAGAAATAGAGCAACGCGACATAGACTTGCTAAAACGTCGATAAAAACATTGAGATAGTAGTGATAGTGCTTATTAACAATTCTACATTTTGTAGTAAAACGCGGAAAATTTTTATGTAGGTACATTTCTATTTAGTTATTAGTTAATAAACTGGTCATGGATAAATTCTTAGTACAAATAATAATCATAGAAATAGACCTACGTGTGGTCCATTATTTAGTTCAAACAATACGTAATACTATTCTTTTTTTCCGAAACAGCACAAATGGGGTAGAATGTTAACTTGGCACCTCTTCCGGACTGACCAGCTTTCGATCGAAACGCCCAACGTCCATTTTTAGAAGTCACCATGCCCACGAAACAAAACTGATCGAAGCCGTAAATGTAGCTTTAAAGATTAAGATTTAATCACCGTATCCTCTACTTACTATAAGTTACTGAATACGATGGCTATATTTAGCAAATTTGAAAAAAAAATTACAATAATTTTACATGATATGCGCAGGATTAATATTAGGCTGCACATTTTTTTTTCGATTAATACAATTTAAAAAATATACCAAGTTAAGTATTCGTTGAATTCAACGTGTAATCATTATATTATAATGTAAAAAAATAAACTTAATATTCGCTAATTATAAATATTTATTATATAGCATGACGTATACTTTATTCAAAACCATTTAAAGACATCGAGTATAATATATTACTTATAAAAATAAAAATTATATAAGATTAAATGGCTCGGTTATGGGATTCGAGAACGTAAATATAAACATAATCAATTTATTAACATCGAATATATACTTGCATATGCCGACGTCAATTAAATCGATTCGCTGGCATTACGGGTCGCTGAATATTTGTACCAGCTGTAGTTACTAAAAAGCAGACACCGGCGCGACTTTAAAGTCACGTGGTTTCAAACACAAACAATACGTGGGATTTTAAATTAAAATACGTTTTTACTCAAATTTCACCAACAAGTACAACTACTATCACTATACAAATGATTATGTAGATACCGTTGATTGTTAAAAGTTATTCAACCAAATTATTTGAACTTAACTATACCGTAAACATAAAAATAAATATTACCAAATATATTTTCCACCATCAGCTTCAATGAAACTCAACTTTGGAGATGTCATTTGGACGTTGAGGTTTTTAAATGCTGAGCGAAACAATGAATATATTGATTTTATAATTATTTTAGTTTTGTATGTTTGAAGTAGGTAATAAAAATTCTTCAATTTTTTAACTTTGATGATGGTTCTGATAGAAAATCGGATCTAATTGTCATTTTTGGGGGAAGAGGCGTCTAAGGTAGAACATTATTCATTCGTATTATTATTAACTATAAACAGGCAAATCAAAAAATATGAAATAAAAACGAAAATATTTACGTAAAATCAGTTTTTGAAAATAAAAATTCATTTTCCGAATACTTAATTAATTAGCATTTACTAGTTATGAAATAATATTCATAATATATTTTATTTTTGTGCTATTTATAGGTATTATAAATTATCAACTATTTTAATATTTATGTATGATAAAAATATTGTTTTTAAGTAATAATAATTGAAAATTTAAGACAACGTCCCTCATGAGTTTTTCATACACCAATATTAAATATCAAAACTACATAGTAATAATACCAGTGGTGGATCTAGGATTGTTTACATAATTTAGGATTTGACGTCAGGTATTACAAAATAATATAAAATAACTGCCAAAAAAGGAGGCCAGTCCCTTCGCTTAAATCCACCACTGAACAATATTAGTATTTAACGTTCCGTATATGTTTTTTTTATATAATAATAATTAGTGTAATATCACTATTCTGATTAGCGATTGAAGTTGACATTTTAACAACATTTGTAAAGCTAAGGCTTGAAATATAATAAAAATATCCTCCATAAGCTCTTTTTATTGTCAATTCAAAATTTAAACAAATGACGACGATTTTAGTTTTTTTTGTTGTAATTTTAAAATTATTAATCGTTACAGAGACTTCATACTTTTTTCATTACGTATATCATTTTTATTTAAAATATGTTACGATTCATTTTAAACTATTTATACATGAATTTAATTATGTAGTTTGTTGATCTATTAACTTAAAATGTTACCATATTATCATATTTAATAACAATATATGATGTAAAATAAATAATAAATAATAATATAATATAATAAACACATAAGTGGTATTGAATTATTATGTAAAATGGTGTGATCAGTGAAATAAATATTATATAATATATCCTAGTCGGACAAACCGTCTCCACACAGAATAATTTTCGTGCACAATGATACATTACTGAATTCATAATTAACGCTTTTATTACAGTTATCCACTGGCCACTTGATACCTACTCTGTAGCAGAGTGGTATCCACTTTCTCGCTATTTTTAAAAATTGTAAAATTTACTTTAAATTTTTAATCTCATAACATTAAAAAATAATATATTTTTTAAAACTATTTTATACATTTTATTATGTGTCTATAACATATACATATATAATACACTAAAATGTGAAAATTTAAAATCCCGAGGATTATTTAAAAGTTTTAAAATAATGCTAAAAGTTTGCCTTCGTGGCTGAAATCCAACTCGGGTTTGGGTTTTCCTTATACGGTCGTGGTTTTCGGGTATAGTCCTTCGCGATTATCCAGAAAACTACTGGTAAATTCCAAAAATCACCTGTTTAAAGTACCATCTGCGTCGAATTACCAGTGCGATATAGAGTGGGCTATACGAAACTTTCGAACGAAATTTTCCACCCGAAAAACTGTTTACGGCCATAATAATAATAATAATAAAACACATCAATGTCCAATCGAAAGATTCTTCACCGCGAGACACAGCGAACGTAAATATATATACATAATATAATGTATATACATACTTCAACATAATATCCGCTAGCTAAATTATGCAGATGAATGAAAAAGGACCGAGAATATATTATTATTATATTGTACTTTAAACCAATAAACCTAAACGGATCGTAAACATCTCTGGAGGCTGGAGTATTTTCAATGTATTATAGTTATATTTAAGTGGTCGGCCCAAAGTATATCAAAAAATGGATGTCAACGACATCGATATATATATATAGCGAGAGAGAGGGACAGTGAGAAAGATAAAGAATAAATAAGTGAGAGCAAAAGGGTCTGTCAAAAATGTATTTTAAAAAATACCCAAACATTTATTATTATTACTATTATTGTTATTATTTTTTCTTTTTATTTTTTATTCAAGTTACGATCTGCCGTCGTTGTACATACTCTGTCGTAGGATATTAATACGGATATTTTTCACATTTTATCGTAATTTAAAAATGATAATATTATATTTAGAAACTATTTGTACCTATAAGAGTTGCGAGTACGTTTTGAAACTTTAAAACTCTATTAAATTGTAGTAGCTAATACAACCGAAAAAGTTTATGTTTTTTTTTTTTACGATACGATTTACAACTATTTTTTCTTACACGAACGCGACCCCCGACGTTTTTGTTTAAATCCTTAAAACATTACATAAAACGAAGATCGACATTAATCGCGGACAACCGTCGTCCTAAACGACGTTCCTATTCTTATTTTTTATATTTTTATAATGGTTTATCGTCGTAAATAATATATGAATAATATGCGGTAATTCGACTACGAAGGAATATGGTCGCATATATCGTAATGTGTTTCAAAACACATAATAACGTATATTATATTTGACCGATGAAATTGTTACAAATCTCACTTCGGGCGAACAGTACCCGACACTCCGCTGACAAATCAGCGCAAACCCGAGTATGAAGTCTGCAGCAGTAACCATTTATCACAAAAGCGCAAAACGTATACAACGATCGAATTCAGTGTCAACATAATAGTGGTTTAGTACCGCGTACGATTAATCATTAATTTACAATTTTTAAATCAAACTATAGTTTACGACGTAGCTACAAAAAATAAAACTGTTTTTAATTATTTCATTCTACGCAATCGCCTAAAATTTCGCGCAGCCATTTAAAATAAAAAAGCAGTCACGTAAGTAGGTTTGGAGTGTACCTATTGTCATTGAGTAGGTCACTGAAATGGATACATTAAATTTGAATTCAATGATAAATTGAATACGAATTATTGTATACGAGAAACAATAATCCTGGTTGAAGAACATTAAATTTTTGGATAACCAGTTACCAAACAATTTTTATATAGCATTACAATTTTAACAAATATTCTTATATTTTTTTGTGTAACTTAACTTTTGACCCTCCGCAATACAAAATAGATTCAGTATACTTTTTCTGCCAAACACCAACCTCTACGTTGAAAACTGTCTATTTTTCTACTATGAAAAATAAATAATTAAATATACGCCATTGTAAAATCGACACATTAGGAATATAAAACTGACCAGTGTAAATGATTAATTCTGTAATAACTTTTGTTCTAGTCTGAAAAAAATTGATTATTATTAATTGTTGATAATAATGTCAAAAATAAAATAAATTAAATGTTAATTAAAGTTAATTAAATGTTTCAATTAATTTTGTTACATTTTATTGTTTTTTGACTTTATTATATATTTTTACTAGCTGCATACCTCGAGTTCGTCCGGAAAAAAAGTGAACAACGAATATAAAAAAAAAACACAACTGATTTTGTAGCGATAGTCACATTGGTGCACGTCAATGGCTAAATTAGCCTATCCACAACTCTGCATGTTAACAAATTTTTTGACGTACCTTCATCATTTTAGCTGGTTAGATAAACTGTGACGCCACGGGTAGGCGAAATGCTAAAGAAACAAAACTAATAATTTTGACGATACCAACGGTGTAAAATTTTGTAAAATTAATTTTTCGTACGGTTCAACAAAATTTAAAAATGCGTTTTAATTTTTTTTAAACAAATTGTTGATTTAAGTATTCAACGATTCATTTAACTAGCTTAAAAATGGTCTTTTTCCATTATGTCGTATACGTCACGCGATGGTTTAACGTATAGAATAGGTATCTCGGTATCCGATTCCCAAACCGTCAAACAAGTAGCATCGACACCTGCGGTAAGCGCTTACTCAACAATCCTTCGGTGACCACGATAACGAGTACTACGCAAAGGACAATTTAATAAGACCTCGCAGGGTTTATACGTTACAACTCTAAGGTTGCTTTACTCTCAAACAACTGACCACGATAACGAGTGCTGGATGTTTGAGAGTGAGATCTCTTTAACCTGGACAAAATCGTACTATTTCTCAACTGACCACGATAACGAGTACTGGAAGAGAAATAAGATATTATAGTGTCTTGCTATTTTCTACTAAAGTGTTTCCTCGCCACAAACGCTTTGGTATGCGTACCTCGATATGAGAATAAAAACAAAAGCTATATTGATTGAAATAAAATAAACATATAATAACACAACGAGATAATTAAAGATATTAAAATAAAACAGTTGTCAGCCGTAACACACCACGACTGCCCGATCGCTCCGTTTTCGTCGTCGCCGTCGACAATTTAATTTTTGTCGAATCGGTATTTGTTGACTCCCGCTCCGTATATGAAATAATATTTTGTTATATATACAACATTACAACAATTATAAATTTAACGTGTTATGAGAAAAAAGTATTCCTTTATTGTGGTAGAATACTAGAATGATGATTGTTTAAATCTATAAATAGGTTTAAATACCTATAATTCGTTATCTTGCTTCGAGATCCGACTGATTGGGGCATGCCGATGTTTCGTGGAACCTACCCAGAAACTATTATCAACACTGTATATTATTAGAAAATTATCAAACGTTTATAATTTACTACTGGGATTACTACACTCGATTGAAACCAAATGTTTTTAGGGATTTATAATGTATAGTAAAAAAATATTAAGCATACATTTTAAAGTTTTTCATTTATATTCACTGCTGAATATTAAGTTATTAATGGTAACTGGTAAGTATAGGTTTAATTCAAAACCGAAAAAAGTGTCAGACTTTTGACAAACTGTATTTGTACGTAGAATATATAATTGTTATAAGAAACGTGAATGGAAAAAATTTAACAAGCGGTATTATTAAGTTTCCGTGCTACAATAAGAATAAATTATTAAAATGATACATTTTGTTGATTAAAAAAATATTACAATTTCGTTTCAATCAAAATGTCTGATTGTGAGTTCGTAAAATATTAACCTACTAAAAGTTCTCGTAACATTTAAACTGCTTACTCGGATATATACTCGTGGCTTCATTTTTCTTCGGTGTTTTTGGTATTATTTTTCATTATACACTAGGTAAACTACCGAGAAAACCAAAAAACAATCACTTTCAAATACCAGAACTGTTATATGATTAGATTCCCAATCACCTCTTGAGAAAGTGTATAAATGAGGAACTTGACAAATAGTCACTAAACCAGCATGTTATAGTTTATTCTACAGATTTCAAAATGTGTAGGACCTTTATACTAAATAAAATATCATGTGTGTATAATACTTAATATATATATATGTGTGTGTGTGTGTGTGTGTGTGTGTGTGTAATTTATATTTATATGTATATTGTATATGTATATTATAGAGTACCTATAGATTTATTAGATACTATTACAATACTGTCAAATGTATAAAATATATATAATATATTTCGCTTTCGTGGTCTCGCATCAACCAACGTAGGTAATTTGTGGATCTTCAAATATGTACAAAATTAATATTCTCGTGGACGGCTCATCTGAAAATTAAAGAAAAAAAACTTAATCGCAGTTAGTAGTTAGTAATCAATAGACTCAATGGGTGGGTTTATAGACACATATTAAAACGATTTAGATATCTCTTAACAGGGTTTTAAGAGATTGTCTTCAAAGAGTTCATATATTACTGTGGAATTTATTTAAAATTAGAATACATATTCAATACCTACTAAATTGTATCTACTTCTTATATATTATTTATCTTATTTGAAAAATTATTTGCGTGAGAAACAGAAAATAAATTGACAATATACATAAATATAATATGTAGGAAATGTATTTTCAAAAATTTGTATTTCGTTTATTCGTCAAAACTCTACGTTGCACTGTCAATCAAAAACCTAAAACCCGATCCAAGCCGATCAATAGTATATTGATATATAGTATATACAAAGATACTTTATATTATAAGATTTATAACCATTCCATTATATGCTTACTAATTACTATTTCTATAATATAATCGTTATAAAAGTGATTTACCTAATATTCTCAGTTCCTCACCCCCATTTTTCCTTTAGTAATACATTTATTAAATTTTGTTTTTAGAATATTTAAAATTGTTAATTGTTAAACTACTTAACGAGTGTCCTGTGCCGATAAAATTTATATTTTTTAAACAAAATCACTCTCGCTCTTATTTTTTTACTGTAAATTATTTAATGGACAATTATTTTGAACAATTTTATGAACTATATATGGTTCAAAATTCGAACGAGCAATTTCCCAGTTATCAGAACTCAAAAGGATTTTTTTCTTGGTTATTTTAGCACACCAGTACACGCACACCCCGTGGTTTTAGTGAGACACACTGTACAGTATCGACCTATGTCTATATACTTGTACATGTACATGTATATATATATATATATATATATTATATATGTTGGAACCAGACAACCTTTTTCCGCGTACAGGCAAATGGTTTGACTATAATGGAATCTCTCGCTTACACTCGTCAAAATGACGCGAAAAACACTGAAATCCATTCGTCGTATTATTATTAAGTATAATAATATATAATATAATATGTGTATGTACCTACATGTGTATGTTTCAGGTGGTCAAAAACTTAGTTTCGTGTTAGGTACATAGAAATAAAATAAAAAATATATTTATAATATATTTTACATTTTACGAATTTTAGCATAATGTTTAAAAATATTTTAACAGTATCGTTATATGTTCTATAATTATAAAATATGTATTATAATTATTACACTCTATAACCTAACCTATAACAATATTAATATACATTATTTTTCTATTGTTTAAAAATAATATTATAAAGAAGATTTGTTCGTCAATGGTTATCAAAATTTATCATAATAATACAAAAAAATATTCGATATACCTATGTATTATTATGATATATCTATTATTACATTTTTTAAGTCTTCAATATTTTTGTAAATATTTATTACAATATTGTAATAATTGTTATTTGTACCTACATATTTTAACGCATATTTAATTAAGTACTTGACTCAAACATTTTAGTATTAAACTCTACAACATCCTAGTCTTAGCTATAATGTTCAACTATTGTATATTATACTATTTATATGTAAATTAAACAGAATTAATTTTATATTTTATGCAATTTAATTACTTCCTTACTTAGATGAATTAAAAATTAGTTACCCGAATCGTTATTATATTATAGGATTAACTTTAATTTGCATGTACATAAAATTGATTTTTTTTTATCAATATTATTTTTTAACTATCCGTTGTATCACAATTACACCTTCCACTTATAATATTCTACTAATCATAATATAAATTAATAATCAAATAATTAAAATAAAAGTTGAATTATATAGCATGTATAAATTATAGATAGATACAAATTTAAGTATAAGAAATAATTAATTATCTTAATTCCCGATCCCATTACATTTCATCTTCATCGTACATAATTTACTTTATAAGATGTCAATAAAAAAAAAATTGATCCTGGATACGTACTTGGTATTTTATGCGTATCGACATCATCGTCAGTTCATTTGATCAGTTCACATACTTCAGTATTTTCGATTTGGCAACAATTAAAATATTACATAATATTATATAAAAAATCAATTGCAGTATAATTGGAACGTTTTGTATTTTCGTTCATGTGCGTATGTTTGTGCTCAAATAATACCTACCTAAACGCATAATATAATCTAAAAAAAATCTCGTACAGAACCACTGACAGACATAAAAATAAAATGTGTTTCACGTTTGAAGAAAATTTAATAAAATACACAGAGCGTGCATGTATAAACAACGCGGCTGGTTAGATTTTAAACATTATTTTCAACAATAAAAACGAAAAAAACGAAATAATTTAACAGTGATAATGGAAGCGGATGTTTTATTATTTCTTTTTAATATTATTATAATGATAATAACGGTATGGGAGTAAAATTATTTTTTCATCTTTTCGTCAGTATTCTAATAAATATATCACTTTAATGTACCTGCAGCGCCGGGTAAATTATTCCAACCGTTAACTATACACCCGTTTATATTATACATATTTATATATATATAATATATATGTATGTGAATAAGTGCCTGCATATTTACTAATTTCTAAAATTGTTTTTTTATTTTAAATAAATAATCTATACAATGAAATGGATAATATTAAGTGTGGTAGTGACATGAAGGAATTATTTTAAAAAGCCATTAGTGATATCTAAATTCATTTTTTTTTTTTTTTATAAATATTATATGGTTATACTTATACAATTTTAAGTTTATTTCAATAATACAAAGTAGTTAAATACATTAAACATTATAACATTTAAAGCTAATTTAAAATAATGTGTACAGATACAATAGTCGATAATAATATATTCTAATGGAGCATTATGTTGATGACTGCAATGTAGATACTGAGATAGGAAGCCAATTAGGATATAATAACTTTTTATAACATGGTAAAAAGAGTAAAGAATAGTTAATTAACAAAGTATAATCGGAAATATAATGGTATTATTATTTTCATTATTATAATTTTAAACTTAATTATTAGCCACTAATGTTGGGATACTTTGGTTGTGCGCGGGATGGGTCTAGATTTAATAATTTCAGTAGTTTTGCGTGAGCTCGTTTGAGGTGAGTATCTCCCTCAGGTGCGGCCGTATGCCGCATACGGTTCTTTTTCTATAATATTTGTGCTTTTAGTAAAGTTTTTTGTATTTTGTGCCCAACAATGTGGTCAATTATTATTAATATAAAGTGTTAAATTATTTTTGGTAACCTGACATAGTACGAGTCAACAGAAATAAATTTATAAGATTATTAAAAAACATATTATATTACACAAACTGAAATAGATAATGAAAAACAATCTATTCATATTGTTATTACTCTACATTAATACAGTTTTATTGGCATGAATAAACACAGTAAAGTATTTAAAAATATTTTCCATAGCCAATTTTATTTTGAAAAATAATGTATGCTTGGTCCCGGTAACGTCAGAATATTATTATTAAGTCCCTAGAGAGGTATAAACAACATACACATTATACGGTGTTGGCCTAACGCTAACCTAACATAATGTTACAAACCATACATAATACGTTATGCGTATATGATTTTAAGTAATACTATAATGTATACACCATAATATTTTTTTTCTTCAAAAAAATCAATAGATAGTTATAAAAAATTTCAATATTTTATCAAAAACACAACACCACAATCATTCGGTATTCATACATACCATTACACAAAATATACAATGACGGCGAGTCTTTCTAAAAGTATGTTCTTTCAATTTTCGAATTTTCATTTTCACGTAACACTGAATTAAAAAATAATATGTACTTATAATATTACTAAAAAAAAACCATATCGATGAACAATTTTATCAATAAATATTAATTATATTTTTAAGCCATTTAAGTTATGCCATCACATCGTTTAGTTTACTATAAATCCATTATGCAATGCAAATAAATATAAATCATAAAAAAAAATGTCATCAAAAATAACTGCGAACAAATTCTACTGAGAATTATATACGTGGTGATTTACCAAGTAAGTTCAGTGATCATGATCATTGTTAACCTACCTTTTTTTCTTTACTAATAATAAATATTTTTATACTTATACACTATACAGAGTGATTCACCAAGAATACTCATCCCTTCTTTTTTTTCAATAATGTAGTTTTTTACTATCTAATGAGAATTCTGTGGCAAATACAAACTTCAGTTTTCAAATGAGAAGCCTCATTTAAACTGTAAATTATTTATGAATGATATTTTTAAAAATCTTTAATGTACCTAAATCAGAATTTAAAATTTGTTTAACCTATATAGTGCATATTATATAAATATTTATTTATCATATTATTATTGACTTCCACGTCAATCACAAGCGCATCAACTGGGGTCTTTGCTGCTACCGCGAATTGGAAATGAAGTATATTATATTAATATAGTATATAACTTAACATCCAAGTCAATCTCACTCAAACTTCAAATGATCGTGTTATGGAAATTGTAACAAAAATACTCATCTCCGCATTAGCAATATATTATGTAGTCTTATATATTTCTTTATTAAACAACAATCAAAAGTCCAATCAAGAACTACAAAATAGAATATTACATAGTTTTCAATGACCAAACATTTTATTTTATATAGAACCAAAAAGTGATAATTGATTTTGTGGATTTTTATAAATAATTAATTTTCTAAAAATAACCATATTACACAGGGTGATTTTTTAAACATGCTCACCCTATTATTATGCTTAAATTACGCATATATTCAAATTTTAATTTTGACATAGTTTCAAATTTTTAAAAAATTATATTTTTAAATATTTTTTATCCTTATATTTTGTTGAATGACAACATAGTTTTAATTTCATATTCCAAAGCAGAATAGTTTTCTGAGTACTTTGATACATAAAAATTAAATTTAGGGCAAGTAGTTTATAAGTTATACGTATTTAAAGTTTAGACAAGCGGAGTAGTGGACAAACATTTTGCGGGGTAACTTCGTACCACTCTACTCCACGCATCAAAACTTTAAATACTTATAAGTATAATTCATAAACTACTCGCCCTAAATTTGATTTTTATGTA
Source organism: Rhopalosiphum padi (assembly GCF_020882245.1). Taxonomy (NCBI): domain Eukaryota; kingdom Metazoa; phylum Arthropoda; class Insecta; order Hemiptera; family Aphididae; genus Rhopalosiphum; species Rhopalosiphum padi. Next base: position 33,852,454 of record NC_083598.1, read on the forward strand.
TCAAAATACTCAGAAAAATATTCTGCTTTGGAATATGAAATTAAAACTCAATGTTGTTATTCAAAAAAGTAAAAAACTTAAAAAAAATATAAGGATAAAAAATATTTAGAAATATAATTTTTTAATAAAAACGTTATTTTTTAATAACTTGAAACTATGTAAAAATCAAAATTTGAATATATGCATAATTCAAGCATAATAATGGGGTGAGCATGCTTAAAAAATCATCTATTTATTTAAATTTATATTTAAATAATTAATTTAAATTAATATTATTTATTTAAGAATGAAAAACCCACCTGAAGTTCGAAATCACTCAAATCTTAGTACCATATTTTTAATCACAAATACAAAGTGAAAAAACAATTAGATATATTCAAATAAATTAATCCGTGAAAGCTTACTAATAACTTTAAACAGTAAATATTAAACCTATACATATAAATTGGTATTAATTTTTACTATATACGATAATAGACTCGAGAAACCACTTATAATGTTATTATTTGTACATATGGTTCATTGAAAGAGGCAAGCTTAGATTATGTAAAATAGAGGAGATTTGTCTTCTTTTAACTAGATAAATAGAATATATTTGTATGTGATTAATAGTCACGATTGTATTAATATAATATATCATGAATTTAAAGTATATGTATATTCCGTTTTCTGAGAATACGGTTGCCCACAAGCCAAAACGCAACGACGCGTCGTGCCTCGCCATATTTAGATACTTGCTTGCTCGACACTTGAAGTCGTATGCGCGAAATAACCACCTTATCTATATTTACATTCATAATATTACCACTGATGCTATTTTTTTTATAACTAACTATGGAGTGATTAGCAACAGTTTCTATTATAAAAATATTGTAGTTTAGTTTAAAAATTGTATTTAAATATAACTATGTGCCAAGATGTATTTTGTCATCGATCAGGCGTGTTTAATATCTATGTAATAATCGGCTCTGTCACTTATCGCACGCGCGTCTTGATTCACAGAGATGAGGGCCAGGATTTGCGGGCAGCAGGAGCTGTACGTCAAGGAGGACAGCGAAGTGAGCATGCGGTGTGAGCTGAGCCAGGGCCCACACGACCTGGGAACCATATTCTGGTACCTTGGCAACGTACCCGTGTATACGGACCAGACAAGTCTGCAGTCGGTCCGGCAGCCGCGGGTTAGCGTTCACACAGAATGGGTGGACGGACTCAAAAGCACGCTGCACATAGCTCGAGCCAAGCTCACAGACTCCGGAAACTACACGTGCATGCCCACGTTTGGACAATCAGCAACCATCAACGTGCACGTGGTCAACGGTAATTTTCAAATGTCAATTGCACGTCTACGTTCTCTATCCCTACCCTCGATTTTCCCAAAAACGATATCTATGCACACATACTACGCGAGTAAATAACTCGCGATTAAATAAATAATTTAATAAAATAGTTTATAAATGCATGTAAATCGAAAATAATTTAAGTCGTGTATATTGTTAGATCTATAGACATCAGTGAGTACGTCACTATCAGATCGATTAAGTCCCAAACGTTGATACATGGATAATTTATGAGCATCGACAGAGTTATCTCAGTTTTACTCGGCGTTTAATGAGTTATCTAAAAATATTAATAATATACAACAATTTGAGCATTTTTAACAGTAGGTACTATGGATATCGTATAAGTAACAGTGAACGCACGTTGTAGGAGAATACACAACATATATTTGTAATTATTATAACCAAAATAAAATTATCAACAACAATAATACAACATACTATATACATATGAATCGATAAAAAAATTGATCTGTTTCTTGACAACTACTTAGGCATAGTCTGACTTCCATGATAAACTATGTTGAGAATACAATATTAATATTAAAATTATTATTCTGTAAGACACCATCAACGATCAACACCTTTTTTTTTATTAATATTTAATAATTAATAATATTTATTTTTATTTATTGATAAATATTAAAATTAAATAAATCATCCATTTTAAAATTTCTTGTAAAACAACAGCACTTATGAAATCAAAAATCTTATGTTTTTATTTTTTAATCGACATTTTTCAAAACAATAAAAAAAAATCATTGGGAAATCAAACATAAAAATATAAAACATATAAGCACGTTATTTTGGAAGAAACTTATTTGGGTTAATTTATAAATATAATATATATATATTATACATTTGATTTGATTGATTAATAAATAAAAATATTATTGTACTTGTACATTTGGACGAATTTAAAAATTACAGATCGACAGTGCACATTTATTGTAAGTGTTTCCAAATTAAAGTACTTAATACCAAAATTAGAAAAAGAAACAACGTAAGGCAAAATAAAAATTGACCATCAAAAATTCAAAATACTGTTTGGAAATTTTTTTAAACTATTAATTATTTTAAAAACATATTTTTTATAAGGGGTGAAGTAAGTTCAACAAGCTTTAAAATTATATCATTAACACTTCACAACGAAATATGTACACGCATTTAACATAACGGTATAATAATTTAAATTTAAATATCAATCTTCTATAGTATTATACGCGTGACTATATCATGTATCATCCACACAAAGTCAAATTCTCAGACGTGAAAACCGTTTATTATATAATTTTCAATTTTAATATACCTATATATTTATCTAAAGAGTGCTGAAGCTCAATCTATAAAAGCACGTGCTTACATACTTACACGCGATATTATAGCAGATATGAAAAACACATGCGAACGTACTAATAACAAGATAAATTATGTGGAAACGTTAATAAACATTAAACAGGCATAATAAATTAAAACGCACTAGGAGTAAAAATTAATATTCGAAAAATATATCCTAAAATTTGGTTGGCAGACTGAAAACTAGTGATTCGACTACATCTTATCTTATTCGTGTACACTATATCATTATATTTTTATGGTAATATACTAATATATTCATATTACATAGGCAAATAAATAATAAATATATAACAATATTTTACTGAACTCCGAAGCCACTAACTACGTGTATGTTGATTTGTGCATTTGTAATTATATTTGAGTCATTATAACATTCATCAAGTATTTAAATAAGCCCTTAAAGTTGTTTTCGTAATTTATTGTTGTTTCGACGAAAGAAAATCGTACTTCAAAAATAAACGTATATTATATTATATAGATTATGCTCACTAGTCACTACTTTATAATGGTATAACAACAAAAGTTAAACTTCACTAGTATATTTAAATTATTCGCCAAACTACCTGCGGGTATACTTTTTAATTTTTGATATGGCGTTGGCAGAGTTCTCAAATTAATTACAAATTTTAGGTAATAAGCAGAGAAATATGTAAATATTAAACTAAAAATAAATAAGGAATATTAGACATTGTGTAATGTGTATATTTGTACACATTTTTATGTTATATATCTACCTAGGAAAATATGTCAATGATCGTGCGTTAATAATAAATCAATACATAATAGGCATTTTGTCATGTTTTGCTTTTCTGCGAGTAAAGTAACACTAAGGATAGTTAACTATCTGTAAATTCATTTCATTTTATTTAGTAAAATGGTATTTTTTTACGAATCATCATATTTTTATTTTATTTTTGAGGACACCTTTAAAAATAGAATCTAGTTAATACTTAGAAGGATAAAAAGTAAAAATTCCTAGTACTTTTCAAAATAACCTAAAAAAACTAATGAAAAACGGAAATTACCACGCAAAAGCAGTAATTGACAAAACCTATTTTGTTTTTTTTTTGGTATAACTCAAAAATGAATAAATTTAGTCCGTAGATAGGTACATACAATTTTCACTAAATATTTATTTTAGCATTTTCTAAGTATGGTAATATATATATGAACTCTTTTAGAGCTTTATTTAGTAACAATATTTAAATATATTATAAATCTTAATAAAAACAATGTTCCTTTAGTCAAAACCTTGAAAGTTTAATACATATGATTCCACATAAGTTATTTTTTATGAATATTAAAAAATTAAAAATACATAGCCATGGTTTTTATTTATAAAGCGTTCAAATGTCATATATTTACCTACGTCATAAACCTTCTAGTTATTACGAATTAACACCGTATAAACCTAACCTAATTCACTTGAAGAAATGAGGATACTTATACCTAATGATGAATGTATGGTTATAACTTATATTAAGTTATATAGTATATCCTCTACATTTTTTACGACTACAACACTGCATAACTTAGACAAAATTTATCAAAATCATAAAACTATTCAATATTTAGTAACATTTAATACACAATTCTTCATAAGTAGTTTTTACTGAAAACTAAAAATAAAAAATTATAATTCTTTTATGTACAATCGAAGTTTAAAACAAAACAAATAACAAAACAACTATTTTAGTCATTTCTTAATAAATCGGCAATATGTCCTAAACTTTCAACATAATATTTAAATTTATTTTTAGCTTTATTACAAAACACATTTACTGAATATTTCAAATCTCTCAAGTTTTTTCTGTAATATTCTCAAACACTGGCAAACTAAAAAAAATAACCTCTTGTAACCGTTTGAGCCAAATTAAACATTATAAAATTGAATTAAATAAATATTTCATAGGGCTCGCTTTACCTACAAAAATTATCACATAATAAGCGTATGTCATTCAGTCTTTGTAACACCAACTGATTCCAATCTTATAATTTTTATTCATTACAATATAAATATTTTTGATCATAAAATATAATAATTTCATCCCCGAGATGTGATAGAACCACAAAAACATCAAAAACAATACCTAAATATAGAATAGGAATATTCACAGCCCTTCCTGACTGGTCAAGCTATTAAGTTTAATTTAAAAAAAAATCGTTTATGATTTATATCATAGTATTAATTAAAATTGCATTTATGAACCCAGTTATGTTTATTTAAAGTGAAATTTACTAACTTTTCGTGAAATAATATTTGAATAAAATTTATTGAAAAGCAATTAAATATATTTATTTTTAATAACTACGCAAGTTCATATATTTCCCATACACAGAATAATAACAAATAAATAATTAAATAAAAATCAATCTTAAAAAACTTAAAACGTCAAAATACATTTTTCAAACAAATCAAAATACTCAATTTACTAAAGCCAAATTCTTTATAAATAAAATTGTTATCATTATGTTATTGATATATTACACAAAAACATAATTCATATAATTTTATACATGTATCTATATTTTTATCTCAAGGTTATTAAATATAAATTGCACATTGTAACATATAAGGCCAGAATATAAATAACCTTAAAAGAAAAAAACTAATTTATGGCTAATGGCCTAGTATTTGACGTCAAAACTTAGTTTTCATGATTAATAAAAACAATTTAAAAACGTCAAAATAATAGATACGTGGGGACCTCTTAAACACTATTTTATTTTATTTCTCTTGAACAAATTATATAATTTAAAAATATTGTATGACCGAATTTATTTATTTTAATTCTTAATACTTTCGTACATATAATATAAGAATAGTTTAAAAAATGTACTTATATGATTAAACAACGAAATAAAAACACTATTTTTTCCAAAATTATATTATTAATAAACCAATAATATATGATCTTAAATTGATTTATTGATATATATTTAATAAAACGATAGATTAATAGTATTTAATTAAATATGTAATATAACAAAAAGTTGTGGGTGCTATTTGATTATAGCATTATAATAGGTATAATTGTATTATTAAAATGTGTGTAATAATACATTCCTTTGTGTATAATAATGTAGTAAATAATTGTTCGTTGATCAAAGATTAAAACTATCGCATTAATTTACAGCACTTGTGAACAACTCCGATTCGTTTTAATGTTGTTTTAAGAGCTTTATAAATCGCAAGTCGTATGTTTTGTATAATACACAAGAGTGTATGTATTGTGTTCTCTAAGGTGTTATATAATCCGATTATCTTGGCAATTCTCAAAACTGCGGTGACGGAGAGAAACTTACAAAATGTAGTTTTAAGCAAAGTAGATTGTTGAAAAATAAAAAGTCGAACACTTGAACATTTTTTTAAAAAAAATGTATATATATACATCACTATCTATAGTGCAGTATAATACTCGTTGATTATGCTTATGCTTTTAAGAAAAGTTATTCGGTATATCCGTTCTCTTACCTCATACAAAATTTACTTTTAACACATTGACGTCAAACCATTAAGGTGAAAATATCGAAAACCAAATAACTGTAGTAAAAATGAAAATCATATGTTATTTATTAAGTTAAGAAGATTTAAATTTGAAAATCAAAAAAAGATAATATATATGGTGAACTGACGAGTTAGTTTTGATAATTATTTCATATTTTTATTTTAAATTATCGCATTCTACAAACTCCTAAGTATTCAGTTTGCGACGACTTAACATAGTTACATACCACCATATGATTATACACTTTTTTTTTTAATTTACATTTTAAATCATTCGAAATAACTAGTAATTATATGAATACTTTAAAAACAAAATTAAAAATAGTAGTACGTCTTATGTAGATAATAAATTATACGCTTTATATAAACTTCAATCAAACACAATTTAGATTCTGCAAATCAAAGCGGGGATAACGTATATATTATATTAGTTGATTTAATCATTTTAACCCAATTTAGAGACGTAGATTTTTTACCGTGTCAATTGCACAGTTTACTTAAACTTATTTATTTCCCTCATCACGTTAGTTTTTCATGATATTGAAAATCGTATATACCAAAACCAGTTTCTTGAAAACGAGTAACGACTTAGAACTTATCAAAACTTTAAATCATTTGAGAAATATAAAGCGCGTTAGGTCACAGTTTTTTATAAAAAATATACATTATTTAAGATATTATTACTATTATACTATATCAAATATAAAAATAATACTGCAATACAACGAGTATGGTTCATTTATCAACCACAAATATTGGTGAAAATTACACTGTCAATTGTCTGGGACACTTAGCTAAAGGACACTAACGTGATAAAATATTATACATTAGTACATTACACATTTATACGTATTTTAGATACTTGTATTATAGGACACTCAAAAATAGATCATAGCCCATACATGTGGAGACAGCTTTGGATGACTACTTTTTTTAGATGATCACATGCAAACGCGTCTGTCGATGCGATAAAGTCAGTTTTAATGCATATTACACCGTTACACAACTATACTTAATTAAGACTTAAAATTTATTCGACAGACCCATATAATTATACACTTTACACATTATTTTAAGACGCAATAAAAACTAATTAGGTAACTGTCGAGAAAAAAAATAATAATAATAATAAGGTACAGAATTGCGTCTATTTCTTGTTTGATAATATATAAATAACTGATGTGCGTTTTACCTTAGCGGGATTATAATCCTCGGAAAATGAACAAAAGTGAACCGCGAAAGTGAAGATGATCACGTATTATTAATATTATATTGGTACATAACTCGTTTCTCCGGAATTTTGTGAAGTTGCACACCATCAAATTCGCAATTATGAACGACGCGACGTCGCGATGGGCGTGAATTAAACAGTTGTTTTCCAATGAAAAAGGGAACAGAAAATATCGTGGTTATCCAGTACAGACTATTTATATTTATGTATATATAAATATATAAAATTTGGTACTTACTATGTTCAGAAGCTTTGTATAAATTCGAGCGATATGGCCACGGTTCAAACTAGATCGAAACGACCGCAGTTATAGTAAAGGCAATCGCGAGCGGGTAACTGCTTCAGTAAAAAAGACGTTCAAAACCCGCCGTGATAAGAAATCGTATTGCCAACATTTTTTTATCTGCGTATTGAACACACGGAATACGATATAACAGGATGGCAAAGAGAGTTCATCCGGGTTGTGACATTCACAAAATAGATCATATTGTCATTACTTCCAAAATAACTTAAATATCAATAAAAATATAAATTATAACTATAATTTTACAATAATATAAAATGTAAATCATCGCGATAGACCCGCTAATAAACATATAGGTGCCATCTGGTTGGATCGTATATATTATTATCCAAACGATATAATATACAGAGTGATTCACCAAACATGCTCACCCTATTTTTCTTATTCAATAATTGGATTTTTTGGAATTTTAAATATATGTATATACTTTCAAATTCTTGAGATTTTTTTTTTACTACTTAAGGAATATCTTGTGATTATACAAACTTCTGTTTTTCAAATGACAGCTAGCCTTTTCTTTTGTAATTTATTTAGATGATAATTTTTCGGAAAATATGGACATATCAAAATCAAAATTCTAACGAATAATTTTTGAGTTATGCAACTTTATATACTTAGGATAATATACCCTTAATAATAGGTCTAGAAAATATAGTGACTATAGTGATTTGAAAGTTTTAGATGTTAATAATAATTTGTAAAAATGATCTAAACATGATAAATACTAGATCCAATATTACATCTATTCTATATTTTTATAAAACCATTTTTAAAGGTTACTATCATTGATATAGGTAAATATTTTAATAACTGAAAAATTATTTTTTCAAATTTTGAATTAGGCACATAACATTTTCAAAAAAATTAGCCACTAAATGATTCACAGTATAAAAATGGGGTTCTCGTTTGAAAACATATGTATTTATCGCCACTAAACACTCCTTAAGTATTACAAAAAACCTCAAGTATTTGAAAATATGGTCTTCAAGTATATATTCAAAAACTATAAATCAGAATTTAAATAAATTCATTGAAAAATAAAAAATTGAAGACGAGAATGCTTAGTGAATCACTCTGTATTCAAAACGAACTAAATTATTTTTTTATATATTTTTCATTGATAAAATATTAATACAATATTTCGGGATTTCATTATCTTACAGTTTATAATAGGTGTATAATAAAAAAGGTATATTGATAATACGTTTAAACTTTATAAATAATACCTATTAAGTATTTTCTACACTGATTTGGTCTTTCAAGACCTCATTATCATTGTATTTGCATAATCTATTATTGGCAAAGAATCAAGTCCCATAATACGCTCCGGCATGGATTTGATATTATCTGGAAAAATAAACAAAACGTGTAAATAAAAACGAAACTGCGTGCTTTTAGGGGAGGAAAAAAATTGTATTTATTTTTGCATTTCGTTTTAGTTGCCGAGAAAGCAAACCCGAGGCAGTCGTATTTGGTTTAATGGTTGTGTGTGTATATATATATATATAGTGTGTATATATATATATATGTTCTGTAAACACATTTGTCGTTATTGATGTAGGTACTTCAATATTTTACTGTGTAAATCATAATATGAAAAATAATCGATTAAAAATTGTAATAACATATTAACATATGTAGAAAAAGGTTTATGTATTATAATAAATAATTATAATTTATTAATATTGTATATTAAATAAAACTGATATTATTAAAATTATATTATTTTATAATTTTGTTCGTGCAATGGACGTAGGCGCCAAATTTAATATTTGTTTTTAAACAGACATTGTAGCGTATTTGAATTGATGCTGTTTTAACTCGTTTGTATTATTATATTTGTACAAGAAATGATTCACCGCTTTCAACTGTGACATATGGTGACGGTTCTGACTCCCGCCCACTCAAAAATTAAATACCGTCAGTGACCCATTTATGAAGTAATAAAAAATTAATCTATCCGGCTTTTTAAATCTCCCCACGCGTCATCGTCCGGGTTTGAAGCGAATCCCCGACTTCCGAGATTTATGCGTGATGAGTGCAAACAAAAAATTACGATGGATGTATGAATAAATATTATTCCATCTAATATCGGCTGAGCAAATAAAATTATGGGGTAACAAACGTAGGTACCTGTGTAGGTATCTCACTAACCTACAGAATACAATAATTAATATTTTATGATTACGTAGATCATATAATGTACTGTGTTTGCTACTGCGCACGAATGACGATCGTTCGGCCGGCGCAGAATAATTTTACGTGTGGATACAACGCTATTATTATATTTATAAAGTGTAGTAGTGTGTGCTGAACAAGATGGAGCCCGAGATAAAAAGTTCTAGAAAGTTCTAGTCGAGTTGTGTAGGTATTTCGGTAACAGCTATTGAACGAATAATGCACGACACATGCGTACAGGCTAAAAACATTGATAATATCGACAATGCAAGCTATTACAATGAGTGGACTATATACAGAGACGTAGAATTGTATGTCGTATCTTTCCCGCGGTTCGTCGACATTCAATTCGCTGACAAATAGGTAAACCAGTTATCATACTATTGTATACTAATCTCACAATTTGGCAACACCGGATAACGAATAATGTATAAAATGGATATAATATTATAATAACTAATAAAAGATGATTAAAATTCCTGTTCATATTCTTGTCATCGAATGTATTATGACAACATGCCTACAACAATGGTAATATTACAACATATTATTATAAAATTATTGATAGTCATAATTTTAGTTAAATATAATCATTTCTGTTACATCATTGCAAAGTTTATTTTTTACATTTTATATTTTAATTTTAAATAAAATACGAAAAGATAAAGATACTCTAAAGGTTAATTTATACTGTTATATACACTGCAGACTTGATAGAAAACGAAACAAACATAAATACTGAAAAGTATAAATACCCACATCAATAATTATGGTGTCCTGTAATTTAAAAAACAATATGATTGTTACATTATCAACAAATAATAACCACCCAACACGAATGTTTAACTACAAAATAGATTTTACTTTCTTTGTAATTTTAACCAATTTTATCAAAAGTATGAACTTTAAAACGCTTTAAAAACTGTAATTGGGTTTTTATTCTATTACTAAACATTTTTTTTTATGTTTAAATTATGACAAAATAATTGATTTCGTTTAATAAAAATTCACTGCAACATTAAATTTCACAACATTATATTTTTAAACTGCTTATAAAATATATTCAATAAATTTCCGGTCAACTTTTTTCCACTAGAACAATTTATGAAGAATCGTAAATATTATATTTTACTATTATATATTTTAAAAATATATTTATGATTAAATATTTCACCATTTTTGTTTTAAAATAACTTTCTTTATTTAACTTGTCGAATAACTGGAAGTTGGCGAATTGGGCATGAATTGAATCGTCGTGGATTAGGTAAACCGAGATTAAATTGATGGAAATTTAAAAAAAAAATGAATATACAGTTATTAGAAATGAAAATAATTTGACTTTGTTTTATTATATTTTTTACATAACTAACGAATACAATTCGAATGGCTCTTCATCTTCGATTCTGGTAAAAATAACAATTAAAATATCCTTAAAAATAGAATATTCAGTCGACGACATTTAAATTCCTCGAGATTAATATATTTACAACACACGATCTGTAACAACCAGAAAATGTTGTGGGAGAAAGGGATGGCGATTTTGACGTAAAACTTTTTGAGTACTATACAATACACTTCGACCAATTGAAAAACACGTTCACAGACAAACTGAAAAAAAAATCTACAGCCTCGCCAACGCGTGTACAAAGAAATAATACACCATATTTGTATCTCGTCGTGACATTCAGTCTACATAATGCATTATACGAATAGAAGGCAAAAAAGTTTATAAGAAACCGTTTTCGTAGTAAAAAGTCCTGAAAACCCGTCCTGAAACGTTCGACTGTTTCCAATGAGAATAATGTCATATTTATTTTTATCATAGATATAATAAATATAACGCTACCTAATAATATGGTCTAGTTTGACGTGTGAATTTTCCCTCATTGCTGTGATCTCGTTTTGTAAGTTTCTTATTTTTTTAAATCCGGTTTTTCAGAGTCTGAAACGTATTACCATAGAGCCACAATTTGAGTGGTTTTATGGTTTATCTAAGCACAAAAAAAATTAAAACTCGTTTTTAAGACGGACATGTTTAGTATTAGAGTAGAGTTAATTTATTTATATACAAACAAATACACTTTAAGTCGAATTATCGCATTTCATCAATCAAAATAGTAATGTACACATATACCTATGTAATTGTTCTTTAGTGCCCCCCCCCCACCGGGTTGAAAGGCATGGGTGTACACTGTGCTTATCACCCCCCTCCCTCCGTTTACCATGTTGATACGTTTTTAAGTTTATAGTCTGGAGGCAGTCAGATTATTTATTATATATGTAAAGGGTGAGTTTAGACTATACACGGCTAGCCACTGCAAGTCGTTTCCTCCGGGTGGGGTGCCTAAATATAAGCGACCGATAAAAATCAGCTGATACACCTGCCGGCAGCACTGAATTACATATCATATATATTTATATGTATACGCAACAATATATACGCTGTATTGCGGTGCGATATTAATGTCCGCTAGTTTTTCCACGTCAAATTTACCAGTCCTCGGCGCGCTCTGTCACCGACCGAAAACCCTTTAAATGTGGCGCATTAAACAAACTCGAAAATCCACGAGACTTATGTATAATATAAACCTATATATAACTATACTATATGTAGAAAGTCAAGTGAGCAGTATTAGGTACCCTATACGGCGAGGTTTTCTCTTATTTTCACATTTCTCGGGACGCCGAGTCGTCGTGGACGTCGTGTGTCGTTCGACCGTAAAAACGATCGATGGTCACTTTCGCTTTTGTCGCCAACTCATACGAATATAAATGTGCTGGGTCGCGTGTAAGACGGGCCAATTCCAAAATTTACGACTATTTCGGGAGAAATGGCGTAGCAATCTGTGCAACTTTCACAGCGCATAATACGTCTAAATGTATTGGTTATGTGTCAGTGTACACCGAAGTCCAATTGCAGTTATACTTTATATTTGTATGCATTATGCGATATTTTAAACAACTTTTACCATTATTTCATCCAAAAACATATTGTAGAAGCTTTTCTGTGATTCTGTAAAACGTCTGTATGATTTTATTTTTCAATCCCACACAGCGAATAAACAACATTGTGTATTTATATTGTTTTTATATTATGAAGGTTAAATATTTGATACTGTACATTTAATACTTTATAGGTATACGTACGTGGGAATCTCGAGAAGTGGCTATATAGTATAAAGTACCTATTATAGTTCTATGAAATAAAGGAAATGTACTATTTTAGTACACTGAAAATAGTATACTATAGCATTGGCGTAATTTGATCGTGTTCGTGGGTTGTATGTTTGATTGTGCAAACATGTTTTGTATGTATCATGAGTTTCTCTCAATAATCAATTCAACCATTGTGATATGTATAATATAAGTAGGTACATGTATAAAATATGCAGAAAAAAACAAATAAATATTATTTAAATATTCGTGTACAATTGATTATTGATATAGTTAAAAAATTATAGTACCACTTTGTTGATGGGTGTCGTCGTACAATAAAATAATATTCGACCGCTCAGTGATTTAGTATTGTACCACAGTACCACAGTACAGCAATACCGTAGCCACAAGGGAGAGGAAGGGTATCGGGCGCACCTGCCCATCCGAAATCGTTATTTTTTTTTTGTTCGTCGTAGCTTAGTGTAACCTAGAAATTCCTTATAAGTTATATTATTAATATATTTGTATAATTCAAAGTAAATCTATGATAAATTATTCATAGTTTGTAATCATCGTTAATGCCAAATAGTAATGATTAAGTATTAAACATTATGTTAAAATAGATGATCGATTTCAATTGCATCGTTATCGTCAATGTTTATTTATAAATACGGATGTATCTGTCACACATTGTACCTGCATACATAAAGATGATGAATGTAACCACAATAATTCCTAAAACATAATATTTTAACTTAAAATAATGGAACTTGAGGAGTACTGTTTAATTTTATTTTTTGTGAATTTAATATTTACATCGTTCGAATACTACGAACGCACACCATCATACTACCTACAGTTAATATTGTTCATCGCGACTTCGTGTACAAACTGTGACGTTTGTTGTGTTTTTAATCATTTAAATTTGTTTAGTTTCTTCATAATAATCTTCTCTATTTTTTGTTATCCCATTTGTGTAAAATAGGTTATGGCTTCCTTTATATTATATTATTATGTTAATATGTTATATTATACATATTATTATTTTTATAAGAGTTAATAAGAGATATAGTCGTGTACCCTTGTTAGTAATAATATTCGAATTAAAAATGAAATTGCATGTCTACAACACATATTAATAAACATTGTTATGTTAAATGTATACCATAGTGGTATTAACGTAATTTTAAAATCATAAGAAAAAAGTAGACGTGTAGTTTACAATTAATGAACAGAGGATCATAAAGTAATAGATGATACGTAGGTAGGTATTTTAGCATCGCAAAAACTAAAGAAAAAAATTAAGTGTCCCCACAAAAAAAAACGGCACTGCAATACAATATAATTTAATATAACTGTGCAATAGTGTTTATACTTAATTGCGAAGTAATATTATCTTAGCTAAATACAGACATGTAGCTTCTGGTCAGTTAGCTAGAAAGGGTTTTTTTGTACTATTTCTAAAAAATATTCTATAGTAATGTTAAAAAAGTAGTAAGTACATAAATATGGTGTGACAGTCTTTAAAAAAATATATCATTGGGGGATACGACACCCAAATCCTCCCCCTCCCTATTAACGCCATTGCGCTATTTAGGTATAATATAGTAAGAATTCGTATACAAATTATTTTAAATGAGTACTTTTGAAAATTACTAAAATTGTAAACGGGGCGATCGTCAACGAGCAATATTAATACAATCAGGGATGGGCAGTATACTTGAAAAATATCTAGATACTAGCGTTTATTATAAATAAACTAGTACTTATAATCAATGATACAAGGTACTAGAAACATACATTTTTAGTTCTAGATACAAAATATAAAATATATATTTTATATTAAAAAGATCATCTTCAAATCAGAGCATATTTTTACATATATTAGATATAAAGTAAATGATGGTATGAGTGCAACCTAGTGAAAAATTAGTGCTACCTTGTGGTTAATGAATGTGTCTTGTACCGCATGCCCTAAGTCTCGGGACACATAATTATTATTATTATTATTATTTATTTTGATATTACTGATGATTCACTTGTAATTTATGTATTGTTCTAAATTCATCAAAAATATTTTCATAAACTCTGAAATATTGATTTAAAAAAATAAAGTGTATAATTGTATAATTATAATCAAAGTTAAAAATTAAAATGAATTACCTGCATGTGAAGACGGAAATTTGAAGTGGACCTTAATAGCTTCAAGTAACGTTTTGTCATTTTGACACGTCATACAAATAGCTTTTATATTACCTTTTTTGCATTTTGGAATCTCAACAATATTAAAGTATTTTCTAACTAAAACATACTTAAGTCTAAAATGACTGATCAGTGTATATAGCTCACCTATACATATATAGGCCATGTGATGAAGCTATAATATGGTTTACCAATATTATAAGTTATGAATACTATGATCTCCAAAATACAAGTCCACAATATCTAGAGCTAGACAAGTGATGACCATTTGTCAGATGTTCAGATTATATTATAGGGGCTGCTATGCAGACGGTTAGGTTATCTACGTTCAATGAAATGGGTATTTTTGCAATTATATAAATAATTTGTATAATAGATTGTATACTTAAAAATGTATAATATTTGGAATAACTATGATTTGTCAATCTTCATTTATAACTATTAACATTTAACTATAATTCTTACACAAAAAAAAAGATATAAAATACACCCCAAAAAAAGCATCTAGATACGAGATAAGTAGATACAATTAATTAACTACAAAAGATACAACTGATACAAGATACAAATGTATCTAGGATACGTATCATAGATACTGCCCAGTGCCCATTCTTGATTATTATAATGTTATATAGGTAATAAATAGTATTAAATTAATTTCGTCGTTAAAGTATAAAATCACCTATATTAATACACAGTGACACGATAATGAACGAATTTTAAAGCGTTAAGCGGAAATGGGACGTTACCTCGCCCTAGCTATAGGTACCTCAATAAATTATTATACGGATTTTAATGTGAGCAAATTTTTTTCCCCAACCCACATCGTGTTCGTCATCCATAAATACACTATAAGAGTAAATTACATAATATACCTAGGTATATTAATGTATTGAGAAAAAAACACGCAAGCACTCAAGTCATTAGACATTTCACATTACTGGTAGCGATGAGAAATAAATTACGACTTCGTTTTCAAACGAGCCTTGACGACGGTCGATATTTAATTTTCTCGGTGAAAAGTCCTTAACAGGGAAGTAGGTATACACATCTAATCAACTTAGGTAATCGTATTGAAATTAAAAAAAAAAAAATCACAATATTTAGATGGCAAAGTTGAACATTATACACCATCACTTTAATTTGACATTCTGATTGAATAAACCAATATTATTTAAATATTTTATTGATGAAAATTGAAAGTGAATCAGAGAATTTGGGTTATTATGCACATATAAAAACTCATATTTATGATAAGAAAATACCTCTTAAGACTATTAGGTATCTGAATCAGCGGTTTCCAAACTTTTTTTTCCTTAGTGCCTTTTTTTAGACCAAATTCAGTCATGGCGCCCTGCTATGAATTCCATGAAAAACAGAATAAAATAATACTCATTGATATCGCTAAATGATTTATTATAAACCGTAGACCGCGGTGCCTTTAGAAAGTGTTCGCGGTGCCCCTAGTCCAAGTGCATCGTGGTGCCCAAAACAATCATTAAGAGCTATGTCAATATGAAGTTTGATCGCTGAATTATAAATATGTTCTATAAACATGACTACACATAAAACACTGAAAAAATTGATCTTTAAATATCGAATATTAAATATATTTCTTTATACCATTCAAAGTTAAGATAAAGATAGTATTGAGCCAAGCATTTGAAATAAAAAATAATTAAATACTCAAAAATAAAAAAAAATAAATATATTTGTCTGTCAATAACATTTTTTTGCACCAGAATAATGGATAATAAAACATTTAAAATATTAAAATTTTGTTAAAATATAATTGTTTCGAATTATTTCAAAAAATATTTTTAAAAATCATAGAATAAACTTGAAAAAGTAATTTTTGGACTTTAAAGTGTTATTATTTGATACATTTATAAAAAAGTAACAGTTCTTAAATATTCAATTTAATAATTGTAATTCATTTTGTTTATAATTCGTCTTCTTAGACATTTTAATAGTAGGTAACTAAAAATTGTAATCCAACGAGCATCACATGAGCTTTAATCCCGTAAACCCTCGATTAGGTTAGGTACTGACTAATCTATAAAAAAGCCTGGCTACGTCTCTGATTGTAATTATTTTATTAAAATAAAAAAAAAATTGTTCATGCATTTTCTAATGCTATATTAATATTATCATTAATATCCAAGTAAATTAATGAACACAACTAAAGTTATAGGAAAACAACAAAAATTAAAAACAGGAAATACATTATACATCGAACAAAATATACCATCATACTAGTAATATGGGTAAACGGATTAAAAAAAATCACTGTACTAATGAACCGAACAATTGTTATCGTTTCATTGACTTTTTCGGGACTAGAAAAAGCGATAAACGTTTTGTGCCCTTTTTTTAAATAATCGACAATAAAGATTGTTACTGTCGAGATAAAAAAAAACAAGAGTCGCAAATAAATTGTTTTAAAAAAATAGCATTCCGAATGAACATGTTGTTATTTTGTCTGTCGTCGTTTACAAAAAAAAAACTTCTTTTTTTCCAAACACTCGAAATAGCCGCACTAGAGACCGTTCGATAAAGCCCAAAACACTTAAAGTAAACGCTACACAACTAACAAGTATAAAAATATATAAAAACAAAAAGTACCGTTTTTCTTCAAACATAAACAATTTGTACATAAAAATAAAATAAAAAATAACATCGTCAATTTCTGCCTACTATATTGTAACAAACAACGGCCTTTTCAGAAACTGACGTTCAACAAAGTGTATTATTATTCTTGTTTTTGTGCTATTGGTTTAGTGGTTATTATTTCATTTCTCAGTAAATAACGATGTCCCAAAGTCGTTGTCGTTATAATTCATTTCACTAAAGTTAATAATTAAACACAGTGTTGACTGATATTCTCATAGTTTTGTCGTACTTCGAAATGCGCAGTTGTGGAATTTAAAACAGTCCAATAAACGCATTCGAAACTATATAATATTATAATATTAAATATTATATTACAGGCACTTACAGGTTGAGCAGGTAATCAGTTACATGTATCAAAGTTTCATTTGGGACTTAAAACTTGTAATCAGTTTTGTAGTTTAAAAGTACCTTAAAATTTAAATCGTACAATTTGCATTGTAACTTTTAATAATAAATACATATTATATATTTATACTTAAAGTTACATTTAAATAGGTGATAAATAACAATATTGGAAGATTTTAATATCGTTTATGATAGCATACATTATTACAAAAAATATTATATATAATGAACAAATATGATATTTTAACAAAAAATATACTATATGTAGGTATATAATATTATTTTCTCTTAAGTTTTAACAGAATTGTTTGATCAATATATGTGCTAAATCATACATTAAACTATATACTTGTTTTTTTGTTTTCATTCTTTCCCTTCATATAATTCATGTAATTTTATGAATTTGCAAAGATAAGTTTATAAGTCATTAATGATTAATGTAGTATATTATATATATATATTAATATATTATTTATTTTATATTATATTATAAAGGATTTAAACCTATATATATATATATATATTACTTATTTGTTACCTAAAAAATAACTCTGCAGCCCATATGTTATCCATATTTAGTGTAAACATAATATATTATTACCTATAGTTCACCATTTGATGCTTTTTATATTTTTTATAAATTGCAATTCTGATATTAGTAATAATAACTTATATGAATCCATCATAAAAAGTATAAACAAATATTTAGTAACATAATTTTCTCGAAGAAATAAATATAAATCATTAATTAACTTGTAACTTTAAAAATACCTAAACTAAATATCTCGTAACCAGTTAGAAATTAAAAAAGTATTTTGTGTTATGTAACTATAAATTTACAATTGTAGTGTAACTTGTAACAAGTTAAAACCAATCGAGTAAATTGATCATCCCTGGATACTTAATCGTGTGAATGTCAATCACTGTCTAACTTAGACATTAGAAACCGTTTATGTTAGGTTAGGCCCACTTGTACGACCCTACCAACCACTGAATCACGTATATTAGTTATATTGCACAGATCGTGGACGACTCGAATCACCGAAGTCGAAACGACTCACAAAGCAAAATATACATCAGTGCCGTAAACAAGTGACGTTGGACTTGAGACACATGCTCTCCTCCCCAGTTTTAAATTTATTTTATTTTACCTAACAATAAATAATCAATAGTACCTATTATAACAGTATAAAAAAAACACTTTACATAAAAAATTAGTTAATTAAATCTAATTTGTTGTATTTTTATTTTGTAGTATTTTTGCAAAAAAAAGCATCACCCCTTCCCAAAACTACTACAAAAAAATGAACTGAGTTATCATTTTTTTTTGTCTCTTCTCTGTCGACAGGTGAACACCCGGCCGCCATGCAACACGGCAACCGGAGTGCGGTCAGCGGCCAGATGACCGTCCACGTGTTAGCCCTGGTCAGCCTGGTCATAATGCTGTCTAATCCAGTGCTGTTCGGACACTGAGGAAAGCAAACCGAGGATGGCGGGGATACGATGGCGGCACCGCCGTCTCGTCCTGACCTCTCCTTCGACCCCCGAACACCCACATATTCCCGCTCTCGCCGCCATCCAGGCACGGTACGCCGCGAAATCTTATTTTTCTTCGTCAGCCCAGGGACGAGTAGGATGACAACCGACTTAACAGACGCGAACGGTGTTTCTCTTCTCTTATACATATTATACTATACATACATATATACATAATATATATTTATATAACACTATAAATATAAACATTCCACGCGTTTATAATATTATATCCATCGTGATATTTTTAGAAAAAAAAATTGTAAAATTGTAAAATAAACGATCGTCCCAAAAACATGTCACGCGTCAATCTAACGAACGGGTGGCCGTTATTGTGGGGTGGTTGTTGGGGACGGGAAGCCAGCTGAATCCGGATAAATTATTTTTTACGAAATTCAATTTTTTCGGCGAATTGTCTTTAAGGATTGATACACATAAAACAGGACGATCCGTTTAACGTAAGACATTCATTATTTCAGAAATAATAAACATTTTTGAAAAATGTAATTTGCGTAATTTTAAGTTATTATAAAATAAATACTTTTATCATTTTTCAGTTTTTCTATCTTTTGAATAACAACATAGGTACTTTTTTTAATTTCATATTCCAAAGAAAAATATTATTTAGAGTATTTTGATCTATACAAATTTTGGACAAGTAACTTATTAGTTATAAGTATTTAAAGTTTATATGAGCAGAATAGAGAATCGAAATTAGTAGAGGGACCCCTGTATCATCACTCCATTTCGCTCATTTAAACTTAAAATACTTATAACTCATGAACTATTCGTCCAAAATTCGATTTTTATAATTCAAAGTACTAAAAAAAATATTCAGCTTTGGAATAAAAATAAAAAATGCATAGTGTCATTAAAAGGGTGAAAAAAATGATTACAATAAAAACATATACTTTTTAGAAAAATTAATTTTACAACTTGAAATTATATAAAAAAATATTTTAAAAAATATTACTATTCTTGTAGTTTTTAAATAATGAGTGTCTTACTTAAATGGGTCACTTGATATACAATACAAAAATCCTCGACAGGAGATCATGCGTCGCGAGGAGACGTCTTCGCATTTCGACGTGACCGCGTACTTAACGGACAGACGATGTCGTATGATAAAGTGCACAGCTGAGCCATTCGGGGTCGGCCAGATTTTTGACGTTCATCGTTTATTCACTGGTCATCAAAATTCGGAATATCGTTAGCTTATAAATAATTTCATTCGTCGTACGATAACAATTACATGTTATACTTATCTATAAATACAACATCGTCGCGGGACGTACTGTTTATCAATTGTTCAATGAATATTATTATTATTATTATTCGAATTTGCTAAATGTATTGTTTTGTATTATTGTGGTAAGGGACCTAGTACCGATATTCGGATGTATATAATGCATAGGTATAGATTCCTAGGTATATAAAAATTATGTCTATACGCGCAAGTAATAATTTATTGTTTCCTGAGTTTCCTCTTCATCTGTTTGATTATGAACGAAAATATAAACATAATCATTCTCTTTCTCTATTATATGTGTATAAACGCAAACACATCACGTAACGTATACATACGTTCACATACACACTGTATTCTGTCGGATCGGAGGTCAAACGATATTTCATAGTTTTTCGTGTTTCATTTTTTATTACCGTCGAACAACAAAGCGGAGGAAATATTCCTTTTATCGCACCCGCGTGATTTCAACCTTAAACATCGTCCGCGCGCGCACACAGTGCGATACCGCCGCCGTCATTTTTTTTATTATTATAGCTATTATTATTACGAAACGTCCAATGAAATTATAAAACATACTCACCGTCGTCTTCGGCGCATGGTAATGAGTTAGATTCTGAATGAAATTTTAAGATAAAAAAAATCCCGAAAACCTCTCATGGCACGGTTTTATTTTCTCGGTTATCGCTAACAGTTAATCGGTTTAACGTAGACACATTTTCGCGCAAATATATTACATAATACCTCTAACTACTACCGTGGTTAAATTACCGTCAATACGCAATATGACAAACGTGTAAGCTATACTGTATTCGACAGGGTAGTAGATTAAAATAACGTTTAAAACAAAAAGTAATGATTCTTTGAAAAATATCACTAATTTTTCTTTCTCGTTAACGGATGAAAAGCATTTAATAATGCATGGAGACGTCAATGACTTGCGCCATCGTCGTAAATCTAAAGAAAAACTTATTTTCATTTTATTAATCAAAAAAGTTTCGTACTTCTTAGCACGACGACAATGAATTTGTTACGTGCGATGTACTAATAATTAAACGACTAAACATCAAATCGATAGACGTTATCAGCAAAAAAAACTATCAAAAATATTAGAAAAAAAAATTAATAAACAACATTTAATAACTAAAAATCGACAAATATAATATCAATGCGTAGATAAATTTTTAATCGTTTTTATATTATCACAATAATCCAAATCTACTTATTAAACGAGAAGGTATTTTCCTGTTTTAACCGCGTTCATGTCCGAGTCAACTCGTCCACCTGTAAGATCTTTGGGTGTGTATCATTATATAAATTAATTAATATAATTATGTTAAAAACGCGACCTTGCGATACTACTATTTAAAACGCGCGAAGATAGTATGTGAAATCGAACCCCGCAATCGTCTAACCCGAGTTCAATACCGTAAATTGTATACGTTTATCAGTGGCGATACTCATACTAAATTGCACAGAAGCACAGAGACTACCCCAAAAAATTGCATAAAACATTATTAGATTTCTATAGTTAATTTATTATAATTGGTTTTTGTACACATAAATCTATACTTGATATAATAAAAATCAACTATTAAAAAAGAAAACATTTTTACAACTTTTCGTGTTGACAAGTGTGTCTATAAACGATTAAATAATTAAACAAATTCTTCATGCTCCTGGTGGATACAAATACTAGTTACATGCATCGACATGTCAGCTAACAAAACATGGTTTTTTGGAGCTCATTTAATGTGAGCACAAGACATATTTTTATCTTACCGCTCTGTCACGTCAACATTTGAAACGTTAGCACATATAACCGTGCGTGCTTTATTATTGGTAATTTACTACCAAGTTCCAAGTCCTTCAATTTAGATACTCATACGTACCAATAACAAAATTATTATTTTTTTAAGAGTCCACATAGACGTATTATAAAATTATTGTCCACCACCTCGTGTGAACATCATGAACCGCCACTAAATCGCAGATTACTTCTACTATAGTATATGATGACATTTTAGATACATACATACATCTATAATACTAGACCGTTAAAAACTTAAAAACTCAAATGTATATCATATTCATATACACTATACAGGTGATTGTTTTACTTTTGTCATGGACCAGGCGCTGTGCGAATTCGTTTATTTGTTTTCCAACTTTTAAGTGTAAACGTGTTTAAGTTATGAAATAATAAATATAGAGAACACTGTGTGGTTGTTAAAATATAAAAGTGCTAAAAACTCACCCGGGCAAGGTGTGGCTCGGTTTGTGATAAAATCAATAATCACCCTGTACATATATATCTATTATCCACCGCATGCAGTATAGTTTATATATTATACACTCGACGTTCACGACATATAATAATAATAGGTAATATACGTTAAAATTTAATGAACCGAAAGAATTCGATTTACGGTCGCGACTTTATACAGCAAGTACCACCCACCTCCTCCGGATACATTAAGCTTGGCGTACGTAACATCTACGGCTAAAAATCAATTACCCGATTACCGAATGTTTTCCACCGACGTGTACACGGTAGTGCAATGATGATGATGATGATGATGATGATGATAATGATGATAATAATAATAATAAAATAGGTGTATTACAATGCAGTTTGACTAGAAAGCCAATTTTTTAGCGCCCAGATCCGAAGACGTCACTGGAAAAGTCAAACTGAATATTAGTATCGGTTATGCAATAAATTTCCCAGTACATGCGTAATCCAAAGATCATTATTTTAAAAACATTTATATTTTTTTTCAATCGAGGGTTTTCGGGAAAAAAACGATAACGTTTGAATAGCGCGCGCACGATCGATTCGTACTTTATGTGTCGTTTTAATCGTTATTAAATTATAATAATAAATGACACAAACCGTTTAAAGCCCGCTTTCCAATAATGTACGCTATCCTATATATGGATAATTCAACAAACATTCTCATTCCCATTTTTTTTCATTTAATGATATATGTTATCAAATTCTAATTCATGGAATTTTAAACTCAAAGGCAATATTTTAAATCCTTGAGATTCTTTTGTAATACTTAAAGAGAATTCAGTGACGATACAAACTTTTGTTTTTAAATTAGAACCCTCCTTTATACTATAAATTATTTATTGAATAATTTTTTTGAAAATGTTTATATATTTAATTTAAAATTCAAACGAGTAGTTTCTTAATTATTATAATATTTATACAAAGAATAATACTTCATAAAAATTATCATAGAAAAATATACAAATAATTGTAATATTATTGGATCTAGTATTTATTATGCATAGATCATTTTTATGTTGAAAGATTATCTAAAACTTACAAATCACCACAGCAACCATATCTTCCAAACACATTATTATCCTAAGTACACAAAGTTATATAACTCAAAAATAACTCGCTATAATTTTGACTTTGATACGTCCACATTTCCAAAAAAAATTATTAGCTAAATAATTTAAAATAAAAATTAGAAGTTTTCATTTGAAAATCAAAAGTTTGTATCTAAAGTTACGTCGTAAGTAGTAAATATAAACGCAATAATTTGAAAAATTAGTCTGTAAATACTCGTACGTTTAAAAATTCCAAATATTATATTTTGAATAACTAAATTATCGAAGAAAAAAGAGCTTAAGCGTGCTTAGTGAATCATCCTGTATATAGCACCGTTTGGATAATAATATATAATATGATTCAACCAGATATCACTCACATATTTATTACAATGTGTGTTACGAAGATTAACATTTTAAACGTGTCAAATATTCATGAAACGCACCCTATATAATATAATCCAATCTTAACTTCTCGACGCTCTTATGTCTTTAGCACAAACTCGCATATCTATTTCTTTTCCCACAGCCGGCTCAAGAAGACAATCATACGACCAACCCTTCGGGTATTTTGTTCAGCGTCATGCTAGGTTTCTACGAACTTCTGAAAACATGACGTAAATATTAACTTTCAGCTCAGTTTTTATAAGTCGCTTTCGGGTGTATGAATCCTGTGGTAACACTACACGACTCTAGCAACCCATTTCAGACAATTGCACTAGCACAAAGATGATAATGTTATCTCACTTGAACGGATATGAAAATAAAAATAAGCCGCTGCAAAGAATAAGTCACTGAAATTCTTCATACCACTAAATCTATTATTAGTTCCACAAAAATGCGATCAACTTTCAATTTGTATTAATGATTTCGACGAACACCGTTTATAATCATCATTATTTATTGTTATACTTCTTTGTTGTACGCGTGTTCTATATTTTTTTCGTACTTAGTACGAGAAAATTATATTAAAATAATTGTGTGCGCAATTTCAACGTGAATGTTAATTTCAAGATCCAGATAACTCTTCACCTGTAAGTACAGTCACGCAATAAGAGTAGTAATAAAAAATAAAAGTTTATTAATATATAGGGTATATACTGTATATAAAGTATTTAAGAATTCTGTACTGAAATTAGATTTAAATATCTCATATCTTCCAAATACATCATATATATATTGTATACTAATATATATACGAATATACTGCGACAGTGATATGAATATTTTATTTTGTTTTAAGCCACCTTTTTCATTTTTCTCCGTTGTGAAAACTACTGCTGCCGTATTAACGAATAGTACTTATTTATTGAATTCTGCGCGACGGAAAATAAGAGAGCTTCATAAAAATAATGTCACATTTTACTCACCCCCGCGCAGATACAAACGCATCTCTATAATCCTCGCCGTTCGGCGACTTTCACTCCGCCCTCTAGGGACCTCAGAAACGGACGTCATTTCTTCTACCCTCGAGGCTATTAGAAAATATGGAATTCCCGCGGTCATAAATTCACATATCCTGCAAATTGAAAATACTACCGCGGCATAGTCGTCGTATATATATATATGAAGTATTTACTATACATACCTACTTTATGTGTTCCCAATATGTTGAGTCGTACAAAATTTGGCCTAAAATTGTCACAAAAACACTGTAAACACGCGTATAAGTGAGTCAAAGGCTTTACGACGAAGACGCCACCCCCTTGGTTTTATATCTGTTTTTACGCGTTTCTAGTTTTTTCAGTATATACCCACGCTTTTTCGATTACTTTGCATATAGAAACCCGAAAGCCGTAGTTATAAAAAAATGTTTACCGAAGTAAACACGCACAGGGGAAAAATTGAGAAAACTAATTCTGTTTCCGGTTTACCCGCGGCCTGTCTACGTATACTAAATGCATATTATGCCCGCAAAATATACATCTTACACTATATTATACAATTTAAAACACAAACTTCAATAATTGATTTCCGGCTACGACGTGTCATATTACATACACTAAGTCATATAGATATAATATTATAATATTTTGTAAACTATTAAAATAATGTTTCTCTTGTGGACACGCACAGACTCGTTGTTAACACATACTTATAATGAGCGAGTAGATGATCGGAAGAGGTATGGAAGTTGCTAGAAAAAATGCTGTCTCACTACAAATGAAAATACTATAATATATACCATTTTATATATTATCTAGCGAATAATATAATGGCAATGAGAAAAAAGTTTCCGTCAACACGAATAATATTATTTCGATGCGATTACTATTTTACCGTCACGACGCGCGACGCCCCGGCAGAGACTGTAAAATTCAATACAAACTCCACGCACCCAAATACATAAATAGTATTATCTATAGGTGGTATTCATTATATACGCGGTTTTCCGAGAACTCCTTCCGCGCCAATATTTAGTTCATAGTCCAATAGCGCAATAGGTCATTAAAAACAAACTTTAATCCAAAGAAATGAATCCATTAAAAACGCACTTTTCAGATATTGTCTTATTTCAACTATTTCCCATCAATTGCAGCAGCCCTAGCACTCCGTTAAACCAAAGCAGTATATTATAACTTATAAGCATCCGATATTCTTTACACAGACAAATATATATAGGTACGTCATCTTTAACGCGACGTCCATGATTCCGAGGTCACTCGAAATTACCACCGAAAAATAAAAATACGACCAAAACCTCATTCGGATCGCGTTATATTACATTCTTCGTATACGCGTATTTATTTCAATGGACTAATGGACAAACATATATATTTTATCTGTATGACATCGTTGGTGGGTTTTATATTTAATATTTTTTCCAGCTCGTTTAGGTACAATATACTTCGTCATTATTTTATTTAAAAAAAAATTGATATACGCTCGCAAACATAATGTTGTTCGATAATTTTAAATATTAATAAATGCATTAAATAACAGTGTAGTATTATAATAATTAATGATTATATCTCAGTTAAAGGAAAAAAATCAATTAAAACTTACTTTTTGTACTTTGCTGAATTTAGTTATAATCGTTCAGCGTATGTTTATTATTATCATAGATTTTTACAATACAAAAATAATTTATTTCCCGTTATTTTTTTTTTTTTTTTTTTTAATGATTGAGGCGCACAATAAATCATTACACGAGAATATAAATTCAAACAAACCTCAATAATAATAAATTATAAATAGGTGCAGTGAGATCAATCGGTTGGCAATCTGTCATTTACAAATACAATGTGAAAAAATAATCGACAGAACTGACCTCTTTCCATTTTGCCACCGTCGCGTGTCGTGCACCAACCAAATGTCACCATTTGCCGGACCGCGTTTTCTTAACAAACAGCGGGCGCGCGTCTTAACGCGTACAAATGCGTCTGTCGCAAAAGCTGCAGTTTCACCAACGGTAAATCCTTTAGGTTCGGCGAAAAACCTTTCTGGTACAGTCTCATGAGACTTATTCTTCTCTTTTGAAATGTTCATAATGCGCGCAAGCTACGTGCAAAACAGGATTCCGTGCAACCGATAAGACCTAGGGGGCTTATAATGACTCTTGAGGGACATCGGTGACAATTTGACATGTCTGAACCGTCGTTGTCGCAATACTTTAAAAAACCAATAAATGCCACCGGACGAATATTCTAAACAGCGAATGACTTTTTAATATTGTATGCGTGAAAAAGCTCGTCGGACACGAATTAATCAACGTTACGAACGGATGACGACCGAACAAACGAAAAAAGCAAATAATCAATTTCACAAACGACGAAAATACGCGTGTGTTACTTCACCGTACAGTTCAAAAGCCGTTCCGTGTCCTTTATGCGCGCGATTAGTCTTCGTTTTGTCTTTCAAAATCGCAATTCACCATTGCGAGACTACTACACGCAGTATATACAATATATATATATATATACAGTCGAGGGGCATACCTATAGTGCGAACCCGACAAAAAAAATGAAATACAATTCCATAGCTGTCCGACACGTGTCCGCGAAGAAAACTTTTCGTGACACGAAACGTCGATAGTTCACAAAAGCGTAAAAGCGACTTTTTTACTCACGAGATTTTTATTAATGTTTTCTCAGTGCAGTTCGATAAAGTTACGTGTTTATATATTATAAATTTATATATAAGGCTTACTTCGTTTTTTATTATTTTTATTATTTGTCTTTTTTTTGCAATTTTTCTGTACTTTTGGACTTTTTTTTTTACTCCTTCTATCTTCTTTCAAACTATACGTTCGTATTCATAAAAATATATTTTTATTTTCGCCGTCTTCCTGTCTCGCACAGTCGTCACCGCCGCCGTCATGTGGTCGAAACTATATCGATGGACTTGGTAAACGCCATCCGACGCTGCGGTTGCGAGGAGTCTGTTGACTTTCCGATTATTCGTTAACCAATCTATATAGTGACTTATCGTAACGTCCTTTTAAAGACAGTAAACAAAAATTGATTTTTGATAAAAATAAAAATGGAACACTCGAAACCCAAAATAATAAACAACCAATCAGCCAATTTTCCAATCGCAGAAAATAAAAAAAAAATATAAACGACAATCTAAAAATTATCTGGCTACATTCTAGGTAATGTAGTACGGAGGCCGTAATACATTGTAATTTATTTCTATTTTACCTCCAAAGTCCTTCGAAAAAATTATATGCGTGCAGTTTAAACATATTTCAATTGACCTTATTCCTTTCATTCTTATAATATGTATGTCAGTGAAAAGCCACGCTATTGGCTTAATTATTTTTATCATCTTTTTTTTTTAAATTACAATCACATTGTCAATTTTTTAAATGGAACTTTTATAAAAAAAAAATTATCGAATTACGAACAAATATATTTTTGAAATAATTAGTAGGTTTTTAAAGTTTCAATAAGCGGAGTAATGCAAACTTTAAATGCTTATTAGTTATAAATAATAAAAAAAAGTTCTAAAATAGTTTTTAAGTATAAAACGTTTTTAAAATAATATTCTGCTTTAAATTTTCCCAGACAAACTTAATGATGAAAATTATAAGTGCAATGTAATGTAAGAACCAAGAACGTATACATATATTGCGTTCTATGTATTATACAAAAATATAAATTCGAAAAAAGTTGATAAATTTCAAAATACTAAGTTCCGCTGATTAAAAATACCACACTACAGCACACTCCTACCATTCGAAATGTTTCTCAGAATCACGCAGAAATAAAATTCAAAATTCATCGTAATAGATCAAATACGTACTAAAATAACATACATAAATTATGTATATAAACGTCGAACGCACTCCAAATTTATATCTTTCCGCAGTATACATACCTACGATTTATAAACAGAGACTAAAAGGAAAAACACTCAAAACGATACTCCGTATTATCTTCCATTAAACTTATTCAATTTTTGAACTGACTCTTTATTTTTTTTAAGCTCAGTATGTATGAAAAATTTAAATAAAAAACAAAACAAAAAATCGTGGGTAACTTTTTTTTATGATTTGACTGGAATACTTGGTTTTGTTTTATAATTTATAGCCTGATAGACTATGGGCGCTATAAAATAGATTTCATCACCTCCATTAATATTGTTATTTCATGATTATGGAATATTCACAAACATTTTAAAGAGTGCATACCTATTCGTAATTAATCTGTTTTAATATTTCCACTTTTTCGATCCTATAATGTACCGTTTGATCAGAGAAACGCCCAACTTCGACCGATAAAGTATCTGTAGATTTAAATGTATAAATCGTATAATATAGGTTACGCTATTATATTGTGTATTATGCACGTGCGACGCATATAATAAGAAAACGATATTAAAAAAATTACGATTTTCACAACCAAGCAAAATGGTAACCTCAGATTATCCTGTGAGGAGCCAAGGAGGGGTGATTTGACGACACCATCCCGAGGGAAAACATGTTGCCGTGATCGAGATTCGAGATACTATAATACGATATATTATTGTTACGAATTAACAATCAAAAAACCACAGGTAAATTAGCATACTATTATATTACCCATTATTATTATTGTTATTATTACTATGTTATATATAATTTATACACCACGAATGAAACTCGATTTCGGCTTTTGAAATGAAGTTCAAAATTAATGTTTTTTTAATTTTCTAAAATCGTTAATATTGTTTCGCTTCTATGTTTCGAGCTGAATCGTTGTCATTTTACTTGGTACCGACAAATGGGGATTCTACATTTAAACCACGTTAACGAACAATCTTTTCAAGATAATAATGTTTAAAACCAATCAATAGAGTTTTATTTGTTTTTTGTTGGTGGTGGTGGTGGTGGAGCAGATCATTTAAAGTCCCTGTAGTTATGTTTCACGTTCATCCCCTAGTTGTACGAAGTACGAAGCAAAACAAAATTTAGTAAGATAAAAGAAGTTATGAGATCGCCAAGTGACACTCTAAGATATAGGTACGATAATACAGTATACCTATACCAATAACAATTACATAAAAATTAATACATCGAATAATAAAAATAATATTTAATTAAATGGTAATAGATTGCATTTGATTGTATAATTATTATTTTCGGGTTTCAGTTGTGCTTCCAAACCTAATACCACGAACGTATATTTTTTTCTTTAATAAAATAAAAACGAAAACCGTACGAATACGAGAAATCAGTAATACGCCACAAAATATTATGTGTCTGTCTGTATATGAACTGAGTCCCAATAAAACCTTTTAGAACAAATTGAGTCCCGGATTGTTTTACGATACCTACATAATAATTGAGTACCGCGAAATCTAAAATATAATACTAATCGAGTCCATGTTTAAATACTTGATAACAATTTTACAGGTAGGTACGGTTAAAAAAATGTTGATGTCAATTTTGAAATATACTTATTATTATGTATAATTCACGATACAAATAAAAACCAAAAATTCCTGTCTATTATTATAATTTTCATTTGACGAAAATCATAAAAATTATTTTAACGATATAAAGTAGACGTATAGGTACGTACACTGTTTATTTTATACTTTACTTAAAATTAAACTAGGACTCAATAAGTAAATAAAATTGTTTCCCCTGTTCGGGTATAAAGACTCAACTATTATACATTTGTTCAACATTATCGCAAAACGAATGTATTGTATAAATATAATATATTGTATTATTTTTTTTTTCTTACAATATAATAATTATTACCTACCTACCTATATTATATGTTGTACATACAAAAATGTTTAATGTTTAAAATATTATTATTAATTGTACGTTGAAAAACATATTTTATTTGTAAGAATTATCATTATGACTTACCAATAGTTTTCCATACGATCATGACCCTTTTTATACGACCGTAAAATATAATATAAAATTATATTTATAACCTATAATACTGTTATGTTGTTTTAACGGCGTTTACAGGAACTTGTTTTTTCTCCAATTCGACATTTCCAATATACCGTGCGTATTGTATTATTTATATTACATGTTGGTACATTAGTTAAATAAATAAATTATTCCTCTTGATTTGATAAACAGCGACGTTTTAAAATTCACATTAAAAGTAGCGCCACACCTCTACACCCACTAGGACTGTGTAGGATGTCGTACTGGTAGTTCGAAAGATTTGTTAATTTCGACCGCAAGAGACAATTCATAAAATATGTAACAATCATAATCGAAAATCGAAAGAAATCGCCTCGATGCGATTTCCTTACCGGTTAACCGAACACGGTCTACAGTGAGCCGAGGAGGTGATACAACACCGATCCCACACTCGCCCCAAAACTTCTTCGCGAGGATTTCCATAACACGCGCGTCACATCAAGTTCAGCCTGTACCTAAAGTCATCAACACGCGTGTATAAATATACCTATATATGTACTAATATATAGTTACGTATCTCACTATAGTACTATGCATTATAACCAGGACCGACTCAAGTGTTTAAACACACCTAGGCAAACTTGAGTTTTGCCGCCCCTTGTACATAAATATTACATCAAATCTATAATATAAAAATGTTGCCTCTGAAAAACGCCGCCCTAAGCGTGAGCCTATGCCGCCTACCCCTTGAGCCGGTTCTGATTATAACCATACCGACCAAACACATTTAATTATTTATCATATTTACGTTTATTTTCCATCATAGCTCGTACGACGATAAATTCGATTTCCTCGCGGCCGATGTCGCGTTTTCCACAGTAGGTACCTATATAGTGTAAGTTAAACGCGCGTGGTTATACCCATCTACCCCCTCGGCCACCCCACACACGCACACGCATAGCTCACTGATTCGTCCACCAGACCGTTTATTTCTATTTTTTTTTATTTTGTTTTTCTTCGTCCGTTTGCCGTCTTCGGAACGACCAAAAAACGCGAAAAGTTTCGATCATAACTCAAAAATAATACATTTCCCTAGAATACCATCGTGTTCCTTCGTTCTGCATTTCAAACGTTTTATTTCATTTCGTTTCGTTTATATACGTAACGGCGACATATTATAATACGTAATACGTCTTTACATATATATATTCTTCATCATTCCATTCAGGTTTTTTATTTCTCTACTATATTATACATATATGATATACATACAACGGTTATAAACGAATTCGGTTTTGAAACGGCGTATAATATGCGTGTTCGTTACACGTCTTATTACATAATAATGTAATAACATACGTTGTAAATAATTGTGTTTATAGGCCGAACAATTGTTTCCATTTATGATTAGGTATTTTCGGCGGATTTGATTCGTCGTCAAACAACTGTATACGATAATTGAAATCCCGTTGTTTCTTGTGAAAAACGTACAGTTTTATAATCAATATTATAATTATTATATTTAGGCATTATACCTACGCATGTCATTATGTAGTTAAATATGTTGTTGTTTTTTTTTTATTATTATTATTATTATTATCACCTGTTAGTGAATTATAATAGGTATTGTGTTAATTATTTTTCCTGACGTTTTATATATTATATATAGTATATAATATAAAATATAAAATTGTTATTATTGTTAATATGTACATATACATAGATTTAAAATATTAATACGATGACTTTGTTAAATAATTCTTGTTTCGGATTAAATTTACGAACATTTCTAGTCAATTAATACCTTAATACCTATTTGAAAATGTGTTTGGAAAAAAATTTTATAAAAAGAAATTCATTAAAACATTTTATAAATAGGAATATATAATATACATGTATGTATATTCTTTAATTGCATTGCAATTATAATTCACAGCTGAATTAGAAACTCGTCTACAAGAAGGCAACATAATATCATTCACAAAAAGCACGTAAGTATAATTTAATATAAAGAAATAAAAAAAAATTGTTTGATATGAAATAAGCCGTGATACATCGGTTTAAAATAATTAAGCCTACACAGTACTTTAAAAGTTTATTTTACATAAATATGATTATAATAAATATACATATCCAGATTTTCCAGGAAAGCAACGCTGACGTGACTAGGAAAATATTATAAATATTAAATTATATAATCAAAATTTAAACCTAAAAAAACTAAAATTTCAATCTCCGAAGAAAAACATATTAAATAAGCTACACGTTAAAAAAAAATTCGGCCTATTTTACCTTTTTCTGTCCTACCATCACTGGTAATAGTAAATAACTTAAAAATAAACAGTACCTAATCACAAATAAAATACATATTATTTAATAAACTAAACTCTTTTATATTTTTAAAAGCAATTATGCTTTACATCTTATTTATACATGTTATACTATTATGCATTGATGTTACTTAGTAGTTTATAAGCCTTATGGAATAAAACAAAAATTATTTATATTATTTTTCGTAATCTTTCATAAATATATATATATTAATAATTATTCATTAGGAATTAGGAATTATCATCAATGAATAGGTTCTTTCGTCACAAATACATTAATTATTTCATATATTATGTTACTTGTAGTCTACACTCTATATATTTTTATTGTAGGTATCTACCTAGATCGTCAATTATTTCACGACGATTAAACGTGGTATAATATTATTATACGCAATAATATAGCTAAATTGCCTATACATTGCGCCGGATTAGTCCAACAGCATAATTTCGACTTTTCATACTCCGTATACCATAACGGATGACAGTGCTAAAGCATAAAAGTAGAATTTTTATACATTTGAAATCAGTAATAAATATTTACACTCAATTAGAATCCTGAAATTATTGCAGTGTTTATAGATTCTTTTTTAAATGTAAAATTGTGTTTATGTAATAAAGATAATTATATTATTTTCCTTCAATGATAAATAATTTTATCAAGATTGCTATAACTATTGTTTAATAATATGACGACAAAATGAAAAGGAAAATTATTATTTTCACACACCACAATAATAAGGTTGGAATTTTAAAACGAGAGTCGATTTAATAAATCGACCTTATGCATAGATAATTATAATATATGCACATCCTACTATCTAAAATTAAATACTTTACCGATGAGGATTTGGATGTAAGTATTAAAGGTTTTCACGGAAAAATACGATAAAAATAATCGTACAAAAATATTTATTATATTAACACAATTGCTGAGTTTTCAGTTTGCCGGTAGTATCTGATAAATAAATTGCAACGTAGCAAGTGTATACTTATATAATATATATGGGTAGAAAGGAGGTAGATATATACTTTTACAAAAGAAAATAATAACTTCTCCAAACTTACAAATAATAATAATAATAATAATACATCTAAAAATCAATAACAAGCAATATATAAATCGAAAGAATATTATACTACTTTGCACACATATACATAACACTTACATACATTTTATACACACAATATACGGTGCATTAAAATATTATTTGATAATCGCGTTATTTACTATATAATATATTATGTATGCTTGTATACCGTGTAGGTATATTATATAATATACCTACCTATACAAAATTATGGAAACCATATGTTGCAATTTAATATAATAACGTATTATATAGGAATTTATTCGGGACGCAGCATAACTGGGAAAACGTTTTCCAGAAGTGAATACGTTTCAGTTGTAAATTTAAAACCACCCCGCCGACATGTATGATAATATACGATTACGGGGTTAACAGCGGTATACCGTGTATATAGTAATAAGAATAATATTTTTACGGTAAGGCATGTAACACGATAGGTATAATGTAATCGAATTTGAAAACACAAAATCACTAGCTAGCGGCACGCATATTACAAAATAAATATAAGATACATTGATGCACGCGCGCCGTCAGCCGGTATCGTTCGGCATGATGGTGAACAACAAACAACCCCTTCTCTGCATACACGCATAACATACCTACTTACAGACACAATTCTTTACAGTTCGATAAGATTTGATTCGACCGTTTTGCAGGCATCATGTTTGTGCCTGGGTGGAGGAAGTGGATTAGTCGGCAGGTTGAAAAATAAATCATTATCGTCTCCATCCGCCGCCGATCTTTTCGTCCGGCCAATTTTCTTCCCTTCCTCCGGATACATCAATAGCGGATCCTGCAACAGTAAAACGTGATTTAGTTTTCAACAGCCAACACGCGAGTCGGCTACCAGAAAATCATACATATACATTTGATACATTTATAATATTTTTTTTTATATATAATTTATATTTATAAATTTTTTTTGCATCGTTTGATAAATACTTATAAAAAGACCAAACTTTTTTTATAATAAATATTAGGAGAACTTTCTAACTGCTACGTGACGCTTTTATTTTTTTCAACAACTTTTAATTTTAAATAATCAAACATAAAACATTTAAAAACTAATAATCATCGCGCATTTCACACAATAGATATTTATTTAAAATCTATTATCTAAATAAATTAAACAAATAAAAAGCTCAAATTAAGTTCTTTTTTGCTTATATTTTTAATAACAAAATAATTTATTATATTATTTAAATAAAAAAAAAAGGCTCGCGGTATAAGTATGCGTATCACACGAAATATATCCTATAATAACCGTACCTTTCCAATGCTTAAGTGTATTGACATACTTACGTTATAACTTCTTTTTCCTTGAATTATAAACACTCGTGACGTACTATAACTAAAAGAGATGCGTCAAAACCCTAAATTTGACACAAGAGATTTTTTGGTTATATTATTTCTATTGATATCGGATTTATATCACAATTATATTGTTTATAATAAGCCCACTTGTGTCACGCAAATAAATCTATACTACAGTCTACAGCCTACCCCACCACTTTAGAACCTAACCAATTAAACGACAAAATAAGCCCACCGAGACCGTTTATTTTATAACGGCGTACACATATTTTATAATATACTACACGTAACTATAGTCTATAGATACTTGGTTTATAATAATGTTATACCAGCTCGACCGATAACGAATGAATAGGATATACTTACCATCCGTCATAATATGACGTATTAATATTAATATTATGTATTTATAGGGTAATGGTACAACGATTTAAATTCGAGTATAACTACGTTTGTTGTTACGTTTAATCGTTTAAACTTAATTTTGTTTCGCGAATCCAACAAAAAAAACGCCAAGTTACATAATATATACCAACTTTAAGACACGCGCCACTTGAATGCACCTGTTTAACGACCTTTATCGGAAAATGTATACATAATGTGCAACGCGCTATACCTACAACCTACTGCTGCAACGACATTTTTATAATAATGACATTTATCAGTAGCACTGATTCATATAGGTACTCGTATTACATTATATATCACGATACCAATAGGCAATACACACTTTTTAAAATAATAGTTTCACCGGGAGATAAATTTATTAATATTTTACTACATACACCATTTATTATGGGTTTGATTGGGTGTTCGAGTAAAATTTTATAGTTCCGTAATTGTATAACTAAAAAAATTAGCGATAACTAATAATAAGTACATACTCTTCCAGTAAGCTCCACGATTTTTTTTTGTATTGTCGTCATTCGGGTCCTCATATATTCATAACTGAAAAATAAACACTTGTCAATCACTGTGCCCAACCATGAAGTTATAAAAACAAAATGATATAAAAAATATAAAAATATGAATTCAATATAAAATTATAGACTTAATTTTGTTATTTTTACTTCAAATTTATCATCATTTTGTATCATTATCACCTATCATTCTATCAAAACCACTGAAGACTGAATATCTACCGAAACGCGGACATGCGGTAATAATCTGGTAATCCAACCAAAAACCATTATTTACTCCATCAAAAAAAAAAAAAAGAATAGTAAAAGAAAAAAAACAAATTAAATTACTATAAATAATAATAGTGAGGTTTATATGTATGAACATAATAAGTACTATACTTTAATCGAAAAATATATTTTAATAGTTTAATATTAATTCTAATTAAGTTTAAATGGATAATATTAAAAGTTTTGTTCAAATTAGGTCAACACATATATGATACTTAACTATAATCATCCAAAACTATTAATTGATTCGGTTAGAATTTGGCCTCCATCTAGTTTTCATTTCAAATTTTTATTATTTGAATCTAAAATTTTAGTTTTGCAATTTAAAAACTAGGACACATTACCCATATTAATACAAATACAGATGTTTAACTTACATACTTAATTGCTTTATATTTTTTTCGCGTAGAAAATAAGGTTAAATTTCATGTTAATAGCGAACGAATTCGAGTAAAATAAAATACGTAAATATGTAAATATCGTTTTATCATTGATCTTAAGAACACAATCAAATACATAAAGTTGTATTTGCAAGTCCTACCTAAAAATCAGTACAAAAATAATTTAATAATAAATTAAATGCTCTCGTCATATATTTGTTTTAGGTGTATTCATAAGCGCAATTTGGGGAGTGCTTGGGGGTGCTTAGCACCCCCAAATTTTTGATAGCATCATCGATTTTTATTGTTTATAACTTATAAATTATGATCTACATAACTATGAACTTAAATCTAGCACTCCCGTCCCCTATAAATTTAACCAAAAGGTGTATTAAAAAATGGTGTTTGAAGTTGTTTTTTCAATAGTTAAGCTATAAAAACAAGAATTAAATGGCAGTTACTTTGCTATTTATATATCAATGTATTCAACCGTATAAAATTTAAACTTAATTTAAAATGTATTCTTTAAATATGTCAGTAGGGCACATTAAAGCAATGGCATAATATTAGAACATTACGTTTTCAATGTTATTTTAACTACAGTGATATTATAAACGAGTAGGAAATTCTCAAATGTTTTAGGAAAAACTAACTGTGGAATAAAATATATAACCAAGTGCAGTTCATGATTTAACCTAACCTATGTATGTTTTTAATACATCACGATTTATCAAGAAAAAAGAACATATTTAAAATTAATGTTTTTATTTTATTTATGTCATCACATACTAAAAAGCAGTAAAAATAATTTAATTTTTTACTTCGGTTTCTGGACCTATAGAGAGTACTTTCAATCTTATTTCAAGAAAAAATTTCGGAGGGGGGGGGGGGGGGGGGGGGGGGGGGGGGTCTGAACCCTGAACCCCCCTGGCTACGACCTTGCAGGGAGATATGACAACCCCCTTAAAAAAATCCTGCATATGCCACTGATTACAGAATATAACTTGAACAAATATTATACAATTATGGATTTACCAATAAAACAAATATTTATAATAAGACACTTACGTTGAGCATTGAATACATTTGATCCACTGATGAACATGATCCTCAGATTGACTAGAAATAATGTACTTTTTATCTGGTTCATCTTTAAATGAAAGAGAAAATGAAAACAATGTTCCTGGCATATTATTCTCAAGTCTTACAATAGAATTCTCCAAAACAAAAACACCAGCTGGCTAAGAACATATACAAAAGATAATGTACAAAATTCATAAAAAATAAATTGTAATAATTGTTATGTAGGTAGACAATTTAATCCATTATTTATTTTACTACAAATATTTAACTATTTAAACTTAACAACAAATTAATCAAACAAAAAAATTTTTATTCTATTTACTTGATGTAAAATCAACTTGCCCATATCCATTTATTTTAAAGTAAAATAATAGGTTATACTTGAGTCGAAACCATCTTTCCTTAAAACCTATAACAAATTATCAATTAATTTTGAAACTCTTTATTCTATGAAGGTATACTACCAATTAAGTTTAAGGATATAACATTTTAAAATTGATAAATTATTAATAATAATAAAACAATTTAAATTATATATATATACCCCTAAGTATATTTACTATATGTTTATATGCATATATTAGCCAATGATAATAATTTTAAATTACTAATTATGCTCATATTATGTTA
This sequence comes from Rhopalosiphum padi, assembly GCF_020882245.1. NCBI lineage: Eukaryota > Metazoa > Arthropoda > Insecta > Hemiptera > Aphididae > Rhopalosiphum > Rhopalosiphum padi. The sequence continues at coordinate 33,892,213 of NC_083598.1, forward strand.
GTTTATTAGAAAAAACTAGACTATAAAATAATTTTAGTTCCTTCTTCATTAATTTCTATGATAATGGTCAAAATACTGTGAACCATTTGTATAGCTAAGGTATAATCGATAGGTCTAAATTCTTTTTAGGGTTTTTGGGTCAGTAGGTATGGGCAAAAGGTTAATAATTCAGTATTAACTAATTAAATTTTAGTTAAAATATATAACAGAAAATTCCTTTATAAGATTTTGGAAAGGTAGAATATTAGACTATAACCTCTGAAAATTTCAAGTTTGACATATCACTGCTTAGAACCACTGTACACAGTACAGTCATGCGAAAACAGAAACACAAATATATGCAATGTATAAATTATACCTGAAAGTAATGAGGAAAATGATTAATATAATATATTATGTTTTATAAAATACATTTCTCTGAAATATTTTTTTTAAATAATTCTAACATAAAATAAAAAAAAACTATGTTATGTAATAGCAATTAAACATTTTCTACAAGACCACGGCCCTACTCTTATATACAAACACTAACCTATAAGTAAATTTGAAAAAAAAAACAATTATTCAAGGATTTATTATCATTATATAAACATAGTAATTTAATGTGTAAATTGTCATAGTAGTGGTGAACATAGCCACTTATGAATCATATCATAGAATAGATAAATCTTTTCTATATTCATATTAACAACAGTTAGCAAGAGAATTGTTTACCTACTGATCTAATTCTCTAAGTATGTCTTTGCTAGATAAAAACATTTTAGTTCAAACTTTAAGACTGATTTTACTAAAGCCTAAAAACAGTAAAAACACATTAGGTAAATGAAGATGATAATAAAAATTGAATGCATTTATTTATTTAATAGTATTACAAGAATAGACATTTCAATGGAAATAATAAGACAATATCCCCTTTAATTTTTTTTTTAGCTTCTACAGTCCATTAAGGCCTTTCATTGCTTCTACCAACCCCAACCAACCCCTTCATAGATCTCTGTTGTCTGCATCCTCGATTCTTGACGTTTTATCTATTTGAAATAAATCTTTCTCCCAATCTAAACCCAATCCAACCAACACTGACATGGTCTTCCTTTTACAATATTAGTACTAAACACAGTGTTTACTGTTATACTTCCCTAAGATTAATTAATATAAAAAGGACACGATCAAGTAACAATACAAAATACACCTTTAAATGGCACACTCGGGACTAAATCAATGGTGACAATATTGTTTGTCGGATTAATATTGTTACCTACCTTTAGATGCATATCCATTAGACAATTTTGTATAGGACATCCGCCCTTCAAGAACAGGATTTGAATGACTGACATGAATCATTTCTTTGTTGTTGAATCGCATGTTGAATCTGTCGTTTTCTTTTCGATACGATTTATTTTATTGTATTTAAATAATACAGAATTTGTTTTTTTTTTTTACTAAAATCCGTTCAGCACTAATGATTTCCAATCGGACGTACTATCACAATTCACAGTTAAACATAATTTTTAATGTAAAATTTTTATATTCACTATTTACACAGTTGACAATTTTATTTTTTATTTATACAATATACAGTTGAAACTTGTAAGTTGAACACAACATGTATTTACATGTTGAATATGTAAATATAAATGCTTCACGGTAGATAACCGAAACACCAAAACGCAATTAAAATGATAACAGATAACGATAAGGGACATTATGATACTGTAGTCAGCCATTTTGCACGATTCTTAAGATTCCAAGTACAAAATACAAATTTTGAATATTTGATGCTCCACCAAATCACAGAACATCAACCAAATAGATCAATATTCGATAACTATAATATCAGTATTCACTATTCAATTAATTGTCCTGCTGTATGTCCCTCATGGCCTCATAAGGTTATAACATTATGCATGCAAATCAAGTCAATTAAGATATTAAGATATAGCTTATTTCGTGGTCTATACTTTAATTTTCTATTAAAAAAATGTCAGCATCCCCCTCTCGCTTAACTTTAAGCATTGGTTTTAAATAAAACAATCAATAACTTAAGGCGTAGCCGCCGCATAAGTATACCAATAGACTTACTACAGACCTGTGGACAGGTTTTTATTTTATTTTTTGAAGGAGGGAGAGTAATAAATCCATCAGGTTTCCCAAGATGCTTTCACATAGTTAATCTACAACATTTATAAAGCTAATAAATATATAACATTAAAACAAACATAACTTATGCACCATTAATTTACTTATTTTTTAATTGATATACCTATTAATACATGTTTGGGAAAACATTTAGACAGTAAGTTAAAGGTTGAAGCATGCTTAATTTGGACTAATAAATAATAATACACCAATTCGCACAATGTATAGTTAGATTAACAATAAATAGTTTAGTGGGAAATAAATCAAAATCACTAATTATTAATAAATCAGACAGATTGTTAATGAGGTCATGTTGAAATTGGTTATTTGAAATTCAATAGTCTTTAATTGTCTGTTAAATGGCTGATTCTGTAAGAATCGCCTTTTACATTAAATAGGCTCGATAAAGATTTTAGATCTACAAACTTTCTTTGATCGAGAATAATTTTAATACTATTATTGTACAATTTAAAAGTAAATACATACACAAAAGAATAAAAAGTAAGCATTTATTTTGTCTAGAATTTATAATATCGATGAAGTTATATTCGTTTGTCTTAAAACTAATAAGTAATAAATGTTTGTTCAAACTATTTGGAACAAGCATTTAATAGTGCCGACTATGGCTGATATTTATAATATTTAACATTATAATTTACCTTATATATTATATTAAACTAATTTATTTAAATAAAATAAATAAAATGAGTATTTTTCCTAATCTTAGATATTAACATATTATTTATCTGAGATATGAACACTTGAGCTCAAGATAATAATATTATTATAGTTTTTCATTTAAACCTTGATAAAAAAATAAAACCACTTTTTTAATACAAAACAAAATAACAATTTTTCTTAGCAGTATTTCTTCACTGGAATATTTTACATTCAAATGTTAACAACTCGTAAATGTTAGAAATGTATTGAACAAAATTGAAAAATTAAGCTAATATTTTTTCTTTCAATAACAAATAAAAATACCACCAAATCACAAAAACAATTTAATCAACAAAAAAAATATTGTTTAAAAATAGTTATTAAAAATAAAATACTTGTTACTGACAATAATACAGATTATGTTGAAGTTCATAACAATTGAGACCTTACAACTAAATACCACACAAATGTTATGAACATTATACTTTCCAAACAATACCATAATTAAACCAAATTAACATAATATACTATGCAGTCAATAGCCATATTATGAGCTCATGTTTTTTGTACTTCTATTCCAATCATCATGCAGTGATTTCATGTCATTCAGTGCCTCCTTAATACGAATGGCAAATCTATTAGAATCCTATAAGACAGTAAAAAGCCGTTAAGAAGAAAACTAACTGATGAAAATTAAATAAACATACAGTGTGAGGAGAACTTTTTTTGCTTGAGATGTGGAAGAAAACCAAATTTTCACCAGCTATTATGTAACTAACACCATATCCATCATTGGCTACAGGACCAAATCCACCACCAGCAGAAATGCAATTAGGAAATTTCCTCAAGTCAAACTGAGTAGTCTGTCCATGTGGTGTTTGTGATGTGGACAACCTCCATGGTTCACTCAATACTTTCTGTAAGTAAAAAAAAAAAATATTAATAGATGTTTCAAAATTAAATTTAAACATTAAATCTTCCTTGGATACATAAATACAAAATATTGTTTGTGCTCTGAACATATCAATTACAATGGCTAAGGTAACTAAATTGTGTATGTGAGTTGCAATACACAAATATTAAGTAGTAAAAAATGTAATATTTCACCAACAATAAATCATACAATAATTTTAAATTTTAGTTACGTTTAAGAATGGTGACTCGACTTCTAAATACTTTGAAACCACGTATAAACAAAACAAATGTCTATCAATTCCTTTTCCACACATTGCATCTTGATAACCTCTTTGGTGAGTTGCACATGCTTGTCTCAATAGATTAATACGTTTGTTTATCTATATATAAATTATAAATTTGAATATTTAAATGAAAAAGTTAATTTAATCACATCAATTTACAACAACTAACATCGACATTTGGATCCAACATTGATTTCACCCAAGTTGAAGATTCTAAAGTACAGGGTCTCACAGTTTCAGTCCTACCTTCTCTGTACAATCTGGTCATTGATGCTTCGTATGTAAGACTAAATTTACCAGCGTCCTAATGAAAAAAACCAAACATCCAATTATTTTATTAGATTTTATGTTAAGATAAATTAATTTAGAATTATTATGTTATCAAAAAATAATTATAAATTACTCTATAATATGCCAGTTGGAGTGCCATCTGAATAAACGCATCTGGACTGACTTTAGCAGTTTTCATGAATCCCTTGCCATAATCATTGAATGCCAAAATACGCAGATCAATATCATTCACTAATGCTAATGAGACCTAAAATAGCAATAATAGATAGTACATCAACTTAGAAAACAAAATTTATAAAAATATTACTTGATATGACTTTTCAATAGCTTCTAACACTGGATCTAAATTCCATTGAAGCCTTATTGGTTTTGGCGGTTCTAATTCTGGAGAACCTTTAGTGTGTCCATTTTCTTGATATCTTTATGTTTGAGAAAAATAATACTATTAATTGATTTTATCAATACAATAGTATTATTATATTCATCATGGTAAATATTATAAAGCATAAAATATTTAACATGCGTGATGTTTAATATTGTCAGAATGTATGCAATGATTGTACCTATGATATTTAACCATAATCTGTTATTACTTATATGTATTATCAATAAAAAGGAACCCATCCATCATTAAATTATAAAATAAACATAACAAATGTTATAAAAAAAAAACAATATGTGATTTTTTTTATTTTATTGTGTTAATTTAATACTAATTAATATAATGAATAATGGATAATGATGATTTACAACATCCATTAATAATAATGAATAAGTTGAAATAAACAAATAAGTATAATATTGTTAAATATTAAAAAATTATGGATGTAATAAAAAAACAATAAAATTATTAAAATAACCAGCATATAATTATGTAATTGGATGGCTTCCCACAAAATAAGTAATGTGTGCATAAATTAATAAATGATAATGGGTTAATTTATTTATTACCCCACAACTAGATCGCCGCATAGAAAATGTTCCCATAAATGACCCATAACCGGTGCATCTGCCCTGTCATCAATGAAAACAATAACCAAGTTATAAAATTAATCAGAAGCTGCCTTATTTATCGTAATCACAATACTTAGATAAATTGGTGAAATTATTAATATAATAGTTCAATTATAATGTTTTGAATTTGTAGTTAATAAATATTATGACATGCGTTTTTAATTTACCATAACTAAAAATTTACTATAGTTGTTTCTTCAAAGAAGTACCATGACCTTAAAAAAAATTACACAAATATTCCCAGCAAGCAAAATTTTAAAATATTGTACAGAAAATGTTTAGGTTTCATTACAGTGAACCTGTAACCCATTAAGTTACCCAGATTTTTCTGCTTCATCAAAAATGATGAACTCCCAAAGATGAGACATGACTGCGGCATCAGCCCTGTAACAACGCTTGTTAAATGCAAATTCAAAACAATATTTGAAATTTGAAATTTGAATTAATCATTAAACGTTCAAATCAAACATTAACAAAACATACACAACTTTCGAATTACTGATTGAATAATAAAACTGTGAAACACTCACCATGAATGTTCAGCATTAAAGCCCACCTAAAAAAAAAATACAGACATTTTTAATTTATTTAAACTTATTAACATTATACAATATATTTATGAATAAACATTACTCTTCCATTTGATCCAATACATAAAGTAAATGATTTATCAAACCATCGGTCATATCCTTTGCCAGTCATTAATATTCTTCCAAACTCATCCAACTTTTTTGAATTTTCCTAAATAAAATACAATACTTTTTAGTACCTTTTTTCTGTATTACTTCATTTCTTAAAATTAATAAAATCTCATTAATCACATAATTTTAAATACTTACAGGGTCATACTCATATGGAACCTCATCTAATGTAACCACAAAAGCAGCTTTCTCAATAGCATCTAAGCTTTGTCTGTTTATACCCTTAAAAAAGTATTGAGTGCGAGTATTTGCCCAATGTGTTCGATCAGCAGCAGTCAAAGCAGCTACTTTTTCTTCGCCAGTATATGGTTTTTCTGTGTTATCGAGAATTGATTGTATTTGTCTAAAATATATAATATATATATATAATATATATATATATAAATGTATATTTTAGAATATCATCACAAGAAAAAAATACAAAAAGATTATTTACTCTTCAATTTCACAAGGATGAAGTATACGATTTTGACTATAGATAATGACTTTGAAATACCGTCCAGCATGATACACTACAATATGTCTACTATCGTTGTAGTGAACAATCTTATCACTCACAGCACCAGGAACACGCGTTGTATTAAATATCCTTTCATATTGCCATGAACACAAAGGAACTAATCCTTGAACTCTTATCTATATAGTACAAATACTGTTGAATATATTATAAAGCATTTTTTTTAACAAGCAAATTTTTAATACCGGTTCAAGTTCTTGACGTTCAATCAGTCTTCTATACTGTAAACACTGCCAAATTATCATGGCAGCACGAGCAGCTTGAATAGGTGTCGAATGTAACATTATTGCATCAGTGCCATAAAAATTTGAATTAACTATTAAAGGTGTTCGACTTCTTAAATACACATATTCTTCCCACCAATCTGATACATAATTACTTGACCACCTGTTAAAATCAATAATTCTTAATCTTTTATTTAAATTTTTGTAATTTATCAACATTTTATTTTAAATATAAATATGATACTTAATGATCAATTAATTTTCTCTATTACACACAGTAATAATCATAACATCAATAAAATAATAATATTTATTTAAATTGGAATAATTTTAGATTTATAATAAACAATACATACTTTTTCAAATTCAATACTTATTAAGAATTAAAATATTTTAAATCACTTTATTATTATTATTTTTTTTTTTTAATTATAAATAATAAAATAACTAATGATTAATCATTTTATTTTACAAAGCACAATTTTTATTTTTTTTGATAAAAAATAATAATATGCAGAATATTACAATGATGCAGCATTGGGTTAACCTACAGGCAAAATAATCAGGTGATTGGAGCGGCAAATTTAGCGCACTTAAAAAATAAAAAATAAAATATATTTATAATATTATATTATAATTTGAGACGGCGGCAAATAGCCTAATCCACCATTACACGGATGAATAGGAGCGTATATGAATTTTTGGTGTACACTCATAGCATTTATAAAGAAATGCTTAGAAGTAAAAAAAAAATATATATATTTTATAAGTATACGTGAATGGTAGGAAATGAGTGTATAATTACTTTATTATGTTTTAAATTATATTTTTTCTTTTAAAATTGTATGGTTACCTATAACCACTCACTATCACTCAAGAACCATACAATGTTACCATAAATATTAAATATAGTTGATGCATAGATGGATTGTCCCTCTGAAAATAATTACAGTGGGTAAAAAAAGATTTATATTATCTCCATATTGTATGGATAATTTGTTTATTAATATAAGTTTGTTTTAACTAAAAGAATATTTGTACAGTATTTATAGTTAAAGTATAATCATTTAAGTGATACTGATACATTTATGGAATAGATTTCTTTAATTGATGGAATTATCGATATATATTATTTGGATTAAAAATATAAAATACATTTTGTAATAATAAGAAAATACTATAGTACAAATACTTTATTAATTGCAAATATATATCCTAATTATGTACCTACAGTTTTGTATTAACCTACTGTTTATTTTTGTATTTGTAGTAATATTTTAATACAATGCAATATGCCAAAGCCAATAAATTAATACCATACTAATACTGGTTGATTTTTATTTTTAAAATTTATTTTTTGTTTTTACAAAACATATACAAGATTATTTCTAACTTAATAGGAAGTTATTAATAATTATTTTCATTAAGTAATCTGTGGCTTAAGCACCCCAACTAAATTTATCAAGCTTTGCCTATAGGCTAAAACCCCTTGATCAGCCACAATTACACCATTTATATTTTTATATATGAAACATACCAAACCCATACAATCTCATGCAATTTTATCAATTGATTTAAAATTAAACATAAGTGAAAATTAAAAAAGGTATTTTTTTTAATTTCTTGATAATTTAAAAATTATAAATTGTTAGCAAACGCAATTTTGACAAAAATGTTTAATATTTATGGTTAAACTTAACTATGTTCTGACTCTTTTAGAATACAATGATTTATCATTGCTATAACTGCTATAAGAAATAATACAACTCTAACGTAAACAGAGTTTAATATAGATATAGATCCATCATCCTCTTCTTATCTATATTCTGATTTTTTTAAATTTTAATGCTATCAAATATAATTGAGGTCATTTATAAGAAGTTTCATAATGGTTACTGGTTATAAAACAATTATTATATAATTATATAATGATTTAACTATTAAATTGTATAGCTAGATAAGAAAAATCAATAAATTACTATTAAAATAAAATTAGATAATAATAAAAATATTATTTAAATGACTCATATAAGAGAAATAAATAAAAAATAAATACCATGATTTCAACCACAAATATCGCTGAAGCTTGACTGCAATGCCTTTTTCAAATTCACAGGCTAGCTTTATCATACTTTCAAATTCAGAATCGTTCATTAATGGACGAACACTTTTTAAATACTGTAATAAAATACCACATTAACAAAAATGTTTACAGAATTAAATATGTAATTATTCATTAGTTATTTAAAATAATTACTCTTTTCATAGTTTCATTAACTGGAGGCAATGGAAGTTTTGGCAATGAACCTTGATAGCTGTAAAGTAATGGTTTACTTTTTGAAGAAAGTAGTTTTATACCTAAGCCCCAAAGTTTGGTTTGTAAAGACACTTTATGTCCTCCTCTGCTTTCATACATCCATCCTACATGAGCAAATATATTAGTATATAACATCAAATAATGATTCCAAATTCTTTATATTTATAATAATTACCTTTATACATTAACATGAGTTTAAATGTGTATCTTACTATGTAAATTAATATTAACCAAAAAGTTAAAGATAAAATAAAACAAGATACTATTTGCCATATGTAGGATGTCCTAAAAATTAAAAGCATAATAATTAAATTATATTAATTATAAAATACAAATTGTAATTCACTTACCCAGGTAACCATTGTAATATTATGTCTGTATATTTAATAAAACTATTATTGGCATAACGAAGAGCAAGCACAATACCCATCATAGCCCAAAGACTTTGTAATGGAGCTGGGAAAACTCCATTGCGTACATTGTTCTAAAATTTTTAAGAACAATTGTAAGATTAAAAGAATGACATGTGAAATTTTAAAATTTTATCACAATATGTATGACAAATATTAAAATATAAATACCACTATACATACCTTAAACCTAGCTAAACGTTTTTTCCAAGAACGAATTCCAGATGCCCAAACTAAATGGAGCACTTCACGATCAAAATTAACATCCCAACCTTCATGGGTAATTGAAAATGAAAATGCTACTGCTGAATGGGCTTCAGCCATGATACTTAAAAATCTAAAAAGGCCATTATAATAATTATTTTAAATATTAAAAATGCATAAATATACAATTATTAAATTTGTCATTTTTTCTATTAGTTAAGTAATATTTAAATCAATCAAGAATTTACCCATCCACAAAAATATACTAGGCACTTACTTTATTTAAACTACAATCTACATGTATTATTAAATTTACAAACAAACTTTATTGTCCAATGAAATTGACAAAAATTAGATATTTAGATGTATATATAATGGATTCATATTTTAATAATAAAAACAAGGTAAACAACTTAAGCCAGATGAACCAAACTTGAATTTAGTTTAGCTTGCCTAATACATTAGCCTTGTAGTTTATCAAGGTTTTTATCTGTTTATAGTTTATTTGACTATATACAATAATCATATTTACTTCCTTAAAAATGAAAAAAAAAATATTTTTAACATTTTAGATATACTCACATATTTATTAAAGATTTAAAACTTCTACACTTTTTTATAACCTAATAAACATAATAATATAACATTGCTTATAATATTAATACATACATATATCTTTTTTAATTTCTTAGTTAACAATGTTTTATTTTTACAAAAAAAATAGCATAGTTATACAAACAAAATTGGTTATGATTTTTTATAAAGAAAATATAATATATTGTTTTAAATTTGTATAAATTTAATGTCGTTTTTAACTAATATCTACCATTATTCAAGCTCTTACTGAATAAATTTAAAGAATAAGTAAGTAAAAATATCTAAAATGAACTTTAAAAAATGTAATAATAAATAATAATTAAACAAATTGTTTATTCATTTTCTGTGCATTAAAGTCAATAACTATTCCAAATTAATAATGATTTTGAATGAAAGCAAAATTTAACTGACTTTTACAAGCTACTAATTTGTAGTTAATTATTTTTTCATACTTGTTTATATTTGTTTTTTATTTTTAATTGTACTAAAACCTACTCTTTTTAAACAATTATTTAATTAAAAACAGTAGTACTAGTAGTAGGAGTGTAGTCCAAATCTACATGAAAAAAGCATAGACATTATTGAAAATAAACTAGTTAACAAAATAATGCCATTTACAATAAGAAATTACTCAAGATAATTAGAAGACAAACTAAATACATAAATCAATAGGTAATCTATAAGAACTAAAAACAGTAGAGTATAATACTATTTTATTACCATAATATAGGTCAACTGTATGTTATGTATTGTATGACAAACAGAATTTTAAATTATTAACAATCGACAACTAGATTTAATAATATGCAAATTAATTTGGTTTATGATATTACAATTGGCTTAACGTGTGCATATTATAAATATGCTATATGAATTATGCTTGAATTAAAATTAAATAATAAAAATTAATAGATGATAATTTAAATAAAAAAGTGACATTGATATCCTAAAATAGTATAAGTAAAAGTAATAATAATTACCTAACTTAATTGGTCTACACAAAATTCATTTTAAAACATGTAAAATAAGTAACTTATATAGGTATCTACTTTTTTTATTTTTAAAAATAAATATACCAATTTTGTTCAATTGAATGCATGCCACTGTTAAAATAATGTATAGGTAAAGAAATTAATGATTTTAAACGAAAAAAATTGGTTGAATTTAAATATACAATAATTAAGTTACAAAAATATCACGATTTTCCTGGATTATGAAGTTGTGCAATTTCTAATTAGCATTATTATTTATTATATGCTTATACTCGCCTGCTAGATAGTTTAAAGAATTAGACAGTTTAAGCGATAGTCCAATCATTTAATTCGACAATATCAAACTAAGTATAATACTGAGACACGCGCGTAAAAATCTATGAATCCAAATTGCGATGTTAGTAAAATATTGAATGAAAAATAATTACCCAGCGCGTATTCACAGCACGTCAAGAGGATTCAATCGCCTAAAGCAACAGTGTTAGATCACCATTGAAATATATTTTTGTTTGTTTTTTTCTGTCTGTCTGTCTCTTCCAATGAAGAACGAAAAAGTGAAAGTAAAAACAATAATAATAATAAATTCCAGTCGAGCAAACGCAAATCTGGCACGCTAAAACAACAACGACGAACAGAAACGTCAGAAACACTGAACAACAAACAAGTGAACAACGACACCGAATGACGAATACTGAATACTGAAATAAATTATTAATGTCTGATTGCCGATTGAGTCTCAGAATAGTAATAAATAATAATAGACATACAAAAAATAAAAAACGAAAGATAGTAATTATCACTTATATCAATAATAATCGACGTTCTCCAAATCACAGTTCACAGATATAGATAATATTATTATCTATGTTACAGTGATACTACCCTTATCTCATACTACCTTAGAAATAATATATTGGTTAAGTTAGGTTAGTATTTACCTAACCTATTTATCATTCTACTAGTGTACTTGTGACGCCATCTGTGTCAAACAAATATATTATATTATAATTTTTTATCGTCCGGTGACTTGTGCAGTTGTGCTGGGACCATCTGGTGTTTCATACTTCAAAAATCATTGAAAGTCAATGCTAGGACAATGATGGGTAATGGGTAAAGTCTTATTTCCAACTAGAATTTGAAATGATGAATTTTTAAATGTCGAAAATATTTACTCAGTGCCCACTGAAAATAGTGTTATTTATTTCTGCCCAAAAATCCGGTTCCCTGATTTACGCATAGCCCTTTTCCGCCAAAAACCAAAAAGGTACGATTCCCGTTTCCGCCAAAAAAAAAGTTTGGAAACCACTGGTTTTAATTTTGAAGCAATATTGAATATATGTTGTGGTATCGGAAGTATCGGATTGTTTTTCTTTTGACTTTATGTCAGACATCCCTGATGACAGCAATTATGGTAAGTACGCCGATTATATCTTAGAAAACTACGAGTATATTGATGAAAATTCGAAATTTCCGCCAAGTATGTGGGCTTCACATAAGTACAGCGAAATTATACACAGAACAGCCAACAATTGTGAATCTTTTCATTCTTATTTCAATCAACAATTTTATAAGGCACACCCATTATTTTTTACATTTTTACAAATACTTAGAGATACGATACAGACGGGTACTTATATCAAAATTAACAGTGCTCAAAATAATATTAAAAAAATTCCAAAAAACAAAAAATATTAAATCGTTTAAAACTACAGAAGACGCAATTACAAAAAAAAAATTTCAATGAAATTAAAAGGTAAACTTTTGTCAAAACTGTTTCTTTTAGTTATAAGGTTTTTAAAACCTGACCTATATTTACGATTGTAATTTTCTAAAACTTGACATATACTTGTATTATAATTTATATTTTTTATGACAGTTTTAAATATTTAAAAATGACGATATGTGTTTTTTCAAAACTATTGAGACTATATTTTAATATATTTTTATTTATTTTTTATTATATAATATTTTAAAAACTCTAATATAATTGTGCTGAATGAGCCTATATATTCGACTAATACAATATTATTATCTACTTGTATTAAAATTAATTGTAATGATAAGAATATGTAACAATTGTACATGGTTTTTAAATAGTAATTGATGGAAACATCTTTTCACAAAAATAAATTTTGGCGAAAACGGAAATCATACCTTTTTCGTTTTTGGAAGAAAAGGGCTATGCGTAAATCAGGGAACCGGATTTTTGGGCAGAAACGAGACATGCCTATTGTGTCAGATCCCTTATACTTGTTATATATGATGGTTCTATCAAGAAGAACAATGTATTTGGTCACGGTGACCACCAGGCATCATAATAATATTTGGTAGATATGTTAGGTAGGAGAACATTAGACATTTCGTTTCCTTTTAGTAGTCATTGCAGATTTCCACTTTTCCCCCATTAAGACGTGTGATGATTTAAGATTAGTTGTTTCATTAAAATAATATAATGAACACTACTTCACACTGGCCTTACCATGTTCATGTTGTAAATTGCCTAATTAGTTGTGTTGCCCTACCTTTTCGCGTGTAAGTTACATCTTATATGAACATGTTTAGGTGATATTAAAGTAACTTACTGAGTACGTAACACGTATATCCGTTTAGGTTTATGTAGTAAATTTTATTTTCAAATATGAAAAAATTATAATACATTAGTATTGTAGACATTGTAATATTGAAATTATAAATATCATTATAGGTATATGTGGTAGCAATATAGGTAATTAGTACGAAAAAATAATAGGTAGTCAGGTAGGTATCCTTATCTGAGCAACGGCAACGATGCATAGATAATAATATAATATATTTATTACATGTATAATATTTTAGCTATGCGTAATGCGACCACGCCGTAGGTACCTGCTGACGTAATAGCGAAATAAAATATGAAAATATTAGTATTTCACGTCTTCGAAATATAATTGAAAGTTTGCAATTAAACTGCTCAACTACGTGTCTGCGTATACGTGTCAGCTTTTTTTAATCCTTATTGATTTTTTGTTTTGGAGGTAACAAACTTATTAGGTACACAATTATATCTTTATTATAAACATCATATATTATGATAATTATTATTATTATTAAATTGGGTATGAAACTTATTTTCATTTTAACATTGTTATTAAATATGTCATATAAAAATATTTATTTCAAGTATACCTGTACCTACTTGTATTTAGATGGTAAATTTAAAGTCGATTTGGTATGCGTTTCACATTTAAAAATCGTAAATCGTGTGCACTGTCAACTGTATACCTTATACGTATATAGGTAATATATTATAATAAATAATAATATGTTAAACACTTTATCATGAAATATATTTCAGTATGAATAACATTATCAAACATTATACTATGTCTATGATATAATTAAATATTATTTTACCTATCTAATTAAAACATCTATTCGCAAATACAATATGCACTTATATAACAAATAACTCTTAATCTTAGTAGGTATATATTATTACAATTAGAACCCGGACGTTATTATGTACTTACAAGTTACAATAAATTATTGTAAAACCTATGCATTTTTGTACTAATAAATTACCAACAAGTATGGGATCAAAATATGTACAAAAAATTAGTTTTAATATTACATATTAATTTATTTTAAAATAGTTACAATGTAATACATTGGTTTTTTTTTATTTGATCAAACTTATAACTTCGTCTATATTATTCGAAAATAAATTTTATAGGCTTATAGCGTAAACAACTTTGTTTTACATCTACTGATGTTATTGCAGTATATTTGAAGAATGCGAGATCCTCAACCATAAAATCTTCTTATGTTAATTCTTACATAGTATCCACTTCAATGGAATGTTTTTTAGAAATCTATATAAAAGTTAAATCCAACATTATTTTTAATTACATTCTGAAGTTTTTCGTGAATTTCTTTTCCTAATTTTCCACTAGCTATTTTGAGGGTTTTTCTAGGATTATTGACTACTTCGTTTGATTCAGACAAAGTCAGCTCAGATGGTTATAACTTATAATTTAGTTCTTTAGACTGGTATTAGTGGTATTTAAATTGTTTATAAAAAGTTTTAAAATTTACTGAAATATTTTTAAAATCCCAAAATATACATTTAAAATACAAAACCACAAAATATACAAAATAAAAATAGTATTATTTAATTCAGTAGAACGTGAATTAAATTTTTATTCAGGTCAGCGATAAATTGGATAAATAGTAAAGCATAATATACAATTTCATAAACATCCGAGCCCTAAATGTACGACAATCATATTGAGATAATTATGTGTAGGTACTTAATATTTAGTGCTAGAACTAAAGAAGTGATAAAATAACAACATTTCATATACAATAATAATTGTCATAATTTTCCAGTAATTATATAGAATTGGAACACACTAACACAGTATAGTCAGTATACAGTATAGGTAGGAGTAACGAGTATATAGGTAGGTAACCATAGACAGTACCTATATATATATATACACACATTTGTGAGATTACACACTGAGTACTAACACCATATGCAGCAGCAGCACGTGTATAATAATCTTTTCAACATATTCTAACAACTATTTTTTTTTTATAGAACAAACTTGTACATAAAGTTACTTACCTTGTTTATTATATAAATGTCTAACGTCGCAACTTACATACCTTTACGCATTGTTTCAAGTTATATTTTTCATATTAATAGCCATCATTAGCCGCAGTTAAACAATGCATGTTAAGTTTTATTTTAATATTATATATTAACACACTAAATGTATTTTTTGTATATTTATACATATATTCTTAAATATAACCTTGAGTAGTTAATAAAAAATGATAAATATTATAAGTAATTTTAAGCTAGAAATTAACACAAATTTGACGATAATATGCTGAGTAGCCAGTAGCCACATATAACTATCGTAATAATAACTGTCGTTATTTTTATAAAATAATTATTTATTACAAAAGTCCGTTGTTTACCACTATATATGTTTACTAACATATGGCATATTTTTTTTGAATTAACAATAGTTTTTATTTTTTTCCTTATAATCTTTATGTTACAATAGTTTCGATCAATACGGTTTTTGTTGTATAATTATGCAAAATTATGAATGTTATGAATTCAAAATTATGATAGAATAATAATTAATCAATACTCAATTTTACAGTTTTACACCGACATCTAATCCTTATAAATAATTCTGTGCTGTTAAAATAAAAGGTATTAAATCTTAAATAATATTGTTATAATACACGTGAACATACTGCGGTGCTCAAACATTAGGTATACTATGATCTGTGTCCACTGTCCAGTGTGTCCTATGATTTAATATTTTACGTGAACAAACTATATCTGTGTTTACATATAAATTATAATACATTAATATTAATGCTCTTTTACACGCTTTAGCAGTGCTGTAGCCAAGGGGCTTTTGAAAATTGTGAATAATATAATATTATTGTAGATACTTTGGTATTTTTTTTTGTATCTAACTTGTTTAAAACTTAAACTAAATGGCTCTCTGTATAGCACACATTTATAGAATTACCCCAGCCATAAGACATATACATATCAAGGCACTAGTGAAAGTAATAACATTTAAATTATAATTAAAAACCAAGTTTGTGGGTCTCTTAGAAAAAGTAATAGTTATACATTTATTAATAATTAAGGAAAGTCCATTTTGTAAGCATCAGTTGTTAAAGCTTATTAAATCACCCCGGAGATCCTCAGTATCAGTCATCAGATAAAAAAATTGTTCGCATCATCAACAAAAAATAAGATATTAGAGTGGTTAAAGGAAAAAATTATATCATTAATAAATAAATAAAACAAAAAAAGAGACAGGATACGGATACCCTTATGGAATGCCTGAAGTAACTTCAATTTCCTCAAATATTTAATGATTTATTGAATCTCACACGTTAAGAAATAAAGGATGAGATGATGATAACTCATCAGAATCTTTGCTCAAGCTGTTGCTTGCATATGACCAACAGTAGATATTCATCTCGATTTTCAATCAACTAAATTTAATTTGCGTATTATTATAATAATATAACATAATAAAAACAAATAAGTACCCATTGGTATATATCGAGTATAACTGTATAAGTGTTAAAGCATAGATATGTCTGATGTGAATGAGTGAATGAGTGAATTGTACAGTATTATATATTTATATATAAGTAATAATAATAACAATAAATCATTATATTACATATATTATAATTTGGCCGGAATAATCTTACAATAAAAATATTATGCAATTATATTATAAAGTAATAACAATAAACTCAACATTTTTCGGTTAGAGATTTATACAGATAGCTGATTCAGATCACTGATTACAGCTTTAGATACCTATAATTGTAATCTTTTAACTTATATATTAAATACATACATCGATGCATCGAAAATAGGTTATAACTTATAGGTTGTTAAAATATTTATGTATATATTATTATTTTTCGAAATGTATACAAAATAATACAATTAAAGTATTATACATCATCCTTAACCGTTAACCAATTGATCTATATTCAGTCATTATAATATGCCTAATTGTTACAGAAATAATATAACATTATAATTGAATTATCTGAACCGTTGCGATTTATAAAGTGTAATTATTTAAATTTGTATGTTCAAATTGTGACAGTTTTGACTACATAATGTTAAAATGTGTATACTTGACGTTTTTTGCTTTTGACATCCTACTCCGATACGGTTCTACGGCTAAAAGTAACGGAAATACTACTACTGGTTAGAAGTTCTTGGATGTAGGATATTTTTAAAATTTATTATAAATAAACGGAAAACTTTAAAAAGTAAACATTATTCACTAGTCATTATTACAGCTATGGACATGGATAGATCTTATGGTATTGACGATTATCAACCATCAAGAGGCAACGGGTAAGCAATAATTATTATGTATTCTATAGAAAATCTAAATAATATATTATATATATATTTGCTGCTAGAAATATTTTTAAAAATAAATAAAATATTTATTACATTTAAAATAAATTACAAAAATACTAATAAAACGCTAAAATAATACGACTTATAGTATAATATGTGTCTATAAAGTACTTTTATTATTAATGTTATTATTAACACATATTTATTATATTTAAGATATCCAGTATATTTAAAACAGTTAATATACATACAAATATAATACATTAATACATATAATATACATATAAATTCTATATATGTATGGCTTTACCATAATGGAAATATTATTATTTATTCAACAATCCGAATCAAAATAGTCAAAGTTGATCAATGAAAATTAAAGCAAGGATTTTTTACTGTTTAACAAATATTCTTAGAAACAAAATGCATACAAATCGCGAAAATTACCAATTATTTTGAAATTAAAAAATCGTAAATTTTTTTAAATTTTATATCTGTAAGATTTGAAAATATAACACAAGGTTCTTTATAAGTTTTACAACCTATATAAATAATTCTATCAGAAAGCCTAATTATTTTTCTATTAACATTTAAGTTAAAATTTTCACAATATTGAATATTTACGCAAAAAATAATTATTTCTCCCTCAGACAATTTTTTGATATTTTATTGTATTAAAAAAAAAAATAACAATAGGCACTTGAAAATTGAAACTGTCTCCAAATTTTTAAACTATAATTTTCATTATAGTCATTATACGATAAAACGTTCAACATTTTTAACTCTTTTTGAGTTATTTATAGTATAAGCAATTTTCATTTTTTTTTCTGTAATCATTTCATAAAAAAAATATCCGCCTTGCCAAAATTCTTGGAAATTTAATACTAGATTCTATACACATAAGTTGTTCTTATATCAGTTATATCTGTACAAAAATATTAAAATTCGTCAATATCACAAAAAACTTCAAACTATTTTGTATTTGAAATTCATAAAAACTTTTCTTAATAAATTTAAAAAGAAATAAGAAATTCTTCATAAAGTAGTTCATACTATAATATAACTATATAAGTTATAACCAAAAAATCTAAAACATATATATAGGTACAATTATATTTTATAGACGTCTTATAAGCTTAAATTTCGGCGAAATCAATTATTCAAACGATAAATAACAATGTTAATTAAATTTTGTTTTAATTTAAAAACATTATTCGTGAAACTTAAAACTTTTGCCTATATTATTATTATATCGTTATGAATTTTACTATATGCTATGGTATTTTAAATTTATTTTAAGATATTATCTACTTATACTATGAATCTAATTTTACTGTTTTTACGGTATTCACAGATAGATATTATTAAATTTTATCATTTTGAATTATATAAATTGATATTATATGGTGAACATATACGACAAGGGCATACCCCCCCCCCCCCCCCCGGAAATCCAAGAATTATTTATTAAGTCTGCTTATTATGTCCTAGCATATATAAATTGTAGAAGTTCAATATAATTAAAAATACCTTAGCCACTTCCAAAATAAATTTCTAAATACGCCCCTGATATACAATATTAAAATGATTAAATATTACTTATATAATAAAAACAATATTTTCAGAAAACATTCTATCAACCTACTGTAGTTAAAAGTAAAATAAATGACTTTATAACAGCTATGTATATAACAACATCATGAAATATAGTTTGTGAATTTGTGATAGAGGCTGACGGACCGTCTCCGTTTAGAATCGATAAATACATCAATGATACCTTTTATTATTTAATTCAAATATAAAACACCAATTAAAATCTCCTCGACACCTAATGTACAACAGAGCGGTACTCATCACTTGCCTAAGTTGCCTACCTTTTTTATTATATTTTTGTAAAAAAAATAATATATATAAGCACCGTACTTGGTAGATCAGTTGTACATATATGACATGAAAAATATATGTGTTAGAATATTTATATTATTAAATATTATTCTATTTTTTAAATAAAACAAAATATTATGTATAATAATATTTTATCTGTTTTTTACAGTTTAGGCTTTGGCTTAGAACCGTCAACATTTATATCGGTACTGGCATTCCTAGCGTTCCTTCTACATGCGCTATTAATACTGCTAATACCGACCCTAAAGTCATTCTTCACCGGACCTTTTTTCGGCCACGGGATCGGCTACAGTAATGGATTCGGTGGTGGAGGATTCGGAGGTGGATCTGGATTTGGTGGCGGGGGTTATGGAGGTCTGCACAACGGAGGCTATGGGTCCGTCGGTAGTTTGGGTTACGGAGCCATTCCATCTATATTAGGTGGCGTCAACGGCATATTGGGTACAGGGTTGTTAGGCACAACAGGGTTATTGGGCACGGGCCTGTCTGGACTGTTTGGTCCTGGAGTTGCAGGCTTAGGGGCGGCAGCACCTGCAGCGGCTGCGGCTGCAGGACCGGTGATTACTCGTGGCGCAAGCAGGGGAAGAACGGTCGACGAGAAAAACAGAACGTGGATGTCCGAAGACGAAACGCATGTGAGTTAAAATCAAAAAATTCAATATTATACTTAAGTCATATTATAGGAACCAAATACCTAAGCAAACTTACACAGAATTAACACATATATGACATTACTCCTCGTCCTCTTCCTCACCGTCTAAATAATATTACAAATTTCTGCTTCCGTAGAACAATAACATATAGGCATATATGATACATATACTACATAGCTATGTAAATTATGGAAGTTTATATAACTACCGTTATTTTCAACATCTACACACTTGCTGAATACAATATTATTTCTATATAAACGAATTTAATTGAATATATTATGTACATATATAGTAGATACAATATTAAATATACATTATTTAATATTAATATTACATATATATATATATATATATATGAACCGCATTGGTAAAACAATGTACATAATACGAAAATGTATCGTTTCAGGTTAAACCTATAGGTGAAGTAGATGGGTCGACTGGACGAAATATAATGAAAAACAACCAAATTGCTGAGTAAATGTAATTTTTACTTTTGTTTATTTGACAAAAAGAAATTTGATCATATGTTATAGTGTTACGAGAACGTAAATAATATTAAGCATATAAATATATTATATAAGTCGTCATTTGTCAACTATGTATAAATCTATATTTTACTTTACTCATCACTTGTAGAGTCTGCCAAAACTTTAAAACTTACACAATTCATTGAATATAAAATTTTTTCATACCAAATTGTATTTGACTTTTAAAATATTTACATAAATAAACTCTTAAAATCGATTGTGTCATACTTTTACATACTTTTAAGAAAATGATCATGAAAATCTTTTTTATCAAAACTTTGTATTAACAATTCACTATAATAGTTGTAGCTGTATAATATTTATGATAAATAATAATTTTTTCCAAATACATTGACAAGATAAACTCATATGTCACATGTCATATAGTATATCATACAATATTATAAAAACACTGAAGTACCTACTTAACATAATTATTGATGGCATCAAATGTAAAGAGTATTTATAAGTATATACTTATAATATAACTTGTAAGTAATGTTATAACTTTATAAATTTATAATAATAATAGTCGAATTACTTGAATTACATTAATAATTATATCTTCATAAAATATTTATAAACGAAAAATCAATTGAGTTAGGTAGACGAAAAACACGTATTTTTAATTCAAATCCATTGTTTAAATTTGATTCACATATAAAATAAGTTCTATAAACTATACAAATAATTTACCTATGTAATATGATACTTGTATATAATTATGATAAATTAGTTATAATTTTGAGTGCTGGTATAACTTATGAGTCGACAGTCGTTATAATATATTATATAAATATAATTGAATTCAAACTATTCAAAGAATACATTAAAATTAAGAACCTCTTGTGTATTAAATTATTATTACATAATTAATATTGAATATTGTATATCTTCCTTGAAACATAAGTTATATCGGTCAATAATCAAGCATTTAGTTAATGTTGTAAAATATAAACGAATTAAACTTATATAATTTATATATTGATCATATTAGGGAGTTTTAAGTTCAGTGAGTTCACGCAACAGTGAAAATTATTTGTAAACTTATACTATATAATATTAAGTTGAATATAATCATTAGAATGAGTCTTTTTTTATTTAGAATTAAGTTTTTTATAAATATTATGATATAGTTGGTACATTATATTTATTAATATTAATTGTAACAATTAAGAATAATATATGTTAAGTGTGCAAAGTATTGCAAATACGATTATTACTGTAAAACATTATTTTACAACAGCTGTATGGTTTACTGGTGTTGGTGCACTACTAGTTATAAAATAAAGCCTTACATTTGTTTTCCTAATAAACCGTTTTTATTTTATTTGCGTATCAAAACGTTAAGCGGAAAAGCAGAATTACGCTACCTATTAAAAAAAAAGTTCTATACTTAACTTAAAAAACTTTATTGAAACGAATTGTATTTTATGTTTTTAAGTTAAATATTTTCTCTGCACAATCACCGCATATTTTGGAGCAGTAAAAGTACTTTTGATTAGAGTTTCTGGTATATAGGATCTAGTTATTTAATTCTATTGAGGAATTAAAAATTAAAATAATCACAATTAATCTCAAAATAATCGGAAAAAAACAAAAAAAAAAATTAATGAAAAACAGAAATTTTTACTCAATACCAGTTTTTATTGAAGTTGATTTTGTTTTTTTGATAATTAAATATAAAAATAAACAACTCTACTTAAAATAAAATACTTGACATTTTCACGAAATGTTTATGTTAACATTCTCTATATAATGATATAATTATTTTTGACGAATTTTTTTGACATTTCTGATTTTTGTTCTAACATTTATAAAATAAATGTATTTTGCTTAGTCAAAGACTTGAAAATTGAGTATTAAGATTCTTAGTAGTTATCATAGGTACCAATGACGTTCGTTTTCATATATATATATTATATGAGGTCCTCAAGCGAATACTGAATAGTGATATAAAATGTAAGTGCACTAGTGCACATTTGAACTTCTATCATATATGTATACCATATTGTATATAAATTGCAGATGATTATGAATAATTTCAGTCCCAAGGAGTTTACAGTAAAAAAAATTTCTAGCAAATACTTATGTTTATGTAACATTATAAACAGTGTACATATAGCTACATGATTCAATTATTGAGTAGTAATCTCTCAGAGAAATGACATGAACATTACTAGAAACTGATTCATTAACACGAACATAAATATTACAGTATACTTTATTTTTTATTTGGATGGTTTCCCAAATTATTTTTATTATTTGTTATTAAGTTTTGAGTTCAATGAGTTCCATAAAGTACATTTTTCATTACTACAAATTTTATAGTATAAAACAAGTTGGAATATTTAAATTTAAGAAAGCGGGAAAGTATAACAGCTAGTTGACTTACAGTCATAGGTGTCGATATCTAACTAATAATTGACTAATTCAATGAAATATAAGTGTTAAATTTGAATTCAATAATAATTAATTTTTATATGAAAAAATGATTCTGAGCAAAAGATTTGGTTCAACCCTATGGTTACTAAGTATATTTTATATTTTCTATATCATAGTTAAGTTTATATTTTACTATTAATAACATATAGGTATTGGTTGAATTAATTTTTGCCAAAAACGCTGAATGTTATTGTGTCATTTTGAATATACAGAGTGTCCCCACGAAGATCTGTCAAATGATATAATGAAATAACTTTTGTCCTAGTCAATATTTTTATAAAATTTCTTTTAAATATAAGTCATAGGTACTTGCGCTACATTTTTAGTATACATTTTTTATTCTTTAATGCAGAAAATAAAAAACTTAAAAATTTATTAAAAAAAAAATTCAAAAAAATTCAAAATAGCCAATTTGTAAATTTGATTTAAAAAAAATTAGATGATAAAAACATTTTATTTAAGTCTAGTGGCTGATTTTTCTTAAATTTTTTTAAATATCAATATTCTCGTTAAGTAAATTACGATCTAGTTTATGTAAAACATTAAAAAAACAGTTAGATTTTAACATGCACCTATTTAAAAAATGTTTATATAAAATGTTTTAAAAATATATATAATTTTTTGAAACTATAATGTTTCTAATATTTTTGATATCAACAGATGAACCAGTTTTTACGATTTTTTTATTAGCCAACGAATAGGTGACAACATTGGGAGCAACGTCCCCGTCTCGAATAAGATGCGTCTAAATCTGACAGTCAGATACGAATTCGTCGCACAATCTCTGCAACACTTTTATTTTCATTAGATTGGCAAAAGGTCTTAACTCTTAACAACCAACACACGTGTTTCAATTGACATTCGGTTCATGATAGTGACATTTGACAAAAACTGATTACACAACAAACCGAAATGATAGTAGATTAAAAAAATGATGAAAAACAAAATACACATCACAATATCTAAAAAAGTATTTTAACCAAAGGATAATTTACTAAATTAATATTACGTATTTTACAAATATTCAAATCAAATTAATAATAATATAATATAATTTAATAGCAATATATTTTATATTTTAATGTTCATATAAATAATATTGTTTTGTTGTTTTTTTTTTTATTGTAGAATATAATACAATAATATTTAATAATGTTAAATCATAATATTATAAAAATATATAATACTGCCCCACTACGTGTCGAATAATTCGTTTATCGTTTATCGCTAAGTAGCCCACCACTGCATCTGCCAGGTACATAGGGTAATGATGGGGACGGGGGTGGCCGAGCGGTCTAATTCGTCGGCTGCGGAGCAGCTGGATCCGGTTCGATCCTCGGCCACTGGGCGGCATTTTTCTCCGGGTAAGTCACGGTGTCCGGAGAACAAGTGCTGCCATCCCCCCCCACCCCGGGGGCATGGCAGAAACCTACGGGTGCCCCATTAAAAATTCTGCCAATCAGGCGCCGGGCTTACTCCCGAACTTACATACGCCCATACGAAAAAAAAAAAAAATAGGTAATGATATAATTGCTCGAATCGCAGCTTACCTACAGAATACAGTTAAAATATTATCGGACTGGAATTCGTCAGTCCTCTAACATCGTAAACAACACGTCGGGCCGCAAGTCACCCAAAGCTTTGACGATATAGAACTACGTTCAGACGCTGCAAGGAAACATACCTACACCTATTAATAAGCCTTATTTACAATATTACTTATAATTCACAAAGATTAAAGGTGCATAGTTTGTGATTACTGATTACTGATTAGTATACCATTTTTTTTTCGCATTCCTAGCTAGATTCGCCCGCCCCCTGCCCACTGTGGCACTGTTAATAATTAATATTAATTTGAAATTCTTTACATACTATAAATTAACATTAAGAATTATCAAATATATATATATTTTAAATATACAATATAAATTGAAGCTACATTAAGCTCTACACAGCGTGACATTTTGACAGTAACAAAAAATTAAATTATTATGACATTGTGAATGTTAAGCATCATGAATTATATTATATTATCAAACTAAAAAAAAATAGACACGCAGCAGAAAAAATAGTACCAAGCAGTCAGCAGACCATATCTATATTGACTATATGACTGTATAAAGACATATTATATTTTAATATTTTTATATTTCTACCTCTCGTTCTCTACTGTATATCAATATGACAACATATCATTAAATATATTACTATAGATATAGGTACTTTATCGGCGATTATACCAAATATAGGTCGTACAGCAGGTATATCAACTATCAGCCTATGAACGGTTAACTAACATCAACAATTAATAAAAAAAAACAGCATCTACCATAATATAAATATACAAAAATAAAAACTATATACCTACGAGTAACGGTATATTCTTTGTAAAATGAATACGTAACAACACTATTTCGTACCCTAATAAAAGTAAAACAATAAATAAAATAATATTTATACTTCCTATTTCCCTATGTTATATTGTACAATTGTTATTTTAAAATTCTAAACAAATAATCTTAGTTTCTTATAAATTAATGTTTTGTTTGTCTTTTATACGTAGAGGTATATAATATAGAATTATAAATTAAAAGTATTAAAATAAATCATTTATTAAATAAATATTAATTTTTAAATACGAGTATTTAATTATTATTGCTATAGAAATGTTTAAAATTAAATATTTATCAACCTTTACCATTGGAAATTGTTACTTGAGTAAATGGCTTGCGAACGCTCGTTTTCAATTTTAAAAGTAATTAAATCTCGCTTGAAAAATACTATGAAAAAAGATAAATTAGAAGCTGGTATCGAACAGTTCGAACAGAGATATTTAGAGTAATATAGATTCTAACCAAGTAATTGAAGTATTCAACTATCTATTGAAAAACAAGAATAAATGACTTTTTAGAGAACTTAGTTATTAAGGACTAAGGTGTACTATATGTCTATATGTACCTACTTAATAATGAGTATAATTTGAATTAAAATATATTAATTTATGTTTTAGAAATGTAATTATTATTAATTTAATTATATAATTAATGAACTAAAAATTGATAATAGAAAATTATCAATTATTTTTATTTGTATATTGTATATTATAGTAAATTAGTAAAGACAAGGTAATATTTATAATATGAAAAGTTGGAGAAATAATAAAATGTAGGTATTTAATATTTCCATAAAAATATTAGATGATTAAAACATAAAATGAAAGTTTAAATTTAATGTCTATTAGTTACAAATTATTTAAGGATATTTTCTGTATAAATTTAAAAATGTAATAAGATCAAACTTTAAGTTCAAGTTAGAACAGATTATCCTTATCTGACTAACCCAAAACTGTTAGCTATAATTATAAGTATTATATATTTTACTAATTTAGGAAACTAAACAAATTTTTAAATTTAAATAAAATTATGCCCTTTATGTGAGAGTGGGGGAAGTTACATTTGCGGTGCATGATCCGGTTTGATCCATATTTCCCGAGCCGAAAAAATTCACCAAACCGCTCCTGCCTAATAGTATGCTAAGACACTAAAGTGGCCATTGTCTCTAGACAGACTTACTTACTTACTTACTTTACTTAGTACCTATATTATATTATTTATTATTATATAGTGTATAATGTGTATTGTGTATTTGTATATAATATGCCTAGGTGTAATTGGCGTAAAAACATTGGGTATATTATATGTTGTAGTAATTACCTACCTATACGTATAACAAACAAATTGTATTTGACACTTTTAAAATAATATAATGTTAAAAATTGCACCTCATAAATGTGGTAGGCACAATTTAAGATACCAAATACACATTAGAGGCACCTAATATAACTACCTACATCTTAAATCGTGGTATTGTTATTTGTTATACGAATTGAGTTTATACTATAAATTATAAAGTACTGTAGTACCTACTGAACAAACAACGTACAACATAGAAAATATAAATAAAATAATATTACAGTAAACCTTAAGTCACACATTACACCACAGAATATTTATATATATATATCTGTGCATTAAACATGTTACCGTGGCTAAATGCCTAAATATATTTAACCATGCTGTACTATGATTATTGTATAGTGTGTTGTGTGTACGATCTAAGGACTGATGATGGTAACACAAATACACATTGACATTGTAGATGATAAAATTGTATTTACGTCATGGACCGTGGGTGGTAAACTGGTAACAACTATAGTAATAACACATGGCAACCCATCTGATAGGCAATCATATATTCGTGTAGCCAATAAGAAATAAGAAGAAGATTATATTATATATATCAAGATGAAATAGATAACTTTCTGATATTAAAATATTAAATATTATTATAATATTATCATCGCGTCTTACGTTTTTTTCAAAAATTCAGCTCCGGCATTTGTGTATACAGCGTATTTCTTAAAATTCTTAAATCGTTTGTGCTGTGCCTACAACACCAAAAACATCAATTCAATATAGAATCTATGACATTTTAGAATTTGCCGGTACCTAACTACCAACTAGTGAGTACACACTACACGCCTATCTGCCTACCTACTGTTTATTTGAAATATCATAAGATCGAAAATATTCTTTTTTTCACATTAATGATTTTGTGACAAAAGTCTTGTTGCGACCTATCTTTTTGAACCGGTTCATCATAACTCGTACTCGAGGTAATTTAAATACCTATATGACTAGTGAGTGACTACAGTTTACATGTACAATTTCAATCTGCATTGATGTGTCTACAAATTTTATTAACAGAGATGTTAGTTAGATCATTATAAAATACATATAATATGTATACTGCTATTATATCAATTTATATATCTTCAATTTAAATAATATATATCGTAACATTTTGAGAACCAGCACCATTAACTATAAATATAACATGATATGTTACTATAGTTTATGATACAACAGTAGTGGTATTTTCTTAAATTATAGTTAGCACCTAAAATTAAATAATTGTATCAATTATTAGTAATATCAGTACCTATTCTATAGTTAAACAAAATAAACAATACGATACCATAAATGTCATGCTCCCATAAATTCCTATGTTAGTTGTATGTCACTCTAAAAGTCTTAATTACTATGAATTTGAGCTGCACTTGTCTAATGAATCACTGTTAAATGTTACGTTTTAATTGATTTCAATGCGCAATAGTATGACTACTAGTTACTGCTATAGTTTTTTCTATTTTTTTATTTGTAGGTATTTATACTTTAGTTAGATTTTTGGTAATATTCAATTTAATAGGCTTACATATAGGTATATCGCTTATAATCAAAATGAATCCTATAGGTTGGCATTTTGAACAAAATATATTCACTGTAACAACTTATAAATTGCTTTACGTTTGTTTAGAAATGTCTAAAAGCTTTTTTTATATTATAAAACATTAATATTATTATTAAACCTTATCTATAAGACTTAAATCATACTTGAACAGTTATTAATTAGTAGTCATCTGATTGAAAACCACCATAAATATAATTGGCGATGTAGCTACCATATGTTAACTATTAAGTCAATAATTTTTGTAGTTCCAAGTAAATATACTTTTGAATTTATGTGAATAGTTAATTTTGTTAATATTTTATATAAAACTGATACTTAAAAAACAAGTAATCTATTAATATTTTTGAATTGTAATATCAATTGCATTTTTTTAAATACTGATCCCGGTTAAAAAAAATAAAGATATTGACTCTTTCATCAAGTCAAAGATATTTATTTACCCTGTGAACTATGATTTTTAATACAATTAAATATAATTTTTAATAATTACATATTATTCTAACTTTTATTTTCTTCGTGACTCAATTAAAATTTATTTAAAACAATTTACTTACTCTTAACAACTGAATATATAGACTTAACTAGAATAGAAATATTAAATTTATATAATTCCTTGTTAGTATTTTATTTTTGAGACAGCTACCATGTTTGTAAACTGTAATAATTTATAATTATTACATTTGTAAACAAATATAAATTATAATATAAATTATTTTCAAAAAGATTGAATTACAATACTTTTAATAAATTAAAATTAATTCAAATATATATGTTCAAATTTGATACTGATGGCAACTTGAATTCTCAAAAAAAAAGCCAACATTTTTTTCTTGTAGAACTGTGATATAATTTACATAATATGTATGTGTATACATTTCTGTCCAAAAATACAAATATGTTAATTACTAATTTCAATCTTATGAATGTTGCTTATAAGTTATTTATTTTTATTAAAACTGAATGTGATTTGTTTAACATGCTGTCATACTTTTAACAAAAATAGAGATTTCCATATATTATTTACTAAATACAAATCCGACCCATAATTATTTTAATTATTAAATATTTAACATGAAATAGTGATCACTGTTTAATCTGTTAATACATAAAATGCATATATATATTAAAGAATTAAACATTAAATAATAACATAATATTAAAGTCTAAAAAAGTCATATAAATTAATATTAGTCTCAAATATTTAGTTTATGTAATATTATCGTATTTTATACTGCACATTAACACAAAATACAATTTATATAATAATTTATTATAATATCATCTTTTAAGATTAAACATTAAATCATCATTAGGTATATGTATTGTATGTGTAGCCAAATTTAATAGGATCATGTTATTAAAATTTATTTACTAACATCGTAAAACTAATATGAAGAATTAACATATAACAATTAAAATAACATTTTTAATGTTGTTCTACTGATGAAGATTTATTTAACCTAAGTCCAGTCGATAATAAATTTATGAAGATTGAGAGTAAATCAAAAAACAGAAGTAAATTTAATTTATTTAATTTTATTTTTACATGAATTGCACATCTCATTATTATAACATTAAAATAATTTAGAATTTAGAAAAAAAAATGAGATTTTTCTGCAATATAATGTACATCAACAATAGATTTTTGCTTTTTTTTTTACTTCAAATCAAAAAATTAAATTAAAATAGAACAGAGATTATAACAATAAATAATGTATGAGAAATAACATAAATTGTATACTAAAGTAGTTCAAACTTAAACATTTTAAATAAACACACCTAAATAAAATAGGAGTACCATATAGTTTTATATTGTAATTTTAAAATAATATATATCAAATATTATATATGTATATATAAATAAAAATAAATTATAAAGTCCAGGTGCTCAAAAAAAAAAAATATATATATATAATAAAATGCCAATGAAAAGAGTTAAAATGTGATACTGTCTTTTTCTATGATAAATGCCAGTGAAATGAACCCTTTATTGGTTGAAAATAAAAAATTACTAATTTATAATTATAAGTAATTGCTTACAATTAATAAATTAACCAAAAAAACCTAATTAAAATAAAATACAATTGTTAGTTATAAAAATGAATCAGTTGGAAATAATTAGAGTATAAAAGTTATTCTAAATCCTCTATAATTTAGATATTGGCTACCTATTAACATCAGCTAAATTTCTATACAATGCTTCTGACGAGTAGCATTTTAACCCCATAAAATTATTAACTTTGGAGGCCGCACGGTGAACACTAAAAAAATTATAAATTCATTATATAGTTAGGTATTAATGTTGTCAACTGCATCTTTCAAGTATGCTTGTAAATTTTGTTGACATTCATCACCAGTCCATTGTTGTACTAAGATATGTGTTTCAGACTCTAATGCTTTTGCCAATTTATCTTTGGTTTCTTGTTTTTGAAGAGCTTTAGAAGTTATCATTGCCTAAACACAAAAAAAAAATATTGTATATTATTTATTTATGAACTGTAGCTTTTACCACTTAATTTATTTTATTTTTCAGTTAGAAACTAATACAAAATAATCATGTGGATTAATTATATTGCATACACTTTAATAAGTGTAGTCAATGTGTATTGTATATCTACATTTACAACCGTTACATCTAGTAAAACAGATAATGCAGTATTTATATACCCAGGACAAGTAAATTAATTTTTATCCATGTTTGGTATGTTAAAAGAATAATAAATTGATGTTTAATTTTTATTAAGGCAAAAAGTGAACGAGACTTAGGCATTTGTGAACAAAATAGTGTATGTAATATTGTACACCTTAGGTTTTGGTTTCCAAATCAAGTTGAACGTTTATGTAAATGCCCAAATCGTGAAGAATGTCCATCAAAGTGGAGCACAAATGATAATCTTAGTATGCCATTAGACAACCGCTCACAACTTAAGGTTTTTATCGTTATCAGATAAATACATATTTTAATAAAATTAAAATGAATACAATTTTTCAATTTAGTTTTGCAAGCCCATTAATGAATTGCCTGATTGTACAACAAAATCTGATGAATCTATAACGATTGTAAAAAGTAGAGAGGATAACAATGTTCAAATAAAAGCCAAAGTCCATTGTAACTGTCCACATCACACAACTTGGGAATTAATAAAACATGAACAAAAAGACCAACACAACGAAACTACTGATATAAGTTATGTTGAAGATTTATTCAAATGTAAAAAGGTAAATAATGAAAGTCGTCATAATGAAAAATATATATATTAATTTATGTGTTCTTTCAGTTGAAAGATTGCAACGCTGGCGAATTTTGTGGATATATAAGAACAGATTACTATTCAACATACACTAAATGCACATGTCCATATGGTCATTTATGTTTACACAAAGATAGACAAGAGAGTACAACATATGAAATGTTATTTTATGGAACATCATACAGAGCAGAATGTACATTGTTAAGTGCCGAATTAAAATAAGTCTGATTACGATTTTATTGCTCAAATCAACTACTTTAATGTACTTAAAGAGACTAATTTTTAATTTAATCAATGTTAGTAAGAATTACTTAATCCGAATTTAAAACAAATTATTAGATTTAATAATTATTATTGTATTTTTATATTTAAGTAAATTTGTATGAAGACTTTTAAATATAAACTAACCTGTAATGACTGTCTAGCTAATGCTTTTACCAATGGAATTAGTTCATCATGGAATCGATCTGGCCATAATGTTCTAGTTACCAAGCCATAATAATGAGCTTGTCCAGCAGTTAATCTCTGACTACCCATAATCATTTCCGCGACTAAAAGTCTACCTAAAATTGTTGTAGCAGCACCTTCGGCAATATGACCAAGTTGTGCATATGGTGTTTCAAAAGTTGCTTTATCACTAGCAAAAACTAAGTCAAAGTGGACTAGCATAGTAGCGCCAAGTCCAACTGCTGCCCCATCAACACCAGCTACAAGTAATTTGGGAAAATCACTTAAGCATGTGATAAACTTCCTGTAAAAAAGAAATACAGTTATTACATTTTATAAGCTTACATTTAATACTAATCAAAAGATGAAAAAATTGGTTCATTTTAAAATATTTATAAAATTATAAAATGTTCACCAATAAAATAAAATGGATTGTGTCCAATATTTATTTATTATTTACAAGAAAAAAATAATTTTAACTATATGCAGAACCAGGCTGTTCTTTCATTTAACAGAGTACAGATAATAGATATACCAAATTTAGAATATGATACAAATTAATAGTTTAATATTCATAAAAATATAGATCAAATAAAATAATTTTTAAGCACCAATTATTATTTAAATGCTCAACTAGAAATCCACCAAAAAAAAATGTATTAACTTATACTGATATTGAATAAACACTAAATTTTTATGATATAAACTAGATAGATACAAATATGCAACATAAAATAGTGGGAATTGCCTTTTAAATTTAAAACATAAAATAAAGAAATTATAATCAAAATTACTTAAGAGTAGATGCAACGTTAAAAGCGGCTTCTTTACATTTCTCTGGATCATCATGCACTAGAGGTGCTATATCCAAACCTTGACAAAATATTCTGCCAGCAGAAGACACTAGAACCACTTTACAAGTATCATCATTTTCTAAATTATTCAACTCTTTCATCAATTCTTCCATCACCTAATAATTTGATAAAATACAAATATAAATATATATTTTAAAACACTACTAATTATTATCAAAGAACAGGCTTTACTGATATATTTAAAGCATTTTTCATGACAGTTGAAACTGGTGTTAATGTAATATGTACTACTCCATCATAACGTCTTAAAGTGATTTCATTATATGTAGTATCTTCAACCTCTTTTTTAATGCTTTCTGCTAATGATCCTGTTTAAAAAGTACAACATAAATAATAAAATCTATTTTAATTTAAGTTTACACTTTACTTACTCGAAAGTTTTGTTGATGCTGGCACTGGTTGCTTTTTAACTTTTTGGTTGACAGAATTTTTGGTTTTAACCAAATTTTTACTTGTTCCTTTGCTCACTTCAACAAATGGTGGATCACTTGAATCCATTAGTATTATATCATTGGAGTTCTTATTTTTTCGGGTGTATACTCTCAAGGCTTTTACAGGCGTGTGTTTTATAGCCAAGTTATTGATAGGTATAGCTTCAGGAACAGGAAGTATTGGACTACCACCGACACTAGATGCTTCACTACTAGATGAATGTTTTCTAATAATTTTAGACTCGTCAGCTGGAATTGTTTTTCTACCAGAGAAATTAATAGACTGATCAGAACCCTGTGAATCTATAGAAGTTTTCCTTGTACACTTATTCTCAGGTGAAATAGATGGAGTACATACATCTGAACGACGCCCAAGGCGGTTAGATGACAATGACGCAGTAGCTGGAGAACTCATTTTGAGCATAGCGTTTTTAACTAATTTAGTTTTCAACATTAAGTCTTTTTTCTTGCGCCTAGTTGATGGAAGAATATTCTTTGCATTATTATTACCAGGAGATCTTCTTTTCTCAAGCGAATATATCATATTTATTGCTCCTTCATCACCTAAAAGGCGATTAATTTCTCTCATTGTTCTTGCTTTAACAACATTATTAGTTTTAATTTCAGGCACAACTTCTTCAGTATTCTCACTAATAGTCTCATCATTATCATTGGAGATTGGTTCAACTTTAACGGTTGATTGACGTTTATCTGTATACGACTTAATATATTGATCAATAGCTATTTTAACTTCAGGTACATCATCAGGTGTTGGTTTTTTTTCGTTTCAATACAGAACTAAGATCATTTTTGGCTAATAATTTCTTTTCAATTTCTAATTTTCTTTTAGCATAAAGAGAATCAAATCTTTTTGGTCTTGAAACTTCTTGAAGCTGTTTTAAAGCTATTTGTTTTTCTAACTCTGGATCTAATTTTGGTTTAGATCTTTTAGTTCTAGTAGTACTTCGGATAATTTTCTTTTTTATTACTGGTGGTTTTGGTGGTGTGGGTATCGGTGTTTCTGGAACTTGGTTACCATTTGTATCTGGTGTTTCAATATTTTCAAAATCCTCGAGTATAGCAATTAATTCTTCATTAGAAGATATTTTTTCATCATTTTTATCTTCAGACACATTATTGACTTGCTGGTCGGCAGACTGATCTAAAATTTGTAGAGTATTAGTTATTTGTTCAATATGTTTAGAATCATTAACTTCCATGGATTCTTTGGAATCATTACTGGATTCCTGAACATTCGTATTTTCAATATTGCTTAAATTATTTTCTATAGATTGTGTTAAGCTTGGTGATTTAACATCTGTCTTATTAATAGGATCTGGTTTACTAATTGCTGGTTTATTACTCGTATCTACATCTATTTTTTCTGTTTTTTTATTCAGTAATTCATTTTTAGTACTTGATAACTTTTTGGGACTTTTAGATACATCTTTTAATTTTCCATCTGGAGTTTTTAACGTAGAAATGTTATTAGATATTCGGTGAGATAATTTCATTGAAAAAAGTTTGTCTGGCTTATCAACGCGGGTAATTGGATACTTTTGTTGAAATCTTTCAAATAACTCCTTAGCGATTTCATCTTGAGTTACGATCTGACTTGTCATATGTATATAAGGTACTTTAACACCAAATCTAGGTTTTAACATTCGTTTTCCAGATCGAGGAAGTGTTTCTTCAGATAAAGACGCCATATCACGTCCAGCGATATGTTGAGGAATTGTAACAGTTACTTTATCTTTGGTTAAAACTAACGAACCATCAGCTTTTTTGGTTTCATTTACTAAACTCTTCGTCTTGTTAGTTTTATTGTTAACTTCACTCGTTTCTTCAGTATCTTCCTTATTCTCGATGATAGATTCAGTAGTATCTGTAGTATCATTAGTGCTTTTATCTAATTCTTCGGTTTTAACTATTACTTCATTTGTAGAATTGTCAACTTTTTCTGGGATTTTATCTTCCAGATCGATATCCATTTGTACGTCATCTACCTTCTCGGCAGTCTGATCGTTGGACACGTTGTTCACAGACGATGCTGAAACATCGCCGTCAGCGACAGTACCAACAGACGCACTACCCCCGTCGTTTGGAATTATTTCAATAACCACGTCAGTGATCTCCATTCGATCTTGCGAATCGTCGTCGCACGTCTCTATTACGTCCATGCCGCTGGCGTCGTCCACAGTCACTTCGTGCACCTCTGGCGAGTCTTCCACACCATTTGCCTTGTCCAGATCCAGTAGGACGACTTCTTCGCCGTCAGAATGACACTGGTAATCATTAACTTCGACGACTTCCATGATGATGAGTACTAGGACGACGATGGAGTTGATGGAGCGCAACAACAACAACAACAAAGATAATAACAACGGCCGGTGAACGTTCGCGAGATAAGAACGTCGGAATTGCGCAAGTCGTGCAGCAGTATTTTACTAGTTACTGGCGTACCTATCCAACGTACGGCGGTACTCGACACGAGACGGACTGACGGCTGGCGGCTGCTAAGCGCCAGGCATGTTTACTTGCTGCTAAACACCGGTTAGTTAGTGCGTGCGAGATGGATGGAATAAACGGGTCGTGCGTGTAAGGTGAACAGGACCGTAAGCGCGTCGCACGCTAGGCGGGCGTACTGTTTGATTTTCTGGCTAACGGCACTCGTTGTCACTCGTCACGTCCCGCGGAGATGTAAAACGCCATTTTTTTACGAAACGCACCACAAGAAGAGCACGTCAAATAAAAATAATAATATCGTGGTGGTCGATGGAAGACTGGTGCGAGTGAGAGAGACGTGGTATTGTAGTGTTTAGTAGTAACGCACCAACGGCAGTCTTAAAACTCGCTCGCACATACACACACACATGAAAAAACGCACACGCGCACACTATCGCTCCACGGAGATAAATAATTTATAACAATTGTGTATTTGTGTGTGTAAAATATAATATTGTATTTGTATATTATGAACGGGACAGGACGGAAAACACCGTGGCACACATGTTGCACGCGCTAACCGCTCCGTTGGCACCCCTGTCCCGCCGAGTCTTCCATTGGGTGTCAAAAGTCTGCGGCGGCAAAGCAAACCGTTTTCGGCTTTTCGCTCGTCGGATGACTGATGCGATGTGCAGCAGCGAGGCGTGAAAGTCTACAATACCACCGTAAAGGTTTTACACTAAAACAACATTATTGATATTTTGAAAATATTTATAATATATGCATAATATTGTGGTAATTACCAATGTCCCAAGAATAAAATTATAATTAATGACACCGTGTAATATGCACCAGAATAATATTGTATTATGTAATTGTAAATTGTAATACTATCATAATGTAAATACATATATGAGGTAGATGACTTGTAATTAAGGTAACCAACTAAAATTTTTACACATAATATATATATATCCATTTATGGGTAAAATAATAATTTATCGTTAATAACGTAGGTATACTAATATAGTAATAACTAATAAGTATACCATTTGTCCATTCATAAATACTATTCATTGTATAACCGTACAGACGACATCTTAGGGCCTTATTATAATAGAAGTAAGACCAAAGTTGATAAATAGAAAATGCAGTTAGGTATCTTAAATCTTTATGGATGTGAATACTTACCTTATAATTTTCATCATCGTTGAGTCGTTGGGAGTGATTGAATTTCTATTCCATATTTGTGTAATTTATAAACCTATTTTGTAACTAATAAAGTAATAAATAATAATTATTTAAGTTTACAATTTTTGTTATTTCTATAATTAAATAATCTACGAAATAAGAACTAGTAATTACAATTAGGTACAAACTACAAGGTACAATATAATACAACCTGACATGAGACGTTCTGGAAAAGGGTATAAATCATTAAAAAAAATATATATAATTGTATGTAAAATATAATTTAAATATTTGTATTTAAGTTTAAAATTTACATAAATAAATATTGCTTGTGTAAAATTATAATAACTAATAAGTACCTATATATAAGAAGAATAAAAGTCATATAATATTGATATGTTAAATATATATATATATGCATATATGTCTTATATTGTTTCTAGACTTGTAGTTAAAATTTAATTATCTATTTTTATTTTTTATTGATATTTAAAATTCTAAAATATACAATTTGTTTGTTGGGAAGAAGGACGAATTTCATGAAAAAATTATTTTCAATGTATTTTGAGCAGAAGGTAGGTAATATTAAAAAATAAGGCCAAAAAGGGTGATCTCATTTCTCTAATAAACTAGTAAACATCCGTCGCCAAAACGTAATCATAATGGTTCCAAGCCGGTCACAATAAGTGTCGTATCGTTTTTTACATTATTCCTAAAACATCATTTGGATCTAGTCATTGGTTTCATCGCGATATCTATCGATCACATTTATTATCATTTACCACCAGGGCACCAGCTCTCATTCTCTCAGCAGGGATGGCCGGATGGATCTAACAATTTGAACCTCCTCAGCTCTGAAGTCTGGGGTAATATTGAGATATGTCAATTTTGAATGGCTGAAATGCAACTTAAGTATTACATTATAATATAAGATACTATAAAAAAAGAAGATAACTTCGCTCAGAGTATTTTTTTTTTATTTTCATACCTTAATAGTACTACTAGTACTTAATATACAAAATATTCTAAATTTCTAAAATAAAAAAATTCTTCACGCACACAAAATATAGGTACCACGTGAAATTGTTGTATTATTCTTCGGTTAATATCTAATTAATTTACATTCATAATATTTTTTAGAGATTTTTTCCGATACTTGATAGATGAAAACCATTAAAATGATTGCAATTGCTATTAAATTATATTCAAATAATTTAAAGTTAAGAGAAATAATTATTTGGTACCTACACAAACACAATAAAAAATAATAAAAAGAACCCTTGATCAAATAATAAAAAGTATCTTATAATAATTTATAAGCTATTTATATAAATATAAGTCGTAAAAATTGTTAGCCAATTATATAAGATTTTTAAAATGTGTTGACTTTTTTAATTTTTTACATAACTATACAATTATACAATCATTTTCATTTATTAATTTAAACAATTCAGGCTTCACCCAATTTTACAAAATAGTGTTAATAGTTTGACAACTTATATGTAGATATACTATTTTTAGTTGAAATTGATGTAACCTAATTTTAACCATTCTCTGTTGTTGTTTTTTTATAACGAAAATGATTATAGGGTCATAATCAGGCACGTATACAGAAGAGTTTGGGGTTCACCCCCTCCCACTAGGAAATAATTTCGAGTAACGAGGAAAAAATTATTTTATTATGTTGCGGCATAATTTGTATTATTATATTTTTTGTAACCCCCCCCCCCCCACCCCATCACGGACATTTTTTTTGTTTATGTGCCTCGTCATAATACCTATATGTACCTTTCATTTGGTTATTGCTACTTGGCCTATCTGTCGACTGTTGTCGCAGTGTCACTAATAAATAGACAAAAATAATAATTGCGTCAATGAGAATAATTTATGACTAAAATAATTATAAAAATATTACGACTGGTCCTGGGATATAATCGGAGATAAAACTCCAGTTACTCCACAATAGCACTGGCTTTCTATACTTCTGTTTAGTCGCCGTATATTGTGGTCGTATTCTAAGAAATTTAACTTAATAAATAATAATGACCCTCATCATCATTTACAATTTTACATGACCCAAAATTTGTCTGATGTAAAGCGTATCATATATTATTTGAACGAGAAATAAAAAGATGGCTTAAACAAATTTATCAATGAGAGATGATCAATTAGTTGATGACACTATTTAAGAAAATGCTATTAATAATACACTATGGAGAATTTCAATAAAATAAAAATGTGGGGCTATTTTTTCAATTTGTGTCAGTCTACATGGCGATGAAATATAAATACAATATCTAGGATTATCCAAAATATATTTGGACAATTAATAAATTATAAGTGTAAAATGATAAAATCGTTTTTTTGATTTAAAGAAATAGGGACTTACCTAGTAAAATAGTTAATATAATAATATATGAATTCAACGTTTTCTTAAAAACTACTTATTAGTACTTCCGTTGATTTCTTATTTCGATTCTACATAATTATATTGTATTGTATAACTGTATAGTGTATATAATATATTTCGGTACTTTTTGTCAGGGGCGTATTTAAGGGAGGGGCCATGGGGCTCGTGTCCCCCATTCACAATATTTTATATTTATTTTTATTATATGAGATATTTTACAACTCTACGTCCCATGTACGAAAATTTGAACTTTTTGTTTGTGCCCCCTTAAGACATTTCTAAATACACCCCTGTTGTTTGTTATCGCCCCGCCATAAATAAAATAAACAATATAAGTGTAGGTATAATATTTATTTTATCATAGGTAATTAGAATGGAGGCCAGAACTCAGATATATCTTTTAAAATAATTTCAAATGTATCTTGTTTACCGACACGTATTCTCCACATAAATTCTGTCAAATACGATTTCAGAAAATTTATTTGTGTTCCACAACGCTTTTTATTTCCCCATTTAGCAGAACCCCAGAACCTCTCAATGTTTTGGGTGTATACCCCTGTACCCGGATCAACAAAATTATAACTATAGCTAACATATAATTTATAAATATTTCTTTCTATTTGAAATATACAATCAAACTATGTATTATGAATTATGAATTATGATTATAAGGTATCTTATCTATACCTTTTTAAATTTGTAATAATAATCATATAAAATAAATATATTTTTTTACCAGAAATAGTAAAAACTATCTGTCATCATAACTTGGTCATTAGGTGGCCAATATAGGGCCATATATGGTGCGCCATAACTTATGAGTTATGAGTTATGATCATTGATCACTGATCAGTAATGAAGCCTCTTCAAAATTAATCTAAAAATTAGTAAAATATGTATGAAATACAATTTTTGGAGACCAAATATAATAATATAATATAAAAAATCACTAACGGGACACATCTCAATGTACTAGGCTTATAGTGGCAAAAATAAATGTGAAAAGGTAATTTAGGTTTTCACTTAAAGTGATCGGTACATTGGTAGTTCGGTACCAATTTTCTAACTAATGGCCAATTCGCCAATTTCTACCCAAATAATAATGTAATTAAGACAAAGGAAGGGCCTATATTGGCTTATTATTTAGTATATACTAATATACTATTGCTAATCGTTCTTAGAAAAAATCTGTTAATTTATTATTATACGGTATGGGTTGATCATCACAATATTAAATACCTATATTGTTCAATGCCCATTAATAATGATTTAATATTCCGGTAGGTACGGTTGATTTTTATGTGTTTAGGGGAAAACAGTGGAAGGAATTTTAAAATATTTATGAAGCAGAAGATTGGTAATTAATATATTTGATAATTTTAAATTCTCATTAATTTTGAAAATCGGAAGATTTCAAGATTCGAAAGTGTTGTGATAACTATTCACAGAGACGGAATAAATTAAAGTCTATTCAGTATTCTGTGACAAGTGTGATTATAGTAAATACTATCTAATATTTATATTTTATTATCATAGAAATGAAAAAATACCGGTGGATAGTTAGTAAGTTGAAGTTATCGGTGGGCCGGTGGGCCGGTGGGCGGTAGCAACGTAGCAATGTTAACATTTTTAAGACAGGGTTAGTAGTTAATACAGATTTTCAGATCACTATTGGTATGAAACTGATTTTTTGAATTATTTATTTGTTTATTTATTTATTTATTTACTAGTT
The DNA here is from genome assembly GCF_020882245.1 of Rhopalosiphum padi. Taxonomy (NCBI): domain Eukaryota; kingdom Metazoa; phylum Arthropoda; class Insecta; order Hemiptera; family Aphididae; genus Rhopalosiphum; species Rhopalosiphum padi. Next base: position 33,934,019 of record NC_083598.1, read on the forward strand.
ACAACTTTGAAGGATAACGAGACAGAAATTGGAATTTTGTCACAAATATATATAATATATATAATATATTTGTTATCTCGTCCATTTAAAAATGTATGTTATATTTTTGTGGATGCACTGGTAATCTTTAAGATTAATAATACGGTTAAATAATCTAGACCACGATGAACAGACTGTTTGTTTCTGATAAGAACATGTGAATTAGAGAATACTGAATTTGATACGATATTGTCTGTGACTATAAGTTATTACTTAATGGTTAATACTTATTAAGTTCAGAGTTGTGTCTATAATCATTATTCATTAGTAATTTTACTATTTATTGAAGTAGTGTCCCGTCACTACCGTCTTTATTTCTGAACGTCAATTAAATTACCTAAGTTTATAGAATTATGTTATGGAGTGGTTGTTTATTTTAGCTTCAGTAGCCGCATCATTTATCGTCGTAATTTTTTTCATTCTCATAGGTAAGCATTGTCAATACCTTTTGTCTTTCACATTTTTACTACAAATACATTATTGCTTTGTTTATGTAATGTCATTATTCACAATGGCGTTGAAATCAGCTTTAATCAATATTCTATTACTATTATTAAAAAAAACCTCAAACAGTTAGAATTGTTCATTTTAGTAGATAAATTTCAATATTAGGTTACTTGTGTTTTATTTTGTAAAAAAAATATATATTAATATATGTAATTATTTACATAGAATTTATTTTTTATATTTTAAATATAATTATTCGTTCTATTTGACCTTTCTAATTAAATTAACTATTTTATTATTTCGATGGAATACCTTGTAATCAGTTTCGTATTTGTGTTTGTAAAATGTATAAACTTATCATTATCATAAACTAAGACTAATATTTATTTTTTCAACTACCTACCTATTATATAGCTAATTTGTGGTTGACTGTTCTAATTTTGCGTTGTTAGTCTTAAGATTAAATTAATATATAAAATGACTTAAAAAAACGAATCATACTGATGTTAAAAAGCAAGTTATGTTCTTAAAGTTTTATAGTTTTAATAATTAAAGAAATTGTATAATTTAGTAACTTAACGTAGGATATATTAAATAAAAAAAATTTCTAATTGAACATTTAAAGAATTGAATTTGTAGGTATCTAACCTATACCGATTTATGGCCCAAAGAAGAAAAATTGATTTACTATATATGTTTATTTGATTTTACTTTTTTAGGGTGGTGTTTGGTTTGGAAGTTGTACTTGTCAAAATTTAAACTAGTTCGGGAACTTATTTCTCAGCAAACACCTGAAATTATTAATTCTAATAAAACTCAAAAGACTCTTTAAATAACCCAACTGCCAAAAAATGAATATTCGCTGTGCTAAACCAGATGACTTAATGAATATGCAGCACTGTAATCTGCTCTGTCTTCCTGAAAATTACCAAATGAAGTACTACTTCTATCATGGTTTATCATGGCCACAATTAAGTTATGTGGGAGAGGATGAAAAAGGAAACATTGTAGGTTATGTGTTGGCAAAAATGGAAGAAGATTGTGAAGATAATCCTCATGGACATATAACATCACTTGCAGTCAAACGATCACATAGACGATTAGGACTTGCACAAAAATTGATGGATCAAGCGGCTAGAGCAATGGTAGAATGTTTCCAGGCCAAATATGTATCATTGCATGTTCGGAAAAGCAACAGAGCTGCTTTGAATTTATATACAAATACATTGAAATTTACTATTTCTGAGATTGAACCAAAATATTATGCTGACGGCGAAGATGCGTATGCAATGAAAAAAGACTTATCACACTTCACATTGTTGTGTGCTGATGATGAGATACCAAGTAGCGATTCTTTGTCCAATGCAATGAAAAAGATAGAAATTGAATCTAAATGATTTTGTATACTTTTCTCTTATAATATTAAAAATTACAATTTTAATAACAATGTTTGGATTTTTTTTTTTTAATACAATTTTAAATTTAACCCAGAATTTAATGTATAATATAAGCTTATGCTTACTATACTGAAATTAATGTCAGCAAGTAAAAAAAAAATATATTGTTTCTTAAATGTATTACACAATGTTATATACTTATATGAGGCTACTTAGCATATTTCAATTCATACAAAAATAATAAACTACCATTTTATTTTTAAATAAATAATTGAACTGCCAAATTGATATTAAATAAAATTAAATGACCAAGGTTCTGTTTTAAAGTATGAATAGAATGTGTTCAGTAAAGGTTAGTAATATATTATGTATTTAATATAATATTATTCTTTGTATTTTTTAAATACAATAATTGGACATTACGTCATAATACTTCAGTTATCTAATATCTCATATTATTACACAATGAATCAACAAAATTATAATTTAAATTAATTTGAAGTTGTAGTTAAAGTAAAAACGTATACTTTACAATTAATAAACATGTCATGTTTCTATAATAACGCCATATTTGCCGTATGGATTGCTAAATATTTTAATTGGTAGAAATTTGTAGAAAATAATTTTAATAAGAAAAATTCACATTTTGTTGTTTTTTTCTTAATATTATCCGTAATGTTTTACTGACTGCTCAATTTTTTATTAGATGATTTATATTATGTAGTTTGTTTTTACTTTATGATAAAAATTTAGATCAAAGCTCACTGATAGTCAAATAATAATATATTTCTCAGGTCAAAACTACACTAGTTTTTATTGTTCTCAGTGTATCAGAAAAAATTTATATTATTTCTCTTTGAAAAGAGTGATTGATCACTGGCTTTCATAACATTTAGATATATAGATTTCATAAATAGAGATGACAAATCTTTTTTAGTAACTTCACATTTTATTTACATAATAATAAAAAAAAACAACTTGTAAGTTATTTATTTGACTTTATCGTTAGTCAATGGTTTATTTTCAGTACATTTGCTCAATAGTAAATAAAAAATAACAAAATTACTTGGTATACACAACAATTTTATTGATGTATTATCACATCACATAATATTATTATATTTTGAAAAGTTATATTTACTTAAAAAATTGGTAAAATATATTGCTTATGTTATGGAATGTTAAATTATTTCATATCCTCATCATACCAGTAAACTTCTACAGTACAAAAAAATAAAAAGCTAATATTAAAAGTAAATAGTATTACAATTCCTTTATGTTAATTATAAAAGTAAAAAATTATGAATATGCTAATAAGTTACTCACATTGTTTAAAAATTAAAAATTAGTTATTTATTGATTATTTTATTTAACTCTATTAACTTCTTAAGATCCAATTTAAATAACCTATTTATCATATTATAAACTATCTAATATAAAAAGATAAAGTTCTTAAATTATAATAACATGTTAAACTAAATTCATATAATTTTAACTTAGATAATTATTAATAAACACAGTAAATCAAAAATTTATAAAATATTGCACAACCTTGTTACGATAAATAAATACTCTATTGTTCATAAGAACACCATATAAGTTGTACACTATACTAATTAGTATAATAATTATACATAATACATCAAAACACACTATTTATTTACCATTTATGGATAAAATTAAAATATGTCAACCTTTGAATGAATAAAATAATTATCAGCGGTAAGTTATAGCAATTATAAATTATGCTACATATATTGGAAGTTTTTTAAACTTTTATTTGAACATAAGGGGTTTGATAATTACCAACTAAATACAATAAAAATATTAATTAAAATTAAAAATAAAATGAGATTCATTAAACATTAATTATTTTTATCAAATATTGTACAAATGTTTGAAATAAAAAATATTTATGCACAAAAACACATAGGAACAAATCAAAATCACAGATTAAAATATAAATCTTTATAAAAATAATAAATATACCATAGTTAAAATAAATTATAAATAGACTAGATTTTCAAATGAATAAAACTAATTTGAAAAAATCAAATTCACAGCTACCTCGTTTCACTTGTTTTATGGTAAAAAAAAAAAAAAAATGAATAACTATTTTAAGAGAAAATATTCTTAAGTATCTATAAAATTTTAAATCATTAAGAGTTCAAAAATCTACAAAATATAAAAACCACGAGGACCAAACCATAAAATTATATTTACATTTCTTAGTTTTATAGAAATATAATATATTTAATACTTATTAGTAAATAAGTCAAATTTTTAACAATAACTACAGTAAATTGTTATTTAGGGAAATGAAATAGACATTTAAATTGAATATAATATATTTTCTCCATACTTAAAACAATTTATTGTAGTTATGTTTAATAATGAATAAACTGAAAATACTATAATATGCAAATTTTACTTTTTAAGAATTTTTAATAAAAATATGAACAATTAAATTTTGGATTATTGGCTGGCGTTAGTAATCTAGTAAAAACTTGTCCATGTGCCATACTCATGGATTAGACTATAATTATTTTATTATGTTGCATTGCATACAATTATTTGTCAGTAACAAAATTCACAAATTAAATTACCTAGCATCACAATACAGTGGGCAGTGGACATTTAATTACTTTTTTTTTTAAATTTATTTTTGTATTTCAACATCAAAAATTATTTGAGCAGACTGTTTAAAATGGACATATTAATTAACATAACTTTTCTTTAATTTAAACATAAACTTATAGACAAATAATTTAAAAATGAAAAGTATACTATATGTTAAAAAGTTTTATTTCTATGAATTAATTATTGTCGATTTATAATTTAAATGATTTCAATATTCAGAATGTCTGTCATTGAATTAAAAAAAAATACTGTCTATGTTTAGTATAGGTTATGCATAACATTTATAATTTTATTTTAAATTTATTATAGGGTACCTTAGGTTTTTGGAACATCTGTTTCTGTAAATGAAGCATGGCTTCTTTGCTAAGAACCCAAAGCACTATTTAGTGACTGCAACCAAACACTACATCATACCATGCTATATTTTAACAATTATTCTTATTAAAAAAACAATATCTTAATTCCAATCAATTTTAACTATTTTTAATATTGCTTTATCAAATATATAAGTAAGCTGTTATTAATAAATGTTAAGGAATTTGATATCGATATTAAATGCAGGAGAAGGAATCAATGAGGATTTTTTTTTATGTAAAGCATCTATCAGTTGTAGAAAAGTATAGGTTACCTTTGTCCATTAGTACAAGTGTAAAAATTGTTTTGATCAGAAATAATGTATAGTTATTATAAGATATATAAAATCTAAAATATATTGAGTTCATATTATCAATGCATACTATTTCACACAGATATTAATAGTTCATCAACTCCAAATTAAGTGATTTTTTTATTGCAAATAATTGTTATATATTTTTTTTATTTTTTAATGGATTATTAATTAATTAAAAATAAATTACTTAATAGAAATTAAGAACTTCATATAACATTTAATTTATTCATATTACAGTCACCTAATACTCATACCATTTTCATTGTTAGTTAAAATGAAGTATAATAGTTGACCATTTGCTATAAATTCCAGTACAAATACTGAGCAAGGGATCAAATAGAATTCAAACATACATACGATTCATTTTGTTTTTAAGACAGATACTTTCAGATCATTCACTACATGTGAGATTTCTACAACGCAATCTACCATTTCTTGTACAGCAGTTACACTGGGAAATAACTGTGTGGCTACTTTAGATTTTTGAACTACTGCCAAAATACCTGCAGACAAAGCTTTTGTACACTGTTCCACATGATTCTTTACAGTTGACTCTTGAACATTTCGACATATTGTATCACCAACAACAACTAATTGATGTGCAATTAATATTATATACTTTACTTTCATAACAAATACTGGTGGTGGGCGGTTTTCTTTAACAATATGTAAAAAATTGTTAATGTGACTAGTTAATAAATCAGTTTGACTGACAATTTGATGACTGTAGTAATTATATATCTAAAACAAAATTTAATTTTTGAATATTTTGAAAACTAACAGATAAACATTTTTAACTCTTAACAGCTTAAAAATATTACATAAGTATATATCAACATAAAAATAAAGATATTTCTATAACTTACATTTTTATCTTTAGTAGAAATTTCAGAAGAAGAATTGTCATTTTTAATGGAAGCACTACTTATACTAGGCTTTTTGCCATTTTCATCACATATGTATTCATAATCGTCATCTTCTTCATCGTCATCAGAAATTATTTTTTTTTTAAACAATAAAGTTGAATTACCCTAATAAAAATTAAATTAAAATACATTATTTTTTTTATCTCTATTAAAAATAGTGAATAAACATGAAAAATTAATAAACATTCTACACAGTGAAATGTATAGGCTGTAGTTGTAGTAAAAGTTGTGCTTTAATAATAAATACAATTTGAAGTTAAAAAATAACCAACCTTTAGTAGGTCATGTTAGGTAAGTTATTATCCCACTAATTTTAAATTTAGTTTTACTAATATTTTGGGTTATACTGGGATAATGGGATTTTATCTAGCTTTTCTTTATATGTCATTATAAGATAAAAATAAAAAAAGTGGTTAAGTGGGTACCAGTCTGCTGTATATTATGTATCCAGTGAGTTACTGTAATAGATTTGGTTAAATTAGAACTCAATGATTGATTAATGATCATAAAATACTAAAAACGATTCTGAGCGAAGACACCAAAAGGCTTTTGGTGATCACAAAGTATATAGAGAAGTTTTTTGATATAACTATTCAAAATAATTTATTATTTAGATTTTCTAGTACTAATATGAATCACTTATAACATGTATTAAATTTTTAGAAATTTTTTATTGACATTTAAAGAAAAAAGTTAAAATTCCAAATTTCTATCAATAGCTTAAAAATATTCAAATTATTTTCAAAATTTTCCAATGTTTAAAAAATGATAATATAAACATTTGGTGAATATTTTAAGTACCTATCTGTGATAATGTTTTTAAGTTGTACCAAAATTAAATTAAATTGATTTTGTCAAAAATTGGTATATACAATTTTTTATACTTTTCCCGAAAGTATTAACTAGGTTCAATTTTCTATTAGAAACCATCCTCAAAGTTGAAAATCAAAAAATATTAATACCTAAAAATTGATGAAACAGAAAAAATATATATTCATATTCTAAAATCAATATATTCATTGGTTGATCAGAATCTAGAAAAGGTAAATTGGCTTAAATTAAAATTACAATTACTTATATCTATACTTATTTATTTTAAATTTAAAATGAAAACATTAAGAAAAAAAAAATGTATCATATTTAATCAAGGATAATTTTTACTTTGCGCTACAGAAGAGGTACTCTGAACCTGCATGACCTACTTACGTTTTATTGAAACTATACATTAATTTACTATAATATTCAATATTAAATTAAATTTTTTGTATTCAATTTTAATTATAAGATGGAAGAAACATTCATTTTAAATTATATACTATGATGATACATCAACTAGTGTATTGGAGAATAATATACATTAATTACAATAAAAATATTAATATTACCTTAATAAATGATGTGACCTGACGAATGTCATCAGTTAATAATTTGGCACACGAAATTAGCTTATCCAAAGCATCTTCAGAATATTCACATTCATTGTTTAAATCTCTGTATAATACTTGTGGTTTCCAATCAAGACAATCCAAAGCATTTGTGGAATAACATATCATTTTATCAGTTTTAATTAAATCAAATACTAATGGATGAAGTTTAGTTGAAATCCCTAAAAAAATGATAATTATATTATAACTATCAACATTTCTTTGTAATAAATATACCTTTATCACAAGCATTAATTGCATTTCCTAGACATCCTTCTGAAAATTCAATAAATTGGCGTAAACTATTTTTAAGTCGTAAAGATATAATTTTTATATCGACCAGATTAGCTTCTAAATTTTTTTGACTTCTCCAATTGGGTCCGGCATAATTTAATAGTTGAGTGGTATTAGAAGACACTTCTGATGTTAATTTATCTAAGCAATCCAATGCATAGTTTAAATCTATGGATAATTCTTTAGGTTGTAAACTATTTGATGGAACATCGTAATCCTATTTTCAAATGATTTTTTTTTATTAAAAACAATTAAAATATTTTTACTTGGTGTTTATACCTGGCTACTAATAGTTAAATTCTGTAACTCAGATGGTAAAGAAACTAATGTTCGGTTTCTAGGAACATCATAATCTAGTCCAATACTACTAGACCGATTAGATTCACTTCCACTTGTACTACTACAAATGCCACCAGTTGATAATGAACTGATTGAACTACTAGGAGTTACTTGCATATTCAGTGGTCTTGGTACATCATAGCTTTCTTTTGAAACAAGAGGATGTTGGTTTGGAAGAGGGTCATAGCTATCACTGCAGCATCCACTACTGCTACCAATACTGAGTGGTCGTTTTGCAAAATCGTTTGTTAGTCGGTCTAATGCTAATCAATAAAAATGTTAAGTTATTTTGTAACTTACTGTTGAAAAATATTGTAGTGTAATAATTATGGCTAAAATATTATACCAAAAATTTACTTACTATGATTGGTAGGTGGAATATTATATCCATTAGAATCAATAGTTTTTTGAGGAGTATCATATGTAAGGAGATCACCTAATGTCTGCTGTGATGTCACCTGTTTAAAGAATTACATACATTTATATGAAGTAAAATAATAACAAAGATAAACAGTTATAAACTGTCAAATCTCTTATTTACTGTATTCAGGTTTCCATGCCAACTTTGATGCTTGCTTTCATGAATGAAATGATTTTTATCTTGGATACAAGTTGATATAATTTGAGGTTCAGTGACTTCATAAACACCTGGTATTAGTCTTAAGCGATTTCCAGGACATATCCCCTAGAAAAATATAAAATCATAGGATACATACATATCAAAATGGTAAATTATATAAACAATATACTTGACGGCCTCTTAATGAACATAACCACCATCCTTCAAGACCAGCTGTATTTTGTTCTAATACTGTTAATATATCATCTTTTCTAAATGCTAATTCATCAGGTGCTTCAGCAATGTTATCATACATGGCTCTAGCAATACAGTTCTAAAAATAAAAATATTTATTATACATTTAATCAAAACAATAATAATTATAAATTTAGAAATCTCTAATTAAAAGTATTATCTCTATTTGCTTTTGAAAAAATATTGTAATATTTTTATTTTTTATTATGACTTATTTTTAATGGAAAATGGTATCTTCTCTTATGAAGATTTAATTTCTAAATTTCTATATATGCATAGGTACTGGATGATTCTTCTATCTAAAAAACTCATTGTTCAAAATCTATTTGTTTTAAAAAATATTTTTCTTACACAATTTCCAGTCTAAATAAAAAACATTTAAAAAAAACTATATTTTTATTGTTACATTTTTCTCACCAAAAATAATTAATAAGATTTGGATGAATTGCTGAGACATACAGGATGATTATTTAATTAAAAAATAAGTAGAATTTAAAATTCTATTAATATATTTTTTATCATTAAATTTATTATTTTTTTTTTAGATGAATAAATAGAACGGCATAACTTATGTAGGGTCGTAGTCAAACTAACGCCAATGGAAAAAAAATAAATATTTTTATGTAGTGAAATGGAATGTAGGTACTCACAGTGTAACCATTATTTGTCGAACCGTTTTGATGTAACTGTAGCATTTTGAAAGTTTAAAAGTAACAACAATATCCTTCATAGAAGATGCGTCGTTTTCATCATATTATTCGTGTTCGATAGAACAGACAGACTTAACAAAAAACGACGTCTAATTATATGCCATACGTTGTCCATAATATTATGTTTTGTACGATTGTTTATAGTTTTTGACGACGAATTATCTAGGACTTTGCCAGAGTTGCAAATAATCGTGCAAATGGACATTTTTTTCGTCATCTGTCCGTGACTCATACCGTAACGACGACGCATGAGTCACGCGGAAAGTAGTCGACTTGCCGGCCGATGTTGTACAGTGTTCATGGTGCCCCACGTCTGGTCCGGGACTCTGGAAGTTGGGAGATGGACGACGGGCGGTCGTCGTAACTTGTTAGTTGTTATTGCTGTCGTCGGGTTCGGGGATCGCCGAATGCCAATTTGATAACGATACTATCAGCCCCGGTTTTGAGGAATTTTGATTTTGGACGACGGCGCCGCGGCTGTCGGGTTGGCACCACTGAATTTCGTCGGACTGCGACATCGGCGTGAGCCCGACGGGGCTACCTATGCCGTCGCCACTAAGGCAGTACGGTTACCGTAACCGGTTACATACTCACATATATTTGTAGTATTTGATCCGAGGCGGCGAAGTATTATGACATCTATATAGTTACCCGTTGAAAATAGTACTTTTTTAGTTTTTTAGTTTCTTCCGAATTCCGATTTTCGATCGCGCCAAACGCATTCAGACATTCCAGTACGATCATAAATTATTATAGCAATTCTATGCGAATAGTAACTCAGGTACAATAATTTAATAATATAAAATAGGTATATCAATTATTTATTTATTATTATCGGTTGAAATGAAATCTATTAAACTACAATATAGTATACAACATAATATAGGTAGTTTATAATTATAATATAACATTAAACATTTTAGTTAGTGGATCAAACTGTCATTCCGTAATCCACATTTCCGTTAATGAACATTAATTGTTATTAAGTACCTATATGTATACAAATAAATTTATAATATTTTAATTCATCAACTATGCCCGGCTCGTTAAAAACCAACCGATATCCGATACCTTTTGTCGATCATCAGTCGCCACTATTTGACAGTTAATCGTCATCCGTCGATGTACAAATAATATTATGTCCGTAGCGTATTTTTCGGTATTTTCGGTACCCATTTCTAGAAGGAAGATCGATCAAAAAGGATTTTTTTTTTTTATTATTAAAAATAAGATGTTCCTAGCCTTGACTATCTGCATCTATTGATATTTACAATTGTACATTTTTGGTTATTTGAAAATAATTAATAATTAAGATAAGTAATTAAGTAAAGATTATTGTAATAAGTTAAATTAATTTTAGATTCTGAACGAAGTGATGAATGTATTTTTTTATGATATTTTATTTATGTAATAGCAGTTGACTACGAACAAAAATATAATATAATCCATTTGTTTACTTTTAAATTCGTATGTACCGATTTTTAGCTATCGTTAATAATTTATTTTATCGGATATAGGTTGTCCCTTCGTATTCAAGTGATATTTGTATACGAAACATAATTGCTTGTTGCTTATGATAACATTTCAAACGGATTTCACACGGGAACAACGCGAAATGTAAGTGATCATTTTCATAATAATATTTAATAGACCATTTAAAAAATTTAAAATTGACAAGATAATGATGTATGTTTTAATAAATTGTCCACGGCTTCTACCTATTATTATTAAGTAGGTATTTTAAGTTACAATATATAGGTATCTATGGTCTAAATATATATGTATATATATATTATAACCGTTATCGGAATTATTTTAAGTACTAAAATTTGTCCGATATGTATACTAGTATACTACCTAGGTATTAATAATATTAGGTATCATAAACGTAATAAGTTATTAGTTTATTACTAATAACTAATAATTATTAATATTAATTAGGTATTTAGGTATGTTCAATGAAGCATGGTATGATTACACGGCACAGTATTTTCATTTGGTGTATAATATTGTTTACTTAAACTATAAATTGTCCACATATGACTATGAGTATAATATGACGTATTGACGTATGTATACCTACTTATTATTATCCCCACGATAGATAATAATGTTGTATAATAAGCTTATCTGTCTCGTTGATTATTATACAATTAAATGTACCTAATAGAATCACAGACTTCAATATGATATAATATTCTGCGTGTGGACAGAAATGTGATAACTTGTCTAAAATACGAATTATCTATCGAAGTTTCGTGCATCATAAAATCGCAAAAAGTTGAACCACTTTATTTGTATATAATAATAAATCACATGAAGCATCGTAAAAACGTATTTATTTTAATTTTTTGTTTTATTTAATACAATTATTTAGATAAAAAATAAATTATTAAGAACACACTTAATAAATTAAAAATTTGACAAGTATAGATTAAAATATATTATGTTATTCAAACATTAAATGTATATGAGTTTGATTATCTATAATATACATTTATTTATTTAATATTATGTCTAAAACAGTAGAACTATTATATATAAATAATATGTGATAATAGATTAATATTATAATTTATAAGTTACCGACTTATCTCGGAATACTAGAGATAATGTGCAGTGCTTTAGAAATATCCTATGATAAATTTATTATCTCCGTCCATCATAATTGTTTACATAGCAAATTTATTTTTCACAGGCCCAACCGCCCAACACTTCTGCGGTAACTTCTGAGTCATGTATTAGAATTAATTGGTCTAATTTAAGTATACAATTGTAATATGAGATGTAGCATTGAGATTTTTCTATACATTGATTTTTGTTTTTACTACCTAAGAAATAAAATATATGTAAAATATTATATTATATTTTAAATAAACAATAAGTATTTGAAATATCTGAACTCTGAACATACATACATTTTTGAAATCTATTTCGAATTTAAAACCTTTTTATCATTATCGGCTTTACCTATAGGCTATAAAATAAATTACATATTACTTTGATATTCATATATATATTATAATTTATAAAAAATATCATACATGTACAGTGTGATTCGCCACGCAGCATCATATCTTAAGTCACTGTACTCTGATCTGGTCAGTTTTCCGACTTGCCTTTTACTTTTCAGTGCTTCATAAAATCTAATAACTGACATCTTTTCATCTATTATTTCGACGTATCAACATGAAGGTATTTACTCAAATATTAATAACTATTAATAGGTATAACTTTTTTTTATCCATGTTATCAAAATAACCCACAAATCAACAAAAAATATGTTATTTAATATAAAAATCTATTCTTTTTAACCGATATTAAGGGTTGGTACAGTGGTGTGCTCAGCTTTTTTGAAAGCTTTTTTTTATTCATTTTTGACTCGTCACAGATCCTAAATTCGTTTTCATATAGACAATAAATTATTACAAAAAAATCCAAAGGGCGATATGACACTCTGATCCCCCTCGTGAGCACGCTACTGAGTTAGTATAGCGGGGCTATCGAAAGATATCAAAAACTAAACATTCTTCAGAGAACGCGAATCATTTAAAAAATAACCACGTAAAAATCGGTTTAGTAGTTTTTTTTATCCATTGATCACGAATGGATAAATCCATTTATATATATAATATATATATATATGGAGTGCTCAACTTATAACTTTTTGTACTTAAAAATAGTTTTACAAAAATATAAAATCGATTTTATGTTGGATTGGATGTAGTTTTTTAATGACACTACCTAAATGATATAAAAATATCAGGTACGTACAGTTACGTCTTCAATTGAATACATAATTTAGTCTATAGTGTTTATAATGTACTATACATAATGTACTACTATATTGGCACTATTGGCAGCGTGTACATTCATATGGCAGATGGGGGCAACACTGAGATTTCAGGGGTAAACATTTTAAAAACATCGTGTCTTCAATGTCTTTTGGATTTTGGTTACGACACTATAATTATCGTTTTAATTTAATTTAATTTAAACTAATATTATTCACTATAAACTACTTAATCTTTGCCAAGAACAGGCGAAGCTATATAGTTATTTATAAGTTAGGTATACCAATACGTCACATCATATGTCTATTTTTATCTACTTTTTGTATAAAATACAAATACAACTACATGATACTAATATACTATTCAGTAGTATTATTGAATTTACTTCATATTTCATAATACTATTATTGTTTATTGAATACACAGAGTACTATATGACTATATGAGTGATTAGTTTGAACGTTCTTAATTATTTTTAATGTAATAAGTAGTTAAATTTAAATTAATAAAATATTCAAGACTAACACTGAATGTTATTATCAGAAATCAGTAATCACTAATTGGTGTAATATGTTACCCGTCTTATGATTTTATTGCAATTTAATTTTTTTTTTTAGTTTTTATAAGTCTTTAACAATTAGAAAATTATCTACATAATAACTGATTTATGTTATTTTTCCTACATTCGATATAAAAGTAGTTCCGCGTATTTTTTTTTTTGTGGACGAAATAGATAATATTAACAACGAACTAAAATAAAATATTACTTCTAAATAATTAATGAGGTTTTTGCAAGGCGTAATTTTTATTTTTATTTGTCTTATATTCTACATTAATAGACAACGTCAACAGTCACGTAACTATTGTAAAATATGACAAATACGTCTTTTAATAAAGTTTACTATACAAGTTATTTAGTTATTAGTAATAACTTATTACAATTCAGATGTATTATATGACTTTACTTTTTTATACAACAGTATTATCCTACAATGTTTTATTGTAAATTCAATGACACAAAGTGGTATAAAAACGTATAATACTTTTCTTTTTTTTAAATTTTTTCAGACATTATTGTATACTTAAACTAGTTAAACTATAAAAATAAACAAGTATAAAATACGGTGCTATAAAATTGTATCCCGATTACGTCGGTATACCTTGGTATATGAACTAATTTGATCGAAAAGGGCAATATTCATTATTCGCCTATTTGTGTTGGTATATTTTCATACGTGATTACTATTTAATAATTACTTCAAGTAATACTACTCATTAGTCATTACTCAATAAACTTTCATGATATCTCTTAGAACAATTTGAAATTTTTGTAAAAATTAGTCAAGTAATATTTGAGTGTTTATAATAGCTATACAAGCATATGTTTCATGCGTTCATGACATTCATTTATATATATATATATTATGTATAGATTTTAAAAGACATTTATTTTTGGAACCAATGGCAACCCTATTTATAAGCAAAAACAAATTTCGTTTTTCACTAGCCAAAACAATATCTATGTGTGCCACCCTATAGACCTATAGTAACTTATAGGAATTTTAAAATGAAGCTATGAACTACTCGAATCTTTAGGTATGTTATATATGTGAGTAAAATGTAGTTTCATGAATTGGTTCACTAACTTCTATGTTTATAAGCTCCGTACAAACGTACCTACATTAATTTTTTTTTATATTGGTATATAAAAGGAGATTTATGTAATATACATCATATTTGTATATGTGTATAAGTATTAGCAAACGGTGTAGATAATTACTAATTATTATGCCATTAAACTATTAAATGCGGACATGCGGTACTAATCATTGTCCTTATATCGATAAATAATAAGTATTCAATATCAATATAAATAATGATTGGTCATTTACCTATCCCATTTATAAATTTAAAAATTCTAACAAACATTATTTATAGTTTTTACTTACATGGTCAAATACTCAAATAGTCTTTATCAAACGTATTTTTATATACCATTTATAAATATTACATTATAATTATATTTTATTAAAAATAAATTAAATAATAATTCAACTTTAAGTACATATATCAGTCGTATAAGCATATAAAGGCAACTTCGTTAAATTAAAAAAAATTATGTTGATACCTAAATATTTTAATTTATAATTATTTTATTTTTTGATCGTTTATTGTATAACTCTTCGTATATATCTATTGGTTATTTAGTACTTCAACACTTGTAAATTGTGAATTATTTCGATTTATAAATAGATATTGGGTACAAATAATCTTTGTCTTAATCTAGGTAAATAGATAAATTTATTGTCGTATTATGTGTTTATCCACCATTGGCACCATTTATTGTATTTAATGTAGGTAATAGGTATTATAAATGTTACTGATGTCAGGAATAAATTATCTTATGTAGTACAGGATCATAGCTAAATTGTGAATATGGAATTGAGTCTCATGAATACTTTTGAATTGTTGAAATTGAGTCCAACAAATATTTTTTGGTTCTTTGGTGAGTAGTCTTCAAAAAAATGTGTTTTTTTGTTTACTTATTATTTATAATAAAAAATTTAATGTGTTAAAAAATCACAGCTTTTTATATAAATACTAATTTTTGTTTAATATAAGCACTTGTTTTGTAACACTTCATTATTGTGTTGTGTTAAATAAACTTTTCTATGTTTACATTATTAGAGGATATAACTTAAAAAAACACAACAAAATATGTATTCACGAAGTATTTTGCACAACTGTAGTCTGTAATAACTAATAACATTGAACCTCACCATCAAGTTGAATAAACCTTATCGTTGCGTAGATATCACATACTATAATATGCTATGCGATTGCATCCAAAATGCATGTTACCTCATGGAGGGTCTATCCGAATTGCATTCCGTGTACCCACAAGTTTATTTATCATGTACTTATTATTGTATACATATTGATTATTGAAATTGTAAAATTTTATGCTAGAAATGTCAAAAAACCACCAAATTTTAATTTTTTAAATATTATTATTTAATTGAAACATACCTAGTATTGTTGAAAAAAGTCAGTATCGAGTAATTATTAATATTATTATCGTAATCGCTGATCAGAACACCAAGTCATATTTGATCAAAAAATTGGTCGGAAGAGTCTTGTCTATATTAAATTAAAAATGTGATAAGTAAAATGAATTTTTCTTCCCAAATGTTTTTTAAAATATTTTCGAGAAGGAGAAAAGAATTAAGAATTACAATATATTTACGTTCCTATTCCTAAAAAAAGGAATTAATTCACGTGCCTATTCCTTTTAAAATTAATAGAATTAATTCCAGGAATTGTTCCTATAGGAACGCGTTCCTTAACAACACTGATTATATAAGCGCAAATTGGGGTGGGCTTTTGAAACTCCCCGCAACATAAAAATTAGTAATCGAAAAATTCCAAATAATGCACAAGATTATGGATCACAATCACTTTACTAAAACGCGACACTATGTATATTGTAACTTGGCCTCGCACTAAATCAACAGGTAATATAAGTAGGCGGGCTGTAGCCGTCAGGTGTTGTAGTGGTGCGGAACTACGAATTTTCGTCTATCGCGCAGTCCTGATCTCTCGGCGAATTTACTATAGATTTGTGATGTTATACTTATTTTAGAAACGGATAACATATAAGGGATAAGACGTCTTCATAAATAGTTTAAAATTTTAATAGTGAATACCAATATTAGCAATTATCATTGGTCATCTCCACTTTTCTTAAGTATACTCTTTAACTCATGAATTTTACTGGCTTATTTGTCAGTTAATAATTATTACTTATTAATTATTACCAAATTATAGTTTTGTATATTATGTTGTCATATTTTCATGAGTGATAATCAATGAGTAAGACCTTTAGTCAGTGATATTATCTCCATTCTCCAATCATTATAATAATACCCGAGTATATATTATATTATTATATATAATTTATACTGGATAAGAGGATAAGAATACTATCATGCGCTCGTATCCATACTAATAATTAGTGTTTACTATCACTGTATTTATGTTTTTGAGATTGATAAAGTTTTATTTTGATTATTGTGTACAAATCTAAAAAATGTATTTTCTAAAATAAAAATGATCATATTAATTACATTTTTGATTAACAGACATCGATAAATGATAATATATTTATCTGGAGATGAAACAGGGATAATGAAAAACATTAAAAAATTCTGGTGGTATTAGTATTTATGTATAATATCATTAACATTATAATGTTTATGTATTCAATATAAATATTAAATTATTACAAACCTTTTAACATCATAATCCTACTGTTTTAGACACTTACATTTATATTTTACTCAAACACAAATTTATAAATATTCGTGCTTTTTTATATAATATATATAGGTAATTTAATTTAATACATATTTTAAATTTAGATTTCTTTATTCTCTGGATTCCCTTGAGTATCGTACTATCGTGAATGTTAATAATGTTTAAAAAGTAGGTCACGAGAGATGCGGGCAAATTAGTAGTATTAATTAATTGAATGAACTATATACATTAGTACATTACTGTCATTACTACATTAGACTAAATTATTTATGTATAAAATATAAAGCTAAAAACACCATGTTTCAATTTTAAAAACAAACAATAAAAAATTAAACAAATATGATATGAATAATGCCTATTATTTAATGATCAAATCTGAAAACAGCTATACTGAAAATCTAATGTAATAAATACATTTTTATTTATTGCACCCAACCAAAATATAGATGAATATAAATAAATATTAATACTAATTAATTTCTATGAATAATAGAATAAACCATTGTCATTTTTCAATCCGCATATGCTAAAAATTAATTGTAAATTTACATTTACCTCAACACATTAAAGCGTCAAAACTTTTATATAATCTTGAGGTACATTTTTACAAATATTTTATACGATTAAATGGGTCAACCATTTTTAAAACTTACTTTAGAAAGCAATATTATAATATATACAATTCGTATACTTTAATTCCTTCCGGATATTTCGTAATAATAATTATAATATCATACTTATACTTACAATTTAATTTGAAATATACATATAAAGTGTGAAACAGGTATACTTGGCATTTGCCAATAACCGTTATGATATCATAACTATATACTATATATTATTATTATATTATTGTTTTTTTGTACGATTGCGTGTTGAGTGGATTAATCGCAAAATGTATTATAACTATTATTATTATTGAAGAAGACAAAAAAGCGGAATTAAGACGCGATGTGACGTCACATTTGTCCCAACAAACCCGGTTATCGCGTAACACAATTCCGTCTATACATCTGGTCAGCGCTATTCGGTCGACCTCCGAGATCATTCCATAACGTAACAGCGGACGCGTGTACTTGGACTAACCGATGGGGCGGGCGGGGTGAGCGTCGGTGCTACTGGTACTAGCCAATGTTTTTGTTTGTTATTCAACAATTTCAACTATACGGTATACTGCCTCCTACCTCTTTCCAGACTGACCGTCGTGGCATTACGATTTTTGAAAAAAACTCCATTCCGACGACGATCGGACGGGACGGTGTATCCCATGATACCCGGAAATGCATACGTGCACCGTGCACGCCAGACAAAATAAATAGTTGCGCGCCGATACACCGGGCTGCCCGTCCTACCCGTATCGGTCACCGAAACGACGGGTTCGCCGCCCGGAGTAGCCGAGTAGGCATGAAAAAAAAAATTAAACCGTCCATTCTACTGCCACAGTTGATATTATAATATTACTACGACGACCGACGAAATATTATTTTTAAATATCTTTAATAATATGGGACACGCGCCGCGCTGGAGGGCATCGCTCCGTATCGATTGTCGTCCGCGTCGCGCCGCTCAGACGTCGGAAAGCGTTCGGGTACGTGTCGTAGTACCTACGCATATATACCACGTACGACGCAGCGAACACCATATATTACACGGTAGTAGTACGTATCGCGGCTACACGCGCGCGCACGCGTTTTTTGGGTAGCTACAGCAGCTGCTGCAGCAGGTACGTCGCGGCGCGACGCGTGTGAATTGCCGCGAAACCGACGACGCCGCGTACCGCGTCCCCCTGCTTCGCGGCCCTTACTAAGACGCCCGCGCGGTTGGTGGCGACGGCGGGGGGCGTCCTGCGTGCCGCCGCCACCCATTGGCACCGAACAGCTGATGACGGCCGTGACGTCACGGCGGAGCCGGACGCTGCGAGACGTCGCCGCCGCCGCCGCCGATCGGTTATCCACTTATCCCCCACATGCTCACGCGGGTCACACGCGTCACGGTACCCGAGTAGCAACACGGCCGGGCCGGCAGTCCGGCACACACCGACACCGACCGTCGCCTTCGCCGTTACCTCCGCCGCCGTTGCGTTTCAGTTTCGCCGCGCCGCCGTTATCCGTACTAATACTATTGTTGTAGTGGTGTTGTTGAGGAGTGCCGACGACGATTCCGCGTCCGCGTCGTCGTCAGCTGTGTTTGTCGCGGCTGTCGACCCTCGTCGACGGTAGTGTTATTATTACTACAATAATAATTTCTACGTATAACCATCTTCGTACACAAGTTATTATTATTACCCGGTAAACGTATTGTTACCCTATAGAAGTGTCGCCCGCTCGTCTTCGGTTCGTCTCGAGTTCTAGCGGTCCACCGGCCATTCAATACCTTATTATATTGGCTAATAAACAGTGGTGTGAGCACAAAGTGAGTTTTCGCGGCCGAGTTTTGAATTCTCGTTCGCTGATCGGATCGACGACAACGATATTATCATCGTGAGTTACCTATATAGATAACACTGTTATTATTATTGTTATTGTTATTGTTGTTATTGTTGTCGTTGTTTTGCACGGTGTGCGGGAGCTACACCCACAGTTGTAAACCTGTACGCGCTTTTGAATACCTAACTGTCTTGCCGGCCGGAAAACCGCGGGATTCGCGTATAGTGTCTACCGCGCTTTGTTGGTCCAGAATTACTCGCATCGCCCCGTCCCCGCGTGCCTGGTGCAAACCGTCGACGGCACGAATAATCGAAGCTTTAAGGACGTCGGCATGCGCCCAGTGGTAAGTGGGTCAGGATCGCGGTTATGATATAAGTAATGGTGCAATATGTTCCACTTTTTCTTCCCCTCCACCCACTCCCCACGTCGCTCAGCACGACCGCTGTCGTCGCCAGTCGAGATTCGCAAACCTTTTCTCAAAATACAGATATTAATTTCTTGTATTAATAGCTTATATTTCTCTCGCACCCGATGGCCTATATTTCTCTCGTCACGCACAGTCCGTCAATAAAATTGTCGTTTCGATTTTTCGATACGCATTACTGCATTAGTGCATTACACTATTACAGCATTACGCACCCGTAAAGACAGCGGCCGGTCAGAGTCCCACATAACACCCGATAGCGGATAGGGCCAACCAACCCGCGTTGTTCCCATATTATAGTAACACAGATAATAATTTAATAATTATTATTATACGTCTCGCGTTAATTACCCATGTCGCACACGCACGTACGTGTGTAATTGTGTATACACATTTTACATATATATTTATATGCCTAGTTCAGGGCCGTCCGACTTGTAATCTTGTACTTGACATTTATCAAACAATTTTCGTGTAAAAACGTAATCGTTCTACTGGCGACCGCGCGCGCGCGTTAGTGTGCGTCTGTGTGCGTGTTCGTATGCGCGTGTGTACGCTCGCGACAATATGAGAGATCGCGGTTGCGCTTGCGCGCCGCGTTCGGTGAGCGTGTGCGGTTGGTGGTTCGCGTGACTGTGTGTGTGTATGTGTGTACGCGCGCGCGCCAACGAATGAGCCAAACGATACGTCTGCACCGTTCCACTTCTGTTCGCCGCCAGTTTATGTGCGACGACGACGTGCCTCCGCCGCCGCTGTTGCTGTAGCCGCCGTTTAACTGATTTTCGTTTTTTCGATTTCGGTTTTTTTTCTCGCTCTCCGCCACCACCCGTTCTCCAGGAACCAGGATTTTTCCCGCAGTCGACGACTACAGCTGCTCGCCGCCTACACCTAACGTTATTTACAATAATAATATTTTAACCAAAAGCATTAGAACGGTAAGCGAACTCCTCGACTCGGCTAACAACATTTCGAGGTATCCTGTACCCGTAAAAAAAAAAAAAGGATTATTAATTATTATTATTGTTATTTATAATATTATATGAATCTTTTCTCGTTTTCCGCGTCCCGGAAGACCGTTATTGTTATGTGGTACTTTATGTATCATAATATATATATATATATATATATGTATGTGTGTGTGTGTGTGTGTGTGTCGGCGCGTGCTTACCCCACAGTGGTATCGTCCCGTCAGCGTGTACCGTTTCGCCGACACGATATAATATACACACCTACATTGTATATTTTGTAATATCATGGCATTAAGTGCAACATGGTCAATCGAGCTGTGTAGTGTGTGCTTACTATTTATCTGGTGGACTTCTCGATCTTTCAAGTTTCAAGTTTATAGACAAAACCTGAGCGTTCAAGGTTGACATTCTCACGGACGCGCACTCTATCCCGATGCATTGCGCGCTAATAATAATACCGCCGCGGCAGTTGTTAATATTATATTGTTTGTTAACAATATTATATTATATATTATCGAATTTCATGGTTCTGCCTATCTACCTATATTATATACCGTCGTCGTGGTGTTTATTATAGTACTTAGCTTCTTAGGTACATAATATTAATGTCCATTTTCAGGTGCTGCTTGTCGTTTTCGACAATATTAATTGATAGCCTATTTATAGGTACCTAATAATCATTAGCGTCGGAGGATAGGCACATGTACTATGAATATTTGATTGTCGCCTAATCGTTCGTGTTTTGACGCCTCCTGCTGCTGTTGCTTCTGCTCATTTTTGAAACAACTTGTTGTGGGGGGGTATTTGGTTGTGATCGGCACTCCTGGTCGATAAAATTAACTATTTGAGACCCGGGTAGGTACACACGTATACAAAGTATAATATTGTTACTTATAAATTATATGTACGAAAACGAAACTAATTATAATAATGAGAAAGTTATCGTTGCCCGAAGGTAAACACCTCTCTCCCCTTCTATTAGTAAAATTTCGGCGCATGGAATTGCAACTTGTGAGTTATCGACTAGGCATCTATATATATATATATGTGTGTGTATATATTTATATTTATATGTATATATATATATATTTATACCTATTATTCGAATTTAACAAGTTTTTGTACACATTGTTTTAAAATGATACATATGACACTCGGGTTACGATTTTTTTCTTTTTTTACAAGTTTACGTCGACATTTTTACCTATATCGCCTGTGTATCCTTATTTTCAGAACCGAACAGAAAATCTGGATTGGATATGATGATGGAAAAAATAAAAATATATTTATATATATATTGGGTTCTTTACTTGGCTAAGTAAACATAGGCTTTTCGCAAACTTATTAGTGTAAGAGTGAAATTTGCTGATTGTGTCATACTGTCATTAACTCTTGAACTTGAAATACAATTTACAAAATATCTCAGCAATCATATAATGACGCCAGAAATTCAACTGAAAATAATGTGGTCTGATAATTTTTTTTTTTGATTTCAAGGATTTCCAAACAAAAACTGTTATATTTAATATATATACATATATATGTATTTATAATGTTCAATTAAATCTATTTTTTTTAATTTCCAGGAAGCAGAAGCTTTTATTTTTGTGATTAAAATTTCATATTGGTTCGACTTCCATGGTGGTGGTGGGAATTTGATGTTTTCAGTTTGTTTCTACTTTCAATTATCTATGTTTCATCTCTTTTAATTATTATATATCTTCTTTTTTTTAAAGATGGTTATAACTTACACATTTACTTGTAGAAATGAAACTTAGCTGATATTATTCTAAGAGCGGGTACCTAATGATGGACGTAATCTATGATGAACAAGGAAATTTCGATCATCAGATTTTTGTCACCTACAAATCGCATATAACTTAAATATGATTATTCAAGATATCTTTTGCTGATAAATTTGAAAATTAGGTAAGATTAACAGTACCACTGCACGAGGATGTTAAATACTGCATTTTCAACAGAATACATTTTATTACCATGTATTGAGACTTGAATTTTGATTACCTATATTAAGTGATATAATGTGTCATTTTAAATGTATTGAAATCTGTTAGTAAGTATGTAGAGTTCATTTTGTTAATATTTAACAAACCTAATAAATTTGTTGGAAAATTTCAAAGATTACTATTACTGTTGAAATGTGTATAGCATAAATTACTGTACTCTTCATGATAACTTTTAACATTTAAAGAAGTAATGTAATACTTACATTTAATACTCTAAATCTAAAATATATGTGTATTATAATTAGTAAATATTTATATCAAATCCTATATCTGGATGTTCAATGTGTGTTGATTTTAAGGTGAAGTAGGTTATAATTTTACTAATTTTAGATTTTCGTAATATTATTGAAACAGTCTTGTTTGTTTTTGAAATTTATACAAAATTATGTGTTTAAAAAATAGTAACTTCAACGACTATTTTTGAAACTTATCCTTTTGTGTTAATGTTTCAGATTGGATTATGATAAAGCGTTAATATTGCTTTTCAAATTGATTTAGTAGCTAAATAATATTTAATATTATCTGTTATCTACCATGAGCGTTAATGTTGGTCTTGAAGACTCTTATCAAAATAGTCACAATGGTGCTTTTCAATCTTGTAGACCCATTAAAGCTCTGATGATGTATGTACAACGTAGAAATTCAATAATGGGGACTGAAACATGTGACAACAATATTAGGATGCCCTCAAATAGTTGGTCTGATAGTACATCGCAAAATATACATCTCAAATTAACAGTAAGGAAATTTAATAAACATAGTAGATCAATATATTTTCTTTGCTTTAATACTTGTTTACCAAATCTGAGAAACTAAGGTGGCCTATTAGATAATTTAGTTTTATTTCATACGATAAATTTGTAATTATGATATGATTTTTTCTTTAAAATATGGCTATAATGTGTTTAGTACCTATAGTCTATACCTAGATAACTGATAAGTAACTATCTTCGTTAAAGTCAAATATTAGTCATAATAAATTGTTTTTTAATTATTCTTTGTGCAAAATAGACCAAATCTAAATTTATTAAAGAAAAATATGCAATGCGTTTTTTCTTGATTATAACTAAACTCTTTATAAACCAACAATTATTATAATATCTGCTACATTGTAATAATACATTTATCATTTAATTCAATATTTATTGAAATTATTTATTTAAACACTTATATTATTTATTGAATTTAATGAAGTTTAATTTTAAGGAATTTATTTTCCAAAATTTAGAAATGTTTTATTATGTTTTATTATTGTATTATATCCTATTGTTTGTTTGTTTTATACATTCTAGTGCCAAGGAACATATCTTAAAGATACAACTACATGGTCAGATATGCAATACGAAGCGGAAGATACAGTTAGTGAAACAAAATATTATTACCCAAAAAAGAGGTTTTTGGAAAAAGCTGAAATGGTAAGATTAATATGTTTTCATTTATACTACATTTGTTCTATAAATAATTATGAGTTAATAATTTAATGAATCATGTACCTAGTTATAAATTTAAATATTTTATACCAAATTCATAAGAATTCATTTATCTAGATTAGTGTTTCTCAACCTTTGTATTATGGCGACACTATTAAAATTTTTCATACTTTGTGACACACAATAAAAAAAAAAATAAGAATAATACCTATTCATTTTTGTAAACATAGTGTCAACAAGGTTCATACATTTAATATTAGTACTTCCCGCAACACGTTTGGACTTACCCAGCGACACACCAGTTGAGAAACACTGATCTAGATCTTTAAATTTTTTTAAATTTAATATTTAAATTTTTGTTTATTTACTATTATCAAATGTATGTATTTTGTTTATCAAAGAAATTCAAAAACTATTAATGGTATTAAAAGTTATTAAAAGTGCCCAAAACATGCAGGATATCCTGTATCATTCCACTTAATTCATCTAAACTTTGAAATAGGTACTTATTATATTTGATTAAAAAAAACTCATTCAAAATTTAATTTTTATCCAACAAAGTTCTTAGGAAAATATGCAATAAGAAAATATTAATAGTTTCTTAGAAAAATAATCACTCTGTAGTCTGTGCTATACATATATAATGTATCACATTATGATGCATTAGTACATAATCATACCATTAAGTATAATTTAAATTTAATTAAATATTGATACTTTAATTATTAGGTACCTAGTTATTAATTTAAATTAATTAGAAAATATTCTTACCATTTTTTTATTATTATTATTATTAATATTAATACCTACACTTATGACTAATTATGGGTCTTATGCTTTTAATCAATTCATAATATTATTATAGTAAACAATAGTTAAAGTTATGACACAATTATTATAAAATACAATGTGAATAATATTATATTAAATTTGGTGTTATTATTTTCTATGATTTAATAGAAGTCTTTTGTTGTCAGTTTAATCTAACCACACTAATACAAAAATTAATTGTTATCTATTATAATTATAATATATTTATTTCACATTTACATAGTTATTAGTTAATATTTAAATTTATTGATTTGCTATAATTTTAAATGTGATAATTTTATTATAATAAATAATTTTAATGTATTTTTTAACCTTAAAATTTGTTAGGTAATAGGTATAAATCAAGATAGTATCTTTACTTTTGTGGGTATACTGCATGGGCTTTTAATTTATTGAAACTATAGTCTATATATCTATAGTTTATGATTATAAAATTAGAATGTGGGTTACATACAGAAACAGATCCAGGGGGGCCTAGGGGCCCAGACATGTTTTTTTCAAATTTTTTTATAATTCTACAGATCTTAATTTTTAAATTATGAATAAAGTATCTATAAAATATTGTTGCCCACCCCCCAGATCTTTGCTCCGGATCCGAGCCTGGTTACATATAGTTTAAATAAGATAAAATATTATTTTTTAATAATTATTTTGATTTTATATGAATGTAACTTAAAGATGTTTTAATTTATAATACTTACCAATAAATTAAATTTAATAATACATGTTAAATTATATTGTTGTTTTAGTAGAATGTTACTATTATTTTATTTATTATTAACTTACATTTTTTTACCATTTTCAGAAAGTGGAAATTTTTTTAAAAAACTTATCATTCAACCACCAAAATATTTCTCAAAATATCTTATATTTTAGTTGGGTGTGAAATAAAAATGTAGTATTGATTTCAAGGTTGAGATAATGGAATTTACATAACCCCACCACTTAAAATTAATATGTCTATAATAAGTGACAACCTGTATTAATAAAAATAAGTTAAAGTGCCCCATAGTATGAATTTCATTATTATATGTTCATTATATTATTAAAAAAATAATATTATATAATATTATGGTTGACCTCATGGTTGAGGCATAGGAATAGGTTATTTTTTATTTTTTATTTAAAAATAAAATTTTTTAACATTAAAGGAAGCAGATCAAATTGATATGGCAGAAAGAAATTTATCTACTCGAAATCAATCTCCAACTAACCATTTAGGAGTATCTACTAAGTGTTTAAAAGAGACTATTCTGCAATGTCGTAATGCTTTCAAGGATGATCCCAAAAAGCCTAATACTGAAGCATCCGAGTTCCTACAGCGTACTTTTGGTGATGTTACCAAGAATAATAATATAGACACTGAGGAAAATATGAATCTCTGTGTTCAAACTGCTCAAAATCAAAAGACTGAACCATATTATCGGTCTGGGTACAAAAAATTCACTTTAAGACGTAATGAAGAAGACTCAAATGATTCAAACGTTATAGAAACTCCTACAGTGGTTGAACAGTTACCAGTTAACTTAAGTGAACAAATTGAAGTAAATGAACCAAGAGGAAGAATAAATAGGGCTTGTAAAGGAGTACGTTACCAACAATTCATGAACGATACATTATCAAAACGTCAAAATAAAAAAATGTAATTACTGAAAAATCTATTAATAATTTTAGAAATTAATTAATTCCATTTTTTAGGGGACCAAAAAAGTTAGTAAGCACTGGTGATACTGTTACAAAACGTCGCAAGGGTAAGAAAAATAACATTAAAGAAGAAAATAATCAAGCTCCTGACATAAATTCATTACCTATTCAATCTCGTCGTGAAACAAGAAATAGTGCCAAAGTAGCTGCACTGCGCAAATTAAAAGAAAATAGTGACGAAATAATTGAAGATAATAAAAGAAAACTGATGTATGTTCCTTATTAGTTTTTTTACAATATAGTAATATTAGTACCTTGTACTCATTTTATAATGTATTTAACGTGTCAATTTTTTTGTTTTAGTTCTGATGATATAACTAAAGAACTAGATTCCACCTCAATTATGGTAGTTCCTAAAAAACGTTTCAGAACAAAGTATATATATATATATATATTATTAAATAATTTGCTTATTTGATTTAATATCAATATTTATATCTATTATAATTTTAGTGAAAATGACAATAAATGTGAAATTGCTGAGGAACCAAAAAGACTGCCATCACCAATATCTTCAGAAACTAGTTCCAGTAGATTGTCAAGTCCAGAATCCAGCGCCAGTAGTACCTCTACACATGTTCACTATAAAAAGCGTGTATCGCGAACATTTGCTGAAAGTCAAAGTAATACAAGTTAGTATAGTATAAGATATATTTTTATTTTTTTATAAACGTATTATATTGATTTTTATAATTTAATATTTATACAGATTCAACTTCGTCTGACTCCAATGTCAACTTACAAACTTTGGCAGATGTTGCCTTGCGAGGTATTCCACTTTGATTATCGAGTGAGTAAATTATACTTTTTTTTCTACAAAAATTTAGTTTTATTTTCTATCTTAACTTTTTTTTTTTTTAATTTTTTTTTCTAATAATTTATCTTTTTAAATCTGATAAATATTTTACAAAATTATTTTTTTTAATGCTTAATTTTTATATCATTCCAAAATTTAAGATATCTATAATTTCTAAAATATTGGAAAGTGATTTTTAAATTAATTTCAAGGGATTGTGTAGCCTTGTTTTTATATTTTTAAATAAAAAAATTCAGTTTAAAGCTATTAAAAAACATTTATAAGTGCTGATATAGGAGTTCAGTGGACTTGAATTTGGTTTCAATGCAATAATAAATAAAAAGGTAGTTCAATTAAATAGTGCACTATCTTTAATATTTAAACATCCAAAAATTAGAATATCTTTCTAAAAACTTGATGTTTAATAGTGCGTGCTTTGTTTTTTTCTTAGTTATAAATTTACAATTATTGCAATGAATACAAATCAAGAGTATATCACATTTCAGTGTACTATTCTCATCTTACATGTTTGATAATACATTTAGATTAAATTTAAAATCAATTTTGTGTTACAAGCTTTAAAATTAGAACAAATTAATGATGATCAAACTTAAAAGTAAAAATATAATCTACGTTCCATATTTATTTGTACGTACAGCAAAACTTTTGAATAGCACACTTTTTTTCACCAGAATGTCCGTTATTTAGAGAAGATACATTTTTGAAATTTTTAATGGATATATGTGTAAAAGAAAGATTATGCACTAGGTTAAATTATTTTTATAATAAAAATTCTTAGTGATATAGTAATTTTAATGCTTAAACCATACTTATTTAAATAAATATAAAAAAAGTAATGCATACATACATAAATAAAATTCAATTTAATGTGGAAAAAATTAGTTTTTGAACAAATTTGTTATCGTTATAGTGTGTAAAGTTTTGTTATTATTTTTAAATTAATATTAAAATAAGTGTCCACTATTTGAAAAGTCTGCTATTCAGATGTATTTCACATTGAAAAATAGTGAAAAGGTCCTCATTTCCAAAAATCCGTCTGCCATTGAGAGGTATCCTTTTGCGACAATTTCCCTGTATTTCAATTGTATAGTAATTTATGAGAGTAAAATATTGCAATTTAAAAATCATATAATTTGCTTAAAAATTAAAATAACATTTAAAAATTAATCTATAATTACATAATATTATAATATTCTTACCTTTAAGTTTGAAATTAGGGGTCAATTGACTCTAATATTAAACTAACAAAACAAAATATTGGGTTCTGTTGAACACAATAGTATTATTATGAATTGTACATTAGTTAAACAGACATAACACTGAAAATGTGTGACATCCTCTTCACAAATTCAAATTGTGTTTTTAGTTGTATATTGCACTATATAACAAATAGTTATTTCAACTGGTCAAATCATTTTAAAATATTTGTTTTACCATATTTATTAATATATATGTATATTTAATTTTCAGTTAACAATTATTACCAGAACTAAAAAAATACATACCTGAAAAGTGGTTCAGTAGAAGATTGATATTCTCACTGGCCATCATTTTTAAATAAAAACACTACCAATTATTTGTTAAACAAATTTTAGATAAATTGATTTGCAATTAGAAATTTGTATGATTTAATTCTATTGTAATTTGTTGGACAAAAAAACGGGCCAAAATATATATTTTAAGTCCATTTATATTACACTTAACAATTTTAGTACAATTTTCTTGTTTCTCTTAATAAGTTATATTTTTATTTGTTTTTTCTTAACTATTTTTTTTAACCATTGCCTACCTAAATAATAATTTTATATATTGCTCAAAAATATGATTGTGTATAAAAACAAAGCAACTGTTAAAATTGTATGTGTTATATTTCAAATGTTATTATGCTCAAAGTTTTAGTTAATTCATTTTATTCTTTTTACTATTAAATAGTATGTAAATGTAGCAGTATCTTTTTAAAAATCCTGTCTATCTTGTTAAGCTAAATTAAGATCTGTGTAAATTATGATGAAGATCAGTCATTCCTATTTGTATTACTATAATATAGTATATTATACACTTTCTATAATATTTTCTCAAAGTTGTGTCTAAATTATTTTTTTAACTCAAACTTTCAATTATTTACAAGCACCTTAAAATTTGTTTTTAATTAATCCACGCATTAATATTTTTAATGTACATAATATTGATCTCGAATTATGTATTCCATTAAATTTACATAAATTGTTAGGCATGTTTGAATATTACCCAAAGTACTAGACAATTTATATGTTTAAATTAAATGAGCAAATAAATTCCTTTAGATGAAATGGTCACTGCCATCAGTAACGTATTATATTTTTCTTTTAAAAAAAAACTTGATACTTATTAAATGTTTCTTTTTTCTCCATAATTCGTAAAGATTTTTATTTTCATTTTAACAAACAATTTATTTTAAATATAACTTCAAGCTTTTTGTTTTCTCAATCATTTTTGTTAGTTACCTCTACATCAATGTTTAGAATTACCATTACCAAACATGTCAATTATAGAGTTACAAGTTCCTTTTTTTTTTTTTTTTTTAGCCAACCAATTGTTTTTAGTTATTTTTATTAATTTTGTTTGCAAATCAAAGGATATTAGCAGTATTTGTTTCTTGTTAAATGTTATATTTAAGTTAAATCTACATTTAATAAATATCTTAAATGTCTTTTAGTTCTAAAATGTATTATTAAGAAAAAAATACCTAAGCAATACTATTGTTCCATAGTATAAATTAATTATGTTTTAATTATTATTATTATTGAATTATAACTAATTGCTTTGTCTATCATATTGTACATTTTGTATTATGACCAAATGGATAATAGTTATATTATCAAAAAAAAAATGGTCAATTTGTACTGATTAAGTTTGACCAAAGTGAAACACCACCCTACTTGCGATGGGTTTTATTGCAATTAATAAATGTTGTGTTTAATTTGTTCACATGTGGTGTTATTTTTTTCATATTATTTTAAGTTGTAATACAATCATAAATCCTAATATAATTTATACACAGTAGGGCTTGATTTAGGAAACTGGATGATATTAATTATTGCTAAAACATTGTACAATATATTTTTTGTTTTTTATTTACTAAATTTTTGAACAGCGGTTATTGATAATCAAATATCAAAACATATCGTGTTGGCGTATTTTAAAATTTATAAATTTAACATTTCAGATTATTTCTACTTTTAATAATAAAAATTCATTTAAAATTAATATTTTATTTTATCCGAGTCTTTACTAACATTGTTACAATAAACAATTACAAGAAATACAATTAATTTTTTTATAATGAAATAACTTTTTTAGTTAATCATTATACAAGCTGAACAGATTTGTAAATGTCTAATAAACATAAATCAAATAATAAATATTATTATAGAGACCTAGACGTAGTGACCTTGAAAAAATTACTAAATAGTGCACTTTTCTGTGTGTACTTAATAGGTAATGTTTTTTTTTTTTAGTTAGGGTCTGTACATATTTCATTAATAATTTAATCTTTTGCTATACAACAATTGATATTTAATTATCTTTGTCTACCATCCATACATACATTATAACTTAATTAATATTTAATGTACTGTAAAGAGTGTACATTTGTAAATATCTGTAACTGTAGCAGAACAACAAATTTTATCAGGGTTAAATACCTTAATACAACAGTATTGTGAATTTTAGGAATGGTTAATAATAATTTAAAAACAAACTTTATATGGAAAGATTTGAAAATATTATACTGTATATACATGATACGTAACTTTGAACATGAATAATTAGGAATATTAGGAATATGCAAATTTTTATTTATTTATATATTTATAAGTTTATATTATTTATTGCATTATCTCTAAATTGTTTATCAATTTAAAGATTATAGACATTATTTTTCTTCATTTATTAAAAAATTTGTTGTTTGATCTCTTGTTAGTGGGGGTGGTCTTATATTTTTTTATCTATTCTTTAAAGTTTAAACAATTTAATATAATAAATACACTCTTCAGGCTGCTGTACTCAATTTAAAATTAATAATATGAATTATTTAAAACAAAAAAATCTTACAGTAGCAAATATTATATGAGTTTGGAAGGTCGCTGAGCAACATATCCTTGATTTATAAATCATTAAATTAAAAACCTGACATAATCACCTCGGTTTAGCCAAAAATGGCGGGGACTTCAAAACTACAAAACGGGTTTTCCTTTTTATTTCAAAAAATTTTTCGAAAACTGAAAATGAACATAACTTCTTTGAATATATTGATCTACACAAAGCATCTAATCACTTAAATCGTCAGCCATCAACCTACGTTAGAACTTAGCGATTGAGTAGAATTTTTAAAAATTAACCGAGAAACACATTTTTACATAGGCAACTATCCGGAAAAGGATTCACTCAAAAATCGAAATCTATAATGTTGATTATATTTTTGAGAAGTCTATTTTAAATACAATATGTGGGTACTTTTAAAACGTAATAATTGGTTTAAACTAAGTATGTTATAGACTTATAGTCAACTTATAGATTGGTTATAAAACTGTACCATAGATCTGTAAAATAAAACTACTTACTTGTATTTAAAAAACAGCTGTATTAAGTACAAGTTTCGTCAAGCACGTATTCACCCTATTTTTAATTTAGACAATGAATTTATTAAAATTTTGATTTTTGAA
The DNA here is from genome assembly GCF_020882245.1 of Rhopalosiphum padi. Classification (NCBI taxonomy): domain Eukaryota; kingdom Metazoa; phylum Arthropoda; class Insecta; order Hemiptera; family Aphididae; genus Rhopalosiphum; species Rhopalosiphum padi. The sequence continues at coordinate 33,967,160 of NC_083598.1, forward strand.
TATCGGTGAGTAGTAAGTACCTAAATACAAATATTTATTAATACCGTATATAATAGTATATTCGTTTTATTTTTGAACTCGCGATACTAAGAATATTTTACATTTTTGATAACTTTCTATGAATCAAGCAGTAGCGTAACTACCCTCGTCAGCGCCCCGAGGCAAAATATATTTTTCGCCCTATCTAATATAAATTCGATTCTTCGATCTTTGTCATTAAAACTTTGCCGTGACCAAATTTAAGTTTTTTTTATAAGATTAATCCAATCACACTTATATCACATTAAATATTTTGTTTCAAATTAAATAAAAATAAATTTACAATTACACAAAACCAATATAATTTTATTTGTTATTTTGCGCCCTGAGGCAACTGCCTCTGTTGCCCCTGCGGTAACTACGCCACTGGAACCAAGTAGGTACCTACTTAATTAAGGTCTACGACAATTTTATTTAAAATACATTTTGCATTAGTATTTGACTGCTTAGGCTAGTAGACTACATATAGTACTAGATTAACGGTAGTACCTATGCAGTTTGCGTCAACAATAATTTGTGAAACTTGTGATTGATACATTATATATACCTATTATTCTGGAGCAATTTTTGTTGTAATGAACTCCTGTGGTATAAATATGAAACGCGGTCACAAGGTAATCTAGACAAACTTGATTTTTCCAACTTTCCAAGCTTACGCAATACCGTTGTTTAATTTGCTAAGATGAATTTTCTTTTTTCTTTGTATAAAGTGCAAGTATGCTATTTAGTACCATTAGTAAAAATTAATATTGTTTAATTACTATAATATTTATTTTTAGACGTACCTGTGTTTTAATAAATTTCTTCACACTAATTAAGACAAAATTGACTTTTGTTTAAAAAGTTGGATAAGGTTGTTCAAAAGAAAATATATTATATAACTGCACAATTAATATGGTGATAATACATGCAATTGAATCACAAAAAAAATCAGTATCAAAGATTTATTTTACTGTTAAAAAAATATAGTTTAAAAGACTAAAATGTTATTTCATAAAATATTTGATATTATAACCAGGATTTTTTTTAAAGTTAATTTAGTTGAAAAGTTTTTTATTTTTAATATAATATGAAGTATTCATAGAATGTGTATATAAATATTTTTGTATATATTTATTATTTATACATTTGGTTTTTAACAATAATAACTTACAGTTTTACCATAAAATTGTACATAAATATGAAAGCAACATATATTTTATATAATTACAACTAATATTTAAAGGGAAATTAAGTGAGAAACTGAGAACTTAAAAAGCTTTAGCATGTAAATATAGAAAGTATTTAGCTCAAATACCTACAATTTATGAAAAATAATTGAAGTCCAACTGCTACACTGAACTCCAACTATAGTGTTGTCTTGAAATTCAACCGGTATTTGGTATTTTGGTCGGTCCTTAGATAACCCAAAATTGGATTCCCGAGTGGAAAAGTTGTGGGATACCTGAAAGTGAGTATTGTAACTACCAAAGAGATCCCGGGGCGGATCCAGAAATTCATCAAGGGGGGGGTAATTAAAATATATCCATCAAATAGGTACTATTCATACCTACTTAATAACATACTTATTAATATAAACATTAATTACTTATATCAGTGGCGTAATTGTGGGGGGGGGGCAAGAGGGGGCACTTGCCCCCCCCTGACAATTTTTTGAAAGCTAAAGGTATATATTTTAACCGGGGGGGAGGGGTGTCAGGGTTTTGATAATAATAAATATATTACATTCATTATACATTGCCCCCCTAGATTTTTTCCAAGTTACGCCACTGACTTATATTATTTACTTATTATAATATTATTCACCATTTAGAATTTATTCTTACAAACTGGTATCAATGACAACATTTTTATACTTTTATAAATTTATAAAATTTAAATATGATAAGCTCAAGGGGGGTATTTACCCTTTTACCCCTCCCTTGGATCCGCGACTGAGGAAATCTTTATAAATCTCTAGATAGTAGATAGGTACCCTTAATGGAATCATTGAAATCCAAGTAGTATTATTCGGGAGTCCTTGTGCTGTTAAGGAATAGGTATATGTGTAACGACAAACTATCGACGAGACATGTCATATAATTATTGATTATTATAACATATTAACATGTTAAATTTAAGTTATTCAAAGCTATACATAATGAATGATATTATATTATTGTAAAATGTATAACCCCCAACCCCAATCTGCATTTCTAAAAATTGTATTTTGTTAAAAATACAAAAAAAAAACATTTACCTGCTTTCAACTATTATATACACAATAGTACAATACATACACGTACAAATGCATAATTAGAGGTATGTACAATGTACCTACTTATTATCAATACTATATGAAGTATAAACTATAAGAATATAAAATACAGTATAGTATAATATTATTATGAATTTTATGCGCGCGACTTAGTCCTCCCCTAACAAAATTTCTGGATCCACCTCTATCTGTATACGTCTGCTGTGTAATTGAGCTACGCCCCTGCGTTCAAGTCAGTCGCCGAGTTGTCTTCTTAACTTGGGAGTTGAGAGCAGTGGAGATCTAGGATTTTTTTGGGAGGGGAGGCTCAAATTTTCTATATTATTAAATTCATATCATATCATTTTATAAACATAATATTTAAGAAATGATTTTAGGCCTTACATACATAATTTAATTTGAATCTGCCAGTCTGCCACTGCTGGAAAATATAGGTATTAAATAGAATGGTCATACGTATAGGGATAAAACTGATTCCACATAACACCTTAAAATAAATGAGTACGGGTAGTTTCTTAAAATATTTTTTCTTAACAATTATTCAATATTATTAATTTATAATATTAGTGATAAATTAATAATAGATACGAGGCCTCGGTGCATTGCACCTCCGCTAAATCAGGCACTGGTTATTAGCGTTTGTGTCGAAAAAAACAAAACTATATAATATATTTGCAGTGAACGAACTAGTTTTTAAAATTTATTCAATTTAAATATGACGGACGATGGACCGTTAAATCATTTTCGTTATGATTTGCGACATTTATAATATAAAAATATAAATAATATAAAAATGATGCGATGAAGCGGGTCGCCAACGCCAATGATCAATGTATCGCCGGTGGTTTATTGTCTTGCAGCAGTAGGCCCACAAGCTTCCTTTCGGCCTTTTCCATGGCCTCGGCTTGCTGTGCCGGTTGACTCACCCCGGACTCGGCCAGCACAGTGCTAGTCAGCTGTAGCGCCAGTCCAGGGAGCTCTTTCAGCGAATAACTGACTGGCTTGTGTGATTCGTATTCCGTATCACCGTCGTCGTCATCGTCGCCGCCATCGCCGTGGTGTTCCAACGCCGGTACAAAGTGCTCGTAACTTGGCGGCTTGTCGAATCCTGAAAAGAAAACGGGTCAAATATTATAAATTGGATTGGTTCACAATATTCAAACTCTTAAATCATTTTTTACCATCCCCGAAAGATATGGATATATATTATAATATTTTTATGAAATTTCAGAGTATATATACATTTTACGTGCATTGCTAAATCTGCACGAGAAACTGCCTCAAAAAACATACATGGAGTAATTATAAGTTCATAGTCACAACTAGGTGGGAGAAGTCAACGATAATAAGTCAGAAAAAATATTTTTTCAATAAGGCACCTATACCTATATGTTTGGGCATTGGCTAATGGCTAAGAACGAGTTGTACGCTGCAACACTCTTTCTCGACTTAGGCAAATGTTTAAATTTGTTATACTAATACTACTTAGAGTGTCTTGTGGATTAACCTTTTTAAACTGTGAATTTTCATACGAGTACACGAATAAAAAATTGTTATAAACGGTAGTTAATATTTTTAATAAATTCATATCAAAATAAATTTAATAAAAGTTATGTCGTTGGTATTAAACTATATTCAACGATATATAAAATTGTAAACCGAATAGTTAATTTAATACAAAAAAGAAAGTTTATTGGTTGTTTATTATTTATTCATTTAATGTGAAAGGAGGTAATTTGTTTTTTATTTTCAACTTTATATTAACTTGACCCGTCAGAAGTTGGTAACTTCTGAATAGATCATAGCGTATCCTTCCATCAAAAATTAATCCGAATTATCATCACTGACACTCTCGCAAAACCATAATTATATCTACGTATAATTATAGGAAACTGTAATATATTTATATATATGTGTGTGCGTATAAATATATTATACTAGGTAACTTATCCTGTATATTGAAAGGGAATTGTCGAGTAGAGTTGTATAAAAGAATTTACAGATATCATGTTGCCATTAAGGCAAGTAAAATATATGAAAATAAGAATATAGAAGTATAGGCCTATCTGCCCAGTAAAATAACATTTTCCCGGTCACGCAGTCTGGTAATTTGAAATATAAAAAGTATTAACCTAATCGATTTAATGAATAAAATAAAGTAATAATTAATTAATAATTTGTATGTATATATTATGTTCATTAAAAAGCTATGTCTGTATTTTTGTAGCTCATTATAGACTTGTAAACTTAAATCTGAAATATCTGTTTTACCCTTATAAAAGTTCACATCACAAATAAAAGAAGAAGCGAGCCACAAACGCTGATACCGAATTGCGCTAAAACATGCGATATTTTAAAGTGTTAGAGCGTGTTGAGATTTCACATATTTTAAAACAGTTTTTTCGACCAATGGACGGACGATACTAGTATAGTAGGTAGTACCTATATTATACAGTGCGTATATAATTATTATTATGTCACATAATATTTAGTTACCAGTTGCCAACGAGTACGTGATCGCCCATGTGATGCCTTTGGCCACGTTGACGAGCAGCGGTTCGATGATGGCGCCCACGAGTGGCGCTAACACTTTGCCGATGATTAATATCAGATGGACGACCGACAGTTTCCCGTGATGGCCATGTTCCTTGTGCGCCGACTTCGTGGCCATCCTGTATAGCGGAAGGGCTTCTCTGAGCGTCGCTTGGATCTGCTGCACATTGTCCACCGACAGTGTTGACTGCACCGCTGACTCAGACGTCGGAACCTCGGGACGAGCGAGTGTGCAGCCGACGAACGCCAATGCCACCAGCAAAGTGCACTTGAACGTGATGGATTTCTGTAGCAAAATTTTAATATGAGAGTCTATTAGATTTTAACTTTTAAGTATACATATATAATTATATATGTAAATCCATAATTGTATTATTACTATTATTATTATAAAACACACGTGTAATATTAGGTCTGTTCGTAAACAAAGTGATGTGTAATTTATCGTTTAAATAGGTATGCATTTAAATGGTGTCATTCAAAAGAATGAAAAAAACTTAAAAATGATAACAATAAAAAATAATAAAAAAAATATAATAATTGTTCTCCAAAAAAAAAAAGATTTTGTAACTTCTTAAAATTACGTAGAAGAAATATTTTCAAAAAAATTAGTTTTCTGAAATAATTAATATTACGTCAAATAAATTACTCTCTATAAATTAATTATTAAATTTTCATTTAACAGTTAAGAATGAATTATAATTATTATTATTTAGTATAATATTAAGCATAAAGAAGTTAAATGGGTACTTTAGAACATACAGTTTACTATATTATGCGTCTGAAAGACTAAAACAACGCATATACCTATGGGTTGAAATGACCGTTTATTAATATTCATAAATAATATAATTTATAATTAACGTATTTTGTTATTTTTTACTTGTTAATGTTTGTTGACAAATAAACTACTAAAATTCTTAATTCTTATTTTTAATAACATTTCAAATTAAGAAATGACTAGATATTGAACGAAAAATGTTTTATTTATAATATAAATTATACTATATAGTATAGGTAAAGTTAAGAATTTACTGATTCGCTTTCCACTTAAATTATTTTATGGTAATAATAAAAAAAAAAAACAATTCATTGAATATTATATATTGCATTTTAAATTATAAAAATAATTTAACCACAGTTAAGTACCATGGCTTTAATGTTAGTAGAATCCCGTGGAAATATTATTATAAATAAATGCTACATACGTAGGTATAATCCACTATGCTTACAGTACTTACAAAAGTCATTTTTATTGTCCTTAACGTCAAGTGTTCGTGTACAATTTTTCCGCAAGATAATCCGCCGTATTAAGGCTATGTTTAGTAATAAACGCACTATAATATAATTTAATAATATTATTTAAGTTCAAGTATCGATTGACTCACAGTTTCGTCTGGACGGAATGACGCCCTGACACCCACATTTGTAGGTTTATAAGTCTGTTTGACTTCCGTAATAGTATCTACATCATAATATCATATTATATTAAACACCGTTAATTAGTTATCGATTTGTCTTCGAATTAGGATATATCTATCAACGTTTTACAACAAATATTATCGGTGTCGTATACAAACCATCTTTACGTCGTTAAATAGCTATAACATTTAGCAAAGTTTCTTTCGTCCGCTGTACTTAATGAATATGCCTAAAAGGTCAAGTTGGCTAACGGTGGCATGTGTAATTTGTGTAATTACATTGGACTAGTTTTAAATTTTTTTTTCAATACCGTATTCACTCAATTTATGATCATATTATTGTTGTGTATAGGATTTTAATTAACTTTCTAAGATAGCAGTAATTTGAAATTTCCATATACCTAGTTGTTAATTAAAATTATGAATTATACATAGATAATAAGTTAACCTTTTATGTTTTCTACTTTTTTATCAATTCAATAATTTTTTAATTTGTATAAATATTGTTCAATTATGAATTAACATTAATACGTACTCAAAAAAATCTATAAGATATAACATTATTGCCTGTTGGGCGTTGGCCTTAATTTTTTATTCTTTGATTAATAATATTACTTTTTTACTGTTTGTGATGGAACTGTAAGAGACATTGTTATTTATAATTTAATGTATTACAGTTCTAAATTCATCTTACTAATATGTCTCTTTGACCAATAATATATTGTTTAATTTAAAATTCAATATTTATTTACCGTACACATTGGGTTGTGATTAATAATTTATAAATAAATATAATATATTATTGTTTTTTTGATAAGTTATATTATTAAGTATACAAAATTACAAAATACCTAGCAAAATTGAATTTACTCATATAGATATTCATATTCGTATTGTATATAGCAGGGATTCTCAAACTTTTATAAACACTGTACCCCTTATTATCAATAAATTTTTTTGGGTACCCCTTCTTAGTTACTAAATTAAAATATATATAAAAAAATTTAAAGACTTATATACATGTTGGCCAGACTTGTACCCCTTAAAAAATTTCGAGTACCCCTAAGGGGTACGCGTACTACAGTTAGAGAAACACTGATATATAGTATTAAATTAAATAAATATAAACTAACATTAATAATATCATTTTAAGATTTATTTATTTATTACGGGAATATTAAATTTAGAACTAATTAGGTCGTATAGAGGCATAATATAAAATTATGAATAATGATTTGAATACGATCATAGGTAGGTACTGTAGACTGTAGAGTATATTTGTCCTAACTAACCAATTACATTTGTTTATTTTTAAATTGAAATATCTAACATATATTTTATGGACAAACAATTTATGAAATATGAATAGTTCAGATTTAAGTATCAAAAATGATAACCGTTAATATTAGTGATAAAAAAGATTGGTTAGTACTTAATAATAATTATTGTGTATTTGTGTATACAAGTGTGTAAAATATGCCGGAGTATTTTTTTTTATCTTAGTGTTCAGTTTGTTGTTAACAAATATTCAGCTGTACAAATAACTTGATATTAGTTATAAAACTATAAAATTATCTGTATTTATTTTTATACAGTAATTATTATATCCTATTCCAGTTTTCCTATACATAATTTACATTACAATAATACAATAATTGTATTTTTTGTTTAAAATATTGACGATAAACTACTAAGCTTCAAAATGGTTTATCGTATTCAATAATTCATAGTTGGTTTAAAATTTAAAATAATATTACAAATTACAATATTAATGACTTGTTTTGAGGCTGGTAAAATGCTTATAACTTGTTTGTGTACCTAACTTATCAAATGTTAAAATTTATAGCAATTTACTAATTTAATATAATAAGTATTATCATTGATTATAATTATAAATATTAATATATTAATAAATTATATACCTATATAATATATATATTTATAATAAATGGTATTATGTTTGGAATATAGTTTTTCAATGAGAAAAAAACACTATTTTAAAATTAATATTGAATAAGGCTCATGAATAAAATTCACCATTAATTTTATAAACTAGAAAATTTATCAATAACCCTTTAGTATTTAGACGATAAATACATATATATATATCTAAGTACTCACAAAAATTACCTAAGTAGTAATTATTAATTCATTGTTATTAATTATTAGTTTATTACGTAATTATATTCGTTTGATTGTATTAGTAAATTATTTATTTTTTTAAATTTTTATTAATAGTTTTGTAAATTACAGTTATGACTACTTTATACGATTTTTATATATTTTTTTTCTTTCTCAGTGCGTTGGTTTAGGATACATATTTTTTCGGGTAATAATATTACTGTTATCATTGATTATAAATATACAGTGAAACTTTCATATAACGAACTTCCATTTTACGAAATTTTCTGTTTAACGAAATATTTTTAAGAACTATGACCTTTATTGTTAATGAATACGTAATTCTATTTAATGAATTCCTCCAATCATACGGAATAGGGCCCCACAAGGGGGGGCTGATGGACCTTGAGTACAGGAGCCCGGCTATTTTAAGGGTCCGTGGGCCCATTGAAATTTATTTGTAATTTTTATAAAGTTGTATATAAAGGGCCCAGACAAACATTTAGTACAGGAGTCCGATATTGTATGTGGGGGGGGGGGGGGCTGATACGGAATACCTACTTCTTACTCAAATGAAAATAATAATAGACTATACATTAAATCTCAATATATATTATTTTTAACATGCTTCAAATTAAAATAAAATAATTTAAATTTATATAAGTACATCAATTTTTTGGTAATCGGAAAAAAAAGCCGTATCAACTAAATACATTATTCGTTATTTTATTATAATTTACATAATTATTTGCATTTAACATTGTAATTGTCATTTGTACCTACATCATTTAAAAAATGTTTAAGGGTAAAAATGTAAAATAATTAAAAAATATAATTAAAATAATTTATTTAAAATTTTTTTAATTATATAATACTAATGACAAATTACAATTATTTAAAATTTTTACCCTTAAATATTTTTTAAATTATGTAGGTACAAATGACAAATGACAATTATTGACAATGTTAAATGCAGATTGCAGCTATACTTATAAATATGTTAAAAAAGTGTTACATAGATAAATGTAATGATTATATTTAATTATGTAAATCATAATAAAATAACGAATAATGTATTTAGTTAGGGGATTTTCTTCCTAGATTCCAATTTTTCTTAATTTTCAAAACGACACATCAAGAATTTTTCTAGGATCAATAATTCATTATTAATGTTCCTAAAAGTGACGTTTAACCAGCAAAATTAAAAGTCACATTTGTAATTATTGCACTCTTTACTTTAGTCATTGTGTTTCTATCATACAAGTTATTAGTATTTGAATTTTGCATACATGAAAATATTCTTTCAGAACTTCAAGAGTTAATGTTATGCTATATTACTGTATAACATTTTAGATAATTAATAAATAATGGGAAAACAAGTAATGACTATACCATTTGCACATATTTTATACTACGGTTCTACGGTTGCTTTACAGGAAATGTACGAATTGATTTTTGTTTTGCCAGTCTATATCATATCTTTGGTTCAGCAATAGCGGTTTGAAATTTAAATGTCAGTCAAGTTGATATAATATGCAAATGTAATAAGTTTTTCATCTAGTAGATACTCAAAAAGATTGTCAAAGTAAGAAAGTAAGTAACCGTTCTACTGACTGCTGTACAGTTGGAGTACACCTTATCATTCAAGTAGGTCACTGTAATGGACGTGTATAATTTGAATTCACAATCATTATTCATTGCATACGAATATACGATAGACGATTCCAAACAGAGACAGTCAGTTTATAATATTATCTATCCTATATATAGTTTATAGTATTTATATATATATAAATATATAATAAATATAAATATGTTGTTATTAATTATTATATAGTAATTAATTTTACTATTAGGACCTAATACAGCGTATAATAATTTATAAGTATAAGCTATAACATTAAATTATTTAAATTACTTCAGGTAGCATCGTTGGGAGCGTTCCAATTCTAATCTTAAATGTCATTATATAATTCGTCATCAGATTTACTTATTAATAATATTAAACTATTCTATTATACTTTTTATGTATAAATTGTAAATATATTATCCTGTAAAAATCAAATAATATACGCAACATTTTCAAATCTCACGATATATATTATTAAGTTACAACAAAATAATTAAAATCTTTATTCTTCATTAAAAATCGAATTTCAAATCTCTATGGAAAAAAAATCGTTTTTGAATCTAAATTTTTAAAATGTTGTTTATAACAAACATATTATATATTTAATAATTAGATACTATTAATATAATAAGTACAATATTTTTGAAAAAATTTTATCTACCTACCGTAATATTTTAAGTAAAATAAATTACATTACAGCTATGTATCAAAAAACCATATCATAAAATATAGCTTATGATAATATATATATATACAGTAGACGCCACTTATAAGACTCACGGATATAAGGTTCAGTCGCTTATTAGACTCAAAATCGTCTGGAACCGTACGTATTAAGATACATTAAAAAAAATCAGTTATAAGACTCAAATTTCGTAAAATAAATAGTAGAAAATAAACTTTTTTGGTTATAATTTAGAAATAAATTGGTATTGAAATATTAAATAATTTTCGTGTTGATTATAATTGTTGTACAATGAACGATCAGTCGCTATTCGAATTTCAACGCGTGCTTTTCTTGTTGTTATAACATGAGTGCTAATCGAACGCGACGTGATCTGAGTTTGAGTGACAAACTAGACATTTTAATACGAAACAGTATATTTTCGGAATATTAGAACAAAATAAAAACAAACTAAAAATACAAATTTTTTTCAAAATAAATAATAAATACATTATACATACATCCCTTATAATTTTTTATTAATGTATAACATTTTTATAATATTTTTATGTGTAATATTTACGTATTATAATTTTAGTTTTTTTTATCAGGATTATTAAATGTATTTAATAATAAGTATGTAATATGTAATATGTGTTAAAGTATTAAAATTAAAGCAAAATATGTAGTAAAATAAAATTTATAAATACGTAATTAATTTTTTTTTCCACTTCGCCTATAAGATTATTAAGATTCATTCGGTTATAAGACTCACTTTGTGCTAGTCCCAAAGTGAGTCTTATAAGCGGCGTCTACTGTATATAGACTGTCACATACTCATATTTTCTCCGCTCAAAATCATTTTTAATATTACTATAATACATCACTAAATTAAAATTTAATACACCAGACACTCATAATAGTGATCCACTCGACAACCAATGTACCTACTCTAGAGCGGTATCCACTTGCCCATATTTTTTAAATTCAGTCATTATAACTAATGAAGAATTTTTTATTACATTTTCTAGGGTTTTACGTAAGAATATAAGTTTTATGAATTTTTAACTACAAAATAATTTGTAAATTTTCGTTATTTTATCAATTTTTATCCAAGTTCTAACTTTAAATGTTTATAAAAAAAATAGAAAATTTTTTTCCGTGATAATAGAATATGGTTAATAAACGAGTGCGTATGGCTTAGGTAATCGTCGGGTCAAGCACAACCTACGGCCCCTTAACAACAATTTGTGGACCCTTTGGGAGTCCTGTGGAAAATATATCGGGAACCATAATGGTTGTATACGGTATATTGTGTATATAGTGAATGCGTACATAAAATATTAATAAATATTTATTTCTTTTACAAGTAGAACAAAGGTTTTTGACTAAATCTCTTTCGGTTTGTATCTTTATTCTTTATTTAAAATATGGAATTTTAAATAAAAAACATGTCAAGATTATATTGTTGTATGTCGATATAATCAATAAAATTGCTTATACATTTTCATATCTGTATAGTAGATATGCGATGATAAATAAAAAAGTAAAAATAAAATGCAAAATGCATACATAATATTTATATACAATATTATTCATCTTAATCTATAAAATAATAATGATAATATAACTAATAATAACAACAATATTGTTAGAAAAAGCATTATTATTAGGTATGGTACATAAATCGTTCAACATGTTTGAGTGTTTTTGATAACACCATTCGAGCACACTTCCGTATATCCGTGACTTACTAGTTTCTCACAAAGCGTTGATTCGAAGCTCACGAACGCGTGATTTTGATCATCGTCATTGTATTCCTAGAGATACAACAAAATATAAAAAATAAAAAAAAATGTCAACCAATTAAATCATAGAATTATCGTTTTGTCTATAGGATCATAGGCGTAACTAGGGAGGAGGAGGCTTAGGTGGGTTTCAGCCGCCCCCCAGAATTTTTGGGTAAATGTATGTGCTTATAAACATATTAGTAATAACTATATTTTTGCCTACAATATAAAAAAATATAATTTTTCATATGAGATATAAACGAATTCATTCAAGTCAGTTTTAAACACCAATAAAAACAATAAATAACAAACAAATTATAAAAAAATTTTGCTATAAAACATTTTTAGGAATCTATCCTCTCCTAACTTAAAGGACTATAGTTACGCCTATATCTACGATACAAGTATAAACACTATAAACGTAAAAATATACTACGCGTACATCGTTAAACACAATAGTAGGCACAAACAACGGTCCAGGTGTCATTGCTTTTGTTTCTTTTTCAGCATTTAACATCATCTGATAACCCTCCGATGAGGTAAAACATGTTTGTATTTGGTTGACGTCAACGCCACTCTCTTCGACACACTGAAACAAATTTAAAACCAATAATTATTGATAATTTTTTTTCGGCAGCAAATACATACGTGATGCATTATTTAAATAAGATTTTTAATAATTTTTTTAAAATGTTTAATTTCTTTTTAATACTTTACTAAATTTAATTAATTATCATTTATTGTTATGAATTCCGTCAACTTAAAATCATCTCCTATCCCGGAAGATATTTCCGTTCGATATCGATCCTGATATAACAGCAGTCGGTTGTACTTTTTTAATTTAAATAATATAAACTCGCAGTCTTAATTTTCTCTCTGCTGATAAGGTTTAAAAATGTTATTTCATTTTATTAGAGTAATCATGTTTATCCGTTACTACAATAGGCAGTAAGCGTATTATTAAATAGACTTTCTATATTGTTCTATACTTCTATGTAGGTATAAATAATGGTATAATATAGATATGGGTATCAACTCAAATTGTATTCATTTATAAATGTTAAAAAGTACCGTTTTTTCAATGTGTCCTGGTTGGTCCGGATCGTACATGGCACAATTCACATAGTCTACTTGAGCTTTAGAATCTTGTATGCGTTTCAAAACACAGTTATGTATTGTATTACCACGGCATTCTTTAGGTCCGTGCTGGCAAGTGAAACCTTGATCCGAACTCTAAAATTAAAAATAATATATATTAGAATTTAGAATAGTCAATCAGTTTATTTAATTTAAAATTCTCAAGTAGTCAAGTTTGACTATGTGTGATATGGATGATAGATATTGAAATATTAATATGCAGAAATATATAATAATATTTGTACAGGTTTCTATACTATTTGTATTTTAATAACTAATATAATATAAGGATACATTGTCAAGCTAAATAGTAATTAAAAATACACAGGTAATTATTATGGCAATGTGGCATATCATCGTAGTTAAAACTTAAAAGTATTATAATAAGGCGTTGACGACTGCCTGTACAGTATGTTATCAATAATATAGTAATGTTCCTAATACCTATTTTAGTTAATATTTTTCGACAGCTAAAATCAGCAATTAATTGATTTGATGAATGGTGAATTTGTAATAAAGTCAATTGAGGCCAAATCTATTTTTTTAAGGCTATTGATAAATATGAGTTATTTGAATAACAGCAAATTATATAATTTATTAGCATTCGTAAATTATATCAATATATTATAGTGTAATGCAAATTTTATCTGATATTTTTTACGGGTATTCTTATAAAATTAAATTTGATGATTTACGACCACGGTAATATTCATATTGAATTTATGTGGGAAGTAAATATTCGCCGGGGAAGCCTGTGCATGCTCGGCTCCCACCATACTCACTTGTATGCTTATAATATATTTAAATCTATTATAAAATACGTTCTATATTATTCTTACAAATTAGATTATAAATCCCGCGCAATCCCCTCACCGGAAGTCAGCTATAAAATATTGCGACCGAGAATCAGATACCTATATACCTAGTAAAGATTATTGTCTTGTGGAAGGCAGCGTAAAGTGAACATCTCAGTTTAACGGTATAGGCAATACCCGTCTCTGAATAAATCTACTTTAAAAAAAAATTAAATATTTAATTTTTGTGGAAAACTTATTGATAATCTATTATTATTAGTATAGGTACTATAATTATTGTTATAGTTGATTATTTGTATAAATAATTTTGGAGCTTAAAATTATTTATTATATATATTTTGTAGTAAAGGTCTAGTTAGCATAAAGTATAAACGATAAATATATTACTCTTACAGTAATTATATTATTTCGTCATTTTAAAATACTATTCATGTCAGTATTAGCCTTAATTTATTTCTAATGTCTTTGTTTTCAAATATGATTAATGATCGTTAGATAAAAATGAGAAGACATTGATTTAATATAATATGTATATAATATGTACTTACATGTGCTTTACCGAAAGGCACCAAGTTCAAGTTTAAGTATTGTTGTACTTTACAGAAATGTGGATGGAGTTGTGTAATAATGAAATCTCTGCTGTCCGGACAATGAGATTCATAGTAAACCGAAACTTTCAACTAAAAAATAAAATTAATTTTAAACAAATTAGATACAGCCGGGTGAAAATTTAAGTATTTTTTCCTTATATTTTAATTGCAATAAAATATAGTACTTATTTTCTTGAGTACATTATTAAATATTAACTATTATAAACTGTTATTACTAAAGTTAAGATGTTTATGACCCTAAAAACTCAACAAAAAAATCATATAGGTAATTATGCTCTTAAATAATCAATATATATATGCGTGTGTGAGTGTGCCATTATCTTATTGTATTATTCATTCAGAATATAATAAAAAATTTTCATAATAACTAATTGTTAATAATAAATAATATTATTCATTATTAATACTAATAATTTTAAATAAAATTAATTTATTTTGAAAATAATATTACATTTTTTATGCTTTTTATTTTTTAGAAAATTATACATATGATTTATAATGTATTTATATAATTTACAAAGAATAACCTATGGGCTATGATACAGAAATATTTTTTTTAGAAATCAAAAATATGTAAAATAAAATATAATATAATTGCGTCTACGTTTATAATAATATGGTGTACAAAGTGTACGACTAAAAGCAAAATATGTTTAAATCATAAACTTCTTCTAACTACTCGTATTGTTATAAGTTATAACACTATAAAAACGGTTTTTAGCAAATCAATTATTAACAAAATTGAAAATATTATCCCGAGTGAAATCTATATACAATATACTTACTGGGGCGCGTTTGATCCTGTCGGCTGAAACCGTAGCGAAAGCAGCCACAGCTACCACGAATACTAAACTCTTCATGATTATTTTTTATCGTCCTTTGTCTCTTTTTCGCAGCAGCAAAAATTTTAGCTCGTATACTTGCAGACTAACGGACAGACGGATGGACGGACTACACTGTAATGATCTGATACGATTTTTGCTTCTCGTGAACTCCTGAGTGTAAATCGAAACCAGTTTCTTACCGAATACGATTATCACACTACATATACCTATACCTACCTCAGGTATGGATAAAATAATATAAGTATAGACACCTGTGTATGATGCGATTCTCTTGCGTAATGACGCACACTTTTCACGACATGACCCCCACGAAACGATAATATTTTAACGTAGGTACATAATAATATGTATATTGTCGTTGTTACCTTATATACTTGTGTGTGTGTGTGTGTTTTTAAATGAATCGGTTTTTGTTGGCAAACAACATGACCTCGTTGTCTCGTTAGAACTAATTATTATATCACAATAATACAGTAGGTATCTATACTATAATGAATTTATATGTGCTCCACGCCCATATGGTGTGTATTTCGGAGTTATAGAGAATTAATTTAAGACAATATGTTATATTATGTACCTACCTATTGTAGCCACACAAATTGTACGTAGATGTACCGGACATCATCGAGTCACATCAATCCAATAAGTATATAAGTACTAGACCATTTGACCATTGTAACCGTGCTGCAATAATATATGATAAACATAAATTCAATAAAACATTACATTATACTATTTTAATTCGTACAGTTATTGTTTGGTAATTAGAATTTATTAAGATTAAGAACTTGGTAAATTTACCATAAGTATGCGTGTGATATAAAAATACTATTATTATATTATTATGTATTTTACGTGAGGCTATATTTAGGTGTTTAGTTTAATCTACAACAATTGAATTCAATATTTTAATATTCAAAATGTTAAGGATTTTAGCACAAAAAAATAAAATTATTATTTAGTAGATATCTAGGTATATGTATGTGGATAACAAACAGTAGGTAACAATTATAGGTGTGGTATACACATCATATCAATAAATAATAAACAAAACAATGGTTTTTGAAAAAAAAAGTTTAATGTATCAAAGTTCATATTTATATAAATAATGAAATACGATATGACATTAATTTAGTAGAGTACAAAAAAAAATGCTATACATAAGAACTGCAATACCTATGTATAGATATAATAAAATAAAATTGTTATCTGTTCTTCCGTTAAATTAATTATAGGTAGGTGTATTATAGTACACTGCACATGTCTTAAGCATCTACTTTTATATTATACTACATTACATACATTCGAAAAGAAAATAGGTCATATTACATAATCGTTATATAGACACAGTAAATTCAAAACTAAATTTTAAGGTATCGTTATCATGATAATTAATTGAATATAAGTTGCCATGTAAGTACTTGTATAATATATAATTTTGTTTTGTTGATTTCAGGTGGCTTGGGAACTAAATTGTTTGCCTGGAGTAAGGAGTTATATCTGTCTTATAAAATATAAGATATAGTTTCAACTTTTCAAGATTCAAATTAGTTGTACATAGTTATTATTATGTATTCGTTTTTAAATCGTTAACCATTTTCTTATATAATTACAATTAATAGATATTATAATTAAATCTATAGTTTTATAGATAAGTATGATCAAAATTTATAAATTTTTAATCCTTAACAGTTTATAAAATACAATTTAATGTTTTAAATATTTATATATTTCAATATGCATGTTAGTATATTTAGCTAATATCTTTTGATTGAACCTTAATTTTAATTGACGAAATAGTATAAAGATTATTAAATTAATATTTAATTATTAGATAATATAATATACGATTACTTCTAGCTCGCATAATAAAAGTTGTTTACTAAATACACTGTTTGTAAATAACAAAATAACTGTAGGCGTTAAATATGCGTTGTCGTATGTTAACGTAGCGAGTGAAAGAAAAATCTCAGCAGGGGAAATTTCGTAAAAGTATTAGGGAATTGTTGAACCTTGAAATATCGTAAGAAATAAACAAATTGTATTTAAGAAAACATATAAAGATACCTCAGGGTATGTTGTTTATTTTATATTTATCTATAAGTTATTTAAATAATACTAAAATAATATTTTATTTGGATATAAGAATACCGAAGAATTGGCAAGAGTGCCGTCAAGTTACGACGTATTCTACTGGTTTTGCATACAGGTTTTCTGCAAAATAGTTGTTATAAGTTTATAACCACTTTAAATCTAGTATAATATATAATTTAAAATAAACATGTGATACTCACTTATTCTACAAGACTATAAGAATATATATTAATATAATGGCAATGGTAGAATATGATTTAATTTCCATTTAAAAAAAAATAGGTTCATTTTATATTTTTTAATACATAAACCATAGACGTGATATTTATATCGCACTGATAATGAACACTACTTGGAATCTGACATAAATATAATATATTCTGAACATCGATACATCACCCAATATACGTGATTTTATTATGTAATATTAATGATATACATTTTGTTGGCGTTTCATAATTGAAATTGGTTTAATGAATGAACAACATTTGCATTGTAAAAAACGCTGTTAAAAGAATAAGAATACTCCGTACAAATAATTAATGATTTATTGTTATTTATACAATCATGGGGTTCAACGAACAATAATATATAAAATAAATTAAACTGCATTCACGGCGAACGAAACTATTCGGAAAAAAAAGAAACCGTAGTCGTCGCGATCATATATAATCTGTAATAAATATATTCGTTTGTGGTGGATCATCATATTATTTTCTTCACTTCATGTCTGGTGTCATCGACCGTCGCTGGTTCAGACGGTTCCACAGCCGCGACGGGTTGCTGTACTTGATGAATCGCGTCAGAGCCCGTTTCGGATTGACCTTCGGCAGCGTAAGACGTCAGGTGTTCTTTGATGTGATCGGTTCCGTGGCCGAGTTCCGGCGAGAATAATCCGTGTGGAGGTGAAAATCCTGAAAAGTCGATGCACCAGAATACATAAATAATACAATATAACGTACAACCGAACACGTGTATTATAATTTACAGGTCTGTGTCAAGTGAATGTAATCAAACGATTTTAATCGACCATTATACGGAGAAATTCTAGTCCAAGTATACGTTCATATGTACGTATATATCACTTTGATCATGAAGTACTCCAAAACCCTCATCATTATTTTTCAACTATCATTTGGCCCCAGTTTATTGCACGTGTCCGCCCAAAATAATATGTTGCATTATATGTATACATCATCAGCATAAGCTATTATACATTATGTCTTAGACACTTGCATATGTGCACAGTATACTGCAGTCTCAGTACCGTGGATCATTACGTGATAATAACTCATGATAATATTATATTATACAGACTGATTTATCAAAAATTTTCACCCTCATTTTTTTCATTTAATAATGCATTTATTCAAATTTTGATTTTTGGAATTTTTATATACTAAAAAAATCTTATTTTCAAGTTTATGAGCTTTCTTTATACTACTTAAGAGTTAAGGAGCGCCTTATTATAACAATATAACGATACAAACTTCTGTTTTTCAAAGTGAATCACACTTTTTTCTATAAATTATTATTAGTGGATATTTTTGTTAAAAATGTTGATATGTATTGAATTCGAAATTCGAACAAATATAGTTTTTCACTTTTTCAGTTATTGAAATGTTTATATAAAAGATAAATAGTCCTTAACAATGATTTTTAAAAATTATAAAATAAATGTAGGTAATATTGGGTCTAATATTTATTAAACTTTGACTTTTTTTACGAATTACTATAGCTTCCATAGCTTCTTTTAAATCCATTATTATGGAGCTTTTATCCTTAATATACAAATTTAAATAATTCAAAAACTACTCTTTCAAATTTTATTTTATTTCTATATGCCAACATTTTCAGAAAAAAAATATCCAATTAATAATGCACTTATAAGGGTAGTTGTCATTTGAAAAAACAAAAGTTTATTTGTCCACAATACACTATAAATAATAAAAAAAAAATCTCAAGAATTTTAAAATATGGTTTTGAAATATATTTAAAATCCCGAAAATCAAATTTTGAATAACTGCATTATTTAAGAAAAACAGGGTGGATCATCCTGTACATACGAGTGAAAATGCAAAATTTACAATATGTCATTGATAATGCCCATCATCACTTCAATACATATTTATTAAAAACGTATACGATTGTAAATGTTTGAACAGCCGTACGACCGTCGACTGAAAATCGAGGTAAATATATTATGCATAATATACGAATTTGTCAAATGGGCACTTGCGTAATTTTTGTTTATGACGTTTATGATGGCGTTTATGCATACGATTTAGACGACGCCGTATCTGGTTTGTGAATAGGTACTGAATATCGGTCAAGTTCAAAATATTAAAAATCCAAATAACATTATCGAGTCAGTAAGTCACACTTTCGGCATTAGATCGATTTCGGCCTTTAATATATTTTACTTATTACTATAAAAGCTATATATTATAATAATATATGTACATACGTACGTATATTATTATAATATACCTACTATACCTGTATAAAATTTGGAAGGTCATAACTGAGGGAATTGATTGTATGCGTGGTCAGAAATTTTTTTGAAATGTAATTTTCAATTTTATATTTTAATACCAATAATAATTTCGTAAAAATTATAAGAAAATAAAACGAATGGCATTATAAATATGAATGTTTGTTAATAATATTTACTTGAAAAAATAATAAATACTATGCTCGTATATGGTTAGAACACTTACAACTGTTCTATTGAGTATACTTATTATCGCTTATACTTAAGTCATAAGTTAGGTATTAATAATATCATGTATTCGTTTATTTGATAATATTTTAATTGAATCGGCAAACGGCGATAACCGTTTCAATTGATGTTATATTAATTATTTTTGTAGACTCCCAATAGGTTTTTGGACTTACCAGAAGCAATTGTGTGTGATATGGCCCACGTTATGCCATTAGCTACATTGGTCAACAGCGGCCCGACGATGGCACCCACCAGTGGAGCAAACGCGCTACCGATGGTCAGAAACAAGTGAATTAACGTGGAAATGGCGTGGTGGTGTTGCGGCTTGTGACTTTGACCATCATTGTGGTGGTGCACATCCGTTTTCCGGCCGCCCGCCACCGACGCTATGGCTCCGCCGGTCATCAGGGCCGCGGCGAGTTCGAGTAGCGTGTCCCGGGCCGTCTGGTCCTCGGCCGACTTGGCCGTCTGCGGCTGTGGTCTGGTGGACGGCGCGGCCAGTGAATAAGTGGCCAACGCCAACACGGACACCATCAGTTTCAAGCCTTTAAACTAAACGCAATAGGTAAACGGTTAAAAAATATATGTTTTTTAAAAAACCAACTGGTATATATTGTTTTCGTATTAAATAATAGTATGCATTTATACTATATAGACTTGTTAAACGAAGTATATACAGTGATGTATATATTATAATAATATAATGATTTGACGTTTACAATGTTTAAATAACAATTATTCATGTATTGCAATATTTATGTACTTGTACGTTATGTCGTTATGGTTTACTTCGTCTGTACGAGAGTTCATAATTTGCACCAATTATAACTATATGCATGCGATTAATTCGTCGGTACCTTTGTTTGCATCGAGACTTGACGGGCTCGATTGCTCGAATGATAATGATAATTTTAATTACTGTATACGCATCTACGTCCACTGGCCTATGTGATGATAATATGTTTAGGCTATAAGAGTTTGACGTCCGATCCGCCGTGATCGCGTTATCACACAATAAAACATTTAGGTATTCATTTTTAACAAAAATAATGCGTTCATTATATTAAATTATTAGGTCTTTTTAATATTATACCATTATTGTTATTGGTTAGTCAATACTGACGTACCGTAGAACCTATTCACAGGCGAGTGAAATAGCCGTCCAGAATCTAAAATGGAATATTCTATGTAATAAATTTGTCATATCCCAATATGTATCTTATTATACTACCGAAACGTGTACCCACTATTTAAATAATAATTTTCCTGAGATGATATAAATTATAAACGCATTTCAAAAAATGTTGGTGCAAATTAAATATGTTGTATATTATATTTTGAGTCAATTTTGGTGTGAAAATTGACTACATCCGTTTCCACAGACTACAAATCATAAAAGTAGTGGAGCCTATCCATTTCTTGAGCATTTTTGGGCAATATAAAAATAATTATTTAGACATTTTTTTGTGATGACTAATTTATCATGGGTATAGGTAATTGGGTAATGTTAACTTTTTAAAAAAAATTCAAGTATTATAATATATATTAGTGCAAATAAATTATGTTATTGAGTTGTGAAAAAATGTAAAGCTATTAAATCTACAATTCGCGTTTAATTTCCTATTATTATGTATTAGTAATTTACCCTCATTACTCATTATAGGTAATGCATAGGTGATACTGCGAATACTGCGGTAATAATCGTCTTTTTTTGATTCACTACCATGAGCTAGGTAATAATTAATAAATATTATATGAATGCATTCGATAATAATTCTTATACAACTATATTTATTTTTATAATATTGCTATTTCCAAATTTTCAAAATATAAATGTTTAGTGTATTATTTTTGTTATGATTATTTGTAATACAAAACCTACATTTATTACTCATGTAACCGTGTGCAAATAGTTTCAACTAATAAAGTTTACAAATATACAAATTACTCAAAACATGTAATACGATTCAGTAGTTCAGTACGATACACAATAAATGGATAAATAATATTATGCATTTTAAATGATTAACTATACAGTGAAACAATATTTATGTATAATCGGGTACGTAGTGTAGCTTATATAAAATGTATGTACTTACGGTCATGTTTTCTTCTAAAAGTGTCTTAGAAAATTGGATAAACGACACTAGGTATTTCAATATTGACTATATTCTTGAGTTTGAGTTTTGAGTCGACGTTGAATGATACCAAAACTTTAAAGATCGGGAGTTTTATAATATACAAAATCGATTAACATGACCCACACTCATATGCTCAGAATTTAATATTTTTATAATTATACTCAATATTGTAAATAGTATTTAATTGTTCAGTACTTAAGTGAAGTGTTCAATATCCAATTAATAATTAGTACAGTTTCCCGTTATATTCTACATTCGTTTGTTTAATGTCAAAAACATAATTTAACGTACGTTGTACATAAAGAAAAAGTTTTGTAGTAACTTAAATACAAATGAGATATTGGTTAAGTAACTATAGACAAAATTTATAATTATAATTAATTTAGCAGATTTATATACCTAATGCGCATTTTACATGTTTTCAGTTAATCACGAAAAATATTCCTAAGTACAGTATGTATATGATTATAATTTATAATATCATATAGTCTTTTTTAGTCGAGGGCATATATATGATTTGTAAATCGATTTTTTTATTGTAAATTCAATAGGTATTTAATAATTATTTAAGCAATTTACTGACATGGTTATTAAATTCGTATCACTGAATAATCAGATAATATTATAATGATGGTGAGTAAAATTCAGTAAATAAATAAATATTGTATATTATATTTTACCTTGAAATATTAATAATTAATATGATTATTTATGTATACGTTAATAGAAATGACAAATATTGAAAAATTATGTACACAATTTGATACCATTTGAATACTGGATATATATTGTGCACTTTTTTGTTTGTTAGATTTCATTGACAGTTGTGATGCTTTATAGCTTAGGATTTGTTCTTCCTGTCTATGGCATTAAAGTTTATCAACATTTACCTTTGGTTCTTATGATTGGACCTATTATCGATAAAAATATGCGTACGTTGGGTATAGAAAACCTAACAAATGACAGTGAGTAATGAGTATAATAAATAGTAATAGTGCCTTTATTTGTTTAACTTTAACACCCATGTATACAGTACCTATGTTGATTAATTGTAAAGTCAGTAATCTTAATTCAAAATGTAATATTTTCGAATATTATAAAAAAAAAAAATTAAACGTAAGGTTAACTTTTAAATCATAGTAAAAATATGGCTATTGCCTATTATTAAAATATTACATTAATTATATATTTATTAAATATTACAAAAAATGCACTGAAATATTCGCACTACATTTTGAATTATTGTCACCGACTTTCTCATTAATTAGCATATGTATGTCGGATAACGAGCTCGACAATATTATGTACTTGTCCTTCACGTTTGTTAATAATAATACATATTTCATATGTCAATATTTGATGTTATTTAGATTCGTGGAATAGTAAAGACTTCGACGTGTTTTTGATGTCAGTTTCTGGATTAAAACCCTTTATCATATTAAGAGAAACCGAGGATGAAAATAGAGATACAGATGGTGATCAAAAAGCTATGTATAAGACCGAAGAGTTAAAGCCAGAAATTGATTTAAATAAAATACAATACTTTTCAAAGTCTTATCATATAGGACGCATTCACTTAGAGCAAATTAATACGCTTCGATTACTCCACAGAACAAAAAAAAATAAGTTTTAAATTTTGTTTGATCTTATATTTAGTAAATGCTGATATAAGATATGCATCTGTATAATATATAGTGTAATACTGTAATAGCTAAATAAAAATAATAAATAAACCGATCAATTTTTTTTAATTTGACTGTTGAGTTTAACTTTTATAATTTATTGTATAAATCATCTTGTGGTTAAATTTCTACGCTTATAAATTATAATTGTAAAGGTTAGTTTAAATTTGTTTACTATTTTTATATTATACTATCATGATAAAACTATAATATTAATCAATTAAAAATGTAAAATATTTAAAATCAATTTATTTTCCATTTAAAATACAGTTATTTATCTATAGGAATCGGGTTCAATAATATTATAGTACATAGCTGATGGCGGATACATTATGAATTTCTATATTATAATACAGACTGGTTTTGAAGTCCGTCGTGAGTCCATACAATCGACGGAGTTATATATAGTTAATAGCGGCTATTCTATTGTCAGAAAAATTTACGATCTACCACATGTCTACATCGGTTGTTAGTATGAACTTCGCCATTTCTGTGACCTCCAAAACAGCTAGATTTTGTTTTAGTTTTAACGTTATAACAGATTACACGCATTGATTTTCTTCGTTTGTTCACTTCTCGTAGACGGTAATTTATTATTATTATAAACATGTCATTTAAAATGCCTATATGCTACTCCTTATAAAACGTTAAGGTCCGACTCTAATATGGTTTTATATTATCTTGTTTTTAAATTTTAAATTTTTATACAAAAAAATAATTTAAATATTTTTTTATTATTTTTATTTTTTTATCTATTAAAAATCACGTTAAATCACGCATTTTAATATTTAATAAATAATGATAGTGAAAAAATATTTTTATTTTTTCTGAATTATGTACATAATATAAAAATAATAATAATCTACATTTTTATAGAATTACTAATTATAAAATGTGGAAAGTTTGGAACTTATTTCTAAACACAATTTGTACTCTAAAAAGTGATCCATCTGATAAATTATGAACTCTGCAATGTTCACGCCAATGTACAATTGTGAAAGTTCATTTTCAACGATGAATGCGATCGCCAAAACAGAGGAATATATTTATAGGCAAATCCAGAGAGTAGAGATAGCTTGTATAATATTTCATCAACCTTCAGAAAATACATACCTAATGTTAAAAAAATATCCAATGATCAATTAATTTACAAAACAAAACGTAATGAATGGAAAAGGTAATTTGTCAATTAAAAGCGATATGACATTTTCTGTAATAGGTAGTTTATATAGTTAAGTTTTTCAAACCCACGATAACTCTGAACTATATTGACCTATATAATACACGTAAAATTGTATTAAGTTTGAACAACTATTTTACTAATACCCCAAAAATACACGTATAATATCGACGTTAATTAAACGCAATTTTACCACCGAAAATATACGAATATACACCAACGTATTTTAAACCTAATATATTGAATTAAACGCAATTTTTCCACCGAAAATATACGAATATACACCGACGTATTTTAAACCTAATATATTCGTACATTCTTACACGTAAATCGATTTAAGTTCGACCAACTATATTATACCAATACCCCAAAAATACACGTATTTATCGACGTCAATTAAACGCAATTTTTCCACCGAAAATATACGAATATACACCGACGTATTTTAAACCTAATATATTCGTACATTCTACATGACCCGGGCTTATTGTACAAACGAATATAATATTAGTATTGGTATGTACAATTTTTTTTAATGTAATCTTGACTGCGACATTTTGGTACGTGTCCCGATAAAGTTTTCCACCCCGGGTCTAAATGGTTCAAATTAATAAGATTATCTAATTTTTAAATGAATTCAATGATTTTTCTATTAATAAAATATTATCAAATACTTATATATTATACCTTTATACCTTTTAATTATAACTAATGTTCAAAAGATTCCATTTATCTACCAATTTAGGAAATATAGATTGACAAACATAATGTAAATTCCTAATAGATTTCTATCTATTTTTAAGGTAAGTAATTTAGTTATTATATATATTATATACCATTTAATCGCTATTGTTGTTTTTTTCCATATCACTGTTACGAATTGTGATTGTTACATAATGTGATATAAGTAATTATTGACCCATATTTATGCAATTATAAACAAATACATTAAAATACAATTTTCAAACTCATCAGAATAATTACTATTTAGGTATCAAATTACTAATTGTTAATAATACTTGTTAAAACTTTGTTATACCTATAAATACTAGCTATATAATCTCGAAAAAAACACTTATGATCCTATTTATACAACTTAATGTACGTGTGAGTATTTTTGTTTCTATTCAACTACATTAATCTGGAGTAGTTCTTTAATCAAGTATTACAAATAACGTTTAAATCTCATTTTTGTAATTTATTTATATTTTTGATTTTCCGTTCGTATTTTTCAGACAATTTAAATTAGTGATATTATTTTCTGTTTGTTTTGGTTTAAAGCCAGCCAATAATATACATACTCCATTATAACCTTGGCATTATATACTTTAAATTTTATGATTTTTATGTATCTTTTCATTATTTTTATTAGTCATCGTGAACTGTAATTATTATTTTTGAATCTTAATTTAAAGTTGTTTTAATTTATTATATTCTATATAATATTTACCATACATTATTTTATGTATACAGGGTGATTCACTAAAAATGCTCACCCCTATTTTTTTTCATTTAATAATAAATTTATTCAAATTCCAATCTTTGACATTATTAAATATACTTTGTACTTATATTTTTAGAGTCCATATTTTTAAAATTTATGAGATTTTTAATTTGTATACTATATACTTAGGGAACGCCCTATGTCGAAGTTTCCTTTATTACTTTTAATTAATTAATGGTTATTTTCTTTTTAAATTGTTAATGTATATAATTAGTAGGTATAAATAGTTATTAATATGGTTATATAAAATATAAATAGATTTTAAAAATTATTTCAAAAAAAAAAAATAAAATAGACGTAATATTGAATCTAGTAGGTATATTATATTTTATCATACTTTTTATAAATTATAAATGCCGATAGATAAATATTTATTACTAAAATACAACCAATTTCCATATTTTCCAAACCCATTATTGTGAATATATTATAATCTATTATGATACACAAAGTTTAATAACTCAATAACTATTCGTTTCAATTTTGATCGTGATACAAAAACATTTTCTAAAAAAATTACCACTAAATAATTTCCAGTAAAAAAGGAGGATAATAATTTGAAAAATAGAAGTTTTTATCTGCACAAGATACTCTGTAAAACTTTAGTAATAAAAAAAGTCTAAAGAATTTGAAAATACGATCTTTTAGTTAGGTGCCAAACACTAAATTTTTAAAAACTGCCTAACTGAAGAATAATTAGGTGGTAATCATGTTTGATGAATCACCCTGTATATGCATGTACCTAATTTTTAGGTGTTGTATATAATTAATGTTGTTGTAAATATTAAAATTATTCCAAAATATTTTCATGTAGCTGATATGTATAAATTATATATACAATAACATAATGATGCAACAATAATTGTCTCGATATAATTTATTGTTATTTGTTTTCAATTCAGTAAACTGCGTAATTCATTTTAAGATACAAAAGTATATTATTATTATTATATAGATTATAGATACACCCATGGCCGGATTTACTTAAAAGGTGCCCCTAGGCTAATAAAATACAAACGCCCCTATTCCTTGGAACATCATTTATTCAATAAGAGTTGAGTGTCCCCCTCCTTATTAATTTACCAATTTTATGATTATACAAAAATGTATAATGATTAAATTAAAAATTTTCAGTCAACAAAACAAATGAACAATAATTGATATTTTCGACTAACCAGTCGAGTTTTTTTACTGTAAACGACACTATAGTTCCAAAGAAATAATTGGTTTAACCACCAATCCCTTTTTCACTGTATTTACTTTTCTCTCACATAATGACTCGCAAAAATTTAAATATGACATTATTATTTCTCTAGTTATATTTTTAAATTTTAAATTTATTTCATATTCCATACGATTTCCACCACCGTGCCCAATAGATAAATGTATTTCATGTAAAATTTTAAATAACTCTTCATTATAAGCATATAATTTTACACAATTACCTTCTGCAGTTACCTACTGGCATAATTAATTTTTCTTCTCCTAATACTGTCATTACGTCATATTTTTCATTAATTTTTAATTGGTTTTCTTCTCTAGCCCTGGATGATACACCTCAATATTTCAGACTCGCACGTTTTATAATGTGATAAAAAAAAAACTTGAAAATATATTTTTTAAATTTATTAAATTGAATTTTATAGGAAAGGTACACCTAAATATAACGGCGTACGTCAGCCATGTACATTAGAATATACATGTTTATGGTCGAAATTAAATATAGGTATATATAGTACCTATAGAAGGTATATCTTATACCTACACAATATTATATGAATTGCGCGCTGGTGCCGAATTACGTGCAACACAAACTGCAGACGTATCATAAAATATTACATATGGCGATGTGCCTACCATTAATATAAATTCGTGTCGGATTGGTTTACATTTTATACAGGTAGTTTCATTAAATAACATTAACATATTTTAGAAATGACAAAATAGTGCGTATTATAATAGTCTTTTATACATAATGTATACTCTCTCTATATATGTGTATATATATTATATAGGTGTATTAAGTGGTGTATATACTATTAATTTATTTTACACACACGCACACATATATATATATATATATATTTTTTTTTTTTATAAATATATAAGCGTCGGTACTATACTGTTATACTATTCACTGTCTATAGTGTCTACCGGGACCTTGTTTTATTCAGGCGCGTATATACGCGGGGCATTGGCCTATTGGAGTATAGATGATGCATACGGATACCGGGAGATATATATACTGGCGGGCCATGTGCGCTCCGCAGCTCCGCGTGTGTATACTTTCCCCTTGTGTTTTTGAAAAAAAAAACGAGAAACGAAGTATAATATATTCTATGTACCTACGTATTAACTTATATATATAATGATACGTGTGTATAATACATATACATATGGGTTGGCGTAACTGTAAATAGGCTTTTTTAAATTTTTTCCCGGTAAAGAACAAATTGACCCTACGCATCTGGTCGCATTCTACAAAAAAAAAACCAACAATAATAAAAGAACAATAATATAATATACTATATATACAATAAACATATACGTAATGTGTTATACGAGCTACATATAGGCAGATCGTTAATAGATCGCAAAACTAAATAATATATACATAAAATATTGCAATTAAAATAAACCGTTAATATTATTAACGATCCGTACATGTGATCAATTGCCCCTTTATCTATCAGACGAATTATTCGAGACGCGAGTAACGTGAAATTATTACGCGCGCGCGATCGTACATATAATGCCTATATCGAATAATAATATTCCCTCGCACCGAAAATGTTAAATTAATAATAACATATATATAAGAGTGTATTGACCTGTCCTATTTTTTGGAACTTAAAGAAGAGCACACGCCACGTTGTACCTTCATAATTTTATTCTTCGTTTTCGAGAGAGAGAGAGAGAGAGAGAAAGAGAGAGAGTTAGATACATATAGTAAGAAGGATGTATAATATATATATATAATATACACATATACAATAAACATATATAAAGAGAGAGAGAGAGTTGTAAATATATAAAATATCGGGTAATTAAACCTATATATGTATACGTAAAAACTATTTTCCACCAAAGTATTATACTTATATGGTGTTAAACTATAAATGTATATCGACAAATAAATAATCACAAGGTTAATAGACATTTTCTCTTCTTTGATTTTCGTAACAGTTCGTTAGCTGAATAGGTTTATTTAATACATATATGTATATATATATTACATTTCAATTGTTATTAATCCACTGCTATAGCTAGTGCTTGCTGTTAAATAGAGAATAATACGTATAATACATAACATTACAAATTACCCATACTAAGTGTATACTACAAATAAATATATTTATTGTATTCATATTAAGTATGTATAATAAATAGTTTAATACTTTAATGTACGACGAGTGATTTTATCGAGTTTCGCACGTGAAGAACGATCGAGAGAGACGGAGACAATAATGGTGAATTTTGCGTACGTTGTCCTCTTGAGGTGGTTTATTTATATCTTTATATTGTGTTCTTTTAAAGTATGCATTAAGATATATGCTTCAGTTGTAAACATATATTGAAACGATTTACATATTATATTCAGTTATCAGAGAGAGTTCGGAGATGTTCTCTTTTTTTTTCATCCAATACATTACCGACAATAAAGAAAGTCTTCGGTTTCCATTCAAATAATCGAATTTCGTGTCTAGTATAACGTATTTTCTTATGAACATTTCACCGTTATTCTCCCCGCAGTAGGTAGACGTACTCCACTATTATATTATATTCCGGTACACGCGTGGAGTCTGAAACACGTGTATTAGTAAGATTATAAACTATTTAAAATATGCGTTATTCCATAATTTAATGGAAAAAAGTTTTAAATCAAATATATACATTTAGGGTGACCATATAGTTATGAAAAAAAAAAACAAAACCGGACAAACGATTTAGGTTTAACTCTAAAAAATAAAAACCTCCAATAATAGTACACGGTGATTTTTATATTTTTATATTATGGAGATAATGTTTTCTTGTTACACATATATATATATATGTATATGGTAAAGTCCCTTATTGTAGGGGTTAATAATATTACACCTATTAGTATAGGTCTCATCACGCTTGTTGCTGACAACTGTTCGTATAATAGTCACTCGACGCTCATTATTATACACAAAAAATGTTGTTTTTTAACTATTAACTTTGAATTCAATAATTATTCAATATATAAAAGAGTAACAATATTTTTTATTTTTTTTTCATGCACAGGTGTGCGTACATACCCGCACGGCCACACGTATGCGTTTTCTTTTACACATACCCATATGTATATAATAATATAATGGAGATAACGGGACTATCTACTAAAACGGGACAAAATGCGTCTCGTTCGAAGTCGTCGAGGCAAGGGGACATGATGCTCAAAAAAGAGACAATCCCGTCTTAAACAGGACGTGTATGGGCGTATGGTAACCCT
Source organism: Rhopalosiphum padi (assembly GCF_020882245.1). Classification (NCBI taxonomy): domain Eukaryota; kingdom Metazoa; phylum Arthropoda; class Insecta; order Hemiptera; family Aphididae; genus Rhopalosiphum; species Rhopalosiphum padi. Next base: position 33,998,846 of record NC_083598.1, read on the forward strand.
ACCCACCCTAGACGTTTTATACGTTATATTATTGTTTATTATACTCATAGTAATTATAAAAAAATTACAGTAGTGTATCTGTTTATTTTATAACATATAATGATTTTATTGTGATGTATATTATGACAAAATCGATCGTCATAATTACATAGTAAATTCATACAGATATTTGTTAAATTATTTAAAATGCAATATTAGTTTTCATTTGACCTCGTGAAACAACTACTAATGATAAAATGTCAATTTTCTGCTTGTTTTTCAATGTTAAATCGTTAAATATTGTTTATGCATCTAATGTTTCATAAGAAACCCGTGTATAACGCTCTCAATAAAAAGGCGCGCGTGTGTGTGTGTGTTTATGTGTATATATGTGTGTGTAGTGTGTATACTCTATATGTATAGATAGATCCCTATACTATGTAAACATCCAACTTAATTTCGTTTGCTGATCATTTTAATGAATAAACACAATTACGTTTTAATTATTCTGTTCGTGAATTATAATTGTAATAACTATAATAGCTATAATAGTATTATACACTTATATAATAATGTTGCATAGTGCATTTATACTAAAGACTAAAGTGTATAGGTATAACCAAACTACCTAATAATATAATAAGCAGTAAACGGTCAAATACCCCATGGCGATTTAAAATACGCGCAATAGAAGTATACGGTAGGTACACGCGGCGATATCACACAACTGTATTGATCCCTGCTTGAATTTGTCGATTTAGACACATATTTTTCATGTGCTCAAAGTATATAAATCATCCAAATCACCTACCGTTTGGCTTCCATTTCTTTTATTTTTATTTTCAGTACGACTAGGTACCTACTCAACAATAATGCGTGGTCCGGGACGACACAATGCGACGCTTACAAAGCAGGTTAGCGTTCGACGTCTATATGCATATAATACGTAGTAGCAGCTGTATACCATCCATATCTGTGTTAATGTATCATTTTCTTTTTTATCTGAAACTAACGGAACAGGTCATTGGAGTTCCGGGGAGAAAGTACTATAAGTTATAACTGTAAACACGGCGATCCGAAAAATCCCCTAAAACTGATACATTTTCGGCGTTTTACGTTTTTCATAACCAGTAGCCGAGCGCAGCGTGTAACGGGACAGGTTTGAAATGGGTCCGAAACCGTATTATAACGGTCTTGTGACGTAAAATTTGTGGATATTACTGTAATTTTTTTTGATACCCCGCACGGCCACGACGGCTACCGTTTCATATACCCATTATACACATATATTGTATACGCCTTTCTCCAGAGACCAAAAAAGAGAATATTACAATAAATGTATACACATATGCCGGAGAAGAGAAACGAAAAGAAGAGAAAATCATGGGGGGGGAGAGGAAAAAATCCGCCACAAAGAGAAAAAGGCGGAACCGCGCGCGAGAAAAGGCGTGATTGAAGAGAATAGGAAAAAATAATGGTGGGGGCCTTCAGGACAGAAGAACTGGAAAAAATGGGTGGAGTATGAGGAGGGGGAGTAAGGAGAAAAAAGAAATACTTTTCGAACGCGCGCACATTATTACTATTATTATTATTATATAGCAATAGGCGATATATGTGTTATCATCTGTACGCGGTCGAGTTTAGGGGTCAAGGCCGCCCGTTAGGTGTTCTCTCTCGTCGGATACCGTGCCGCGAACAGTTAACATATATATACATATATGTATACAGGGTGATTCACCGGGCGTCACCCCATTTTTTCCTTTAATAATGAATTTATTCAATATTTTAGAATTTTTGGAATTTTAAGTATACTTATTATTTAAAGACCATATTTCAATTACTTGAATTATTTATGCCATCTAAAGAATATTCTTGAACTATGCTAAATTATTTTTTCTAAGGGACTATCCTTTTCATTGTAAACTGCTGAACAGAGACCTGTTATTTTAATACAATTTTTAATTAGCATAGTTTCTAAGTTATTAAACTTTAAGTATTATAAGGATAATAATCCATAATAATTATGGGTTTAAATAAATTGAGGCTACCTATATGATGATTTTAAAATTATTAATAACGTATTAGTCTTTAATAATTTATAAAATTTGTCTAATCATCATATTATTAAGTACTATATAAACTAAATATACATTACAACAATTTTATAACTGCTATAAAAGCATTATTAAGGGTCATTATTATTTTGCATGAAGTTGAACAACTAGAAAAATTACTCGTAAATGTTGATTCGAATGAATCAACATCTTCAAAAAAATCACCTGTATAATTTTAATATCAACAATATTTACATTATTTACAGAAACATAAATTTTGATTCTCGTTTGTATGAAATAAGTAAGTTAAAAGTTTCACCACACAATGCGTTCTTATTAAATGGTTTACGGTATACCAACTCAAAGTACACTATATATGTAAATGTGGTTTTCGAAATAACATACAATTTTAAAAACTATAAGAACTGCATTATTAAAGAATAAAAAGGGGGCATCATACAATGTTTGATCACCATAAGGATATAACGTGTCAGGGGAGATTGGTGTGACTGGCGTGACTGGTGTGAGGCTAAAGTCCATACCGCCTAAAATTATTTGAAGATCACTCAAATTATTTTGGGTAAATGCGCTTAGTAAAATTGTCAACTTTATTTTTTCTACATCTAATGTAAATGTATATTATAATGTGCAATATTAAAAGTACCAATTACGTTTAAATCGTTTAATATAAATTACCTATCTCAAAAAATATTTAATATACCCGTAGTGGCTGTAGTGCAAAAACATGTGTGTGGGTGATGACTTGATGACTATAGTGGCCCCGTACCTAGTTTTGTGATTAAAAAAATGTCAACTCTCCAGCTCTCATCCTTTCCCTAACCCTCGAAAAACTTTAAATTAAAGGCCTAGTAACGTCCACATATATATATATATATATGTGTGTGTGTGTGCGTATTATACTATTATATATTTATATGCAGGCGAGTAAGGCGACTTGCAGGTGCGAATCACTCTGTATAATATATCACGCACGTGATCTCAAAACGCACACACAAAAACGCGTATTTTATAACGACGTGTTCTAAAAAGAGCCCGCGGTAATATCATATATATATATATATATTATATAGGTACGCTGCACTATATTTTATTCGGACCGGCCGACTGATCTCATTTATCTCGCGGCAGACGCGCGCGCGAAGAAAGATAAAAACGGTGGCGGCGGCGGCGTCGGTGGAGGCGGCGGCGGTGACGGCTAAAACGACGGCGACGATGATGGCTCTGCGATGAGTACGAGTTCAGTTCAACTACATCTACCCGTCGGCGCACACGTGTTCCAGCCATTGAACATTGCGGGATTCAATTTTATAATTTCAAACAATTTTTTCAAATTATTTTTTTCCCGCCAATATTGACGAGACGCTCATAACATCATTTTCACATATTATTTTCATTGATTATACAATATTATAATTATATATACCTACACGATGTGCAGCAGTATAGGAAATAGCGTGTCGTTGTGCTCGAAAATCGACCGGTAACAATAATTATTATAATATTCATTTATATACAATTATCATTAATCACTATAAAATATAATATACTGACCTCTAATATATTAACAATCATATTAAATTATCTGAAAATCGATTTAGGAATTTAGGACGTGTCACGTACAATATTATACGACATGCGCATTGTCCACATTTGATGATATAGCATGTATACACATATATAAATATTGGAGTTTGACGTGTAGGACAGCGATTATCGAAACATAATCGTATTTTAATCGACAAAATATAATCGATTCTAATTCATAGTTAAAGGGTCCATTTATATGTCGTAGATATGTACATCGACGGACAATTTTTTTTCTGTTTCTATACTTTTACTACATATTTAATTTCCGTTTAATGTAGATAATCGCAATTAGCCTGCTATAGATCTATAGTAGGTAGATACATCGTATCTGTACCTATTTGTATACATTATACGTATTATTGTAGCGGATTATATCGTTATAATTATTTAATTAGGTATATTACAGACCGTCTGTTTTGCGGTGGTATTAAAAACATAAATGATATATCAAATTGATAAAAATTATTTTCTGTCTTTTTTCGTTTCCGTAATGTTAACATTGTTTGATTCATTTTTTTTTTTTAGAACGAAGAACCACCGAAGCTGCCAGCCTGGATTAGACGGTTCTAACAGCCGACCTAGACCTATAACGGCTGTTCAAAATTGAAGGAATAGCGCTTTTCAAAATCAAATCGACCTGCACATTATGCAATACGCGGATTTCCGTCACATCGGTAAGTCAAAATAATTTATTGACGATTTTTACTTCTAAAAACACTATTCCATCCACTTGAACGTATTTTAGTATTTATATTATTTTCATAAGGAATAAACTCGGTTTATACAGCCGTACAGGTTAAATAACATATTTTGATTCGCCACCACATTTATAAAATTGTTGGGTGAAATTAAAATTAATTTAAAACCAAAATTAATCAATGTAGTTGATAATAAAATGTATTTGTTAATAGTTGTTACCATTCCATAGATTAGGTTAGGTATCAATGTGTATTTTTGTATAATTAATTCTCACCTAATGGGATAGACAAAGATTTTTAGTCCTCGATTGAAAATAGGTGTTATGATGCTTTGAACCGCATTATGCCTTTTATCTTTAAGATTTTTTTTTATTTTTGTTTCCAGATGAAATTTTTTTCATAATAATTATATATTATATTACATATAAATTAATTATAACGCATTTATTTTAACTGAACTCTAAAAAAATAAATAACATTCAAAAAAACAATTTTAATAATAACAGTTTAATGTTATTTAGTGTATGCACATTTAATATTTTTATATTGAAAATTAAATTCATCGAATTAAAACCTAATTAGTCGACTAACCACAATTAACAACCAATCTATAGTATTTTCAATCAAAAATTATTTCTTATATTCTAAAATGTATGAAGCCCCTAACCTAAACCATATGAACGTTAAACTTCTTTTATTAGTTTCTGTTGTTTCTATAAACTAAGGAGAGTAAATTATTTAATTTTACTAGTAAACGTTTAGCAAAAAACAATGTTTTTACCATATTCTTATAATATACAATTTATAATTAGACCTTAGAAAAAACTATTATTATGGTGATAATTATTTTTAAAATTTTAAAATAAATGAAATTTTCATAATCGAATATATTACGATTATATGTTTCAGGAACTAAAATGAAGACTTCGACCGATATAACCATCAACAGGCCGAAACCATTGTTTCCAAAACCTAGTTGCTAAATAACCATGATTTATTATATTAATAAATCTAATGTATATAATTAAATATAAGCACTTTTCTTCCCTTGGTAGTTCGAAATGAAAGTTTCAAGAACAACCCCTACTACGTTTCAGTTAGGCAAACAAACTAACTTTTTGTATTTTTTACTCGGTACCTGAAATAAGTTTGCCTTTCGTACGGGGTTGATTGAAATCTTACTTATATTGTGCTACTATTACTATCTTTCATTACATTTTGTCTGTAATTATTTTTATATTTATTTAAATACATTTTCATATATATGTATATTATGTCATTGATGTATAAGAAATATAATAATAATTAATAATCATCTTTTAAATATATTATATTGTAAACCAATATAAAATAGATTTTATACAAACTATGTTTAAAAAAATAAATATTATTATGTTTAATTGATTAATACATATTTGTATAATATATATATTTAAAATGAAATTTTTTAATAAAACTCATGTATGTAACAATTTAATGTTTTAACTATGTATATGATATGATTAGATTTAAGACCTGAGTGTTGAAATTCAAAACAATAAATTTAGGTAGTCAGATTTTCCGCAATTTTATCATATTAAATAGCCTTTTGAATAACCTTTGGTATATTTTTAATAATTTTATATAGTTGGGTACTTCTACATATATTATATATGTATTATTCTAATTTCAACATTTTGTTAAAATGTTAAACATGAAACTAACTGACCAGTAAAAATTCATTGCGATTCATTAACTTCAGAAAAATTTTACTGTACCTAGTATCGAAAATTAAAATTGAATTCATATTTAATGTAATAATAATATATATGTACGGTTATTATTGTATTAATAATAATAACAAAATGTGTTTCTAATTTCTTTTTTCATTTCAAGTATAAATATAAAGGATATAATATAGTGGGTACATACATTTTTTTTTAATCGACTATAAATGATGAATATAATCAGGCTAACCTCACGATCATAGATTTCCGCGATTGTATAATTGTGTCAATGGATGAAATATGTTTGAAGTTGGTATGTTTTGTGGGACAAACCCGTCGGAAAGTTACCTTATAGCATTGATTATAAATACTAGTATACTAGTATAATCAATGCTTATAGGTATGTTTCCAATCTTGTTTTGACATACTTATGACCATATGTAAAACAGCATTTTAAAAGTAATCTAAATAATTTCACACTCTACTTCCGGCTTCCGCTCACAAATATTGCATATTTCTTCTATATTGTTTATTATTACATATAATATATTTCCCATTTCCCGTAAGATTAACATAAAAAATATTATGCGTTTTAACACGAAATATTTCTTATTCACTAAGTGACAATTGAGTCGCCTAGTATTTATATATCAGCTAAAAAAATACACGAACCTTGGATTGAACCATTGAGTACCTATATTACACAATTATCAACAAACTGAATAAAATAATTTACTTCGATATAACCATAGGCTATAGCCCATGAGTAACATAAGTTAGTATAAGTAATAGTAAGTATTACATTGTGCTAATTTATAGTAAAATAACACTACATTTTTCAGCTTTCCAATGTTGTAGATATAGGTATTCATAATATCAACGAAAAACACGAGTGGAGTCGAACTGTAATTAAGAATGTACGTAAAAACGAAAAGAAAATACATTCGGTATAAATGGTAATAAATGATAATGGACACACGTATGTCACTTATTATTATAATATAATATAAATTAGTATTGGTTTAGTAATTTAGTTGATTAGTTACAGTTTACACGATTCTACATAATGTACAATAATGGGCATAAATACGATAATACTATATAGTATATATAATATACCTACTACATTTTTATCAGATATCCTAATTTTCACTAAGCGATTTCATTCTGATCTTTAATTCTGATTTATTTTATTTAGCCCTGGAGACTGGTATTTATACGCCCCTTCCCTCCTCTCACAAAAATATATACGTGACTGTAGCTACACTAAATGTATTCACTACAGGGTTATTAATTAATAATCTAGATAATATCAAATGTGTTGTAATATGTTGACATAAGTAAAATGCAATATTTCAATGGGCATTTAGGTAAGTACTATGTACAATACAAAAACATTAAGTTTATAGATTTTGGCCGGCATTAGAATATTAGATAGAGATGAATTTTAGAAATGATGGCTAACCGCGAGATATAGATTGATTATTATATTTTATCCCATAACAGAGCAGGCCACAATCTAATGAAATAAAAAGGTTAAGTATGATAAGTGATTAATCAAACATAAAGTTAATAACTTACAATTGAATTATACAAATAAAAACTCAAAAGAATAACAAAGTTCCTGGTTTGTAACTTTGCAAGTCACATAAGACGTGTCAAGGGAATTTATAATAAATAGTTGTTAGAGGAAAAGAGAAAATAATAAGGAAAATTAGTTATTGTTTGGTGAGAGACAACTTAAACATTTTTAATCAATATATAGCTTGTCTTCAATCTGAAATGAAAAAATAGACTCAATGTTTTTCGGACAATAGTTTGCCACGAAGGGGACAGTCAATTTTGAGGATTTATGAAGTAAAACTATTGTGACAGGTAATAAATATTATTGATATTAATTCACCGTATGATAGATGAACACACCGACTCTGCGCACGTATAGATTCCGGGACACGGATGTAGGATGATATCTGGTGAAAAGAGCGGCAAACCCGTTAACCTAACTAAAAAATTTGCGCGCGTTTAAATATTTCAACAATCATCAACAACAATAATAATAATCATTATATTATTGTATCATTCAGTAAGTACCTATTCAAATAATCAAATGTATGCACTACTCAGTGTAATTGGCGCGTATAATAGAAGACAACGACCGTTGTACGTTGTTCACCCAAAAAGAAAAATTGCAAAAATAACGAATAACTATATACCTAATTAAAAATTTTAAATGAATTATCAATTAATTACTATATTACCTTTACTGTATTTTGAACTTTTATCAGCATAATTTATTAAACAAAACATTGTCTCTGCTGATTTGGCCGTAGATATAGGTGAATATGTCTTACATGTTTTATTTATATGTTTAATTAATAATTCAAATACGTAATCCTACAACTTACTACTTAGTACTTACCACCAGTGCTCGAACTGGAAAAAAAATAGAAGGGACTAGAATGTCCATGTTTAATTAAATACCTACTGTTTTTTATAATTAATTTACCAAATATACATCATAAACATCTTAAAAACTCTTCTAAAAACAAAATCTAGAATCACAGAATAGATTTAATCTATTCGGTGGTTGAATGATTCATTTTTATGTGAATAAATTTTATATCACACGACTGTAGTTATCTCTTCTCGCTAGCCACCCCTGTACTATAACGTCTATAACTGTCGGTTAGAATAATTCACGTTCAGAAAAAAAACAATCGTAATTCTTATCAAACACTTTATTGGTCTTTGTATTTATTTTATGTTATAATTTTTATATATTATAGTTAGGTAATATCTCTTCTACCCTATTTTCTTATATTGTTATATACAAAAATGATTGTATGTTTGTTAATTATACTATATATACGGAACGACCGTAACCACTTATCTAATTGGCACCAAATTCTCTCAAAATGTTCAAGTTATTAAGATTTGATGAGAGTTAATAGCTACGTTTTTCAACCTCAATATAAGTTACTTTAATGCGAACTAGTGGCTCGTACAGAAATTACATTTTGGGATCAATAAAGTCAAATATTTTTTGTTTATAATACAGGATTGAGTGGATTGACGATAGACAAAAAAATGACCACGGAAATAAAAGTTCACGCGAGTGCAAACGGGCATTTGCCCTCCACTCTGCACTTCTGATATGATTTTAAAAATTTAAAAATGTGTTATTGATTAAATAAACGGTACTGATTTGTTATAGCTCCGCCACGGCGAGTGAAAACTTTAGAACCCAGCCACTCGGGTTTGTTATAGCCCCATCATCAATATAACAATAAATACATTGATATACCTATGACCTATCATTAACCGATATATTGGACATGGTTCTACAAGTTTTTCTGACAGCTGGAAAGCTTATGCTAATTTGATACAACATGGATTTCAACATAATCAAGTTAACCATAGGCTTAATTTCGTGGACCCTAACTCAGAAGCTCACACACAAAATGTCAAGAGACTGTTATTGGGTTCGGCCAAATGGGGCAACAAAAAACGTATAGAGGTATACTGACAGAAATTTTTTAGACTTACGTGGTGAAATTTATGTGGCGATCAAAACTAAACACTAGTGATCCGTTTGATACCATCTTAAAAGATATAGCAGCATTTTGGGAATCACAGAAACCATAATTTTTAACATTATAAATATTTTTTATACATTTTTTAATTTATTATTGTTTTAAAAGTATTATCATTATTCCATTTTTTAATTTTAATTTTTTTTTAATCATCGAATTATTAGATTATTATTAATAAATAAACTCATTATTTTATATTTATACGATGTATTTATTGTTATATGGATGGCGGCCGGCGGGGCTATAACAAACCTGAGTGGCTGGGCTCTAAAGTTTTCACTCGCCGTGACGGGGCTATAACAAACCAATACCAAATAAACTACTACTTATCAATTCCATTGAATTTTGACTTGAGTACAGATTTTTATTTTAGTTTACGTTTTGACTTTATTTTGTAGTTTGCAAAGAATAAACATTTTTTTAATGCCCTGTTTGGCGTTTGATTTTATTATGCCCTGTCTCCTTGATAAATTATAACTTTTTCGTGGGTGCCAATAATAGTAGTCTAATATAAGTTCTGTTGCGATATAAACGTCTGGTTTTCAAATACTTTTTTTGCTGTAAATATATTAATAATTATTAGATAATTTTATTAAACATCATTTAGATATATTTAAATGAAACATCTAATTCAAAATTCGAACGAATATTATTAGTTATCAGTGTTTATATTATGGATGTAAATGTAATTGCTTTACAAAGTAATTTTCCATCTGGTATTTATTAGACTTGGCCATTTTAACAAATTATAAAATCTGATAGATTAATTTAATTATTACAAAATTTTGTATTTAACATAGTCCCTGTACCTTATATACAAACCCATTATTATGGAAATATGAACTCATTATCCTTAGCATAAAGTTACATAAAATGAAAAAAAATTAAAATTTAGTTCATACATATTGAAATACAGTATCATAAATATTTTTTTAAGTTCTTAAATAATTAAAATTTAATTTTTAGTTAGACGTTAAAATTGTTAGTAAGTATTTGCAAAGTATATTAATCTAAACAAAACAAAAATTGTATCTTAGTATTTTAATAAAATTACAGTAATGTATAAAATATTGCAGTTTAATCTTCATAATTCTTTATAAAAAATATAAATTAATCAAACACAAATAGTAGAATAGCTTTTTCAAAAATATTTTATGAAGCCATTTTAGGAAAGGGGAACCAATTATCTATTTTTCGCTTTTCCTATACAAGAAATATCAATTATTAATTAATAAATAGATAGATAGGTATATCGATAGACGCTATTATTGAATTTGAGTTGTTGAATTGTTGAAATTCAACTTGAAACTCCACAGGAAAAAATGTTTTGTTTATGTAAATTTATAATAAAGAATATTATACTCCCGCGTGAAAGCAGAATATAGATTCTCTTTCTTTGAATGTACGGGTACCGAAATCTGGTCACACTGTTCTAGGTCAGCTGTTTGGGTGGTGCTGATAAGTGATAAAAACTCGTGGAATAATAATAATAACTTGCAAGTTGACTGTTTAACCTTCATCAGGTGGACGACTGTAAGATTTTCTTTCGTGGGAACTGTAAAATAATCGACATCGCCGTTTTTCTGGTTCATCCAGTCCGTTTTACATCATTGTTCAAGATGGCTATCGGCGACTATCCCGTAGAATACAATCCCAAAGTGCACGGACCGTACGATCCGGCTCGTTATTACGGCACACCCGACACACCGTTTTCTCAATTGAAACTTGGAGAGGTAACTATTTTTTTACTCAATAATTTAACCTTACTTACTAACAAACGAACATGTTCCATGTTCGCATCTGACACATCGATTCGTTTAGATTTATTTTATTTTAGATTTGTACCTAAAACTACTGTGATAGTATACAGTAATCAATGGCAATATCCTATATCCTTTGATTCGAATAGCTAATGACATAAAACTATTTTCTGATCAACATTTGATAATAGTGTTGGGTCCCCTGAGTAGTGCGTTTTAATGGAAACGACGCTGTAGTAACTACTAGCTGACCTCCGAGGAGTACTAACGATATTAAAATTAATTACACATTATCTTAATTATTATCCAATATCTGGATTGTATCATTAATCTATATTCTCGAGTCTAAACCTATATCTTTTGTTAGTATACTTGAAAATCTAAAATTAATAAAACCAAAGAAACACACCCTTTGTCCTTCATTATAATTTATATTTATTTATAACTTCCATACATGGACCTTTGATATGTAGAAAATACTAACGTTTATTGTTTATTAATTAATATTTATTTAAGAAATTTTATTTTAAATTGTATTTAATTTTATTTACAACATACTACGTATAAATTATTGTTCCTGATCTCTATTTGTATATTTTGAATTAATTGTAATTAACATAAAACAATTGTTTTGATTTACCTCATAGGTTATAATTTAAATGCCAGCTACCTAAAATACATTTTAACTACCAAATAAAATATTTAATAATAATTAGATATAATTTGTATTCAATATTTTTAGGTTACTGAATGGATTGGACGTCGTAACAAATCACCAAAAGCAATTGCTGGATTATTTTCCCGGGCTTATTGGAGATGGTCACACAAATATGTACAACCAAAACGTACAACAGTTGCTCCATTGATTCATATTCTTGCTGGTTCCATGATATTCTTCTATGCTATTAACTATGGCAAATTTGTTCATCATCGCAACTACAAACACCACTAATAGTTAAATATTAAGCAGCAGAATTTATATTATTAGTCTGATAAACATGATGGTTTAAAACACTCATACAATAAAATAAAATACATGTATTTGAATTTCAAAACAACAAAATGTCTTTTTTTTAAAGTTAGTATCAATTTGTAATATTTATAGACATTAAAAAAATTATACTTAAAGAAAAGTTAATATTAATTATTACATGTGTCTGATTATTGTAGTCATTATTTCACATTAAGCCAATTAGTAGTGCTTTCAAGAAGAATAACTATATTTATTTTAAAGATATGTTATGTTGTGTTCTCTCACTGTACTGAGTATATTTTTTATTTTAGCACCATATAGACATATAGTCTATATAATATTTGTATAATATTATATTTTAGATGAAACTATTATAATGAAAACAACTTAAACCTTTTCTTAACTTCAAAAAATATCATGCTTGTGCTCTGGTAAATGAACTAATTTAAAGTAGGAATATGAAAATAATCAAAAAACGGCTTCATTAATAAAAAAATAAAAAAATATGTTATTAAAATAATAATTTTTGGTAGGTAACATTTTTTAAAACATAAAGTACATAAAGTATCTTTTTAAACATTTGATGTTATTTTTTAACTATACAAATATATCAACATGACAACATATGCAAAATGCAATGAACTGTATATTTACTCTAAATTGTTACCGAATGGTCAACCAGTATTTTTACTCAGCCATAGAATTATTTAACAATTATAACTATTGATTAACAAAATGCATAATTTTATAAAAAAAACTACAATTAATATTAAATTTGATCTTAGCAATTGACTAATTGAAGATTAGAAAAATAAATAATATTTCGTCACTTTAAGAAGTGTGAAATGTGTGTTGAAGATCTTCAAAGTCTAACATTCTCGTTTCTGTACTTAGTGTGTTATCAGTGTTGTTTAAGGGTTCAAACTGTTCTAAGCTTTTAATGAACTCTTCAGTAGAAGTAGGAACTAGGTTCAAATCATTAGTGAAAACCTCATACACCCCGTGACTCATAAAGGAATCTGGTTGAGAAACGTTAGGAGCAGATGATGTGGATGCAATAGGATAATCTGAAAAAATATTTTTTTTTTACATTAGTAGTGTAAATATATATATACATATAATAGCAAATCGTAACCTACCAATTATAGGTACACTTGAGTGTAAATGATCAGACATTGTGCGTAACCTTTCAGATACAAGACCATCTACACTTTCCAAAACTGCTTGATTTTCATCACATAATATTGATTCTTCCATACTAGAGCTAAGTAAGAAATCTACCTTAGATGATTGACTATCAAAAAGATTTAAATGAATAGGGCTAGAGTGGCAATTTAAATTTTGTGGTACAGAAACTTCAGGTTCAATAGATTTTGCGGAGTCCATAGCCCAAACATTAGATTCTTGCTGCATTTCATAATCGTTATGAATATCTTTTAAACAATAAGAGCCTTTTGGTAAGCCAAACAAATGTCCTAATGAATCATCTATGAACTAAAACATAAAATTTTTTTAATAAATGTATATCTATAGGGTAAAATATTTTGTAAATTTTACCATTTTACTGTTATCAATAGAATTAGATTCACAATTTGAAACAAATTTAAAAGATTTCGATAAACTTCTCAAATTCATGATTAGTGTATTTAACTCTTTTGAAAATGCTAGTAGACCATCACTTTCGAGTGTACTGGATAATAAATCCCAAACAGATATTGTTCCAGACAATGATTTTATAAGGTTGGTTTTTTTCAGATGTTTCATTATCTAATAAAATACACAAATACAAATGTATTTAACTAAATTACAGAATTTAATTTTATGATATGGTTGTACTTGTTTCATATGAAATTGCAAATTTTTTTTGGTCTTGATATAAGCACAGTTTCGATTTTTTAAGACTTCTGTTTGAGTTTGAGTTTCTTTTTTACTATTAATTATATTACCTAGAATATTAATAAAACATTATTTGATTTTTATAAAATATCATTACTGTCTACAAAATATCAAAGATAGATTACTATTTATTGGTGTTTCGTTGAGGTTTTCAAAAATATCTTGTAACTCTGAATCCACTTGTTTTTCGGCTGTGTTTATCTTGTGAGTAGGAAATCTTTCAAAATGTTCTTGCATTCGTTTCTGGCCTAAATAAGTTTTACCACATCCTCCACAAATAAAATCTGATTTAACATTGTATTTTACTTTTTTTCTACTAATGATATCTGGAAAAATATATTAAAGTTTAAACTTCAATATTTTATACACATAAAAATTACATGTAACATTGTATATATTGTTTGTAATATTAAGTATAGTAATATACTAGTTTATTTTATGAAAATAAATTAAATTGCATTTGAAAAAACAGAATAAATCGGAAAGTAGTTATTATATACAGTTGACTCTCGATAATTCAAAGTAAATACTCAGTCCCTTGAAAATCACGCGGTAATTCGAACAAAAATAATGCATTTAAGTACACTCAGTAATTCGAAATTAAATTTTGGGAAAATTGGCCACTAACATTTGACAATTCGAAGTACCAAAAGTTCAACGCTCGGAAATTCAAAGTATATATTCAAAAATGCAACTAAATTCAATGAAGCAGAAAACCATTACAGATTTTTTCAAAAAATAATAATCTTTTATAATGATAATTAAATTTACATAGTATAATCATTATATAGTTTAATTTAAAATTTAAAAACAATAAATAACTCTAATATGTACCACCTAATTAATTTACTGAAATTATTAATATGTACAATAATAAAAAACAAAATATTTTTCTTAACTATAATTCAAATTTTTTTTTGCCCTCTCTTTATTTCGAACTCTCGGTAATTCGAAGTTTTTCAACAGTCCTGTCAACTTCAAATTATTGAGTCGACTGTACAATATTACCAAAATGTAGTAACTAATAAATAATAATTATAAAATTTATCATCAGCCAACCAACAGGTAAATTGTAATTCAAATAAACAAAATGGATTGGAATATATAATTATAGTGATTTGATCCACATGAAAATATTTTCATTTCATTGTTAAATCTTATATTTAACAAGAAATATAATTAGTAAAAGCTTGTAATGAAATTTTGAAACTTATTTCCAGATATATTTGAAAGTTAAGTGATTCATTTCATATGTACAGTGAAACCTTGATAACTCGAACCTCTATAAGTCAAATTTTTATCTTTGCCCCGGACTGATTCGAATTATCTAGCTCCATTATATTTAATATTTGCGTCAACATAAATTTGTTTTGATCTTATCAAAACTGAACTATACATTAATAGATAAAGCTAGTGGTGCTAAGTTAGGAAAGTTCAGTCGTAAATAAAAATAAGGTAATATGAAAATATTTTTGATAACTTTAAGTTTTACATTTTTTAACAAATCTCACACAACCTTCTCATTAATCACCATCATTTCATTTTTATGAAAATATTATTACACCTGACATGTAACTGATAACAAAATGTTAAGACATGCACAAAAAAGATTCTCTATCCCTATTCCCTGCAGTATAGATTAAAACCTATGACTTAATTTTAAAGAATGATACATTCTTTTAAACTTTAATTGTAATCTATACATAGAAAACAAACATTACCATTATTGTCAACTATTAAAAACGAGTTCTTTTTGGTTTCCATTGTGCTTTCACCATTTAAAAAGTGTTTTGGAGGTTTACACAAGCGACCAGACTTTGTAGATGTTAATGGGTACTCTATAATCTATAAAAATATGATAGTGTAAAGAAATAAGCAAATATTAAAGTGTATTGAATTACATCTTCTGGTTTGATCTGTTTTGAAGATTCACCTAGTTTTGTTTCATTTTTACTTAAATCGCTAACAATTTTTCTTGGTCGTCCTCGTTTTGGCACCTTTATTTCATCACAATTTTCTTCTAAATCAGTTGGCCTAACCAAACTAAATAAAAATTAATTAATTTTATTAATATGCTTATTTTTTATAATATTAATTATTCAAAAAATTTAAAACATCTATTTATGAATTTTGTTTATTTTTCTTAAAATTAAATTAAAAGTTAAATACCATTAGAAGTGAAGAAATAACTAAGTTAAAACATAAAAATATATCATTTAATTTTATTTTATTAATAATTAATAAGTAAAAATTATAGGGAAAAGCTTAACAATTAATAAAAGTATATAAGTATAAATTTTAAATTTAATCTACTTACTGAATAATTACATTCGTATCAGTTGCCGGGTCATATTTTATTAATTTATTATTACCATTATGCATATCTTCATCTTTTAGTAACAGTGATAAATCATTAACAGATTTTTCTGAGTATGTTTCAATTTGTGGCCTAAGACAATTCAATAAAAATCAATATATAATCAAAATACATATTTCATATACATATTACATCAATATTTTGTCATTGCCATAATTTGTATACTTAAAAATAAAATGTTAGAAGGATAACGTTTATTACTAACTCAATAGATTGATTGTTCTTTACTGCCGAATGGTGAATAGTTTTGTCAAAAGATAATTTTTTGATTGACTTTGTTGTATTTGTATGAGAAACTATCGATGGAACACACTCTGCATTCAGTATCGGACCTTGATGGTCTGCATTCGGAACATAGAAGTTATAAGATATCAGTTCTCCGGAAGTCATTTGCTGTGGTAGTTGTACATTGTTTTCTTCGGTAAGCTCCGGAATCACATTTAGTATGTACACTGGATAATTCTCCACATTTTGTAAATCCATTTCTAAAACATAATTCTTGTACATTAGTAATTCAAAACTGACTGTACGTCCGTACTTACTGTGGTGATAAATTACCAAATTAAACGTTTTTTGAAAAAAATTTGAATAAATTCAATTTGGGAGTTGAAAATTTAAATTCGTGACAAAATAATATTAGATTTGATTATGTATTTATATTCTAATAATATTATCATTTATCACACCGTAGAATAACAACATGAATAACATCATTTTCTGGGGGTTGTGCGATAACTGATAAGTCCTTATTATTATCTTCTATCTTCAAGATAGTATCTTGTATTCTTGTTCATTACCATGATACAATTTTATCATGAATATAACTACAGATAACAATGGTCATTATTATTATTTGATATTTTGTGGTTTTTATTTTTCCATTGAGAAATGACAATTGAGATTTGACTGTTTTGAGACTGAAGTTTTGAACGTCGATCGCCGTCAAGTTGTAGGTAAAGAGTTATTGATCGTCTCGTCTTTGCTAGGAACAGCAATAGTGCGAATTTGCGATACCTGTATTCATTTTTCGTCAATCAATCGTTGTTGGATTATAATTTGAGTACTTGCTTACTTTTATTTACTCTGTCCATCAAATTTCATCATCATGGATTTACTTGGGTCGATCATGAAATCAATGGAAAAACCACCAACTGTGGATACTAAAGAAAAACTAAGGCAAAAAAGTAAGCCTTAATTGGGTGTTTATTATATTTATTTTACGATGTTCGTGTTATTCGGCAAAGTGAATAATCCCGCAATGTGCGTTTTGTGACTTGTCATCATGTAAAATGTCTACTAAATATCTAGGAATGTACTTAATATCAGTGTTGTCTAATCATTATGTGTAATGATTTTTGACGTATGGCAGAGTTAATAAACTTGTATGAAATGTTTGCTAGGTACTTAATAAAGTTTGTAATGTCTAAATTACTATGACTAGACATAAAAACTGTACGATACCATTGCTGGCTTATCGATAATAACATTCTGTACTCAGTGCACATCTATTATTTATACAATAATATATTACACAATGGATGCAAAATCAAAGTTTAATAGTGAGTTAAAAAAAAACCGAGAAAAATTAGCTAAAAACGCTTCATGTTTAACTGATGAGCAATATAATAATATAATCAGACAAATACTAGAATTAAAACGTGGAGTTAAGAAAAAGGAGCCAAGAGATTTTCAGCTATTAAAAAGGTAAATATTTTTTTATCCAACTGCACATTATGTGATGAGTACTTAAAAGTAAAAAAAAAAATTACATTTTTTTTGTCTATTATGATATTAAAATTAAATTTGATTTTAGGTTTGATGTAATACTAGTTCAAGACAAACATAAATTAATAGTTCCTATGAAAGACAAAAGTGTTGTGCTATATTATGTGTCTGATGGAAAACTGTACGACTTATTGAAATCAACTCACGTTTTGATTGGGCACGGTGGACGTGACCGGATGATAAAGGAATTAAGTAAAAAATATAAAAATATAAGTCGTAGTGATATTTGTACATTTTTACAAATGTGTGAAACATGTCAGGAAAAACAAAAAAGTATTAAAAAAGCTACAGTGGTCAAACCAATTATTTGTTCTGAATTCAATTCCAGATGCCAGGTTGATTTAATTGAATTTCAAATGTTTTCTAATGAAAAATTTAAGTATATAATGATTTATCAAGACTACCTTACAAAATTTGTAGTGTTAAGACCCTTAAAGCATAAACTAATTGAAGAAGTAGCTTACAACCTTATTGATATATTTACTTTGTTAGGAGCCCCTTGTATTATTCAGTCTGTTCATGGTCGTGATTTTTCTAATGATATAGTTAATTGTCTTCGTAACCTCTGGCCAGAATTAAAAATTGTTCATGGAAAACCTAATCATTCCCAAGAAAATGAAGAGCAAGTAAAACAAGATGTTAAGAGTATGTTAATTACTTGGATGCAAGATCAAAAAAGCTCTCATTGGAGTGAATGTCTTCGTTTTATACAGTTAACGAAAAATCGAACTTATAATTCAGGTTTAAAAATGACACCTCATGAAGCATTATTTGGTACCAAATTTAAAGTAGGATTAAGTGAAAAAATCTCTGGTAATGTTGCACTAAATATAGATAGTGAGGAAGACTTAAGAGAATTTATGGAAAACAGTGAAGATATAAATACAAAACAAAACATATCAAATTCTAACGCTGGAAATGAAGAAATGATATCTGTTATTCAGTTAAATAATGAAAATTCAAATGATTCTAGTAAAATAGCAAAAGAAAATTTCAAAAGCCACGCAAAGGAAATGAAAAAAAATTCAGATAAAAACTTTTTTCCAGTTGAAATTGGAGCAGTTCGACATCCAGTTTTGGAAAATAACAAAGAGCATGCGGATTCCAGAAATATATTTCCAGTTATAGAGGTGGTATTTCAAAAATTCATTACAAACATATGATGATTTAATTATTGAAACAACTATAGTTTTATAATTTTTTTTTCAGTTAACAACTGATGGCTATTATAAGGCTGGAACACAAAATGGAATTTTAAAGCAGCCTTATGCCAAGAGTGTAGTTAGTGTATGTCAAAAAATCCTTATAAATATTAATGAAAAGCTGGAAAAGGAAGTGGCATTAGGAACTTTATTAAATGAACAATCAATAAGTTCAGTACAAGCACATACAAATGGAAATGACAAAATAAAAAGTGTGTTTGAATAAAAAACAAAATATTGTGTAATTTATAAATTTTTATGAATGTATCTACATTTCATTGATTATTTGTATTATAAATGATGATATTGATACTACAGATAAAAAATTCATAAATTATTGTACCAACACGTTCATAGTTAATAACGATTAAAATTCATAGGTACTTGTTTAAGATTAAATTAATAAAATTAAACCATAAATAAATAATAAATAATATTATATAAAAGCTTAAAATATTAAATTTAAAGTGATATTTTACTTTTCCTAAAACTGTCAGGTTTTAAGCATCATGTGTAATATGTAATTTATTCACTTTGCCAGTAACATAACATAACATAGATTTTATCTCTTACTAATTTTTTTTTTTTTTTTAGAAGCCCAAGAAATGTATATCAAACAACAGAATAAAGAAAAAGCAAGAATGATACAGTTCCGTAACGAAGTAAAATGATTATTAATTAACTATACATTTTTATAAGATATTGTATGCTTTTTAAGTTGTTTAGTGTTAATATAATTTATAAATTAAAATTAATCGAAAGAATGTTTTTTAAATAATATTTGTTGTTTAGATATTTAACATTTTGAAAAAAATTTCTTATTCAATGTTTTTTTTTGCAAATTATAAAAACAAATTTTAACTTTTTTTTTTCAAAGTACATTAAAGTAAAGGGTATTTTATTTTAGACCGAGAAAAAAGTGACATCATTTGTTCAAGATGATCATCAAACCCGTTTGAAATTCCCTACTTTGAATAAAGTACTACGCAATATTGTGTGAGTATATAAAGTATCTTAATCATTATTATTATTTTTTACTTCTACTTTAAAATACCATTGAGTATTAGTGATTTTTCTGAGGGAACTAGTTGGATGGAATTTTTATGTTATGTTTTTGGATGCTCAACAAAAGCATCATATCTAACCATTATTTATTAACAATTAGGAACTGTATGAATATAATATGTTGTTAATTTAGACATGAAATTGCTGAGGATGCTGGAATGTTAGCTTATTCTTTTGGAGAAGAAGAAGTTGATCGATATATTATGATATTCAAGAAAGACTTTCCACCTTCTGAGGATGAATTAAACGCACTCCGAAATGGTCAAGAATGGAATGATGATATTGCTAAAAGATTGTCGGAACAAGTTTGTGTTATATTTATATAGTTAAAAATATTCAATAATTTATGCTTATTTTTATTAATATTATTAAGTTATCAATATGCCATAACCATCTTATCTCCAACAATAACCTTAAAATACAAAATCACATAGTCCTATCCATTCCTGGAAACTAGCCCAGCTAAAAAATTGTGACTTATAACCTTCTTGACTATCCCCCTTCAATTTAACTTGGTTCTCAACTATTAAAAAAAAAACAAGCCATTAATGGATGACTTAATGTTCATATTATTTAAGCGCTTATCATTAAAATATTATGTATTTCTTATTATTTCAGTTAACAGAATATACTACTATTGATGCGCATATGTATTTTACCCTTAATACAATAATAATTGTGCCTCCCTTAATAGATTGAGTAATAATTGTACTCCTTGGATATAGATCATAAATTGAACATAACAAAAACAAAAATTATTTTCAAGTATAACTTAGATTTTCTAGAAATTTTATGTAATAATATTAGGTATATAATTAAGTTTGATATTTACTTTTTAGGAGTTTGTATAGAATAAAAATATTAATAAATAAGCAATTTAAATCAATAAAATAAAAAATAAAATTTTTATATATTTATAAGTTATAACTTTTAAAATTTAATAGGTTACAAAACTTTTATTTTTAAATATTTTTATGTGTTGTTCATTTTATATTAAATAATAAATACAAATATGAAATGAACACCAACTAAATAAGAATTTTTATTATTTCTATAGTAAAGTATAAACCATTCACTAAACATCTGGTTTTTTTTATTAAAAATAGTTAAAAATTTAATTTGTTTACTACTAAGTTGATTGTTTAATGTGAGTATCCTACAACAATTCAGATTTTTGATAATATATAAATTTCATAATGTTTTTATGACATTTTTATTATTTCCATACTATTTAACATACTTAGTTTTACAAGATCATAGTTTCGATATCAATGAAGATGAATATAAGTTAATGTACTTATTTTTATAAATGTTTAGAGGGAACAAGTTAAAATAGAAGAAATGTTAGATGAAAAAAAACGAATGATGCTAAAGCGAACTAACCAAGATAAGCCTAAATATAATTACAAAGAAAAATTCCAACACCTTGTTGGTTTGGAAGCAGCTGAACAAGCAGCACGAAAAACAGAAACTAATAAATCTTATGGATTTGGTAAATTTAAAACATTTCATGTTATATTTTTAGATTTTGAACCTAACAAGTATTTTAGTTTTAAAATGTAACAATCGGTGGCGAAGCTTAAGTTTTTAGTTGGGGAGACATTGAATAAAATGACACTAATACGCTTGGATTCCTCCCTTTTTATTTTACCTATTCAATAATACATTTTTTTTCGTATGAGTAATTAATAATTCCATCGTTCAAAATGACAAATTAAATCATCAACCACGAGGACAAACTACAATATAAAAACAACAATATTAAGAAACACGTAGGTATACCTATCGGCTATCAGTAATAGCGATTTACAGGGGATGATGGCGATGTCGATAATTGAGGAATTCTGAATAGCGAGATGTGTCTCATAGCGAAGATAGTAAACCCCACTTACATTAAAATCCCCCCTGTACTCACGCCCCTATAATTGGGTGACGTTGCTATGCAACGTCTCTTCGATATAATTTAATATTTGGAATGACCCGCACGGCTGTATCGCGCGCATCTAATCTATTTTAATAATTCTTAAAGACTATAACTGTACAATTTATCATTTTTATAATATAAATGACGTTAAAATTTGTAAATATTTTATAAAACAAAATTATTTGTCCTGTGTTCTAATTTTTTAGTGGGTAGACATTGTCTCATTGTCTCCTATGACGCTTCGCCACTGGTAACAATCATAAAACAGTTTATAATACAAATGTATTTTCAGTTCCAAGTGAAAATAAAAAGGATTTAAGATCAATTGAGCAAACACTAGCAGATATACGCGAAAAAAAACGATTGAAAATAGAAAATGACAACTCTCAGAGCCAATCTTCGAGAACCAACTAATTTTTTTAGTTATAGTATCTCCCACAATTTAATGAAATATAGATTTATTAAATTAAACAAAATAGGAATACAGCTCATTTTAAAATAACTTAAAACAAACATAGAACAATGAAGTATATAACTCACATTTAAATGAATTTAACAAATATTTCAAAATATTATACTTATTTTATTTTAAATTCTTCATGTAAGACAAAATATATTTTTGATATTTATTCGACTAAACTGGTTGTAACATATAAACCAAATAATAAATTTAGAAACTGTCTAAAATAGTTTGTACATTATGTGTAGTTTGTTTAATTTAAGTATCTAAATTTATTTTGAATTTTGTTTATATTGAAGTTAAGAATTACATTTTAAAATAAATTATGTTATTAATAAATATATAAATGACTAAGACATCAAAAGTTATTTCAATCATAACAGTTATCAACTCAGACCACTCTCATAAATGTATATGCGTTGAAATTTAAATTATGAAGGATGCCACGCCTGCATGTGTTGTCTGTTTTATAAACATAATGTACTGTTAATAATAATCTATTTTACTTTATTATTTTTAAATTAAAATTAATTAGCTTAAAGGTAAGATTGTTATTTAGGCCTTAGAATCTGGAGCATCTTGGAAGTTTTTTTTGATATTTTATGTTTAAAGCAAATTATGATTATTATTATAAAATTCACGAAAAATGCACAATCTTAAAAATTATTTTTATTTGCTTTGTTATTAAAATATCAATAAAAACCTCTAAGATTCCCTATAATAGATAAATTCACTTTTATTTTCAAAATAATAGAGTAAAATGATTTGGAATTTGGAATATAGATTGGTTTAATTTTTTTTTTTTAGTCAATATCTGCGAATTACCGTAAAACAGTGTGATGTGTAAATAGGTAATAGCATTATATTCATAATATAGGTATGTACAATTTACTTTATTAATAATGTTTTTTAATTACAACAATATATCAAAAACCGTTTCAGGAGAAATAGTTAGTTAAACTTATTTTACTAGTGATAAGGTGTCTTGATTTGAACTTAGAACTTAATTTGACTTTCCGGTGAATTTTTTTCATTATATAAATAATAACTTAAAAAAATCTGTAGTCTTATCTTGCTTATGTACATTAATTGTCGAGCCGTAATAGTTTTTACTAATGGCTAATAAAAAAAGTTTTAAAATCTTAGATAAAAAGAATTTTTAACCAAAGTAGTTTGTAAGTTTTTTGATTTTAACAAGCTGTCAAAATTTATTTTTAAATGCTTATTAAACATGCTGGCTATGTATTTTCAATATTTTTTAATTATAATATACTTAAACAACTTCTGAGGAATCTTATAGTATTAAAATATCAAATTGATACATTATACAACCATCGAATGTGTATATTATAAGAATAATAATTAATGATTAAAGAACCTAAATAAATGGGTATGCCTGCAATTTATATAACTTTATACCAAACGACAAATGGTAAAATAATTCTTTTTTTATGATCTTAATAAACTATAATGATTTTAATTATTGAATTTATTCACGTTTCATAACAAATTTTTTATAACATGTGATTTAGGTTAAAATAAATAAATTATTTAAATAAGATATGTGAATAGTTATAATAAAAAGATAAGTAAAACTTCAAAACGTACATTATGGATGGTTTATTGAAGAATACAGATAACTCACAAACATTAGCTATTTTTTTTTTTTTTAATAAGGCAATAACCATAATATTAACCACAATACGGAATATTTTGGTTAAATATTTCAAAACTGTTATCTCCCAGTAATCATCCCTGTTGTTCAATATTAAAGCCTTATAAATGTAGATGTATAATACTTTTTATAAATGTATAATCCAAATTTTACAACTATAAATAATATTTTAGCTATAAAAATCTTAAATCTAAAAAAATATTTTTTAAAGGAAATACTAAATATAAATAAATAAAAAATTAATTATTAAATAATTTTTTATAGAAATCACAAATAATTTGTATATTACAGTTAAATCAATATATTGAAGTTCATAATTATTTTTAGAATATGTATAAAAAAAAATTATGCTATACAAGAGAAGTTATAATTATTTTTCATTGTTCAACATTTTGGGCATCCTTTACTTTTATTAACATATCGTTAAGTTGTAGCATTGAAGCTAGAGGAAACTGCAAAAAAAAATAGATTATTAATATTTATAGTTGTACAAGGTTTTTAAAACTGGAAAAAACTAGTTAACATTTTATAAATTGTATACATATTGTATTATATTTTAATCACATTAAAACTGATAACTAGGATAAAATATCTACTGAAAAAAAACTATGCCACAGTTCATACCTCATGGACAATGAATTTTTTTATCAAGTACAAGGCTCGGTCATAATTTTTTTTAATTCTTATGAAAAATATTCTAACACCAAAATATAATTTCTGTTACCTATTTGATAATTTTGTTTATTAATACATACCAGTTTATTTAAATGAAAATGTTTATTGAACACTGACATATAAATAAATAATAGTAATTATTGTTTAATTTTTTTTATTTTACAAATTATAACTATACAAATTTAATTTAAAAAAAAATAACCAATTGTCATATTTGATTATATACCTATTCTTAATAAATAATCTTGAGCACTTTTAAATACATTATATTATTACAATTTAAAAAATACTTATAATTTCGATTTTAGTTATTCAAAATTGCTTACCATTTCTCTTAAAGTATTGAACAGTTTTAGATCATCATCATTTGATTTATGGACATTTGGAAAACCTAAAATTAAATTATAAAATAATTTAAAAAATAATAATCTATAGACAAGTTATATTCTATACAATTAAAAACTAAATTAATATAATATTTATAATAGGACTAAACCAATTAATATTATGTTAACAAAACTAAATTTTTTAGTAATTGTCATAATTGTCATAAAAAACCAGATTCACTATTTTTTTTTTTATCAGAACTTAAGTAAAATTCTATAATTTATAATGCAAACAATAATTCATAATATATAAATAGTAACTTTTGGAAGCTAAGTGTTGCATAATTATAAGACTTTAAATAACATAAATATAATTAATACCAAATAAAAAAATTTACAACTAATAAATAATAAATTAAAATCTTAAGATATTTACTGTTACCTAAATTTAAGTTGTGAATTAAAGTTGAATTTAGATTGTTTGTCAGGATTCCATCTCTTTCTTTTTCATAATCTTCCCATGCTGCATTTCTGTCATTTTCATCTAATTCTTCTGCTTCATTATTTTGTAACAATGAGTCATGTTCTAGTATGTCCATTACAAGGTCTTTGTGTTTCAATATTAACTCGGCCATCAAACGATCCTACAAGAATTTACAAAAATTATTTAAATAAAATTAACATTTTTTTTATAAGTATTTAATAAAGGTACCTTAGGTAAGTTTAATGTTGATTTCGGTTTGGTAGTATTTGGCTCAAATTCATAAAGTTCTTCTTGGCATTTCAAATTAAAATGACGATCAATTTGATGTTCGTCAACTACACGAAAAGCAGTAGATAACTTTGATATTTGACGTTCATATATTTTTTGCTCCATTGTACCCTTATTACGATGTAATAAAAAGTAATTAGATACAAGGTTGGTAATACTATTTTTTTTTAATTAAAAACAATTTTTAGTACACATATTAAGTATTATTATTTAAATTCTTTACTTAATAATCTATACAAATTATTTGATGTACATAATTTATTATTTATCAAAACTCAATCTAGAAAGAAAAAAATCTATAAAGAGAAATTAACATAAAATAAATTTAAAAACGATGGGGAACCAGATTTTTAATATTTCTAAAATTATAATTTTTATTTATTTTTTAAAATAAAGCTGTTAAAACAAAAACTGAAATTATTTTATAAACATTTTGCTTAACATTCAAACTATTAACACTGAAGAAAAATATTTCTTAGTTTAGAAATTATTCTTAACTATTTATATAGTTTGTATTCTATTTTAGTTATTATATTTACCTCAGAAATTAATCTATAAATATAACATGGTTTATTCTGTCCAAATCTAAATACACGAAATATACTTTGAACGTTAAGAGATGGATTCCAGGTCACGTCAAAAATAATAACTCGATTAGCTCCAACTAGATTAATACCTAAATTAAAAGCTTTTGTCGACAACAATAAAAGACGCATTCTGAAAATAAATTATTTCTTAATTAAGTAGTCAATATTACAACAATGGATTTTAAAATTGAGTTAAAAAAATATTTACTTATGATTATTGACATCATTAAATCTTTCACAACAATCTTCTCTGGCTTTTAAACTAGTCGAACCATCAATTCTATAAAAATCTAATCCATGATCCCAAGATTTTCCATAAGGACCCCCTTCATCATCTATATCTTCGGCATTTTCTAAAAAATCTTGAATGAGATCAAGAGTAAATAATGACTGACTGAATAATAACCTATATTAAATTAAAATATAAGAATAAATAATCAATTTTTTATGTTTAACATTCTGTTAATCAAGGCAAATTATAAATTAACTGTTTTTGAGAAAAGTGGTAAGTAAGTAGTCATTATAATTTACATTAAAGTTGTTGAAAATTTAATTCTTTCTAATGGTTTTCCATAAAAAAATAATATGGTTATAATCTACGTTGATGTGTGATAACCATAGTTTAAGATATAACATTTTAGAGGACGCTTCATCCACACGTCTTGTCTCCTTACAAATTTACTACATAGTACAAATCTCATTTTACACAGGTTAGAGACATTGGGCTGTAATCCATGTTAAACAACCTAATTTTTATACTAAAAAAAAGAAAAAATTGGCTATGCGCGTTGCTTTTAATTTTTTAATATCATTAATACAAAAATAATTCTTATTGTTTCAAAATCTATTATTTTTGTGATTTTGATATCGAAAAAATAAAAATGATGCTGCACAGCTCAAAATCTTTTATTTCTAGTGTGAAAATTTGATTATTACTTGAACTACAGCCTGAGCGATTCTTGCCCACGTTAAAACGTTATTTCTATGTGGTACATTTGTAAGATAAAGACAACGCATTGCAGGGTGAAGTTTCATTTAAAGTAGATACATAAGAATGTTTTTGTGTTAAAATGATAGCAATAATTAAATGATTTTGACTCCTAAAAAATTGATATATTAAATTCGACACCCTTAAAAAAGAATCATCTAAATAAATTTATAAATATATAAACAAATTTTCTGTAATTAACAGGAATAAACAGCAAAATTATATATTTATTTTTATAAAAGTTATACATACACTTTATCACCAATGTTTTCACATTCTTGAAGTATTGAAAACATCATTATGAACTTTGAATATGGGTATACCGATTCAAATTTAGCTTTTGATATTAATGGTTTCCACCAGTTAAGGTAAGGCGTATCTGGATTCTTAGTGTTTGGCAAATCATAACCTGGAACTTGTACCCATACATCAATAAAAAATAAAATAGAAATATCATAAATATAATTTAACATTTTTAATATCAAAATATTAGAAATGGATGCTTTTGGCTTTTGGAAAAACAGCTTTTACACAAATTAAAGTTAATTTGTTTATTTATTTTTTTTATTACTGCTTTAATAATATTATTCTGCAATTGAAAATAACATTAAATATCAGACCAGGAAATTATACAATTATTCACAAGTTGACCTTTAAAAATTATAGAAAGAGTTTAATATTATTCATTC
This sequence comes from Rhopalosiphum padi, assembly GCF_020882245.1. Classification (NCBI taxonomy): domain Eukaryota; kingdom Metazoa; phylum Arthropoda; class Insecta; order Hemiptera; family Aphididae; genus Rhopalosiphum; species Rhopalosiphum padi. The sequence goes on from NC_083598.1 coordinate 34,027,638, forward strand.
ATTTACAGTGCTTAAGATCAATTAAAAAATGTAATTTTGATATTTATTAATATTAATTAAAATGTATATGACATTTGGTAGATTATGAAGAAATGATTATTTCTAAGGACTACTAATATGCTAGTTTCATTATTTGGATAAGTGGTTCATCTAATAAGAAGTTGCTTTAAAAGCCAATATGTCCAAAGATCAGTTCTGGGATTTATACTATATATTACTTACATATTATCATGAAAAGGGATCTTAAACAAATATAGAATATCCAAATAGCCATTTCTTGAAAATATCCCAAGAATAATCTACTAAATATTATAATATGATATATAATACTAAAAGAATATAAAATATATATAAACCTTGTGTTGGTTATTAATGTAGTAAATTAACAATCAACAATGCATCAGTGCAACAGAATAGGTAGGGAAGAAAAAATGACACTTACGATTTTGGAAATCTAACACCACTTAAACTTTTTACTTTAAAAATCAATGAAATAATAAAAAAAATTAGGACACAATATTTTTAAAACAGTTTTTTATTTTAATCTAAGTCATATCATTAAGTGAGCCATTATACTACATATATTAGAATGTGTGTAAATTAACATAATATGTATAGCAAATACTTTCATTAAAAACAGTAGTATTGTTCTACAAATAGAAATGTAACTTACTTTCAACTTCATCGACAGAATTTGAAATACAATCAGTATCACTACTTTCATCATTTAACAAACGTGATTCTTCGTTCTTCAATTTTTGTTTCTAAAAACACAACATTTTGTTTTGTTTTATAATGGTTAAAAAAAATAGAATTGTATTTATACTTCTCGTTTTGATTCTGCTCGTTTTAAATATAACGCTAATAATTTAGGATGGGTCCAAACCATTTGAAGCATATGATAATTACTAAATAATTCTGGTTGTCTATGATCATCCAAAAATTTCTGGTATAATTCTATTTGTATATCAGCCATCTTCAAATAAATTACATATTCGTGCTTAGGTGGTAAGAATGGTGTAAGAACGCTATAGTCAAATCTCTAAAAAACAAAAAAATACAAAATAATAAATCACAACTATTATTATATTTAAAAAAGTTGTATACAAATTAAAAAAAAAAAACCGAAAAATACTTCTTGTGTAATATTGTATATTTTATGTCTTGTATTTACATCTATATTTTAATTTATGATAAAATTTAATAAAATTAATAAATTATACCTGTACAAATCCTTCGAGCATTCTATGTAAGACATGAGATCTTCTCTTCATTAATCTTACATCTATTGCAGTTGAATCAGAGTATTGTCCATTAGTAATTGGATTTATAAAACGGTTAGTAAAATCTTTTATTGATCCTAACAAATTTGGTCGAATAAAATCAACCATACAATGATCTATAATTAAACAAAATAAAGCATTAAAAAAAAAAAAAATTATTTATTTATTGTTGACATAAGTATTAATATTAAATGTCAACCTAATAAAAAATTATATTATTATAAATATTAACATTGATATTATACTTGAATGAATTAAAATTTAGTTTTAGTACTTATGTATAGTTGGATTTATTGTTACTTTTTTATTTACTTTATAATAGTAGTAGATCTTTATTTAGGAGTACAAAATAATATTGCACAATGCTTAAATAAAATGGACTAGTTTTAGTAGAAATAATGATAAAAAAAAAAAATGAATAAATAAAATTATTTTATTTTCTTTAACAGATCAATAAAAATAACTTATTTGATAATTTGTACTTAAAATGTTTTTGCTAATATAAGTAATCAAGTATACATCTTAACATTTTAATTGATGTGTTTTGTATAGTGCAAATAAAGGTATATCCAAGACTTTCATAGCATCATAAGGTTATTCTATTCAAACAATAGAAATAATTTTAGTATATGTATAAGCATTAAACAATGAGACCAGACAGTGTTGCTACACATATTCTTAAGGTAAATATTGCTAATGGTTTTTATTATTAATTGCAAGCTTAACTATTTTTACTCTTCATAATTAGTTTTAATAATGTATTAATAACTTAAGAGGACATAGAATCCGCATGTGTTGTCTCCGTCTTACAAACATGCAACATAGCAAATTTTCATTAATCAGTTTCAATATTGTGCTGTTAGTTTTGATATTAGAGTAAACTGACGTATTATAAAATTTAAAGGTAAGATTATTATCCAGGACCCCATGTAGCCTTTTATTGATACTGTTATTTTTAAGTAAATTATGATCATTTTAAAATGTACAGTTTCAAAAAGATCATAACTTACTTAAAAATAATAATATCAATAAAAGGCTACGCGTGGGGCCCTGGATAATAATCTTACCTTTAAATTTTATAATAGATCAGTTTACTCTAATATCAAAACTAACAGCACAAAATTGAAACTGATTAACGAAAATTTGGTATGTCGCACGTGTGTAAGACGAAGACAACACATGTGGGTACTACATCCTCTTAAAAAGTTTTAATTTATCAATATTATAAGTATTTTGTTAATTTTATTGTAAGTTCATATTTCAAATAAGAATTTAAGCTCATAAGAAGTTATAAACATGAAATACATACATTCTCTTAAATTATTTTGTAATGGAGTTCCAGTTAAGACAATTCTTCTTAGTGATTTAATACGATTAACTGCTTTTGAGATTGCAGTGCTATGGTTTTTTAATACATGTCCTTCATCACATACAATTAAATCTGGTCCTGGATCAACAAGACCTTCAGATATAGTAGGGAACTTGTCAATATTCTTAAAATTAACAACGGATCTAAATAACTGATAGCTTGTAATTAATACTCCATGATCTCTTTTCCATTCATCTATAATGTTTTTACGACCTTCGTATGTTTTTGAACTAAAATTAAAATAATTTAAATTAAAACAATCAACTAATTTCATAATATTTTAATATTCTTACTCAGTAAAGTTAAGTACTAAGAAATGATTTTCGTCAATATTGTGTAACCATTTATGAAACTCTTTACACCAATTCTCAATGGTTGCATTAGGAGTAATTATTAAAACAGTTTTAATGCCAGTATCTGGATATCTAAATAATGTATGAATTAAAGTTATAATCTGAAAAAAGAATTTTAAATTAATACTGCATGGTAAATGTATATAAATATACAATTAAAAAAAGAACTATAGAATATAGAATGTGCCTAACAGCTTCGACCCACTTAGGGGATCCTATAAGGGGTATGTATTACACTACAAATTGTATGATTAGCACTCTTCAATATGTTTAGCGTTTATAAGTTGAAATTCACATTCATAAAAAAACAAAAACAACAAATCATCAGACATAAAAGAGTATTATTAAGCAATTTTTGCAGCTAAAGAGACAAGTGAAAATTTAAAATTATATTTTGTCCAAAAATATCATACTATATAAGTGACTCAAAATGTAAGTTTTTAAAGTGTAATAATAAACTCATTAAATGTTAATATGTTATACAGTATTTTTCTCAAAAGCTATTAATTCCATTAATTATAATTTATATTTAAATTCCCAGAAAATGCAGAGCCGAATACAATTGGTTTTTTTTTATTAAATTTGCGTCTATGGGTTATAGAAAGTATTATCTTCAACGATATTGATTTGCATATCATGAACATAGAAAATTTAACATAAATTATTAATATATTTTTTTAAATTTTATATATGTAAGAAAAATAGACTAATCATTTATTTAACTTATTTTTTATTATAATAATACACTTTTAATATTATAGTATAGTGACCTATTTTAATTAAATAGTAGAATAATTTTAACTGTATTGATTATTGATTTATTATTTTAGTTTAAAAACGAGCTATTAGCATTTTTATATTTAAACATTTTTCATACTGAAAATTCATTTTAAAAATTAAAAGAAAAAAAAAATGTTAGAACTGAGAGAACATTCTTACTTTTAAATGTGATACTAGTGGGTAGGTAAATATATATAAATATATAATTTATTGATTCGGCTGAATGCAAATTTGCCATGTTGTATAATTGTAAAACAAAAATAATGAAGTGAACACATCTTTATAATATTTATTATATAGTAAAAAAAATATCATAATTTTTATAAAAAAAATTTAGATATAATTAATGAGCAAGTACTCAAGCAATCATATATAACTCTCATTGCAATAACATGTACTTTTTTTTGAATGAAATTTGTTGGGGATAAACTGATTATAATTTAAACCATATTAATTTGATATAAATATTTATGATCCTATGTATAAGTTTAAAGTAAAAAAATGTATAGTGTAACATACTTGTAAAGTTTTACCTAAACCCATACAATGAGCTAAAATAGATCCATTTCCTTTATGTTCTTTAATTCTAGCCAATGATTCAAACACAGAATTCCATAAAAATGTTACTCCTTTCACCTAAATTAATTTTATTTAAGTTAAAATGAAATAACAAATTTTTATTTTTTTTAATGTGCTAGTCTAACTTGATGAGGTTTAAGAAATTTGACAAGATCTGGATGGACTGTGACAAGTTCTTCCATAGTATTTTCATCAAAATCCAATACTAATTTCTTAAATGATTCCATTGGTCTTGGTAAATTACACAATTTATTATACTAAAATATTTAAAAAACAATTACGTTAATTTTGTAAGCGTTAAACACATTAAGTTAATAAATATATGTACTTCTTGTTGACGTTTTTCAATACGCTTCTTACGTAATCCTTCTTCTTTTAAAGCACTTTGCGTTAATTCGCTGAGTTCTTCTTTTTTTTTCATTTTACGAATATTCTTTCGCCCTATTTTTGGCAACTGAATAAAAAAACTTTTAAAATTAACAAACTGTTATAAATTTATTTATAAACAAATCAATATCAAAAATTTAAGCATTTAGAGCTTATATAGTTGTTAAGTATGAAATCTTTAAAATTTAAAGTTGTATTATTCTAAAAGATATTTTGAACCAAATTTCTAATATCTTTTACAATAAGTAAATTTATGTTATATTTAATATTATACATTAAATCATAGTAAACAAAATTTTGATATGACAAAAAACAGTAATGGTTCTAAGTTAATTAAAAATTATACTTACACAACGATCATTCGAAGCATTATTGTTATCAGAATCATTTACTTCTTCAGATTCATCATTAGACAATTTTTTACTTTAAAATATAACAAATATAAGTATTTAACTAAAAATTTAAATGATTTGAAAACTTACATTCTTCTTCGTTTCCTAACATTTACAGGAGATGAATCCTCATTTGAACTGCTGCTGCTATTACTATTATAGTTACTGCTACTATTACTAGTTAAGCCACATGAGCTAGTTCTACTAACATTATTTTTGAGTTTTCTTTTTGGTGTTTTTTTAAAGAATTTTGATGAAGAATCTGAATCTTTCGACGTGTTGGATGTTAACAGCTTTCTATATATATATATATATGCATATACATAAAAAAAATATATTTACTTAAGTAAAACATCAAATCAAACAATTAAAAACAATGACTAAATTTATCAAGATAAAAAAAATTTAATTTTATATAATTAAAAAAAGAAATATTATTAGTAGTAACTTTTTTATTAATAAATAAATAAATTATATATGTAATATTTATGAAAATACATATTACATTAATGTAATCAGCACTCTTTAATGCACATGAAAACTTTAAGTTGATATATATATTTTCAATTATAATTATCATTATATATTTCTTTATATTTCACAATAAATGTAAATAATTTTTTATGAAAGTAATTACTAAAGTAATCAACAATTTTAAAAAAAGTATAAAAATATGATTATTCATAATAATCATAATAATAATGATCTTGAGACAGTATTTGATAGAATTGATCACTCTCTTTTAATTTTGAAACTAAAAAAAAAATTTATTTAGCTGATCCTCTTATATCTTGGCTCAAATCATTTTTAACTAATAAATTACATTATATATTTCATCAAAAACACAATCAAATAGCATTTAACTATAACTATAATATTTAGCTAACTATAGTTTAACTCGTGTCCTTCTGGTAAAAGATCTTGGAGTTATTTTTTTATTCTGAACTATAAAAACATTCTCAGTATTTGGTACAAATAAACATAATTGTTTTAAATCTAATGATCCTATCACATTTAAATGTCTTTATACTCTATTATTAGATCACATCTTGAATATGTTTGTTTTGCTTGAACAATTAAGATTAAGTCATAATTTAATCTACACAAAATAATTTTTTTCATTATATATCCTATAAATGTAACATTACCAGAGAACCTAATTTTGATTAAAAAATCGAAATTTAACATAAATTTGGATGTGAATTACTTGTGACAGAAGACGAGTAGTTATTTATTTCCTACCCCTTCTTGCCATTATGCGAAATTAATGAGACAATCCAAAATAAAATAATGATTGATAAATTATTATATTGGCATTGCCTATCTATTTAATGTAGTTAATTGTAGTGTTTGAACTTTAAAATATTTCATTTCACAGTATAACAAAATATGAAATATTGAATTTTTATTTTTTTAACGTAAACATGGATTTACACATTGAGAACCAAGATCAATATTATTTCCAATTGTTAGCAAAACTACCATTTAGTTTTTCTAGGAAACTAGTTATTGTTATGAACGGTGCGATGTTGATATTAATTAATTTAGATAATACCTAGCTATTATTAGGTACAATAACTCTATCATTGACAGTAAATAGGTGTCAAAACATATTTTATTTTTCTAATTAAAGGGTAATAATAACAAGATAATATCAATATACACTATTCCTAAAAAATCACAAAAGACACATACCAGTTATCACCCACTGCAGCCTATCACAATAGTCCATAGTTCCATTGACTATATGAGTCTGGCCAAACATTGGCGCCACTAGGGGGGCTTAGCCCCCTCAAAATATATTTTAGCCCCTCCCATTTTTTTTTTTTGATTATTTAAGATTAAATATTTTTATCTAATAAATATTATACAGACATGCGGCATTGCACCGGCCACCGTCCAATATTTTAGTGATTAAAAATGGACAAAAAACTTACTTAGTATTTTTAATGTACCAAAAAAATTATCCGTATTTGTACAGTTGTTACTATTGATATGAAAATAATCTAGACAATCTTCCTTGTTTTTTGGAAAGCATGAAAGTAAGTTCATTAAATTATGTATTTATTTATGGGGCTGTAACCCCCTAATATTTTAAACCTAGTTGTGCCAATGTTGCCTAACTTATTTGGAATAGAATATAGTAATAACAAGAAAATAATATGTACATATTTTATTTATAATAATTTATAATAGGTAGAATGTACAAATATAATATTTGTTTGTAAATTTAAAACATTTTAAATACTTTAATGATAATTTTGAAGAAAAAAATCACTTACGATATCTAAAATATCTAAAAGTAGCACAAAAAGAGCAAAAATATTTCTTAAATGTTAACATGAGTACAGAGTGAGGCGTAAGAATTGCATCGGTTTCGAACAGCCAGTATTCAGCCTGTGATGCTAGAAGAAAGTTGGTAGGGATCTCATTGTGTTTGTGAGATAACTAGTTCTTATACCATCAGTTATAGGAAAATTAAGATAAATATTCTCTGAGGTCTAACGTGGAGTGGCCTCCAGCGCCCTTACCAGATTAAAGAATTTGTGACTTTTTATTTGGGAATACCTTAAAATCGTCCACATATCCTGGAAGAACTTAAGGAGAGAATAAGGGAGGAAGTTATGACTATACCCATCCAAATGTGCTGAAAAGCAGTTGAAAGCATCTGGAATTGCCTTCATGAAATCACTGCTGGCAGTCACCATGTTAGAGACATAATCTTTAAAATGTTATGTGAAAAGCTAGATTGTCTACATAATTGACTAATATAATTCTTGTTTCTGTAAGTTGAATAGTTTTTATTTTACAGCCCTTCAAAACCGATGCATATTGAACACCCCACTCTATACTATATATCATGAAAATTACAAGATTTTATTTCTGTATTACAATTTTTTAAAAACCTGGTAATGATTAAATGTTTTATTTTTAACAAATTTACAGACTTACAATGACATGATAAAATATATATAAAAAAAATAATAAGATATTGTAAAACTATAATCAATTCCAAAAAAGAATACAAAAGATCAGCGCAATTTTTTCCCTTTCCCCTTTTATTTCAATACCCATACCATTATGTGGGATATACACAACAAGACAGAAACACCTGATGTATTCTCTTTTGGAATGTAGTATAAACTACTACATTCTTAACTCTTTATAAAATCTAAAATAATAATTACATACTATTTGTTTTAATATCACTATAATCTCAAAAAGTACCTTTTTACTCCTTTTGTTTTATTTTTGATTTTAAATTCGAAATCACTATCATCATCACTTGTTGATGGCATTTTAAATGGAGTTACTTTACTTGAACGAGTAACGATAGTTGTATTATTATGTATATCTGACGATTCTGACATTTCCTTAAAATACATTGTAATTTCATTAATTAATAGTCATGGGTAATACATTTATGGTTTGTTAACAAATAATATAATTATTATTTAATATTTTATTTAATTAAAATATGGTGTAAAAAATACATTTCAAAAACTAATATAACAACTTAAATAAAAATTTATAACTGATTTTATTTTTAAAATCAATTTGTAGTTTGTGGTAAATTTTAAATGTTTATGATGAGCATAAGGAATATTATATGACAGGGATCACCAATTAATATTGGAATGCCTCTTTAAGAAAGTCTTTTTTCAAAATTTATTATGCATGAAAATTAATGAAAATCTTATTTAATTTACAATAAAAAATACATTTTTGGTTTGTACGCCGAATAAATTTATCTTCCAGTCGCTAATTAAAGTTCCTTGTAATTTATATTATACTATTACAGGGATAATGATATGAGGGGGAGGGAGAACCATAAAAGTTATATGAGTTTTTGCTAAGACACAAATTTAAACTATAAGATTAAATTTTGTGAAATTTATTTATAACTTTATATGAGTAGAACCTCGATTATCCTAACTGCAATTAGCTTATCCAAACATTAAAACTCGTATTGGCGACTTGGCTGCAGAAAAGCGTGTTGCAGCCATTCGTCAAATAAAAATCAATAATTTTGTCAAAAAAATATAACATTATACGTATATAATGTATTTAAAATAATGTAATATATATGTAATTCTAATAAAATATTAATAATAATAAATATGTATGTACATATTATAGAATATTTAACTGTTTAAAAAATTTTTTTTTTTAATTTCCAATATCCGAACTAGGTCCTTCCAATTAGTTCGGATAATCAAGGTTCTACTGTATTGTATATAAATTATTTATATTTTATAATACTTTGATACCAATTAACCTTAGATTTAAACTTCTATGATTTATACATCTATGCACTTCACCAAACAATTTTCAATTTTCAAAATCATCTAGTTACTATACACTAAATAATTATTGAATTATTATAATCTAATAGTCTATTCCATACTTTAAATTTATTAGTCATCGTTCTTAATACAATTCCAATAAATGACACCTATCAAAAAAACTTACAATGTCATTTTCTAATTCAGACTCATGAATAGTCTCCATATCATAAATGCTTGATTCAGTTTCTTGAGTTTTATTATGATAATGTTCAATACTAGGTCTTTTGCAAGCAGTTAAACATGAATTGATCACATCATTAATTGAGCTATCTTCTAAGGAAAAAAACAAACATATTAATTTCTAACACTATACCAGTTTAAAGTAGTCAATTAAAATGTTATGGTTCAGAAATTCAAAATTAATCAATTGAAAAATCTAATTATTTAAATTTAAAGTAGAAACTGATAACCCATGATGAATTTTATATATTTATTTTAATTACTAAAATTAAATTTTAGAAATAATGAAATCATCATAGAAATACGCTATTAGATTATTACCTTGATTATTATTCAAAAGATTTTAAAAGTTCAACAAAGCATATTATATTATTATTATTATTGAGTGACAAACGAGATAAAACATAAGTAAATAATTAATCAGTCTAATTAATAACTATTAAATACTATTATAAAATAAATACAATGGAGCATTATTGAAATAGTTTAAAAGAGAGTATAAACAGTATAAACAGTATACACTTGCCTCCAAGTTATCGAAGAAGCCACATACAAGTTTTAAGACTACAGAAGTTAAGAAGTAAAAAAATTTTTTTGTTATGTCTTGAATGCATGTATATTTTTTATTTTTTTAATACTGTTTTTAATTTTATCTAAGAAAGTTATTAACTTTAAAACTCGTTAAGAGTTAACAGTATAAAACATGATTGGTGAGCTAGCTAGTAAATATAATATGATAAAACATTTGACACAAGATTTATTAAAAGGTATTTAAGAATATTAGGATATATAGAACCTTCAAGTAAATAATATAATAACAATTAATCAGTAATATTACAAATATTATTTATCTACAACAGTAGGTATTAGAATTTTATTATATTATTTAATGATAGATTCTTTTAGTTTATAATGATAATCAATTTATTTAATAATAAATATCATTCAATAATTACCACTTTCATCGCCACTGTTGTCTTCAGTGTTAATCTGAGGAATTCCTATAGCATTTTTAATTTCAGTAAAAATACATTTCACCGATTCTAAAGAATTGTCTTCATTTTGAAAATCATTATCAGTACCTAAAAATGTATTTATACATATGTTTAGTAAATAACTAAATACATAATATTAATAAATAATCAATCTTGTGAAAAATATTTAAAAATGAATATTTTTATAATTAAGTTGACAAGAAGAGAGAGCGATCTAGACATACAGGGATACCGCAATATCTTTTTATATTACTATGTGGTTAATACGTGTAAAATTAATTACATGAAAGGTCACAGGACACAATACGAATAAAATGTTATGAACAAATAATAATTGTTGACGACACTACAAATTTATTGCTTAATAGTTAATATATTAAAATCATTCTGGGTTTTTTCGTTAATTTAGAAGTTACTTAAAAAAAAGAAACTCGTTAAGTTAGAAGTTACTTATGAAAATAAAAGTAACTCGTTAAGTAACTTAACTTTAACTTTTCAACTCGTTAACGCTCAGCGTTACCATTTTGAGTCAATCACTGTGATATATGTGTTAAATATGAACTAAATTATATATCATTGAATATGAAAAAAATTCTGAGCAAAGACTGTCTATTAGGTCTATATAACTAAAAATATTTCATATTATGTTTTTAATATTTCAATTAGGTGAAGTAATTAATTTTACTGTTAATAATACAGTAGAAATAATTAATTTTTGCTGAAACATTGCATATGAAAATATCATTATGTGTATAAAATATAATAATATACATAAATGTTTTGGATCTAGGACAATTAGTCCTCGGCTTAAAAGTTAAATACAAAATATTTTTTTATCATTAAACATTCTTTTAAAATGTATTTTCAATAATATAATACTTTTAGAATATAATAACAGTTATTTGTTTTAAAAAAAAATAAAAATGAACATAATAATATAATAATAAATTAATAAATAATATTATTATAGTCGAATATAAAAATAATTTAAGTATAACATAATAATTACAATTTATGAAAATCTCGAAAGCCTACACAAATAATTCAAAAGATCATCTTTTGAAAAGTTATTATTAAAATTATTACAAATAGAAACAATGTTTTTTTTCTTGTCGCTTAAAGGTTTCAAAAAACTATTTAAAAAATACATCGTCATTATTTTTTGTCAACGATATCATTGTTGTTGAATTAATTATTTGTATCAATTCAATAAAATTATAAATATTTGGAAGTTTAATTCTAACAATATTTTTAAATTTATTATTAAATGCTTCAGATTTTGTTATTAAAAATACATAATTTGTTTAAATTTTATATTGCTTTCAAGCTTAAAAATTGAATGCAAAGTTATTCTAAAAGTACTGTATTATTGAAAAAACATTTTAAAGAACGTTTAATGATAAAAAAATATTTTGTAGGTATTAACTTTTAAGCTGAGGACTAATTATCAGAGTATAAAATTATGACAAGGACCAATTGTCCGCATACCAAATATTTCAATATAAATAATAATAATTAAGTAATAACTAATTATCGAACAGTATTAGCAATTAATAATTTTGGTCTATTTAACTCAACATTAAATATAGTTTTGTAGTGTAAATATGTAATTTTTCTCAAATTTGAACTTGAAATATCTTTAAACTATATATATATGATTAAAATTTTTAGATATATTAGTTTTATTATGAACTAGCATACCCGTCTCGGATCCGCCCTAGAAACTTATATAACTTGTATAATTTATTAATTAAATAACTAATTCCATACTAACATTTTAGTATAATGGGCGCGTATCATACGCGACGTATCGTAAGCGCGCGTTTTTGGTTACATTGGTTAAATACATACGCCTCACTCCGACGATGGCGCGTACTAACTCAATCAATGTAAACTAAAAACGCGCACATGTGAAACGGGCCTAAGCGAAACATTAAATACCAAAGAACTTGTCTCTTCGAATGGTTTTTGCTAACTAAACAGACACAACACGCTAGTATAATATACCTATAATATAAACCTATGAATTATGATAATAAAAATAAAAAATTGTTGAAATAACATGGTACGGAAAGTATTTTACTTCTCGGAACAATTATTCATATCTAGTCGTCGAAAAAACACACACAAAAGAAAAAAGGTCAGGTTACAGGTAGCTGGAAACCCGTGGGCCTCGGAAATATAATATAAATAGGTATACAATTTATACATTTATTTTAAGAGAATGCCAGCGTAGTATTTGTTATCTCTCTCTAAAACACCCAAGATAATTAATTTTTGAGCTGCGCCAAAATATAAAATCAATTTTGTCAACAAAAAAAATTGTTTATCCCCCGTTATTTTGAAAAATATCAGGAATTTTTAATTTTGACCGCTAATCGTTTTAACTATAAACTAGATTTAATTTTCCATTCAAATATACCATTCACAAAGTAGCAAATGGTTGCATTTTTAAAAATACTTTTTATATACACAAAAAGAACAAACTTCATTGTAAAATCGATATATTCATGAATCTGCTTTTTTATCTTTTTTTTTTTTTTTAAATTAATTAACTTTTAAGAATAGGAATGACCATAAACATAATTCATCAATTAGTATATTAATAAATAAGAGCAGAAAATTAGAAAAAACATTAAAAAATAATAATAATAAATTAAAGAAAATAATTTATTATAAATTGAAAAATCTAAAATTATCAACGATAAAAGATATTACATATTATTAGATAAAAGCAAAGCAATTTTTTTTTTTAAATATTAATTAATTTATAAATACCAGAGTCTGTTGCATCAAGTGTTGAGAGGAATTGATGAATACTTTCCAACTTATCTATTCCATTATTTGATTTATTTTGATATACTTTTAAACTTGTATTGTTAGTTGGTATAATATTAGTATCATCAGAATTATCTTCATCATCAGTTACACTTTTTTTTTTAGAACTTTTTTCAATAGTTTTTAAATTAGTAAGCCTAAAATAAACAAACATATTTGAATATTAGTTTAATTTTCAAGTATTGGTTTTATATTTATAAAATTAACTTATACCTATCATTTTCTTTTTCATCGTCGGATTTTTCATTAAGTATATTTTGACTTTTGGTTGAGTTTATAGTCTGGTTTTTTACCTAGACAATATTAATAACAATTTCTAATTAATAAATACTCAAACATATTTAATTTGTTATAACAGCACAATATGAAAGGGGGAATAAAATAAAATAATATTTTGTTACTATAAAGTGGTAAAAATATGCTTCATTAAAATTAAGCTTTTTAAAAAAGATTTATAATTATTTAAAGAAAAAAAAGATTAAAATTATGTAAAACGGCAAACATAATTTTCAAAGAAATTACTTTAAGGAAAACATTATATAAAAAAAAAAAAATCAAAGTAAATAGGCAGTTATCAAATCCTTCAATTACATTATATACAAAATGATTTGTTTGTCAATGAATATTCATAGATTCAAAAACTTTCATGAAAATATTTTTTAATTTTTAACAAATTTAAACTGTCATTGGTTGCTTTGGTCTTTTTGAATTTTGAATTTTTTTATATTCTGAATAATATACATTTGGAACAACTTATATTCTCGTTGACTTCAATAACTTTTCTCCTACCTGTATAGTGTATAGAGTAGTTTATTTGTGTTTTGTTCTAATTTTATAATGTGTATATGGAATAAAACTCTTTATTAATACTTTATTGGTTGAAATAACTGATACCACTACCTAACTTAGGTTTTTAAGATATATAACAATGAAATGCAATAATATTTAATTTATGTATAATTGTATTCTATAATATTGTAAATATAATTTGCTGGCTTAACAAATATTAAATAAAATGTGCGGTCTATTTTGGATTAAAATTTATTATTTTATATTAGTTCGGTCAAAAATACCAATGACACCTTTTGCGTGATTTTAGAAGACGTCACTGATGTCAGGTTAAGTTTTATATATTTTAAAATGACAACATACACTTTAAAGTCTTTATTCTAAAGTAGAATATTTTTTCATAGTATTTTAACATATAAAAATCTATAATCTATTTTGGCGAGTAATGAATGTTATAATTATAAATATTTAATTTTTAAAATAATAAATGACTGATATAAATATCACTGTATATATTTATATAACGCTATATTTAAATTTTAAAAAAGAAAAAACATTTACAACTATGGTCTCTCAAAATACCTTTCAGGAACTTATAATATGGGGATAAAAATTGTTGTATTTATTTAATTCTAATCCAAATACTTTTTGATTATATCAATATAGTGGAACCTATTTTTAACAAAACTATCTACATAACAAATTAATTTTGTATTATTTTTCTACAGCAAATTTAATAACTATTGTTATCATATATATATATGAAGCACAGACTTGTCAAACACACTATATATTTTTTATACTAAAAATGAGTTTTATAAATAAAAAAAAATATAATTTTTATTTTTCAAATTAAACAGAGCTTCCACTATATAGAACATATCAAATATTTTAAAATAATATTGTGTTATGGTAAATCAATAAACATGTTCATGGTTTATAAATACAAAACTTAATATGTTACCTTATTGGTTTTTTTTAGTGTACGATTTCTCAATTTTCTAGTGTACTCTCTATTATCATCACTATCACTATTATCATCATCAAATAAATTTAAAGGATGAGCTGTTTCATTTTTTTCCAACTCAAGGTGAATTTTATTAGACGACTTATTACTCATCATACTTGATATAATAGAATCGTCTAACCGTTCTATAACAACAGTTAATTCTTTATCGATGTTCTTAAATGCTGATAACTCATTTGGGAATGATATTGGCTGCACACTTGAAGAAGAAATGTTTGTGCTTAAATTATTTGTATCAATTTTCTGTTTCTTTTCTGATCTTAAATTTCTTTTAGTACTTCTGTTTGGTGTTTTTATTAAACGATCAGCTGTATTGCTTTTGGTGCTTTTATTTAGATTTCCATTTAATATAGAATTATTTACTGATATGTTATCATCTTCATCAACTGGTTTCAATAAAGATTTCATTATAGAAGAAACTCCAGGACTCAAATGTGAATTGATATTAAATATTCTCTTGTAATTGGTTAAAGTAGAACATGTTTTTTCTAAAACATGTTCACAAATATTGATGAATTCATTTAAATGATTATTAATTGGATTATAATCTTTAGGAGAAAATGTTGACAGTTCATTTGTTATAGACAACTTATATGATTTAAAAATGAAATCAATGCATAAGTTGTTTTTAATATTATCTATTTTAGAATTTTGTCCAATTTTAGCTTCTTTTACTAAGTATTTTCGAACAGCTTGTTCATGATCGGTTTCATTTACTAATAAACCATTAGGCAGACATCTAAAAATAATTAATATTAATATATCAAGTATCTTAATTAATAAGAGATTATAAAATTACTAGGTATAAAATACAATTTAAAAAACTAAAACCAATTACATATTTTATTATTATTATAGTAATTTAGAAAAATTAATATAACTTTTAAAGCAGTATTCTGTTATCTTCACATGGTTAAGATACTACCATAATATACAAAATAAATCAAATATTATGTGAATATAAGTCAAGTATTAAGCTGGTTATTAAAGAATGGCGAAGTAGTTTAACCTCTGCAATATAATATAATTTAATAAATAAAAATGAAAATTCTGAACAGGATGGTGTAATGAAATATAATTAAAAGGGAGTTAGCGCATTATTTGTTTTTGCTTTCTGACCCACATGTAACATAGAAAATTTGCTTTCAGCAGTATCTCTCTTGAAGTGTTAGTATTAATATTAAAATATATTTACTTATTATAATACTTAAAATTAAGAACATTATCTATACTTTTTTTACAATATTTCAAAGATATATGGGCATTTTTAAATTGTAATATTTTATATATTATAAGTTATAACTAGGGATCAAAACTTATAGCATTAAAAAACCATGAAATATACGCTATAATATAACTTAACTAATCTATAAATACATTTTTAATTCTAAATAAAAAAAAATTCTTTTTTCCATTCAGATATATACCACAGTGTTCTTCAAAAAAAGCAATTAAGATACAAAATATAACTCATTATCCGGCATATATCTATAGACAATTAATTAGACTCTGAGTGACCAGTGGCGTTGATAAGCATACATACATGTACACCAGGCATCAAATTAAAATATTTTTTTTTAAGGTTTTTTTTTATATAAACATGTTATATTTGACCTATATAAAACTATTTTTTTTGTTTTTTACTCAAATTTGAATGGACTACTATAAAATACTAATAAAAAAAGCAGAAAAATGCAAAAATATGCACTAAAAAGTTTAAGAATAGCATTCATTTCAATATGAAACAGATTTATAGCTTACTCTACTACCTTTTAATGTACTGTTAACAAATATGTAAATGCTAGAAGTCTCGAGCCCTTTTAAAAAAATGCCAAAGTACAAATATAAATAAAATTCTTAATTTTAAGATTAATTAAATAATAGGTTAGTTTACTATTATTAGCAAAGAACAAAAGATTGGTCTTGTAGAACACAAATTTTTAATTGTTGTACAATTCAGAAAAAACAATATAATACAAAAATCCTAGTGTAGTTTTGCTTAAACTAATTACATACAGTTAGAAAAATGAATTTTTTTTACGTGGTTCTTTAAGACATTTTTAGGATTTAATAACTAGAATATTAATACTATATTTAAAATTTACTTACAGTTGAGAAGAAAATACTTTCAATACATTAGCAGCTTGAGCTCTTTCTTTCCATAACATTTTTGGTACACAATTGAAGCATTTATTTAAAACACCAATAGATACTATATCAATTTCATGATTTTCAACACACCTCTAAAAAATGTAATTTATTATTATTCATATTAATTTAAATATATATAAATAAATATAACAGATTTCAATAAAAATTTTAATTACATTACAAACATTGAGATTGCACTTTATACAATTAGATAAATCTTTGTTGGATTTGCATAAGATACAACTATACTTATTGCCTTCACATAGTTTGTAGAAACAGTTCTAAAAAAAATATATATATAAGTACAAATATTAAAACTTAAATAAATAATGCGCAGATATTTATCGTAGAAAAATTGTATATTAATATGCTAAAAATACTGAAATCAAACACAAACACTGAAACAGAAGTCAAAAGTAAATAAGAATTGATTAGAATAATTTAAAGAGAAAAATAATTTTAACTATGTTAACAAAAAACAAATACAATATAACTATTTGCATTAAAAAAACAAATATTTTATGAAAGTAATAATAACTAATTTTGGTACTTATTGGTTATTGCGAATACCTAACCAAATAACTGTTCAGTAATAAACAATTCAGTTATTGAGACTACCACATTTAAATGGCTTCTATAAATGGTTTCAAATACAGTTAAATTTGTGTGGCGATACTACTGTAGATTGGAATAATTATAAGCGGGAAATATGTGTTTTAAGCCTGAAAACTTGTGACAAGAAAATTAGTGGCCTTGATAAAATAATAGAAATCAATGAGTCTTTTTACAAGACGTTTAAATAATGCTGGTAAAGTTTTATCCCAAAAATGAATTTTTAGGGGCATTTGTCAAGAAACAAAGGAATGTTTTTTTGACGATAGGACTGCATCTACACTTATATAAAATACTTATACAATATAAACCAAGGTACAATTATTTATTCTGAATGTTGGCGTGGTTATAAAACAAATAAAATAAAAAAATGCTGGTTTTAACCATTTGACCGTTAACCGCACTTATAATTTTGTCAATCCTCAAACTGGTGCTTACACACAGAATGTCAAAAGGTTATGAGGTCTAAATGGTGCAACAAGAAACAGAGAGATACCTCTTAGTCAACATCTAGAGCTAGACCAGCGGTTTTCAAACTTTTTTTTATGTACCACTAAGGTATATTATCATTCAGTACCACTTAGTCCAAAATCCAAATTGAACAGTTAAATAAATTTTTTTTTAATAATAAGGCAGTAAAATACTACAACTACTGTATAATTATTTTTTATTTATTAGTTTTTAAATAAAAGATAATTGAATGGGTTTATTATCCAAAAACGGCCTCCGCATACCATCATGTAGTCTTTTGCGTTCCACAGTTTGAAAACCGCTGATCTAGACTATTATTTGGTTGAATTCATGTGGTGTCAAAGCATGATAATACATTTGTAGGCATTTTAAATTACTTGGCTGTTAGCTGAA
The DNA here is from genome assembly GCF_020882245.1 of Rhopalosiphum padi. Taxonomy (NCBI): domain Eukaryota; kingdom Metazoa; phylum Arthropoda; class Insecta; order Hemiptera; family Aphididae; genus Rhopalosiphum; species Rhopalosiphum padi. Next base: position 34,046,586 of record NC_083598.1, read on the forward strand.
CATTTACCTCCTCTGGTTAGTTAATTTCTAATTTTGAATTTTATTCCTGGTTTTTATAATAGTTTTAATTCATTTTTTTAATTTACGCAGCGTAAAGAAAGGTCATCACTAATCACGATAATTTGTAAGTACCCTAATTTTACATATTCAAATAATATTCACACCAGTATACAAAGGGATGACCATGTGATATACCTACACAAGATTCAACAAGATTTTAACTGATAATAATATTAATACATATTTTTTTCAAGGAACATAAATCGAGCATGAAATCATTTTTTTGTTGATAATTTGAACCAAAAATTGAACATTACTTTAATTATTTTTAACAAATCTATTAATGTTTTAGTCATTCCTGAAAAATTTCATCTTTGATAGTTATATCACTTGGCTTTCAAGACTATATAAAACTTTTTTATAAATAAAATAAATAAAACTTACATAGCAACATAGAAATAGATGACTTTGATGAACCATTATCATTTTTTTTGAAATAATTTCATGTAATAGATCATCATTACAAATTGTACATTTAACTTCACAGTTCAAAATGTCTTCAACACCTAGTAAAATATAATATGTAATTTAGATATATAGTTAAACTATTATTAATCCATATTTTAAATATTTAAAAATTAAGTTATCAAATCACTCAGGAGAGGGGAGGGTGTTAAGTAATTAAAACTACAGGTTTGGCAAACCTTGGCCCCAAGCTCTGTGATAACCTAAACGGGTTGTCTCAGTCTAGCCTTCAAGGTAGGGGTAACAAACCTAATAAATAACTTATCAAGGTTTTAAAAAATAAATAACCTAAAGTTTCTGTTTTAACTATAAATATAAATATAGTATGCATTCTACCAATGTTATATGTTTTACCTACCTATAGATAGGAATCCTGCATAATTATTATTAATTAGTTTATTACCTACTAATTTAATATATATTTTATCATGTAACTACTAAAGGTACGTTTTCCCTGCAGCGTCAAAGAGGGAACAGCATGGCGTTATGATGTTGGGTCTAGACGCTTACTGATGTCCAGACCGGTAGTTGACGCTAGACACCACGTCTGGAAGCTGCAAGGAAACCGTACCTTAACAACATTTTAGTCAGTTTAGTGACGTTTGAGGTGAAACAACTTTTTTTTTAAATTTGAACTGAAAAAATCCAAAAAGTTTTAAAATGCTTGTAAAAGAATTTTATGAAACTTTTTTTAACTGATTAAACTGATTTAACTTATTATTAATTGTTAAGACAAAAATTTACATCAGGATGGTTGGTGACTGCGTTTTTAGTCAGTCGTTTACTGTCGTTCTGTGTTTATGATGTCAATATAGTGAATACGTAAAGTGTAATATTTTTATTTATACCACACATGCATACCCGTACTGGTCTTTGTTAGGGACACTACAATAGTATATTTTTAAATGGATTTTTTAATTAATTTTAATTTTAATATTATTATGGTTAACCACGTCTATTCTGGTAGACCACATATTTATGCGGTAAATCACATATTGGAAGATACCCAAAATTTATAAAATTTATTGAACTGGAAATATAAGGAGAGGGTCTAAGGGTTTTGATTTTTTTGGAAGAATTATAAATAACTAAAAACACTTTCTTATTCGTAGGTAATAGGTTAAGTAATTTTTCACTGTATAAAAGTTATATATAAGCTACTGACAGTATACTGGTAAGAACCCCAACCCTCAATAGTGTGATCAGTATTCTCTTTCTTTGAATTAGATAGGTATTATTCTTAGTAAGCTCTAAAAAAAAAAAAATTAAATACATAATATAATATCTATAATCTAAATAATGCTTAAACTTTCACACTTATTTTTTAATTATAAATTGTTATTTCTACAAACATTTAATTGTCAAGTATCAAGGGTGGATAAACTTCTTTTTGAAGGCATTATATTATTATTTATATACTATTACAGTGTTAGCTACTCAAAAAATATAAATATACACAAGACTCAACGCATGAATAATACCTCTTAAAATATAAAACTTTATAAGATAAGTAAAAGAAAAATAACAATAATGGCACAAATAGACCCCTGTATGTCAACATTAATTATAGCATCAGTAAATGGTAATTGCACTTAACATGAATATTATTGATACATTCATGAGTTAATCCTACTAATCATACTACAAGTGCAACACAGTACTTAAATAAAACTCATTTTTAAAATATAGCTTTCAGTACTAAACTATTACAGCACTAAAATTATTCTATATAATCTAACACCATTATACACCATTAATTACAAAATACATATGATAAAAAAAAAATTTTTTAATGACAAAAACAACTACTATTTAAAGACGATTATTTTTTTTGACAATTTTGGAAATTTAGTTTAGTATGGGGAATAGGTTGAGCGGGAAATTGAGGGCACTAAGGGAACTGAGCAAAATTAGTTTAGACTAAAAATGAACGATCTAAAAGTATAAGCTAAAAGACACACTTTCGGTGAGATGTGTGCAAAGAGGAGTAATTAGTAATCACGAATCCACTACATCGTGGCAGTAATTTAAATTAAGACGTTTATAGGCGCGATTAAATGTTATTTATTTTTTGTTTTTGATTTTTATTTTATTTGTGGTCACACTGGTAACTGTTCAACTTACAACATAATATCAATGTGATTTTGGCGGGAATCTGTAAATCACATATAATGCCAGGTTGCGTGCAGCAATCAACAATATTACTAAAAGTAATCGTAAAAGTGAATCAATAGTTGACTAATTAATGATTCATTAAATTAATCAATATTTTATGCAACCCAGCATTAATGTTCAATATTGTAACATAATATTTTCTAATTTCTATCATCGTAAGATAAAATACTTAACAGCATAGTTTTTTTATTAGATATTGAAAAAATAAATATACAAAACATATATTGAAAATAATAATACATAGCTATTCTATAATATTAACCTACCAATTTTCTATAACTTAATTAAATATTTTTTTTAATTGTTAAAAATGAAAAATCGCAAATTATTAACACTAAAAATTAATTATATTATTTATCCTTGTGTTGGATATAATATACATTTTACATTATTTATAAAATGTAAGAAAAGTTATGATTTTAATACTACAATGCAAATATAATAAAAAAGTAATTTTCTTCTATTGTATATATTAAAGTAGAATGTATTGATTTATGTATTTAGATATAGAAGGTATGTATATCCTTAGTTTGATGACTATTTATTTATAAAGCATTAAAAACATTTTTAAAAAACAGAAACAATTATGAAAACATTAAACATAACAAACCCCAAAACAACATTATTTTTTAATAATCATATCCAATGCTATAAAAAAAAAAAAAAAAACCATAACATTTAAATAAAACTTAATGTATGAAGAACAAAAATTAAAAAAATATATTAGTACCTAGTTAATTTTTATTTTCGAATTTCGGCTAAATTCAATATAGAATAAATCATGACTGAATAATTCGATGTTTAGTGTGGTCTGTTGTATTCACCTTTTAAAAAGTATATTTCATTTTAAAGAAATAGAAAATAATATACCACTTAAAGTAAACTGATTCTTAATCACTAAAAAGATTTAAATAATAATATTATATTTTTTTAGATAGCATTCTTAATAATATTTACCTCCATAATGGTGTTTTCGAAATTTGATCTCATCGTCATTTGGATAAACTGTGTCCATTTTGAAGTGTTAGAAACTAATCAACTTCAGTCTTCCAATAAACTACTGCACTGAAATTCAATAACAAATTAAAATTATCATAAGTGATTAGTTATTAGATATAACATATATAATTATAAAATTAATTATAATTTAATTCTGTAAATAATACACTAACATGCGAAAAATATTATATAATATGTATCTTCTGTTTTAATGTCAACTTAGAACCACGAAACACAACAAAAAACATAACTAAGTTATTAATAATTCAGTATTATCGTTAGGAGTTTTGAGACAAAACAGAATTAAATATTATAAGAAAGATGGGTTAAAATATTAAGTTATAATACTTTTTACGATCCAGTATTTCAGTTTTTCTTAAATTTCGTGTAAAAAAACAGACATTAACCGAGGCGCGAACTCTGGTCTCCGGGCACTTCGACTACGGTAAACAAGACACAAGTCGATTGAATATTGAGAACGTTGAAACTTTAAGCCATAAAACAGTTACTAAAACTAAATATTAAATATTTCTGTAGTTGTAGTAGTAGACAATAGTAGTCAACAATCACGGGATTGCCGGCATTTGGCGTTCCTCCAGGGTGAAGCGGCTCGACATTTTCAACAACATGAACAACACTAGTCACTACTTTTTTGTTAACTCCGTAATCATAATTAACAGTGTGGCCAATAAAAAAATGGGCAATGGCCAATAAATATTATTTAATATTCTGAACAATATTGATATCAATATACCTTGGTTTTAGTTTTAATTTAACTGTTTTTTTTCTTATTAACTGTCTGAAGACGTCACATTCGGGGAGGTTTATAATTAGTTGAATTATAGAAATATAGATACAAAAAATAGTTTTTTTTTCACATTCTGGGTCCACTGCTTCAACTTACTAAATAGACGCTAGTGTTCTAACTTCTAACCACAGCAGATTATTATTATTTATTACTATATTATTGCTACCCACGATAATATCTTCTCTACCTATTTATTAATCGGCAATTTCGGTTACGGAAATTCCGAGTAGAATAGGAACGTAAATTCGTAAAAATATATCTACACTTGAAAATGTATTTCAAGGGTTTGGAAGGCCATTTGTCATTTGGTAATTACTAGTGGTTACGTACCGCCCAGATCCCGCGACAAGTAGATCCACGTACGTCAACTGGATCCCTTTGGACATTTAGAACCTCAACGACAATTTAGATTCCATATTAACTATAATCTCCCACGTCATTTAGACGTGAAATCGGCGGTATAACAAGTCAAAGAATATTTTTTAAATATTAAATATTATTTTATTGAAATACTTTATAAAACGTTAATATTTCTCGTTTCTTAATATAAATAATTATTTAATTGGTATTTAATAAAAAAAAAAGGTATGCAAGGTAACTATAAAGTATAAGATAAGAATAACAGTGTTAGGTAATTTTCCAAACCACCTTTATTATTAAACGACGTACAATAACATTATCCGTATTGTTTAATAACATTATGAGGTATTACACGAGGCGCGTTTTTTTATTGTGGTGTCCCCAGTAGGCCTAATCCACATCGTAAGCGATAACGCAATAACGCATCATATGCAGCGGCATATTTAGGTAGGGGTTTTGGGTCCAGTTGTCCAGAACGGCAAATATTTATTTTGTACTTTATGAGTACTGGCGCAGTGACGTCAATGTATGCCATAGAGGTATAAAATACTATACTATTTATATAACATGCAGTGGCGTATTTAAGGTTTTTCCGCCTATAGGCACTTTCCAATTTGCCGCCTCCCCCCCCCCATCATTCCTAAAATTATTTATAAAACATATTTAAATATACAATTTATTATATTATAATATTATATTAAAAATATACATTATTAATGAACATTAAATTACAAATATTAAAACTTTAAATTTTTTCTTTTACTTTTTTCCTCAGTGATCTAAACCAAAATTAATTAATAACTATAAATTAAACTAACTTCTGTTATAAAGTGCTGCTATTGGGTGGCTTCTTTTTTTTTTCAAGCGTCGCATGTCAAAAAAATAAATGTATATCCGCATACATGCTTATTGTAAATTTAAATTACAGATTGTATGTTTTTAAAATAAAGTTAAAAAAAAAAAAAAAAACTTTTTTCCTCGGCAAATTTGTATAAATATAGTAGGTACATGTAGATAGATGTTTAATTTTGTGCGAACAAAAAATTAGTTATAAGTTTGATTTCATCAAATGAAAAATACTTATTGTAATTTTGTAAAAAAATATTGTTAAAATTTGCCGCCCTCCAAATGTTGCCGCTCTAGGCCCGGGCCTGTGCCTAAATACGCCCCTGATAACATGGTATTCTATGGTATTAACAGTTTCACCATTGCGCAGCGTAGAAGTTTTTTAGCTTTTTTTTGCTGGGGGGAAGAGGCGGCAAAATATGTGTTGCCTTTATCCTAAAATTCCTAAATACGCCACTGATCATATGAATGCATTCAAAAAAAAAAAAAAAAAATATACATCAACTTAAACTATGTAAATACTAATAATAATATATAATTCATTAAAATAAGGAAACCTAGGAATAAAAATATAATTTTCGCTATTGTAAAAGCTACAAAAACGGGTAATGTGTATAATATGTGTGTTGCCGGCCGGCGATAGTCAATGTGTTGGATGAGTGGATGAGAGATGTGCGCTGATGCGTAAGGGAACAACTAAATAAAAATTATACTATAAAACAAACACATCCTGGCAACACTTATTTTTGTTATTCAGATGAGCTTCTTAATGATACTGCCAATCGTCCTCCGGGTTGACATTATACAAGGATATAGCGTAATTATTTCAGTTTTTTTGTTTTTCCGATATTATGGCAAGATCTGAAATTTTTTGTTTTATTTTACTATTTACCACCCAAAGTACCAAATTGATCCATATTTGCTACAAGAATTCACAAAAAATAAACTACATAATTGTAAAATCATTATATATTTTTCGCTACATCCACGTCCAGGATCTAAGGTGTACTATTCTACATTTCTACTACTATTCTAATATAATATAATCACGAATAATACGAATAATACATGGTTGTTATTTCTCACAATTTTTGTCTACTATAACTAATGAGTAAAATAAGTAGGCATTGTGTACTATTTTTTCATTGGACCCTGAAGAATAAAATATGCGTCTACATCAACTACATCGTCCGACTAGCCCGGATTGTTCATATAAATTAATATATTTTATTTTAAGTTTAAAAAATAATTTTAATCCCAAAAAAGAATAATAAAAAAAAAACTTACTTAAGCGTCGACTCTTCCTGGGAAACCGAGTTGTACCAATCTACAGTGTATACGGAGTGGTGCGCCGCCACCTAAGAAACTCCAAATTTTCTTCATACGATCTTCATCGTGATTCTAAATGGGAGTATAAAGATATTTTATGAAAATAAACAGCACGAAATGAAAAGGAGAGTACTTGTCATGTACTGAAGACTGTTATTTAACGACTGGTCATTAAGACTATTATAGAATTGTTAATCGTCTTCGATTGTCGCATGCCACAGATGACGAATATTATAATATGATAAATCTATGGTTTTTTTTTTATAGAACTCTTTGTGATATTATACGATCTATTTTTCTATTTTAGCTGTTTGACATATTAACGTAAAATTAAAACATATAAACTATAGACCAAATCTTTATAGATATTGCAAAGTATTAATATTTTATTCTAATATAGTCAAAATATTTTGAAAATTATAATATGTATAAGGAATGCAAACATTAACATTTGGTGAAATTTTCAAATAACTACAGTTATTCGTTTTTAAATTACTACAAAAAAACAAAAATCGGTTGAACAGAAATAGTTATCACAGAAATATGAAATGAATATCTAATAATGTCATAAATATTCAAAATTCAGACAATTATAAAAAAATATTAATGCGTCTTTTCAGAAAACTTTTTATTTCTGTTAGGGATAAAAAAAACTTATATTAGTCAAGTACTCGGCCAGTTAAAAATGAAAAATGCTATTTATTCAATTAATATAAATATAAATTATTATATAAAATGGGTCTGGTAATATACTAATATGACGATTATGTATTTTTGGTCTCACGTATTTTATGCATCGCGCGTTCGGGAATAAAATATGCATAAGTATACGTCACCCGGCGTGTAGCAGATTGTCCGGTGCAATAAGTATGTATTTATTTTATGTCTAAAAAAGTAAATTAAAGCTCCAAAAGTATAGAAAATCAAACTCACGTAAACATCAATTTTTTTTGTGAAACTTAGTTTTGTCATATTTAATGTCCACACGTTCAGTAACCACATCGCCGACCCAGGAACACCTTTCCTCGTCCGTCTTTACCACGTTTCGAATTGAAGTTATTGAGATCTTTCATAAAAATAAGCTGAACAGAACGGCATATGCGTGTAAAATATTATATATATTAAAGTACGGTTTAACGATTTGTACGTCTATTATTTTCTCCGTTAAAATTATTACAACCGTCAATCGTCTCCGACGAATAGCGAAGATTCAAGATTACCATAGATGATAGATTAATATGATAGATCCATATCCATAGATTATATACTGTATTATTATGTTGTAATATTATTATTAGCCAGACATTTAAATTTATTCGGGAGTCTGCCGTTCGAGAGACTCAATTGTGTACTTATACAAATTGTATATGCACGACAAGGCGGAGGGCGGGGTAGATTGTATAGATGTTGTTCAGGACATTGAGACTAGACTCATTCAAAGTTTCTGCCATTGGCATCGCATAAATTAGTAATTAGTTGTTGTTATCGATATTTTTCGCCCTTATTATTATTGAATGACATGACACCCGTCTTCTCATTATTAATGTAAAAATATTATAATATTATCAATAATCAATATTAATATCGAAAACCATCATAATTATTTTCCAAATAGACAAAAATATTAAATTATAGGTACTACAATTTTCTTCAAACTTTTTTATTGCTTTACTACTTTTTTTTATGGTGAGTCCACCATCTCAAAGACCCCTGACGAGCCGCCACTGCAGGTGTTAATAAGTTTATGGCATAAACAGTTTAAAACTAATCTACATAATATTTTGAATACTTCTGCACTGTTAGTGTTAAATAATAATACACGAATTGGTGTCTTTAAATAATATTTTTATAATAACTTAAAACAAAATAGATAACTATACCTATAATCGTTATTTTTCGTTAAAATATCCAAGTTTTGTCAATATTCAAATTTGGTATATGTACCAAAACACGTAGTGCCGAACACGGGTATGAACTGGGGAAAATTCCCCAGAAATATTTATGGGTGGGTGGGCGATAATCAAAAATAGTTTGTTATGCAGTACCTATCTTGTATGTATATAGTTAGAAATAATATAGTACCATTCGAACGTAACTAACTAAACATTTTTTTAGTAGGTGGGTCTAACACCAGCATTTTTTTCCCCTAACATGAAATATAGGTATAGATCGGCGCCACTGGATTTACGACTAACCTCTGAGACTGGGAGTGAGAATATGAATAAAGTTAAAACTTTTAAGCAATAATAATAATATAATAGTAGCTATAGTTATATAGTTATACTAAGTTATATACTATTCTCATTAATATAAAAAAAACATAATATGGTGACCAGACATGAGTTATGGCTATTTTAACTGAGAAGTGAAATGTTCAGTATCTTCAGTTACTACATTTTAATTTTTTATTATAGATATATAAACGAAACCTAACATTATGAAATAATTTATGCGTGTATTATTAAAACATTAGGTTATAATAAAAAATAATTTAATTGTCTATTAAACAAAAATTATATGGATTATGCTAAATAACAACTATTACACTAGTGTTACTACGATATAATAACCTAAAAGCATTTAAATACATTGATAATTAAAAATTAATAATACTAATTACAAAATTAATTAATTTGTAAAATCCATATGATTATTTTAATCCCCCGTCAATTAGTTCCTCATGCGTCAGTTAGTCACCAGGATCTATGTGACCGTTCACGATTACTAGTTAGTAGTTTGGGTTTGGGACATGACTTAAGATAATCTTAAGCCATGGTTTGGGAGCATCAAGTCTAAAAACGGTAGACTAGTGGGTACCAGTGGTACCACATTGCTTTATAGTTTAAAAATGGTGTTGAGTGGGTATTTGGATATGTTAAATTCACGGTTTAAGATATACTCATCATAAACCGTGGTTAAATTTAAATTCAATGATATACATATTCTAATGGTAATCGGTAAAAAACAACTACGTTAATTTTGGTTAAAAGCTATTAAAATAATTGTCGTCATAAATAAAATTATTTTTAAATTACATAGAAATTCGAAAGCACGCTTGTTGAAATAAATTTTACATTTATATTAATTTTTTTAATATGTAAGTTATATATATGTATATATATATTATTAGAAGTAAGGCTTCAACATCACAGGTCATTAGCCTAAAGTTATAATTGTTGAAATACATTTTCACTTTTCATGCCGAGTTCGAATTTTGAACCGAACATCAATGGTTTGACCCATCACAAATCTACAGTTATTAATTTTGAATAAACAAGAAAAACAATTAATACATTAAATTGTTATTTGTTTTTATGAATATACATGACAATTCAATTAAAAGTAAAAACGTATAATCTTTATTACAATAAAAATAACTTAACTATAAATAATAAGATTGTTTTTAAATTTACAAGGTGTTTAACTATTTAAGATTTCAATATTTTTATTTTTATTTATAATTACAATGTATTAACGATTTAAGATTAATACATTGTATAAATATAATCACTCATGTCAATAAGTATTCGATAAAATTTATTTGAACTAAATTGTAATTAGAAGTAGATGTGTATTTTTGAAATTTTGAAATTACAACATATTTATATATTAATAAAAATTAAAGTCAAATATCTATAGATGTCTTAACATTAAGTAAAAAATAAATTTATTTATGTATCATAGCCTGTCTAATTTGCCACCGTAAGTCATTATGATTTTTTTCACCTGGCACTTTATGATTCTGCCATTCATTTTGGTAATACTGATGTAATGATACTGGATCCATTTGTTTCCTTTTTAAAATTTGTGAATATTTGTTTTCACCTGAAATCATACACTAAAGATTATACAATAGGCATAATGTATAACTATAAAGTGTTTATTAACTTAGAATGTTTTTAAATAAATAACATATAATTAATTAAGTATTAAAAATATATATTGTGTCCCGTGAGAATTTACCCATTGCGATATCTCCTAAAATATTGATTAATAATCATAATTCTGTTTTTTTTTTATGTAAGACTCACTGGGACAAGAATTACAGGTATTTCATTTTTAAATGTAATTTATTGGTTTGGTAAAAAAGTTAAAATATAATTTTTTTTTAAAATTGAAGATAGCCATTTTGTAGAGTTTATTTTTCTGAAAATGTTGACTTTTCAACATTTTAGGTTTTTAATTATTATATAGGCATAAGCCCACTGGCCACATGTTTGACAACAGTGGCACTTATATGATATTAAATAATTCACAATTTTTTTCGAAACTAGAAAAATATTAAAATTGATGAGATTAATAAATATAAAATGTTGAAACATCAAAATTTCCAGAAAAATAAACTCTACTAAATGTATATCTTCGATTTTTATGAAAATGAAATTATTCTTTTAACTTTTTTACCAAAACATTAAATTAAATTAAAATATGAAATACTTGTAGTCCTTGTCCTTGTGAGTCTTATAAAAATAACCAGATATGATATCTCTATTATTTCAGAAGATATCGCAAAATCCTTACAAAACACTCTGTATAGTCACATTTTCTATCTTACTTGTTTTTTTTTTTTGTAAATCTGTTTGAATAGCTATTGTGGATACAGCTTTAGAACATATTTTTGTTTTTGAACTTGGGCGTGATAACCTTTCGAAAACTTCATTTTTTTTTTTATTGCAACATGCATTTTTACAATAATTATTAGGTGGAATATCTTGTTTTTGTTCCAATAAATTTCTTTTTTTATTTAAATCATCATTCAAATTTCTTTTTTCTTCAACTAGTGCTTTGTGTTTTTCATACTTAATAAGTTTTTTTAAATCTAAAATTTAAAATACAATGCAAAATGAATTAATTTAAAAAAAATTTTTAATTTAAGACTAGAATATTAAACTACAATTATTTCTAATAAATGAAACTAAACACCAGTAGTCACACATGTGAGCGAAATACATACAAAATAAACAAAAAGCGTCAATTAAGAAGACTAAGAATTTGATAGGTACCTAGATGTTATAGGCTTATAGCCCAAAATATTATTGAAAATATAAAAATTTAACTTTTGATATTATATATAGAGAGAAATAGAGAGGTGTCGCAATGGCAGCAATGGCTCTTAGTAGGCTGACAGGCTGAGGAATAAATAAAAACTAAATATAAAAACAAAATGTAAATAGAGAACTGTAGAAAACTTTAAATTATATCTGTATATATATTGTAAATGTTTATATCATAAATTAATCTATATGTAAACAATTATAATTTTATTTATTTAAAATCTTTAAAATTATTCACGTAAGACTTAAGTAAATATACAAAATAAATTATGTAACCTATAATTAAAATCTAAAATTAAGATCCGAATTTTAGAGTTGAAAACATACTAATGTATAAATTAATTACAAGAATCAATTTTTATTTAACTAATGTTTAATGGGCATAAATGCAGTTTAGCTCCCAAGAAAATTTTTGGAATTTTTTTTTTAAAATGTGTGTTTTTGAATTTAAAATACAAAAAATTTAAGTTTTTAGAAATGTTAATATTCATATGCTCAACATTTTGGTGAAATCAGAAACAAGAATATTACACAAATTCCAGTCAAAAAAAAGTAAATTCTAAAACTTTATTATTTGAAAATTCAGTTTTTCAGTTCCAATAATTTGACATTGTAATTGTTCAATTAATTTACCCATGTCTCCCCGTCGCGGGTATTTTTTTTTTTTTTAAATTACTAATTTATGTTATTACTCATCAAATGAAAAACAAAAAGGTCAAAAAAATCAATTTTGAGTTTCTCAAACATGCAAATGTTTGAAATAACTTTATAATTCAGTTTTAAGTGGTATATTAACAATAACATAAAAAGTAAGAATAATAGACAAATTTTGATTCCACCAAAATGTTAAGCATATAAATACAAATATTTCTAAAAAAAAAAAAATCTTAAAAATTAAATTTTTTGTAATTTAAATTCAAAAACACAATTTTTGAAAAAATTGAGCATTTTGAAGTTTTTTGACCATAACTTCCAAAATAAATTCTACTGGATTTTTTTGAAAGTACCATCTATTTAAACATGCAAAAACACAGATTTTTAAAAAAAAAATTCCAAAAATTCGCTTGGGAACTAAACTGCATTTGTTCTGTTATTGTCATGTGTCATTGAGTTATAAACAAATTGAAAAAAAGTTTATATTTTTAGTATTACATACCTTTCATAAATTTTTGAAGTAAATGAGATTCAACATTCTCATACCCTAACTCTTTAAGATGATGTAAAACTATAACTTGGTCCAGTTCCATCAAAAAAAAGTGGTGTAATGAATCTTAAAACAGAAGATGAAAATCTAAAACTTATAATATTAAATATTTTAATTTTAAATGTCCCAGTGAATTAATATATAATATTACCTACAAATTACAATACATGTAAATATTCACTATATACATACTTAAATGTTAAAGTACAGCCAAACACCGTTTAAAAACTTAAAATTAATTTTGAATTGTTTGAAATTTGAAATTTATCGTTATCAATTATATCTTTATAATTTCATTCACACTGTACACAACGGCGTCATCTCGTGAACAAATATAAATCATTGTCTCAATAATTTTCCAGATGATCAATATTACATGTGCTGATAAGTGTTATCGTTTGAAAAATTTTTAGTTTTCTAAGAACCATCGAACATTACGTTATTTCGACTTACAAGTTACTGATCTGTGTTCTTTTTCGTTCACCAAAATTTAATCATGTCTGCAATTAAGTTTGGTAGCCACCTAAAAGAACTACGATTGCATTTATGTCAGTCGTCTCCTTCAAGCAAAGGAGTGCGGTTAGTATTTCTGTAGTAGGTACCTATTGAGTAATATTTTTAATAGATGTAACTTTTATTTACAGACAGTTTGTTGAAAAATACTATGTACCATTGAAGAAAGCTAATCCAAAATTTCCCATTTTGGTGCGCGAATGTAGTGGCGTGGAACCAAAAGTATTTGCTCGCTTTGGTGAGTTTTAATTGACAAAATTGTATTAATAGTTAATTCTCGGTAAAAAATTAAAAATTACACAAGTTGTGATTTTTAAATGATTAATAAAGGTCAATCAATAATATATTAATTGTATATATATCTATATCTACAGTTAATTTATCTTAATGTGGCTACTGGATATGTTGGTACCAAGCCTATTAGCTCACATTAAGCAGTTGACAAAATAAACTAAAATAAGTACAAAAATACAAACATTTTTAATATTAAAAAACTTTTTATATTGCATACTTGTGCCCATGGGTGCCCACAGGAAATTTATCAGGAGGGGCATAATGAAATCAAACACCAAAAATTACATTAAAAAAAGTTTAGTCCTTGTTAACTACTAAATGTGTTAGAATTACATGAAATTACCCCACACACTAAAGTAAAAATATCGATAAAATGTTTATAAATCAAAATAAAAGTTAAAATGTTCAACATCTTATTTGAATTCCAAGGGGGAGGATGCCCTGTCTTGCCCCCCCCCTTCAAGCACTCATGCTTGAACCATAAAAATGGAAAACCTAATTATATTAGTTGTTTTTAAATATATATTCTCACACTATGATAAAATAAAATTTTCCCTCATAAACAGTACTAACTACTAAGTGCCATATTATACAGTCTTTTAATCTTGTTAATATATAACCTATCACAATTGGGACCATTTTATCCATTTTACGTGGACACACATATTAACCGTTTCCACATTAGGCAGAATCTACTGTAATTGTTTTAAAAGTAGAAATAAATTTTATTATTAAAATGTATGTAAAAAAAATAGGGTAGTCTAGGATAAATTTGTCTATAAAATTCTAATAGATTTTTCTTATTTAGAATTTGGACAAGAACGAAGCGAACAACTATCTGATCAATCAGCGGATAATGTGCTTAAGAAAATAGAAGGATTAGTAAAACAATAGAATTGTGGTAAAAGAAAAATAATGTTATTTTAATATTATGTACATATAAAATATTATAGTAAATATATTTCAGTTTTTGTAGTCTGCTCAGCAATATGATATTGAATTGAATTATTAAATATTTTAAATCATTTAATTTGGACTAGTAATTTTAATTCTAAACTATTATATACTTAGTTATGGATAACATCTTGTTTTTTTTTAAAAAAAAATACATTGTTTATAAACAGCATTCTATTATTTTTGTTTATTGCAAAATATGAAAATAATTATCATACAAATAATAATTATCAACCAATTGTGTTGTGTGTGTTTATAGCACTATTTACCATCTGTATCAAAATTATTTTGAATGTGTAATGCTAGCATATCAAACATATATTATCAACTGGGTCAAAACTATTGAATAAATTATATTATGTGCACAACGAAAAATAAGCATTTTATCAAAATGTTATTAGGAAAATACATAACATATTATGTATAAGATGTATACCAATATATATTTCTCCAATACAAAATGAAAATTATATATTTTTTTTTTTTTTAATCAGTTGATTTACCAATGATTCTATAGCAGTAGTATAGTAGTATTCTTCTAGAAACTCGAGGGCGAGGGCTGCACTTCAAAAGAAAACTTTTTAGGTGTCAACCTAATTTTATAAACTAATAATTATTAATCTATTTAAAAATATTTTGATTTTAAATCTGTAAAATAGAAGAGAGGAATAGAAAAATTAGATTTTGGACTATTTGACTATGTAGTTATAATACTACTAAAAGTAATTACTGCGATTATTTCAATTTTATTATTGTATTCTTATCTCATACATGGCTACCTATTCTCCATTATAAGAAAGAAAATACAAATTCTAAGTATTATTTTCTCCATCCTTAAGTCACTACATAAACTGTTGTGTGAGTTGTGTGTTGCTACACGTAACCAGTTACTGTATGTATACTGTTTATTTTAAAAAAGAATAAAATAATATATTTTAAAGATGAAAAACTTAGTTTGAAGTTTCCCAAAATAATTTTAGAGAATGCTACATGTGTTATCTCTATGTTACAAGGACATAACATAATAAATTTATGTTCAACAATTCATGTTTAGCTGTGTTAGTTTAAAAATTAGAGTGAATTTACTTGTAGGAAACTTCATGTTTTGAAAATTATTAAAATTAGTAACAGATTTCTTAGTACACTTTTTTACCAACAGCCGTATATGTAGGCAGCAAATTAAAAAATGAAAATACAACTTTAATTTCAATTTCTTACCATGATAATTTTTTGATATTCACATACATCAATTTTTCTTATTAAAACATTTTCATCAGATATACAGGAAATTACTAATTAGTTAAGCTATAAAAGTTTAAAGTAATGTATAAAAAAAATAAATAAATAACTATTTTACAATAATTTAGTATATTTTATTAAAGATGTCTAAGACAAATTGAAGAGAGCAAACAATTTTACTACCTATTTAAAATTTGATTTATAAATTTACAAATGCTTGATATAATTCTAAAGGCTCAAATCCTACTTGTATTTGAATTATAACATTAGCTGGTATCATGAAAACTTTTCCTGGTGATAATATCAACTCTTGTGGAGCATTTATTTTGCCTTGACCATGGATAATAATAATTATAGAAGCAACATCTCTTTTCAACAATTCATAAATTTCATCAACAGGAACCTTGTAAAGAAAAATTATTTATAAATTAATTAATTTTTTTTATAATATTTTATGAATTTAAGTACTTTAATACAAGCCACTGCAAAATCCGGAACAGGAGGTCTAAAAAGTGTTGTGTAAGAGTTTTCTTTAACTCCACAAAACAACTTTGATTCAGCAGGTGCCCCATTAAAATTTAATAACCTACATAACGTCTTCACATCAATATATTTTGGTGTCAATCCAGCTCTTACCACATTATCAGAACAAGCCATACATTCAACACAGTCTAAACAAACATATCCTTTATAGGATCAATAGAGTATAATATTGATAGTAGATTAATTATTGATTATCAGGGTTCATAAGTTCATGCATTTGCATGTAATTTTTGCTACACAGGAAAACATGTTAACTGAGATACAATTCCATATCATTACAATAGTAATAGTAATAATTATATAAAGTCAAATAGTGCATGTTTTTGCATATTTTGGGTGTAAAGGCATATTTGTCATATTGTAGATTTTTTTTAGGGTATTAGTGCATATTATTACATAATAAAATATTATATTTATTTATTTAAATATTTTAGTTCTTTTTTGTTTCTTATTTTATTTATTTTCCTATTTACAAAATAGTATTAGTTTTGATTTATTTTTATTAATTTTTACTATTTTAAAGTGTACAAAAATTAAAAGGAATAAAATACTTTTAGAACAAAATGTTTTATCTTATTATTTCAAAATTTGCCTATGATTTTTTTACATTGTGCATATTTTAAAAATGTTAGCAAATATAAATGCATATTTCCAAACTTTTTAGTGCATATTTTGCCAATATTTAGAGCATGAATGCATGTTAATTTTTGCATTTTTTAATGCATGAACTTATGAGCCTTGTTGATTATCCTTTAATCTCTAATTACATAATAATATAAATAAAAAGTTAATAAAAGCAGTTATTCATTTTTAAGCATTTAATTAAAATGAAATTAAATATTAAAGAAATCTGACCACCATAAATATAAGCATGAGGTTCATTAGCTCCTAAATATATTGCTTGACCTGGTGAGAGTTGAATATAATTTAAAAAATATATGCAAAAACATCCAACATCATTTGGAAACCAACAATCAAGTTGATTAAATAGTCTTGCTAAGAATACATTTTTTTTATCATCACCTGTAATATAAATTAATCATCACATTAATTCAAATACAGTGAGACATACTAAATATTAAACAATATACATAATTTTAATTATAGTGTTTATTTCTTTTTCCAATCGAAATATTCTACAAAAGTTTCTTAAATACTCTTGAAAACCTGATGTTTTATTTATACACATCACTTACATAGAATTTGCAACTTTTTCTTATGGCTGTTAAGACTTTGGCTAATAATTTCTTTTTCAGATGTCAGTAGCTTATAAAAGATATCCTTAAGCAAATATTGTGAATTGGTAGTATCTTTTTTAAATTGATCAATAAGGTCATATCCAACAATTGTTTGAAATTCCGGTATTTCTAATTGACATCATATAAATTATTATGGTTAAATTTTATTTTAAAAATATTATAAAAATACCTTCTAAAAAAAATTTAATTTCAGAATATGGACGGAAACCACAAAGTCCTTCAAAATTACTTAGTGCAATAGCCATTTCTGGTTTATGATTAGAATCTTGATATAGCTCAGGATATTGTTTATGTAATTCTTCAGCGTAATCCTAAATTAATTAAGTAAAAATAATAATATTGGCATGACTTATCAATGTATTTTTACCTTAGATGGATGCACTTGGATGGAAAGAGCTGAGTTTATAGACAACACTTTCATTAAAAATGGTAATTGATCACCAAATTGTAATCTAGATTTTTCACCCAATACTTCATTGTTGTTCTTTATCCAGTTACTCAGTTTTTGTCCAGACTTTTTTACTAATGAAGGACTTTTATGAAGAGCGCCCATCCACAATTCAGCATAAAACTGTGTTTCATCAATAAAATCTATATGTTGGCCAGCCAAACTCAAACGACTGACTTCACTCGCAGAACCTTTTTTCCCCCACAAATAATTTTGAATAAAACATTGCAACTCAAAAACTTCTAGCATGGTTGTAACTTTATTGAACTAAAAATAAAAATATTTTTTTATAAATTGATATAACTATAATAAAATTAATGATAATAAAAATAGCATAATAACATATGAAACTACCTTGGTCTGAAGAAAATATTTGATAGTCGAAAAATCAAAGTTAAATAATTCGATACATATAAAAATGTTAAATGACCTATTAGGTTTTTTTATTCATGCATTAAAATTAATCCATAGATGTTTAGAAATAGGCATATGACTTAAATAAATAATTATTAGTCATGATTAGAGGCATATCATTTGAGTAACACATCATCAATTAGAATATATTTTACCCAATCGTTGTGTACAGGATTAATGTGTTATATGCATATTGCATTTTTGTTCAATATTGTAATACAATACCTGTCGGGTTGTCTACCTATTTAATAACCTATTCATATTCAAATATGAATGTGTGATAACCATTAACCACGATTAAACTATTATAGATAAAAAAATGTTTAGTGATGTAACACAACTATAGATATAATCGCCGTTTTAAATTAAAAAATGTATTAAGCAACGAACAGAGGCCAGAGATAAGACATCTCTGTCGAAAGTATGATAGCATTGGTAGCTTACCAAAATAGTGATTAAGTATTGAATATTGTTGACCACCGCCGATATATAAAAATATTTTTATAAAGTATTTTTATTATCTGTGCTGTACTGTTGTTGATTAATATGTATATTTAAAACACCTTGCTATAAAAAATAGAAATCTTTACAGAATACAAGCAACTAAATAGATTAAATTAAAAGATTTAAGAATCTTCAATTATTCAGTACTACACACTAACAATATATGTTCATATCTTAGTAAATAATGGCTATCTATTGAACAACAACTGAACACTAGTCTGATGTCTATCAACTTTACGAATAAAGATAGTAACTATATTTATTCTATGATTCAGCACCCAAGTACCCAACTCACTGACAGTATAACTCAACATTCAACAAAAGCAATACTTATTAGATAATTATGTATGCATTATGTATGTACAAGATTTAATAAAAATTTTCGGGGATTTATTCAAGTTCCAATTGAATAAAATACAATATTAAATAGTAAATACTGCGCATTTAAATTTTATACTTATCAATTATCATTTATTACTTTGTAGTTACGTTTTTGTACGTACCACGATGTAGATAAATTTAGTATTTACTTAAAATTTTAATGGATCTTCGTGCATAAAATAAATAAATCGAAAAATCACACCGATCTATACGTTGTAACTTGTAACCAACAGAGTGCAGTACTATCGTTAATAAGCATTATTGCAGCCTTATCTTGTCAGACCTTCACACGGTTGTGCCATAGAATCAAACCAAGTCTAAAGAACAGAATCTTCTTAAAGATTATTATAAAAAAATAGGCACAGAATCTAAGTGGATTTGAATTCATCTTAGGTCCTTTATACTTTATACTTGGAATTCACCTTGCACAGAAAAAATATTGATATCGAAATACCCGAGGGAATAATTAATAGTCAAATTTATTTTTATTTATTATCAATGGATACACCTTAGTTTTTACACTCACGACGATGAGTAATATTAACTGATAAAAAACCTAAACAGAATCAGTACCATAACAAAATATATACCTATGTATTTTGTCATGAGTAATACACAATACGACGGTCTTAGATTATTAATACCCAAACACTGTTTTCATAATTTTATTTTGTAGTTATAGACGTTTTAGTTATCTAAAAAATATATTATAACACTCGTCATCGTGAGTAGAGTGAAGATCTGGTGAGTCATAATTTTCAATTATTACATGTCTTACCTTATTTAATTTAGGTAACGTACCTATATATCTATATGTTCATAATGAACTAAATATATTAAACTGTCACAACATTTGAAGCAATTGACCTTATTATTGTTAAAAATCACTCTTCTCATAGTACACCAATTTGGAATAAACACCTACAGCAGTATGCCGTTGGAATGGTTATTTGGGCGTCGTATGTCGCCTGATGAAATGTTAAGAAAGAATCAGCGTGCTCTCAATAAAGCAATGCGTGATTTAGATCGTGAAAAAATGAGAATGGAACAGCAAGAAAAGAAAATCATCATGGACATCAAAAAAATGGCAAAAGATGGACAAATGGTGAGTTATATTTCATGTATTCTATATATTTTTGGTCGTAAGACTTAATTGTTAAATTATTTTTAAATCATCCCTATCAAATTACGGGTTAACTAGTTTAGTATACTAATTACCTGTGCATCAATGGTGATCCAATTGTTATACAAATTTTTATAAAACTTCAAGATAGATCTAAGCAAAAGAGTAAAAAAGTGTTATTATTTATTAATAATAACAATATGATGAGCGTGAAGTGGCAGAACAACACTGATTATTGTTATACATTAAACTACCAGCTACACAATTAATTCCAATTATAATTTTATTCAATAAATTAAGAACACTAAAATCACAAGTCTTTTCTTACTTTATAAGGTCTATTATTAACCATAACCAACAATATTGCTATGCATTATATAAAATATAGGTATTATTAGTTTAATAAAGAGATATAAAAATAAAAATAAATTACTTATATTATTCATTGAATTTAAATATACAATATTATATTCTAATTTGATAACTTGATAATCTTGAGCATGTTTTTAAATTTAAATATGAGACAACAATTAACCGTTTCTTCTTTCCTATAAATTATGTTAATGTTTTATTTGATTAATTTGGTTTTTAAATCTGTATTAACCTTTGACTTATGAACTTTATGTAGGTATACTTATTCTTTCAGATAAACATATTTATTAAAACAAAGTTGTAAAAAGGAATAATAAATTTAAGTACCAAGGTACTTTATATATATTTTTATTTAATCAATAACTATATCCTCTGTATCCTAGTAACCACATCATATATATTTATAGTAAAGAAGATAGTTCTGTACTTGTAAAAATATAACATTTAAAATAGCACAACATATTGATAATATCTTACACAGTTATAAATAATATTGTTACTTAATTATCTAAAAGTCAATATATTAAACCTTGTGAAAGTAGTTGTATTATTTAAGTAGTTATATTCGTATTTGTTATTAATCTTTTTTAGAAATAATTGTGTAGTTGTGTTTAATAATGAAATCAATAAAATCAAAAACAAAGCGTATTGTTCCACCCTTTAGTTCTCAATCACGACAACCAAACACAATTGTAGCTGGTCCTCCTCGGACACGTTCATGTCAAACACCAATTGGAAATACTGCATTTCGCCGTTATTATGATAGAGGTGACTTTATGTTGTCTGTCGATAGCGGGCGAGTTATGTGGAAAACATCGTTTGAAAATATAGATTATCACCATTATTTACCAATTTTTTTTGATGGATTACGTGAAGTTGCATACCCGTACCGTGCAGTAGCTGAGCGTGGAGCTACAGATATGCTAAAAAATGGTACACCAGATCGTATACTACCTGTTGTGCCCCAATTGATTATTCCAATAAAATTAGCACTTAACACTGGTCATCCAGATGTAGTTATAGCAACATTGAAAATGGTTCAAACCTTAGTAACATCGGCTGATATGGTAGGAGAAGCTCTAGTGCCCTATTATAGACAAATATTACCACCCCTTAATGTATACAAGAACCTTAATAAAAATACAGGCGATGGCATCGATTATGCTCAATATCAACAAGAAGATGTTGGGGATTTGGTAAATAATACTTTAGAAATTCTTGAAAGACACGGAGGAGCTCATGCTTTTATTAATATTAAATACATGATTCCAACTTATGAGTCGAGTGTGGCAAACTAATATATTACATAATTTAAATATAGACCCTAAATATTTTAATTTCACAAATTGATTTATTATTTCCTTAAAAGAATATTTTAGAAATCTAAGTATATATTAGATGATTGTTAAATAGTTTAGATGAATATTTTGAGGATTTAGGAATCGGTGAAAATCATGGCTAGAGACTTAGTAAGAACAAGACGTTACCAGAAGAAATTTATGGTGATGAAGGCTAATATACAAGCAGTATCTTTAAAAATACAAACGCTTAAATCACAAAACGCTATGGGTCAAGCAATGAAAGGCGTAACTAAAGCAATGCAAAATATGAACAGGTAAAATTTTTGTGTTTATTATCTTCCTTTTTTATTTATTGTTTTTTTTTTTGTGGGTAAATCATGGCATATAGCAGTGACAAATAATTGTTATTTTTAGTAACAATTTTATATTTATTAAATCTTGCTAATAAATACTTTTAATACTAATATATCTTAAACATATACATAATCCACAATATTATTTAAGCTATTTTATATTTTAATAGGCAGTTGAATTTACCACAAATTCAAAGGATACTGCAAGAGTTTGAAAAGCAGTCTGAAGTAATGGATATGAAAGAAGAAGTTATGAATGATGCTATGGATGATGCCATGGAAGATGAAGGAGACGAAGAAGAAACGTATGAATAAAATAATTTTTTGTAATTATAAGTAGTCTTAGTCTGAAGATATGTATGTATCTACTCAGCTTAAGAATTCGTTTTTACCAAATTAACACATATGTTGGCTCGAATCCCCTAATACTGAAATTGGTTATGATCTTATTGACCAAATTTTGGTGAGTAGACAGTTGTGTCAATGCCAGTAATGGGAATAGATGTGCAGTTTTTATGCATTTTTATCAGACTGTCCAATGTCCATTCTTAAACTGTATAAAGTATAGTATGCAATATGAAATATAAATAGAAATAAGTTATACTTATGTATCATCAATGAAATTTGTTCTAATACCTACAATGATTGGAAAAATTATAGTTATTTGCATAATTTCCCACTTTTTTGTAATTATTATTTAAACAGCAATCATCATAACTAAACATTAATTATTTTAGTTGGAAAGTCATTTCATTAATAATTGTGTACATAGATTTATGTGCATCTGATTGATAAACACAATCTAGCAATAATTGCATCATAAATGATAGAATTTTAAAATACTGTGAATTTCACATTATAGCATTGTACATCAGTATTTTATGATAAAGCAATTAATAAACATTATTATTAAACATGAAAGTGTAGTTACATATCATATTTTATAAAACTTAATACCAACATGTTTAGCCATTTTTAAAGGAATATTAAGTGCAAATTAAATATATTAATATACAGACTGTAGTGTTCTTTAGACCTTAACTATATGTTATTAGAGTTATTACCATTATTTTAATGTTAAAAAAAAATAATCATAATTTTTAAAATATTTTTTTCAGAGATCAAATTGTAACACAAGTATTAGATGAGTTAGGTCTTCAGCTTACAGATCAATTGTCTGGATTACCTTCAGCTTCTGGCTCAATAAGTATAGCAGCAACCGGAAAGGTACCAATTGTTGCTCAAGATGGCGGAGGTGGTGGTGGTGCTGCTGCTGCACAACCAAATGATGCTGATGCAGACTTGCAAGCTAGATTAGATAATTTAAGGCGCAAGTGAACAATATTATTTGCAAACCCTAATGCATACATAATGTTATATACCAACCTATTTGATTGTAAAAATTGTTAAATAATAATCTTTATTTTATATGCATGATTTTATTTTAATATAGAATATATTTTTTTCATTAATAATAACTAATAAATATTATAGAAAATTTAAAAACATGTATATTTTGGTAATTTTAAATTATTTATTTAAAATATTAATATTTAATATAAATGAGATCGAAACACTACACGCATTTTGAACATGATATTCAAATTATAAGTGATTGAAAATAATCATTCCAATATAATTTATTAATGTTTTATTATTTAACTGTGAATAGTATGTATAATTAATAATTTTATAATTTGTTATAATTTAAATTGTATCAGCCTTTGTTCATTTTTACATCATTAAAGTTACAACCACAAATTATTAAGACAAAATCACTGATATTCTTATTCTTAAAATTATTTAAATTAAGCATTCTAAAAACATATTATTCTTAAGTAGAATAATTATAATTATGTGTAAACTATAGGACAAATATATAATATTACGAGTACATAAAAACAATAATGGTAAGGTATAAACAAAAAAAAGATAACGTATTATTTAAGCTGATAAATGCTTGCAAATTTCATCATACAAAAATCATACTCGTTTAAATATTTGAGGTATTTTCCGATTTTCGCGTCGAACAAAATTTTTGATAAGACGTATGGTGTTTATATTTAACCTACACAGTAGGCACTAGGCATTTACGTCACGCGTAATTGTGTACCATATTATATCCACTAATAATACACAAACTCCCGACGTCTTATGATATAACACAATATTACTTATGGTGTGTGTAACTATTTATATAACATCACGTTATAATAAAATTATAATGACATAGCAAGAGGTATAAACGTATACGATATTACGATGATTAACCGGTTCGGCGTCGTCTAGAATGTATAATTTTTGAAATTTGGATTGTTCGTGTGCCACCCTGTAGCCTTTGGCCCGAACTTGTAAACGAGCCGTTTGCCCTGCACCGGCAACAACACACCGGTTTTGTAGTAGTATCGCATGGCCCTGCTGAACTTCTCATAGTTCATCCTCTCGTTGCGCTTGAACTTGCCCCACAGTTTCGCCACCTTATCGCTTTGCACGAACCTGAATCTGCCCTCTTCATAGTTCTCCCAGCATATGTAAGTCGGACAATATTGCGAATTCAACAGCAGGTCCCTGATAAACTCCCATATCCTGCTCAGTTTGGGCTCAGCTTTCGACCGTTTCGCCTTCGTGCCACGCGGCCGACCCGCCCGTTTTTTCTCCGTCGACGTATTACTCGCTTTGAAAAATTCGTCGTCTGGGTCTGCGAACACAAATATTTTCACGTTATATAATTGTTGTTACATATTAGCATTATCGCAACAATACAGGGTGATTCATAAGGTACATGTATCTTCCACCAATTTTCCCTTAATAGCTATAATTAATTTATTCGAATTTTTAATATAGGTACTAAAAAATCATAATTTTAAATTCTTGAAGATTTTTATATCTTTTTAATGAGTATCTTGTGGTGATACAAAGTTCTGTTTTCTTAAATAAGAATCTCCCCCTTTTAATTTGTTTGAAAGTGTCGATGTACAAGTACCTAATTCAATATTTAAACTAGTAATTCCACAATAATTATTAAAATATTTATGCTATAGAGTGTAGATAAATGATAATAGTCCTTAAAAATGTTTTTACTAAAATATAAAATAAACCTAATATTGAATCTAGTACATACTTACTTATTATACTTGAATAATTTCTACAAATAATTATAAATATTGATATTGATAGATTTATATATAATTTACTTAAATTTTAAAATTACCATTAAGGCATCAAATATTCATTTCTCCCAATATCTTGGACGTATTATTTTGAACACAAATTTAAATAAATTGAAAACTACTAGGATTTTGAAACCACCTGTACATCAATCCTTCAATTATTATTGTATCTCCACAGGACACCTCATAAAGTCATAAGTATAAATAAGGTACCTACACAAATTTTTTAAAATTTTAAAAATTTGCGATAAACTAAGGTACACATGCGCACACATTTCGAAACCAAATAAGTTTAATTGGAATCAGGACTTTTAGGGGCGTGTGATGCTCGAAGTCAAAGTCGACCCCCCCCCAGACATCTTCTCATCAAGTTCATAACGAGTAAAATATATAAACTTTTGTCTGAAGGTACCTAATATAGTGGGTAGAAGACAGTTGTCATGGGATGGGCGGGTGTAATTGCTGTCCAGCGAGTCATACACGAGCACGTGCTGTGGTTGTTCGCCGGGTGGACATTGCCATTGTAGCACCTGGTGATGATACTGTTGATCGCCACCAGTCGTCGTCGGATCGTAGTACGCCGGTTCTTGGTGGTCGTTCAGACTTCCGTCTGGGGAAGGGTAGTCTTCCTTCAGGTTCATTAACACAGTGGCGAGATCAATTTCGTTTTCACTGTAGTTGGTTGAGTAGCCACCATCATAGTCCCACTAAGATGATATTATAAGTACGATGCACATTTAATATACATAAATATTAAATACATAATATTATTATTTATTATAAAAAGTCTGGTATTGATATATGATACGCGTGTAACGTATAAGGGGCGATTCACTAAACATGCTCACCCATACCCCAATTTTTCTTTAATAATGAATTTAATCAAATTCTGATGTATAAAATTTTCAAATTTTTAAAAGTTTTTTATGTTTCGAAATTTCTTAAAGAGTCTTATCTCCTGTAGTAATATAAACTTGTTTTTTCCAAATAAAAATTAAAAACTAACATATTTTATCATGTCCATATTAGTAGGTACCTAGTCAAGATAAAATTATTATACACTCATAATTTTGACGCATCCCAAACGGCTCCCGTCCATTATTCCAAAACGGCTCCCGTCGACAAAGGTTTTATGAACAGGTAAATTCCTAAATGGCTCCCATCGAAAAAAAAATTTACAAACAAGAAAATTCCCTAACTGCTAACGGTAATACCGATATACTAATTTGAGCTTTTCTAAGTCTCTGGTATAAGTAAACGAATTTTATGAAAAAAAAAACGAGCTCATTGCGCAAATAATCGACGAGTTTTCATTAAACAAAATAACATGCATTGAGTTTAAAAAAAATTGTGCCAAAAAAATTTACTAATAATTTAAATTTTTGATTTGTTTAATATTTTTATATATACACACGTTTTACATTTTTTTAAATTTATTCTTAATTTAATTCACAATAACGCAATAATATAATATGCTTTTTTTATATAATTTTTATACATTATTTATATTTTTTAACTTATTATATCCAATGAACATTTTACATATAAACATTTTGTTAGGAAATATAGTTTTATATAATTCATTTGTAATCAAACATTTTTTTAAATAACTAAAAATTATCAATTTGGTCAAAAAAATTAAAAATGTTCTTTATTATTTTTTATTAAAAACAATAGAATTACAATAAATAATATAAGTATTTACATTTTTTATTGAAATTTTTACGTTCTACAATTTAAGTTCTATACATGTTTTCGCTAGTATCATATTTATTAAGTTAGGTCGAAAAAATAACAAAACTACCCTTGTTGGCTATTTTCAACCCCCCAGGGACACGGGAAAGGAGTGAGTAGTCACGACCAAAATTAACCAAAATTATTTTCTTATAATAATGACAATTTGAAGGGGTCCTACATCAACAATTTGAAAGTTCAAAAATAAGGACCACCCTAATAGATATAGACTATAGACAGAGTATAGAGTCTATACTATAGACGATAAACTTTAAAATAGTATGATATAATTTGAAAAAGTTGCGCGGGCCGCCAGTTGCTTATCCCTGATATACATAATCATAATATGGACAACTAAACAACTAATTATGGTATGAAATGATTTTGCCTTATTTAACTCTGATATATATAGATCGATAAATGATTCTGAGAATCCTAAGCTGATCACATTTTGCAGTGTTTTACTCAGAAATTATGGGAGAAAAACCTTATAAAAATAAAAAATAGTAAATGCGTAACTATTTGAAGTTGTACTATTATAATATGATTGTCTTTTAAAAATCCTAATGTTAGTTTATAGCATATACAAGTAATAAAATAGCTTTAAAAATAAAAAATTATGGTAAAATTTAAAAAAAAACTTTTGAAGATACATTAACAATTGATGTGCAGTAGGTTCGATATTAAAAAAAAAAAAAGTTAAATTGCAAATAACTAAAAAAAAATAAAAGGAGACCCTCCTCTTACAAAGTTTTGTTAACTTATGGTTTACAACCATATCATTTTCTTCCGAGACACATAGTATATTATAATACTTTATATTATATATTATTATAAGTTATAATTATTGTATGCGTTTTCAATCGACGATCATAATTGTCGCAAGTCTAATTTTAAAAATAATAATAAAAATAATATCGGTCATGACTTCACTATTCGTTGTTTTTCTAAGTTTTCGTACTTAAATAAAATATTTTAAAAATATATATATATGTATGTTTATAATGTTTATATAAATATATATGTATTTCAACGTTACCTGTGACGATAGTGTATATTCATCTGGCACACAAAATTCATTCGATTCGTACGTATTTGCGATGTTCACATTATTCAATGCCCACATCCTTAAAACATATTTAACAAACATTTGATTTAGATAAAATATTTGGTTATTATAACGAATATCAAACGTATAAATAGTAATTTGAAATATAATTATGTGTATTGCGTCGAAATTGTACAATAGCTATACTTAACATAACCCTAGGTTTCTGGTACCTACCTATAATAATAATTAATAATACCTATAGTAATAATGAAATAGTAATATATGTTTGATGATTAACTGAATTGAGTAATTAGGACTTAGGTACCTCCTACATGACTACATAGTATTTGTAATAAAAATAATATCCTTCTAATTCAACTTTTGAACCTATTTATTTTTAAATATTTGGGGACTTGGTTTCTAAAATAATAAAATATAAATACTGTCGTATATTTTTATATTCTATTCATTCTTTTAATATAGTATAGATACCTATTATTGATATCTTACATTTAAATATAATCATCAAAACTATTATGACCATTTATTTTTGTCTTATTAAAAAATTTCGTACCTAAATATAATACACATCCATATAAATATTAATTGACTTACTCTTCTTATATGGGACCTTCAAGTACATTTAACTTTCAAATTGACAATATAGGTAACAGTAGGTATCCATAAAAAATTTCATTTGAAATTACACAATACTTTTTCAATTAAAATTATTTTCTAATTTATACCTATATTTTCATATGATTAGAGGTTTAAAATGTTTAAATAATCTCAAATTCTTAAATTAATGTAATTGTATAAGCTTGTAAATTCCTTTTTTTAAAGACACCATATTATACCTAGATATTTGTTTAATTTATTTATTTACGAATTTTAATAATAATGTAAAATTGTCGTATAAATAATAAAATAGAGCTATCAAGCAATTGAGAACATTAAACCTTTTTTCCCGATTAATTGAGGAATGAGAATATGAGATAGTAAGAACACTTAATATTCACAAAGAAGTCACCGATTACGAAAAAACTAATAGGATTGAGATCGAATTTACATATAACTTTCCATATCATTTTATCATTTTATATCAAACAATTTAGCTGAAAATATAAAGTGTAACAAAAAATAATAATAATAGCAATAATATATTATATATTGTTAAAATAAGTATTAATATATGTAAATAAAATGGGTGATAAAAATTTTCAATGTCATATAATAATCATAATCTTATAAAAAATATGGTTGCATAAATAATGGGTTAATAATTATTAATATGTTGTTAAAAGTTACTTATATG
This sequence comes from Rhopalosiphum padi, assembly GCF_020882245.1. Taxonomy (NCBI): domain Eukaryota; kingdom Metazoa; phylum Arthropoda; class Insecta; order Hemiptera; family Aphididae; genus Rhopalosiphum; species Rhopalosiphum padi. The sequence goes on from NC_083598.1 coordinate 34,076,854, forward strand.
TCAATTTCTGGGTAGCGTTAGCCAATATATTCTAAATATTTTAATAAATTACCTGAATTTCGTATTATATACATAATAAAGGTATATTATATTTATTTTCAATGTTAACTATTTTGTTTTTTTATTTTTTTAGTGATTCTTTTTTCTACTTTGTTCTAACATAGCTCATTAACTCTAAAACATATCTTTAACTTCTTTAAGAGTTATTGACTTAAAAATTGTAAACTAAAAAATGACTTAAGTTATTTTTCTATTAAACTTTTTATATACATTTTGAAGTTGATATTTCATATTTATTCGATGTAGTACTAAATATTGTGCTCAATTGTATGATAAAAATGATTAAATATGGTAACGTCCGAAAAAAATTCTAAATTGAGTGTTCTCAATCATATTACCTACTAAAAATTTAGTTTTCATATAGTAGGTATTTTACTGTATAATAGGCCTCATTAAAATAAATGTCAACAAACTTTATTGGAAATTTACTAGATCAATATACCTAATATTGATCCAATATAACAGATACCTATATTGTTTTATCAACGATAAATATATATTTGTGAATATAGGTTAAATTATTAAAAATAAATGTTAAAACTTTTAATTTCTTTTTTTGTAAATTAAGTCTTTATACTTGGTAATATTTAATTGTACAGAACTATTATAATATTATGTTGATAAAAAAAAATAGTTTTATTTAGTTTTTGAGTTAGAGGTTTATTGTTGTACCTAATTATTAAAATAATTGTTAATACTAATATTTTGCAAGGAGGCTATAATTAATGCATAGAAGTTATAAGTTAGTATTTGTCGCAGTAGTATTAGTTATGTAATATATATAGGTATGTTCTAGAATACATGATATAATTAAATTAAAACTTGAAAAATCTCTTTTTTATTCCATATCTCAAGCCTGATAAAAAATCAATTTATTAAATGACATCAATACCTAGAGAGGCTGACTGGGTATCGAGTGCCCCAGGGGGAGGAAGGACGTAGTTGAGTTGAGACCATATGGGGGGGGGGGGTCAAAATTAATTTTTCTTCTATACAAACTAAAAATAATTTACAGTTGATTACCTAAATAGGCATAAAATTCTTATTATGTTTAGCATGATATCATTACGATTTACGATCTTTATCAAACGGAAAATTGTTTAAATAAATTATTAATTAATGTATTATATAGAAAAAAAATACAAGCGATGAGGGGCGAATGCCCACTTCGCCCCCTTCAAATACGCTCTTGGAGGATGGGTTAATCAACTGGGCCTAATAATATTAGCACATTTTAACTTATAAATATTTTAGTTAATAGTATTGATAACATTATTGTATATTCAGATATTTTAATAGTAAAGGAATGGTGTTTTACTATTTTATTTTAATATAACATTTTATACACGAATACTTTATTAATATGACACTATCCAGGGCCCGGGAGGCGATTGCCCCTTTGTTTCCCTAGCCAGTCCGCCCCTAATATATCATATATTCATAAATTAATTTATGTTTATCTAAGATATAATAATTTAATCACTACCATCATCATAATATGCAGATTCTTTAGTTACTTTAACATTAAATCAACAAAAATATGCTTATCGTATTCCTGTATTGTAATATTTGTAGTATATTGTAGTATAAGTATTTATATTAGAGTCAATTATCAATGCTCGAATTGAATGTGTATGTTTGAGTGATTGGGGAAGAAGTGGCAAGGGTAGGTAATAAGTTGAGAGTTCCTACTATAATACCCGAATTATATTTCTTTATAAATGGTTTTGAACGGTTTTTAATAATAATGCATTGTCGATAAATTAATTATAGAATATATAATACGGTATTTATTAATACGTAAATCATTTTACAATTCTATATGCCTAATTATACAGATTATAGATTTCAAATTTTAATGAAATTGCCTAGTGCTTTTAATTTTATCATCATTAATCAAACTTTCTTTAAGTAAACTATATAATTCAATTAATTATTATTACCTACCGCGTTATAATGTTAAACTTCAGTAGTTACGATTTAAAAAAATAACGAATAGTTTTCATTGTACCTATTAGATAATAATTGTGTATAGATATACTAAAGATATTTATAATTTATTTTGGATTAAAAGACAGTTTTAAATAGAAAAATAATTAATTAAAAAGTTTCAAATAACAACTTTATTAACGATTGACAATTCGACACATTCGTGATTAAAATTATAGTTTTAGAAATTTAAGAGAAAACAAAAATTTGAATTTACAAACAGGGATACTACTTTAATAGTAAATAATTATTACTTAGAAAGGTTTTTAACGTTTTTAAAAATATTATTTTTTACATAATTTAAAGACATTTTAAAAACAACAATTTTGAATTTACCTAGTAGCATAATATTTTTTTGAAAATGTTGATTATAGAAATCGAATTTTGAATGAGTATGTAAAGATAATTAATTATAATTATGCATTTAATATTTTAATGAGCGGATTAGTTTACCAACATTTTGCCGTATACTTCTGTGTTAGTAGTTAGTGCACATCATGCATTTAATTTTTAAATACTCAGATATAACAGTTATAAATTATAATATTAACAGACTTTTCAACATTTTATTTTTAAAAGAAATTTTAATAAAAACATTCAAAAATTTAGGTTTGTTATGACTGAATTGTGTAACATAAAATATTTAAAAAATAGAGGTATCATATAGATAATGAGTGTGCTTAGTATTTATGTTACGGACAGAGTATAGAGAATTTGAGTATTATTATGTTTAACATATAAAATTATTAATATTATTACTTTGATAGTTAATCTCTGTGTATATTTACATAGTAAAAATATATAGTATTGTAAAGTATTTCATTGTAAATTTCAAACAAGTTTTATAAATTCTAAAAAAAAACAAATTAAGAAACAAACTAAATAGTATTGGTAATATTTCAGCTTCTACCTATATAATCTGGTCTTATTAGCTGGTGTATTGAAATATTTAATACCTATATAATTATTTTTCCATGTTTTTATATAGTTGATTCCGCGAGAGTGGTCTAAAATACGGAATAATATTTTAAATTTAATTTTACTCACATGAATACTTTTGTTACACTGTTGTCAAAGTAGCATTAATTCGTACAACTGATATTATACAGCAATTGATTAAGCCCCGTTCGAATTACGTATTTTAATATTTTATTATTATAATGCACTTATTTTAAAACATCTCAAATTTCCAACAACACAAAATGTATTAATAAAATATTTATAGTTAATTTATAAACTGTACGAAGTCATGTAAACACGCATGTATATATTCCAGAAGACAGACGTAGTTCTTTCTATGGTATACTATTTATCATCACTAACTTTAACTATAGTATATAGCTAAAAGATTAACTGATCAAGCTCACCGGTTCCTGGTCCATATCGCGACGACCATTGCCCCTCTACTATTTCGCGTCCTTGGGAAAATATTATTTGTGACCTGACCTAATGAACATGAAAAATTTAAAATGCTAAATTTATTATAAATTATTTTCAATAACAACAACAATGATGTTAATTTTTATAACTATTTTTCGTTTATTATAACTGGAACTTCAAAAAAAATTTTTAATTTAAGCTTAAAAATATATTAATGTTGAAATTTAATAATCTAATACAATAATAACCTTGGTAAAAATTTAAAATTCAGACACATTAATGAAATTTGCAGTTAATATTTCTACAGAGTCTATTAATGTAGACCTATATTAATAATTAGTCAACTGTGATATAAACAGTTCTTACCTATTAATAAATCTGACAATTATAAAATATATATATTATTATAATATAGTTATAACTTATAAGTAAATTGATTCAAAATTATTTTATCTAAAACTAATCTGATGCTATAAAAAAAAGTTTTTTTTTAAACCATATGACATAAATAATAAACATGTATAGATAATAATGACCATTCTAATTTTACTAAAATATATAGACAATAGGTAAACTGCAATATTTTAAGTACAATCTGTACCAGTAGGCACAATAAGAGTATGAGCTATGTAAAAAAAAAGAACGAAGAAGCCATCCATTGATGACACTTCGTCAACCTAACTGCAATGTGAAAATTAATTTATAAAATATCAACAAGTTTTAGTTTGATTTATAAAATATTTACTTACTTGATCGAATCGTTTCTTTGTTCATCTAACCTAATGGAAAATCTACGAATTTAACTTCTTTGTAGCCCGAGTTAAAATAAGTTATACTAATATACCAAGCAACATGTACAGGATGATCACCTCTTTTTATTCTTAAATAATGCAGTTATTCAAAATCTGATTTGGAAAAATGTTAAATATAATTGAAGACCATATTTTTATGTTCTTGTGATTTTTTACTATTTAAAGAATGTTTTATAATTAAGATATGAATGTTTATTTTTTAAACGAGAACCCCCCTTTCCGTTGTAAGTTATTTTGTGGATAATATTTCTGAAAATATTGACATGTCAATAGGGAGGCTATACTCAGCTATAGTAATTTTAAAATGTTGATAATTTATATTAACTAATCAATATTTATAACTTATAGAAAATATGGTCTAGATATAATAAATATTAAATTTAAAATTACATCGATAGTTTTGTAAAACTATTTTCAGACTTTAATCGAAAAACTACTTATTTTAATTTTGAATTAGGTACATCAGTTTTAAAAAAAATATCCGTTAAATAATTTATATTACAAAAACGGAATTATCATTAAAAAAAAACCAGAAGTTTGTGTCACCGCAGAATACTCCTTAGTAATAAAGAACATTTTAAGAATTTTAATATAATAAAGACTTTATAAGTTTATTTTAAAAAAGATGAACATACTTAGTGAATCATCCTGCATAAATTTATATATAAATATGTTATGTATATACAATTTTGACCTATATACTTAATATATATAGTATAATGTATAAACAATAACAATTTGAATATAAAAATAATCAACTTTACCGCTTTATTAGTTATTTTGGGTCCTATGGCACATTTTGTATATTATTATTTATTGAAATGTATAATAGTACTATTTTATATAAATTAGATTAGCAACTGATTTGAACTTATAACTATTATATAATGTTAGCCCTTGGTTCGATCCTATATTCCTATATGTATTTCATACAAACTACATACAGTACAATAGGCATAATGACTTTTAGACTTTTAGTAGGCAAAGTTGAGATGTATTTAAAATATTCGATGATTATATATGTGAATAATTAATTACTATTTACTAAATATTAGTATATTATGATGTAGGTATTATGAAATAAGATTAAGATTTTCTCTGTGAATAAAAATACTACCTATTAGATATCTATTTTTTTATTTATCATTCCTACAATTTAGCGGAGAATTTATCTTTTTTTTTGAAGAATTGAATAACATAATAATTAATCATATTTTACAATATTACATAGATTTTATACTATTGTAAGAATATACAATATAATAATTATTCATATTATTATTAATTATTACTATTATTAGACACAAGATACTAGATAGTAGACAATATGCAAGTTAATACTTTAAAAAGTATACACGAATAGCACGTACGCTGTACGCTTAAGTAAGCGGAAAGCGGAAAGAAATGTTAAAGAAAAAAACCAGGTTTATTTCTGTAAAATAAGATTTTGAGAATTTTCAGGCCACGTCACATACAGTTTACAGGTGCGTACGAAATAAACTTGTCTTTGAATAAATCAACTTTAACACACGCAGACATGATGAGCTAGATAGGTACAGTATACCTACGCGAATGTACCTATAAATTATAATAAAGTCAGAATTAAGACTATTTAGATATTGAAGAATTGATATATGTAGTTCATCAATGGACTCGTGCTCTATAGAATAATAAATTATAATCATAAGTCATAACTGTACCTACTTATAATATATTTTAAAGAGTTGAATACTGTTGAAAATATTAATAAATAATACATAGGAACTGTGTAACACTTGATCATTATTAAAAATAATGATATATTGTCCTACCTATGTGGATAACTACAGCTGTTACCATGTTCACCCTCAAACTATTAAAATCAAATTTAAATTATCATCTTCTAGTCTCTAACATATAATTCCTAGATTCTATATGATCTATATGTTTGAAATTTAACACCGAATTATAAAATTGTACTACAGCTTGAAATAAAATACACATTTGCCTAATAAATCTGTGATTGAAAAAGTACCTATTTAAGAATTAATTTATTAGTAAAATATTATACGATATTATTATACATATTATACGATGTAATAAACAAATATAAATCGCTTTTTGTTTATATTTTCAGTCTTGATTATATATTTTACTTTTACTGTAGGTACTTGTAAATAAGTATAATGATGCTACTCAATGTTTTTTTACAGAACTGAGAACGATTTGATTATTTTTACTCGATAAATGCATATTCCTTGTTACGAGTTGATAATAAATAAGGTTTTGGAGTTTTGGACTTAAATGTATCACATTTTATCGCAATTGAATTTGTATTTTCATTTGGATACAATATGTTCAAGGCACTATACAAATGTCAGGTTTTGTGAAAAGAAATTATTATGCTTATATTATGTATTATATTTTGCTCTATAACATTAATATTGAGCCCTAGTGAAGTCTATATTGGAATATGGCGCTCTTGCATGGGATCCATTTATTTCTTGCAATAAAAATCTCGGCATTGACCATGAACTTCATGATTATTATTCAGTTAAGAATAAACTTGGTATGAGTACTTTAGTTAATAGAAGGTAAGTTACTGATTAAAATTTTTTCAGACAATTAATAAATTTCAGTATTCATTATTCATTCTCTTGTACTACTGTCTATTCCACGATTAACTTTAAAGTTCTTTCCACTTATGCTCGTCACATGTATCCATTTTGTAAACCTTAATACTTACCTAGGTACATATAACGCAAATTATTTTAAGAACCATTTCTATGATAATACATATGAGAAGTTTAGTAAACCATAATCTGAATGTTTAGTATTTTTATTTTTATATCATATATAATATTATTCATTATTAAAATAGCGTTTGTTATTATATTTCTAAGTAAATAGGCTTCAACCTGTATTTTTATTTAAAATAAAATAACACTAACCTAGTAAATTAAAACTAAAAATAAATATTTATGCATTATTGTGTCAAGTGGGCCCCTCGACCTTGTAGCCCCGGGGCAATGTCTCCCTGCTCCCCCCTTAAACTATGCTTGATCGTAATAATAGAAGCCATTATAATATAGCCATGCAATAGGACGAATGCAACTAAAATTCTGAAACACTATCATGCTACAACGAATACAACGCTAAGGCACCTATGCTGTATCACGTATAGATTAATAAATTGTGACATCATACGCGCGTGTCATGTTATGCACGTGCAAATAAAATAAATGCATTTCCAACAATATTGCGTTTTGGAATATTATATTGTATATAGTTTTGGATCGATAAATTGATTGTACGAGAATTTTTTTTTTATTTATATAGAAGATAGTTATTTAGTTTTACAATATTTCGTGACGAGTATACGTAGGTATAATACTTATAAGTATGTATATAAATTATTATACTCGCTACCTGCATAGCAATACTACATAAAAAATATAAAATAATAAAATTACTGCAGCCTTTTTTAAAACAGATGTGCACGGAAACGTCGCATATGCGTGTGTTGAGTTGTAATGTATATAGTGTATACCTAACCTAACATATAGGTATTATATACAGATGACTGATGACTGATGACCAAATACGATATATAATACAAATGTATTCGTCAGCGAACAAATTTGTGGGCATTAAGACATTGAAATCTATGTATAAATTCGCAATTTCAATGAATTTAATCGCAGGCTGAGACACTAATAATTTTATTTTAGTTGTATTTTAATTTTGTACACATTTTAATAAACTTTTATAGGCGTTGGTACTTAATATTATAATGTGTAGGTATCTAAAATATTATATGCCATATTCGTATTTATTGATACTTTTTAATTTCTAAAAAAACACTTATTACCTAGATTTATGTTTAATCAATTATATCTTCGACTCATTTAAATTGACTGAAAATGAGACATTGATCGATTTAAATCATTAACCATTGTTTATTATTTATACTATTTGAAAAGACAATTTTTTATTTTTAAAACTACAAAATTACCAATACAAACTAAACATTTCATAAAAATTATGATATCATGTTATTTTTTGGAAGAATAGGTATAAACTATTGCAAGTATAGTGAAGTATCCTTTTCAATAATCAGTACAATTTATTCTTACCACGAGTATAGTTACTAATAACTACTACGTTACTTTGTCAATATATTATATGCTTTTTGTGTTTAAAATTTTAATATATATATATATATATATATATATATATATATATATATATATATATATATATATATATATATATATATAGAATGTTTAATTTTGGTTTATACCAGTGACGTCACACGCTAAACGTGAACCTCAACGAATGAAGGAGACACGAGGTACTTAATTGTATGATGGGAGAGGCCAGTCGTATGCATATATCTACTTTTAAAACATCAATTTATTTTTATTTTTTTTACGTATTACCGTCAGTTTTTATATAAACAGAAAAAATAAATTTATCAAGTATTTATGCGTCCATAAAATTGAAAATGGTTTTGAAAATAAAATCTTGAATAAAATTGTATGACTTATTAGTTATTATATATAGTAGAGCTGTATCTAAACGTTTAATATTTTAGGTTTTCTACACAGTAGGTATACTATACGCAACATAAATATAAATGTTTTATTTGTTTTATTTATGTATTCTCTCTCAAAAAAAGTATGAAATACTGAAATAGATATTTAAAATAATATTTCGAGACATTAATATAATTATCATCTATATCAAGTTTTAGGTATAATATTATGTATAGATATACCTATATTATTTCGTACTGCACAATTATGGCGTAGTACAGTTGTATATTTTTCTACTCATTATATACTCGGTAGTGGTAATACGCTGATACATTATATACATAGGTAGGTTTACCTATATTACATACGGTTTTTGGGTGGTTTGAGCAAGTGGGAGTATCTAATATTATATTATAAATACATAATAATATGATAATATTATATTAACGCAACGATGACAAAAAAAAAAAATAGAAGTGGCAGCTAGTCATATAAACACGAATATTAGGTATATATCGTATGCGAATATATTACCGCGTGCCACCTATAATATTATACTGCACAGCACATATACACTCGTATTAGTATCATAATAATATGCAAACACCTAAAAAATGTGTGTTCAAATCATATTATGTTATCGTACGCCGTTCAAATACGAAATCGACGGCGTTACACAGCGCACACGCGCCGCGTATAATACGGGCATAGGTATGGCTATTCTGGTTTTTTTTAAAGGTCATCCGGTGGCGAAGAAGAAGAAGAAGACGAAGACGAAGCCGACGACGACTACGATTACTGCGTCAGAGATAAATTAATTTAATATATTATTAGAAAAATAAGGGAAGTGGTGCGTCGCGCGTCGGCGTGTGTTGTGTACAGCGGTGGTACTTACCTGTTGTAGTGCGCGTGCGCCGTGCTGCAAGGTGTATGGACACGACGGCGCCAAAACTGCAACTATTACTATATTATTATTATTATATTTATATATACAATAAATTATTGTTATTACGACGGCCGTATGCAAGTGCATAAACACACACACACAATGAATGCATTGCCACCACAACGGGTTGTGCAACATGCAACTGCATATATAATGATATTATACCTATGTATTATTATTATGTACGTGCAAAACTAGTCTTCGCCACGTGCGTGCGACTAGTTTCTTTTTTCTCACGGAACCGCGCGCGATGACGATACCACTGCCGCCACCACCATAGTATACTAGTTGGCTGGTTAGGTATTCGTTTAAAATAATAATAGCTGATCCAATAATAAACGCCATAATATAACTTATAAGGTACTACAATGTTTATTGTTTAACTATATAATATTACGGTACCTCTTAGGCGCGTCATTCCGTTGCGCCAATGTTTGGGACAGCCAGTGACATATACACGAAATTTTTTCATAGAGGGTGGGGGGTGGATTTCAAATTTAAAACTGTAAATTATCATCTAAAAAGTATTTTTTTATGTAACAAACTAGCAAAAAATGTTTATATTGTTCTAATACGATTTTATACCCGGTTAAAATCAAACCTATTTACCTATGTATGATTATATATTATGGTCTTGGGATTCAAAAAATATATCCGTCAAAGATTCTAAGTAGGTGCTCTTATTCCTCTTCACAATACGAAGAATGATAATCAACAATGTTTTAGGTAAGTAGCGTGACGACGTAATACCGTATACCACCTTATTGGCTCATTCATATACAAAAACACACCATGCCATATCATCGAATAGGAACCTTGCAAGGCTTGTCAAACTATATAAGCTAGACTATAGATTGACATTAACTTACCTTTTGTACAACTTAAATCGATATTCATCACACAAAACAGTAAAACTCCAGTAAAATATTAATTATGTACGTTGTTATGCGCGTCTATACTTACTTATAAATATTATTAGTTCTATAAGAAAATTAAAATGTATTTATTTTTTTAGATTTATGATTTTCAATATGACCATATACTATCGATGTCTAGAGTTTATCCTTATATCTATATTATTTCAAAGTTTTTATTTATTAAATAAATTATACAATAAAAAAAATTATATAATATTAACATGTAAAATAAAATTCTTCCCGTGGATTAATATACCACTACCTATTATACCTATGAGCTCTGTTAAAGTAAAAACTAAATAAACTAAGAGATCATATTTTAAAATTTTAGTTTTTTTGTACCCTACAAAACATTATGGAGATACAATAATTACTGTTTTAAATGAGAACTCCCTTATTTTTATTGTAAATTATTTAGCGGTTAAAATATGTTCTGAACATTTTGAAATAAATGTCAAAATCGAAATTCGAAAAACTATATAGTTTTTGAATTATTTGTGTTTTAAGAATAATACATTTATTAAAAATGGTTTGGAAGAAATGAGAAATATGATGGTGATTTGAAAATTACAGGATGGAAAGATACTTAGTAGTACGACTCATCATATCAATTAAGTAGGTCTCTAGGACAAGACCATTTTAATCGTCTTTGAGAATTTTCAGGAATTACACGGGAAGATAGTCGATTTATTAATGGATTAGCTTTGAGTGGAATGAGAAGCAGAGGGATTTAGTTAATTGAGATAATGTTGGAATTTTTAAATCGTTTAAATCTCAAAAATTTAAAAATACAATGGTCTTTAAGTATACGCAGAAATTCCAGGAATCTGAAACGTTTGAAAGCTTGTATGTAAGAATGTACCTGAAATCCTTTATTATTATCCTTAATTTATATGTAGACATTAAAAATAAGGAATGAAAATTTTTCAGTTATAGATGATGCAGTGTATATATATTTTTTTAATTTCAGTTATTATGGTTCATTTTTGCCCGATCTTTTGAACGCCAATGTATACAATTTCTACCTTATATCTGAAGTTCTATTTCTTTTGATATTTAATACTCCGATATAGTATATATACGCATAACATAAACAGTCTTATGATATTGAGTTGTACAGAGATAATTTATATCGTATTATATGCAATAATATATTATATTATATACATATAACTACAATATAAATATTATATATATATACAATATACAATACACGCACGTGTATAATATTAATATATACATATATATATATATATATATATTATATACCTACAATGGAAGAATACTTCGCCGTACAATCGCGTTTAAACGCGCTCGCACCGTGGATCGTAGTTACCCTTGGGCCCGGAGTTACGCGCACATTACATTATATACATAATACATAAATATATATACAATATACATATAATACTATAATACACATAGGCAAGTGTAGTCGCCGCCACCGTCTTTTTCTATTGTTGCCCGCGGTCACTATATATAATATAATAAATACAAATATAAGTATACCTACTAGTATACAGAACAATAATAAACTTTGTGTACCTATATATACTTTATACATGTTTATGTATCTAATATAAAAAAAAATACTATAGCATAATATAGATATACAGGTACAACTATTGAGCATTTGAGCCCGCAGCTACGCGATATTTCGCGGAGATGTCGTCGTATAGGTACCTACTCGAACGCACATGCAACGTGATGCAGTATATAAGGTAGGCACTTACTATTATTATTATATTATATACGTGGTATAAATATTACGATGGCGCTTTGTCAATATATGTCAATCAATTATATTATACTATATTATATAGCTCCATAGTAGTCGGTCGTAGAGAGTTACGCCCACCAACGGTTTCTATATGTTATCGACCATGGGAATCGCTACTGCAGTACTGCATATACTCACATTATCTATATGTATAAAATAATATGTGTGAGTGTGTAGTTCCATTATTATATGTATTAGTATTATTATTAATTTAACGTTGCAAAGTTGAAAAAACATACGTGTGTAATATGCAGTATATATAATATTATATGAAATCGTCCGCCACCGGTGTGAGATCGTCTAGGAAATTGTGGGTGGAGATGTCGCGTTTCTATGTTTTTTTTTTATTGTTATACTTTTTATACTTGTGATATAATATTGTAGTGTGTCATCATTGATGGTACGCTATATCTGTGTCGACTGTAAATTGTCTGACTTCCTGTATCGATATCAAAACAATAATATATAATTCCAATAAACTCGAGGATCTATAAATATTAAATACCTACTTATATAGTGTTGTTTTAAATCAAATCTGTTCAAAAGCGTAGGTGTTCGAGGGGAACTGCTATTAAGGCCCAGCGCGTATATAACTATAAATAAATATTCTCCTGAAAAGAATACATTCCTCTTTATTCGTCCTTATTAGGACAAATTATGTAGGAGACAAGAAACATTGATAATGGCATTTCTTATGAATGGGAAAATACCAATATTAACGATTCATAACTTCATATCGTCATATCATATTATCACATACCTACAATCTGCAGATTACTGTTTAAAAACCTTAAGAGGATTCCTCACAGATTCCAATACACGTTCCAATATACTGACTAAGTTTTACTTTGGTAATAATTTTGAAAACATATTAAAAATTAGAATTTATTAATATAACTCATTAATCTATTTTGAATACTTTAACAGGAAGTGAGGTAATCGTTACTCGATCTCATGCAGGTTTCATAAACTCACAAAACTCCTAAGATTGAAATTATTACATGGCGAAATGTAAATAATAGACTTACCTAAACGAGTTCTAACATACCAACTTGAGTTTTACGTTGATAATAAATTTGAAAACAGATTTTATTTTGCCGTTATGTAAACTTAGACCTGAACTTTGGACCTGGAGCCACATTTTTTAATTTTATGTTCTTAAAAAGAAAAATCTCACTTGAAATTTAAAAAAAAAACTTTGTATTCTTATAAAAATATCAATGGAAAAAATAAAGTTTTAATATTTTTTTAAAATTCTCATGAAAGATTGAAAATAGGCTTCATCATAAATTCTAATATGTTTTTAAAATTATTATTGAAGTATAATTCAAGTCAGCGTACGTAGGAACGCGTACATACTACATATATTATAGGGTATATTGTATACACTTTTGTAAGTCCTACAATAAAGTTCCTTTATTAAAATTACAGTACCTAATTCAACATTTATCGATATTTATTTATTAGATTGAATACATTTTGAATATAGGTTTTAACTATGTTTTAGTTTTTATTATCATTTTTATCCACCTTTTATTTGTTTAAAAAAATATTGTACGATTTTTTAAAGTGACATAAAACAGATAGAATAGAAAATTGCTTTAAAATATATTTTAAGAAAGGTCTTATTTTAATTTCCTGGTGGTCTACAGACAAAAAGTAAGTTTTAATGTACAAAAGGTCCTCGTCGTGTGGGATCAACAATCAGCAAGGAAACTTTTTTAAATAACCACAAAAATGTATTAACACTACAGGCTACAGCTACAAATACAACGACATATAACATACGTAAGTATATTGTATATAACATATCAACTATTAAGCTTCGATCTTCACTTAGTATAATAGTATGGTTTTAATTTAAAAATAGGTAATAGACAGTAATGGACATAAATTATAAAACAATATTTACATAGTTATACTGTTATAAGTATTTATTGTTGAATATAGACAAGTTATATAGTTCCATATTCCAGAGTATATCGAGATTATTATAACCAACATGTTTCTATTATTTTCGTCACAACGTTATAAGAAATAAATAGATATGGTTATAGAAGTACAAAAATAATTATTTACTAGCTTTAACTAGGTGACTATATATATGCATAGTGCAAACGCATAACAATTTAAAAAAATTACAATCTTTAAGAATTAATAATTATGAATGTATCATGTACTTCATTACTTCATATTAATAAATATTGAACTAATTAATATTAACTTACACTTAGGTAGTTTCGCATACGTTTAAAGAGGAATTACATATTTTAAAAAGCTTCTCTGACGTTTAACTCTTCCGTTTCCTACGATGGAAGTACAAGGATATCTAGTTCTAGTGCTGATTAAGTTTGATGTTAGTGATTTGTGTCAAACAGGCGTAACTAAATAATAGATACATAAAAATGTATTTTTTTACCAGAAAAATATACTTATATTCAATTTCCATCATATAACAAAATTATGAAGGTAATTGTAGGTATATATAATTATATAATCGTGGGAACTCGTATAAAGTATAGTGATTTACTACTATAGTCAGAAGTCAACACACAGAATTTATACTGCATTATATTTTTGAATTGATATACCTACATTTTATAAATACCAAAACCAAAAGTATTATACTTACTATCTATTAGATATAGCTGAATGTGTGAAGTGATGTATGAATAATACAATTTGTGAAATTAATTAATATTATTAACAATCTAATGAATACAATTTTCAAATAGATAAATGATATTGATATAGTTGATACCATGAACCAAATGTGGATTGTTATCAGAGTAATTAGTCATAATTAGGAATTTTCCTCGGTGGGAGCGGCGCAACCCATTTGCGCCCGAACTCATTTATCGTAGCCTATTTGCGCCCCAAATCATAGCCCATATGCGCCCAATTTAGATCAGGTGAACATCGTGCAACGTTGCCATTTATTGAGTATATTGGCGTGTAACTATAAAATCTAAAATAATATTTGATCGTTTCCCAAGCTAATCCTCGACGCACCTCGCACCACAAATTGCGCTGAATCATTTCACAAGCACTTTAACTCCCAATTTTATTCACCACATCCTCCATTGACTAGTGTAATTGAAAATTTAAAACTTATACAAGTAGAATCATATCTAAAAATAAATGAAATCAAGAAGGGTAAAATAAAACCACGACGTAAAGAGGAAAAAGAAAAAATACAACATACTTATGAAGCGTGGAATGAGTACAGAGGAAAACACTTAAATAAAATAGAATACTTAAAAAAAATTTCTTATAAATTTCGGGGAATCAATTTATAATAACTGTATGATTATTTTAATATTATTATAATTTAATTATTTTTTGTGTTATTAACATTCTTATTATTGACTAATGTACCTATATTATTAATTTTGATTATTTTTGACAAAATAATAAATTTTTGATGCAATATAAATAATATATATGTATATATAATATGTATACTGTTTAGTATTTAACATTATTTTTAAAATTATTTCTTTTTTTTAATTTTGATTTTACATAGAATTGTATATTTTTAAACAACAACGGCAACGTTGCATGCAAAATGGGCGCATTTGGGCTATAAATCAGGGTGTTAAGTTTTTTATTTTGGACGCAAATGTCCATAACACTCGGGGCGCAAATGGGCTACAGCCGGTGGGAGGGGGATAAAAATATTTTTAGTGGAAAACTGTTAACTTAATATCAAAAAAAAAAAAAAAATAAATAAATAAAATCTTTAAACTCTATTAAAAACACAATTATTTATAATATTATAGTTAAAAAAATAAGGCTCTTGTGGGATCTATCTCCCTTCATCCCCGCTTAAATTACGCCCCTGATAGTTATAGGTAGTACTTGCGACGATAAAAAAATTTTAATACTATTTTATTTTTAAATATTATTATCTTATATGAATATACAAAATACATTGTATAGTTATAAAGTATAGATAAAAACACAGTTTTTTAAATTAAATTAATTTTTATTTACAGTTAGTTAATTCTTATTATATTAAACGTCGCTATCTTGAACTACATTGAAATCGACTTGAAACTACCATTACATAAATAGCGTTTTGCTCTCGATAACTCGAAATAAAATTAATCGTTTTTCATTATCTTGAATTGTGTATTTATATAATATTTTTATTACAGTACGTAACACAAAAAATTAAGCAGTAATACATTCAGTATAATGATTGTGATTTCATGTGTTTGTAGTCATTCGTATAAACCTATAATATATAGTGAAAAGGAAAATAAGCATAAATTAAATATCCTTATACAATTAATTTTTACATTATTACAAAAACAAAAGTAATATTAAACAAATTTTAAAGACTGATTCAAAAAAAAAATAAATCAATTAATTCATTAGGTTCTGTAGTTTATTGATATACTTATGTAGTATTAGTACTTAAAGTATTCAAATTATGCGTTTTAAGCATTCAAATTATTTGCCATTTTTTTTTTAAGAATTTTAATAAAATTATCTCGAAGTTTTTGATACTTCGAATTTATTCCTGTTACCCTTGAGATTTGTCATAACGAGAATCTATACTGAATTATATAATATAATTATCATAATCTATTAATCTAAATATTATATTAAAATTAATGTCCGTTATTTGGATAGAGCTTATAAACTTGAAAACAATTAAACCAATTGACACCATATTTTCAAACATATTTTTTGAAACTTGAGAAGTGTTCATAGATTAATTTTTCAACTTCTAAAGGGTGAATCGCGAAAATCAAATAATTATTACGTAAACAATGGCAATTAATAAACAAGCAATAATATAGAAAGGGGACTTTTCTATAATCTACATATTTAAAATATAAATAGCTTATAGACTACTCAATTTTAAAAATAGCAGATAAGTTATACTTTTAGAGGACAGTGCAAACATTGCATATACCGTATAGGTATATTACTTCGTAAGTATTTTAAATACTACTTACATAGTTTCATATATACTTATTACTTGGAAAGTTCATTTTTTTTCCGGATAAAGTCGGATTATATAGAATACCTACAGGTATAGGTACTTATCATACACGTAGAATGCTGCAAATATCCTCCCTAATTAATCTATTACTCTACTAGTAGCTATATAAACTATAGGTAAGAAATTGCGCTGTACTCTATGTATATATATATATTTATATGTATAAAATATAAATGCACCTATTTACATGAAAGATAGCAAGATTTTTTAAACTTTAAAAATTAACTAAAAATATCATTCTAACCATACCATTTTGTTATTAATGAATTAAAATTACTTATAATACTATTTATAAATATATCAGTAAGTACCTATCTATCTATATATTAACAATATAAGTAATAAGCATTAGGCACCTACCTACTCAGGTATATATTACTATACTATAATATATTAGTACCTACACTACATATATTCATGTAGATATCTAAATTGTGTATATTTATTGATCTATTGTTTTTCTTTTAAGTATTAATATTATTTAATTATTGGCGATAATGCATTGGTATTGTTTTTAATATATTTTAATATATGTTATTTTTATTAATGTTTAACCAAAATAAATATACTATTTGGTATATACCTACTAATAATATTTAAACTAATTATCTGAATATAATATTTAAGCTTTTGCAATTAGTCATGATAATAATTTCCCCTCATTTTTAATTCATCAATTAATAAATATACTTTTTATACCTACTAAGAACTATTAAATTTAAGCCTAAGTTAATGCAAATACATACATATTTTTGTAGCATGAGTGCATGATTATATAAGCATTGGAGACATTGGAGTATTTATAATAATGTATCAAGTATATGGAGTGCGTTTAAATTAATAAAAAAAATCATTCTTAAATTCTAAAATACCTATATAAATTGTTTTATTCCTACAATATTTTAAACTGCAGTGTGTAAAAAAAAATCATCAATTTGATAAAAAATTTCTTTTAAAAGTAACATGATATAATTTAAATTTATAAACAAATAAAATTTAGATATTTTTATAGTCATTGGATAATAATTATTATTCATTAAAATTTACTTCGATACATAATTCAAGAAGTATTTTTTTAAACTATAAATTATGATTTATAATTATACAATGTATAATGTAATAAAACTATAAAGTAAATAAGTAAATAATAATGAGGAGATTGAAGAGTAGTTATTGGCTTATTATTGCACAATTGGCATACCATTTACATTACATTTTATGAGTGACGTGTGCATATATATTGAACTTGGCCGTCATCAGGGACACTGCACTTCTAGACTCTAGTTCTAATGAACCATTATTAAGAGGACATCGCACTAATGAGATGTGAATATTTTCCTATGCACATGCAACACTTCAAAAAACTATTTTTGCAGCTATGTGTCATAAAGATCGATCATACACAAGAACTTAAAAATACTGTTTCGATAAAATCATCATATTTAATCATATCATAATATACCTATTATAGTTTTTAGATTCTGAATAAATATACAAGATACATGTTTGCAACTCTCCTTTAAGCATAGAGCTTGTTTTGGGGGGTATATAAGTTTGAGTTCAATACATTATGAATAGTAAGATAAAAAAAAAATAATTATAATATAAGTAAATCTTTTAGATAATTTAAGCAAAGAATATAATAATAATTTTCATTTACACATTTTTAACATATTTATAACAAATCAATAAATGAGAAATCTTAAGTTTAAAAAAATGATTTAAACATGCAAACATTTTTAAAGTTATGAATATTAATATTAAGCTGTCTACATATTCGAGTAGCTGCGGATTTAGAGCTTTTTAGACCAAAGTTGTTTTTTTAAAAATAGGTAGGTACATAAATGTTAATGTTTCTTTTTGTAACGTGTATTTATATAAGAGTAATTTACCTTGGTTTGATTATGCTTAAACTTGTAAAAACTTAAAATTATATGTCTAAGATATAATTTATAAATACATAGAACGTTAAACTCTAAATAAATAGAACTATTACAATAATACATAGGTTAATACAAAAATTGTATTAACCTATTAAGGGTGATTTTTATTCTATAAGTATGAGAGTCATATGGTTGTCCCCAGATACAAATACTATAACATACAATAGATTGAACTAAGGTTAAAAATAGTAAGCGTTTTATATTAACACGAGCTGTTCCGTCACGGCATTGCCCGTGTATTATGGTTGCGTTAATAATGTGTGAAGCTTACGTCGATCAAACGGTTTTCAAAGTCTATTCGAATAAATACGTGTTTTACAGTCGCAAGATGCAATGGAATTGAAATACGTCAGACGGCAGCGGCATTATTATTAAGAATGTACTATTATATATTTATTAGTTTAATAAAAAATTCCAGTCGACTCTATCCAATAGTTGCATGTATTTTTATGACTCCTCAAAGGAAAAACATATTCTCATTTTTCTCAGTATAACTTTATCAAAATGTGTGGCAACCCCTGGACTCTAAAGTAATCTATTTGCTTTTTTTTTTTTATCCATTTAGTAATTTAGTCATCAACGCCCAGACCGAACCGCTGGGTCTAGAGATTTGACATTTTGTACAGGAGGTTATGTCTAATTACCAAGGATACGTTTTTTTTTTAATATATATATATTTTTAGTATCCTAGCGCAAAGTAGCAACCGCTTAGAAGAAATAACAAACAATTATTAAACAATTAAAAAAATACATAATATATCTATAGCTAAATATAAAAAAAACCCTTTTACCCCCTTAGAGGTCAAATTTTGAAAAATCCTTTCTTAATGCACCCTTAAATTGCTTAAGGAACCTCTGTACAAAATTTCAAGTCTCTAGACCCAGCGATTCGGTTTGGGCGTTGATGAGTGAATAGGGGCGGTCTCCTATATATGTATATCAGTAGGTATATAACTAGATTAAAAATAAACCTAACATCATGAAAAATATAAAAACAATTTTCAACTGTATTCGTTAAGTTATTTATGTGAATATCCTATTTGAGTCTACTATCGATTGTTATGCCTATAAGTACTTGATACTGTTAACCTGTTCTAATATATTGCAATTTTTATCATGATTTTTCATAAATAGGGATCTTAGGATAAATAAGGATAAGGTCTTTAGGATATAAAATTGGATCTAGTTTGTATTTTAGAGAGGTTAAACTTAAAAATTCTCAGAACTTATTTTTATAATTGAGAAAAACAAACAAAAAATTAAGGAAAATTGGAACTTTCACGCAAATCCAATTTTTAAATCAATTTTTTTTTATATATAACTTAAAAACAAATAACCATTATAGATACTTGTAACTTTTACTAAATTATAATTCAAGTTTATATTATTGTTTTCTATTCATAATAAAAGTTTAAAAATATTTGGATTTTTATTTTTATAAATGTCGATTAAAAATTATTTGCTGACTAGAAAAGCTTGAACATTTAATACAAAGCTCCTCATACATTTTCAATTTCTTAATTAAGAAGTATCAAACATCAATAGTCACAATACTTTTTTATAAGCGTTTAAAAATTAGAATTTTGACAAAATTCATACAAATCACGAAAATTAGTAAATTATTTTGTAGTTAGAAGTTCATAAAAAAATTTGTTTCTATACCAAAGATTTAATTTAAGAAAAGGTTATACATTAGTTGCTCAACCTTTATGTGAAATAAAAAATTCTACTGAATAACCAAATCAATTTTTTATGAGCATTTCAAGTTCAAATGTTTATACGACATTCGATATCACCCGTAAAATAATTATTTCTCCTCAAACAATTTTTGATATTTTATAGTATTTCAAATAATAATAATAATAGATACTTGACATTTTTACAAAATGTATATTTAATCATTTTAATTATACGATCAAATTTTAAAATATTTTTATTTCTTTTTGGGTTATTTATTTAGGCATAAGAAATTTTCAATTTTAAAAAAATATTTATATGTTAACAATTTCGACCTTGAATAAAAGTAGTGTAATACCTGAAAATAATGTAAAAAGTGCACCTACCTATTTAGTATTTAGCATTATACAATGTAGTTCTTCCCAATAGTGCATGCCATGTGTGTGTGTGAAACTAGTAACTACTGTGATTTCATTTTTAATTATTTATTGTTGATGTGACTGGCGACAAATCTGAAATGTCTTATACAAAGTGAAGTCAAGACTTCTTAATAATACGCGTTATAGTAAACATAATAATATTACAATAACATACCTATTATATTACCAATATTATCTTCATTACAATTATAGGTAATATTAGACAAATATTATCTATATGTCGTAGGCCATATATAATATATATTATAAACACATAAGAATCATAAGATTCGAAATAAAATTGATTAAATTACAATATTTATAGTAATATATTACTATTTAAATATAAATAATATATAATAAGTATCAGTATTACCGCATATTATTATAAATTTTAGTAGATGCTTATCACGGTATAATAGCAACATTATGAATATTTATGATGATATGCGTTGCATACATGTGCGCGAACTGCATTTTAGTATTTTTTATTTGACTTCGGATAATTGATGTACTTATGTACGAGTAGTGAGTACCGAGTATACCATTAAACCCATGTGTTTAGTTTATAAATATTAAATGTATGTAGTTAATATTTTTATCTAGTTGGTACACGTGAAAGTGAAACGTAGGTAAGTACTACTTATTGCATGATTTAATACACATTGTAGACCTTGACATTGAAGAACCTCTCCTACGAATAAAAATGTTTTGGCGTGAATTTAAAAACAAAATACATCGTTAGAAAATATTTGTTCAATCGATTAATTCGTAAGATAAATCGATTGGCAAATATATAATTATTATTAAAATATGTAGGTACAAAGTGGAAATTTAATGTATCTACCTTAAATATATGTAGTATAGGTATTAGGTGTATAGATAGTGTATGTTGTATTGGTATGAGTATTGAGTATATCTTAATAACCAGTGTTTTACTTAGAACAATTAACAAAAATATTTATTTTATTTTACATATCTAATAATTCAGACGATATATAAAAAATAACTTCATATTATGCATATTCTATCAAGACAAAATTGTAAATGCCTATATGGCTATATTATCATCAGACTTGAATTTCGGAAATGCGATCACGAGTAACTCTAAAAACGACAATATCAAAGGGGTGATAAATATTAACTGGTAATAAGTTGATTTCATATTTTTAGAATAGTTCTTTGATTTTTGACTTCAGTCCCGATTCGAAAAGAAAAGTGAATTTAGTTGGTACTTTGGGGGGTTAAAAGTAAAAAATGTTCAGTAGTTTTCAAAAGCGTCAGGAAAAACCCTAAAAAGTAACCGAAAAACGAGAATTTTTACGCATAATCAATTTTCGACAAAATCGATTTTTTTATTTTGATGTAACTCAAAAACGAATCATTGTAAATACTTGAAATTTTCTCCTAATTTTTATATTACCTAGCGATATCTATATCTATTTACGATTCAAAATATTTTGAATTTTATTAAGCTATTTATAGATAATTGAAATTTTCGATTTTTTTACGTTTTTTTTTTTTTTTGAAATACTGATAAAAAAAATTTGACATTCCAAAAAATCTTTAAAATTTAATACAAGGTTTATAATAAGTTGTACCTATCATAGTAAATAAAAAATAAAAATTCGTTAGTCATATTTACGAAATATGTCAAAATCGCAAAAATTTGCAATGAATTTTGAAGTTGAAAATTCATACAATTTTTGTAATTTAGACCTAACGTTAAAAAACCCATTACAAGGTTCTGAAGGTTCTCCATAATTTTTTCTTCAAATAAGAATAACTGTAAAAAAAACTTCAGCGTCAATGTAAAAAAAATTGTATATTTGTATGTGTGTATGAAATTAAATTTTTTACGAAATCGCATAAAATAATGATATATCCTATAACGATTTAAAATATTTGTTATTATTCAAAAAATATAAGTCGTAGAAACTTGAAACTTTCACCATTAGTTGAGAAAAATAAATTACAATTTAAATTTAGGTACCTACCTAATAATATAATATAATATCCTAGACTAACAAATCATCTCCATTCTCCGTTCAAAATCGTTTTTCGTATACAGTGATACCTATACCTATCATTGCATTCAAATTTAACACATCCATTATAGTGACCTACTCTCCACCTCTACTATACTACAGAGCGATACCCAATTGCCCATCTTTTTTTTTCATCGAAGAAATTATTAGAATAGGTAGTTAATCGTTTTTTAAATACTTTGATGATTAGGCACCATTAGTTAAATATTACTAGAGATTAAAATATTAAATACATATATTTTATCTAATATGGAATTATGGACATAAAAGCATGATAAATCTATAGAAATATCTATAAAACAATTATATTATAAATATGTATAATTTAATACCTAAACAATATATTTTTTTTACGACTGGCTGATATGGGTAAATTAAATGCTTGCCGTTAGGTATTTTATACAACTCTTTCAACTTACCACTTAGATAGTCATCTGATTTCCCATTTCAGCTGTTTAGCACATGCCTAATTGAACCATTTAAAGTATTCCAAAAATTATGAAATAGCAATTCAATATATTCACTACACTGACTTACTCAATAACGAGGTAAATACACTCAAAACCTAAACTTAACTACAGACCACGGTTTTTTAATTTAAATTTTTAAAAATAAATCTTTATATATATAATTAGTTATTAATTAACTTATTTAGACAAAAATACAAAATGTTCTACACTTCTTCCAACTACAACTTTGAACGTTTTAAAATAATTTATCATACCAATAGTACCTTTTTAATTAAAACAATCATAAATACATCCAATTTAACAATGGTAAATTTCTGCATAAATACATTCTAACCTAATTTATTTAAGATCTTGCATTTTAATACAAATTACAAAAAAAAAGTTGTAAGATCAATACCTATGTTGTATGTGTGTCATACTGTCATATATAAAATACTATGAACTTTATTGTAAGCTAGTTAGATATTCCAGAGGACTGAGTCCAGTATAGATATTCAAAACAATACTATAAAGTTAATTATTTTAATCAGTATTCAGTTATCAATGTTACAAAATTAAATTATTGTTAAAAATATCTAGGATTATTGGTAAATACATCAATGTACCTAATTTTATTAACTAAAATTTTCATAGATTTTTTATAAGTTTTTAAAGTCATTTTTACTAAATATAACTTTTGGATAATTAACACATAAATATTACAATATATAATTATGTTATTTTTTTATAAGTAGTAAAAAAATATAAAAATTAATTAATTAACTGTAAGGTTATTTATTAAATAGTAAATAGGTATCATAGACATTAAAATAATGCATTATTAAGTCTAATATGCAAATGTATCTAACTACTCATATATTAAAGATCAATATAATATATTACATACATTTCTAAGTATCATAATATTTATAACAAAATGTCTCATGTATTAATAATTAATATTCTTATATTATTACGTTATGATAATAATATAGCACTGTAGTATAACACTATGAATAGTAGAAATATTGTATGAAATTGTTTAGTGCAACAAATGTACCATTTTTAATTATGTTTGTTATGGAAAAAACATCACAAAAAAAACTAATATTATTTCAAATATTTTCATTAGTGATCAGTTTTATGTGTAAAAAAAATGTACATTTATATATATAAAAAAAAAATTTATATTCTTATAGGAATTTTAATTATAGGCAACACAATGAGCATGTTTTCTATAGACTAAACATGTATAACTTAAATTAAATTTAGGTAAATTGATTAATTTAATTTTTGGAATTAAAAAATATAATATCATCAGCAGCAATTGATGTAGTTGTTCGAGGAGTACCAGATTCGTCTTTCAATTCACCATAGATTAATCGCCCACTAATATGCACACGTTGACCTTTTTGTAGGTAATTATATACAGTGTCACGTAATCCCGGTCTGAATACAACAATACGGTGCCAGTCAGTTTTTTGAGTGCTTTCTAAAAATAATTATAATTGAAATATTAAAGAGGCGATAAATTAAATATATATTAATTGTATTGCCTTCATTATTGTTGATATAATTTTGATGTGTAGCCAATGAAAATACAACAACTGGATGTTCTTCTGTGCCACGTTTTTGTGGATCTGCACCAACTCGACCCAAAAGTGTGACTTTATTTATCGCTAAATAAAATAAATAACAAAAAATGATATATATTTGATTTATAATTAAAAGTAAACTTACTCTTTTCAACTTTGATAGGTTGTGGTGCTTGTTGTGTATAATTGTAGCGAAAAAATTCATGTCTAATTTTACTCCTTATAATACTGAAGAAAAACTAAAAAATAAAAATTAGTTTACAAATAAATTAATGTGGTTATTAAAAAAAAAAAAATGCAATACTTATTAATGCAAACAATTATTTAAGAATATTTATATCAATTGACACAATAGGTTAATACCTATAATAAGTTGGTACATCCAATACAGTATTACAATTAAATAGTATAATTAAAGTAGTCATTTCATTACTGTACTCTAATATAGTATTATAATTAAAAATCAATATCATTCAACACCAATTATATATATTATAATAAACTTGTGAATGTGAATTGTATTGTTTCTAATTATGCAAATTTAACATCTGAATATATACAAATACATTGATGATATAAATCATATTTAATTGTAAAATAATGATAAAATTAAAATCATGTGTAATGGTGGTAGGTAGATGTATATATTTTTTGGAAAAAATTTGTATGGAATGACTCTCATCAAAAAATGTAATTTTCAAAGCAAATATTTAGAGGATTATAAAACACTATATTAAACAAATATAGGCATGAAACAAGAATCAAATAAAAATAAGTATTAAATAGACAATAAATGGTAAAAAGATTATGGATAGAGTAATTACTAATCATATTTCTTTTATAATTAAACATATTTTTTCCTCATGCTTTGTCTGCTGAATTTTGGTTAATCAGGTTTACATTTGTAATTTGCTTGAATTGTTAAATCAAGATTATCTTATCCATCAGTGTTATAAAATTATACTAGATATTAGATCAGTAAATTTATTACTTAAAATATTAGGATTCTCAAATAATGTTTTTTCCTAGCAATAATTGTCAACACATTATAATTTAAAGAATAAAATTTAACTAGATTAATATATAAAATACATTTCTTGGCACTTAATATAATAATACATATTTAAGAGTTTAAAAATTAAAATAGGTAACTTAGTATTTATTTTAAAATTATAATATATGACATGAATATCCAATAGTAAAATAAGTATTATTTATCTTCTAGTCAATAGGATATACATTTTATTTAAAAAAAATTATTAAATTAATATAATCAAAATTACATTGTATACTTATCAAAATTATCAAGTTACTATTGTTAAGTATTGGTACATTAGTCATAAATAACAACCATTTTAACCAAAGAACAAACAAACAATAGATGTATATGTTAATTTTTAAGATAAAATTTGAATTAACATTACATTGAAATGGTTAATATTGTTGTACTATGTAAATCCTTCCCTCCTCTTCCCCTAAAACTATATTACACATTTATACAACCTTACTATAATTATATATTTTAAGAACTGCTATATCGATAATGCTATTTTCAACTTACAATAAAAAAAACAAAATTTAAAGTTTTAAATGAAAATAAGTTTCTAATCAATTTACCTTTGTTCTTAACTTTGATTTATTCATTTTCTTTTTTGTATTATATATACTTATTACTGAAGTATTCTTCTTGTTGACGTCAAACGACAGTGATTAGCTGCAATACACACAATAGAAATAAATTATATTTATATTGTCAAGTAATTATATTTTTAAATTAAGATATATGTAATAAACCAATGTGTTAAATTAAATTGGAAATATTAAGAGGACGTCATACCCGAATGTGTTGTCTCTGTCTTACGAACATAAGACATAGCAAATTTGCGTTCAGCGGATTCAATTTTATATTACCTTTAAGTTTGATGATAGGTAAATTGACTATAATATTTAAGCTAATAGCATAAAATTGAATCCGCTGAACGCAAATTTGCTGTCTTACATTCGTAAGACAGAGACAACACATGCGGGTATGACATCCTCTTAACAAATAACACCATACTTTCCAGATTTAAAACAATTGTTTAATATTTACCAATATTCGAGGACTAAGATCTTAGTCCGTGCCAATATTATATGCGTAATGCGTTTATGTACTTTTATTGTTGTTATGAATGCAGTGGAGTTAACTATATAGTTGACTTATTATTTGACATTTGCATAGAACTTTTACTTTTCAATTATTTCGTTTTCGCTTTTATTTAGCGCACATTAAACAAAAATCAAAATAATAAATAATATGCTTTGATTTTAAATTATTTGTATTCTCGGTAATTCGATTAATTTTGTTATTTTAAGGTTATGGGCTTATGGCGCCAAACGCAGCCATTATCGAAAATCAAAAATTTACGATTAAAACTATTAAACTATAAATGTTTAAGTAATTAAGTTTCAATAATCAATACGATGATCGAAAGATCAACAGACTAGGACTATTAAATTGATAATCTTTTATAAAAATTGTAATCATAATATTATGAAAAAAGATTATCGGTTTTTCATCGCGATCGGGATCTGAAATATGCAAACGCACACCCCGCCGATTTAACATCAGCTGTTAAAATTGTGCTATAGAACAATCTGTGAGCCGATATTAGGCGGACCGGTCAAAAATCTAAGTTTTTGGATATCCACCAATTTCAGTACATTTGTCGTATATATTTATAATAGTCGTTAATTTTTTTCAATTTGTTATAATCCCGCTTTAACGAACGTCCATTCCGTTTGAATAAGATGTAGTTCGTTAAACCAGCGGTGCACGTTATATCATATTCTATTATCTTATCGATTTAATTTTGTTTTTTTTCTACAACTACAATATACGCCATTCCGTAAAATTATTTAATAATTTTAATTTCATCAACCTTGAATTACGTGTACAATAAAGGCAGGTAATAATATATTTTTAACAGCTTTTACGATTCATTGTATTATTATTTTTTACTGCATCACAGTCCACATAATTGTATAAGTCGTGTTCATGTAATTGTGTACTTTCAATATACCTGCTTAAAGTTAAATAATATTTAAAAATTGGTTATTGATAAATTTTAATTCTTATTGAATGTTTCTATGCCAGTATTTTTGCAAGGTATGTATGGTATAGTTTTTGCATATGATTAGTATTATATAGATAACTATGATTGCAATAAGTTATAATAATTGTCAGAGCACTATATAAAATTAGTAATAATTACCTAAACTATTAGAATATTATTAGTTTTTCAAGTTATTTTTTATATTCGTAATATGACAGTATCCTGCAGTTCAGAATCTGATTTAAGTAAATAGTAAAATATAATCTACAACATTTATTTTACTAATTATTGTTGGTATTAGGAATCAATTAATATATAATTAATGTTAGTTATATATGCATGCTTTGTTAATAATCTTATTAATTTAACATATCAATACCTTAAATATGTGAATATATACGTTCGCGTTAAATATACTATAAGTACAAATTTGTATTTAACTCTTGTAAAATTATATTTTATACTTCAAGGTCATAAATCTTAATCTATTTAATTTAGGTAAGACATAAATAGCCAATATTATTTTTTAATATGAATTGTTTGTCCACTAATGCTGCATAACATAATACTACCTATATAATAGTATATTATAGTGTCTACTCAATACATATGTTTAATATTATTTAATTACATTAATATACATAATTCATTATAATAAATGTTTAAATAATTTACATTTTCTATATGAATTATCAATATTAATTTAAATTATATATTATGTAATGTTCGACTTAAACATGTAGATAAATTGTAAGTTAAACAATAATTTGGTTTTTTCTTAAAATAATGTTTTTATTATTTTATTGGATTTTTCTTAATTTAAATTTCTTTAATTGGAGTACATATATATTCTACAGGGTAATTGACTAACCATGATCATTCCAATTTTATTTCTTAATGCGGTTAATTAAAATTTGATTTCTAATTTTTAATTGTACAGACTATATTTTTTAACTCTTGATATTCTTTGTGCTACTAATGGAATACCCCGTGGGGATAGAAACTTCTGTTTAGAAAAAACAACCTCTCATTTATATAGTAAATTATTTAGTGGATAAAATTTCTGAAAACATTGATATAATAAAATCAAAATTTGAAAAAAAACAGTTTTTGAGTTATTTAATTTTGTGTAATAAGAATAATAAAACTATGATAATGGGTTTAGAAGATATGATAGTTATGGATTTGAAAATCTTAATTTGTAAAATATTTGTTAATTTGTAATCCTTAATATAATAGTATATACTTTTACTACTCATTGTTAAAATTATCCACTAAATAATTTGTACAAAAGGGGGATCTTGTTTGAAAAACAGATGTTTGTATAATTGTATCTTCACGGGGCACTCCTTGAATGGTACAAAAACTTTAAAAGAGTATAAAATAATGGTTTGGTTTTTAAGTAGGTATATTATAATTTTCAAAAATTATAATTTGTATTAATTCATTATTAAAGGAAAAATGGAGGGATCATGCTTAAGAATATGAAATACCCTACATTAATTTACATGTACCTAATTATTTGTTTTGAAAGATTGTATTTTATATTAAGAATAATTATTTGTGTAATTATAATATTATCTACTAATTACATTTTATTGATTTTACTTAATTTGATCTAAAATATATCATTTTTTATTTATTTTTCTCAAATTTGTATGTTTTTTATTTTATAGAGTATACTATTTCAAATCTGCATCAATAAGACACAATGGGCATTCTTGATGATCTCGTGAGTATTTAATAAATAATAAAAGTTTAATTATATAAATCAAAATCAAAATAGTGTATTATTTTATTACAAGTTTTAGTTTTTAAATAATTTATCTGAACAATTTTGTTATAACTCATTAAAAAGTGACTTGAAAGTAGGCTTATTTCAGCTTTATGTTGAACTATTCTAATATATTTATCCTTTTACTTATATATTATATTTAAATACCAATTTTTTTATTTATCTAACTTTTATTTAACAGGAAATTTAGATTGTGAACATACATATAACCTTTAACCTACTTCTATTATTAGATTATTCAATTATTATATTTTCAATAAATCTATAATACATTTAACTGTCTCCTTTTGAGAAATTTAGACCTTGTGTAATTCTTCCATGAAAATAAACATAACCTTCAACAATTTATACTTTCGATTTTTGTGTAATAAAAATTGATAACATATTCATAAAAAATGCTCTAAATTTTCACTAATTTTTACCTTAATTACCAATTTTTTACTTTTTAGCGGTTTTTTTTAATCATACATTTTTAATTTCTTATAAAAAAATGAGTTCTTTTTCCGTTAAAAATTTTTTGTCGACATTTTCGGTAAAATAAATTTACTTTATTTTTATTTTTTATTTCAGAAATCTTGATTTTGACTTAAATTATATTATTTAATTTATGTTTTCTTTAAAGTAAATGTTCTTGGTAATTTTAATATATTTAATATCAATATTGTTTATTTTTCAGAGCGTTTCTTCAGTGTTAGTTGGACTTGGGATTGTTGTAACTACTGGTTTTGCTATATCAGCATTTGTAGCCAATTTCCAAAAGAAAAGTCAAAAAAAAAGAACTTTAGTGGATTCAAATACAAAGATTCCATTGCCACTTATTCAAAAACATATAATTAGTCATGACACACGAAGATTTAGATTTGAATTGCCATCAAAAAATCATATTCTTGGTAATGTTACTTACATTTTTAGATAAAATATGTTGCAAATTTTTCATTATATTATATTAGTTAAATAAAATTGTTCAATATATTTTATTTACAATTTACAATTAATCATTAATCATAATATGTATTTGAATTATTTTTATACAAATATTATTTGTGTAAATACAGATTAGTTAACATAATAATGCACAGATTCAATATTAATTTATTATTATTAATGATTTTAAAATATTGTACAGGTTTACCTATAGGTCAACACATACATTTATCAGCGAGAATAAACGAAGAATTAGTTGCTCGTGCTTACACGCCAGTCAGTAGTGACAATGATGTTGGATATATGGATTTGGTTATCAAGGTAAATTTTTTTGCATAATTTTAAATACTTTAAAATTACAACCTTTTTTCATATTTTTTTTAGGTTTACTTTAGAGACCAAAATCCCAAGTTCCCTGATGGTGGTAAACTAACGCAATATCTCGAAAAAATGGAAATTGGAGATACAATTGATGTCCGAGGACCTTCAGGTCGTCTTATTTATCATGGTCGTGGAGATTTTGAAATTAAAGCTGTTAAAAGAATAGATCCTTCTCATAACCTTTATGCTAAAAAATTATCAATGATTGCTGGTAAAATCACTAATTTTGTTCATATTTAATAAATAACTTTTCACGTGTTATTATAATATTCATTTGTTCCCATGGGTTATGTCAGGTGGTACTGGCATTACGCCAATGTTGCAGTTAATTAGACAAGTAACTAGAGATCCTAAAGATGAAACCAAATTGTCATTACTTTTTGCCAACCAGACTGAAGAAGATATATTATTAAGAGACGAATTAGAAGAAGCCGTTAAAAATTATCCAGATCGTATCAAGGTCTGGTATACAGTTGATAGACCTACTGATGGTAAATAATTTATTATACTTATATTATTTTTCATACTTTACTCTGTCCAGCCAAAGAACACATTGATTCTGCGTACTCCTTGAATGCATTGTCATCTAGGCCAATTCCACTTTAGTGGAGTGTCTCATTGGGATACGCAGAAGAATTAATTTTTTGGTTTGCAGATTTTTTTGCTAAACAGAGTGATTTAATATATTCACAACTTTATTTTAACAAAATATATTAATTTTTAGGTTGGAAGTACAGTGTTGGATTTATATCATCTGACATGATATCAGAACATCTATATCCACCAGCTCAAGATACATTGGTATTGATGTGTGGACCTCCTCCAATGATAAACTTTGCATGTATTCCAAATCTTGATAAACTTGGATAT
This sequence comes from Rhopalosiphum padi, assembly GCF_020882245.1. Taxonomy (NCBI): domain Eukaryota; kingdom Metazoa; phylum Arthropoda; class Insecta; order Hemiptera; family Aphididae; genus Rhopalosiphum; species Rhopalosiphum padi. Next base: position 34,109,468 of record NC_083598.1, read on the forward strand.
GATGCTAAGTTACGATTTTCTTATTAAAAATATTAAAAAATTAAAAAAAATGTTATTCATTTATATTAGACCGTCCGTAATATTTTTGAGTTGTATTTGTTGATTCACATTTTGTAATAGATTTTGATCATGGAATGGGTATTTGGTATTTAAAAAACATTTGAAACCCTTTTATAATGTTGCTAATCAATTGGTGTTAACACTTAATTTATGTACAAATTGTTTAATCTAGCTAAGCATAATACAATATATTTATATAATATTTCTTCAATATATCTATTTTAGAATGTACTTCAAAACATAAACATTTTTAAATTCCTGTTTTGGCTTACACCAAAAATGTATATATTCTTATATTATATATTGTATGTGATGTGTTTTAATAAAGTGTTTCATTTTGAGTATTTAATTGTTGTGTTCATTGATATATTTTGTGAAAATAAAATAATGTGAATGTTTGAATTCTAAATGCTTACTGAGATAGTATGCTTAATTAGACTATTTTAAGGCTTAAATATAGAAAATTATAAGTTAGGTTACTTATTAGTTACACCATTTACTTAAATATGTAGCCACGTAATGCTATAATATAGTATACAGTACCGAAAAAATACTGTTCATCTGACCAGCCGAACCCTTTAGTTATATCGTCGAGCTAAGGTGTTACTATAACATTTAAATAATTATTATTATACTCAAATTACTATAGGAGTAATATTCAAAACTGGAGTAGTTAATCAGCATTTATAATAATTTATCAATCCCCATTTATTAGTTCGTAATGTGACCAGCAAAAGTTATCGATTGTCAGAAATAGCCAACATTTGATCTGAAAAGTTCATTTCTTGACTAGCAAAAAATAAAACCTAAATAAAAAAAGTTGAATATCATTTATAATTATTGAAAATATATTAACGATGAATGAAAAACTTATATTATAGTAAATACAAAATGTAATTATGATATAAAAAGTTTAAAAAAAATTGTTAACCTAAAGAATATAATATATAATATTTAAAAATGATTTATGTATGTACAAAATATACAATATAATCTCTTAATATAAAAATTTACATGTATAAATTTATTCAGAACATTTGTGTTCAACATATTGAGAATCAATCAATTTATTTTTTAATGAAACTTATTATAATTCTATAGTAAATACAGTAAGACATGCCACAGTTTTAAATTAATAATACTATTGAGTTTCCTTTTAAATTAAACACTGTTAAAACTTATAACTATTGTTTGTAACATGAAATAATTATTATTATGCAACAAAAATATCCTCTGTCAATATACTGTACATTTATTACACTAAAAAATTATTCGAACTATTTTCTAAAACTTCTTTTAATTTTTCAATGAATGTGTCATGCCAAATTTTAATTAAAATTAAAATATTAATATTAAAAATAAGATACTTTAGGAGCAGACAGGAATCCTGGCCGATTTGATGGTGGCATTTTTACAGTTGATTTTAGTGTAGATGTTTGGGCTTTAGATTGTTTTGGCACCGTGGATGATGTTGCAGCTTTTTTCTTTGAACTAATTTTTTTTAATAGAAAGTAATCATAATTAATGGTTTGTGTATATATTTACATTTAATTTGCTTCAATTTAATAATATGTTCATAAATTAATTATAGGCGCCAAGTTTTAATTAATGTATCAGGTGTCCGTAATTTTAGAACTCCCCATCTAAGAACATTAATCATCTCATATATTATCACTATTATTATATAGTAGGTACCTTTCAACAATTTAAACAAACGCTCGGGCACCTTTGTACATAGCGCATATGGGTCAGATAAGAAATTATGTGCATGCATTTTACTTTTTAGTGAACAATAAAATCTGTATTATCAAATAAACAATTTTCAAAATGTATTTACTTTAACATATATTTAGGTAAATTATGATTAAATAATAATACATACAATTATATAATATGTATACATACTTTTTAGTCTTTCCTCTTTTAAACCTTTTATTTCCTCCTTTATTTGAATAATATGTTTTTCTTTTGTTCTTATTGTTTACCACACCAGTGGCCATATCATCAAAGTATGGACAATCTGTACTAGTTTTGAGCCAATCTCCTCCTTCCTCTTCAATATTATTTAATTCATTTTCTTCGCATTCGGCAACTATTAATCAATAATTGATTTAATATATTAGTTTATATATTTTAAAATTTAAAGTTTTAAAGGAATTAACTTTATATAAACAATATTAAAATAACATGATAAATTTAAGTTATTATTCTTTTTTTGCAATGTTCATTAAGATAAATGTAAAAGACAAGTGGATTATAATAAAAGGGATATAAAAAAAAAAAATTAAAAAAAAACTTTCCAGTTCTGCAAGTTACATGGGTAAATGCACACATGATATTCCACAATTAAAGATTAATATTGTTTTACCGAATTTATTCGCAGCTGCTTCCTGTGTAATCTCTAATAACTGCCTGCCATATTTTTCAAAATTAGCTTTTGTCACTCCAACAATTTTTAACATTTCTTCTTCAGTTTCTGGTAAAGATTGAGACATCTCTTGAATTGCCTGAAAAGTATATAATATATTGAAATCAAATTCATAAAAAAGATGAGTAAATAATTAAATATTTTTACCACCCCGAACCATAGTTGAATATAATGGTAAACACAAAAGTTACCAAAGGAGTAGAAATTATATTAAAAATAATATGTATATAAATGTCTTATAATAACTTATAAATGTTGTTATAATGTTTTTGTGAAACCAAGGAAACAACTAAACACTTCTTCAACTTGTAAATATGAAAGTTGAATACTAAAAGCAATAATCCTTTTTTTTTGATACATTAATTACTAACTTGAATAGTCATAACAGCATTAGTGTTCACGTTTAATGAAGCAGCTAAACCACGACAAACATCCATCAAATTTTCGTAACATTTCTCTTGGATTTCTTTTAGAACAGTATTAACTGGTGTGTTTGAATGTTTACTTGTAGTTTCAATATTTAATTTATTCTTTGAAGCTGATGCTAATTTTAACTAATAACATATTTAATATTCATAGAATTAAGACATCAATAATTAAGTTTAGTTAATTAAAAAGTTAAATTACTTTTATTGATCCCCGAATGAGTTTGTCTGCTTCTGGACCAACTCTGACAAACGCGTTAATAATATCTACTTTAGAAGCAACCATTTCTTCTCTCAAATAACCTTCCAAAACTAATTTATGCATCAAACGTTCTGCATCAAATCTATCCCATTGTTTTCCACGTCCATGTAAACTCAATTTATCATGATCTAAGTCATATATCATATTAAATTAAATTAAAAAATATAATTAAAATGAATATTTTAAAATAAAACTCACTGTTTGATTTGATTTTTTGATTTGAACTACCTTTAAATATATCAATTATATGTATCAAAGTAAAATTGTTGTTCCAATTACCACCTCCTGAACCACATAATTCTTTTACTGTTTTTACTATTTCAATACTATCTTCTGTGACATCAATATATTTAAATGCCGCCTAAGTATTTTTTTTAGATACATTGTAATTGTTAAATTTAATTAATCAGAAAAATTTAGACATTAATATTTACCTTATTTTGACAATTATCACATGCTGTTTCTTTATTTGAAATACATTTATCATCATCAAATGTTTCACCAAAATAGTTAAGTTGTAAAGTTCGCCTGCAATCTGCTTTATTTTCACAGTATGATACAATTATCTAAAAAGATTTTGCATATGTACTTTTTTTGATTCATGATTACCACTGTCGTCCACTAATAAAAAAAAATAATATTCAAAATATCAGTCAGAAATATCTATTGGTGTATAATAATATATACTAAATATTATATATTACTTTCTTAATTTTTAATCAATTGTGGTAATTGAAATGAAAAAAGTCTGAATTTTTAAAACTTCAAGAATTTGTGTTAAATAGGAAAATAATAAAAAATGTAACTCAGGTTGTAATGAGTAGGTGCATAATTAGGCTAGCTTTAACATAACATATTAATAAGAGAGATCCGATATCACACCCAAGCGGTATAACAATTTGAATCCACAAAAACGTCGGCGTGAACTGTCCCAAAATTTCTATTTTATAACTTTTCTTCAAAACTATTATAGCTAAAAAGTTGATTGATAGCTCATTCAATAGGGATTATCAAGTAGATACAAAATTTTGGATTAAACATTTAAAAAAAAAATAGTTATTTTTTGCTAGATTTTCATTTAACATGGAAGATTACCGAAACTGGAGAACAGATTTTGTTATTTGGGGTCTTGTTAGATTCACATAGGCTAGGAGAAGTGCTGTGAAGATTTTCAGAACTTTATCTTCAATCATTAACTCACTAAAAAGCTATAAAGCTGAAAAACATAAAAAAACGCCTAATAAAATGTGTTTTAATGATTTTTTGAAGCTCTGTAATGAATTAACTATAAATTAAGTTCTGAAAATCTTCACTGCATTTTTCCTAGACAATGTGAATCTAACAAGACCCCAAACAACAAAATCCACTCTCCGGTTTTGGAGATCTATCTCATTAAATTAAAATGAAAATAAAATACATTATACATACATATTGCATAAAATGAATAAATTTCTAAAAATTGAAAATTAAGAAAGTTTACATGCCAATCTCTGACTTGGCAAGCATTTTTATAATAGTAAAATGGTTGCTATAAGTATAAAGCAGAACCAAAACAATTCCAAAAAAAAACTTATTATAATAATAATTATTTAAAATCACTTTTTACAATTCTATCTACATTATTTTTAATTGTCATTGATATTGTTTACAAGGTGATTCACTTAGCATGTTTATCCCATTTTTTTTATTTAATGATGAATTTATTCAAATTTTGACTTGGCATTTTTAAATATACCTACCATATTTACATATTCTTGAGATTTTCTATATTTTTTGTACTAATTAAAGAGTGTCTTGTGGAGATACAAACTTCTGTTTCTCAAATGAAAAATATTCTATTGTACATTTTAGTGAATATTTTTTTTTTTTGTCATTTAAAAAGCAAAAGTTTGTGTCTCCACAAGACACTCTTTAATTAGTACAAAAAATCTTAAGAATTTTATAATATAGTTTTTAAGAATACTAAAAAATTAAAAAAATTAGATTATGAATAACTGTATTGTTAAAAAAGAAAAAGGGAGTGAGCATGCTTGGTGAACTTTCTACTATAAAGCCAAAATATGTTACTTAGTAATAAAAATAAGAAAGGATTATTTAATACTTGCATTCAATAAGTTTTCGAATGCGATGCATATCTTGATAACTATAGTAAAGAAAGCAATGAGATGTTTTTCCATCACGTCCAGCTCTCCCGGATTCTTGATAATAACCTTCGATAGACTTTGGTAGAGAATAATGAAAAACGTAGCGGACATCTGGTTTATCTATCCCCATACCAAACGCGATTGTAGCACAAACCAACTGAAAAATAGAATGAAAACATAGTTTTAACTTTTAGTAAACATGAGATTAATGCTTAAATTAATTTTGATTTTTTTGATAATTTATTTATAATAGCAAGAAATAATTACATTAACTTTGTTTGTGATCCATTTCATTTGAACATCATTACGTTTTAGGATCGGTTAAACCAGCATGATAGCTAATTGCTTTAATTCCTTCATTACACATAAAAGTTGCTGTAGTATCACATTCATTTCTTGACAAACAATAAATTATGCCTGACTGGTTTCTATATTTTTCTTTTATGAGATTAGCTATTTCTGCCATAGCAGATTTTCCTTTCTTGGGAACAACTTTATAAAGCAAATTAGGCCTATTAAAACTAGATAAAAATCTGAAAACAACAATTTAATTTATTTTAATATATATTATGAATTTAAAAAAAAGATTTTCTTTACGAAATTATGTTGTTAATTATTTTTAAAGTTATGTTATTGAAAAATTATATATATTACAATTTTGTTCCACTAATCTGTAACTGGTGAAGCACATCTTCACGGACGCGAGGTGTTGCAGTAGCAGTAAGAGCCATGATTGGAACATCTGGATATTTTTTCCTGAATTCTCCTAAACGTTTATAATCTGGTCTAAAAGTCAATTGAGTTTTTAATTAATAATCCAGTACAATATGTTATTTATACAAACCGAAAATCATGACCCCAATGAGAAACACAATGAGCTTCATCAATAACTAGACGGGCTAGTTTTCCGCGACAATGCAAATTGTTTAAAATTTGTCCTAATTTCATACTAGCAGCAATTTTTTCCGGCGTGACATATAACATTTTCAAACCTTTTTAATAATAAATAAGAAGTAATAAACTTTGACAAATAATAAATAATAATGTAAATTCAATTACCTGGTTCAGACATACACAACTTTGTGAAAATCGAGTTTTCTTCTTCATACGGCATATTACCCAGCAAGTGGGCTGTTGGAATCTAAAAACAATATGGTAAATAAAATAATTTAATACATTAAAAATAATATTTACATCTAATGATTTCAATTTCTCCGTCTGATCAATGACTAATGATTTCAAAGGTGAAATAACAAGCGTAACTCCTTTGGAAATTACTGCAGGTAATTGATAACATAATGATTTTCCGCCACCAGTAGGCATCAATACAAAACAGTCGTGACCAAGTAAAGCAGCATTAATAGTTTCCAATTGATTGGGACGAAAATCGTGGAGACCAAAAGTTGATCTAAATACCTGTAAAATATACAGTGGCATTATTTTTTAAGCTATATTAACTATATGTAAAATATCATAATAAAATTTTAATCAATAAACCGTACAGTAAACAATTCTCTTGAATGAGGATAATTTGTTTTGCTGAATTCTCCTTTAGAAACTGATATGTTTGGCAATGATGTTTTTTTTCAAACTACAATTTGACATTGGTCGAGAAGTATTCCCCAAAAGAATTATTACTGGCTAATATTTAAGAAAAATACAAATTTAAATTAATGAATTTATTTAAAAATACTACCATTTTTAATTTATTACCTCTTTCACAATTAGACTGAGGTGACATTCTTGTAGTCTCAAATTATTAAGTGTATTTATATTGTTATTATTAACTGAACGACTTTGAATTTCAGTTATAGAATATGAATCAAAATTATTGTCATTGACAATACAGCCCAATTCATTCACGCTTAGACGTTCTCGGGAATAAATATCTCTATTAGTATTATTTTGAAAATCTGATTGACTGTCAAAACCATTTATTAGTATTACTATTGTTAAATACATTAGTATTATTATATGATGTATTCAATTTAGAATTATCAGTATTAGCTGATCCATATTTTGAAGAGTTGAATGTTTGTCTTTCATGTTGAGAATTGGTTGATGTGTCAAATCCATTTAAAAATGATGTTCTGGATTTATTTTCAGGATTATACAAATTGTTATTACTTGAAGTCGTTGGTTTTGAATATTCATTCATTAAACGTGTCTTACCAATTTTTATTTTATTTTTTATTTTTTGTCGCATTCTCTTAAGCTCAACCAAAACTGAAGGGCTTTTAAGACTAGGAATAGAAAATACAATAGTATCAGATATGTTTAAGATTATATTATACACCTCCTCTAACATATCTAATTCTAATTTTTTCAAGTTCATCAAATGATTTTCTAAATTTGTAATTGGTATCTAAAAAAAAAAAAATTAATAATTTTAGATTAATACATTTTTTTTTCTGCTCTCTATCTTATCTATTATTTGACAATTTTGTACAATCACTTAGAAGTTAAAACATCTAAAATACTAAGTATATATTTTACGTGAATTTAAAATAACTAAAGTGTCATTTTTTTCCATAAAACTTAGTGTTTATCTATTGTTAATACTTACATCAGAAATTGTTTCACATAAAATAGAATTACTGTTTAGATCATTAAGCCAAATGCCCAATTCAGTTGATTGATTTTCTAAAACCAAAACATAAATAATATAAAGATTATAAAACACATGTATTATGAACAAATAAACACAAACCTGTATTAGTAATAAATTCTCCACGGTTTTTTGGCTTTCTATCGCAAATTGCATCCTTAAGATTGAGTGTTGATACTGTAGAAAATGACAGATTTTTGTTTAATTTTTGTGCAGATGAAAATTGTGTTTTTGTTAATACTGATGGACTTTTGGATTCATCAAAATTAATGTCATCACTACCTTTAGATGTCTAAATGGAAATACATCAATTTAATTTTAAATAATATATACTATTTTGCTAATATTTTTTTATATCAAACAATATAAGATTATTAAATTAAATTATTAAACAATGCCTAAATGTGGATAACATTAGGTTATCTAAAAAAAGATATGGTTCAACATTTCAAAAATAGCAAAGTAATAAATAACAATAAATTCATAATGTTCATTTAAAGTTTAACTAAATACTAAATAGTTAGATAGGATTAGCATAAAAAACTGTATTAGATAGGTTAAAAGAAGAATTTTCAAAATATCTTTTAATATAATTATTGAAATAACAAATAACCTCAGTTCCAAAAAGATCGGCATATATTTTTTACTTACATTATTTGGATTGGATGGTATTATTTTTTCTGGACTATAAATAATGCTGTCATCATCATCATCATCATCATCAACACCATAATAGTCCTCTATTTTATTTTTTTGAATATCTTTTGGAAGTTCTTACATAAAAAACAAACAATTTACATTTTTACTTAATATTGTTTTTTTTTAAATATATAATATGTATAATAATTTAACTACTTTTATAATAAAGTATAGAAAATTATTAAAAATTTAATCAAATTTTAAGAATCTATAATATGTTTAAATTGTTTGATTTTCAAGAAAAAATGTATTATTAATGATTTTATTTCTATAGTATACAAATTGTAATTTGGATTTTGAATTATCAACATTCACCAAAATCTACATAGTTATCATCATTTTAGTGTAATAAGTAATTGCTACTAATATATTATAGTGATAGTATACATTTATTAAATGCACAAGAAATAATTTCAATGTGTATCTATAGTATTATAAACTAACTAAATTGTTTAATTTCACTTACCTTTTTTATCATATGTAGTTTTATTGACTTTTAAATTTTCTTCATCACTATCTATCAAACTTATTATGGATGATTTAGGTTTACTGAAATAAGTTAAATATTTATAAGTTCTTTTTTTTTAAGTTATTCTTATTAAGTATTTTTTTTATAGTATACCTTCATAAATTACATACAAGAATAGATTTTTAGTAAATTATAATAATGAGTACCTATATTAGTTAAACAAATACCATATTTTTATCATTAATATCTATTTTATAGTATGTAGTTTATTAATTTATTAAAACTCTTTTTAAAGACTGGATATAATATGTGTCTGTGGAAACAGGGTACACTTTTTTTGAAATTACATAATTTATTATAAAACATGTATTTTCAGAAATTAAAATATTAAATTTATATATTTTTTTATAAATACTACACATTTTTATTTAAAATTTAATTTACAAATATTATATTATATTATAAATTAATTAATAAACAGTAAATATTTATTACTTTAATAATAAAGAAAAATATGTACAGCTAAAAAAAAAATCAAATTTAATACATTTTTTTTTTTAAATTATACCTAACTCTAATTTAATAGCTCTAATACAAGTTGATAGATCAAAATAGGTTGAAAAAAATTGATTAATTCAAAAATGATATTCAAAATGGGAGTTGTTATAACAAAAAAATGAAGTTATGTTGTGCTATTTATGTATGCACAAAATACATGAGTTAAAAAAATTGTAAGTCGTATGAATTTATGATCCATTAGTCCAGTTTAACTTCCCACAAACAAAATTGAAAAATATTTACAGAGTATTGAGTGATAAAGTGTACCCTGTGTCCGCGGACATATGATATAATATACAAAAGCAGCTCCAGTAAAATCTGTTTTAGTAGAATTTAATCATTTTATCTTGTTATTTTTGTATTCCACCAGTATCAACAAGTAAGGCCTGCTAAGTATTAACATAGTAAATAATACATCATTACCAACCAAATTTAAAAGGTAGACACAAGACTAAAAGAAATTTACAGTACTTAAATATTATAGAGTAATTTGATTTTTTAACACTAATTTTAACTTATTTTAACTAATGACGCGGCCAACTGCATGTAAAATGGAGTATAAATTCGCAGTATATTAATAAATACTAATAATTTACATTTTCATAAATAAAAATAAATTTAAAACAGTTATGGATACAAAATTCAAGTTTAATTTAATCACAATACCATAAATAAAATCTTTCTTTAAGATTTTCAACATAGTAACTATTTTTATGAACCTACTTAGAGTATATTTAAGTGATGAAAACTTTTCTTACCATTGATTTCTATCCAATTCGAGTTTTACATTAGTAGAACCAAGACGTTTTAAAACGTTACTTGGTTTTTTTAAAAAAAATTCCATGTTCAAGATTAATTTTTAATAAGTGAATTGAATTCAACACTCTTATACATTGTTTATGAAATGATTTTTAGTAATTTGAAAAAATTCGAAATAATTTTATATAAATATACAATACCAAACATTTTATAACTTCCAAATTCCAAAATTCATAACGAAAATTGAAATAATATATTGATAGAATTTTATGGTCTTAATATTGACAAAGATTAGAATTTTATCACATAAGTATATTTGGCGCCAAACTATTCAAAATTGATAACAGTATTGGATTTATGGTTACGTACCACCTAGATCCCGCGACAAGTATATCCACATACGTCAACTGGATCCCTTTGGACATTTAGAACCTCAAAGACAATTTCGATTCCATATTAACTATAATCTCCCACGTCATTTAGGTACTCAGAAATCGGCTGTAATTTAAAAAACTTGTCTAAAAAAATACTTAAATAACAATTAAAATTTTAAAAATATTATGAATTAGTATGAAGTATAAGTAAGTAACATGGCGTTAGTAAAATCTCTAATTCCATTAATTATGATATTAGATTCGATGTTTTAAATAAGTAGTAACGTTTCATTATGTTCTAAATTTCTAATATACACGATATATAAATTATCGATTATGTTAATGTAGAACTTATATATAATTTTTAAAAGAACTTACCTATCAATAAACGTTTTTAAAAATGTTTTTTCAATAATATAATACTTTTAAAATATAATAGGTAATAGTTATTTGTTTAAAAAATATATAAAAATGAACATAATAATAAATAATATCGTCGAAACCTGTAAGCGACAAAGATAAAAACATTATTTCTATTTGCAATAGTTTTGATTATAACTTTTCAAAAGACGATCTTTTAAATTATTTGTATAGGCTTTCAAGATTTACATACATTTGTCCTAGATCCCTATACACTAAACACGTTTATTTCATTTGCACTCCGTACTACCAGCAGTTCGGACACACGTAACATTTAAAATATTTAAGCTTTTTTTACACATGTGGCTACACATTTAAATATTATATAATTTACACTTAAAATAACATTCTTCTTTTCGACAATGCTTCCACAGCGTTTTACACTTAAAAGGAGTTTTTCCATGCGACGCCGGGTAATTTAGCTACCTAGTAAAATACACAATAATTAGTAAATAAAAATAGGTATGTGTAAATTCAATGTTTTAAGTAAAGTAATAGATACACACAATATTTCTGGCAATATTAAACTTGACCCGCTTTTGTTAGTGTATTTGTAAAATAAGAACTAATATATGTAATAACTATATTTGGAGTCTTTTTATAACAAGTCAAAGAATATTTTTTAAATATTAAACATTATTTTATTGAAATACTTTATAAAACGTTAATATTTCTCGTTTCTTTATATAAATAATTATTTAATTGGTATTTAATAAAAAAAAAAATGTATGCAAGGTAACTATAAAGTATAAGATAAGAATAACAGTGTTAGGTAATTTTCCACACCACCTTTATTATTAAACGACGTACAATAACATTGTCCGTATTGTTTAATAACTTTATGAGGTATTATACGAGGCGCGTTTTTTTATTGTGGTGTCTCCCCTCCAGTAGGCCTAATCCACATCGTAAGCGAGAACGCATCATATGCAGGTGCATATTTAGGTTGGGGCTTTGGGTCCAGTTGTCCAGAATGGCAAATTTTTAAAGATTTAGAGGGGCGGCAAATTTTTATTTCGTACTTTATGAGTACTGGCGCAGTGACGTCAATCATTAATATTTTTCACAACAAATGTGTGCCATAGAGGTATAAAATACTATACTATTTATATAACATGGTATTCTATGGTATTAACAGTTTCACCATTGCGCAGCGTAGAAGTTTTTTAGTTTTTTTTTGCTGGGGGGAGGAGGCGGCAAAATATGTGTTGCCTTTATCCTAAAATTCCTAAATACGCCACTGATCATATGAATGCATTCAAATAAAAAAAATATATACATCAACATAAACTATGTATATACTAATAATAATATATAATTCATTAAAATAAGGAAACCTAGGAATGAGCTTCTTAATGATACTGCCAATCGTCCTCCGGGTTGACATTATACAAGGATATAGCGTAATTATTTCAGTTTTTTTGTTTTTCCGATATTATGGCAAGATCTAAAATTTTTTGTTTTATTTTACTATTTACCACCCAAAGTACCAAATTGATCCATATTTGCTACAAGAATTCATGACAAACAAAAAATAAACTACATAATTGTAAAATCATTATACATTTTTCGCTACATCCACGTCCAGGATCTAAGGTGTACTATTCTACTTTTCCTTTTTTCAGATTTGTTTTCATCTTACATTGAGTTTTAGTCCAAAACAAACATTTTTAAATTTTTTTCAAAAAACTACTTAAATTGAATACATTTGTATATTTTTAATATAGTACTAATTACGTTGGACATTACATTGAACTATTAGATATTTTCTTAAGATAGGAAATAAAAAATTACCCATCCATATAAATAATTGTCAATTATGCACTTATAAAATTATAAATGGTCAAATATGCAAAATTTACAACTATACATTTTAAATTTAAACTCGTATTTCTATGAAACAAATTTCTTTATTACTTATAGCTGTTTTTAATGATTATTAAAAAACATGCAAACTCCTATAGAAGTTAAGAAGTCCGAGCCCTAAATATTAGTTTATATTAATTCTTATTAGTTATTTTCTAATGTGAACGACCGGTGATTAGATTGAAGAATAGATTTATATTGGCTGCAACTCCTTTCCACATCTCACGATGTTGTTGGACCATATTTAAACGACGCAATTTGTCCCGGATTTAAAGTAATATTAACATACTTTTCATCCGTTTCATATTCATTGTTTATATTGCCATAAATTTTTAAAAATGTTTTGAATCCCTTATTCTTATTTTGTGTTAAGTCCATTTTAGTTTAGATAGGTAGTATATTTACGATAATTTGAAAAATAACCCAATAATTTTAGACGTTCATTAAATAAATACCATTTAAAATTAACAAAATTCTCAAAAATTTATATACATATATGCAATTATATGCACTATGTTAAAAATATGCAAAAAAAAAATTGTTTTATTTAATCGAGAGAAAGCCAAATTATGGAAATATTTGACAATCAATAAATTTGGATTTAAGGAAAAAACATGCAAACCCATATAAATCCTACCTCTTTTTATCACCCTTAATACTAATGGCGATTGAAAAAGATATCAATAGGTATTCAGAAAATGCAAATTATTGATACTATAACTAAGTCATCTAAAATGTCACATGAATTACTCATTTAGTACTATACTTACTTTAAAAATAATGTCCACTATCCTATGAACAACCTTGTTCATATTATTATTATTTACTATGATAGTAAATTAAGAAAAAAATATTGAGGCCCCAAAGAAAAATTGCGGCTAAGGCCTTTTATATGCCAGGCCGACTCTGAACGTAATGCTCTTGAAAATTACTAAATATGTAATATACCTATGCATGCATTTATTGACATCTACCTACTCATGCATTAAAATTGTAATATTTCTGCAAGTCTAAAAATTACCTATTTTATTTATAGTTGCCCCAGGGACAATTCAATTGTTTTATGAACTTTTAAGTATAAAATAATACTTGCAGATTTTCATAAATTTGATAAGCTTTGCCAATAATTGAATTTCTAAAGCTTATAAAAAAATATTGATTATGTATTTTTGATATTTTTACATTAGTATAAGAATTTAGGAGGAACCTTATAGATCACTTTTAAATTTTTTGACAAATTAGATCCAAATTAAATTATTTTTTATTGCAGCTACATCGCCAAAAGTTTAATTTCCAATGCTTTGAAAATGACCTTTTTGTCCAGCGGACAGTAATTATTTTTTTCTGTTCATTATTGTGGTCGCCTACCAAATCATATTATTAAACTTTTGAAATTGCGTGTACAAATATATTTGTGATCTGTGGACCAGTGGTGATACGTATATTTCTTTTTTCTAAATGAGAACCAGCATTTTACTACTGTAAATTTTTTAACAAAAAAGTTTTCTGAATATGAGGGCGTACCAAAATCAAAATTTGAACAAGTAATTTTTGAGTTATTTAACTTAGTGTATTAAGGATAATATGTCCATATTTCCATAATAATGAATTTAAAAGATATGGGGAGGGGGATATGGTGTAGTCTCATAATATTGAATAAATTAATATTAATCTATCAATAGTCATTTGGCGCAAATGTAAAATACTAGTTCAATATAATAAATATTTTATATTTGCGTAAAACAATCAATATAAACATTTTTATGACTGAAAAACTACTCGTTTAAATTTTGAATTAAGTATATAAAAATTTCAAAAAAATTATCTACTAAAGAATTTATAGTAAAAATATGTTTGTTATCATTTAGAAAAATGAAGTATATGTATCGGCACAGATCATAAGATCATAACTAGTCCAAAAATCAGAATTAAAATAATTTCCCTAATAATAGAAAAAATGGGATAAACAATAAACATGTATGGTGAATCAGACTGAATATATTAGCTGGTAGGTGGGTTACTCCTGTTGCGGATTATTCATTACGGATCATACTGTTATGTCGATTATGGCGGTTTTGGTATGCGGCAAAAGCGTGACAATAATTTGCAATTTGTAATTGTAATAATTATTATGTAATTACATATGTGGGCCTCACTGTCTCGTATAGTCAAGGTTCGTGACGTTCGCGACTGAAATAACTCTCCTACCATCCTTACTACACATATTAAACAATATACTATTAGATGTTCTAAAATTTTATGGAAAACAAAATAAATATAACACAACATTGGAATACTATCATTACATTTTCGCTCCATTCAGAATCTTAAATTGTTCCTTATCATAATATATATTGATATTGTCTTTTTTTTGTTTAATTGTACAATGTGCTTATATTAAGTCATAATAGTATAAACTATAAAGTAATAAAACAGTATAAAAATCATAAGCTATATTATTATGCATCTAACAATCAAATGTATGTTCATAATATGATAATAGGACAATATAATAATCTACCTTAAATTTAGAATAATAGTGCTGTTGAGTACGGATCATGATTTTTGAAAAGGAAAATAAATTATAGTTTATAATAATTATAGACTATAGCCTAGTAACTAGAAGGATTTCTATGATTATAAATTTAAGTTTTGCCGCCTCGGACCTCGATCATAAAGGTTAATTACACCTAATTATATATTTTGATGTCTAAAATACTTAAATTGATACTCGGTGGTTATTTATATAAACAAAAATCCATGATATTATACCAATAAGTAGCTAATATATATACAATATAGTATATACAATATAGTATATACTATATAGATATTATCATAGGCGTAAATTGGGGGGCTTAGGGGGCTTAGTCCCCCTACATTTTTCAAGAAATTTAAGGTTATTTATTAGAAAAAATTATAAAATGTAAAACGTAATTCCTAACCAGGATGTCCGATAGGAATGTGTTATGTGAACATTTAAGCTTCATGTATGAATTTTGTATTGTAAATTTGTAATAAAATTAAAATGATTGAGGTATACGTTAATATTTTATAACGACAACGATAAAAAGTTATGTATTATACGCTGTTAAATAAATAATGTTGAAGTTTTTATATACATTTTAAATAATAAATGTGACAATTAAATTGTAAAATTTATATGTAGGTGGTGCGGGGGAAAAACCCTTCGTAGGCCTGTTTTATGTTTATAATTATAGCCCCCCTTCAAACATGGAAAATTAATAGTAGTCAGTATAGATAAGTGGCATACGCAGGATTTTTTTAAGGGGGGTGTTATAAATCATAATTATATGCATGAATTGGCCTTTTTTTTTTAGTCATCGTTTCATAATTTGAATTTTGAACAGATTCTTATTTTTAAGGGGAGTTCCTTGATCTCCCTGACACCCCCCCCCCCGTCCGCTTACGCCACTGGTAATAAATATATTATGTTCTAGCGCACTCATAACGCAGTCATGTTTTTTTTACTTTTTTTTTTATTCATTTTCAACATCTTATCTACATTTGTATGAATAAATATTATAAGCTTAAAAATTATAATATAGAAAAATTAAAAAATTATTTTTATTTTTAATAAAATATTTAAAATATGGCATTTATTTTGTGTGAAATAACATAGGTACATTAGGTACACAATTTGTAATGATATCTTTTTTTTTATCAACAATGTAGGACACCAAATGTTTAAGATCCTTGATTATGGTTACAGTCTTACAGATCTATATAAATTGTATAAAATAAAAATGATTTTAATTGAACATAAAATACAATCTGCAGACTGCAGGATTTTATTAATTTCGTATCAAAATTACCAAAACGCGAATGAAGGTCGAACGTTGAACATGTGAAAAAAATTGTCTGTCAGGATCGCCGCCGTCTTTCTCAAATCCGGCAGCGTGTACTGTGTCGAAACAATCGAAACCAAGTAGGTAAAACACATAATATAACTATATAACATATAATCTTATATTATATTTTTACCGCTTAAAACCGATGAGTAACCATAAACGGTTCAAACCGAGTCACCGCAGTAAATCGCCTACGATGCGTGGACACATGTGTGATATTTTATAACTTCTCACCTATTAATAACAATAACGATTTGGATTTGGCTATGGTTGAAATATTTGTACATAATTTTTGACTTAAATATTTTCCGCTTATTACTTTTCATATACATGTTGTTTGTTAATATGTCAACGGCCTCACGCAATAGTTTAAAACATTTTAAACAATAATTATTTGGAGAAATATAGCTGCAGTTGTTTATAGAAAAAAAATTATCTCAATATAAATACATTCGTATGACTAGGATCTAGATATGTATAATTATGTAGAATATATATATACAATTTATTAAATATTATTGATATTAGATATTAATAAACATCATTGTAAGTATAGAAGTATCACGTATAAGTTATTATTTATTATAAAGCATGATTAATATGCACACAATATATATTAAATATTAATATATTATATTAAAGCACTATATATCTGAAGGATTTGACTGTTTTTAAGTCACATTTAATAGAACTAATAATTCACACTAGTACATTACAGTCTATTGGATACGATTTATGATGATCACCGATATTTTTCACTTTACATTAATACATTATATTTTAAATGTTTAACAATATAACAATCACTAAGTATTTTAACTTATTATAAAAAGGCCTACAAATTTTAATTTAAACGTTTTGGTTATTCACAGAGTAATAACTTGAGTAAAGCTGCATGTAAAGTATTAAAATGTAATATATTATGATGAGAAATAAATGATAATTATTTCAAATAATTTTCGTATTCAAATGGTTAATTAGTGTACATAGATTTTAAGCAATTTTTCTACGATAGGTACAATTAAAAAAAAAAATTTTAGAAACTTATTTGTCTCACGGATAATTGTAATGTAGGCGTTTTATTCGAAAAAATATAATCGTCACTATACAGTATACACTATTAAGCGTCAGTTATTCTTTTAAAGATTACTCATGTGTAACTACCCAAGCAGGAAACGGGAACCTTCGACGTGAATACATATTAATTCCTAACCTCCCACTCATTCCGATGCGAAAGGGCAGAGCAATAACGCTAGCATGATGACATCGTATAATGCTACACACTCGCAAATACTATATAAGTGAAAGCATTCACTGTTCAAAATTGGTTTTCATGCATATTTCATTTAAAATATAATGAATGTTTTTTGTGATATTTCTCTAAAAATATCAAATAGATAAATTGGAAAGTTGGTCTTTACTGTCATATACATACATAAATGTTAGTAAAATTATTATTATTATATTGTCTGCAGTCGTGTAGTTTTATAAAGACGTATATAGTACTTAGGTAGAATACTATATGTATATATACTACTGGTACTTTTTTATAATTAGCAAATGCGTAATAGTCTTAATAAAGACTTGCGCGTTCGTTCGAAAAAAAACTAAACAAATTTTAAATTGTTTTATTTGTAATTTTGTAATTGTCATTCAACTAAATTTAAATAAGAGGCGCTTGCGTGCGTCGTATATTATTTTGTTCCCATTCGCATCCTAACCGAATTTATTAGCTGAATTTTGCCAATAGTTCGTTCTATTTACTTATATAATATAATCAACTGCCTGAAAGGTTAAAACAAATGTGTACCTATATAGATAACAAATAAGTACCTATCTATACATATATATGATATTTATACCCATCATACCATTATATATTTTACCTTTATATACGCAATGCGCATTTAAAACATCAATAATATAATCATATATTTACGCATCTATACATATTACAGTTTATTAAAAAAAATGCAAGTATACATTAAACATTTATTCTAGTTAATATAAACTAATAATAACTAATTATTATCTACAGTCACTATATAGTTTTGTTGGTAACATTAATTTTCTTACATTAAAAACTTATCTAAGTACCTAACACTGCAATAGAAACTTCATTAGAATGTTACAGTTAGATTGTTTAAAAGATAATCTGTCAATGAACATTTTATTTGTGTTTTTAATATAATTATTAATTATAGTTTTATAAGATAATAGATACTTACTTTTATGAAAAAATTGTAAACACTTAATTTAATTATCGCTGCACTGTGTTATGGAGACTTTAAGTGTATAGGTACCTAATTAAATTATTACAATTTAAAGTTTAGGAAGATAATAATATATTATGAGCTAATACGCCATTATATAAAGTTCATCCCAATATATTTTAAGGAAATAATTAAATAATAATTTTGGGATTTATGACTTTTTTTTATACTAATGGCTTTTTCATACATTAATCTATTGTATGTAATAATACAGATTTATATGCTATTTAGATTAATTTACACTGTACAAATCGACGATCCTACTTAAATAGTACACATACTGTCACTATTAATGTTGAGTAGATCATTAGTCACTACCCAAATAAAAACTAAAAAGAACATTTAAAAGGATTTGTATTAGTAAGATAAAAATAGTAAGCATTATTATACTTAAGGTGGGCTCTAAATGAAAAAACACATTCTTAAATTAGTCGACGGTCATAATTTAAAAAAAAAACGAAATAATGTGTATAAATATTGAATTAGGTTTCAATTTTAAAGCATAAAATTATATGTGTCATTGAAAAACATAAAAATGAAAAAGGATAACGATAAAAACAATATGATACATACTTATTTTTTCATTCAAAATTTAGTAATATGTTCAGACTGTTCATAGTATGTAAAAAAAGGATATTTTCAAATTTGTTGATATTTTCCTAGAAAATTAATGTTTTAATTAATCACTATAGCCATATGCATTTATGTGGCTACACATGATTAGGATAAAATCAAGATATATAGAAAGTTATTTTTCGAGAAATTAAGTATACAAATTAAAAATATTTATATGTATTAATAAAAATAACGGACTAAGACCGAACGACTGACACACGTACGTATTATATAGTTAGGTAATAAAAACTTCAAGTAGTTAACTATTTTCCAAAAATGTCATTGACCCCCTTAAAGCCAAATCACATTCAACGTCATATTTTTATGTTATATTATATAGTATAATATAATATACTTTGCAGTCTTGACATAATATAATATTTATATACGCATGCGCATAATATTTAATTTAGTTCACACATTTCGGAGCGCATAAATGATGTGATATAATATAATGCGTCGTTTTGAACGTACAACTTATAATAATTAACGCGTCCTAACTCCGTTGTTGTTACTGTTATCATCGTCGCCGTCGTCGTTACCGTCTCCGCGTTCATCGGCTGTGGCGTTATTGTTGTTGTGGTTGTTATGGTTGTGGTTGAACTCGTCACTCATATTTAGGAACTTGGCCAGCGTGACCGTCGGCGGCTGGCACGCCGTGGCATTGTTGGCGTCGCCGGGCACCGGTACGGCCGTGAACCCGGGCCGACACTCGCATTTGCCCATCTTCCAGCCCCTGCCCTTTCTGGTGCCCTTTCCCCGGTCCGGCACCACCCATTCGCCGGGTTCGCACGGGCCCTGCAGGTACAGCTGCTTGCACGACAGATCGGTCCAGGCGACGGTGCCACGTCGGTGACCACACGGGTCCTGCGGCTGCAGCGCGTCCGACCGCCGTGGGCTTGCGCCGGCGCCACGGCCGTCATGCTGCTGCTGTGGCAGTTTCCTAGCCGCGGCCGGCGGCTTGCACGCTAGTGCCGACGATGACGAGTAAAACGTGCCGGCGGCCGCGTCCGCGTTCGCGCAACCGCACATGCCCAGGTACGACACGCCTTCGATGGACGTCTTGACCGTGTCTTGGAACAGGACGATCTGGCCGGCTGGACACGGGCCCTGCGTACCCACGCGGTGACAGCCCTTGCCACCCGGGAAGTACAGCTTGCCCGCGGTGCACGGTATGTCCACGCACCCGACCGCCATACCGGTGGCCGTTGTGTTCACGCTGTACATGTTACCCGCGGCGCACGGGCCGCGCGTGTACGGTCTATAGCACGCGCCGTCCCCGAACCACTTGATGTGGCCCTCTTTGCACGTGCATTCGGCCTTGGAACCTCCAGCGGGCACCAGAAATTGGTGTCCCGGGGAACAGGGTCCAATACCTCCCAGTTGGTAGCACTTGCCCGTGCCGTTGTGGAAGTGTGGCAGTGATGGGTCACATCCGCACTGGCCGCCTGGCAGGAATATGCCTCCGCGTTCTTGACACGGTCCCATCGTGTAGTGTTCGTGACACGTGCCTATAAAAATGCCAATATATTATTTATACGATATAATTCATGTGAACTTAAATAATATAATTGAGCAGACAATATTTCGGAGTATTTACAATTTATTATAATATAAATAAAATGTCTATGTGTATATACTATACAGTATATACAATAATGCATGTTAAATAGTGTGATTGAGCTAAAATAACTTAAAATTTAAAAACATTTCAAATATTAGTTAAGATTTCCTCCTAAAAATACTAGTTTACCAGAGGAAAATATTTAAAGAGAAATATTTTTTTCAAAACTACCAAAGTGGTCCAATTTATATTTTCTCAAGAGTTTTGTAGAATTCATTAACTTTTTATTAGTTTCAATAATTTATAAAGGAAAAATATTTAACGTTTACAAATTAATGTATATTATATACATGTTATCAAGTTAAACAAGTGTCATCATTGGCCATTGGGTAGTTTTTTTTCTGTTAGATAGTTCATACTAACTAGTAATCACTAACCATTTATCCACGATACATATGGTATTATTGTAAAAAAAAATCATTATAAATTTTATTTTTCCTATTAAAAACTGCAAATAGAATTAAACGGAATAATTTTGTTTTACAAATAATTTTTTTAAAATCATTTTGATTTTAAGGCTTAATAAAATAAAGTTTCTTTCATTACCTAAAAAAGAAAACTAAAAATGCATACACATACATTCAAAACAGAAATAGGACAACGGGGATTACATAAATTGGTCTTCCACTTATTGCCTATTGGTCTAATACCAAAACAAATATCTCCATCATCTTTAATACTTCATCCTGAAGCAACTATGCAGTGCAATTTATTTCATTAACCAATTTTTATTTCGTCGTTTATAACATTATAAGTACATACACACTATTGGTCTTTTGATAGTGGTAATAAATTCAATATCATTGTATATATTTATTATCGAATTTTATCAATTTTAAATTACAGATGTAATTTGATAAGCTATAATCATTTGTTAGTTGTGAAGTTTTTTGCCCAACATCATTCTTAATTTATAAATTTATTTGAAATATAATTTTTTGACATTATAATTAATACGTATAGAGATGGTATTTATACATTTACTAGAATTTGTATGGTAATTATTAA
The DNA here is from genome assembly GCF_020882245.1 of Rhopalosiphum padi. Taxonomy (NCBI): domain Eukaryota; kingdom Metazoa; phylum Arthropoda; class Insecta; order Hemiptera; family Aphididae; genus Rhopalosiphum; species Rhopalosiphum padi. Next base: position 34,131,932 of record NC_083598.1, read on the forward strand.
GGAAATGGTGATACAATCTTTTTTTTGAAAATTTTATCCCATTTTTGTAAAAATGTAAGTGGTTGATTTTTTTTTTTAATGCATGAATGGTACGTTTAACTTTGGATTAAAATATTTAGATTAAAACCATTTAACCATAATAAACATTTATGACGAGAGAAAACAGGAAATTACCGAATAAAATACTGTGTACCTACCATGTATGACGAGTTTTGAGTTAAGACAATTTTAAATACTGTAATAAATTTAACCATAATAATAAAATAATTCTCTTCTACCGTATTATAATTTATAAATATGGAAACATTTTTCCTCTGTTAACTATTAAAACGTAGGTAATATTAGTTAGTTTCAATTGTATAAGAAAAACTCGTAACACTACTACAGGTATAAATTATAGATTATACTATTTATGCCCGGATATTGTAATATAAATATATAATGCTGTTTTCTTTTATGTCTTTCCTGTTCTCACCATTGGTTATGATTTTTAAACATTGAAGTAATATGCGCAGAGTTTTTATTATAAAATTATCTAAAAACTTTAAATTTTGAACCTGTTTCATAAGCTTTAGAGAGAGGAAATTTACGTCAAGACTAAAAGTTTATTAATAGCAAATTAAAATCAAATCGTTTGACTACTGAATTTTTTGGGACTAATATTATTTATACAGTGAATAAACGTACTCCCCCTAAGTCCACCTATAGTTTTGATTTAAAATTTTGCAGAAAGTGTGTATTATTTTTTTATTTTTTTTTTTTTACTGCAAGTATACATGTTATACTTGTCATAATAAAGTGTTATACTGTATTATCACTGACCTGCGGGTGCCCAAAAGTAAGTCGCCAACTCTGGAACGTTTTCACATCTGCAGTCACCGATTAAATTGTTCATGGTGCTAGATACCAATAGCTGTCCTTCAGTGCATGGTCCTCTGGAGTGCTTGCGGTAGCAGCGCTTGTCTTTGGGCCAAAACAGTTCTTCTTTATCCGCGCATGGTAACGGATCCTCACATGTTCCCCACCTCTCCCGGTCATCTCTACGGAACACACAATAAAAAAAATCTAATAAAACATTATTTTTGAGTGAGGCGAGTATACTATAAAGATATAATAAAGATTATAGTACATATGTTTTATTTCATATTACCAGCTATGAACAATATGTTATACGATGTTTATATGATATTAATCTGAAAACTAAATGTATATAAACTGAATTATAGTTGATAGGATTTACTTTTAAAACTAGGTAGAAGTTGGGAAAATGTGTATTATGTGAAAATAATTCAACTTTAACTACGAATCAACAATTTTTTTCTTGTATTCACTATTATAAAAATCAAATTTATATGAAAATATGAAATTATCGTGCTTCGAATGTAAGCACGTAATGAGGAGTCTTACTACAATTTTTTTGTTATTTAAAAAATTATACATTTTTTGATTATTATTCATTGAAATTGGCTATTTTTTTTTCAAGGGTAGATCAGGAAGGGGTATGCCGCAAAATTTGAAGTTGACTGTTCATTTCACGCATTTATTCAAACTTTAAACGTTCATTAATAATAAAAACTAGTTGTTCAATACTTAAAATTAGTACATCATAAGTTAATGTTTATGAGATAAAAGATTATATGGTTGTCTAAAAAATAAACTAAATAAATTACCAAAATACAGGTATAATGTCGATGATGTGAAATAGTGTATCATTGCAAAATCGACTCGGAAAACATTGTTATTACTTATATTGTATTATAATGTTGTCAGTTAAAAAAAAGGATCGAATTAATTTTAGATGATCACCTGTCCAGGTCAGGCGCAAAGTATTGGCCATCGTCGCAGGGACCGCCGAGCCGGAACAGCTGATGGCAACGGGAGTCACGAGTGCTACGGACGCTGCCGGGCGGGCACGCACATTCCGCGGAACCCTTACGGTCCGGACGCGGCACTAGTTCCATCGTTTCCGGACACGGGTACCCACGTTGGAATATCCGGTAACACTTCTTATCGTCCGGCCAGTAGAGCAGCTGCCATCCGCCCGATGGTTCTGCGGCGCACGGATTTTGAGACGGGTCCGCCCAGGGTGGCGGCAGCACTGCGCCCATGACGGCGGTGACTATGCATGCCAAGCAGTATAGTAATATCATCACCTATGATATCAATTGTATAGTTTATAATAATATGTTACGTGTATAAGTAATAAGTCATTTAATCATAGAAGATGATCATGTAAAATATTTGAGAGGGGGCTTAAGTATTTTGTAGAAAACAGATTAATTTTTCAACACAACAATTACAAAAAAAAGTAGTCCATTTTTCATTAGCTTTTTATATGTTTTTTTTAAAAAAAATCTATAGAATTATCTGTTTAAATACTAAGCTGAGTTAATTTATAATTTAGAGAGAAGTATAAATGCATTTTTACGCTTATAGTATATCTATTATCTACCCAAAAATGTGTATTAAGAACAAATAAAGAAGAAGAAATAAATATCATTCTAAAACAAAAAAAGAACTTCACTCTGTATACAAAATAAAATTTAATTTAAACATAAATGTCTAAGACATTTTATAAATTAAGATATATTAAACAAATATTAGCCACGCCTTCAATTATTATTATGTTTATTCAAGTGCTTGAATTGGGGATAACGCGCCCGGACGAAGTTTTCTTCTTTTTGAAGAATATTTCTAAGTACCCCTTCTAATTATATCCTAAACAATAAAACATTTATATATTCAGTTAGGTATACATATATTTTTTACATTTTAACACCATCCTTCTTTTTGTTTTCCAATTCAAGAGGGTAGATTATTGTGTAACATAAATGATTTAACGTATTTATTAGTGTTCTATGCAAGTATATTAAACTGCAACTGCATATATTTTAACGAAATACTAAATTTAACTTGTTGAAATATCGATTATAAGTTTTTATAATAATAAATAAACAACTTTATATTCGTTCATATTTATATATATTCTAGTTAGCACCCCACGAAATTTAAAGGTGCAATATCACACGGGATAAATCTTGACCACCGGATAGCCATTACTCTTGCCCAGTTCAGTGCTCCTGCCCGTCGAAAGATATTTTAATAACGAAAAGATTAAACGGTTAGGATAGGTAGGAACATATTAGGTACACAAATTGTTTTCAGGTCTACCGTTATACCGTTCCGTTACGATATATCATAATACCATATTATATCTCAATAACGATTATCTCGTCCGTATTCAAAACTGTAGTACTAATGAGTAATGTTTGATATCAATAATAGAGATTGTTGAACCTTGTACCTCGAAAATCGAAACTATATTTCTCTTCAAATAAAACGAATGTACAATATACGGTCCTTAAAATTTTAGCGTCAAGATAAATAATTTATTGTTTGTGTCCAAAAAAGTAATTTGTCATATAAATATAATATCTACGTACATGCAAATATATTATGCAGAATTATCCAAATTTTACGTTGAAAAATTGATGAGGATTACATTTAAATCATAATATGCGATCTTCACCGATTTTGTAACGCATAATTTGGTTAGCCATTTATACTATTGATATAATTACAACAAAATATTATTTATCTATGTATATATGTATATTGTATAATGTGTATAGTATAAGTATAGTGATTAGTGACTATACATTATATAGGTACTATTATAATATTATAATGTATGATCTACTATGATCTACAGGAAATCCGATACTAAACAAAATATAATATTTAGAAAAGTGACCAATACTAAAAAAAAATTTAAATAGTATAGTTATACATTTGTTTTTTTAGCATTCCTGTACGCTATATAATATTATTGTTTTTATATTATTTATCTCATATCATGATTGCACTGCATATTTTTAAACTAAATTATCATAAGGTTGGTTTATTGCTAAAAATGGTATTTGTGTACAAAATAAGTGTAGGTACGTCACAAATAAAAATGTATTTTTCAATGACTAATTATATTTAAATACCAATACAAACAATAGTTAATAATATTCTTTAACAATAATTTCAGCAAAAGTTCGACTAGTAAAATATTCTATAGTCGTGTTTCATGGTCATGTACTCACTAAATATATTTATATATATATATTATATACGTATTATTATCAACGACCCTGAGAAATCTTATCGGAACCTTCAAATGGTTAGAACACAATTCAAGCTCCTAAACATTTATAAGTATATCATTTAGCCAATAGCCAATACTATATAAATTTTTATAAGCATCAACAGAATAATGTTAATATATTTTTTTACCTGCAGTAGTATACAGTTTAGCGTATATTGTGCTGAGAATTCCTTATCGCAAAATAAAAAAATAAAAATAAAATCGTTATGTATTATTTTACAATACGTTAATAGTTAACTATTTTGACACACTCGCGTAAAAAAGTTAAATACATATAAAATATTAAACATAAATATATTGAAATGGAAACTAGGTTTTCACTTTCGTTCCGTTCGATAGGCAATGACAACGATGACTGTTATGGTTAGTCTGTCAATTCTGTATCGGGTTATATTTCCCTCCCGCATTTTACGTATATACATGTGAACCACCAGCCACACTCTTATTCCATTCATGATGTCGACATTGTATTATAATTTTTTATCCATTTTCTCTAGTTTAGACGGTTAGACCACAACACTATAAAACGATATGGTCATTTTTCTTCGCCGACACGCAAGAACAGTTGTTTTGTATACAATTTTAATTATCGATATAGGTATATAGTATATACACAAGAAGTGTCAGGTGTTTATGCGCCTACATAAATAATTTATGATCGTCTTGTTTAGAGTACCTATGAACACAATGAGGAAGACAAAAATAATATCGTAATAAGTCATAACCTTGTTTCATCCAAATTTTATAAATAATGATAGGATACATCCAAATCCAGTGAATATAAAGACAAAAGACATTGAATATACTAATATAGTAAGTATTATTTAGATGTTAGTGTTTAAACAATAGAAAATAAAATGAAAAGTAATTTTATTCTAATTTCTCCCACGCACATCGTGAAAACTAAAAATAAATCTAAACTGCTATATAGCCACGTAGGTATGCAGTGTACCTGCATTATATATTATATGTATACACATATAAATATATAGATAATAAAAATAAACTTAACATATCTTGACTAAGTATATACGTCAATGTTTTTCTATAAGTTCCTACCAAATATATTATGAACAATGACATGATATTATGTTTTAATTGTAATACATTTATTGCATCATAAGTTATTAGTTAGTATAGGTGCATCACGTATTCACGTATATAATATAATGTTATACAAGCAACACTGCACACCTACACGTCGAAACAAAATTAAATACTTTCACGTTCGGATTAATAATATTATGTATTTCTCATCAAGTCAAACTGTGATTTAATCATCTAACAATGATAAAGCAATATAGCAGATCTACAAAAATATACAATAATTATAAAGTAACATTCCGCCATGAGGCATTAAAGCGTCGACGGCCCTTAATGATAAAAGCTGCAGCCTTACACATGAGCTAACTATTAAGTATACGTGTCTCACATATTTTTTACTCCGTATTTAATATATATAAGCGTGCATGCCAACACGTAAAATCAAAGTATAAACAACGTACAGGTATGTGTATATTATTTATTATAATATATGCTTATATATACGATTTTGTTGTGATAAGTTGTTAAAAATACTAAAATGTAAAAAAATATTGGAATAGTTATTAGTTATAAATTATAATAGTTGTATTACCTATATACGTATATACTCTATACCTACCATTACATTAAAATATTTCATATAAGGACCACGCCGTTCATTTTTACGTGTCAATTGGCTTACAGAATAATGTGTATATGTATTTCAATGTTTTTAATTGATATTCTAGTGGAATTCCTACTGTTTAATGTTGACGATCAAACAATACGAATTACTATATTGTCTATATTGTAATATGGTATAATAGGCGCTGTTCATAAATCTATACGGTATTGCGGTGTATTGGTAGGGAGTAATATGTATATATATATATTCAGTACCTACTACCTATTTAACTATACATATATTAAAACATATTCTGTTATTATATTTCAACTCATCGCGGCATTTCATAAACCGTTTGAAAACTCACAGTGTATTGTGAACATGATATTATTACTAAAATATGATATAACAAGTATCAATTCATTGTCAATTATGTTATTGCCAGTGCTTTCTATTTCTACAACAACTATTCCTAGTAAAAAATGTGTTTACATACAACATTTTATTTCGTTTTAATTATAATTTAAATATAATTTAACGAGAATTCGTAAATAGTACATACTACACACTATGTATCAATACCTATATCATTCAGATTTCAGATTATTGGAAATGTTCAGCAGTATATTATACTTAATATTCACAAAATGTATATAATATTATTATTTCTATTATAATGTAATTTAGCCACTTATTAATAATTATATAATTTACAACAGCATCATAGATGTGTTTTTATTTTAAAATCTACAACATTGTTTTGTTGACTGTTTTACCGTAACAGATACGATGTGCGCAATATTAAATGTATGTATAATGTTTCACATGAGGACAAATAATCAGGTTTTACTTTCGAAAACACACAAACCAGTTGATTTTTGTTAAAGAATATCCGTAATTTGTAAATATAATTGGTGATATTACCGCAAAAAAAAATATATATACAATCTTAAAAATATTCAAGAATAATTAAAAATTTAAAAAAAATTCATGATGACAACACGCATGATTAAAATAATTAAATATAATTATAATGTTTATAACTTGATGACCCGAAAATGTGTTATACATTCAACAATATCTTAAGAAATGTATTAAATGTTATTTAAAAATTGTATTTTAAAGATGAAGAATATATCTACAATATTATTTTTTTATACCATGATAGATTGTAAAAAGGTTAAATATAAACTTAGTCATGATATTTTAGACAGTAAAATTTTATGCATGTAAACTGAATCTAGACTTTAGATTCTGAGCGGAGTGAAATATAAACTTATATTGGAATTTAAATTATGTAGTTTTTCATGTATGTAAACATTTTAAACGTGTCCTGGATCAAATTTGATCTATAACTGGACAACTGGGGGTTGAAAGTAGGAAATTTTTAGAAATATTTTTAAGAATTGCAAAAACTAACAAAAATAGGCTGAAAAAAACTGAATATTTTACAAAAAAGTGAAATGAATATGTGATGACATAACAATTGAAAATTACCTAGGAAAAGCTATTAAGCACTACTAGTTACTACCCAATTAGGTTTTTATTTTTAATTTTCTCACTTTAGGAAGTTCATGGATCATTATCATTTGAGTCTTTTAGGGATATTTTCACGAAAATATATGGTAGAATGACTAGAATGGTGGGTATCTAATTATTTAATTAAAAGGATTAGTTAAGGAGTTAACTGTTAAGTTTTGAATATAATTTGGTTTAACGAGATTTTTATAATTTTTCAAATTGTAAAAAAAAGGAAGTTTTAGGTATGGGTGGAAAATTTTATTTGTTGCCTACATATCAAGGGGTAGACTGTAGAGGTTATTTGACCTAAATATATATATATACACATATTGAAACTTGGAAGACTAATAAGGTTTTTCTATCGAATAGTTTGACAGAGACACAGAGCCTCAAAAGTGAATATGGAAATGGAATAACCGAGCCATAAGATTATTAATTTATAATATTGTATTAAATTATTATTAGTTAGAGACAATTTAGATCTTAAAAGAGACATTTTAAGTTTTGTATTGACTAATTTTCATTTTGTTTTTATATGTGTGCTTCATGTGAATCGCTTCAGCTTGTCAAAAGTTAACAAAATATATTGACCTTAATTATAACTACTGGAAGGACACTAGAACTTAGTTGTTGCACGAAAGTGGTGGGTATTCACGATATATTTTTTAAGAATCTAACCTAAAGAATCGACTTTGATTTATTAACTTTTATTTTCCAAAACTTAGTCCATGCTAATCATAAATAAATAATTTGATTCATTTGAACCTATAGTCGTTTCAGAGTAAGGATTTGACACCATTAGTCACAGTAGTGTGTAGTCAGCAAATGTACTTAGAAATGTGAAAGGATGATTTTAATATATCGTGGGCGAAAATGAGATACAAATTGTGCAAAAAAGGTTAGGTCATCAGCTTTGTTCTGTATTATATTGAATGAGTTGTGTTTACTGTTGTACACTTTTTATACTATTTTTGGAAAAAATTAGTTCAATTTACCGATAACACTAATAATGTTACCTAATACCTATAAAATACAATATAACCGTCTCTCCGCTCAGAATCATTTTTTGCGAAGGAACACTGTACATTTTTCTTCTAGTAATTTTCGACTGTGTAGTTTACACACGATTATGATAAATTATTTAATCGAGTAATGTTTACAATCGGTAAAAATTATTATCTGGGTCAAAAATACCTAAAACTATGAATCCTGGCCGAGTTTACATAATATGCACTTTTACCAATGTTATAATAACTTAAAAACTTTAATCAATTGCATGAAATTAAGACTTAATCTATAACATTTTAATTAGGAATTTCTAAATATATGGTTTTCTCATATAATTTTATAAACAAATCCATGCTGTATACTTAAACGTATTATACATCTCGTACATTATTTGCAATGTGTGTAAAAATATATCAACTCGAATTGATTGAAAACCCATTATTATTATATTAGGTATGTATATGTATTAATTAACCTTGAATCTTAAATTGTGAATCAGTTATATTTACACATTTAATTATTTGCATAAACTGGAAATTGTAATTGTAAATGTAAATGTTTAGAATTCGTATGTAGTATATAGTAGTATTAAACAACACATATTATTGCCACTACAAATTTATGAAACATTATACTTACTATTACAAAACTATGTGTAAGAATAATATAAATAAATACGTTTTATTTAAAATTAGACAATAAAATTGTACAAATACGTACAACTTTGTAAATTTGCAATAACACGAACCTATAAAAAAATCAATAGTGAAAATCTATTAAAATTTATTATTAGTAGGTATATTATTTATTTATTTAATAGTTATTTAAAGTAAATGAACATTTCCATTTTTTCTATACAACACACCCGCTATTTTTCTTTGAAGAAGGTTACACAATAATAAATTATGCATTGTCTAAATAGAATAGAATATATTATACAGTGTTATCGATTTAATCGTTTCAATTTATACCCAATTTTTTAATTTCAATAACTATTATCGAAAACGCACCGCATATTATATAGTAGTTAGATACATATAATATAATATATGTTTGTATGTGTGTGTTTTTTTAAAATTACTTGTTCAAATATTGCGAAAAATGCATATTATATATTTGTATTAGATATACACTATACACATTCGTCTCGATTTAAACAATCGTTCTCTAATAAGACCATTTTTTATATTTTGCGCAATATATATCATGTAAATACAATGTACACCATGTACAGTGTACATATATATATATATATATTATGTATACATACCTTCCCCTTAGTATCACAGTTATTATACCTATATGTATCGGTAGCGTTAGCGGGTGCGAGGCGCGTGAATTAAATTTGTTACAATTATATAATAAGAATCTAAATGCGTATATATAATATACTCACACACCAATTGGCACGCGTCCTTGCAGTGACGAAAACGACACTGTGACTTATATAAATAATAATGAAAACGTTTATGAAAATCGAGATTTTATTATGTAGATTGTACGTATAGCGGTATAATACAAATAGCAATATAGTATCTACTACATATACAAGTCTCTAGTCTCCACGCTCCAATACAGTTTACATATTATATATTGTATATTGTGATATACGATCACGATATAATTGTAACTATTATGATATGATTCATTTTATCCAAAAATTATAATTATTATAATAAATTATGGCACCTACACAACGAAACGTATAATATATTTGATAAATATGAAAATAAGTATACACAGTCGTGTACTATGCACAATGCACATAAAATACAGACAGTTAATTTTTAGCTTTGGATTATAAGCAATATTTAATTCTAAAATCCTATCATGGCAAACCGATTTTTATTTAATAAGTATATCCTTAAAAATAACTGGTAATTTTTACAATGCCGATATTTTGATTCAAGAAATAAAAACTCCTGTATAAATACGTGTTTCGTAAAATAATTAGACTTAGGAGGACAAGGCTGAAACGTGTCAAAATATGCAGACAATACATATTTACAGTGAGCACTGGCCTGTGAGCAATTTGTCTACCGTCAAATATGTATAATATATAAATGGATATATAATTTAAATATTTATACCTACATACGAAACCAGAAGAAATAATATACTTGTGTCATAGGTATCAGTTTATGAGTTATGCGTTGCGCCGTTCTAGTTGATCATTTAATAAATTACACGTGCACACACAACCCTACAATATGTATTACTTTAAATGTACCCAGGCAAGTAGCTAGAATTTTTTTTTTTTTTTTGGGGGGGGAGAAAGGTCGAAATAGTTTTATATACAATTTTTATTTTTAGATAATAATTACCGTTTTACGATATACGTTCTGACGTGTGTCATCTATAAAAATAATGTCCTAAATTCAACTGTCTACAGATTACAATGGTTTAATTTTGCACCACACTACAATATATTTTTGAATAACACATACCTATATACTTTGCTAACAAAGTATTTTATTATGATTTTATAACACCGGTACGAACAAATTACGAAGAGATACGACCCCACGGACTCCCCAATTATAGGTGAGAAATTCATAAAAACTTTATAATTTATATATCTAGGTTTTGAAAATTTAATACAAGATTCCTCATAAGCAGTTCATATTGAAACAATAATATCTAAAAAATGTAAAAAGACAAATATTTTTTATAGTCATTTGAAGTTCCGATTTGGACTAAATTACTTATATTTAAACGATAAACAACGGATAATGTTAATTATTTTTTTATAATTTAAAAACATTATTCATATGAACTTAAAACTTTTACATATAATATAATATAATATTATAATTTTTACTTTACGCAGTGACATTTTTGATTTCTTTTAAGATAATATTATTATTTATTTATACCACAATGTATCTTTACTTTAAGTACACATACATAAATCGTATTTTCAAATTATTGAAGTATTTATTATTTAAAGATTATTCTGTGGTAATGTACAAAATTCACAATATCAATTTTTTACTGTAAATTATGGATATATTTTTTTGAAGACTTTAATATATCTAATTCAAAATTCGATCCAATTGTTTTTTAGTTATTAAAATGTTCAAGGATAATAGTCATTAAAAATATTTATAAAAAAAATATTAAATAGATATTATATCGGATCATTCACTTTTGTAATTTATAAATATTGATAGATTAATATAAGTTACTTGAATTAGCAAATTACCATAGTTCATTATCATGAACCTATTATCTTTAGTACACAAAATTTGGGAATTCGAAAATACTCGTTTGAATTAATTTTTTGAATTATTTCGTCAATAATATTTTTCAGAACGATTGTTCACTAAAAAATGTATTGTAGAAAGGGGAATTATCATTTGAAAAACAAAAGTTTGTATCTCCACAAGACACTTATTTAGTATTACCTAAACAAAATCTTAACAATTTGAAAATGTGATCTTGAGAATATTTAAAAATTACAAAAATCAAATTTAAAAAAAATCGTTATTAAAGGAAAAAAGAGTGAGCATAATGCTTCTCACTCCGTAAATACCGTATGGTATATGATATAATATTATAGGCGTATAATTTAAATTATATATTTATATAATTATTAATAATATTAACTTTAAATTATAAAGCGTGTGATATTATGTGGTCATGTGGGTGGTATCTATAAAAATACTTTAATAGTATGTATGTACTATTAGGTAGGTGTATATAATATAATAATAATATAAATTACAATATATTATAATATAAGATACTCACGTATTTTAGTCGTCGTATACTCGTATAGGAGTTATCCGCGGACGGTGTGCCGATCGCGGGCCATGAATATGAACACACCAGATGAAAATAAAAAATAATAATAATAATAATAATACGCGAGAGCGTCGTCTACGTAGTCGTACTCGTTATGTAGTATTATGTCAAACGCGCTGTTGCGTCCCGAGTTATGTATGAACGCCGCCGAGCGTCGATACCGTCATAATGTGCCGACCAAGATCCGGTTACGCAATGGTCAAGGCTTTGGGGGTTCCCCTCGGCGCGGCGGCTACATTACAATCGGGTATATACATGTGTATGTATAATATGTAATTCCCGAGCGCGTGATCTTGACCCGAAATCAAAAGCTTTTTTACAACGATATTATACGTATATTATATTTTATATATTTACACGCACACGCCATCACGCGTTATTGTGTACGAGCCGATACTCTTACCCTGTAGTCTATACAGGTACCTTGCGCCGCCAATGTCGCGATTATTATTATTTTTATAAGAACTGCCGTCTGTTTATAATAAAGCTACATAGTTACCTATATAATATAATATTTTATCGTGCTGTGTCGACATACCATACACCATGTTATTATTGATGAATTATGAGTTTCTGGTTTTTCCTACTTCCTATTCAAATTTCAAACACAGGTAGTAGGGCAAAGCGCACACAATCGAATATTGTATTAGCGTAGCGGTTCACGGTCGGTAGTCTATATAATACATAAATAATATTCTAAATATAGGTATGTATATATATTATAACAGGTATATTGTATATTACATTGCACATACATACAATTTTGGTGTACCAGCTTAAGATGTTATGCTTAATTTACATTTGAATGTGTCAGCTTACAGTAAAGCACTCTGTATACTTTATTATGTATACAGTACAGCCAGTACAGGGTGAATTTTGAATCACATCCACTCCACTTTATAATACAATTATATACACAGTTGAATTCAAATTTTGATTTTTGAATAATTTAGTTCTATATACTAAGTATCCTATCATTTTTAAATACTAAGATTATTTTAAGGCATCAACAAGTAATAACAAATAACTAAAAGTTGCGGCGCAAACTAATTTCTTCAAATAAAAACCTACTTAATTGTCTACAAATTTTTAAAATTTGTTGATGTATAATCAATAATCAGTAAAACTTTTAGCTATGTAGCCAGAGCCCAACTTAGAGGGGGCTAGGAGGGCTGCAGCCCCGGGCCCCGACATTATTTGGAGCCCCAGGCCTCAAGCCCCTGTTGATATTTAATTATTAAAGTGGCACTATAAAATGTTATGATATTATTGTTTACGTAGTTTACCTTTCAGTCTACAGTTTATCTTTACATACATTTTATTGGTCAGTTCCGCATAATCATTAGTATAATCGGTACATTAGTTATTAGTATTCCGTCGACTGTCGTAGTGATGTTAAATTATTAGATTAGTTTTTAGTCGAGTTTGAGAGTTTTGTTCGTTACTAGTGTGTGCCAAAATCTATTGAAATTTGAAAACGTCTGAGAAAAAAAGCATTTATCTCAGTGGTTATGCAAAACAAAAGTTAAAGAAGGAGGCTGATGACGCAGTAAGCATGTTACCTAAATTAACGAATTTTTTTGAAACTATCAAGAGTGCAAACGAAGTAACTAACACACATGATTTTTCAGATCTATTTCAAAAGTTTAGTGAACTAAAATCTAGAAAAAAACCATTGTCTTTAATTCTAAATCATGTACATTTTTTTATTATTTACATTGACTATGTTGAAAAATGCATTACCACTTTGACTTTGTGTACAATGTACATGATGTATATCAGTAAACATTTGTTTAAATTAAAAACTGTATCTACAATACTTTATTTATATATGTAATTTTAATTTTAATTTCATCGTTTTATTTATATTAATCATCATTAAAAAATTACATATTGAGTTATGCGGTAGTATAATTTATTTATAATCTTATAAAATAAATTGAATATAAAAAATTTATATAGCAAAAAGACTGCATTTATAATAATTTAAGTTGATAATTTAGAATTTAGATAATAATTAATTTTGGGGTCCCATCAAAAAATTAGACCCGGGCCCAAAAATTCCTAAGTTGGGTTCTGTATGTAACTAATGTCATTTTTTCAAATTTTATTATAAAACTAAAAAAAGGTTTTACAGGTATGTATATTATAGGTTAAGAGGTTCCTAAATCTAATAAGTAAGGCCTATTAGTTATATCTTATGTTACACTCAATATCAAATACATTCAGCGGACATTTAGAAATTTTGATAATACATATAATTTTATCATTAATGCATAAAGCTATAAAGTAAGATAACTCAGAAGCCGCTCGTTTAAATTAAAAATCATATTCATAAAAAAAAAATATTCATCATCTGTAGATAGGTCCTAAATTATTGTTGACAAAAAAGTTGTATCATTTCAAGACAGTTAGTCTTTAGCGGACTCATCTCATCCTGGACATTTTTGTTAAAGGTATTATTCAATAAAATAATTTAAAAGATCAACGTGTTTTTGATTTTTTGTTGTTATTAAAAAATTGTATTTGATTATTATTAACACTACTGTAATTATAATGAATATGGATCAAAAATATTTAGAACATCGATAGGGTAGGAAGGTATTAATGCGTATCTTTGTTTCCCTGTTTAAATATAAACTTTAGAAGCGAAATAAAATAAAAATTTAAGTAGCCCTTTAAAATTTGACCTGGTCTTTAACTAATGGTGACTACCTACTTACGCGGGGAAAGTGTTTGAACTCTATATAACTTCAGTGAGTACCTATATATTATATTAATGTTATTATTATTAAATGTATTATGTACACATATGGCTATTATCATTATAAAGTATCAACACATATACATTATAATATACATACACACATTACGCATATGCGATCGTTCACCCATAACGTATATATATTAATATATTATTATTTATTATATATACATCGCCGCGAACGCGTTATAGCGACGACGTACTTAAGCGACGCCCGAGGGTTAACGTCCCGACACGATATACGTACAGATACACGTGAGAGGCGTATGCATACGACGACGTCCAGTCGTGACGTATAATAGTTTTGTGCATAATATCGTGTCAGTAAGTAGTAGAGACAATATTGTTACGTATATTACAAGATCGCATAATAATATTATTGTCGTCCATGTATATATTTTGTGTACGTAAAACACTAAATCATAATTATTAGTAGTTCGTAACATTGATGACCAACTCGTAAGAAAAAAGTCAAAGTCACTTGTTGCAAAATCGAATACGTAATAATAATAATCCCGATGGTGTTGGAGTTGTGCGCGACTGCGGGAGCACGAATTCACGGGTACTAGCAAAACATTTATAATTTAAAAGTTTTCAGGATAAGTTTTGACTACAAAAATCAATACAATATATAATAATATAAATATAGATAAATATAAATATAAGCATAACAGGTATACTATACAAAAAATTGAACACTCAGAAATAATTGGACCATATTCCTTTAAAAAAAAGTAAACATATTTACATTTTACCTAGTATGACAAAAAAAATAAAAAATTAAGTTTCAAAATCAGTTTTTTTCAATTCATGGATAGGGGGTTATTGAAAATCTAAAAGGGAGCGTTGAGTAAAAAAAAGGTTATGAAACATCTAGCTATACCGCTTCAGAAATGCACATAACTGTATCTGTATGAGAGACGAGAGTATATAGGTACGCCCATTTAAATACGACTCTTACGTGGCGGTAGCATTTATATTATAACTATTAGTCATTAAACAGATTACACGTGGGCGTTTTAACGAATTTCGTGGGTGGTAACTGGTAATAGTACTTATTTACCTAGCTAATACCTATTTACCTATATATATATATATATATATATATATATATATATTATGCTAGGATATTTTAATACACACACGCAACACCCATTAAACGTCGTTTCGGTAGTTAAATATAAGTAGATGTAGATCTTGCTAAAACAAAATCTAATACCCTTGAATAAAAATGTATTTAGTATTTAAGTAAATATTGTTTCAATTTGAACTCAATACTATATGCCTATATAGCCTATATATTATATCATATTCATATATTTAATAGCATTTAAACATTATTATTAACTATTACTTTATTAAATTATTTATTTAACATATTATAATATAGTCACCCAGTTAGTTATTACTTATTAATATCTATATACTATAACACAAAATTAAATTTTCTTTTTTAGACCTAGCTTATCAATGACTTCATCTGACGTAATTTTGATGCTCCATTGATAAACCTTCATTCGGATTAGACTTGTCATAATTTACGTCATGAGCACATTTATCAGCTAGTTAAGCAATAACTGAATAACTATATTATAATTATTATTATACCCGAAATAATTGTGCATAATATAATATACTATATAGTATGCATTTTAAAAATACCCCATATTTATATCTTATATGTTTATTTTCTCAGAATTTACATCTCGCACTAAAGTATTGATTTATTAATTATTATTATTAAATTGTATTTGACAATTTGACTTTCGTTGTCACATGTCATAATTTATACGCCAATGAGGCAATGACTAATAAAGACGTGATGCTATTTATTATCTGCGTCATAAAAATATCCATCTATGAACAACTATTTTCTTAAAAAGCAAACAATTATTTTTTTTAAACGGTCAAGGGGATCTACGTAGGAGGGCGTAATACCTCAAAAATGACTATATTTGTAAGTAGTAGATATCTACTACACTATTATTATAATATAGTTGTTTTTTTATCATTATAACTTTAATTCGGAGTAAAATAGGTATTTAATTAATATAAAAATAATAACTATTTTATTGCATTCAATTGTGAATAATTAATACAATTTAAATTGAAACATTTCTTCAAATGAACCTATGTATAGATATGAATATGGGAGAATAAAATTGCAACATTAAAATTCCTTCTTAACAAAAAATCACAAAAATTAAATTACCAAATGGCCAAGAACAGAAACTATAATCGTATTCTAAATATTAGTAATTAGTAATTAGTAATTACTGTTGTTTATAATAAATTATGTTAACAGTAAACATTTATTATTTAGAAAATTAATAACTTTTTGAAAAAATATATTTATTCAATTTTCTATGGTTATCAATTTTTAAGTTTATTACTTTTTTTCTGAGAGTTTCGATTTATAAAATTCGAACTAGACTACAGTAAAAATGGCCATGGAAAAATTAGTCAATAAAAAATAAAAAATAGTCCAACATAAGCATATAATCAATTTATCATTATAATAAAATAAGTCTATATAAATAAATCAAAAATATAGTCAAGACAAAAACAAAACAAATATTAAAAATTATATTTAAAAAGTTCTAATAAAGTACATATTTTTAATATTCCAATAAGATACAGCTTTTAAAAATTTGTTTAAATTTAGTTTACACTATTTGTTTTAGTTTTTGTTTGAAAATATAATATTAGCATCAGTCATAATAATGTATGCCAAATAAATTGATGTTAATATATGAGTAATAATTTTCTACGTAGACTGTCAAACTTTGGACTGCGTATTAAGATCGTAGATAAACAATACGGTAACTTTGATAATCAAAATTACGCGTGGACATGGATTTTTAGAAATAGAACCATAATAATAAACCGATTTTACAAGAAATAATTATACAATATGTATAATGTATTTACTTATACTATAAACACGAATATTTGGACATCCTCTAATCTCAACCCCTTCTTTGAATATTTTTCCTAACTAAATTTTCTATAGCCTATTCTACGTTGGCTATTTTTTTTCGTGGCCATTATTATCTACTGATAAATAGTGATTACTATAAAATTCATATTTCAAACGAGTAACTACTAGTTCATTAACTAATTATAACCTTAAATAATAAATATAGGTAAATTTTCTTACGAATTTTTACGAAATTTTTATAAATCAAAAATAATTGAAAATTATTCGGTTTAGGAGTATGAAATTATAAATGTATGATGTTCAAAAAAGTGAAGAGGGAATTGAAACAGGGCGAAGGATCCAGAACCAGCCATTTCATACTATACTAACGTTATTTTAGATGTTGAAGGGGGTTGTCACTTTATCCAAAAGCACAATAATAAAATCTATATTCTATACCAGGAGTGGCCAACATGACTATTTACGCGAGCCACATGTATTAATGCAATATTATAATACCAAGAGCCAAATTATCTAATCTGTACTTTTATACCACAAAAATAATAAAGATAGCTAACATTCGATAAACATATCAAATTACGAAATATTAAATTATAAAATAATAATAATAATAAAAATATTATATATTTTTTATAAATGTATGCAAAAAAATTAAAATTTTGGTTTTTGTAAATAAGACCGCAAGCCGCATAAGTTGATGAAGAGAGCAGCAATTTGGCCACCCCTATTCTATACAATGGAATAAGATAAATAGATTAAGGGTGGTGAAGTAATCTGATGTAAAATTGCTTAGAATGAATTTTAGGTAACTACATTTTCAAATATTTCAATGCGTAGGTCATTTTGAAGAGCGGTGGTTGAAAACGTGCAGATATTGTTTTACACACAGAGAAATATTTGTTTGAATTGTTTTTAATTTGGTTAGTTTGAACAGCTTTAGACTTGAAAAGTCGAATACCATATACTCTTATTGGTCTTAGCAATGATCTATAAATAATAAGTTTATTTTATCATTTAGTATTTTATTTTTAATTTTAGATGGGAACACCATCTATAGTCAGTCTTTTATTTAAAGTAATACTAAAAGACTCATCGAAATTCTGACTAGTATAGTTTAGCAAAATAGTTGACAACATTTTGCAGAGTATCCCCGTACAACACCAACCTTGTCACCTATAATTTAAATACTTATAACTAAAAAAGTACTTGTTAGAATTTCGATTTTTATGTATCGATATACTCCAAAAAATATTCCGCTTCAGAATATGAAATTAAAAATGTATGTTGTCAAAAAAATAAATATACCTAACTTAAAAAATTACAACGATATAATATTTTTAAAAACGTTAATACATATTGAAATAATGAGTGTTTTTTTTGATAAATGAATCAGTCATCACTGTATAGTTATTATTACCTACAAAATATTTAGTTTTTACTATTTTTTACTTGACTAAATATGGGTTTTTCTATGTTATAATAAAAAGAATCAACCAGTATATAATATATAAGTGGGACTAGGACAATTGGTCCCCGCGAAAAAATATCGTATGCGGACAATTGGTCCCCGTTATAATTTTATACCCGAACAATTAGTCCCTGGCTTAAAAGTTAAATATTCTTTAAAATATATTTTCAATAATATAATACTTTTAGAATATAATAACTGTTATTTGTTTAAAAAAAAATAAAAAAAGAACATAATAATACAATAATAAATTAATAAATAATATTATTATAGTTGAATATAAAAATAATTTAAGTATAACATAATAATTACAATTTATGAAAATCTCGAAAGCCTACACAAATAATTCAAAAGATCAGCTTTTGAAAAGTTATTATTAAAATTATTACAAATTTTTTGTCAACGATATCATTGTTGTTGAATTAATTATTTGTATCAATTCAATAAAATTATAAATATTTGGTAGTTTAATTCTAACAATATTTTTAAATTTATTATTAAATGCTTCAGATTTTTTTATTAAAAATCCATAATTTGTTTAAATTTTATATTGCTTCAAAGCTTAAAAATTGAATGCAAGGTTATTCTAAAAGTATTATATTATTGAAAAAACATTTTAAAGAACGTTTAATAATAAAAAAATATTTTGTAGGTATTTAACTTTTAAGCTGGGGACTAATTGTCCGAAGTATAAAATTATGACGGTCACCAATTGTCCGCATACCTATATAAGTATAGATAGTTAATACAAATATATGACATAAGTATTTTCATTATTTCCATAATTCTTCCTTCCATTACGCATTAGCAATAAACGATTTATAGGATGACTAAATTTTAAATTTGCGTCTAAATTTTTTTAAACCTATTAACTGTACACTGTAACAACGACGAGTATAAATCAATCAAAATTTAATCCCAAGTTCCGATATATAAAATACTCTTATATGTATAGTATAGTGTCTGATATTACATAGCTTATTAGTTATTAATTAAGTTTTGGGTTAAGTACGGGTACTCATGAGTCGTGAATAATAACATAGTCATAACGACATAATTAAATATTTAACAAAATCTAAAAATAAAAATTGCGATTAACCGCTCATCAACGTCTATAATTTAATAAGCTCAAGAACTTATACGTATATTATTAAAATGTATATTATTATATAGTCAATTTAGTTACCTGCGCGTGGCTGTGTGTGTTTGATGTAGTATTAAAACGCGTATAGGTACCAGGTGGTACTCACGTATAATATGCTATATTGACTGTAGACTCGTCACGGTGTATTCAGTCACTGCGCGTACGTTGATTTCACTTTCTAATGGTCGAGATCCTCTTCCTATGATGTAACACGCGGTCCGTGTAGCAGGAGGAGTCTGCGTATAATGCTTGATTATCGTCAAAATGCATTATAATATTATATTATAATTTATAATACATTAATACGCGTGTGATATCGTATTTTCATAATAAACGCCACATTATTACCTATGTACCTAATACATTGTTATAATTACATACGAAAATAAATGCATTAGTCAATATTATTATTTATTAAACTATGTGTATCTATATGACTAATAATTGACTATAATAATATATATATAATTTATGTGATTTATGGACGTGATCCATTCATAATTATTATATTTTCGTCGTCATGTAAAAATTGATTAAGTCAATATTTTTAAAATTTTTAATTTGCATAACTTCATATAATTTTTAAACTTTTTTATTTTAGATTTATAGGATTTTGAAATTAATAATCGATATAGATTGCAATCTCTATTTCTATTAGAAAATTATATTAGTATGTATAACTGTGTTTGCCCTGGGCCCTCTCTCGTGGATTTTGTTTCAAATAGTATTTAAATTATTATTTTTTTTTTTATTAATTTATATATTACTTACTTTTTCAGTGTTTGAAACCTAATTTAATCTTCCATTAATTAAATTAATAGTTTTTATCTTAGTGGGCTTAGATATTAAAATAGATTACAATATCCAGCTTCCAATAACATTAATTTTTATTCTACATTTATCAGTAGGCACTCCTGATTTTCTCGATGTTTTTATATTTTTGTTGAACTCAAGTTACCTAACTAATTTGTTTATACTTTTTTCAGCAATCCCCAAATCACACCTTAATAATAATGTTTTCAAACTTAAATGTAACTATTATTTTGAAATAAATTTCTGCATACATTGTAGTCTTTGATTCCATTTGAATATACTTAAATATCCAATAAGCTTTTGGTGCCTACTCACTTTAATAGCTTCTAGACAATTACTCTGACTACTAAAACACTAAGGTATTGATTTTATTGTTGTATTGTATATAATGAACTTCCATATACCAATTGTTTTACACAAAAAAAATAAAAAAAAAATATTTATGTATAAGGAAAAAAAAGCACATTTTATTTATTTTAATTATAATTTATAATAATTTACCATAATGCTAATACAGTTTCAAGATGTTATAAAGAATAATGAAACTTATACACAGGTCAATTTACAATTTAGTTGAATAAAATTATTTCAAAATAAGTAGCACAAAGGTTTTTAACCTTAAATTAATTTAAGGTTAAAAACATATTTGGCATAGCATAATATTATAATTTCTAACTTATTTTATTAACAATAAATATTATTATAAAATAATAAAGTTTAGTTAGATTAATATCAAGATAATTTCTGTCAAATCATACAATCAAAAATGTATAGCAAATAAAATAACCGTACAAGTTTAGAAAATGTATACACATTTTTTAAATATTTTGTTCACACATATAAGTCCAGCAAATTAAATAAATTATTTTAGCTAAAACTAGTTTACATGAAAAAATGTACGTATATTTTAAAAGATCTTAAAAAAAAAAAGAATGTGGTCGTATACCATGTGTTCATACATTAAACATATTTCAATTCAAAAGTTAATTTTGTGTTACTTTAAATAATATTATCATAAAAAAAAAATATTTAATTTTTTGTTAGATTAAAAATGTATTAAACTATACTTCAGTTCAAAAATAAAGTATTCAAATTAATTTAAAATCATTAGGCATTTATTAAGCTGATAATAAATATTATTTGATTGTTGTTATCATTACAAACACCACAGAACATTCTTAAGGTAAAATTTAAAAAAAATCTTAAATTATATAGGTAACAAAATAAAATTGTACAACTGAATTGGCAAGAAAATTAAAATAAAAACATTGGTTTAAATTAAAAACATAAGGGCATGCAAAAAATGTTTAATTAAAATTGGGTGTTATTGTTTAATTGTGTAATATTATATATATTCAATAAAATTAATGACTGTTTATTCTAAATATAAATACTGTAGAAATACTAGGTAATTAGTTTTAAAATATTTTATTTAAAAAAATATGTTTAATTTAAGTATTTTTGATAATTATTAAGTAAATTGAAATACTATAAAAATCATACAAAGTTCTAATGTTTTACTTAAATAAAATTAGGAATTTATTAAATTTAAATAATTTTTATATGATTGTATGACAGTTATAAATTACAAATTATCATTCACATAAGACTTATTCTTTTACTTAAATAAATTATTTTATTACTAAAATAGAATCAATATTGCACATATAATGGCGATATTCAGAAATATATTCGTTATATGAGATTCAGCATAATAACTTAAGTTATAAATTTCAAGAAACATTACATATAATAAACAAGATATTATATTAAAAAGTAGGTACAGTAACACCAAATACACATCTTAGATAAATTTAATTATTTTATAATTGATTAATTGGGCCAAGTTACTTATTTTATGTCTTATACAAAATAAGATGCTAACTGTGCCATTTTATCTTTAGGCGGTTTTGGTTTACCTTTACCTTTATGTTTTGCTTTCCCTCGACCCTGGCGGCTATTAAACACAGGCTTAGATGCTTGAGCTCTGAATTTCTCAACTAAATATCCAAACTCTTCGCAGCAAAATAAGCAACCAGTCATTTCAATAAGATCACGAGGCAATCGAGTGCGTTCCTAAAAATGTTATTTATAATGTAAATGATATTTTACATATTGAATATATTATAAGTTATAATGAATCAAAATAATAATAATGAAATAAAAGCTAAATGATTTTAAATACCTCTTTGTACTCAATTTTCAGAAGCTGAGCTCCACAATCGCATTCCTTACTCTCTTCTACAGTGATTTTGTGTGCATCCTCAAATAAGTGGAATATAACATCACACTTATTACAACCAACCTTCCATTTAGGCCCAGATGATGGGTCTAATACTAACACTCCGTTATCACATTGTAAACAACTAGCAATACCATTAACATAAAATCCTTGTGGACAAGTTGGATGAAGACACAGATTACAACCGCTATGTTTTTTCATATCCCTGAATGCTGGCTGGTTATAACAATATGGACATAATGGGTAACTGCGACCTTTATTTCCAGTTGACCAAGTTACCAACTCAAAGTCATCTAATGGACATTTTAGTTCCTAGAAATAATAGATTATTTTTTTTACAATTTCCTTTCAAAAATAAATACACACACATGTATATATAATAGATTTACTTTATAAATTCTTATATTTCCATTTTGGGGTAAATTATATGTTTCATCACAATGTGAACAATGCAATCGAGATGGTTTTGCTATGATAAGTTTCATGTAACGTCGACATTTTCCACATCTATAACAAATAAAAATAAAGTAAAAATGAATTATTATAATTATTAAATTCTATTTAAATCATAATGTGCTGCAAAAAATATTATTAAAACATGTACAAATCTTAAAAATATCTTTTAATAAACTTTATGTTTACCTTGAAAGTGCCTTTCCAGTAGCAGCTAAAGTAGTAAATGAAACTTCAAACAGAGAATCCATAGCTTCAATGGACTTTACAAAATATAAATACTTCTGTCGAAAAGCCTCTATAGTCTGCCTAAGAACACGATCATAATTTGCTTCACCTTTGGCTATAAGATTCAACTGGTCTTCAATGGTAGAACGCATAGTTGGTTCTACTAATTGTTTATCAATCTAAAAAAAGAGTAAAAAAAAAAATACAATAAAATATAAATTATAAATTATAAATAAATTATACTAGTAATGTATACAATTTAAAGCATTTAACAATTTATTTATAAATCAATTCTTTCAAATTTCTTATCTAAATATAATTATATTTATACTTAAAATACTTATAAATTATAAATAAAAACATGTCCACACTTAAATAAGTTTATAATTTGTATGTAAACCTTTTGATATCCATGGACCAAAACTATACCCAAATTGGTAGGTACAAGTCTTCGTCCAGTAGCAACAGTTACATAATTACGCTGTGATATGTTGTTAATATGAACAGGAATAGATGCATCAGTTCCAATCCCGTGTTTTTCCATCATTGATATGAGTTCAGACTCTGTAAGATAACCTGGAGGACTAGTCATATGATCTGTGAGCCTAGCCTAGTATAGAAAAAATATAATATTAAACAGTTGTTTTTGTTATTATTTACTTTATAATCTTTAAATCATTTTTATCTATTTTACTTTGTGTCTGTTCTTAATAAATTCATACATATTTTTTTTTTTTGTAAACCATGTTTGCACTTGTTATTCTTACGTTTAATGTAAAAAGGACTCAGCACATATATATTCTAAAATAAATAATAAAATCTTACATCTTTGATATTAAGCTTTTCATCACGTTCAAAATTAACTGCCAATTCATTTTTAGGTAATGCTTTCCATGGTGTAATGGCAGTAAATCCGGCATCAATTAAGGTTCGCCAGTTATATGTAAACATTTCAGAACCAATTTTAAAAGTGACAGTTTTAGAGTAATATTTACAATCTTTTGATATTGTAGCAACGAAATGTCGAACAATGAAATCGTAAAGTTTCCATGAGTCTCCATCTAATTCATTACGAGATGCTAACATAGTAGGTGTAATAGGAGGATGATCACCACAGTCTTTGCCATTTCTAGGCCTGGTTAAACCATTATTAAGTACTTGACGTATTTCTTGACCCCATTCGTTGCTTTTTTGAAGTGTTCTCAAAGCACCTCTAAAATAAGAATCATAAAATAAAATAAAGTGAAAGTATTTAAATAATGAATACATTCTTACAGCAATTCAAAATTATCTGAATAATGAGAAGTTTCGGTTCTAGGATAGCTAATGTAACCTTGGGTATAAAGACGTTCAGCTAATTGCATTGCATGATGGGGACCCATTCCCAGTCCAGTACTTGCGGCTCGCATAAGCTCTACTGAATTCAAAGCTAAAGGACGTTGTTTTGATTTTTCTTGTTGAGTTATAGAGACAACACTAAAAAATAATTCTATTGAATATATATTTATCATTAGGTGCAATTAATTTATGTATACGTTGCTATTTGCTGTTTTTTCAATGCTTGAAGCAAGCTGTTTGAAGCATCACGCTCAAAACATCTACCCTTTTCCCAATTAAGAACTACATCTTGCCCGTCCTTTGATTGAATTGTAACCTAAATACAAGGTTTTACATATACAAACTGTATTATGACAGTAAACATTTGTATTATCTTACTTGTATGACCCAATAAGGTTCAGGTTTGAATCTTCGAATTTCATCATGTCGTTGAACACAAAAGCCTAATGTTGGTGTTTGACATGGACCATAAGATATTAATGAGGAATCCAAATCACCATATTTTCCCTAAATAGAGAATAATAAACAAATATATAAAATTAAAAAATTAAATAAAGAATGCATTTTGAAAATACTTGAAAATATTTAGTTTGAAAACGAGTGAATGAACAGCCAATACGAAGATCGAGTTCTTGTCTGGCATCAACACTCATTGCCTCATTACGATTTGGAAAATCTAATCTTTCCATAGCCCCTTTAATATCTTTTGCTGTAATAGCTGAAAATTTTGCTCTCCAAATCCTCTGCAAATAATTAAGTGTTTTATAAACATAATTTGATAAAATTAGTTTTTTTTTTTATTATATATAAAGTTAACATGGGAAAACAAAAAACACAGTAGTTTACAACCTCTAAATAAAAATCTTTTTAATAATTTTAAATAAATAATCCAACTAAAAATAACTTACATTAACTTCACCAGAACGTTTCATAGAACTTTTAACAGCATCAATAACTTCAAAGCAAATATTTTCACCTTCTTTATCACAATCTAACCATAATATTAAAAAGTCTACACCACGTGCTTCGCTTGCTAACATTGCTGGAATGCGCAACTTAGGAGATGCTTCTTTTTTTTCTGTTGGGCAAGAAAAAAGTTCTTCCTATAAAAAAATTAAATAATATATTTTTAAATTACAATCTTATAATGCTATGGTCTAATTGTTTATTACTGGATCAACTTTATCCCAATTGTTGAATTTACTATTGAAGTCTAGAGTCATAACATGTCCACAGACAGATGTCATTTTAAATATCACTGGTTCTCCAAAAAGTGTTCCGGACCATTCATGCACAGGACATGCAGAATTCATACCTGTTATGGAGATAATATTTTATTAATTAATTATAAAATTAAAAATCTTAGAAAAAGTTAAAATTATTTTAGAAAATATGTGATTTAGACTTAATCAATAGATTTAAACATAATTGCATATTATATAACCAAACATGTCAGTTGAGTATTGTAATATAATTACTTTTGTCTGACTATGGTTATTTTAAATGTTAAAGGATGCCTAAAAAATTGGAAATTTCTGTTTGCAGAAAAATAAATAAAAAATGATTCCAACTTCTATTAAAGAACAAATTATTTAGTTGATGCATTGAACATTAAAAAAAATATAATTTCTATACATAATCTTCCAAATTAAAAAAAATATGCAAGGCACTTTAGGTAAGTATTTCAAAACAAAAACAACATTCAAAACTTTAATAATTATCTCACGAATAATTAGGTACAATACAATTAGACAGACACAACTGCACAACATAGTTCTATTTAGAACTATTCAAAGAACTCGATTTAATGAATATTTAATTTATAATAATCAAGTTACTTTTTCTCGAATTACTGCGTCCATTACTCAATATGTTGGCGAGTGAAGCAGCCAGAGAAGGTTTTTCCGCCACCATCAGAGCGGTCTTCATAATTACGAATTATTTGGAGCGTACGAGATGAACTAATATTATTATATCATCGACAATTATTGGACGGAATTTCCATCCATCTGTTAGGGCAACGTCAAATATGCCGTAAACTGTAGCATTTGACGCAATGTTGTGTTGTGATTACCGGCATTTACAGTGTTGAAAATGAGTCAACTATAGTCAAAGTAAAGAATCGGCTGAAGGGGCTTCACCGCGACACTCATGTCACAGATTTAAAATGTAAAACATTATTTTATTTTGAATTCTCCAATTATTATTTATTATTGTTTAACACCGAAACAACCAAACCAAACAAATTGATAAAAAAAAATGTAATCAATGCACATGTTTGACGTATCACAGTCTAGCCAACAGTTACGGATTTCGATGAAACGTTTATTTACAGAATAGATATCAAGGTGTATTGATAAAATAAGTTAATTTTCTTTTTTTTGTGTAAAATTAATAACATGAAAGGTCACAGGAAACAATACGAATTACAAACAAAATGTTAGGAAAAAATAATAATTGTTGACGACACAACGAATTTATTGCTTAAGAGGACGTCATACCCGCATGTGTTGTCTCTGTCTTACGAACGTAAGACATACTGTGGACATACCAAATTTGCGTTCAGCAGATTCAATTTTATGCTGTTAGCTTTAATATTAGAGTCAGTTTACCTATCATCAAATTTAAAGGTAATAATCAGGGCTTGGATTTTATAGTATTTGCTAATTATTGTAGGATACAGATAAAAATAGCAGAGTGAGCTGCACATTTGTCTGATGCACCAGGAACTCCAAATATGAAATTTCATAATGCTATTTTTTTATATTTGAAGTATTTTAGGTTTTTGGTGCAATTTACGTTTTATTTTGTATTTTCATAAATCTAGTTTATATTACGTGGTATGAAAATTATAAAAATGTTGTCATTTATTTTGTTTTTTTTTGTTTTTTTGAATACATATGAAAAATACTGACATTATCGTTCATATTAAAGTCTATTTATAAATTATAAATAGTCCGGCGTATTGGCCTATCGAACAGTAATTATGACTCATCGGCTCGTATCCATATTTTTAATTATGAACAGAACACATTTTAATTTTTGCTATTTTTCATGTTTTTAGGGCATATTATAGGGCTTATTTTAAAATTTTTTAGGTCATATTATAGCACATATTTCATTTATTTTTAGTGCTATAAAATCCGAGCCCTGGACTAATAATATTATCTAGAATATCTCATAGGCTTTTATTGATATTTTAATTTTTAAGCGAATTACAAGCATTTTAAAGTTTTAATATTTTACATAACTATAGATCTTCTTCTTCTGGGCTTTTACAGGCCTTTTAGCCTTTAAGGCCCATCACCACAACAACATATTGTCTCCATTTCTCTCTATCGTTTGCACATTCTTCTGCGTTCCTTACGTTCAAAAGCTTCAAGTCTCCTTGTACTCGATCTATCCCTGTCTAGGGCGTCCTCTAGCCTCTAGAGTCTAGGTGTCGGGTCTCCATTTAGTTATTTAGTTATTGATCCAATCATTCCTTCCAATCTCCATACAAGACCCGCCCAACTTATCCTTGTGCTCTTCAGGGACCCAATAATGTTAGGTTCCTTATAAAGGTTATCCAATTCTTCGTTCTTTCTTATTTATTACTCCCCGTCGTTATTCCTCTTTGGACCGAAGATTTTCCTTAATATTTTTCTTTCAAACACTCCTAACTTTCCTTAGTCCGATTTTGTCGTAGCCCATGTACCGCATGCATATAGAGCAATTGGTCTAACTATGACTTTATAGTTAAAGTATATAATTATTATTATATTTTAAGTATATTTTTACTTTACTTTAACTACGTTATTTTAGACTTAATTGATAATAATCTTGATTTGAATAGTGGCATTAGACTATAGTAGCATTTATTTGCAGCCATAATTCGTTTTTTAATTTCTTCGTGACTATTAGCACTTTCGTTGATCTCTGCCCCTAGGTACTTGAAACTCTGTACCCTTTCAAATTTGTATTCATCAACTTTTAAATTATTAGTATTGTGATTTCGTCTCGAAAGTATCATATACTTTGTTTTTGACTCATTTATCTTCAGACCAATCTCTTTACTTTCACTTAGTAGGATGCTAGTTGTATTTCTCAATTCATTTTCTGTTTCGGCTATGAGGACTATATCGTCAGCAAAAGCTACTACGGTTAGTTCATTATTATTGTCCATTTTTATTCCTTTGGCTTGGCTTAGTATGTTTTGCATCACTGATTCTAATGCGATATTAAACAGAGCTGGTGATAGAGTGTCCCCCTGTCTGAATCCTGTCGTTACTGGAAAATCATCTGATACCTCTCCTCCAAAACTTACTTTACTTTTATCATTCTGAATAATTTTAATGGTATTCCCATTTAGCTCATGACATTCCAAAATTTTTCTCTGTTAATCGAATCGTATGCTGCTTTGTAATCTATGAACATAAGGTGTACATCTTTATTGAACTCGTGGCTTTTCTCAGCTAATTGTTTGATAATATGAATTTGATCAACTGTTGATCTCCCTATCATAAATCCAGCTTGATATTCTCCTATTATTTTGATTAATCGCGCGTTTAACTTTTATGATCATTCATATGCGCGCGCAAACACGAAATATTCTTGTTCATATTATATTATGTAACATACAGTTTGTATTATACATTATACATTATACATTCAACGAACATGGACGTTTCAGATACTGTGTGTTTGTGGGTCTTATATCGAAGAATGAGGAGACGAAGACAAAAAAAAAAGAAAATATTGGGTCCATCCAATTTTAAAAACTAGACTTTCCTCAAGTCATTATATTACCGTATACCCTAAACTGAGGGATCACGACGAAAAAATTTTCAACTATTTCCGAATGTCAATTTTATGACCTGTTGGATCTACTTAAAAACGAATTGGAAGCAAATGAACAAGCTGTAAGATACTGTAATTCACCACAAGAAAAACTTATTGTTACTTTAAAGCAAGTCCATTTAAATTATTACTATTCATACAAATAAAAATAACAATTTTATGTATTGAAACTAAACAAAATAAAATAATATTTAACTTTTTTTAACTGAAAAATGTTTTCTCAACTTGGTCGTTACAAAACAACTTTTAACAACATTTAAACGTAATACAAAATAATTAACATAATTCAACTACTATGTACATTTTAATGAAGTTCAGATGAATCTTGAGAATTGTCAGTAATACCAGACAATGACGATGGAGTACCTGGAAGATCCACATTTTGGTTTCTTTATTTAAACATCTACTGTGACAAACTCATTGCAATCAGGTATTCAGGTTCACTATACTAACATTCTTTACTCTACAATGCCAAATCATTATTATTATGCACTTATTGATTAGCCACTCTTCTCCACTTGTAATCGTTTCTGCGGTAACAGTATATAACTCAACATTTATCAATGCAAATTAATTATTTATAAAAAAATTATAAAAAAAATTAACATACATTGTTTTAAATTTTATAACTGTAAACGACGAATAGATATGGCGAATTTATTAAGTATTTCTTTATTTTTAATAAAATCTCAGACTCAGTACTTGGTCGTGTACTCTTGCATAATTATCACCATGGCTGCATTTGCTGCCCCGTGCGAATGCACTGCTCGTAATATTCATAAATGGCTTCCGCTGGCCACGTTGCCTACACCAACACGTTCATTCGGCAATCAGATTAAATGGCTAAATTAGATTGGTCAAGAGCTAAGACGAACTTCTCATATTCACACAAATGAAATAGGAATAAAAATCATTAATACATATTTGGTTGCCTATATTAATATCGAACGGTTCGATGTTAAAACTGGTATTTATTTATTAAATAGTTGTAAATCTCTTGACTGTTGATTTTCTTCGTCGAGTCTGTTCACTTCTATACAATACAACATTGAATAATTATTGTTATTTTTACATTTGCAATTCGAACGTAATATACAAAAATATGATCTAATCATTATCATTTAATACAGAGTGACGGAGAATGAAAGACCACATTTGAAATTAACCCCACAATATTATTTGTTGAGGTAGAGAGATAAAATAAATAACAAGTTGTTGCAAATTTAGGGAATTTTTATTGGATATAAAAAGAATTAAGTGTGAAACAAAATGTCCGATTTCAAATGTCGTCTTTCATTCTTCGCCGCTTTGTATTATAAAACAACTGCCTTCTAATAGTGCCACCTATATTTGATCTAAAATATGGTGTTTGATGTTCCCATTAAATTATAAAAATGAATCGGCGCAGTTTGCAGTGTTTGCACTGATAACACTGGCCAGTGGCATATTATGTTCGGTTTTCTTTTTTTTAAGAGATATACATTTTTTACTTTATTCTGAGATCACGTCTTAGCAAGAAAAATGTATTGTTATCAATCATCTTAACTTATATGAAAAATTAAAAACCAATTTTTCGTCGCCCCATCTTCATTTTCATTGTCTGTTCTCGCTACTCGATGTATATATTTTTATATATAAAATACGCCGTGTTGCATTAAGCCATTTTTTAATTGTTTATATTTATATACCAACATAATTATCTATTACATACATGTTATCCTGAGCCTTTGACGGCCAATATTCGCTACAAAATGCATGAGCTTTCCGGATCCGGACACAGCCGGTCGGCACTCGGCATCCTGATCGTAGCGAATAAAAACATTGCATACTGGTATACCATTACCATTAATTATATTTATAATTAATGCTGGTACGATTTACATTAGAGTAAAATGGATCTCATCGCACAGCAGTTGAGCAGTGGTGCCGAACTCATCAATTTATGTGAACTGTGAAGCGAAATCTAAAATGTTTGTATCATCCACCCAATTTTTATGATAAACCCATTTAAGAAGTGAAGCGCGCGGTTATCGCTTCGCATGACATATAGTTCGACGCCACTGCGGTACAACATGTGCAAACTTGCTCAATCGATTTATTCTTGGTGACGAATCATAAATTATACGCGTATTCATTCTGCAATAACGATAAATTATTACTATATTGTAATGTTGTCAAATGCTCGTATTTATGAACGATTTAATGAATTTATAAATTCCAATGAAAAAACTAGAAAAAGTATTTCCTATCAGCAATTGATTTTTAGACTTGTAAGCTATAAAATTCCACTATTAGATTGTAGAGGACATGATGGCTACGAGTCTACGACAATAACGCCAATATGTCTTGTAAAATAATAGAAGTACAATTACGTACGCGTTTACTCGAAAAAATAACTTGGCTTTATACTCACAACTCACAGTGAACTTTGTTCACAACACACAGTGGAGTTGAATAAAAAAAAAAGACAGACAAAATATACGAAATAATTGACCTCAAAATGTATTTGAATCGCAGCTAGTAGTTAAAGAAATCCAAATAATACAAAACGAATAAAAAGAAAAATATCATTCACAAATTTACTGAACCCAAAATTGTGTTAAAAATCAAAATTATGTAATTTACTATAATATTGACTTTATTCTGTCAGATTTAGATTACCGATTTCAAGCGATCAAAAATATACATTTTTGTGCCATTATTAAATGAATAGTAATGAATGATTAATAAAATAATTGATATCGTATAAC
Source organism: Rhopalosiphum padi (assembly GCF_020882245.1). Taxonomy (NCBI): domain Eukaryota; kingdom Metazoa; phylum Arthropoda; class Insecta; order Hemiptera; family Aphididae; genus Rhopalosiphum; species Rhopalosiphum padi. The sequence goes on from NC_083598.1 coordinate 34,165,049, forward strand.
AACTATTAATAGCTAAAATGATCAAATAAATATTATATACATAATATAATAATAATCATAATGTGTATCGCATTATTCAGTTTGTCCGGCGCATTGTACAGACAATTTAACTACATTTATGCGTAGAGCAACTACAGATTAATGAAAATCACGGTAGATGAAAATATAATATTATACGTATATTATAATGTCCAATCGAAGTGTTTCAACATATTATATACTATCTGCAGCTAATTTAACTCGACACTTGGTGTTAGTTACTGTTGCCGAGAATAAAATAATACATAGCTAGCCGAATGGATATTTCTATAGTTTAAAGTCTTTTGAAGAAGAATATCGTTTATAATATTTCTTTTTTTGAAGATTTAAATCGTTTACAAGTTTTTTAGCATTGAAAAAATAACTATTGAATCACAAGTATATAGGTAATACCATATTATAGGAAATTGCAACTTATTGCAACTTGCATGTATTATTGCAGGCAATAGCCAGGTAGGTATAAAGGTATAATAATATATATATAAATATAAAGATAATAACTTTTTGAGTCTTTTCGACATCAGTATGGTCAATAAATTGTGGATGACGATGAGACATTGTATTAATAAAATACGAATTGTAGCCCGAGCATATGGATTTGACGAAAATGAGTTAAAATTTGAAGTAGTGTTTAACATTTTACATTATATTTACAGTAACATTGATGACATAACTATTACTTCGTGCTGTATAGCCTGTTTGATAATTAACATTTTGAGCATGTTTGCGTAGATTTTGATGTTTTGTTGGGCAAACCATTTACTACAACAACAAAAAATAATAATAATAAAACATACAGAAATAAGTAAATAATAATAATAATAACATACCTCTCATTCTTTTGTACCCCGGTCTTAGGCCACGCATTTTGTGAAAAATCTCCTAATAACAACAAAAATATTTACATTCATCCCTATCATATACACAATACACGTATAGTATGTTTCGATATAAATTATAATAGAAAGTACATTATAATATTATATACATTGCACATTATAACATTCATGCGTGTATAGTTTATATTTAAATCAAAGGCCCACGTGTTTGTATAATATTAGAAGTACATTAATCATGGTATGCTGATTTTAATGGTACCTAATCATTAATCAATAACACGTATAATATTTGTATAATATAACTGCTCTAAATTAAATAATTAAATGTATTGAAAAAACCTTAAAATACACTTGACCTTTTGAAAAATGCACTAAAACCCTTTTTAAATACATTCAAATCGCAAAAAAGTCAGTATAAAATAAACTACAATAATGTATTAAAGAATAATGATTTAAAAAAAAAAAATTCCAAAAATGTTAAATATTCTTTAATAATAAACGTAGAATAAAGAACTTAATTTGACATGCTTACAGAACATGTAAAATAATTATAAGCCTAAATTAACAAAAATTAATAAAATGTCTGTAAAAATTTTGATTGATGGATATATTAAAAATATCAAAAATAATAATAAAAAATATACCTAAAAAGTAAAAAAAAAAATTAATGATTCAAAAATGAATTCATTATTCTCTAATTTTACTTTGTGTTGATACAACTATGTTTTATAGTATTAAGTATGGTAAAAATAATGTAGTTTCCTATACAAATTCACAGCATTAATTATTATAATAGTTGAATGTATTAATACTTACAAAATTTTCTTTGGTATTCTCCTTAATTTTTCTTTTATTATTCAGTGACATCCTCCTTTTGTTACTCAGTGACATTAAACCAAATTTTTTGACCAAAAGTTCAACGGGATCCACCTTATAATATAATTACGAATTTCAATAATTTAAAGTGTAATAATAATAATTAAAAAAATTATAAGTTTATTATCAAAAAAAAAAATAAAAAGTAGAATAGGGCAAGCAAAAAAGGCATTTCTACTCAAGAGTAAATTACTAACACCAAAAAATGTAGATCTAAGAACGAGAAAACGTTTAATTAAAATATACGTATCTATGGAGTACAGCATTATATGGTTGTGAAACATGGACGTTAAACAAAAAAGATGAAAACACTCTAGAAACTTTTGGAATGTAGTGTTGGTGTAAAATGGAGAAAATAAAATGGATGGAATTGAAGACGAACCAAGAAGTATTAGATTTAATCAGAGAGAAAAGAATATTGCTAAATAATTTAAGATCAAGGCGATGGCATATGATAGGTCGTACGTTAAGACATAATGAAGAACTCCATAGCCTCATACTGGAAGGTATGATAGAAGGGAAACGCGGAATAGGTAGGCCAAGAACGTGTTATCTATGTCAAGTAATCAAAAATACAAGAGTCGATTCGTACATACAACTCGAAGCCAGAGCACAGAGATGCGTAGCCAAACTCATGGAGAAAACATTTATTGTAGACCAATCTACGGATTGAATACTAAAATAAAAAAAAAGTTTATAATATTTTATTGTATATATTTTAATCATAGTAATATAATATATACCTGAATTTTACAAATATTCGTACGTTATATTAAGGCTACATTGAAAATCTCCAGTCACGGAGCATTGGGAATTAAACCCATGAATTATACACAAGATAAATATTATTCAGGTATTTGGAGAATTTAATTTTTCGTATCACACTACTATATATTTATATTTTATAATATTCATGTAAATAAAATATATTTAATACGTGTAAAATTATTAACACTCAGTATTGGTCACACCACTATACTAAAATACCTGGAATTATTAGGTATACATACAACATACAATAATGATATTATATTAAATCATTTTATTTTTTTGTAATAACTATAGTATATTATAATATATTGACCTGACAATAATTATATTATTATAATTATAATTACGGGTCATTGATAAGTTAATTTTGGAGAAACTTGAGCATTCCCAGAGTACAGGATTATTATTATTATTATAGATGGATTTGCACCTATTATGGACCATAACGCACATATTTTAATTATTTTGTGTTCCTATAAAATTCTAATTAAAAAACTAAAATTTCAAAATATTTTGTAAATAATGAAAATGATAATAATTTTAACAAATTTTTCAATAATTTAAACATTTCAAACTTCAATTGCTTATATGATTATGTATTATATAAAAAAAAAAATAATAAAAAAAATATGTGATTATTTTAAGTGTTATTATTATTATTTTTTAATAACTATTGCAAGCAAAACAAAATCGTATTTATCAAATAAATATAAACAAATGAGTTAATCTATATATTTTATGAACTTTGACCAATTACCTAATCCTACATGGCTACATAGTTATCGTTGTTTACTTTAAATAAAAAAAAAACAAATAGGTACCTAGCAGGAAGAAACAAAGTCTACATTTGTCTGTCTCTTACACATTATTATTAAATACTATTAAAAAACAATTTATTTGTATAAATAAAATTGTTTTTACCAAGTTCAAACAAAATATGATCCATATTATATGTCTTAATTTATTAAGTTAGTTTAAAATAATTTACAAATTTTCATATTTTTTATATTTTTAATAGAACCAATTATGAAGAATGTATTGTCATTTTAAATTGTTCAAGTATGTCTATTTATAATTTATATACATAACTCGAAAGAAATGCAAATAAAGTCGAATATTTCAAATGTATTTCGTAAATTTGTATTCACTGTTCTCTTATTATATGGAGTCAATTTCAAAAAAATAAATAAATAATTACATTAGCAACCTATAGTCAGAAGAAATAACTAATGACAAAAAAAATGTACATTTTTCAACTTGCCACACCGCTATTGATAGTCCTAACCTATATGCAAAAATCTTTTGATTATAATTTATAGGTACCTTTATTTCTTAGACATTTTTGTTTCGGTATGAAACTATATGAATTACTTATATAAGGGACTTTTTATTAAATTTTTAAACTTTTTTGACTAGATATTTTTATCGACATTTATTATAGAAAAAAAATTACTCATACTTATAAATAGCTCGAAAATGATAAAATTGTATTAAAATAATATTATATACACATATTTTTAAATTAATTTTTACTTTGTAAAACTTTCAGGTATTTATATACGACTATTCGCTTTCGTGTTATACCCAAAAAAAAATACAATTGATTTTATCAAAAACTTGATTTGCGTAAAAATACTTGTTTTTTCCAATTATTAAGAAAAGTAGTGGTTTAATTATTTTTAATTTAATCGTAAATAAATAATAATAATTTTAAACATTTTGTGAAAATTTCAAGTATTTACAATGATTCGTTTTTAAATTAAAGTAAAATGATTATTGGATGTGTAGGGTATATCATGTGTGAGTACATAGGCGTGCGCAGACCTGAATTTCAGGGGGTGCCTGGTGCCTGTAATTTTTTCGGGCCCTTTTCTCAATTCAGGCCCTCTCTTAACAATACATGTACATATATTTTAATAAATTATTATGTACGAATAAACATTACTTACATAATTATATCACATATTTATCAGTGGTATTACTAATACAAAATTTTCAAGATAATTGCAATATTTATTTATTATTTTTACTTTTGTAGTCAATAACATTTAGCTGTTATAATCATAATAAGTTTTACCACGCAAATTTAAAATATTTTACGTTGTATTATTTTTTTTATCCCGAAACATAATTTTTTTTACCACATATTTTAGAAAAAATAACATTTTTATTCTAGTAACATTAGTTAAAATACGGACCCATATATATGCTATAGGACTTAAATTTTAGGGCCCCAATTACATGTCGGGGGGTGCCCAGGCACACCCGGAACCCCCTGTGCGCACGCCTATGTGTGAGTATGTAAGTTAATTAAATGCTAAATGTATATGTATATAAAAAAAATATTAAACAAAGTGTGAAGCAAATATTATGATGAAATGAGGAAATCTGAATTTCAATCTGAAAAAAACTTATTTGGAGCACTGATTATACATTAGATAATAGGTATATTATAAATTTATAATATTTATAATTAAACTTTTTATAGTTATAACATTATACTAAAATTATTTTTATCAATAAAATCCAATACTTGGTGAATATAATTTGTAATAAGTATAATTTACTCTATATACTTAAAAGTTAAAATGTAAGTATCGACAGGGGCATCATTTTTTTGGTGGAGGGGATGGGGGTCACGGGGGAACACTGTTGCACCTTGCACCTCTTACTTTTAAAATAGTTCCAATTCGCCTGCATCCTGATGAAATAATGCACGATTATTAATATGATTTAAATTAAATTTATGATTTTTATATTGACATTTATCAATATTGGTATACTGTCAATCATGATTACAACTTTAAATTACATTGGTTATACACAAACATTGTGCTATAAATATTTATTGTATTTTAGTTTTTAAATTGATTTTTAATATTTATGTTAATGTATTGATTCGGTCTATGATGTATGGAAATAATTGGAAGCAGAATAATGTACATATACGTAAACATAAAACATCTATTATATCTATATTTTTATATGGCCTGGTGACACTTTAAAATGACCTGCTTGCAAGGGCGGCTTGTTATAAGAATACTAGCAGTGACTGCTCCTGCTCCGAAAATGGGAAAAAATTGTTTTAAGTTGAACAGGTTTAATCATAATTTATAACAGAAGATTGATCATTTAAGTAAAAAATAAGTGTATCAATATCATAAATCGTAAAAGTTAATAAAAAATTTAACTTAAGAAGAACCTAAAAATATTTCATTGGTCATAGTAAATTTAGTTTGTGGGTGGGTGAGTTGTTTTGAAACTTGCTCTTTGAATTTTGAAGACTCATGCCGCTACTGCCTGCTTGATACCTACTTCACACACGACACACCCGAAAAAAAAACCAAAATGACGCCCCTGAGTATCGAGTGTCCAAAGTATCTCGATACTCTATAAAGCTCTATAGTATCTAGTATTTAGTGACTAGATTCTAGTCTAATATCACTAATCACTATACTGATTTTTGAACATTTTGCCCATACCTATATGCATGAACTTATTATATGTACTTAAAAACATTGATAATAATGAACTGTAATAATATGTCCTTTTTTTTATTTATAAATATAAATTAAAAAAAATTTGATACTACAATTTTTATTTTTATTATGCTGACTGATAATTAAAAATATTATTATTTTATAACTTATTTATTAATATTATTATTTTTTTAAATTAAATATACATTTATCAAGCCACCAAGGTATATGTGATATAGGATTAAACTTCAAAAACTACTTATTTATCCAACAATCTATGCAACATGATTCAAAATTTCAAAATATACATACAAATAATATATCTATATTAGGAACCTATATAGCACAAAAACGTATTAAGTTTAAATTCGATCCCTATTATATTTATTTATTTTTTTTATTATTAAATTAGTTTGATATATAAAATCTTTATAAATTCAAATTGTACCTACATACCTACATTTTTCTTCAAAAGCATTTTGAAATATTAGAGACAATATTATCGTCCATTAATTTTCTCGTTATTAGGTAAGGTCACACTGTGTACGCAACGTCCTTCCCATGACCTACACCCGAACTCCTTAATATCATTGATTTTTCCCATACGTAGTTTGTACCAAAGACCCAACCCACAAATCATAATCTATTTCATTTTCACTCTTCAGTTTTTCATAAAACCTGAGCGACTGCAAAATCTGGCATTTCATCTTCTGTTGCTGTGTTGCTAACTCGCTTTAAAGTTTTATTTCTACGACAGTGAAGAAAACAAGTAAGTGTTACCCGGCTAACGTATAGTAAGGGTTTCGATGTTAATTTATCGTAATTTCAACTAAAATCTATTTATTTCACATAGTACACTCATTATAGTGTCGCGTATCTCATTTATTAGACTTTTGCATTGAAAATTGTAAATTCCATGAGAAACGAACTGTTTATTAAGGTGTGTCGGTTGTTTTTTTATTGTTATTAGATTTTCAGTCACATCTGTATTACATTTAGATACCTACATTTTATTACATGCACTCGATCAATGTATATTTACCTATAAGTGTTCGTGACCTTTGAATTTTTATTGGTCTACTTGACAATCTAATACTATTTTTCTATTTTATTCAATGTCACTGTTGTTGCTTGGCCTTTTTTTCAAGTTCAAATACCTGTCTACTTGTACATAGGTTGCAGGTATTTGTTGGCATCTATTCAATATTTAGTGTTTCATTATTAAAATATAAATAGGTATTGTATGATCAATAATATTATTTAAATATAATAACAAATCAGTACCAATTTTATTTATTTTTGTGGTATAATTAAATAATTAAAACAAGACAGGTGATCGTTATATACTTGTAAGTACCTACCAGAAATTATCAAATTAATTATTTTTCGGTTTTTTGTTTTTTACTTTTTTGTTTCTTATATAAATAGTATTAAAAACTATTTAAATAATAGACCCATTTATTTATATTATTACTTTTAGTATTGATAATTTATAACTACCATACGGTATGGTCCATACCAGTTAACTATTAAATGTAAAATTTATCTTAAAGGTTATATTATAAATGTATAAAATGTTTTGTTTAGTTAAAAATAATCATTTTTCTAATATATAAATAATATTTTTTATTCATAATATTAATTTGTAAAATGTCTAGAATCTTATCTGTTTTAATTTAGATTATGACCTTTTAATAATGACATTTATTAAAAACAAAATAAAACTTGATTGATCTATAAACTATAATAATATGTTAACTTTATTTAATGAGAGTTGCTTTGAGATCACCAAAATAAGTCCAACAATATAACTAAAGGTCACCTTGTTGATAATCAATAGTTGTTTGAAATGTGTCAGTAACTCAGAACTCTACCTATAGTGAGTGCGTTATTTACAAAGATTGTGACTACTTAACTGTTATATATTTTTTTTAACTATAATAGTTTTCTAAATATAATTTTTATTTATTCAGTTATTTATAATTCAAAGTAAGTTGATAAAAAGTTATATTCATATTTTTTTGTTTTTCAGTTTTCCTATATTATTATATAATATTCATCATTTCATTTATATTTTATATTATATAATAAGTGTGAGTATTTATAATACATTTGTTGACTTCATTGTTTAATGGAACTATTAAAATGTATTTTTAAATTTTAGAACTAATTATTGGTTTCTGATAGTTGAAGTTCTTAATATTATCTGTATTTGGTTGATTGATATTTATAAATAATAACAGTCCCAATCACCTTTTAAAAATATTTTAATAATTCTATTATAAAATAAAGGAAATTTCATAAAAAACACTTATTATATTTATTAATTCTATTTTAATAGAATTGTCTACGTCATTTATTTCCATTAACACGCCACTTTTACCATTTAAGTATAATTTTATATCTTATTATTACCTTTTTTTTTTTTGCTCAATAATATAATTGTAAAATTTAAATAGGTATGCATACAAATATTTAAAAAAGTTTTTTCCTTTTTCATTTTTATAATAAAATAATTTCTCTACAATACATTTAATTTTTGCGTTATTAAAAAATGACAGAAATGTTTTATAAAAATCTAGATTAAATGTAGAAAGGTACTAAATTGGAAATGAAAAAAAAAAATGTCTTAGTTAAGTAATCTCATTTACTTTAATATGATTTTACTGTACTATTCTTGAAAACTATTATTTTATATTAATTTAAGTTATATATTTTTAACAATTTGTCTTAAATATAATATATATTATTTAATATAACGTTTATTTTCAGAATATTATCAAAATGACAACCTACTTTGAATACCCATCTGTAGAACTCCAGAATGAACTAAGCAAGATTGCCAATGCCATGGTGGCAGATGGTAAAGGTTTGTTGGCTGCTGATGAATCTGTTTCAACCATGGGTAAACGTCTTCAAGATATTGGAGTTGAAAATACTGAAGATAATCGTCGTGCCTACAGACAATTATTATTTACTGCTGATGAACCTTTAAATGATCGTATTTCTGGTGTCATTTTGTTCCACGAGACTCTTTACCAAAAAACTGATGACGGTGTACCATTTGTTGAAATCCTCAAAAATCGTTGCATTATACCTGGAATTAAAGTTGATATGGGTGTTGTGAACTTATTTGGTTCTGAAGGAGAAACTACCACTCAAGGTAAATTTTAAAATTAAATAATAATAAAAATGTTATTAACTTATTTCAATACAGGATTGGACGATTTGGCTCAACGTTGTGCTCAGTATAAAAAAGATGGATGTCATTTTGCTAAGTGGCGTTCAGTATTAAAGATTGGTAAGAATATTCCTTCTTACCAAGCTATTTTGGAAAATGCTAATGTATTGGCTAGATACGCTTCCATCTGCCAAGCCAACCGTATTGTTCCAATTGTGGAACCTGAGGTATGCACTAATCTTAAACTTTATTTTGTTGAAAAAAATTATTGTATGTGTTATACATAATTAATTTTTATAGGTATTGTGTGATGGAGAACATGATTTGGAACGTTGCCAAAAAGTCACTGAAACTGTGCTAGCTGCAGTATACAAAGCTTTGAATGATCACCATGTATACCTTGAAGGTACTATTTTGAAGCCTAACATGGTTACACCTGGACAATCCTCCTGTAAGAAGGCTACTGCTGATGAAATTGCTAAAGCCACAGTGACAGCTCTTCAACGCACTGTCCCTCCAGCAGTTCCTGGTAATACTTTTAAAAAAACAAATAATTTTGATACATTTTTAAATTTATTCCATGCTTACTAATTGAATTGTTGTTTAGGAATAATGTTTTTGTCTGGTGGTCAAACCGAAGAAGAAGCGTCTGTAAATTTGAATGCGATTAACAAGTACAATGCCAAGAAACCATGGGCATTGAGTTTCAGTTATGGACGTGCTCTGCAAGCTTCTGTCTTGAAAGCATGGCAAGGAAAGAAAGAAAATATTAAAGTTGCTCAAGATGAACTTCTTAAGAGAGCATTGGTAAGTGCAATGTTTTATTAGTTGAATCCACTTAAATTAAATAATTAATATTGTTGAATTTTTATTTAGGCAAACAAATTATCAGCTTTGGGCAAATACGAAGCTGGTTCTGTACAGACAGCTGCTGGTTCTGTGGGGCTTTTTGTTAAAGATCATGCCTATTAAATAACAAACTAAATTTTCATAAATACTATAAAATTTATACATTTTTAAGTCAGTTACCAAATTATGAACACTTATTATAGTAACAGCTTTTCTTCATGTTTTTATATCACTGTTAGAATGTGTCAATATTTAAAATATATATTATATAAAAAAAAAACATTATATATTTTGATTTGATTTTTTTTTAGTATACAATATTACAATAAACTGTTAATAACTATTAATCATTAATTTAGAAAAATATAAAAGAAAGTTTTTGGTAATTGTGCGATTGTAGTATACAAACTAAACAAGGGCAGTCAGATTTTTTGTTAGAAGCTAAATCTAAATATTAGCACAATGTTTTGAAACTAAAATCTTAAGTCTTATATCTCATTTAATAATTTACTTAATATCATAAACAAATTATTTCTAAGGTAATTAATGAGTTATTAGGTACCTTGATTTTGTATTCTACAGCAACCTTAAAAGAAAAAAGGTATTTATAAAACAAATTGTGCTATGGGAAACAAAAAAAAATATATATGTATTAGATATTAATCATGTAGTTATTTTTTTTTGTAATCTGTACTATATAACATTAAATTGTTATCTTTAGCAACAATCTTAGCACTTGTTATTGTAAGAAACACTAAAATTATGTTATGAAATATCAATAAATAAATAACATATTATTCATATTGATCTATAATGTTTTACAATTCACCACTATATTTTAGTTATTAGTATAGTGTTTACCAATCTGGGGGACGTTTACACATTGCTGAGGAGGCGCAAGCTGTCATCACAAAGTAAAATTTGTATTTATTTAATTATATATTATATATTTTCAATTTATAGAAGAGGGACGTGAAAATTAAAAATCACTAAAAGAGGGGCAGAATAGAAGATGTGATTTGTGAACCACTGTATTAGTATTATAAAAACACTTAAATGTAGCTATTTTATTAAAGAATTATTTAACTCATTATTTTGTTAAGTATAACTAACTACCTGAACTACTTAACTTTTATAACATTTTAAATACTTCCTTTTTTTAGAATTTTAAGTAACTTATTTTTTTACACATGTATTTATTGCATAGGCATGTTTAACAGGGATTGCAGAGTATGTACCTGCATCCCCTACGATGTTAGGTAGCACTATGAAACAAAACAATTTTTGTAAAAATAACATTTTTTTTTTTGTTTTTCCCATTAATTTTGACCTCCCTAAAGTACAAATTAGATGAAATTTTTCTGTGCATAATCACCCTCAACGTTTAAAATTTAATCATTTTATCAACTATTATTGTGTATACAAAAAAAACATGCATTGTAAAATCAATGAGCTTTGTTCAGAATTTAAAATAAAAATATATAATTAGATGTACATATTTTGACTTACAAAAGTCCACGGAATTAATTTAAATTATGATATAAAATTTAAATTGTTAGTATCTACAACAGAGTGGTTACCATCTTTTTTTTTTTTTTTAATATTGATCATTCCTATATTCACTATCTGTTTTTTTATACATAAGATAACTATACATAATAATGTCAGTCTAGCATATGATTGGGTTCCTGCACCTAGCCCAGCAATTTTCAACGTTTCCCAATAGCTATTCTTTAATTTATTACTTTAACATTATTTGTTATTATAAATTATAAAAAAAGTTGCCATCAATTATAATATTATTACAAGTCCAATAGTCAATACCTATAGTAAGGTTATGTTATAGACCATCATTAAAAACAATATTAAATAGCCAATAGGTAAGGTAAAATGTCATCATGTATACCCATTGATACTAGTATAACACAGTATAATGTGAGGTCTATGATACAGAATACCCCTCAAAATATTGGTCTCCTACTTCACTCATCTAAGTTTTTTATATTATACATCAAAATAGTTACTCAAATAATATTTTGTTTCGGAATATGAAATTCCAAATGTATGTTATTATTCAAAAATCAAAACAGTAAAATACTTAAGCAATTATAATAATAAAAAATAGTAAAAATATTTCGTAACGACTTCAAATTATATAGCTTAAGTGTTTTCTGAAATAATATATTAATATGTGTATTGTGTTACATTAAAAGTATTACTCCGCGCGTATACCACTATACTAGTTAAATCTTAAATGTATTTGCCTAAACTTTATACCATTTGAAATTGAATAGCTTCTTAGCGTAGATCGTTTAAAAAAATGCAGTATAAACTTATTTTTAGTACAATTAGATAAAAATATTAGCAAAATGGGATTGTATGAGAGGGATTGGAACCTATATTGGCAACATTCATTTAACGAGTTAAATGACATATCGACAACAATGAAAAAAGATTTGAGATTTTGTATATAGTAGCATTGATTATAAATACTTATTTATAACTAATAACTATAGACACCTACTTACACTTATCGTAAAAAATATTAGCATGTTAGGTTATTAACCCTATTAGGGCGTCGTTCATAACCGCTCACTTGTATACCTTAATCGGCTTAATCCCGCATATTTTCCCCAATTTAAACCATTCAATACCGTAGGTACTCATTGATATACGTATACATTTATCCTTTATCCACTGGAGGACAACATTAGGTTGGCTGCAGAAAATCGCGAGCGCTGGAAAGAGATTGTTGCTGATATTAATTGAAGGGTCCCTAAATTCTGTTTTTGGTATATGGACTCGAGAAGAAAATTCATTTATCTAAAATAACATTATCGAGTAGTACCGCACACAAGTTAATCAAATTTAATCAAGATCACAAAATCAGAAAAATAAAACTTTCGGGATTATACAGAAAAATCAGTTCTATTCCAATATTAGAAAAAATTACAATGATAAAAATTCACAATTATGGTTAAAACTTTTTTTTATTTCCCTTATGTACCATCAAATTTGATTCCTAAAGCAGTAAGACGTTCGTTGAGATTATGGCTATAAGTACTTATCCAGATGAAAAACGATTTTTTGATTTTACTGTTTAATTTTTAATTGTCAATCAAATGTGTGCGTTTCTGAACCACGATTTAAGATTCATACTCTATTTTTGACAGCTGTTTTATAGTGTCATTATTAAAGTCACTACGGGATCCTAGTAATCATACGTCGTTGTGCAACCTGTATATGTTAAATCTTGATCTGAACTATCGACCTTTCAAATTTCCCTTTTTAACAATAGAATAAATGTGTACGGTATGAAATAATATGCGGTTATGACGACCGCCGGTCTACTATATGTTTTCGTTTCATATAAATTTAAAAATATTAATATAATATTTATAAAATGTAAATTATTAGATAATTGGCCAAATTATTATATACTATATATAGGTACTTAATTCGTGGTTACTCAAGTGATGAATAACTTCATTGACTTTTCGATCAAATATATTATTTTATTAAACTCAATTTTGATTTTATTGTTTGTTTTGTTTATTAAAATGAGTATAATTATTTATTATTTTATAATATCATGATAATTATACCTAATATTAATAACGAAAATCAAATCAACAACATGTCATTGCCGTACATTTCTTTGAATAAACCAAATTTAAATCGATCACATCCTATAATTATATTCACAAAACCTATTCAAGACGGAGTTTTGAACCGTAGTATATTGATCAAAGGATTGACCAACATGATTAGACACGGGGATATTGAAAATTATTTTTGTTTTACTGAACTTGTTCTAAACAATATGGTAAAACAAATATTTATTTTTAACTTAATATTATGTATGGAAGTTATTATAGTTTGTCCACTTGCGCAATTAGCATTTTCTGACAGCAATAAGGAGTCCATTATTAATTATTATCCGTCAATAATCCGCTTATTGTACCTATTGAAAATTATGAAATATTCTTTATAGTAGTTATTTAGTATTACACTATTACTACCCAATATTTACTCAATATGTTTGTATTATCATAATATCTTATAATTTTTAAACAGAAACTATGTCCAAATCGTTATCTATTTGTTAATTATTGATAATTTATCATTATTATGTTGTATTAATGTACTATTGGTTCTAAATTTTTAGGTTATAAAAAAATAAATAAATAATAATTATTAATTAGGTATATCTAAATCTAATACAATATTTTGTACCTACTATATAATCTATATTACTGACTAAGGAGGTAGAGGAGATAGTCTGAACCCTGAGACCGCCCCACTTGTTGCAATATTATTTATTTTTATTTTGTACTTATACACGGGCACGGTTTAAAATTGTGTAAATCGTATATATTAGCTTATTAGTAACACTATCTACAATCATATGAATATTTTTAGGATTTAGAAAATATTGACATCGTCGGCGATTATATATCTTTAAAAAAGTTGGAGGTACGTCAAAATCTAATACAAGATTTGAGTACCTTAAATAGTCTAAGCGAATTAGAATACTTAGACGTGTCTCATAATTGTTTAAAACGAATATTAAATTTTAATCCACCGAAGATGTTATACCATGTTGACTACTCGAACAATAATATCGAACATATGGACGATTTGTCTAATTTTTGGAGTTTGGCATACCTAGATCTATCATACAATAACATCAAACACGTAAACGGGCTATTGGAATTAAAGTAAGTAATGCCTATTTGCAGTACCGCAGTAGATACAAATCAATATTAAGTAGGCACCAGTGACGGATTTAAGAGCGGGTGAGGGGCCCGGCCCGTGCCTTTGACAGTTATAATATTATGTATATTATGTATAACAGGGCCTATAATTAGGGTATTTTGCTACTGCACACCTATTTTATAAAGCCTAAAATAAATTTCTAAATATTGTATTAACAAAATTATATGATATGAGTGTAATAATATGGAAAATGTTGGCCTTGCCCACAAAAAAAAAATCCTAGATCCGCCACTGGTAAGCACCGTAAAACCGGTAAACTTGGAGCTAAACAAAAAACTAAAAATGTATAATATATTAATATTTAACATGAGAAAACAATATATTGTTTGTTGTTCTTTTATTGCAAAAAAAATTATCCATACCTATACTCAAGTAATTACTCATCCAATATAAAATTAATTTTGAAATTATTCATTTCAAGTACCTATTATATAAGTAGGTATATTTGTATTCCAGTTTATAATGTAGTTTTATTAAAAAACTTAAATTTTATATATTCTTATAGAGTTAGTTAATGGGTACCCAGGTATTTGTTTTTTGATAAAATAATCTAAGTATAATGTAGGTATTTGGTGTTCCTTGATTTCTAATTAGTAATTAGTAATTAGAATTAAAACTTTTCAGAGTAACCATGTTTGCTAGTATTTGTATAATTGTAATATATAATATATAATCATTATACAATATATACTGATTGAGTGTTTTACCAACTTATTTATTTTTAGTCATTTGACATTTATAAATTTGTCTCACAATGGTATAAAACATATAAATTATTCACTACCACCATCATTAATGGAAATAAACTTGTCTTACAACGATATAGCATGTATACAATGGGATATGTCTTCAAGTATGTGTGGAATACTCAACTTGTCGCATAACAAATTAAAATCACTTGAGTTCCTGAAAGTACGTAATTAACTAGCTTTTAGATTTTAGTACATACCTAGTTTATTATATCTAAATTTTATAATTTTTTATTAAATTGGCTAATAAATAATATTCCTATTGTCTATTACCAACACAGTTCATGTTCATTTACCGACCTACCAAATATTGGCGGCTACCTATATTAACTATACATAAATGATAAAATGTTTTGTTTGTAACTTACCTACCCTACTACAGGTATAATATAAATGTATCAATATAAAATGGAATCTACTTACCAATGACGTAGCAAGAGTTCATTATCAATTTTAAACTTAAGTACTAAACTAAGAATTTGAATTGAGAAAGAAAAAGATTATCAGAATTTGTTAAATTCATAAATCAATTTATCTATAAATCTATAGTAACAAAGAAAAGAAAGTATCGACTTCAAACATTTTTTTCTTACTTAAAATAGTTTCACATCGTCTTTGTTTTCTTTTACTAACGTCTTCATAGTTGTCTATAGTTTTTTTTACTTACAGTCTGAGTCAAATTATCGTACTTTTCATAATTAGTTTTTTCGTGAAATATAAATTGTCGTAAAGAATAAATTAGGTCACAACCAGGCAATACATTTAACCCAGGTTTCTGTAACTTTTCACAAACTTAATTAAATCTTTCTTAAATAATTTGTCAGAAGACACACATAAAAGTCATCTCAATTTTAAGAAATTTTTTCATTTTTTTTTTTTTTTTTTGGCCCCTGGCCTATAGCATAGAGTAATTACTCTATGCCGCTTAGCCCCTACTTTTAATCCAATTCTGATTTTCACATTGTAACATCCAATACTAAATATTAATATAATTGGCACTAATGACTAATATAATTACTTACTGATGTTTTAAAAACAATAATTATAGAACGCCAAACAGTTGTCAGTATTAAATATACAAACCAATATGATTGATGATGTACTGCAAATAGAATACATAAAGGCGATACCAAATCTTCGCATTTTAAATGTTGAAAATAATGATTTTACGAAAATAAATGTTCATAAACAATTAATATTTTCAAGCAATCTACCTCTAAAATCAACCGTTGATCAAACATTTATAAAAATAGATGATCTACAGGTAAACATAGTATAATATATTTACTTTAATTGTTACATTTTTATTTTTACCTGTATGTGTTTTAGTTATAGCTTGAGCATCTCTTAATAAGCATATCTATAATATTGTATATCTTAATAAATAATATGCTATAGCAGTATAGCCTATATAGGTTCGCAATTTTTTTTGTATTTATTATGGAGCTATTTAAAATAATTTCAATAAAATTAGAAAACATGATATTTCTTTATATTTGAGCATTGAGTTTTTAAATTATAATTATCTTATTAAAGTATAGTAGAGCCGTACAGACACATATACAACGCATTACTTTCTCATCGGATTGTCATTAATGTAACATTACATAATACTACAATAAACCATGTAATCAATGATAATATAGTAACTCAATTATCACAATATTGAACTATTGGAATATTGTGAAAAATTTTAATTTAAATCTATGTATATATAGGTACGTATGTATATTTTATCTGATGAAATTCCAATTTTCGCTTCACATCGTTACAAAATAAATTCATCCTCATCATTACAATCAATACCATAATTTATACACAGATAAGGTAATTATTATTTATTGATACGTGTTGTTTAAATACGTACAAATAGGAGCTAAATGAAGTGGAAATCTATTCATTGCTTGTGGCAGAAAAAAATGCATTAAAATCTACTGTGTTAGAACATTTATCGGGGAAATTATCTATAAATGCAGGAAGTGACTGTGGATATAATTACCATTTAGTTCCGATGGTAATTTTGGTCGGCCCACCAAAAACTTACAAGAATGAATTTTTGAATATAATACTAACGAAACACGCTGATAAATTTTATCAAGCAGTTATTTATACGACAGATGATATGACGTGTAAAAATAGAGTAAAAACAATTTCAGTTCAAGAGTTCAACAGAATGAATTCTTCCGGAGAGTTTTTGTTTAGTTACCGATTTTTAGGGCATTCTTATGGTTTAAGTTAGTAATAACGTGATAATTATACAGATAACTGTACCTATTTACCCGTTTACTAATTTTATAAATAATAATTCATATAATTATAACCATAATTTCATAAATAATTTAGACAAAGATGAATTATCCAAATGCAATAGCGAAAATAAGGTATTAATCACGTTCACAAATTTAGAAGGCGCATTAATTTTGAAAAATAAAGGCTACAATCCAACGTTCGTGTTAGTATTACCAGAAGACAAGCCATTATACAAAACATATATATACAATAGAATACATAAATATTATATGAATCAAAATGGTTCAATAACTGAAAATGTAAAAAAAACGTTTAGGCATCAATAATTTTATTATATTTTAATTGTAGTTTTGATTTATATATACATAGTTGCAGAGGTCAGAACTAAATGAAAGAATAGATGAACATTATGTTAATGAAACGGAAAATAACAGAAGTAGGTATGATTGTATAATTTTTGATATCTTTAATTTACTTATGATTATAGTACCTATTAGCTAAAATCATAGACATAATATAGATCTATATTATCTATATTATATTTGTATGCGATGTTATATAGATCTATATTATGTCTATCTGTCTAAGGTTAAAATATAATTACCTCTGGTACTTAATTATGCGCATGTATGCAAGTTTTAACTTATAACTTCATTTAAGCCCAAACCCCGATAGTTACTCGATACAATCAAATGTTGAAATTTGTTCGTTTGAAACTAATACGAATGGTGTCGAAGAGAGTAAAACAATTGTAAACAACAATTATGATTTTAAAGATGATGTCAACAATCCAACTTTGAATGATCCTTGTACAATATTTACTAATGAATGTATGAACAATCTAAGCATTTATCACAACCTTTATGAAAAAAGCTTGGACGTATTTCATTCTTTGGTAAATTTACAGATATACTTATTGGTGGAATCAGTCCATCACCATTTATATAATATACCTACCTATATCGTGTAGTTCGTATAAAAATTAATTAGACTATGTAATTTTTAACTGCATGTGTAGATACTGTGTTTTTAATAATGAATTTTATTCGATTAAAGTATCAGTCAGTGTATCGTATATAACTAAAAAAATACTTCATTATGATGCAACATTTTGTTTTTAGGTTTACATTGATAACTTTCAAAATGCATCTAGAGAAATAATGACGATTATGATTGATGTTTATAATAAATACCATAATAATCAAAAGACAAAAATCCAAAAACAACCAAATAAACATACGCTTGAGCACTTACAATTTCGTCACAAACTGTTATGTAATGAGCTTTACCAATGAATATTACCAAATATGCAGTGTGTTGTAGTGTTGAACATTGGAATAATTCGATATTCGTATTTATTCGTTCAATAACATAATTAAATTACCTATATATTATGTTTAAATTACAAAATATATTTATATACCTATAATAAATTTATAATTTATATAGTATAAATTCTTTGGCTTAACGTTTAACGAGATAATTAAATGCAGATAGATAATAATTTATCAATCTCTTGTAGAAATCCTAAATAAATTGTAAATTTCAAGGTATGTTTTGGATATAATATATTCAATATTATACCAAGCAATTTTTATTAAGTCATGTGTAACTTGTTTAAATGATTAAATGTCATAACTCATTATATAAGTTACCCCTGATGATTCAAATAAATTGCATATTTAATGTTATGTTAATTTTAATATTTTATTAAAGGAATTACAAATAATATAAAATACAAAATATTAAGTTTACCTACTTAATAGTAAACTATTTTTTTCTTAGTTACTATGGAATCGTAATTGTATTATTCATTGTTGCTATAGAGTATAGAGTATAAACCAGGTTCATCCTTAGCAGTGGCGTAACTAGAGACCAAATCTTGAGGGTGCTATAATTATAAATTGCTTACAAAGTCGTGGGGGGCATTGCCCCCACACCCTCCAACTTTACATAATCCCAGTATTTAGGTTATACTAGTATTATACCTATTCACAATATTATTTTTGGAAAAAAATATGACAATTCATTTTTTTTATTATAATATTTGATTATTTTTGATTATATTACATTCCTAAGTGTCAAACATCATTTTCTATCAATATTTGTAAATTTATTTAATATTTCTTCAGAAACAAAGTCATTAGCGAGGTCTCTTTCAATAACTTATTATTAGAGCCTGGAAGTTCATACATTTGCATGTTTTTATTGAGTGCATCAAAAAGTGGCCGGATAAGATAACAAATCACAATCTAACGAGTTCAAAAATTAAATTTTTATGTACATATTTTCGCATATTTTAAGGTTTTTTTAAAAATATATGCATATTTTAAAATTAAATTTTATTTTATTACATTTTAGTGTTATTTTTTTTATTAATATTTCACAATAATATCGAACTTTGAGTATATTTCAAAATTCATTTCTTGAAAAATATATCCTTATAAAAACGTTGCCAATATAAAATAAATACCCGATAAAAATTAAAGGTCTTTGCTTGGTCGGGCTGATAATTGTCGTTCATTTGTAATTGAAAACCTATCAAAATATTCAAAATCCCTAGTTGTAAATTTTAATTCTTGAAGTAAATATAATATAGGTATTATATTATATTGAAATTGTAATATTTTTTCCCATCTTTTAAATATTATTTTTACCAAAAACGAAAAAACTTAATGTAAAAAAAAAAAACAAAATACATATTTAGCGCATATTTTAATAATTTTAAGTACATATTTTGATAGTTTTTAGTGCATGAACTTCCAGGCCATATTTATGATAGATTAAATTACTAATAAGTAATAAGTATAAAGCGCTGATGTACCATGTTGCTTCGCAACCAATTTTTTAACTTCCTCATTGAGGAAAAACTTCGTTCGCATATCGCAGAACTGACAGGAGGTATGGTTAATGCAACCTGCATTAACTATTGTTTAAATTTAGAAATACTTTTTTATTTAGAATTTTTTTTTTATGTCATATCTAACCTGTTTTTTAAACTGTTCTTTGATGCATTTCTGTTTTTAAAAACTTTGTGTTTGAATTTATTATGTCATATAAAATCATAGAATAAATACTACATTGTTAAAACTATAGATATTTTAAATTACAAAGACGTGGAACTTGAGAGCGCTTAAAGTAAAACTGGGGGTGCTTCAGCACCGACAGCACCCCCTAGCACTCCTGCAGTTGCACCACTGATCTTTAGACAATTAGACCCTTAGTAATGGCTATTGTCAGTGTCGTGCTATTGTGCTAACCATCAGTGTTGCCCTAGGGCAATTATATTTGATACCTTAAGGCTTAAATCATAGGCGGACATCGGGAGGGGAGCTTTACGAGCTTTTTCCGCCCTGAGGGGGGAATTCCTCTTCTGCACGGCTATGGCCATTTTATACTTCAATTCCGCGTAATAATGATATTCTATTAAAATTTACTAAATTTATTCTGTGGTTGTATTTTGTATCTTGTAGTTTGTACAGTGCAAGGAGGATATCCACCTTGGTACAGTGATATTTCTAAATGAATTAATTCATACCTGTGCAGCAATACAGATTCATCTTATTTTGTTTACATTACATTCTATGGAATGTATTAACTTAGATTAGATATGGTTAGATCATATTAATATAATTATTAATTATCAATCAATGCTTATAAAGATCTTGACGATCTTAATATTATACACATTATATTATTAATTGATATTGCTTACACTACTATATCATTGTTTAATATGCTTATTAATCTAAAATGTGTGCAAGGGTTCCTAACAACACTATAATAGGCACTTTGCCTAGTGCCTACAAAAATTTGATCGGCCGATCTGAACGCCGATTTGAATTAATATAAATTATAACTATAAGGATGTTATCTTTATTTGTTCGTTGTTAGATTTTATAGTCTTGTAAAAAATAATTGTTAAAAGTATTTGAATATACATACAGTTAGGTATTTTTAAATATTTTCAAATTATATATTGTTTATATACATCTTAAAAAACTCATAACTCGTTTTAAAATAAAAATATAATAAAACGCTTATGAGATGCCTTCGATAATGTTTTTAGCTTTAAATTTTATAATAGGTCATTTCACTCTAATTTGAGAAATTAATATGGTTATAATCATTTTTGTGAATGTAAAATTTGCTATGTTGCGCGTGGGTTAGAGAGAGATAACTAATACTACGCTGGCATCCTCTTAAAGAATAAATAAAAATGAAAAAAAAATATAGGTATATAGTATATATACATATAACATATTAAATAATATACATATATTATCACTAGATTTCCGTAACCAAAATACTTAATAAGTAAGGAGGAAACATTAGCGGGTCTTCAATGTACAATGTACTATATGCACATTATAATATTATGATTTTTTTTTGTTTTGTTTACTTGAATACTTGATAAGTTAAATTAATGATCACGATATAAATTGAACATGTTATAGGTTCGTCAACTGTATAATATAATTAAGTAATGGTAGGTACCTATGTCGTGTCTATATTGTTGTTTTTTTTTTTTTTATCAGAAGCTCAAAAAAGGTAAATTAAATGTATAAATAAAAAAACTATTAATGAATAATAATAATAACTAAGAAGGAACAACAGAGTTGGTGTGCAATTCTGCAGCATATATTATATTATATAATATGAATAAAGAGGTGGTTACGTATGAATATGATCCATATTTCAGAGCTGACAATCATGTACAGTAGACAATGGTCTTCCGGCAGAAGGAGAAATGATTAATAGAATCATATTAAAAAAAGTTAATTATTTTGTAATAAGTAGCAAAATTGTCTGTCTGACGTCTGTCAAAAAAATAGTCTTAAGAGTCATTTTTGCAAGCAACGAATACTATTTTAATCACCTGCCTATGTACCTAATCCGCATTTACTGATTTAAAAGTTGGAAATAGATTTTGTCGTGCATACCAATAAATAATAATATATATATTTTATAGGTATCATCTATAAATTATAAATATATAACCTCCATGATCCAAGTTATACCTACCTATGTTCTAACGTTCCATAAGACAAAATCCTATATAAATACGCTATTGGTACCTACCTACCTAAATAAATAAAAACTGAAAAATATGAACACTAACAAAGTGCCGAATATCTCGAATAAATGGAATATTATTTCAATTTGAAGAGTAAAATACTAAAATATAATAGAAATACAATAAAATTAATAATAACCTAATACGAGGCAATCAGGAAATTTTTGAAATCAAAGGACGAAGCCCGACGAAGGCGAACTCCAAACAGTCCAAACAAACAATCAAACTAATAACTTACTAATAATATTGTGATCTATTCTTATCAAGGTGGATTTATATCTACCTTGGATCCAAAATTACTTTCTTACCACGATTAAAGATATATCTAATCGTGATTCTTACCAAGATTTAAAATAGTACCTTATCTTAAATCGCGGTTCTTACCAAAAAATGAACTAGTTAGGTGTTGGCGGCACTGTCAACGTTTGTTTATAAAATACGAAGACAATATTCGTAACAACAATACAGCATGTTATAAAAATTAAAAATCTTAAATTCTAAATAGTAAAAATAAATTTCCAAACTTTAAATTACTTAGGTACACGGAATAAGGATTCATTGGAGAGTGGAAAGGAGTACAAACTATATATTGGAGTTCATGCTGAAACCAGAAATGTGAATTTTAAATTACAAGATCCCACTATAGTATATATTTCATGATTCAATCGAATTTCAAAATTCTTCAAGAAAATGTTTAACAATTTTTACTTTTGATTACAAGTACCTATTGACTATCATTAAATTATCATTATGTAATATGTTTAATAAGTATTTTGCATTTTAATTTTGTAGTCCGTAAAAACATATCAACATTGAATTGTGAATACCATTTTTAACTTAAATTTGACAGTTATTACGATAAATCAACAACTAAGAGTGTTCAAACATGGGTGTTCCTGCTTTTTTTAGATGGTTGACTAGAAAATATCCATCAGTCATTGTTAATTGTATTGAGCAAAAAGTATGATTATATTTGTTGCTGGTGAGCTGGTAATGTATGTTATTAACCTGTTTTATTTTAGTCGACAGATGTAAATGGGGAACAAATTCCAATAGATTCAACCACACCAAATCCAAATGGTATTGAATTTGATAACTTATATTTGGATATGAATGGGATAATACATCCTTGTACACATCCTGAAAATAAGTAAATATTTAACAATTTGACCCAAATTAATAAATCATTAACACTGCACTTATTGTTTAAAGACCGGCTCCAAAAGACGAGGATGAAATGATGATAGCAATATTTGAATGTATCGATCGACTATTTAGAATTGTGAGACCTCGTAAAGTGTTGTACATGGCTATAGATGGTGTGGTATGTTATTTTATGCTTGTTATTATTAATCTGTTTTTGATACAGTAAGTATATATCTTTTTAGGCTCCTAGAGCTAAAATGAACCAACAGAGATCAAGACGTTTTAGGGCATCTAAAGAAACAACAGAAAAAACTGAAGAATTGGCACGTGTAAGAAAAAATCTTATTGAAGCTGGTGCCATATTACCACCTGAGAAGCAGAAAGGAGAACATTTTGATAGCAACTGCATTACACCTGTAAGTTAAATATTGATAATAAATACTAAATAGATACTAATAGATTTTAAGAATAGTGAAGCGTATGCAATTTTAAATTAAACTTATAGTATTATAAAGTTATTTGAAATTGACATTAATTAAATCCTGACCATTTGTTTTAAATTTAAATATGGTTTAGATGTAATTAATTAATGTACTTTTTATTTAAAGTTTTATGGGTACTGGTTTATTTGACGCCCGCCAACCCGCATATTCTCTTGCCACTTAGATTTAGTTGACGTCCGCCACTTATATTTCTCATATTTTTGATGTGCTAATCATCTTTTATAGAATTTTTTTTTGTACTGCAGATAAAAAAAGTATGAAAAGCCGCAGTATTAAAAATTATAATAATAATAACAACACATTAAATACAAAAGTATGATAAATCGCCATATCAGATTATGTGGCAAAGTAAATTAAACGGACACGATTCGTTTAAGGAAATAATGAGATATATCCTAATTTTGGCCACCTGTATAAATTTATCTATTTTTATTTTTATTTTATAATATTATTCTTAAATATAATTTTTCATATTTTTTGTGTTATTATTATTACTATTATTTTTAAAGACTGCAATATAAATTCTATTATTTTTAATACGGCAGTTTTTCGTACCTTTTATATCTGCAGTATAAAAGATGCTAAGCACATAAAAAATATGAGAAATATAAGTGGCGGGCGTCAACTAAACCAGAACCATTTTATGAATGCAGAGTAATATCTTATTCTTCAGTTCTATCTCCCTAATTTATAATCTTTATTAATATCATAATATTTTTTCGACAACCTTTAATAATAAAAATAAATACTGTAATTAAATTAAAAAACAAATATATTATTTTACATTTTTAAAATTGATTCAATACATTCTTGACATGATATGTCTGGGGTCATTTTATAAATTTGGGCAACATGGAGAGCGTTACCATGAAGTCATGAACCACCTGTAGGTTACCTAATAAATCATATATATAAAATCAATATTTGTAAATTAGTCAGTAGTCTTAAGATGTAGGTCTATGATGTATCTGCATGCAATGGAAATACTCGTTCATATTTAGATAAGGGCGACAGAAAGAAAAACAAAGAAACTATTGTTACTGTTATTTCATTGTGTAATACAAATTTAAAAAATTAGTTTTCAATAATGTATTAATAAAGGTTTAATTAATCTAAAATTATATTTTAGGGAACACCATTTATGGATAAACTATCTGCTTGTTTACATTATTATGTTCATGATCGGTTAAACAATGACCCTGGATGGAAAGGTGTCAAAGTGATATTATCTGATGCTAATGTTCCCGGAGAAGGTGAACATAAGATAATGGATTTTATAAGAAAACAAAGAGGTACAAATAAAATTGTTATATAAGTAATATTTAATATCACAAATTTAGGTTTAACTTGATTTATATATTTTAATTTTCAGCACAACTTAATCATGATCCAAATACACAACATGTTCTTTGTGGTGCTGATGCTGATCTTATTATGTTAGGACTTGCAACTCATGAGCCAAATTTTACAATAATTAGAGAAGAATTTAAACCCAATCAACCCAAGCCTTGTGATATGTGTGGTCAAATGGGTAATAATTTTGATACATTATGATATTATAAGTAATTTAAATTCACAATTATTTCTGTCTATTTTAATGATTGTGATTATATAACTGAAATCAAAGTATTATAGTATACAATGCAAATTATTAAAAATATAGATTTATATTAATCATCACAAGCTGTGAAATATGGAGAAATTTTTTTTC
Organism: Rhopalosiphum padi; assembly: GCF_020882245.1. NCBI lineage: Eukaryota > Metazoa > Arthropoda > Insecta > Hemiptera > Aphididae > Rhopalosiphum > Rhopalosiphum padi. The sequence goes on from NC_083598.1 coordinate 34,191,298, forward strand.
ATATTTCACTTAAACTTTGTATGACATGAAACTGACAAATAACTATTTTAGTATTGACTCTATTAAATATTAATATTATAGGATATTAAAATTTTATTAATGTTTAATAATATGTTTAGGACATGAAATTAAGGACTGTCAAGGTTTAGAAAGGGAAGCATTCAATGATGGATCAACTATTGAATTTTCAGCTGATGTTCAGTTCATATTTGTACGTTTGAATGTCTTACGTGAATATTTAGAACGAGAATTGGAAATGCCTAACTTACCCTTTAAATATGAATTTGAACGAGCTCTTGATGATTGGGTGTTCATGTGTTTTTTTGTTGGTAATGACTTTTTGCCTCACTTGCCATCATTAGAAATACGAGAAAATGCAATTGATCGTCTTGTTTCTTTGTATAAAAAAACTGTGTACAAAACTGGGGTAATTGTTTAATCATTAAATATATTATATTCTTATATAATTAGTATTTAAATGTATAAACCATTTTTATTTTTAGGGATTTTTAACTTCAAACGGTGATGTAAATTTGGAAAGAGTACAATTAATAATGTCTGATTTGGGTATGGCTGAAGATGAAATATTTAAAAAAAGGCAACAAACTGAGAAAATGTTTGCTGATAGAAACAAATTGAAAAAACGACGTGAAAAACATGATAAATTAATGCGCTCTAAGAGTGCTCCTAATTTTGTATTGGGAGGTCAATATGCACCATCAGTAATTATAACATTTTATTTATAAGACTAACATTGCTTATTTTTATTATTATTAACTACATATGTAAATATTTATTTTAGGCACCAAATACAGCATTTTCAATATCCAATCCAAGACAAACTGTTGATGAAATGAGGAGACAGAGTGTAGTTAGTATTTAAAGTCTATTTGTGGTTTAATTTAACATATTCTTTTGATTTAATTACTTTTTACTTAACAGGGTAATGAAAATAATCAAGGTGTGAAACGGAAAAGGGATGATAATGAATCATCAGATGAAGAACAAGAAACACCTGATGAAGTTCGTTTATGGGAAGATGGTTTTAAGGAACGGTACTATGAATCTAAATTTGACGTAGACCGGACAAACAGTGGTTTCAGACATCAGGTGGCTTTAGAGTATGTGCGTGGTCTTTGTTGGGTTCTCCAATATTATTATCAAGGTTGCCCTTCTTGGAAATGGTATTTCCCTTATCATTATGCACCTTTTGCATCTGACTTTCTTAATATATCTGCAGTATCAACAAAATTTGAAAAAGGAACTGTACCAGTAAGTTTTTTATAAATTTTTTTAGTAATTTATTAATTAATAAATGAGCAATATTTAATTTTAATTTTGTCTACAGTTTCGTCCATTGGAGCAACTTATGAGTGTTTTTCCTGCAGCCAGTAGCAATCATGTACCTCAACCTTGGGCTATTTTGATGAGTGATCCAGTAAATTATTTTTAATAACAATTTTTTGTATAATTTAAAATATATATTTTTAAATATTTAATTCATAGGAATCAACAATAATTGATTTTTATCCAGTGGATTTCAAAATTGATTTAAATGGTAAAAAGTTTGCTTGGCAAGGTGTTGCACTATTGCCATTTGTCGAGGAAGCGAGACTACATAAAGCCTTGGAACCATACTATGATCTTTTGACTTCTGAAGAAAGTATGTAAATAATAATCATGTTGATAATATATTTTAATAGTGATTTTTTAAATGTAACACTTTGTTAAGTGTTGTTAATTAAAAAAAACTTAAACTTAAAAAATAAGAATAGTTGTTAATATAGTTACATAATAATTTCAAGTTCTTTTTTAGCAATGTTAACAATATATTGTAAAATATTATAGTTCATTTTAAAGCGATGAAAAATTTTCATGGTCTGTAGTTCTGTACACACTGAAGCAGTGTCAGTAAAATTCTATTGTCTTTTGCTGTGGGCAGTAAACTGTGTCGGGTTACATTTTAACACCAGCAGTGTATGCGGTCTTTTTTAATAAGTTATTATCTTTTATTGATAATCTTCAATTGATATATTATAATTATGACTCCTTAACATGTTTTATACTTTAACAAGATTAATTAAAAAAATTCAACATTTGAAAAAATTATCTACCATCTATTTAAATAGTTAATTAGGACCTTTTTTGAATATTTATGCAATATGCTTTATAACTTAAGTATGTTGAAATTATATTCTTGAGGATTTATATAGACTGTCTTATCAACATTTAGTATGGTCAAATAATATTTAGTTATTTTTAAACTAAAATTTAGTAATTTTGTGGAATATTCTTTATTTTTAATTCTGATTTTAAATATTAACAATTAGGACGACGGAATGTAAAAGGTATGGATCGTTTGTACATTCAACAAGATAATTCAAAGTACGAATTGCTTAAAAATTTGTACTTAGATAAGGCTAACTATGAAAACTCAACATCTGTACTTATTGATGGTATGGAAGGAAAAGTTATGTTGGCTGATGACTGTGTTAAAATTGGAGGGTAATAAAAATGCTGTTATTTAAATATTTAATCACTGTTGAATATATTATTTAAATATCTAATATGAATATTTTAGATCACTTCCTTCGCCAGTTATGGGATTAGATGTTGTAAGATCAAATCAAGTTATATGGTATGTTTCAATTTTTATTTTCTCGGGTTTATAAAATATTTTCTTATAGAATTTTTTTTTAGTGTGAAATTCGAAGATCCTAATTATGGAGATGATTATATATTTGAAGCTATTCGCCTTCAAGGTGTTATGTAAGTGTAGTTTTCTTTTATTTGGAATAAAGTATAATTTTAATTTTTTTAAATTATTTTTCTGTACAGAGAACCACCTAGGGTATTGAAGCCAAAGCATTTGTCTGATGAACAATCTCGTTCTTGGAGGCCTATGATTGGTATGACCCATTCAAATCAACGTGTAAGGCTTGCGACATCAGGTCATAGAACACTATCGTATGTATGCATTTTTATAAGTTTTTGTTTAAATATTAAAAAAAATTTTTCTTTTAGGCATCATATACCCAGAAATTCAAGTAATTATGGTTCTGTTCCTCCACCACAAAGTAATTATTACTGATTATTGCTCAATTTGAGTAATAAATTTTGTTAGACAAATTTACCATGCTAATATTATTATTTTTAGGTTATCGAAACAATGGCCGTCAAAATGACTACTCGAATTCTAGGCGTCCGAGTAGTAATTGGCATGCAAATCAAAACCAATTTCCACAAAATGATCATAATACAAATAGAGCTAATTATGGTCGTCAACAAAATAATTCATATAGATCAGACAACAATGCATATCCAAATTATGGAACTCAACATACATCTGATCAACAATCTATGCGCAGAAATGATAGACCAGGATATTATACTGCTGGTTATCAAGCTAATAATCCTCCGTAAGTTTTTTTTTAAACCAAAATTTCAAAATTGTTCCCAACAATTCAATCAAATTGTTATATTGTAATCTAGGCCCAGACAATCTTTTAATGGTAATGTGGGTCCAATTAGAGGATCACAAAATAGTCGTTATCAACCATATAACCATACTACCCAAAGAGTAAGCATTTTGAATTGAAGTTTAATAAATGTATTGTTTATTAATTGATAACTTGTTTTAATTTTATATTTAATAGGGTGGTCCAAGGCCTCATGGTTACAACAATCGTGGAAATTATTGACAACACAGTTGTGATATCAGATTTTATTAATAATTTTTAATTAAATTTTAGAAAATGCTAAGAACGAAATCTCCATTATTGTTGAAATTAAAATTGTATAATATACATATTATATACCGAACATATAATTGATTTATATAATGTAGTGACAAGATAAAAATTTTTACATCTAATATCTTAACTTTTTGTAATCTTAATCTTGTTTTAATACCACTATTATTGGTAATTTTACTATTGAAAAAGTGATTGTTTAATACATATTTTTTTTTAAATTTAAATTAAAATAAACTGATTTAAAAGAAAGCTTGTGATTATATTTGGCTATGCCTAACTTCTAAGTATTATACAGATATATTGATACTTATTGCTGTACCACCAAGGCATTTTATTTATATGATATTAACATACCTTTCAAGTATTCAAATAAAATAATAATAATATTTATTATTTTGTTTATAAATTATAATTAATTGTAGCACAGTTAACAATTAATAATACATATTTGCTAGAAAATAAGACTACCCTAAAAAAAACTAAAGATCCTATGATATTTTCTAGATCATGACCACACATTCAAATTTAAGCCAACAAGAATAGCATATTCACAAAAGATAATATTATAAAATAATAAAATAGAATTGAGAACTTTAACTATAAAAAAAATAAGAAGTATTTACCTGTAGTATATATATCAATATAATTCAAATATTAGACTTCCTAGGTGTAAAATATTGAAAAAAATAAATTTAAAATTTTTAGATTTAACACTTGACAGATAGAAGTGATGGTCTTATGGACATAAATAATAAAAAATTTGAGAATCGTCCTTTGAAGATTACTGTTGTGGTTCAATTGCAATAATTAAAACAACAAAAATTTAAAGTTTTTTTTTTGATAAATTCATTATCAGGTTCAAACATTGATTTGAAAATGATTTTATTTAAATAAATCGAATTTACTGATTGTACTGACTACTGAGAAACCCTACTGCCTTTCTATTTTCTGATTTTTTAAGCTTCTAGTAAAATATTTATTTTTTGACATACAGATAAAAAAAAGAATTATCTGATAAAAGCATATGATTTTTAAATTGTAATTTTGACGTAATATAAAGTATAATGTACATTGTATATATAAAGATAATAAGAAAACATAACTATTTGATTTCATAACATAATATTTTATTTAAAATTTAAAATATAATACACAATTGATTTCTATTACCCATTTAAAAATTTATAAATCTGTCCACCATCCAATTACTCCTAAACCAGGTTCTCTTACTGTGCCAACAATTGAATACGGTGATTTTGATTTTGATGTTGCTATCTCACCAGTATCTAAAAGTCCACTGTCTACTCCTGGATGCGTATCAATAAACTGTTCAGAAACGACACGAAACCTAACTGTTTCACCAATGTCCATGTGCAACTCAACTGTATCGCCACAATTGTCATATTCCCACACCCACACTTTGTCTTTAACATCAAAGCGACTGGGGTTTTGCATGTTTGCTGCCGGCACAAATATGTCCTCAAAGAAACCGGTTGTTAGTACAGCTCCATCTGAACTGGAGCTCTTCACTTTACCAATGAGTATTTCTTCAACAAATGGTCTACAACAAACAACACGAGTTTTATGGAATGTAATAGTTGAATTGTCACTATGTGGTTTGAGAAAGAGCTTGGATATACCCAAGATTTGAAAATAACTCCTTTATAAATGAGGGTTAGAAATACAAAATATACTTTTAATAAAATTTAAAAAATCAAGTTATATATTGAGTTAATAAAAATCTTATGGCAAAAAAGTCGAGAAATTGATAGGCATCATCAGAATATATCATAGGTTCTCAAACTTATTTCATCCACCATCCACTTTAAGAATCAAAAATTTTCCAATCCCCAAAATATTTTAAGTTTACCATCTGTAGTGTATCTTAAAAACAATAGTATTTGGGTCTTATACCGCCCACTTCCTTGAAGACTATCAACGCCCATAGGGGGACGCTATCGCCTACTTTGAGAATAACTGTGGAATAGATCAAAGTGTATTGTTTTCTGGCCAAATCCATTTTTAAAAATGACAGTTAATCAAAAACAAACCTTATATCATATTTAACTAATCATAATATACTTTTCCAAGTCTTATACTTAAACATTTCCCATGTTAAAATTTTCTATTGCCTGTGTGGCTGTGTTGTAAGTATTATTATAGGGGAAATAAAATAGTTAATCCAAAACGTACTGAATTAATAGAAATAATACGTTTTGGATTATTGTAAGTGTTGAAGAGCTAATAAAATGTGTTTATTTATAAAAATTAATATTTTTTTTTAAATGATATCATTATACCTCTTTAAATATATTTATTGGGCATAAATTAACTTACATTGGTTATAGAAGAAGAGAAAATCACTTCTTCTGAGAAATCAGTATTTACTTAATAGGCAATAGTACATTTTGAATTTTCATCCTCAATTTATTCTCTTGTTGGTTTAATTAACCAAATAAAACTAATTGTTCCTATTTTGTGTTAATAAACAACACGTGTAGTAGTTATAATTTATAAAATATATGATTATTGAATGTAGAGGTGATGAATCATGAAGTTGCTCAATGTGTAATCTAGGAATTCTTAACCTCACACACAAACACTAAACATTTTTGTTATAGACTATTGTTTAGCATCAAATGTTAATTTAAAAAGATATAATGATAATGAGTTATATATATTATATAGAGTAACTTATAGCCTAATATACTTTTTTAAGAAACTAAAACTATGTCCTCACATCAATCAAAATAATGTCATGGTAAAATCTCCCCCATACACTACCGAGTTACCACCTATGGACCTTGGGAACTATCAGTGAAATTTATGATCACAAGATTAATTTTACTATTGAAATTGAGCCCCTGAAGTCGATTGAGTGCGATCATTACATTGTTTGTACACACCTGAAGACGATGAATCTAAATCGCACCTTGGAAAAATACGCTCCCTCGCTTGGGTATATTATTGAATCACCGATTTCCAAAATGTCGAACAACGAAAGACATAAGCCGACGTTCATTACTACTTTATTGGCGAGCATTGAATTGAGGTGTATGACAATTCGGGACACTTGATCATCTTCTAAATGAGTTGGTTGGACCTTCACGACCTCTTCGAATTCACTAACGATAAACATCTTAATATATCTTATAACTTAGATCATAATAACAAATTGTATAATATTAGGGATCTGTCTCATCTCTCATACTAACGAACGTCCATCGTGCATGAATGTTTATTATTTAATAACTTATAATTATTAATTATAATTTAAAAAGTTCTAAACATAACCTAACGAAGTAACAACTAACTGGCAACCGCTAACAAATAGAGTATGGTACTGATACTGCCTTAATCAGCGTCCTCACGTGTACCGTGTACACGCCGGAACTCCGAACTACAACCATGTTCTGTTGTACCGTCTATGATATTATCATAATAATAAATTGTTTTGTCCTGTTATCATTTGTTTATGAACGATGCGCAGTGAGCACTGAGCACGATATTCATTTACCACGTGAAAACTGACTGACTACTGTGAAATAGTCGAATAGTCGATACTCGATAGTGCGTAGAAAATATCTTCCATAGTTCCATTCATCCTTCAATTGTTCAGTGTTCACATTCCACATATTTTGTAATTTTATTGTTTATAGATTTACTGGATACAAAATGCCTGTTAACTATAATAAAAAGAAGTTGGGTAAAAAGATGAAGAAGACTCCAAGTGTTGCGTGGTAAGTTTTATATTGTTATAAATTGTGTTTAGTATAAATATTATACATACATTTATTTTAAAATGCATACGAATCTTGTACCCATAAAAATGATTACTGTTGAGCATTGTATCAAAGTTTAAAAAAATATATGATTGTATCATTACTATAATTTGTATCGTTATAAGAAACGATGGACGATAACTAGAGTAAGATCTACTCTAGGCATTGATTAATATCATTGTTCAGCGATACAGTTAGGTATAAACAATATTAGCTATAAGGTTTAGATTATAAAATATAATGTTTTAACATAGTTGTTTTGAAGAAACATTATGTTGACTAATGTTATAAATTTATAACTGTCCAAAATGACAATATATTAAAGATTCAAATCAATATTTTTATGTGTTATAAGTTTCATACAATAATATTAATAGATAATAAGTATTTTATTATTTGAAGTATTGCTTGCTTTAAATGTAGAACTGGACTTGACTGTTTTGTAATCATATCATAATCATTTTCTTTATTTCACAATCTGTATAAGTATTGCTTTAATCATATGATTTTTGTGGTATAATTTTTCAATTGATTATTATATTAATAATATTGAATTTTTTGAATTTAGTCCTCTCATAAAAGATCATTGGAATGACAAGGTATCAGTGGCTAAGAATTTAAGTAACTTTGGACTAACAAATAATCCTAGCAAATCCATTTTAACTGGTTTTACCAATACTCAACCACAAATACAAGGTGAAGAAATTAAAGAACATAATAAAAAGGTCAGTGAAACAATTATGTTAACATTAAAGCCAGTATCAGTGAAACTTAAAGGGTATAATAAAAGATATATTTTTTTTAGCGTCAAAGAGAGGCAAAACAGCCACAAGTTGTCAAACTGTTGGAAGAACAAGCAAATAAGCCTACAGGAATCAAGCAGATAACATTACCTACTGGCACGATAAAGTTCATCACTTATCTTATGGAGAAATATGGAGACAATTATAAGGTTAATTTATTACTAAAATTAACTTATCAGTACGATTCAATATTGATAAAAAAAAAAAATGCATTTCCAGACTTTTCTTTGTTGTGTTATTTTATATGATTAATATTATCAAAATATTAATAATGTATAGAAAATATTATATTATTCTTATTCTAAATCATAACATCAAAAAACATTTTCAACATCGTAATGATATGACATGAAATTAAATCAAAACTATGCAAATAAAACATATTTTGTCATAGCATCTAATATGATAAAACTATGATAATATTTAAACATAGGCTTTGCATTAAATAATAAATATTAGAATATGAATATTAAATCTGGCTTCTATTAAGTTGCATTTATAAATGTTAAATATTATATATTTCAGGAGATGACAAAGGATCCGAAAAATGTTTACCAAATGACATGGAAACAAATACGTGCAAAAATATTAACATTCAAAAGCATAAAGGCTTACGAGCATTTAATGCCACGGCCAATAGCCGATTTATAATTTATTTTTTAGTTATTTATAATCTTAATTAAAAAAAAGTCGTTTGGAATTTTTTTAAATTATGTTAAAAAAAAAAGTATACACAAGTTGATTTTTAACATGACACCAATTATTTCAGTAAATAAACATTTTTAAATGCTTTAAGTTCTATATCTTCCAAATTTCAAAATTAAACTTTAAAATGACTACATTTTTGTTATGAATATAAACCCAGATCTAATTTACAGTTATATTTAATCATCTAAAAATATTGTATTCTCCTTGATATCCTTTTAAAATGTTTGTGGTCACACTTAAAACTTAATCATTCTGTCTAATATCATTAGTTATTATTTTCATAATCAGTTATCATAGACCAACGTCAACAATATTTGTTTTAAAAATAATCTTGTACTTAAATTAAAAAAAAATATATAATTGTTTAGAATTAGAAAATCAGGTTATCCAATAAATGAAATGATATCTTAACAAAGAAATATAGAACTTTAAGTATTTAAATATGAAAATACTATAAAATAATAAATACAATTGAGATATTGAGTTATCTTAAATAATATTACTTTGTATGTATAAGTATAAAATATATACATACATACTACTGTTTAAACTGAACAAAAAAAAAAAAATCATGTTACATATGGGAACTTAATTTTAAGAGCACTTTCCGGACTTCTAATACTGTTTGATGGATTTCGTTAGTTTCTGGTCTTGTTTGAGTTTCTAACACTTTTACTTGATGTGATCTAGATGGAATGCTTTTCAAATCGAGTACATTTGAGATCTGTTCTGCGTTAAGTGCACCAATCATATCCTAAAAATACAGATATTAGGTATATTGTATTGAATAAATTGCAATTAAAAAAATATCTAACAGATACAATTTAAATATAAATGCGCCCAAACAATATGTAAATTCATGAATTTAGTAGGTGTTTGAAATTTGGTAATTTATCATTATTAATAATATTTGAAATAATAATATTACCTGTTTATTGGCGAGGACTAAAATGGGAACAGAAGCCAAACGGGCATCGCCAAGTAATGATTTGATCTCGCTCACAACAACTGATTGATTTGAATTATTGCTGGCATCAACAACAAACACTAAGATATCTGTATCCTGGAAAAACTTTGGCCAATACCTTCGTACACTTTCTTTGCCACCAACTATAAATAATAAATCAATACACAAAAATTAGATGACAATTTTGAGAATGATTTAAAAATAAATTATTTATTATCACAAAACTAACAATAATTGAGTTGTAATTAATTTTTTGAAGATTAAAAGTATACAAAATTAAAATAATTATTATTTTTTTTCGTGAATAAATTGTAATATTTGCCGTAAGTAATTGTATATAATTATTAATTACTCTTCTTTACCATGTAATTATTAAATTTAAATACAATTATATTTATTTAAATTTAGTAGGTTAGATGAAAATTTGACAAAAATCTTGTAGATTGAAAAAATTAAATAACCAGAAAAATTTTTTTTATATATATTATATATACATTTTATTTAACTGATTTCTAGATACACTCAAATTCAATTTTTATAAGTGTTGATTATTTTTAATTAATATTAATTTGTACATAATACACACACAAATTAATAATATAAAATAAAATAACTAAAAACATTGTGTAATCTAATTTCTCAAAAATGTTAAAATCAGTAATGTATTTGTTATCATATTTGTATGTTAATTTCTAAAGATAAAGAATTGTATACTAATAAATAAAATATATACTTACTTTCCCATATGTTAACTGTAGGAGAACCTCCATCAGATAAAGATGTGACATTAAATCCTTCGGTTGGTTTGTATAAAGTATTTGATGTAATACTTTTTTGTCCGACTTCCTTAACAATTTGTGAGACTAATGTTGATTTTCCAGATCCTTCCAATCCCAATACCAATACTTTCTTCTCCAATGATTCTTCTAACTAAAGATACACGATAAATAAGTTCAATGCAAAGTCAAAATTTAGCGCCAGTTAAATTGTTACGATTGTGATTTTTATTTAAGTAGATACTTGCCTTCGAAACGTCTTCGAAACCTTCATCATCGGCACTGTACTGTCGCTTCTTCCATGTTCGGTATGCGGCATACGTACACACACCTAAAACAAGTCCCGACGAAACTACAACTAGAGCTTTCAATTTAAAGCCCATTGTACACTTTGAAACGCACTAGCTAACGATTATTGCAGATTTAGAACAAAACGTCATTGCTCTGACACAACATAATATTACAAATTTACACATATTATTTTGTATTCGTTATCATGTCGGGATGATAAAAACGATAAGGAACTTTACATGGAAGAGATGAACCGTGCGGTGATTATCGACTAAAATATTTTGTTAATCGTTTAAGATTATTTTCATTTTCTGGTTAGGTAGTTAGGTTAGGTTCTGTGTCGTAACAACAGAGTAGGTGGTAGATGTGATTTTCTTGGGTTTTGAAAACTAAAGCCCTTTGACCCGTAGGGCCATAGCAATATTAATATTAATATGTCTATGCTTTGGCCTTTGACCGAGAAAATTATTATTTGTGCAGATTACGGTCTCAGAAGAAAAAATTATGGAACGCCAAAATACTGATATACAGAACCTACTACTGCTAAACTGCTACTAATATAGGTAAATTAAAAACAAAAGGTTGGATTATTACTTATTAGGTTAGCAGAAATTAAAAAAATATTTAAAACTATAAATCTTTTTATGTTTAATTTTATTTGTCATTTAAAATGTGCATGGTAACGAACTAACGACAAGAACTAAAAAGTATACCCAACTATCCAGGTTACTTAAAAAAAAAAATTTATATTAATAAGTAATTACCCAGAGTCGTGCCGTTAAGATTTGGCGCCCAGGACAAAATTCAAAATATTCGCCCCCTATTTTATTTATCATTATCCATTTCAATATTTTTGGCGCCCCTTTAAACCATGCGCCCTAGCCCCCCCCCCCCCCCACGGCACGGCTCTGTAATTATTTAATTAATAAAAATACTAAGTTATTATTTGTAAGATAAAAGGAATGAGAATATGAACCGGATCAATTCATCGGGAACCGATGATTCCCGAATTCAGATATTCAGGTATCTAGCTTTATTGCGTCTAAAAATAAGGTTAGGTATCCCGATTAGTTATGGTTACAACCATGTATAAACATTGCAATTTGTATAAAGGTTTCTGTAAATATATAAGTATAAATAATAAATATTTATTGTTTAAATAAGTAACTTCATTCAAATATGAACTTAAAATGTCTATAAAAAATAATTGTCTTTATATATGTTTTCACTGTTTTCAGTGTGAACTAATTATGGTTATGGAGATTCTTGTATTAAATTTTAAAATTGTAGGTATATTATAAAAAAGTGTATGAATTTTTAAATATAAAATAATTTGTAAATTTTGAGATTTTGACGAATTTTATTAAGGTGTTATAATACTTTAAATGATTATAAAAAAATATTATAACTATAGATTTTTTGATATTTTTAAATAAAAATTAACAACTAATGAGGAGCGTTGTATACAATTTTCAAGTATTTCTAGTTTCTATACCCAGCGAATAAGTTTTAATCGACATTTATTGAAAAACTTAATTATTATAAACTAAATCTAATTTTCTATCCAAAATTACGTCTAAAATTTAAAATTAAAGCATTTGATCGACATCAACTACTTATAGTGTACACACAAAAATAAACTAAATAATTGTAGTGGCAGATATTAAACATCAAAACTAATTTCTTGTAAAGGAAGTGAATAAGACCTAGGATGTTTTCTAACCTAGGTTTAAAGTTATAACCACTACATTTGTGAATTATAGACTATGGTCTAAGACTCTAAAATATCAAACAAGGAGATGTTACTGTAAAGCTGCTAGTATTTTATACACCTTCAAATTACATTATGGCAATACGTGTCTAAATAAATAAGTATAAATTAATTAATTTCAATTTTATTTCATTTAATAACTAAACATTTTTCCAATTTTAATTAAATAAGTGTAAAATAAAATAAGTATTTCATTTAAACCTAATATTTTTATTATTATTAAGTTAAGCTTATTATTATTAATAATTTATTCCATTTAGCACTATCAGTCTGGCCATTATATACGATGTCTAGTCCATGCATAAAATTATCCACATGACTTGAAAAACTCGGGTATTGAATACAACTCCCAGTCGGCATTCAGTGTTTACAATGATCATTTTTACCACTTGGACTGTAACATATATAAGTTAAAGACGTATTCTATAATATAATTTAATATAATATATACACAATTTAAGATACCTATATAAATGTACAATATATAATTACTATAAATTTACTTATGTACATATAAATTGTTAATTTATTTATGTTTACGTATACCTACATAATTAGAATAACCAGTTTTACAGTTATTAATAAATGTACTTAGCTATGTCAAAATACCATTAATTGCTGGACGCAGTTGTAGGGCTGTACAATCAATTTTAAAACAAGTTTGCTTATTAATTTATTCATTTTTATTTCTATTACCTATCTATGTAGTCTGTTCTTTGGAGTTTGGTCGATCATACGAACGTAGCTGTGGGTATAGGTAGTAGGAACATAATTTTATCAACACCGACTTAACCTCCATTCTGGAATACTTACTTACTAATTTAGAAGACGTATAGTTGTATAGTTGCAATTGTGATATTATATTGTACATAATATTTAGAGATTTTTAAAATTGTGTACTTTTTTGATGTATCTATTGGCTATTAGTTAAACATGAATTCATATTTCTCAGTGTTTATTAAATATTAAAGTTAGATAATACCTACATGGTAATCAATTTATATTTTGAATTGCTCTATAGGTGTGTTCTTGAGAGATAGTTGAGGGACAAATATTTTTTCCAAGAGTAAAATTTATTTGAACTTATCTGTATTTGTTTATTTCAATTTTCTATTTGTTTGTCCAATTTCAGTTCTGATTTAAACGATATTGAATAACGTGGGAAGCAATGTTTGGATCTATATTTGATGCTAGTAATGCTAGTATGGCTCCATCATCGACATAATATGTTGTTAGGGTTGTACTGTTGTAGGACTTGTTTTAGGAAGATCTGATGTGTAGATATTATAGAGGATATAGGGGATAAATCATTTTCTTGGGGTACTTCTGACTTCAGCATCAATTCTTCGATAAATGATTTAGAGTGAGGAAATATCGGGCAGGTTGAAACGATTTTAATCTAAACAATAGCCCATTGTGTCAGACATGATCAATGTTTGAGCAATATCAATAAATACACAAGAGCAGTGTTCTTTTTTCAAGTGATGATGATATTTTTTTAGTGATTTGAGTGATTCGACGTATTTAATGGATTGTTTAATGGTATAAGCGGAAATTGAATTTATTATTAATGAATTGATTCGAAGAGTTTTTCTAATAAGGTTATTGGGTGGTATGAAGTTACTACTTACTATAGTCTATAATATAGTATATGCTTTAGTTTTTCAGGTTTAGACATTAATATAATAATTAAGAACTGCCTTATTGGAGGGATATAAGATAACTTAAGCATTGTATTCTAAATATGAGTCAGAAAAAGGATAGCTTTGTTTTTTTTTAAGTATTTTGTTGTTAATTAGATTATACCAGGAAGATTAATTTTTGTGCAGTTTTGTAATTTGTGACTTTTTTTTATAAGGTGTGATAGGTTTAGCTAGTAATATAATAGGTAATTGGCTACTAAGGAAAGTGTTGACGTTTTCTATATTTGTTGTACTAACTAGGGTTTACGTCTGTATGTAATTGAAAGATTTCATACAGGCGGTTTCCGAATAAATTCGATTTTCGTTGTCAGTTTTAGCTAAAAAGTTATTAGGGTTTAATATTAGAGGCACTGTATCTCTTCTTTTGGTTTTGTTTTGAATTGATTTCAATAAGGAACCATTGGTTGGCGTTAGTAATGATAAAAATGAGTGAAATTGAAATTGATTATTTTTAAAAATTTGGAGTTCCTTATTATGATCATAAAGTAATAGAGATATATAGTCATAACTCATAAACTAAAGACTTTACCTCATTTTTATTTTGGTATATTCCATTTGCGTTCCAAAGTACTATTTATAACTTGATAACTGTGGTTAAAAGTGAGAGTTATTTTCACTGCAGTTCACATTTCAAGGGTGATTGTTGCAATATATGATCTGGTATAATCATAGTTTTGGTAAATTAAGTATTGAGGTGCTTAAATTATCACTTTCATGTAGTACCTATAAAGATTTAAGTTCGAATATATTTTTGTTGTTTAACGTCGGTTCTAAGTCTACAACAAATAATAATAGAGGTATTTTTGAAATTCCATGTTAGGCGCATGTCATGTTTTTCATCAGAAATCCTTGTAAAATTATATGTGGACAAATAGGTAAACGGTTTTGAAATTATCGTGTGTGTATTTACTTATTATATAATTAAAATACTTACAAAAACATTTTTCTGGGGTTTTTAGTCCCAGTTAAACAGTAATTTTTAAAAAAAGTACCTATGGAATTGTTTTGTTTTTTGTCACTTTTTACGACAAAAACATTAGTTTTTATTTTATTTTTAATCAAATGGTAATTTATGGAGAAAATAGATGCAGACATAACAAGTGCAGGATATCGAATGATCTAATATATTAACAATTAACATTTATTGTTGATAATTTGATATTATAAATATTTGCTTTAATATTAATTCGTCGTTGGCCATGAAGATGACGTATTCTGGTTATTATATTCATGTTTAATTTTTAGTACGTAGTATCGTTAATATTATTTACCATAAAATAATACATAATGGAGAAACGTGTTAATATATACCTAATAATAATTAATATAGGTATAATACTAAATAGTTGGTTGTATGAAAAAAACTTCATGTAAAAAAATACATTTATCCATCTATACTGGTGTTTTTAAAATAATTATTTGTTATATTATATATAATATTATATATTAATATTATATTAAGCAAAATTGAATTGCAATAATTTGGACAATCTTGAAAATAATACTCTTTTAATGTATGTCTGACGTCTGTATGGTATTTACTAATTTTGATTTTAAAAATTATTCTCCTATTATTATTTAATACATTATAATATTATATTAAAAGATTTAGATAGAATTTACCTATTATAACATTTTTATTTTTAATTTTACTCAGGTTTAGTTTTTGTAATTTACAATGACATGACGAAAATATGTACGTGTAAGTTTGTAATAATTATTTTTGTATATTGTATGAAAATGATTTTGGGATTATAATAAATTAATAATGATTAATATATGTTTTGTTTAATATAAATAGCATATTATGCTCTTTGTTAAATACAACATAATTTTTTAATTGAAGGAGTAGGGTATATACACAATCTATATTCAATAATATAATTATAATTGTATTAGTAGCACAGAATAATATTATTCTGTGTTAATAGGAACGAATAATAATTTATGTGAAATTAGATACAAGTGTATTTAATGTATAAGGCGATAAAAGAAGTCAACCGATGATGACTCTTTCTATTTCGAGGATATGTTAGGTTAGGTTAATCGTAAAAAGTTGACGATAGAACACCGTAGGGACATTTAAGAGATAGAATAGATCATTTCACTCTAATATTTAAGCTAATTCTACAAAATTGATCTTACTGAACCAAATTTTCCGTATTATACGTTTGTAAGAAGAAGTTACATCCATGTGATGTTATTTTAATATAAAATATTAATATTATAGTATAGTTAGAGGTTAGGACTCCAAAAATCTTAACAAGCCTCATACCAAACAATAGACGAGCTATATACCTAGTATATACATTATACAATATACTTATATTCATACATTATTTATACTTGATACATTTCTCAATTTTTCAATTTCTCATAACCTTGTTCTTTATAATCCATAGTGTTATAATTCACTTTTAAATGTATACTATATCTACATAAACTATACCTTACGGCTGCTCACAAAGTCACAACCATTTATTCTGTAATAATATTGTAATAATTATTGTTTTTAATTAAGTATATGCATCACGTTCCTATTTCTTTTTTTCGACATCATATGCAAACAGGCGTGAGTGTAAGTCTGTAACCATAAAACATTTCGGAGAGACTGATAAATCGCTCAGAAATCAGAATATTATATTCAGCGATGGCTCGTAAGCGCTTCATAGAATTTAACTACTTAAGCCTTAGGCTTAATCTTACGTATCCCCCTTTTTTTACTAAAATCAGGTTTGCAAGGCGTAGAGACGTAACCAGTAATTACTGTTGTGATTTTAGAAATATATTCGTGTACAAAATATCCCAGAAGAATTATTTTTGTTCATTTATTATATCCTTACTTATAGGTACTTAAAATTTAAAGGATACACGCCATACATGTACACGTAGTTATTTAAAAAACACAATATTTAGTGCTCTTGCCATAATATGAACACAATAGTCAATAGTGATTTTTGAGTTTTTCGATCATAACTTTTTTCTTTCTATTTATAATTAATGTCATATAG
This sequence comes from Rhopalosiphum padi, assembly GCF_020882245.1. Lineage (NCBI taxonomy): Eukaryota > Metazoa > Arthropoda > Insecta > Hemiptera > Aphididae > Rhopalosiphum > Rhopalosiphum padi. Next base: position 34,208,865 of record NC_083598.1, read on the forward strand.
TTCCTTCGGCATATCGCATGTGATACGAATTCCGGTGTACCTAACGTCTTTTTGATAATATAGTAATTACGATAAAATTTAAATGTTCGAAGGCAGATGATAATACAACATTATTATTACCTATAATTTGCATTCGTAATATGACGTCAAATGTGTATAAAAACACTGCGACTTAATGAATGCGGTATTCATAACCGGATCCCTACCTATTTTTTTTTTATAGTAACTACCTATAACCCAATAAGATAAGAATATAATCATGATATACGGAAGACGTGATTTTCGTCTCATAAAATGCCCAGTTTATATAGTAACACCAGCTTCTTTACTCTTTAGTGAACTGTGGAAATTCGTTGGCACATCTCATATCATCGCATTACGCAGTACACTGATGGTAGATGTTTATCTATATACTCATATCCTTAATATTAAAATAGGTTCAAAGAAACACTAATGATATTAGTATAATATAATAACACAGTTAATAATTTAATACTTATTGTATTAATGACCATGGTATTCGTGTCGTATCGATATTGCCAATGCTTCGTTTTACTGTACATTATCACGTCACAAACATATGCCGCAATCTCTTCGGGTGAGTATAAAATAATATAATAGTAAATTATTATTAAAATATAGGAATATAAACCCAATATTATAATTATTTTCATATATATATATATCCATAGATAATAGTGTGTATGCGATATGTAATTGATTGATTGTATAATAATTAAATTATGTATTATATTGTTATCAAATTTTTGGATAAAACTATGTTTTGGTTTCAATGTACTGTAAATAAAGAAAAATGTTGGTGGACTGGGTGCCAGTTGAGCACGTGGGCCGTGACTGGATGCAAACAGTATAATCGAATAGAGCGAAACGTCAAAAATTGCACTGGTGGTTCAGAGTATTACTGCTGTCTGCCGGACCCTGAAGTGACACCCGCCGAAGACTGTTGGTGGACAGGATGTCAGTCGAATAGCTGGGCGGTTAAAGGTTGCGACAGCTACAACAGAATAGAAAAAAAGCGGACGGCGTGCGAGGCAAATGGCTTTAAATACGAATGCTGTACTCGTCATAACACCGCCAATAGGTAATATGAATATTTTAGTTACTACTTACTATTAGAGCACGTTGATAATTTATATAAATACTTTGTATTTACTTTTATTATTTAAAATATCTAACATTTTTAACTACTAATTATTAGTATATTCTAGTTGATTTAAATTATATAATCCAATCTAAGTCAGTATTTCCTAAAGTGGCCGATAGAACTATTTATAAATTGTTTTGACGGAGACTGTGTCTTTTATTTCAAAATGGTTTCATTAGTATTAAGAGAATGTTTGCGTATTATTTGTTTTCTCTTTCTGACCCACGCGCAACATAGAAAATTTTACGTTCACAATAATGACTATAACCATATTAATTTCTCAAATTAGAGTAAACATCTTATAAAATTTAAAGTTAAAAAAATTATCTAGGGTATATCTCACAATCGATTTATTATATTTTAATTTTAAAGCGAGTTATGAGTTTTTTAAATCGTATAAAAAATTTACAATTTTAAAATAGCTACTTTTAACTTGCTTTAAAATAAAAATATAATAAAACGCTTATGAGATGCCCTAGATAATGTTCTTAACTTTAAATTTTATAATAGGTCATTTCACTATAATTTGAGAAATTAATATGGTTAGGTTAGGTTAATAAATATAATAATAAATAATAATACAATTTGCTATGTTGCGCGTGGGTTAGGGAGAAATAACAAATACTACGCTAGCTGGCATCTTCTTAAGACAGTACTATCTACTTTCAACTTTGGATACTTATTACTTGTTTATGTACTGCACTACTGCAGACGATATTTGTTAACCTTTGTACATGTAAAAAGTTTGTAGAATTTTATACCATATTTCGTGTTTTTTCCATTTATACATTACATTGTCACCATCATAGTGCCATACCAATTTACTTCGATGTTATATTAATGACTCGTTTAATGAAAGATTTTCATTGAGAAGATAATAGTTTTTGAATAAGTTTTGAATAAGCATGTAAAAACTGGATTCATTTTTTTAATGGACGATGGATAATGCCATAATAGATTTATAGAATTTGTATATTCAACGCTAAAATATCTCAGTAATTTCTTAAATCTCCGTCCTGAGTTCCTGACATAATGAGACGAATAAACCTAACCTAACATAACGAAGGTAATAATATAATTGAATTTTTGAAAATATATTTTTTTATAACTTAAAACTAAATGGAATCTTTAAGCATTTAGCATACTTAATTCCAAAACAATGTTAGAAAGTGAAGTTATAGATCCTTTTTGGCATGAGCAATATTGGAGACTTATATTTTGCACCATATTTATTCAAAGAAGATACAAATATTTCAACGTTTTGTGGTATCGCTGCAGAATTAATATTATTCTCACCAAGTCGATATTCCGGATGATCCCCGGACTGGATCAGTATTAGAATCATATATATCGGATATGTCTAATTCATCGTTAAAACTTTAATCTAAACATTTTTCAATAGCCTTTAAGAACTATTAGTCTTATTTTTATTCATTATACTATAAATCTTAAACATACATAGGCAACAGTAAAATTGAAATTAGTATAACTCGATCGAAATTACTAAAACGAAGGCCTTGTTAGTTTTTATGCATCCAATAGACAATAAACTGTTATTAGTTTGATAGTATATTACTGTTATTGCTATGACAATATCATTTATTTTCCTCGTAACCATGAATATATGTTGATATAAAACAAAAATCTACCAGAAAGTAAAAAAAAATAGAACATGTAATGCTTGAAATAATATTATTGCATGACATTGTGTTATCTCTGTCTTACTAACGTAAATCATAACACATTTTCGTTCAGCAGAATACATTTTGTGATATTAGCTTTAATATTATAGTAAATTTGCCTATTATCAAATTTAAAGGTAAGAGTATTATCTAGACAATGACATCTGATTTTATTGATGAATTGATGTTATCATTTTAAAGTGAGTTATGAACATTTTAAAGTTTTTATGTTTTACATAGCTATAATTCACTTTAAAATAATAATATCAATTAAAGCATATGTCATTGTCTAGATAATATTTTTAGCTTTGAATTTGATAATAGGTAAATTTACTCTAATATTAAAGCTAACATCACAAAATGTATTCTGCTGAACGAAAATTTGTTATGATGTACGTTAGTAAGACAGATACAACACATGCGGGTATGGCGTCCTCTTAAAAAAAAATTATTTCATAACATACAATCTTAAAAACTTTTGATATATTTAGTGTATATGATATCAGATATATATAACTATTTAAGTATTCACTATACTTGTTATCGGATAAATAATATTCTTAAATACTGTGACAGTAGTCTTAGGTACGTTTAAATTGTATAATTTATTTGAACCTATTTATTATATATATATAAACTAAATAATAATAATAATATGTTTGAGTACATATACTATATAATACATACAGATACCTATAGGTATAGCCATATAGGTATAATATATCAAGTTTTTCAAGGTCTTTTGGTCGTATTCTCAAAAGTCATTTACCCGTTATCGGTATCGGCGCCATAAATAATGTATATATAATATATAAATGTAATTGATATTGATGAGGCCAATATTATAGAAATTTGAGAACGCGTAACCGACACTTGGAAATAAATAACAAAACTCGGAACGATGTAAAACATATAATAACGTTTCGTAGAGAAGAAAATAAAATGAAATGTGAGGACGCACATAAGGCACACACACAAACACAAATCGTATTTAATGAGAGTCGACCTGCCCGATGGACTAATATAATGTATACACATTATTATACATATATCTATATATACATTACGCATAGTACATATATATATGGACGCGTGTGCCCTATAATTGTCTGATCGTAAAATACGTTAGGTTAGGTTAGGTTAGGTTAAGTTAACACGACGAGGATGAAACTCTAGAAACACTGCATAGTAAGTTTCGAGACAAGCAGTGACGAAGAATAAGTTTGTTAAAATGATCGCATATTTAAAGTTGATAATAGGTAAATTTACTCTAATATTAAAACCGGGTATGGCGTCCTCTGCCGTCCTCTTTAATGGTCACTGGTCAGTCTTAACTCTAGTCTCGTTTAATAGTTTATTACCATTAAAAATAGTACTGAATGTGCCGTAGTGCCTGTTTCATTCGTTTTTTAAATTACTGCTTTAGCAGTAGTAACCAATTACATCAATTTAATAATTTTAATAAATTACTGCTATAACAGTTGATCATGAATGTGTTAATTATTTGACCAAAATAATTAAAACATTCTTTTATATTTTCAAGGATGTTAGATATATTTGAAATCTTCTATTGAAACGTACAATTTATTTTTTCTTTGTACAGTCAATATTAATGTTTGGAATTAAATTTTGGAATTTCTTCTATAATAGTCATATATATATTTTAAAAACCTATTAAAGAAATTAATTACATATATTTTATAAAAGTCTGTATCTAATAATAATAATAACATTTATAGTAAGTACTTTTAAAATTCAAGGTCTAAATAAAGTTTTTCAAAATTGTTCGCTTATTCTTCTCTATAATGTTAAGCGTACCTATGTTTAATTTATGTAATCATAGCTATACCCTATACAAGAACAAGACATAGTAATAATGTTAATTTAATTAAAAATAAATGCAATACCACTTCCAGGAAATTAAATCCTTAAATTGTATTTAATTAAGTGCGTAAATGTCTTATTTTTTAAAAATATAAATATTTAAAAAACATATATTAATAGACTAGCCATCATTATCATGTAATAAATATAAAGCTTATGAACAATATGAACTATGAAATTTCATCAACATACACATGTATTCTGCATATTTCATATTCTTTATTATAAAAATGATTAACTATAAATTTTTTTGTATAGTTAATAGTTATTACGTATCTATTGATAATTCTAAATTGTCGTGTATATAATTTAATTTAAATTTTGATTTAAGTATTGAACTCAACATCATTATTACAAGCTATTACTTATAACTAAGTTGTCTTCTTATAAAAAAAAAAAATCACGGGTTTGAAGTTACCTAAGAATTTTGCCTATTTATGCCACTGGTTATTATTATGTTTATCTATACAAATTTTAAATTTATAAAACTATAATAAATACTATTATCAACCTAGCAAAAATAATTATTAATTTCCATTTACCATTAAATCATGTAAAATGGGAATCTAAATACTTTATTGGTACATTGGCGTATATAGGGTGGGGTTAATAATTTCCATCATTATTTTATAAAATCACATTTCATTATTTCAATATTAATTATGTTATCAACGCCATGTTTATGATGGATTAAATACCTATCCATACCGTCAAATTGGTCAATTTATTAATTAAAAAAAAAAATTGATTCGAAAATTCGTGAGCTAATTAGCCATTATAATATAATTAATTATCATTTTTAATTATATAACTAATATTAAATCATTATTTGTTGCACATTGGAATTTTAAATATACAATTGCAGAAATCCTGAAGACACGTTTAATGGTGCAAATGGACAAAGCATCGAACGGTCAGCTATTTGTGATGGTCGTGCGGATTGTTCAGATGGTTCAGATGAGACCAACAATTTGTGTGCTAAACAAACGTATGTAATAAAAATGCTTATAGCTATAATAGTCACAAGATAGTTTAATATTGTAATTGCATTTAATATTATGCATAATTATGATTATGTAATATAGATGCCAAAGTTATACATATCGATGTAAATATGGAGCTTGTGTGGATAATAGTGCAAAATGTAATGGTAAAAATGATTGTGTCGATGGATCTGACGAAAACCTACCCGAATGTAATATAAGCAATGGATCACCCAAATGCCCGTAAGACATTTTTGAACTTATTAAATAAATATATTAAAATAAATATTAAATAAGAAACATATTGCATTGTTTTGCATCAACTCGTTATTTTTAGTGTAAATTACATGATTATGCATTTGTGTACCTACCTAGGTAACTTTTTAATAAAGGTAGACAAATGCTCATTGAGGTTACTGGTTACTGCATATTAATTTTGTAATTAGATACCTATATTTACGTAATATACGTATATATATATAATCTCGTAAGCATAGTACTTACATTATTCAAAGATAATTTATCTTTCGTACTTAAATATGTGTCTTAGTTATAGTGAAATATTAAGTACTTTAGGTACTTACTATTACTGAACCTAATTGTGTTGACGTGTTGTATATTTTATCTTTTGCCCATCCAAATTATAATCTTCATTCAACACTTATATTTATAAAATATTTACTTCATCAAACTAAAAAATATACCAGAATATTAATTTTTATACATAATATACCTATATACACCATATATACCTATAACCGATATATTATTTAGTTCTAACAAAAAAAAAAAAAATATATATATATATGTTTTGTATGTATATTATTAAATATCTTCTAAATCTGTCAATTCAACAAGTATTACGTTAATTTATAAAGAACTAAGAGTTAATGAATTTAGGCATTTTTTTAATTATAAATTCTAGTTGACATTTATAAAAATAAACATTTAATTATTCCTTTAGACTATGATCATAATACAAGATATAAACATAATATTAATATAAATATATACCTAGTTATAATAAAGTTTTGACCAAATGAGTGTTCTATATAACGGTCTAAAGTTATGTCAAACTTTAAATATTAACATTAATCATTTTTGTAGTTTAAAATATTTCAAAAGTTATGTTAAGAATCTTGATTTATCTGTTATATAATTAGTTAGTTAACTTAAATAATATGTTTTTTTCATTATAAATACTTTTGTTATTCATAATTTTATCATTTATTCTATTTTATAATATTGTATAACTATTCTTGCTACCTTTTAATTTTGGCTATTACCAATATATTATATAATTGTATGTAATACTTTTAATTTATAAGAACCGCTCCCTCAGCACAAGCGATTGCTTATAGGGGGTGCTGCAATTAATTAATTTAAGTATTTTATATAATGTATCACATGTTGTTTTGCAAAAAAATATACTATATTATTATTATTATTATTATTATTATTATTATTATTATGCATAATGTATAAATATATAATGATATTATGCACTTAATATTTTGTATAACACCAAATTTAAAAATAATTACATTTGTGATATACTGATATGCTATAAATTGGAATAATTGGATATTATATTCTATAATTTATATTTATTTAATTGTTAATATTAAAACTCTATACATATTTACATTTAAATTTACATCCAATTTTTTTATTTTAAAGCGAACATCAGTATAAATGTAAATCTGGCCAATGCATTGATAGAACATCAACTTGTGATGGAACTCAAGATTGTAAAGATGGGTCTGATGAAACTTTGGAATTATGTAAAAATGTTCAGTGAGTTGGCTTTAATAAAATAACTTTCATATTTTACTAAATATTTTAAATTTTAGGTGTCAAAAGTATACATTCCGATGTAAATATGGGGCTTGTGTCAGTAAAGAGAGTAAATGTGATGGTGTTAGACAGTGTGCTGATGGATCTGATGAAGAAAACTGTGATCCAATCTCAAAACCGGTGTATAGTACAATTCAATCAACATCGCAGTCAAATACAGGGTATTTATTATTTTATTTTAGCTATACAATATAAGAATAACTTACGCATTATTTATAGACTATTTGAGGATTTTGCAAGTACAAGAAAAATAATGTATTTTTCGAAAAATTGAATTTATCAGTTAATTATGTCCCTATTAAACTTAATATGTCATTAAATTGTCTTATTTGTTGTAACTGATAAAATAAAATACAAAATTTGTAGCTATAGTTAAAAAACCTATAGGCTTTATAGGTACCATAGGCGTTACTATTCATAGTTATAATCAAGAAATCATTGAACATGGATTGTATAAGAACTAATTAATTCTGATTATTATTTCTTTTTTTGTATTATAGAGGATGTACTTAGTTGAGTTTAGCCAGTATAGGTAATATTAATATTTTATAATTTAAGGAATTTATGCGTCTTACCAAACGTTGAAGGAGTTGTATATTCTTACGACGGTTCAGATGAAATTTTACCTCACGGGACATTGGTTAATAAATATCGTACTGTAACTGAGAACTGCGAAGTTGGATATCATAAAGCTTATCCTAAAGGATTTAGGGTTTGTCAGGAAAATGGAAAATGGATAACGAATTCTGAGAAATTGTGTTTAAGTAAATTATATATTGTAATTTGTATGTTGTAATAGTGTAATAATTGATTATTTAAATGTTATATGTATGTCCAATTTTTGGTTATATTTGATTATAATTTGTTTATGTTTATAGAAATGTGTCCACCTCTATTATCAGATAGTTTAGATATTAAATGTACTCTTCATGGTAAGTATGTTAATTGTTCAAATCTATCGACACCTGATACAATAGCTATACCATCATGTAAGTCAACACATACTGTACCAAATGGACAAGAAGAGACTCCAATTGAATTACGTTGTCAGTCTAATGGAATGTGGAATAATCAACTATATAGATGCATTCCATGTAATTGTATTTTTTTATTATTTGAATATGTATACGTCTCTAATTTATACATTTTTTCTAATTTACTGAAGAATAACTGTATCTAAATACTTTCGTTTGTATATACTTATTATAAAAGTTAAATTTTAAAATGAGCAAATAATTGTTAGATTACTAGATTAAGTACAATCATTTGATATAGGTACATTTTTAAGAGGATGTGAGCGTAAATGTGCAATATTATTTTTCTTTCAGACCTACGTGCAACATAGATAAATCACAATCATGTACAATTGCTTTTTATGATTTGTGAGAAATCCTAAAGTAAAATTACCTATTATAACTTATAAGAATTATAAAAGATACAATTTCAAGGGTTTGACATATTGAATTTGCATTTTATTATTATTTTACTTTGTATTCGACTTTAAAATAAAAATAAAAAAATTGTAAATTTAAATGAATATTAAAACGTTCTTTTGAGAAAATATCAAGACAATTCGTTATAATATATCATACCTACAAAAATATTATTCTTAATAATTTTTGTAATTTGTGATTTTATAACACTATTATACTAACATCCTCTTAGGTCTTCAACATTATGTTTTATTCTTTATTGTATAGATATTATTACTCATTAATTATTAATTATTACCATCTAAATAAGTATTATTAGTATTAAAATATTATTTTAGATTGCGGCAGACCATATGCTAATCCCCAACCATTAATTGAAAATGGTAAAACAGCTTACTTTGGATCAGCACCTTGGAATGTCGGAATATATCAATTAAATAAAAAGAATTCCAATTATGACTTGATATGCGGAGGATCAATAATTGCTCCAAATTTAGTTGTTTCTGGTAAGAACTGTAACATTGTATTTAAAATTTAAAAATGAATGATAATTAATTAAGTAACATTTTTAGCGGCTCATTGTTTTTGGCAAAAAGGTATGCTATCAAATAGAATATCAGTAAATGATGGTCTATACAAAATTGCTGTTGGAAAATTTAATAGAAATTTTAACGTAATTGACAATCAATTCACTCAAATTTTGAATGTAAGTTATGTTATTACTTTAAAAAATAGAATCTGATAAAATTTTATTATATTATTATTGTTACTATTATTATAGTAATAATAGTAGGTATGATATTATAATATATATATTATAAATAAAACAATTTTATAGGTGGAAACAATTTATCTGAAAGAAGGTTATTATGGATCTAACGCGTTCTATGCTGAAGATATAGCTGTTATCGTGTTACAAAATAAAATTTCTATTAGTAGTGGTGTAGCACCAGTTTGTGTTGATTGGAATAGTAGATATAATATACAGAATGGAACTCAAGGAAAGGTTGGTTTTTTTGGTAAAATAAATATTAAAATTATGATTAATTACAGATATTACAAGTTTAGTATACATTACTATTCATCATTGTCTATTTGTATGTAGAACAAATACTGTAAGATACTCTGCTATAGTAGGTACCTAGTGACTGTTAATCTGTTATAGTGAAAAAATAACTCCGTAAAAAATAACCCCACATCAGATTTTGCAAAATTAAAAAAAAGAAGGGGCAAGGGGTGTACAATGATTAATATTTTAAGTGCTACCTGGCTAAGGGGAAAAATTATGATAGTCAAAAAACTTTTTTTTCCAATTATTTTTGCTCTCATAAATTCTAAAATGTAAATTTAATATTTTTTTATTCATTGTATCTAAAATAAATTGTAAAACACTACAATACATTTTTTTGAATTATTTCATACTTTATCTCGGGTTGTTTTGAGTTCTGAAACTTTAAAATTGCAACACTGAACATTTTAGGAATATTGACTATTATCGTTTTTCTCCGTAATTCTTCATATAGTTATTATAAATTATAATAGTGTTTTTATGAATTAATAATTAAAAATATAAAACTAAATATTCCTCTTGGTGCCGAGGAGTTAATAAAATATTTTGAAGAGTTGTACATGAGTGGAACTACAAATCGAATAATAAACAAAACACTCTAAGTTTAACCATTTGACGTTTTCCAGCAATGTTTATTCTTTCCGAAAATATGAAATGTCTACCAGAAATTATTTGTAATAATGAAAAAATAAACTTGAATTTAAGAAAATGGTTATTAATACTAAAATTAATATTACGAATAATTTTTTTACATATTATTATTGACGTTTTAATACAAAGTTATAATAACTAAAAAAATTAATTGTTTTTATATCATACTTAGACTGATATTGAAATCTCGTAAATATATGTATTAAGTAGGTACATATACATATCATTTTTATAAATTATTATTTTTTTCTGGTATTATTTTTTCGGGGATTAAATTTCCAGGATTATTTATTTTTTTAGAGGAATCATAATACCTATGCTGCTATACATGATAAGTGAATACTAAAAAAAAATAATATAACTTGATATTTTATAAATCCACTAAACCTTATTCTTATTTCGTATTTAACTAATTACTTAATACTTATTAATCATTTCTCATTATCTAAACTTACATAGTTATATTAAAAGATATTAATATGTGTTTTATAATTCCACAGATTGTTGGTTGGGGAAAAACGGAAAAAGGTATATCAAGCCCTTTTTTATTAGAAGCATGTTTACCATACATCGATCATGATTCTTGTCGAAGCATGTATAAAAATGGATTTGAAAATTTTGTAACTTTTGATAAGTTTTGCGCCGGCAGTAGTGCATTAGGTAATAAATATTTAATTATTAATACCTTAAAATCCATGAAAACCTAACCTTATTCTAGTCTTCATGTTAAAATCATTGACTCCCCCCCCAACAAACTTGGCTGAAATTTAAAACATTTAAAATACTTCTTTTAAATATGAAGCTTCATGTTTATTAAATTATTAATTCACATGTTATGATTAACATAAAAATAAAAATATATTTTTACAAATCGATCAAATAAACTATTCACAAGTGATACAATACTAACCAAATTTTATAGTCAAAGTTACTAGATTATCTTATATGTATTTAAGGGTATTTAAGGGTACTTGTTTGTTATGGCCCCGCCAGTATGCCACATAAAATTTATCGCCCCGCCATATAGTGTGCCGTTATTATACCTACAATTATCGTATTTAGCTCGTGATGGATGATCTATTTTGGGAAATGGAAAAACTATTGTACATTTTATATTAAACCATATTATTACGCTGCTGGCTTTCATTATTTTATTAAACTTTGACTTCGTTTGAAACCAACACGAAAAATTAATTTTTAATTTTTTTATTTTATATAATAAAATTAATTTTAATGAATTACTTACAGTTGTTTTTAACAATGATACTGCAATTAAATTTTTACAAAAAAATAATATAGTTAAAACTAGAAAACAGAAATTTTTTGGAATCATATTTAGCAGAATTTATGTGGAGAACACGTCTCGGAAAACAAGACGCATTTGAAACCATTTTAAAAGATATATCCGAGTTCTGGCCTCCACTATAATTATAATTATATTATTTATTTACTAATGCATTTATACATATTTTTTTAAATTTATAAACATATATTTATTCATTTATTTTTAAATTTTTTATTATTAAAAATACGTACATATTTTATATTTATTTATTATTTTGTTTATTTTATTTAATTGGCGGGGCGATAACAAACAAGTACCTATTTAAGTTATATTTTCATGCCAAACGTTTATTTAATTATTTTTTAACTTTGGTAATTCCATAAACTTATTTATTAAAATAATATAATATTTTGATTTAAGAATATAAGTCAATGGCATATAAACATTCGATGTTAATTTCTTATATTTTGTACTTTTGTAATCATCATTTGAAATTTATAAAAACCATAGAAAATTAAAAAATGAATTTTTATAGTGATTCTTTAGATCTAAAAACAACCACAGGTAATACACCTAAAGTAAAAATGACTATTCAATTATATTTAAATTATTATTACATAAAATTAACAACAAAATGATACATCATCTATAATAAATTATAAAAATCTATATTATACCTATCACCCTACAAATTACAATGCCACGATAGTCGTATGAATAAAATATCTTTAATTTCAGGACAAGGAGTAAATCAGGGAGATAGTGGTGCAGGCTTAACGTTTTTACATTCCGATTATTATTATTTAACTGGAATAGTGAGTGTCAAGGATCCAAACACATTTAATTCAATCGCAGTTTTTACTGGTGTTAAGCGACACATTCAATGGATTCGTGAACTTTATAACAAGTATACTTCTTATGCAAGTGATAGTATATTTAAGTCTAATAAGATGGTACTTAACTAAGAATTATTTATTCTATGTGTAATTGAAGTCAATATTTATATGAATACATTTTTACTTTTGTATAACAGCTTTTAACAGTTCATAGAATTGCTTGTTTAAATTTAACTTAATACTGTATTATAATAGGTAATATCTTAATAAGACATTTTTAATTTACACTTATCAAGTTCAAATAATATTTTGCAGAAAAAATTTTGCATTTTACTTATTCTAATTAATTTATAATTATAATTATTGTACTTGATTATTAAAATAATTACTAATATTTATATTTCTTTAAATACATTTTAATGTTTAAATTTTTTATTGAGTTGGTTTTTTTAGTGATAACTTCTGCTAACTAACCCATTTTAGAAAGAACAATATTTTAATTCAATTTTATTTAACAATTATAGTATTTATCGGCCACATAGTTTCAGTGGCAGACAAACGGGGGGATGAGGGGGATAGATCCCTCCATGACTTTTTTCTTAAATATTTATAACAATTAAATTTATGTATATTGTATTATAATGTTAAAGTATTTAATTTTGTTTTATTTTTTATGCCTTCCCCCCATGTCAAAATAATTTAACCACCACTGCATGGTGTACATGTATTTATTTATTTATAATAAATAATATTATGTATTACGCTAAATGGCTGTTCCAAAGAAGTAGAAATCAAATTGTGTTGTTTAAATTCAACAGTATAAAAATCATAGATTAGGTTAAGTAACTAACAAAGATTTATTTTGGGAAATTATAATTTATAAGTAATATAATTTTGATACCTATTGGGGTATTGTAACGCAAAATCGATCGGGTAACGTAATTATATTGTGCATCGGTTACCTATAGTAATAGCATTGATTATAAATACTAGTATTTATAATAACTAATTATAACTAATAATGCCTATATTTAAAGCTAAAATGATCAAATAATATAAATATAATTATAATATACATTATGTGTATCACATTACTCGGCTTGTCAGGCGCATTATACAGACAATTTCACTACATTTATGCATAGAGCAACACATTAATGATTAATGATAATAATATTATAATGTCTAATTAAAGTGTTTTAAGATACTATATCTGCAGCTGATTTAACTTGACACTTGGTGTAGTATACCGTTAGTCGAGAACATAATAATATATAGCTCAATGGATATTTTTAGTTAAAAGTCTTTTGAAAAAGAATGTTAGGTCTTATAGCCGAGTTATAGGTATTAATTATATTCTTTTTTGTTAGAAGATTATAATCGTTTAAAAGTTTTATAAGTATTGAAAAAATAAATTATAATATACATAACTAAAAATTAGTTAGTGTTGATTGAGTGACGAGTGTATTGGTACACTTAAAATTATATATCATTTTAGTGCGTAAAATGTGTAGCCGCCCAACAATTCACCATTCGTCTTAGTATGTAATTAGCATTGCCACCATATATATATATCAGTTAACTACATTAACTACAAAACATGTTAATTACATAATTTGCATTAGTATTATTTCTTACTTTCAACTATTATGTATTTATGTTACATTTTATACCAAAATGAGAAAAGTTAAATAAATATAATTCCTATATCTGAATCTTCATTTTATATTTATGTAAATTCGTAAATATAATTACAATATTCTCAACATGTTTTTTTTCATCCTTTTATAAAGTCAAATGAAATTCATATTTACAGAATAAACATCAACACAAAATGTTGAACAATTTATCCATTACTTATTATTTTCAATAAACTATGTTTCCTACGTACAAACAACATTCTTATACATATTAAATAAAGATTTATCTTGGAACTGAATATGGCTGTTCTTCTCCAGATTCGTGGTATTTGATGTAGCTTTTTTTGTGACTAAAATCTTTTTTGTCCTCTTGCCAACCTCTTTTAGGTGCATTATTATAATTGAACCGTTTTTCGGTTAAGCCATAAAGATTATCAATTTCTTCTAAATCATCTCTAAAAAATAAATAAAATGTTTAGTTAAATAAACATAACTGAGCAGAGCAATAATTGTATTGATATTTTTTAAGTTGTATGACTGTCGCCAGTCGCCACCTATTAGAACAAGAAAAATGCTTCAATCATCAACTTCAAGGATAGTTTCTGGTAGAAAATTGGTTCTAGTAACTATCTAGTATTTTAAGTACATTAAGATGTAAAGTAAAATATTTTCCTAGTCAAAAAGCTTTAAAATGTAATATAGTTTATAGTATATTATTCTTATAAAAATTAAAAAAAAAAAAAAGTAATTTCATATTTAAATTTATTTTCATAATTTCATTATTTTTCAGGATATTTGAAATTACAATGTTGATGATTCTTTTAAACGTATACAATTTATATACTTATAAGTTATAACGTTTGTTTTTATTTGTATTTTATATTCTAGAAATGCGATAAATAAAAAAGAATTATTTTTAATATGCAAGTACAGTAGAAACTCATTTAACCGTCGCTCTCTGTTATTCATCATCGGTCACCATAAAAAAAAAAGGTAATGATGCAATCATTGAAATTTTGAATGATATTTAAATTATTTTTAATGTCACTGCCATTGACGAAGAAGTTGATGGTGACATCAAAGATTTAGTGCTTGACTTAAAACCACCAACTAGCTATGCAGAATCAAAAGCAATATGTTATCAAAATACATTGATTGGTTCGAGGTACAAGAGGAAACAAATGCAACACAGGTCTTATTTCTTGTAAAATATGAAACATAGCCGCTCAAAAAGCTCGTGCCTTAAAAAACAGAAGAAAATGACGGATTATTTAGTATGGGATTATTTTTATTATTATATTTTATATATTACTAGTTTATTATTTTATTATTTTTGTCTGTAAATGACGATGTAAAATATATATGGTTATTGGAAAATTATATTTTGTATTATTGTATATTTCTGTTAACTGACTATTCGATTACCCGTTATTATCCCGGTCCCGACAGCGGTGGTTAATCAAGTTTCTACTGAATTAACAATTATTTATTTCCACATTTATAAAGAAACCATTATAAATTATGTTATTTTTACTACTAGTAATGACATAAGTGAGTTCAACTTGTAATAATTAGTACCAATTAATATGTTTACAACTATTTAAAATTTGGAATTGTATATAAATGTATGTTAATCAACATTTTAAAATAATATTACTCTACAGTAGTCTGCAAACAATACAACAAAATTAACATAGTTACAAGACTGTGATAAAGTTATACTCGTCAATGTCAAATAATATAAAAGTCCATTACGATCGAAACATAAATAAACATCTAACGAAATATGTTGTTAATATAAATAAATCTATAAGAATATAAGTATGTAAATTGAATATATATAATAAGTACATAAACATTGATTTGACAAACCTATAACAAACTGTTCCACATCGTAGTGCTGCTACTTTTTTATTAGTTATGGGGTCTGTAACATCACCTAAGGGATACACCACTTTGAGAACTTGATGAGTAATATGTGTTGTTAGTTTTTCTGGTAATTCCTGAATAAGCACAACATCACCAGTCTTGCATTGTTTTTCTGGATCATGAGCATAGTACACTTCATCTTTATTAAAATACTATATAAAAAAAAAAAAAAACCATAACATTTATTTTTGTACGATAAATAACGTTTTATTATATAACTCACCATTAAAAGGTTTTGGTCTAATTCTAGTTTCTTAACAATAATTTTTGATGCATTTTGTTTGACAGATGGAGCACACCGGCCCAAAAGCAGTAAAGATTTAGCAGCTCCAACTAAACTCATGGCTATAGTCAGCGATTATAGTTAAAAACTTGGCTCAAACTCAATATAAAACACGAAGAAACAATCAGAGATCTTTTATTTTTTTATTTTTAATTGTGATATGATTGATATAAATTTTGAAGTTACCTACTACAACAAAGTACAAATGCATAAAAATTGAATTTTAACAGAAAAAATCATGCTCGAACATCGTATTTCCTAAACCGGACTCAAAATTGATATCATAGTTAATATCACAGATCAAAAATAGTAATAATAATATTATCTTAAAGCGCACTGAATACTGATAACATGGAATAAAGATAAGAATGTGAAATTTACAACATTATTGAAATGTATTACTCATTACCGCGATTAAAGATATCTTTAATCGTAGGTACTATTCGTCTATTCGTACTCATTAGTCACTACTAAAAACAGTAAACAACATTAGTAAATAGTAATAAGTAATAAGTGAATTCACAAAAATAATAGTCGTACATGTAGACTGTGGTTAACCTATAGTGCCTTATTATAGTTATTATTATATTATATATCGTCATAATATTAGTCTGTGCTGGGGACACAGAGTTTGTAGAGCTACAAATGTTTAATTGAACAAGACATAACAAACATTGAAATGTCCATTATCTAATACAGCCAATATAGGTATGCATAGTAATTACAGTCGTGAATACAAATTAATCTGTTTAGGTAAATAACTTGTTTGGAAATGAAATCTGTTATCCAATGTTTAAAGCACAGTTTTTATGTATGTACCATATGCTCAAATGAAAAATTCTAATCAAGATCTAAAATTTTATGTATTACGAATTTAAAAATATTCAATCGGTATCATCGACTGAGTATTATAAAATAATTGTAAAAGATTTAACAATTTATTATTGATAGAACTACGTTATAAGGAATAAGGACTATTTGTTCTTTATATTAAATTTGTAACATAAAATCATAATAAATAGAATACTTTTTTTTGTTTATTAAGGCTATTTATTCACGGTGCTGCAGCTGTCTTATAATAAACCAAATGTTTATGTATAAAACTCAAACAATGTTCTTAGCAGTTTGTATAAAGACTAATTATTTTTTGAAGAATTTCTCGAATTTCAAAAATAAAGTTCAAATTATTACAACAAATAAAACCTACTCAACTGTACCCTACGTACAAGGACAATCACCAGAGAACAAAATCAGAGAATATTTCTATTACATAGATCACCAAGGAATGGTTTGTAGATAAATATGTATTAATTAGTTAACTGAAAAATGTAATAAAAATGTTTGGTACAAAATATTTGTCAACATATCTAGTACTTTATTTGCTATACTTCAGAATCTAAAACTTAACTATTATTCTAAATATTTTTTCTAAAAACTTGTGATTTGTATGTTTATTTACATATTATAACCTTTGGAAAAAAATACATTGATTATATTTTTTTAAATATTTGCTATTTTTAATGCCTTATTAACAGTGCTCGAATTGGGAAAAATTAAGTAGAGGAGCTCAATCAAACGATTTAAAAACTGCGTTCCAAGGGTACAATTAGTTAACACAGGCCCGTGAGGGGGTTCACCCCCCTTTGCTACCTTGATTAGATTTTAAATACCACTTTTCCACAACACAGATATTTTAATTTTACCTTCATACTAGCCCACATAATAGATGTATACAATAAATTATAGGCAAAGAACAGTATGATATTATAGTTAATTATAATCAGAAAACTACAAAAAAAATATATAGAGTCATAGAAGTAATAATAATATTAATAAACTATTATCAAAAATAATTTTGATACTAAAAATTGTAAAATTCGTTACCCCCAAATTCGAGCATTGCTTATTACTTATTAGACATTTAACCTATTTTACAACATTTTTCATTTTATTTTAAGATAATGAACAAATATTAAAATATTTGTAATTTTTAGCTTTTTCTGGATGATAGCAAAATGAAAAATTTTACATCAGCTTATAAAGGTAAACATTTTGTTATGTTTAATAAATGTTTTATAATAACAATTACTACTGTTATTTTTTAATTTATAATTTAAATAAATGTCATAATAATTTCAAAATGTTTTAAAATATTTTTTTTTTTTTCAGAAATAGATTTTTTAGTTTTTTTTTTCAAGCGGTTAAAATTAAATACAACTGATCGATATAAAGAACACTTTCCATGGATATCATTATGTGGTAGAGAACGGAATTTTGTTAGATGTGACGACCATCCAATCGTCTTCAACCAAGTAATTAAAGGTGATGATGGCAATCTCTTATTTTGTCATAATCATGCAGGGCCAAAGTTGACAGTTTTATTTCAACCCGATAAACTTTGGATGGATGTTGAAAACGGTAGAGTTTACCATCCAGCCAATGATCAACACGGTTCAATAGGACTTGTATCATCTAAAACAGCTATTGAATTTAGTAAAATGTTTATATACAATGATACAAACAACTATGTGCCTACACATTTTTTGTGGAATGGTAAAAAGTATGTTCTAGACCCAGATTGGTTCAGACATTTGATTCGCAAATAAGTAAAATTTAAGTTTTTAAGTGAATAGTGTCAATCTTAAATATAAATATTATATAATATATGTGTGTGTAATTATAAAGTCTGCATTGTTGAAATTGATCTGTACATTTCTTTATTTTTTAAATTTTATTAATGTAGTTTTTTTCTGCAATAACAATTACTGTCAATTAGTGTAAGACATACTATAACAACTCTGTAGAAATTGGACTACAATAAAAATAATATATCGTTGTACAAGGCTCAATATTTTATAAATAACAAAAAAGTTTGATTCTTTTAGTTTAGATTTTACAAGTATTATTTTTAATACTTTTATTGAGAGTGGATCTACTTATACAAGACTTATGCAATCATCAATTTTTTTTCAGAATACTTAGTATTATAAATTTCATTAATTTGTATCTGTTACTCATTAAATACATTATGATAGCAGGATTTCTTAAAATAATGAAAACAAATATTTATATAATTAAGTTATATCATTATATGATTATAATAATTATTATAAAAGATAACTACACTTCTCTTGAAAGTTGAAGTTTGATTTCGTTTAATATATTTTTTACTTTTTCAAATTCTTCTCTTATGTCTGCACTTTCCATTAGGTCTTTTTCTTTCTGCATGACAAAATATTAAAAAATAAATAATAATGTATAAACAAAAATAATTTAAAAACACTTACTTCAATTTGTGACACCACTGACACTAGCATTAGTTTAGCAGATGACAGGAATCGTTTTTTTTTGTTCACTATTTTCTGTTTGGTTACTACAACTAATGTATGCTGCAAAGTCAAAAAAGTTTTAATACACTATTTAATATACATTATTTAAAATAAATATATATTCAGTAATATACCATCTGCTAGATTTAGTGATAATCTAGAGACAATCAAACAAGAATTTTTTTCTTGAGTCCACTTGTTGCCTTGTGTGGTGAAACGATGGGCACATTGTAAATGGTGTAAAACTTTATCAGCCGTTTCCTTATTTGGTATTGGTACAGCTTCTTCAAGATGTGCATACAATGCCCAAATTTCACCATCATTTTGTACCTAAATAATAAATATAATTGTAATTAATAAAAATGTAGTTTGATGAATAATTAAAATATAATCTATCGCACTTGTGATGTAAGTCTTCCAAAAAGTTGTAATAAACATTTCCTATGCTCTGATGCTGGCCTATCGTTTTCGTCTTTAACATTATTCTGTACGGCTTGGACTAGAATCCTCAAAACTTCCACATCTATGTGCTTACTTTTTAAATCTAATAATCTATGATAACATTTGATTGCCTTTGATAACAAAGAATATTCTTGTTACAATATATATAATAGTTATTATTTTAGTAATGGATGTAATACCTCTTCAAAACAACCGCAATCAACACTGACTACCATCAAATTGTCCCAAACCATCCAACTTTCATAGTTACATTTCACAGCTTCTTTTAATGCATAATAAGCTCTTGATTTTTGACCATTTTTAATATAACATTTTGCTAAATTGTTCCAAGCTTCAAAACACTGAATTTAAAAACAAAAAATACATCATTCAATTGACAATCAGAACAATTAGTTTTGGATTGAAATGTATGAAACATATTATTTTAATATTTTGTGTATTACAACAACCAAAAACCTTGGCAAAAAAACTATAATTGCTGGTTTCCCCAAATGCAGTAAAATATAATATAACCACATACAAGCATAGAAAAATATTTAACTTTAATTATTCTGCTATAGCATTGTGGTAAAATGTGTGTTAATATATATTTCAAAAATAAAATATTATTTTATTTTTTTGACAATCTAAAACTAACTGTTTCATTACTCACATCACTCTCGATGTCACAGTATCTTCTATATGCTTCTGCAGCTTCTGTCCATCTTTCTTCAACCATACATGCGAAACCAAGTCTAAACCACAAGTTTTCTTGTAAAGAATTTATTTTGAGAGAAATTTTGAAATGATCTATACTCTCTTTATACTATAAATATAAAAACAATAAATAAAAATGACTATCTTAGATATGAGTATTTTTTTTCAAATTTAAAATAATACACCTTACTTCTTTTCTTGTATAATAATAAAAAGCCCAGTGTTTTTGTGCACGACTACTTCGATAATCTGAAATTTTCCATGCTTCCTCATAAAGAGATTTATCATCAGTAGCATCTCCAAGCAAACATAATACTAAAATATGTTTGGCTACAGTGAGATTTGGTGATTTTAACTCATTTTCAAGAATTTGTGCAGCCTATTATAAATTAAATTTATTAATGTCATTTAAATTTTTTTAAATTTTAACCACTAATGTTACTTTATGTCTATGGCCTTGGGTATTGTAACAAGCAACACATTCTTCCCACAAATCAAGAGCTAAGAACCAATCTAATGCACTTTGAATGGCACCAATTGAGAGCATTATATTCCCCAAATATGATTTTAGTTGCCAAGAAGGTGAAACAAAAGAACAATGAAACAGATATAATCTCTCAACATTAAGTGGACTTGATACTTCCAAACTGCTTAGTAAACTCTAAAAAAAGATTTAATTTTAATTTTAATTGTTAATTACAGTTGTTTTAAATATATTTACCTCAATTTGTTGCATTGCTCGTTCCACTGATTTCCTATTATCCCTTTCTAGTACAGATCGTTGGAGCAAAGTTGATACATGAATACTCCACACAGATTGTTGTGACACCAAACACTATAGTATTAGACCAATATTTAACTAATGTTAAGAAATAAATCATAAAAAAATTACTCTTATATATGGCTGCAGTTCTTCGAATTGTAGATCATCTTTGGGTTTACATTTTTGTTCCAATATACTTTAAGAAAAATAAAATGATCTTAAATTTAAAACAAAAATGTAGATAAATAATATTATATAGGATTAAATGTAGTATTTACAGTGTATTTAAGATGGCTGCTTGTTGAAGACTGTTCAATTTAGGAAATTTTCCAGCACTTTCATTAGAGAATTTGATATCTGGTAAACGATTTTCATCATCAAGCACACAATCCTATACAAAAAAAAACTATTTAAATTAATTTTGTCATTATATTTTTATACCAGATGGCAAATAACTTACTTTAGGTAAATCAGAACATTCATGAGAAGTCAATAGATTGGTATTATTTTCTCTCTTATGTGAATTCACATTTAAGGTTAACTGGGCAAGTTCTTTAACTTGAAATTTAGTTCTTTTTCCCATTGCACCTAAAATAGTTCAATTAGCAAAATATAATTAATGAATGATAATATTTTAACTTACCGACAAGTGAATGTTCTAAACCCAGTAAGTTCATTGCTGTGTTAAGACTGTCAGTAGCTTTTGAAATATTTCCATAGTGAGAAAGATAAATTTTACATTGCTCTAACCTAAATAAAGCTTCTTCTTCATCAGTTTCCCAAACAGTATTTTCCATTTGTTCAAAAGCAAGTTCAATCATATTTTTTATATCATTTGATAATTCATTTAATAAAGATTGTAGAGTCGAGAGCATCCGTATTTGCCACCAAGATCGTGTCTAAATAAAATAAAAAAATAAATTACTGATATTATGTTACCTAATCGTTAAGTTACTACTAGTTATTCTTACAAAAATATTGATCTGATCGTTGCTAAAAACTGCATAAGAAAATACCAAAAGCTCAGGATACAATACTTTTCTAGATACACAATCTAAATCATTAACTAAGCTTTCTACTACTGCTGTACTTGAACCCCAACTTTTTAAATCTCTAAAAACAACATAAATACAAATATTAAAATGTATATCAACTGGAAAATGGTTTTAATTATGAATTGAATTTCTAATTGACTCATTATTATTAGAGAACACTAGAACTAATAAAGTGTTCATGAATATTTTAAGTGTGTAGTTAATAGGCAGTGGTGGATTTAACT
Source organism: Rhopalosiphum padi (assembly GCF_020882245.1). Lineage (NCBI taxonomy): Eukaryota > Metazoa > Arthropoda > Insecta > Hemiptera > Aphididae > Rhopalosiphum > Rhopalosiphum padi. The sequence goes on from NC_083598.1 coordinate 34,232,091, forward strand.
GTCGTTTAGACGGAAAATGCCAACAGGGCCCCCCCCCCCTTCTAAATTATGTACTGTGTATGATTTTGTACGAGGCCTCTCTTATGGATTTGCCTACTTTATTTTAACCCTTAAATTCGCCACTGGTAGTAGGTCATAATAAAAGATAACATTAATTTTTTAATTTTAACTTATTTATTATATTACATTATTTAAAAAATGTAAAAAATGTTGTTAATTAACTGGAAAAAGTTTATGAAAGCTAAGGAATTTTAATTCTGTGAGATTTTATTTTAAGGGATTTTTATTCTCATTTTCATTCAAGAGTTATTTATGTCTGTCAAAATTATACAAATATTTTTTTTTCCATAGATCAATTTTTCAAGAGAAAAGATAATCATGTTTTATCGATAACATTAATAGAGAATAGTCAATTAGAAACTTAAAGCTAAACCCTGATATAACATACAATTTTGATATCAAAGGTCCTGTCCAATTTGCTTGTATAAACAGCTGATAACAGGCAACACCAAATGTGAAAATCACATTGTTTCTGAAACAAAAATATACTATTTATTTAATAAATACTAATATTCTAAATTAACTATATATTATCAATTGTATGTTTATAATATCTATCAAAATATTAAATGAGATTACTTGAATACAAAATACCTGTTGCTTATATTTTACTTTATAACACAGAAGATTAGATGCTAAAATACAATAATAAATAATTTATTATTTGATATTGATAAAGATGTAATGTACCAAACATACAATATAAATCAGTAGTAATTATGACATATTACTTGTGTATATTATTGCTTTTATTAATCCATTATTAAAAAATAAAAAATTATTTACATATAAAAAAAATGCTTGTTAAAAATGTTAAATATTATTCAAACATAGACTCTAATTGAATATAGGTAATAAGTAATTACTAACAATTGTGTTAAACAGAATAAAAAATACCAAGATTTATCCTCAGCGACTTTTGTAGAAAGCTGTATAATTTATTACCTGGATTATAATTTTTTTATACATAATTATTTGGTTTTAATGATGAATATACAAATTAGATTTTATCCCAATGATTCATATACATTTTGGTGCCACTAAAGAAAATATGATATACCTATTACAAATATAAGAACATTCTGCTAAATTACTCTAAAGATTTATCACTAACTTATTAATTGCCATGTACTTACTTTGATGGATTCAAATGTAAGAAATCGCTTAAATGTTTTATAATATTTGAACTGAAATTTGACTTGCTTATATGTTCAAACTCGTTGTATAGTCTCAAAAACAAATCATTTTCCAAAACTTCAACAAAGTTGCCTTTTAGAACATTTTTCATTTCATTTGATGTAATATCATCTGAAAGCAAAAGTTAATGAAAATTAATTATCGTTTCTTGTTTAATGTAAATAAAATGGTTCATAATAATTTATACCTGAAACAATTATTTCATTATATACATTTGAATATGTATCACCATATATCAGACACTTTTCCGTATCCGTAAATTTTTCGACGGACATATTATCTTTTATAAAACTAAATGTTTTAATTAAAATAATAAAATATAACAATTTATTAATCGTATAATGCTATAATATAAATAATTTAAAACAATTTAATAATATTTATAAACAATATAAACGCAATAATTTCAAAACAAAAACATGCAGATTCTGTAATATACGACACATAACCTCAAATTCAATACTGTTATCAGTAACTTATCAACAATTATCACAGTTACCGCCAGTCAGTCGTGGTTTCTTGATAAATATATGCTTACGCACTTCCTATTTTCCTCAGCTCTTGTAGGTAACTTACAAATTGTAAGTTATTGAAACATGATTTTTTCACCAAAATAGACTTGAGAAGTTTATCCAGATAAATGCGTTTCAAGTTTTTTATGTCTTTTTTTTTTGTATAGGTATTTTACATGATTTTTTAAAATTTTTAAAAATTTAAATAAAGATTTCAAATGAAAAAATAATCGGTTTGAAAAAAATTCAAAAATCTGTAACGCAGTTATCGATAAGAACTTCTCAAGTTTATTTTGGTGAAATAATCATTTTTCTACAACTAATTACTAATGAGAGCTGAGGAAAATAGAAAGTTTGAAAGCATGTTTCATTGTTTTACGGTCGAATTTCGTTAGGTACCAGAACGGCCTAAGTGAACACAGTCCGTATAATCTACGTTTATGTCAAAAGTATAATGAAAAAACAAAAAAAAATGTTTGATATATATAATACACTTATACTTAGTTAATATTTGTGTAATTCTCGTATAGAATACGAATACGAAAAGATAACGTCGATGGTATATCCGTATATTTTACGAGATACAAATACGTTTATTCAACATCGTCACATCGATCGTACGTTTATTATTGGTTAGTCGAAGTTGCGTTGATGTTGGTGTAAAGAGTACCTAAATAAATGGATTTTCGCATACCGTTTTCTCTCTCTGGCCTACTCATAATATAATAAATACTTCAATAAAACCAAATACATGAAAACAGAAAAATCATCTTTTTTTTGTACTTTCGAGTAATCTTAGACTTTAGTGTGAAATCAGCCATCATCCATATTATAATAATTATAGAAAACAATATTTTGGAAGGTTCATATCGATGGATTTGTCTAAATATTGTCTCAAAACAATTTAATATCTATTTAAATGTCCCTATTCTAACAAAAATAAAAATTTTCGAAAGAATGTTCTCATGAAAAATAAGATCATAAATTCATAACCGTACATAGCCTTCTTCGTTTTTCGTTTTTAAATTCGCACTACAATCTACCAATCTCTCTGTCATAAAATTACGTACAATAAAAAATTTATGGAGATGGTCAACAGCAGATATCGCCAACATATTTCGATAGTATAAAAAATAACTTATTCAGTTGTTATACGAAAAAAAGAACACCATTTCCATGATCATGCAAACTTAATATTGATATATCCGCGAGAAATTCTTTCCGCTTTAAAATCTAAGTTACACGGAGTGGCTAGCAATATGTATTTCTAACCCTACACTATACCTTTATTTTATTTTTACTAAAATATTTTTCGTGCTATTATACCTTATAAACTGAGACCATAAAGTAGGTATTATTATACTGAGTACGTACAAAAATATCAACTTCTGTCTTGTATACAATATTGAGGAAACAAAAATTAGATAACTATTTATTATACATATGAGCGGGGCCGAATCTAGGGGGGTTGGTGGTGGTGGTGGGGGTGAACCCAAGGCATCTGCACCGGAAATCTTTTGTTTACTTATTTTTTTTTGAGAGAGACAGAGAGAGTAACTGGTACATAAATATAACTATAAAAGTGGCATAATAAGAGGGGGACTGAATTATGTGAGGGCGCTAATTTCATACTTTGCCCCGGGTAAAAAATATATTAGATCCGGCACTGCTTAAGAGAATAACCGGCTATTGCCTACTATATTATGTTGTTTGATTTAATATTAGAGTGAATAATCACATAATTTATGTTCAGATTAGAATATTTTCAGTAATTTATGGTTTTGGATTTTTTTCAATGTTTTGAAATTTTAAAGAAAAATATGAGTAGGTATATGTAAATTATTACAAATTTAAATAAATGCTCATATTATGTGGGTCTAGTGTCCTCAGTTTGAATTTATTAACCATAGCGGATTTACTAGGTATAGTGATAATGACAAAATCCAACCGGTAATAAGAGAAATTAATAATAACCAGAATTTATTATTTAATCATCACGGACGTAAAGAAAAATACTTGTAAAAATGTAACAATGACAACGAATATGGCGTGTGCATTAGTTAAACTATCTACTCCTATAGTCGTAGGTACTCCAGTCTAAGTCTAATATTGGCTGATTAAGTGATGAAGTGATGACTGATAGCCGATAGGTAATAGGTATAGGCGTATAGCTCCATATTGGAGTGATAGGACGACGTGCGAGTAAGGTAACGGGTTATTGGGTCATCGGGTCACCAGTTGCAAATAAATAAATTGATAAGACGCGTTTGATGTTTATGTCACGGTATATTGTACACATAGACTTATAAGTCTATGATTGTACAACAACTAATGGCAAATGGCGTGATCAGTTATATTTTTAAATTTCAAATTAATATTTTATTATATTATTACAGTATAAATACTATAAATTACTGATAGGCCGTTGGATTTTGGACAAAAATATCAAAAACTAAACCACCTGTCTATGTACAGTTTTTTTTTAATAGTATTTTGACACGTAAGTAATTATAATTTATATAAAATATAAATAAATAAATTTATTAGGTAGGTAATTAATATATAAGTAAATATAAAAATAAATACTAAAAAGTAAAAATGTGGATTTCAAAAATAAAAATCAATCTTTGAAATGTAGGTATATAAAAACATAAAAATAATACGGTATATTAAAATAACGAATACAATTTTCTAATTAAAAACTTCAATGAGTGTATCATTATTCACTAGTGTGCTTTGTATATCATAAAAAAATAAATAGGTAGGTACCTACTCTGTTTAAGATATCATTTGTCAGTCGGTTACTATACTTAGGCTTGGTAAACGTCGTGTACTTCACTATCAAATGTCCAAATCGATATTCGGTAATCATAACTCTACCTGACAAAACAATATAAACTATGATACTAATTAGTAATTACTAATATATCTTAGTATAATAAATTCATATCTCAATAATATTTTAAACTCGATGTAAAAATGTATATTAAATATTGGACAGAAAATTCCTATATTGTGTCATACTTGTTGAATTATTTAATATTATGTGCTGGGAAAGTTTTAACTTTTAAGAACATTAATATTACTGTTATTTAATGACAATAATCAACGTACCAGGTTAGGAATACTTAAAAAGTTAAAAGTATAAAATTAATTTTTTTTGTCACTAATCAATAAGACGTTATCAAACGAAATTTTAATACCACATAGTGGCCTCTGGAGACCAAAAATAATCCTCAGGTTATACTGCCTATTAGTTTATCATATATAAACATAAATCTAGTTGACATTTACAGATATTTTAAATAATGTCATACTATCACAATATATAACAATACAGAATAGGCTGGGTTGTACCTCAGCAGTCAGCTGTGTATTACACAGTAAACTATAGAAGTATAGAATATATTAATATGCATTATGCATTTACAAAAGTAAATAGTTGTATTTTTATGTTTTTTTCTTATTGTGCGGTATTCTATAACAGTTTCAATAGTTCAGAAATTCATTATTATATGTACTTAGCAAATCAATCATTATTCAGATAAACAGAAGTCAAATAAACATGAATAATGTAAAAATATACTGATAAGGTTAGATTAGCCAATTACTAATTTACTTAACAATTTTATCATCCAATAATTAAAAAATTTAAATAAATAACATTTTCAATAAATCTATGTTCTTTTGCAACATGTAAGTTTAACTATACAAGTAGGTAAATACCATTTTGAAAAAAACATGATATATCAAAGGAAATAATTTAATTCAAATATTTAATATTATATTTTTGATTTTATTCTGAAAAATTTTCAATTTTTACCAATAAACAATGATTAAACAAAATTACACGTAATTTATTATTTTCATTTTAAATGGACATTGGAAAATAAAGTATTTTTTTATACAATAATAATATAATAATAGATTATCAATCATTTCAAGTAAACATACATAATGTTTAATAAAAACCAATGAAAATGTACAAACAAAAATAAATAAACACTTACAAAACTTAACGATTTAACATTTAAATGTTACATCATAAAATATAGTTTATAAAATTTGTCATAATTATATATATAATATATAATTATGCAGGGTAAAAAATAAAATATTTGTGTCTTTATGATGCACAAATTCAGTTATTTTATATACTAATTTTAAATACATTGTATAATAGGTTTTCATAAAAAAAACTAATTGTTACTTCGGTATAGTGTGCATGAATACATTTTTTTTTTAGTCTTATGCAATAAGATAAATTATTAAATCGAATTATAAATTATTACTTTATAATAATACGGTACTGTACATAACTTAAATCACAGTGCTTCAGAATGTTATTATAATCTACTTAAACATAGTAATAAGTATAGAATGTTTAATTTTGACATTTTGAAGGTATTAACATAATGTATTATCATAGTTTGACGACACTGGTATTTGGTGTCTGGATACGACGATATTTGTACTTGTGAAAATCTTAACATTAGATTATTTGATCATTTCAATGAGCATTTTGAAAACATTTCAGTTATCATACGTATAAATGTATATAATATATATAAAAAAAAATGAAATTAAAAATAATGTACTTTCAGTACTGGACAATGAAAAAAAAAAAATACTCAAGCTCGTATGGACTTAAAATAAAATAATAATAATAATGTATATCGATCAGGAACATTTTATTGTAAAAAAAAACAGCAATAGCATCATCCATGCGCCCATCTTTGTTTTCAAGTTGACAGGTAACTTAAGTAGTTTTATACTTTTATATTGTCAAGTGTATATATTATAATAATAAAATAAAAATAATAATTAATAATAATAATAATAATAATAATAATATATACAAATCGCATTGGCCAACAAATACTGCAACTCTGGATAGGGATGGCGGGGCGGTTGGTGGGGGGGAGGGGAATGTGGCAGAGACATCTTGAGACGCACATATGAAAATAATATCTATCGTCGAATGTCGACTCAAAAAAGGGAGGGCCGAAGATACGCGTATACCCACACATCATCAGACGTAAGACTCCTCGTCGGCGTACGTCCTGGTGACGACGAATCGCTGCTGCTGTGCCTGACTGCACTCACCCAGGTAATACGAGGTGATGGGCGCGCGGCGGTTGGCCGGCGGTGGTGGCCGATACGGCGGGGGCGGTGGCAAGGACCGGGACCTGGCCGCGGCCACGGCTGCCTTCTCCTCCTTGCGCTTCAACCGGCCGCGGAGCCGGACAGTGCCGTCCGCGTGCGCGACCGGTGTCTGAAGCGGCTGGTGTTGCCTGAGCTTCAGCGAGTCGGTGGCCACCTCGTTTCCACGGCTGTTGCTCCGGGACACGTGTGGCGTACAGTCTTCGTCGGACAACGTGCTCGAGTCCTCTTCGTTTTCGCCGTCGCAACAGTTCTCCGCCGGAGTAGCGGTGGCGACGACATTTATGGCAGAGGTGTTGACGGACGAGGTGGTGGTGGTGGTGGTGGTGGTGGTAGCGTTGGCGATGACTGAGGTCGCCGCCGCCGCCGCCGTCAACTGTTGCTGGTGGTGCGGTTGCTGTTGCTGAAGATATCGCCTGCGGTCCATCACCTCGGCCGACCTCCGGGCGACGACCACGGGCGTAGCCGACTGCGACTCGTCCTTTCGGTACGTCACCGCCGGCTGCAGTACGGGTTTGATGGTCAGTTCCGTGTTGTAGTTGTTTGGGTGCAGCGAATCGACCACCACTTCCGACTTGACCACTACGTCGTAGTAGTCGGCCGCGGTCATTTTTCGGTATTGATCTTGTTGCGGGCCCAGGGATATCCGGTTGTTGTTGTTGTTGTTGTTGTTGCCGGACATTTGGATGGGTTTGCTGCGACGGGGTGGCGTGGGCGGAGGCACGTTTCCATCCAATACAGACTCTTCAGAAGCGCTTCGACGGACCGCCTCCTTGCTGGCCGCGGCTGTTAAACGCTTGGATCGTTGCCGGAACCAGGCTTGCCGCTGGAAGTTGGCGTTTTTCCGCTCCTCCCAACCCGGGTAGACACGCACGTACTCGCCCGGCATCGACGGTACAGCAGTGGCGGACATGGCTGTTTTGGCTGAATGCGCTTGGTCAAACGCCGGGTCATATCCGCTCGAACTGGTCGACCCGCTCTCCTCCTCGTCCGGCGTGTACAGTTGCGAGTCAGACATCGTCAGTCCAGAGTCCCGGCTCAACGATATCTGATCCTTCCTGGGTGGCGGACTCACTTCCAGGCTGTCTATAGAACTATCGTCCCGTCTCATGGCTGCAAAACAAACACAATACATATTATATTAAAATAGATTGTTATATCCACCGCAAGTCTAACTCTTAACCTAATCTAAACTTGAGTTTTATTTCAACGATGATCTTACGAATTTTATGTCATCATTTTAATACTGATGTTTTTCAATTTTGTAAAACCGAATAAAGGGTACATTTTTATTTTTGATTATTTTAAATAATGTTGACCGGTATAATAATAAAAGATTTAGATTTTTTAAATGTATCTTTTTATTGTATTTTTTTTTTAAATTGTAACTGATAAACAATCTTGTCGGTTTTCAAAATATTTAATTTACATTTTGTTTTTGACTTTAGGAAACTCAAAAAAAAAATGCGATGTAAAAATTTAATTTAAATCGGGTAGGTATTATTATTATTATTATTAAATATATAGACGTTAAATGAGCATAAATTATTTAAATCAATAAATGGGTCAAATATACGCCCCCGAAGTGACTCCCGTGATCTGTAGTGATATATGTGGCACACTTACAGTCAGATTCTTCGGTGCCAGAATCCCGTGGGTCGCCCAAAAGGTTCGGCACGTGTGGCCCGCACAGCAACTCGCAGTGGGTGATGAGTATCTCGACCAGTGCGGGTACGGTACGTAAGTCTTCGGTCGGACACATGGCCGGCGAATCGGACCACAAAAGGGACGGCCCAACGCACACACCTAGGTTGGCGGCCGACATGAGGTTGTGCGTGGATCGTCGAGATATGTGGTAGAGTACGCACAGGAAGTGGCACAGCAGATGATAATTGGGTTTGGGCAACTGATCGATAATCCTGTAAGGGAAAGAAAAATGAAAACATTATAAATTATTCCTATACGGTTGGTAATATTACGAGGCGACGGCCGATATCGTCATCATATTATAGTGGCGTTACGTCAATATAACACACTCACGTTTTGATTCTAAAAAGTTTCGTGGGCAGGTTGGAACAGTCCAGAGCTGATCGCCATTTAGGGAACAGGCTGGTGCACAGTAAAGGATCGGGCAACGAGCGTAGCATGTCTTTGAACAGGGCTGCGGTAACCAGCACAGGAACGTTTTCCAGACAAACGTCCTCACAAACGTCCATTTTTTCGCGGAGTTCGCGGACTAAACGAGCGTTTGCAGACTTTCTAAATATACCTTGAGTAAATGGTCCTTTTGAGAATATTTGGTGTAACATGCCCTGTAAAATAATAAAAAAAAATTAATTCTATTGTGTCGATTAATATAACAAACGTTACATGATAATTATTAAATATTTGTACTTTATTTATTATTTAAAAAAAAAACTTTTATACACACGGTTATATAATATATTAATATTTATCTCAAACTACTAATTCATCAGCTAATATATACTATATTTTACACCTATAACACGAGTTTAAATTATTTTGTTTATTACATTTCAACATTTGGTAAAAATAGTTTTATTGTTTATCTTTATTTAATGATACTATACATTTAGCAAAATATATTATATAGGTATTGACATTTGACGTTGTGCTATAGTATTGTAATATTCAATATCAAATGGAAAAACAACAATTACGATTTAATAATTGAAATATTTACTTAGTTAAGATACCTTTGAAAAATATAACTTTCTAAAGTGATAAACTAAATTAACGTAAAATGTTCAGCCACTAAATATAATATAAAAGTCCAAAATTATCCTATGTTAAGATAAAATTAAACACATTTTAAATATTAACTACCATAACAATCAATGTTATGTATTAATATATTATAAGTTAACAGTGTAAGAAAAATGGTATTATTAACGTTTTGTCAACAATCCAATTAATTTGAACTTTATTATTTTCTGAACAAATATTTAAAACACACACGCCACTGTAAGTTTGTATATATATACTAACCATCACTGGTTTAGGAAGGTTTTCTCCGTCACAAATTCTATTCAGAGGTACACCGAACAAATTGCCTCCATTATCTTTGGTTGGAGTTTTCTTGAACACTTGGCCAATTTTCATACGACTAGAAGACTTTTTCGGCGTCTTTTTGTTCGTTTCGTTTTCTTGAGCTTTTACACTCCTAGAAAATACCAAACATAACAATTTTAATACAATTTTGATATAACCAAAATTTTGTATTTCGGTTTGACAAAAAAAAAAAAAAAAAATATGACAACCATTCATTGTCTATTGCAACCTATAATTAGGTAGTGTATTTAGTTGTTTTTTATTAGGTAGACATTAATTCCGTAAACAAACGTCAGTAAACAAATGTCATCTTATCAATTATTGGCCTTTGGTATATTGTATACTATGTACACAGTCATTAGAAAAAGAAAACAAATATGTTCACCTGCGTTGAGTACAGATCGTTAACATCGTTTTATCATCAGTTACGGCGAAAAATATTGTCACTTATACCGATATTAAAATAAAATAAATAAATAAAAACCGTAGTTAGCACGAAAAAACTAATGTTGTTCGATGAGAAAAAAAACAATACACTTGCGTTCTAATTTTTAATAACTAATATCTTATACACATTTCACACACGTGTGTGAGGTACTCTGCACGCGCGTACATATAAGAGCGAACTTTGTTCGACAACTCGACCATTATGCTGTCACAGTCGGTTACATTATAAAATAATAAGTGATAAGTGTAGCCATAGGTGTATATGTTTGATTATTTTTAAAATCGAGGGATTTCTCATGTTATGTAATTTATAGCAACGATAATAAAATAATAATAAACTTTTGTTAAAATAAAATACAGATAATGGTACAGATATGGGATGGGCAAGCAGATGTACCAGGTAGTGCAGTAGTACAATAATAACTAATATAATATAATATTTAATCAGTGATGTATATATTTTCGACGACGTACCTCAAAATGAAATGACACCTGGCCAACGGGTCGTGCACGTTGTTGCAGTGGTCCAAGTCAAACCCTTCCTCAGCGCTAAGTCCGTCCCGCAGACAGCTCAACTTGACGGAATACGGTTTCTCGTGACCAAACAGTGGATACGGCGGCTCTTCACGTGGCGTCTTGGCCCACAGCTGATACTGACTCGGATCCGCGTCTCTCATCTCCAAGTGATCCAATGCGATTTTTACGCAGTCTTTAGCACTCTCGTCCGGTCCGATGGCAAACGTCTTACACTATGCACACATACACACATTCATATAATATACATAATATAACATATGAGATACCACGCAGGGCGGTCAAACGGAGGGAGGAGGATATAATCCCTGTGGCCTTTTTTGCTAGATTGATATTTATAAAAAAAAAATGTAATAATATATTTTTTTTATTATTCGATAAAATATAAATATTTATTCACAATTTCTGATAAAAAAATTCATTTTTTCTGACAATAATCTCTGGTGATGGTAAATACTGTACTCATACAATAGACTTTGGGTAAAAAGAAAATATTTGTATAAATAAAATAATTATTAAATTAATAGTTCAAACTTCTAACAATTAGCATTTATATTATAATGTAGGTACATATAGTGTATAAAGTAGGTATAACTTTTTAGTATTTCGTAATTTCTCTAATAGCCAAATTAAAAATATGTTTTAAGTGTTAATTTAGATATTTATAAATTGTAAAATTTTTATTTTATTTTAGAGTTTTCTTGACAGTTTTTCATCATGTTAAGAAATCAGTTTCATCACTTCCGATAACAAAAAACTCCGGTATATAAGATTATTTTATGTGTATACATTATAGACTAATATAACGTTTAGGCAGTAGGTACTCACGTATTCTATGCCAGTGTTGAGATCTTGATAAAATACTTGGACGTTGGTAGTCGGAGGATCTTTGCGTATTTCTTCTTGCGATTCTTCAGCTAGTTTCGACCACCACAAGTTTCTGGTTGCTTGGGTGCTAATTAACATACATAAAACAATACAAAATTATTATCATCGTTATATTACTAGATGCGACGAGAATAACAGACTAAACTATGTATGATTTCTACAATACGTATAAGTGATAGTTAAATATATTATTGTACATGACAATGATCCAAAATTAATATATAATAATATATTATATTCTGTACCTATAAGTTAATAGTTTCATAAGTCAGTTTCATTGATGAAGAGATACTGTTATTACACCTATTATAATAAAGTATATTATAATCCGACAAATATTTATTATTTTTTATCCTAACTCGATAAGCAATACCGACGTGCGTTCCGGGAATTTATAGACGCCTGGCGCTAAAGATATATGTTTTCATGGCTCATATAATTTTTTTAAAACCCACATATATGCGTATCTTACAGACGTTATTTCTATTAGATATAAGCATAAAAATGCATAGAGATTAAATTAATAATATGTATAGACAATAAATAGTATAAGTATTCTAAATTACTCACGTAACGCCTATTTTAATAAAACATTATTATTTTATTGTTTTAAAAATAAAAGCTTATCATTTTAAATCTTTACATAAATTAATAATTTATATAAAATCAGATTGGACAAATTTAACATGCTTTAAAAACAACTTTGTTAATTACCTGAGGAATAAATAAAAGAGTTATAAATTACCGTATCAAATTATTTCAACTACCAATTAAATTCAATACAAATTAATGCGTATGCATATTTTTATCAAAATATTCCACTTTTTTTTAAAAAGTTGTTATACATTCTTTCGGCATAAATCATAACGCTTATTATATTATCGGTAATAGGTCATTTATTTATAATAATGAAAAATGCAAAAACATTAATTTTAATAGATGGTACCAACTACATTATTACATTATTTGTTTAAATATAATAATTATTATTTATTTGAAACAAAAAATGAAAAACAAAAACAAAAACAAAAATGTACTTACGAATTATTTTCTCCACAATGATTTTTATATTTAAAACTACCAGTACTATTCCAACCACTTTCCAAACCGGGTAGTAAAAGTTTAACATGAAGTTTTTCATGGAATCCTAAATTAAAATCAAATAAAGCGAAACACTTTTTTATGAGCCTATACATGATTTTTATCCTGTGTCTGTATAATGCATTAGTTGGATGAAGTGATTTAATTATCATATTTTTCCCGTAAAATTGTAATTATGCATTGAAACACGTTGAACTTCTTTGAACGCATTATGTACACTAAGCATTCAAACTTGATAACAACTATACTGATATAATATATTGTTTGAGTAAACAAAAATAATGGATAACGATAATATAAGAGGGGGCTATCATGTTATTGTATTTACGATAATTTATATAAAAAAAAAAACCATTTTAATAAAATATAATATAGGTATATATTAGTTATTAAATTATATATTAATTATGTAGGTATCTACTACAGTAATAAATGTTCTACTTATATTAATATATTATTAATAGAAACGCGTTAACGAATTTATAATATAAAATCAAAAAATTGATTATATGACTGCAGATTAAGATTGAGTAATGGGCTATTATATTAAAATATAATACATGGATGATTTATGAAGTATGAAATGTCTAGATTATTTATTTATTGACCTCTGCATTGCAGTGCTTATACACATTATGCGTCTGAAAAATTATTTTGTCGTATTCTTATTAGTTATAAACTTATAAGTTATAGGTAAGTTATAACGAATTTAACATAAAAGAAATATAGTAGGTACTAATACGCGGTTGCCTAATTTTATATCGCCAAATATCAGTGACAACCGGTCTAGCGTTTGTGTGGGTACACCATTATTAATATTCCTGTGCAAACGACGTAGATCGCCGTCGATAAGCTCGGGCGAGTTAAAGTGACAAATGACCGCTTTTAACTCGTTCGAGCAAACAGTAATTTTAGTTCCATATCAGCGACAACGACCATAACTTGATATTGATTTCCCACGGTAGTAGAAAATTATTATTATTATTTTAATTTATGATACCACATGAGAATATAATGTTAGGTACCTATAACATTATATGCACTGTAGTCTGTACTATATGCTTATCAATGTGTCTGCAACTCAATTAAGAAAACGAATATTACTAATTATACCTAATATACACATATGTATATAGGAAATAATAATAAATATGTAAATACATATAAACTTTTAAGTTTTAAGTATGCGCGATTGCAAAATGTCAAACGTAAACCGACGCGACGAAAGTTTCTAAACATAAATTAACAACAATTATTTTTTTTTTTTGTTTCCTGGTGTTATTATTATTTTGAATAATTAAAATAAAACATGTAAAAGTGATGTGCACCTCCATCAAAGCTATACCTATAGTTACTCTTGTTCCCTGTGAAAAATTCACATAATTATAAATCATAATTATTATATATTGCGACCAATTTTCAAGGACGCGACCTTAGTATATAACACGCAAGAAATGTAAACGACGCGGGTGATAATATATTGTGTGTTAATATATTGTTGTTGTTGATTCGGCTGAGTTTACGCTGTTTGAAATACATTTTTCAAGAATAAAATATAATTTTGTTTTGAAATCAGATTTTAATTACGACTTAATTTTTTACGATTTAATTTAAAACAACACGAAACTATTTTAATTCTTGATTCGGTCAGATAATCGGATAGGTTATTTTTGATAAACAACCTGATATTTATGCGAGTAGTTACAATAGGTATAATGACAATATGACATATTATTATTGTAAAAGGAGTGTAGAAACGTTTCCATCCTTATCCAAAGATAACCAACGAAAAAGTGTATAGTGACTATATGATACGATCGCAAATTTTAACGAAAACCTCATCTCTTAATTTTGTACCATCTTACAAGACCTAAATATATACCTATACTTATATATAATAGCGATCAGCATTCTGGAAACGCATGTCGGTTTGAACAAATTACTACCCTTGATCAATGAAAACAAAGACGTACATATTGTATTTGTCTATATTATATATACAATATACATACATACGTTATAATATAAAGTTAATATTTCATTCTTCGTAGAATCATGTACGTACATTAATGTTGCGACTTTTTAATAAGTGACGACTTATTATAATATTACATTTTCTTGTTTCAAACGATATTTAAATTGATAGTTAATATGGAATTTATATATCGAAACATTATTGAATTTACTATCTCATATATATTGTATTATGTATAATTTACGTGTAGGTTCTATATATACTATAATATAATATATTATACTAATAGTGTAATACTATGGGTATATAGTTTGGTACTTGATATTTTATTATGACGTCATCCGTGACCCAAACACAATTTAATAATAAAAATTATTGTTCATCGTATAATGATCGTATAGCTCTATAGCTAGCTAAGCCTATGCTTACAATAATAATATATACCCGTGGGTATAACAATAGGCCGTTTTTTTGTCTAATTAAGAGCTGCGTTTATGTCGGCAACCTATACGTGTGTATACACTTTACTATATTATGTATGTGTACCGTTAGCGAACCTCCTTTTCCGATATACAATACCGTTTGTCCCAGTGAGTTCTAGTGATGAGCATATTATTATTATTATGACTATTATATGTCGATGTGCTTATAAAAGAGAACAGATTACATATATTTTGGATCGCCGTTGTTCAATATGTTGTCGGTTCAAAGACCCTCAAGCACTAATGATAAAGAGTTGAGTACGTCCCCTGCTGAGGGACCACATCCCAAGTAAACACAACAGTAAAAAAATTGTGGACACCCGACGAAGAGATCAGCTATAATATGATGCATACGAAAATAGGTACTAACCTAAACACTGCTACATAGTTGGTAGTCGGCCATCCGATGACGAAAGACGTGTCCGAAGACTTGGGAATTTCGGCAACTTCGTCGATTACAGCCGGCGATTCGTTGAGCCAAATCTCTGATATCCTGACCTTGTCCTTAAGTTTAAAGTTACTACCGGATTTCGCTTTGGCCACCAGCAAGAGGTCGTTGAATAAAAATAAATGACGTTCTTGACAGTGCACACCCTATATCAATTCACAATATAGGATAACATTATTTAGTATTACATTGCGAGTACATAAATAATATAATATAATACATATTATTGTATTTGATATTTTAATAATTTTTATTATTTACATTAACGAATTGAACGGGAGTTTCCATTATGAACTTCCTCGGGCTATCGTTTTGGATTTTGTTGGGAGTTGAAGGAGGTGACTCCGATCGCAGAGATTTCGACGATAGAGCTCTCCGCAGAGCAGCTGTACCGGTTCCTCCTCTCTTCCGAATTAATCCTTTCATCTTCTAAACAACGGGAAAAAACTTTACAATTAGCTATATAAATAAACTAAAAAAAATTTCCAAATAAATATGAATTATAATAATAAAAAGTAAAATAACGCATACATTTATGACAGCAGTAAAAACGTCTTATCAGATACAATTATACAAACATTACACAATTATAAAATTGATAACGTCATTAGTTTAAATATTAAACAGTAAATAGAAAGTTGTTGACAAAAGTGTCATTGTTCTAAGAAGTATATAATATAATATCTTATTTCGATCGTTGGTATTGCATAAATTGTTAAACTTACCATTGTGAGGGCTTCTTTGTCGTACAATCTGAGGAAATCGTTTGGAAAAACATCTTGAATTCGTTCTAAATCGCTTTGTTCGTGAATACGTTTTACTGTCTGTAAATAAATATATAAGTATAAATGACTACACGTATTTTAAATATATGTATTGCATTTTGTTCCGAATAGGATATTTGATTCATAGTGTAAACAATAACATTGGTTTTTGATTGAATACGAATTTAATTAGCAGTGAAATTAAAACGTACGCAGTTCAATCGCAATTGTTATAATTGCGTTAAATAGTGCAGTATATTTATATATATATCTATATACATTTATTGCCAGGAGCAAACTTTCATATTATGTAGATGCATACATGTTATTAAAGCGATTCAAAAGTGTAAATGATACGATTAATAGACTGTAATAATATAATACAGTACGGGTGCCCGCTTGACGATTTTTTAAGTTAACTAAAAGCCGACGGGCATATTGCCGAAAAGTGCGACGACTACAATAACCCGTGTTGATAATAATTTTTCATTCACACCGCTTACCCGTCGCGTTTAAAACAAACATAGGTACCTATTTATAATATTACTAATATGCATTTGTACAATTTTCGTTTAACATAGAAATAGAAATTGGAGCGCGTCGTGACAAGACGACAACTAGGTACGTTCGAGTTTTATAACTATAATACACGCATACATGATATTTTACATTTTTTATACATGCAATTCATTGTATGCAAATAATAGTTATTAAAACAAACACACGCGAGATATTAACACCGTTTGTCATAGATATTTCACGTAAGAAAATAAATATTATAAACGAAGATCATAATAACACGAGGGTGTGTTATATTATATGTGTAATACTGTGATATGTAGATGACTTATGATCTGCACATTACACACAAGTAATATAATATTGAAAATAGTACACGGTGTTGCAGTGTTTTCTTGGCGATTTCGCAGTGTTGATAAACATAAATCAGGCGGGACGCAAATAACAGATTTCAATTAAATAAATATTAATATTTCGTAGGTATATACCTACGCCAAGGCGAATGATAGCGTTTATGTCGACGACAAATTTAACTGTCAGCACAAATTAAACGTATTGTATAACTTTTAAAAATATAATAAATTATACGGAATTTATGTAGATGATATACACATATTTTAGTGAACTATATAATATTATCATAATATAATAAACGTTTAAGTAGCATAATATAATATACCAGCATGACATTCTAATCTTATATAGACATATCGGCAAACGCCAAAACCGGATTGCAAATCGTTTTTTAATCGGAAAAATAGTGTGAAAAAGAGTAATTTTCTAAAAATTGCTAATTCATTAAAATTATGCGTATTATATTCGCGCTGCAGTCTAATCTCAACGCCTCTTCGCAGATATGAATTGCAAAGTGGTGAAACACGCGCGGGGGCACAAGACCAATATGGTCATTCTACCATTTCACTAGACCGGTACGCGCACCAGTGTGTCTCTCCTTGGCACATTTAGCCCCCGTACAAATCCGTTATATAGGTAGGTCGTAGGTACTACACGTATTATATATTATTAGTAGTTTATATATATATGTGTGTGTGTGTGTGTGTGTGCATAAGTGTATTATATATGCAGCCGGTCTAGTGCGATTTATCGTATCGGTTTTGGGTGTGGTTTTGGCTGCGGCGATCGGTGTCATTCACACCTATATAAAGTCGTATACAACTATATAAGATCGTTTGGCGAGCGCGCGGTGTTTTAATGATAATTAATTATATTATATTGTTTAAATTGGAGCGATGGCGAAACCATATAGGTATACATACAGCGTACACTATGTACGCGTATACTTATATATAGTAGGTACTATTATACTACTGCGAACACCACCTCTATTCATCAATGGAGATTTTACGAAATAAACGATATATTATATTTTATACGCGGTGCGCTGCAGATCCGTTTCAAACGCTTAGACAGCACCCATTGTGGTGGATATCGAAAAAATGAAATAGGTACAAGTGGGTCGTTTTTATCAAAGAAACGAGTACGTATATTATATCGGTTCAAAGGTCCGCACAATGAGCGGCAATTATGTACACGGACGAAAAATGTATATATATATATTATTTTTTTTTTATTATTGTTGTTTATAATGTAGTAGGCGAGAGAAAAAGTGATATGCTTCTTTGTGTCATGCTGAACGGACCGAAGAAAGTGGGTCTCCCTCGTACGTACAAGAGTATACGGATTATATGTGCGGCGTGGACAATAACCGACGCAGTTTGTTTATCAGCGCGACCGATTCATTGGCGGCGGCAGTTGTACGACATTCGACGAAAACGTAGTCGGGATTACGCCTACGGACGAGGGCGGTTGAATGAAAAGAATAATAGGAAAAAAAATACTGAAAATAATAAAACTCACTTGTTTGACGGCGCTGTTCGCCATACACAGATCGTGGTATTCGGCGCCTCTTCCATGTTCCGGTCTGGTCTCGTCCAATAAACTTTGGAAATACGTTTCGTATTGAGTCAGTCTCTGTACCTGCATTGAACAAAAACGTAAATGTGTTTAGTGACAGTGACCTTCGTTCTATATTAATATAGTATGTAGGTACATAACTAGGTGATCATAGAGAACCCGACTATATTATGATATTTCGACCGTGAACTATACGTCGAACCGTAATATTATTATTATTATATACACATCGCAGTTGTGTGCACAGCATCAATACGTATAATATATAAATATATGTATATATACCGTTCATTGGTGATGAAAATTATACAATACGGAGACGTGTCAAAAGAAAACAGTGAAACACGTGGGGAGAAAGATTAATATAATAAACTAGATGGGCATATGCATATTGCAAAACAAGAACTATCGTAATTACTTATGAAGGTTAAATATCGTCCATATTATTTATTATTAAAATACTATTATTATTATTATTATTTTGACGTAGATAAATCACAATTCACAATTTATTATTTTTATGCTGTACTGTTGTTATAGATCCTCCATAGATGCAACCTGCACATATTATAGTATGTTCCCAGTGCTTGTAGCACGTGCGCCATTCTCACTTATACGCATAATAAATCTATCGGAATGGGCACCCTATAAAGTAGTATAATTCACAAACGGACGCGAGTAATTTTAACATAATGCGATAAAAAGCAATTCATTCGATTAAACGGGCGATGTTTGTCTACTTTGAATCTTTATAGCAACCTCCATATAAGTATTGTAACGCAAATAATATATGCTGCCAATTGGTAGGAAGGTATAATATTGGCAGGTTAACGACTATCGTTTGATTATTGAAGAAGATCGTATTCAGTTATACATACTTCAGTAATACATAGGTACATCGCACATGTGGTGTAAATAATAACATTACAAACGCTTCTACGAAAGTATATTGTGGATAGTTTCTGTATAACTACAAATATATATAGACTATATACTTTTTGTATTACGGAAATGAATGTTTATGTTACACCAATCACTTAAATAATATGAAGATACTAATTTTATAATTTGGTCTCTGCAAATGTTACGTTATGCGATGTACCGAAAAGAAAAATTAGAATAAATATACCTTTAATAAAGTATTTAATACTACTCTGAAGTTTAAAACTTTACATTTTTAAGATATTCATAATATTATAAATTATTAGTATAAATAGAGTCCATTTTTTCGTTATTAACTACTATGGGTATAAGAACTATACTGTGTTAGATTTATTCCCTTCTTTCGCCGTAATAAGGGCTTCGTTGTATTGCACGCGTTTTCTGATATATGTTTTTTTTTCATTTAAAACTACTATAGTTTTACAAATAATTAGAATATTATATATAATGTTTAAAATATATACATATACGATATATTGTATAAATACAAAAAATAAAAATGTATCTTATTTTAAACGGTTAGTTGTGAGTTAGTGTATATATTGCATACACGTCGTAGAAACCACCACTGGGAACTCATCGTGTACGTACGATACTATCACACATATTATGTACATTATATACCTACCCGAAAACCTGTAGAATTCTCGCACGAGCGTTCTCGGAAATCTGCGAGATACCTAACCTCTATATATTATAATACGAATAATATACAAATGAACACCATACTTAGTATCTACATATATAGTAATACGATACATCCGACAAGCTTCCTGCTGGGACACGGCGGGCGAGTCGAGAAACGTGACACTTAAACGGTCCCTGAGTTTTTGTGTAGGTACATCCTGTCGAAAGATTATCATTTAACCTCCTGCCCAGCCTTCGCGAATCGCCGTCGTCCGACACACCGCTTACATTATTAATACAAACTCAACGTATAGAAACACTTACGGGCCTATCGCTATTATTACATTATATAGGTATGTATAATATATATTATTATTATTTGTTATATTATTCGCACACGTGGGTATTTTCGTTTTCAACGTGGTGGGACCATTATTTGATTCTATGTAATATTATTATATATATACGATATACCTATATACACCTCGAACATAGTCTACAGTTCTATACCTAACAAACAATGATTATAATATGAAAATTCACCCAAGGATTAAGTTTTATCGTTTTTACCCATTACAACTACTACATCGAGGGTATTGTTTTGCCGTACCCAGTCTGAACTATAACTTTATTTCTTTTTCTGAATATTTATCCATATAGTATACCTTTGCAGTATATATTTTTGCCCTTGAGCTGTACCCGTATAACGAACATATAATTTTTTTTAAACATATTTTCTTGCGTAATCGACACCGCAAAATTTCTAGTAATTTTTCAAGGTGATCCTCCTCAATCCTCCTCATAGCACACACCGGGAAAAACTACTTGTAATTATCGTAATTAACGGATTTCAGAGGAAAATATAGCGATTGAGTTGGAAAAAAATATCACCTTTGTTATTTTAGTACATCCTCTTTCATCATACCGACAACTATAAAATAAAACAAGTATAACCATTTAAAGCACCGTTTTGTTTTCAGGCGATTAATAACTACATAGACTTGATCTCATTACACCGATCTATATATTTATGTACTTTATCGTTTTAAAATAAATTATAACATTGCATTAAAAATTAAGATACATTCCAAAACGAACGCCCACAAACAATACAATTTGGTGATATATATTTTTAATAACCTTCAAAGTTTTGTTAGTTTCAAGTTTGCTATAATCAACATAGTTGTATATATTTTAATATAATAACGAAGTTTTTATCATGAGTTTTAACTTTTTTCTGCCAACTAAATTTTCCCAAAAATTATTTTTAAGCTAAATAGTAAAAGAAACATAGTTAATCATATTAATTTTTATGAAATTTATAATATGATGTACGCTCAACACTTAAATACTTTATTGTGTGTACTGTACACAATAAGTATACACTAGTTAATGGTTATAGAGGTAATCAGTTATAATTTTTATTTGTAAAAAAAGTATATATTTTATATAATTTTGTCGTAAGACCATATATTCTTGTACATGCGTTATTCATTAAATTAATAATTAATAATCTTGCATCATTAAAATTTGTTAACACGATTGTCGATTAAATTAAAAATGTGTTGATTTAATTGTAATACTACTCCGACAATACGTCACAAGTACACATACATAGTTTAGTAATACTTAAAGTAAAATATAATTTAAAATTTTATTTTTATGTTTTAATAGTTTTATTACGTAAATACATTGTACAGTGTGAATTGCTATACAAGTACCTATATGGGCTATATAATGTAATAAAACGATTACCTACTTAAAATAAACATCTAAACAACTCATTTAAATAAAACAATTTATATTCTGTACCTACACACCCGTAAATTAAATGTTATTTTGAGAGTTATCCAAGTTTTATCAAGTTATAAAGAAAACGAATAAGGAAGGTAGTAGGTAGATAGGTACATTAAATAGCTTAAATATACTGCAATGTGCCTGTGTACAGCATACGTTATATTATTATTGATTTGCATTCGTATGCACGTGCCTAGTTAATATATCAAAATATATATGTGTTATCTGTTTATTTAATAATATGTTAACAACAATTGTCAGCTACTCAAAAAAACTGAACTTTACAATTTCTAATAGATAATCAAAGCTAAAAGGAATGAAGGTAGAGAACGCGTTTAAAACCAAAGCCGTTTAAAGCGAACCTATCAGTTTTGATTGTGATTAAAACCATTGATTCACGCCCGGATTAATAATACAAAAATACCTACCATTATTCCAATTTGTTTTATTATATATTATTGTATATTATTGTTAACGACTTCATTCGAAAAGACATTTCGGGGTGGGCCGCGGCATAATAGATGTATCGACAATAGTATGCGCCACTGCAGTATGCAGCTATATACATATACAGTTAACGACGTGTGTCACGTGTATCGAGTGATAATAATATCCTGCTTGGCGATGAGGTATAGAGGAATACGTACGTATAATCGTTGCATCGGATATTATCGCATCATCTCGGCTGTGTAATTAACCACGGAGGCGTTTCCTTATAGACGATATAATATATTATATAATACGAACCGGTAGACCGGAACCCAATTTATCGTCGAATAAAAACAAAAGAATCGATGATCAAGGGAGTGGGTTTAAAACAATAGTAAGCTCTTCATCCCCGTCTCTTTAATCAAAAACTTCTTCGTTTTAAGTAATTTTATATAACTAATGTCGCCCGCCGTAGCCGCCTTGATCGGCCAGGGGATGACGTTGAAAGGTAGCATATTTGCATATTGTAAATACATATAATATGCAGAGGTATATAACGGTTTCCAGTATTATATATCAACGTCTATGTATATATATTATATACGCACGCACCAGCCGCGAAACACCTGTGGGTCGCGAACCAGTTTGTTTCGAGATTTTTCCGTTCGCTCGACGCTTATTTCAGTGGCGTTCTGCAACGGGATGCACTCGCGGAATGTATGTATACACGGCATATACGTTTATTATTATCATTATAATCATCGTCATCTCAACACACGTATAAATGGCGCGTCCGAACCGTTTTAATTCGAGCAACGGCCGTTAAGTCTGTACATACGGGCAACCAGTGCTGGATAAACTGCCGGCGCAAACGGTGCATTGCACTACGGCACCGTCGCTGTGAGATGAGAAAGACCGGACATTGCGGATATCAAAGTGTCATAAGGACATATTAAAAATATCATAATAATATATCGCGTGCACATGACTATAGATGTTATTATATTAAAGCTATAATAATTATTATATTGCACATTATATGAATACATTTATAGAAGGCTGAAAAATTGTACAAAATATATTGTAATTAATAATATTTTTTTTTTTTTTTTTTTTGAAGCCTCAAAGTTTTCTTTCGCATCGTCCGGGCCCGCTTGCAGCAGGGTTCAAGATCCGGCATTGCTCGCCGAGTAACGGCGAACGTCTCGGCTCGAGTCGTTCCAACACGATATTATAGGTGCAGACTGCAGATACTCGATATCATTCCGATAAATTTAGACGCGGGTCGTCGCCACCACCGCACCGTTACGCGCGCGCGTTCCCCGAAATCGAGACGGCGCGAAAACGAGGCTATCCTCGGCGCCGCGACGTTCAATAAACGGGGTCACCGGTGTGTCGAAAACGCGCGCGGATTCCTACGTCATGTAAATTAATGAACGCGCGATGTTGCTGTTATTATTGTGCGACGTCGCTCGCGCGTGTGTGTTACGGATCCTGCTCGCCCTGGTGAATATAATATAATAATAAAATATATATGTGTGTGTGTGTGTACGTGTGTATATATAATATTATATAGGTACGCGCGGGCTATGTACTTTATATAAATTATACGTATTATATATAATATGTGATGATATGAATAGACGACTAATTCGAAAACCGTAACCCGGTAACTGTACCTATATATTTTATTGTAATAATAATAATATGATGATGTTATCGTAATATATAATAATCATCATCGCAGGCGTCGTGCGGACGCGGCGTTTCGGTTGTCGCAGAGACGCCGAGGCCCCCGATAGGTTCTGCAGCAGCAGCAACACCGGCGGTTTATGTTTTGCCGAAGTGCAAGAGGTACCTAAAACGTTGTATTAGGTACCTACTCATTTTCAAATTGTTTTGCGTACGCGGTTCGCTCGCCGAGAATGGCTCACGAATGGCGGTCCTTTTAATCGAAAAAACTCCCATTGCTATATCCACCGTGAACCACGACACGACAAATAAATCGTTTATTATGTTATGATACGAGTGAAAAATATGCGGATAGAACGCATACCCAAACCCGACCGGCCGTGTCTAAATATTATCGCATTAAAATCCAGTCGGTGTTTTTCGATTCCACAGTATTTATTATACCACACACATACACGCTGCCGTTACATACATAATATACTAATGGCATAATAATTATAATAGCTGTATGGTTATTAAACTTCGCGCCTACTAATAATTCGAGTTTTAAAATAAACCGATTTGAAATGCGCAGTACCTACCTACCTCTATTATGACAACCAACTGCGTTTAAAATGTGGTATCGAATATAACATTAGAAATATACATTCAATTTATTGATTATTTCCATGAAATTAAATAATAAATTAAATCAATGAAATACATAATTAGGCAATAAACGAATAAAGTATTATTATTAAAAAAGAATGTTTTGGTATTAAACAATATTTTCATTTTTTAAATGTATTTGCCAACGGAAGTAATTTTTGCAATCCGTAATAGCTGTATATTTTTAATAATCAGAGCTCGGACTTCATATATTATAAACCCTAATAAATCTTAAAAATTTCGATATAATAACACCTTGAAAACATAGAAAAATGTAAAAATACCATTTTAAAGTTTTTACTTTAAAAAAAAAATCGATCAGAGCCATAGTAATATTAATGTAATAGTGATAAGTTATAAGTTTATAACAATATTATTATCGATTGGAATATTTTGAATGCCAGGTAAAAATAAAATCTTCGTTTGAGACGTGTCTTTAAAATAAAGTATTCACAATGTTTTGAAACGAGTTATGTTCGCGAAACAGACATCACACCGCGCGCGTACATAATAGTAATTTTACGTATTCGTAAATGGCCATAAATCGACTGTTAAACGAATAAAAATTTCAAACGTCTGGGTACCTAATAATATTCAGACGGCGTCGGGAAGAACTGTGAAATGGTGGTATATATATATATATATAAATATATTTTTTTTGTTATTCGGCGGGCGTGCACGCATCACGAAAGGATTATTATATACAGACGTACATGTATCGGCGTCGATTATTGTTATTATTATTATTATTATTATTATCATCATCGTTATTATTATATAGGCACCTGCTGGCTGTACGCCCGAATAATTACATATACATATATAGAATATACGTACTGTACATAAGTACTCGAATATATAGATATATTTCGGTACGTGATTTACCCTCCAAGGTCAACATTATGTGTATATATATTTATATTATTGGTAGTATATCCCAACTGGCACGTTTATATTGTTATACGTATATTTCTAGTTCTATTCCTATTTTCTTTTCTTCTTTTTTTTGCGATTCGCCCGCGTTTCCTGTTAATTACAACGCGACGCTGTTCGTAAAATGGACATGAACACGGCAGGCCGGACAGTGTGTTTGTATATATATATAATGCCAGTGTGCTGTATCGTGTTTGTGTGAGTGTGCGGGGTAAGACTGCTGCACCGGCATAAAAGGAACCAGTCGTTTCCATATTTGCGAAACGGATGTAGTCCTATAAAATACACACAAGGAACGTGCAACGTCGTCGCGTCTATGCTGGATATATGGATGCTGCGGTCGAGTTTTCGTTTTCGCAGTTCCTCGCGTGTATAAATCCTGCGCGTGCGGGGTTATAAACTTCCTGTCGCCAGAAAGTCTGTTCTTTAATGCGATCTTTTATCACGTTTATAACAGCAATACAACACCGTCATAAGCAGTACACAATAAAAATATACTGGGTATACCTCCCTGTCGTACATTTTTAATTTTATTTTTTCGATAGGCATATACAATTTTTTAATCGTTAAAATAATAACACGTATAAACCTGACATCATAAAAAAAAATAATAATATCAGACGTCCGACATTATTATAGCCCTAGTGATCCGGGCCTTGGAAAAAGGTATACCTAATGTTATTATATATTTCGTTATATTAACTAACTTATATCGTTTCAGAGAGGACTTTTGAGTTTGGATAAACGACCAATTTATTACATAACAGCGTTTCTCATTGATGTTTAATATATTAATATCCATTTGTATAAACCTACGCGCATTATATAATAATTGAGTTTGAATTAAAATTTAATTCGCCCTAAGCACAATAAAATATTTACTTTGTAATTTCGTAGGAGCGCGCGATTTATCAAACAACTTTTATCTCGCACATTGCTATATATGTATAATGTCCGAATATTATCAAGTATATACGACAAACTCGGGGTTCCGTGGCGGTATTTCTTTGACCGATCTATTATGTTTACACTGCACACATAACGATACAAACAAGTGTATTATGAATAATTATATGACATGCTTTTTATATGAAAAAATTTTATCAGCGGTTTCAATTTATTTTTTTTTTTTATGTAAACGAACCGATATACAATAAGATCAAAATGTACAATACTGTTAAGAATATATGGGTAATAAAAATTATCATCATATTAATGCTGTACAAGAAAATCGTATATTAATGTACGACGTATATACATTATTTTTTATGTATTTTTTTTTTAATTCACTACAACTATATTCTATTCATCATAAATACGTATGTATAAAATATAGGTATATATATATATTATGAATTATGATTTAGTGCCAGTTGTCGGTTCTTTGTCGTTTTTATATGTCCCACGTATCACATACATACACACACACACACACACATATTATATTATATTATTATACTTATATATATTATATATTATGTGCAGTATACGCCGATGGCAGTGAGCACGAAAAGAGGGATTTACGCAATACCCTTTGGAAAAAAAAACTCCCCCGCATCGCACCGGAACAATAGATGCGTTCGTTTTTACCCCGAAGCCGTTCTCGACGTTAATTATTCCTGTATAAAGTATACGCGTCTACATACTACGCAATAGGTTTTCGATTTCAGTTCACACATCTTTCATCTATAATAATATTACATAGCCAACGAGGTCGTTGATATTATGACGTTTTCTCGCACAAACGCACACTCACACCCGCGCGATATTATAACAATATATTATTATTACGACAACGATCATCGTCGTTTGCCGCCGTTAATGGAGCGTAAAATTTGTCTGGGCGTGTCCGGCTCTCCGTACAGATACCTAATACATATGTATTGTACGCTGCAGGTATCCGGACGACGTTGTCGCCGGTCGTCCAGAACTCGTGCATCACGGACGAAAAGTAACGATGCGCGCGACGAAAGAGGGCTCATCACGTCAAAATGAAGACGATGATAATATTATTATAGTTTGCTACAGACCAACCCATCAGTGAATATTTTTACAAACGAAATACAAATGTCTATAGGCTAGCAGGTAGGCAGGTAATACATGTTACGATATACGATGTTGCGGGAAACATAATGACGACGTAATAAAAACGGATTCTGATCGCGGGCTGTTTGTAGTTTGTTTAATTATAAACAACCGTAACCGACTACATTTTCGCATTATAATATAGGCATATAGGTATCCTATAAGTTATCAAGTACCAACCACAGTAGTGTTGTGGTCTGTTCGTCTGTGTGTCTTTACTTGAGGTCTAGTTGATATCAATTACACTACACTTGCAGTGCGGTTTAAATCGGATTTTAAATTACTTTAACTTCAAGATAAAAAGGAAACAAAGTAGGTAGGTACATTTCATATATTATTATACAAAAGCATATAGAAAAATGCGTGGTCAACCGCAATATGTAATATCAGTTGTATTTTCTATATAAAATATTTATTCGGTAAAATTATTATGCAAATAATGAATCTTTTCTTTACTAAAATGATGGGGATGAAAAGAGTTGAAATTTCATTGTCGGTTAATATTTTAAGATTCAATATACAACAAATTAGCTATTGGATTTTGTCATCAATACTTCTATATTTTAAAACTTGTTTTGAGGATATCATTTTATGTACTCTGTACGATTTTGTTGTGTATCAACGAATTGTTATACTGAATAATTGTAGCAGGTCGCAGGTGAGCTGTCATTGACAATAAAGAAAATTCCAATGTATTCATTGTTCAGGCACGTAAATAGCTCGAGATATATAAGCACATTTTTATTTCCCAAGAATTTTTATTATTTGCGAATCAGTCATGTGAATGAGTTGACTTTTTCCCCCTTTGGCCATGTTATTTAGGTACTTTATTGTATTATTATTAGTTTATTGTTAATATTTAAAATATAAATATATTATTTTATAAAGTCTATCTATAGAGGATTATTTCTATACTTAAAACGTCGAATCAACATTTTATTTTAAATAACTATTTGGGTGCATGGTGCATTCCTACATACCTAGTATTATATAGATGTATGTTTGAATAAACAATTACATTTTTATTTAAATATATCCATGTATAATATTATCTTAATGCCGGTGAATTTATGGATAATATTATAAATTATATTTTCGTAATCTTTTATTTCAAATAATTTCTCGTTGCATTTAAAGTGTTGCAAGTTAATTATTTGTGTTACAGTTCCAACTGCTCGTTTTCCAATATAGACTGAGTATGATTATGGAAACTGGTCGGTAGAGACTTCAACAGTCGTTATTATACAAACATCATTGAATGTGCACTAGCATTTTCTTCGAACAGATGACACACTCGACATCGTACAAATTATACACATATGTAATGTAGTAAAGTTAGGTACGTGGGCTTTTTTTAGTTTGTGTTTGGAGATCTTTATTCAATAATTTCTTAATTATTTGTTTTGGAAATTTCAAAAAAAAATCAATACATATTAAACTAATTTAATTACGTCATTATAATTTATGAGTATACGGTGAACAAAATAATTTCGGATGTGAATTTTCTTGCGATCTGTTATGTAAATGTTACCACAGGCTACTGATTAAAACATTCGTAAAAAATAATAACATTTTATTATCAAGTAATACATGATGATAATGTTTTCAGTTCTTATTTGAAGATTGCTAATATTTTTTTTTGGTTATGTTCATACAAGTAATATAGGTACTTATATAATAATTAGTTAAGTATTACATTTTTCAAGGAATTTTTTTTTTTTACATAAATCGATGGTTAATGGTTAGTATGCCTATATAATAGTATTTACTGTATAACAACATAAACGTGTAATCAATTGTCAAACAGAAATTTCAAGGTCAGTTAATTCACTATACCTATATAAGGTGTAAATATTTTACTGTGCTTCCGTACAAAAACACGTGTTGATTGTTTGTATCATGAGATTTGGTAACACTTTCCGGTTGTCTCATTAAAAAGTACACATATTGTTTACGTTGTAATGATTATCACCGAATGAATAGTAAATCATTTACATTTGGTTTTAAATTCAGACACTCGGAGGAGGTCAAGGTTCTTTGGGACGATGGTAGATTTTGTAATACATATCTAACTGTTGAATTTTAGAATTTTCATTCATTTAAACAGAATTGTAAATAATATGCTATTTTTAATGTAGCTCCAGGCTTTTTTGAATGGTCTCTGGTGGAAAGTAGAATCAACCGATTGCTAAACGTGGTTATAAGTCGGAAATGATGTAATAAAATTTTGTTTAATCGCCAAAATACTTTGTCATGTACCGGTTTTTATGCCGGCAGCTACGCATCTTAACACATACATATAGCCATATCGGTGTAATATATATTATTATCAGTTATCACATACATGCAGCATACACTAACAGGAAGTTTTCATTTTAAACATACGACTGTCAGACCGTGTGACTGTGATTTGGGTCTATTTTTTAGTGTACGTCCTACTGCAAATATAAGCGGATTTGCAAAAAGCATAAAATTATTTTAAAATAATTAAACATATTAAATTACTCATTACTCGTTATTATTTAATTTTAAAATGATTTGGCGTGTGATTGTGTTTCAAATTTAGTCTTATGTAAGCATATAATTACTTATTATTGAGCATGCTAATTTATTTTGTGATATCCTTGAAGTGTCTTTTCAACTTCGAATTACCAAATAATATAGCGGTTTGGATGCACGTATATAATATTGATCCTTATGTCTATCATAATTTAGATGTTTACCAAAATCGTGTATTAAAAACACCATTGTGTATTTTTATTTTATTGATGAATTCATAAAAAAAAGGTTTTTGTGAAGTATTCTAACCCTTGTTCATGTATATGTTTTGTCCTTAAAAAAACAAATGGAACCTACTGCAGACGAAATACCCTTACCATTTCTAGATAACTATTGACGACAAAGAATATATACCTATTATGCTTTATAAACTCTTCGGTAAATGAGTGATTTTTGGTGAATAACACTTTCTCTCGACTTGAATAATTACTAATTAGTTTAATACTTATGTAGTTATATCTAATTGGTACGCTAGATTATATGAACATTATATAGGTATTAGTATTATTTATAAGATGCGATTAATTTACAAATACAAATAATATTAATATTGGAAGTTATATTGAAACTAAAGTTTTTTAATATCATAATATGTTTAAAATATATATTATCAAACTGTATCCTAATATATTAATTTAAAATTGAAGACAATCCGCTCACTTAAGAGCCTAAAAAATCGCATTCGAAAATATAAACAAGTGCAATAATCGGGTCAGATATCGAATTTCATATACCTAGCTGCAAAACGTAAATATTGGGTATTGGGTATGTATAATATTACGGATTCTTCATAACACAGGTATATATGTAAATAAATAAATACGAATGTATTGCAGATAATGTTGGTATTGCGTTACCACAAATCATATAACGTAATTTATTCGACAATTTATGTAGGTACTGTATAAACAAATTATAACTTATATATAAGATCAAAAAATTCTTTAATATCATGCTTTGGTTCAAGTTGATAAAAAGATAAAAATCATATATTATAGCGATGATTGCCTAAATGTTCAATTAGGCCCAATCATAAAACGAACATAAACTACACATTAAGATCATTAAGATGTGGTATTCAACGAATGACGATTATCGGTGGTAATGATCGATAAACATATTTTAAATCGTCGCTGTAATTGCTGATTGTGCACCGTTTAAATTCGAAATACCGATAATACGTTTTGAAAATTTGCTAATTGCGGTTCCTCCTTGGCAGATATGTTCGAAGAATTAATAACTCGGGGCATTGTTATTTAGAAAACATTTACAACGACCGCCCGGTGGTAAAATTGACAAAAACAAAATTCATATATTTCCTAGAACTTAATTCTCACGGTATAATAATATTATAGATAATTTATTGATCACCTATTCCATAACTTCTATACGTGTTAAATAGAGTGTGAATTTTCACAATTTATCGACTTAATGAGATTTATAAATGATTAGTCAAGACTAAAGATAAAACAAACAAAACACACACGCTCATAATATAATATGCGTAGATATAGAAAAACAAAGATAACTCAATTGAGATAAGTCTACGCAAATGTAAAAACATACCGAATTCGTTATGAGAACCATTCGAAATGCATTATCGTTGAATGAATCCCAAATTGTCAACGTTTAAGATCACCGTAGCACTGAAGTACAACCGATAAGCGATTACATCGTTCCGATAACAAATATAATATTAAGAAAAATAATATGCACTCGGGATGAAAATCAAAATAATTCACAATACACATACACTCCGCAATAATCGCGACGTACAGACGGCGCGACAGACGAACGACGTGAGACGGATGGCACTCGAACTTGAACTGGCCGGCCGCGCAGTCCAGCACACTCCAGCCGCTTCCTCGTTGTGTCGCACTGTGTCCTCGGCACTGGCGCTATCTACCGGCCAGATCGGGCGAACGCACATCTCGTATTTTCGAAACATTTTTACAACACATCAAAACATAAACGTATTGTATAATATATATTACGAACGTGTATTTTACACGAATATTCAACACACACGCATAATAATATGACCAAGACGAATGTGCGAAAATCGTCCGTTTTCCGCACCGCCTCGTAAGTGCGTAATAATAATAATAATAGTAATAACACTAATAATAATGATAGGTAATAATAAAAGCATCGTCATCGCCGTCATCTATTATTATGCAACTCGTAAAATTGACCGATTACCAAGGAGACTCTGTATAATATTATTATCATATTGTAGAATATATCTTCGGGAAGCCCTCGGGCGGCGGCGGAATAATCTAGTTTTTTTTTTTTGCAAGGTAGAGGAAACATGTTGGTGCCGGGTTGGTATTTTTTTATTATTATTATTATTCACTTATCCTCCACACGATTCCTGGACTTAACAACACGCGGCTAAATGCAAAACAATCAATATATAGTTGCTTATAATAATAACGACAGCGATGTTGATTATACCTAATAATAATTTACAGTTATAAAGCGACCAAAGTGTGCTTCACAATGTATTGTATATAAAAGCGAGCCTGTATGTAAAATATGTATGAAATCAAGATCGGCCGAGACCACTCCGGCGATGAGACGATGCTGATGTACCGATATAAAAACTGTGAAGTTAACCTCCTCCCTTGAACACTTTATACAAATTATAAAAATTGTTAACTGTAGACCTCAATTTGAATGTAATTTTAAGTTGATTTTTGAACTCTTTAAATTCTTTGTTTGGAAGATACGACCATAGCTAACACTACAGGGGGTATGTGGCTGAATATTGCAAGGATGTAATAACAAATTTATATATTTAAAGTGCTTTTATGCGAACTTGCAGTTTTTTTGTTACTAGTATAAATTGTATTCCACTAAAAACAAATTCAAAGTTGTAGAAATTGTGTAATTTTTAACAAACTTCGTTGAATAACGTTGGCACGTTAGTAAGTATAATATATTAAACAGTTATAAACATAATTTTTGAAAAATAAATGCCCACTTTAAACGAGCGCCAAGTCACGCGCTATATATAATAGAGTACCGAAAAAATTACGGAAAATTAGGCTATTTACTGGTTAAACTCACGGACACAAATTACATACGACGTATTATACCATTATAATATTATTATTGTTGTTGTCGTTGTATTGCAGTTTTTGCACACCGCGCTTCACTGCTCAAGACACGTTTCTTCTTCTCCTGCGGAATAAGACCGTCTCAATTGCTGCAGGACAGTAGGTATATAGTAAGAAGAAAAAACGCGTTACATGACGATTTGTACCAAATGACTCATATTCGCACACGCACGACAGTATACTATATAATATGTTGTAGGTTGTGTTTGAATATTGTAACGAGAGTGTTAATGCGTTATAATATATTTTAATATCGGCGACGCAGATTGAATTACGCCGTACACGATTTTTCGTTTAATTAAATTTTTTCCTAAGTATCATATAACTTATCTAGTATTCGCTTACTGCTGTGTTCTGTGTGTTCAGATATCGGTGCGTTGGAATTAATTTTACTCGACCAAAATAATTGTGCGCGTATCATCCTGCTATGTCACCGACTGAATTTTGGATAATATTTATATTATATCGAATATTCGTATTATAATAGTTTAGTAAAAGAATATACAAAAATTCGACTGATTTTACTTTCTTGGATGAATATAATTTAAAAAAAACAATATTTTGGTACCTAAAATAATATATATCTACTTTTATTGTGCAAGGGGGTAGGTACTCTACAGCGATTTAATTAGAGACATTTATTTCATATAGCCAATTGATTATTAAACTGCCGTCAACTTAGATAATCATCAGTTGTTTATAAACCGGTGCCGCCTTATATTTATTTTTTCACTTTTTTTATGTACATAGAGTTAGAATGTTAGATAAGCCAAGAACCGAAATTTATAAGTACACCATATAGGTTTGCCAACGAAATCATCTAGTCGTAAAATATACTGTCTGACGGATGTAAGCATATACACAATAAGCTATAACATTTAATGTGTAATAGCGTTTACTGTTATTAGATATTCGCCGGTAGGTAATAAATTTATTTTATAATTATTATGTTGTTTGTTAACCGTTTTATCACAACAGAAAAATATTATATAATTATTTTTTTTTAAATACTGATCTTTCAATAATATTTCTAGTCACATAAACTATAATATGAATGTTTGAAAAAAAAACCATCACAAGCAGGTCTGGGTATAAAAAAGTATAATAAGTAATAATTCATAAAAAAGTACACACTAAGCTATATAAAATAATCGTATTGCGTGTAAACAATATAATATGAGTGTCATACATTAAGTCGACAAAAATATTGAGCATACCTATTGTATTATTTGTGTTATATAGATATTATAGCCTTTAGGAAGGTATAGTGTAAACTGTAAAGTGTAATAGTATACGGACTGTCATCTCTACGTTTCTGCCGTAATAATAAGAAATATATCACAGGACGGTGCGTGGAAGATGTTGTTTATATGACAATAGACTATATTCATTGTCGAACGACTCCTTGAATAAAACGAATATATCTGTATAATATTATAATATGTATACTGAAGGCGTTTTGTTTACAAAAAATACAAAATAAATTATAATGTTATTTTGTATACGGCTATAAAACATATACGTGATTCGTGGACGGAAAATCGTGTGTGCGTACGTTTTCAATGAACTTGGCCCGAATATTACGAGAATATTGCCGCAGCCATATTCTTCTTGCGCACGAAATTATTCAACAACTACGCAACGCCAAAGCCTAAACTCAATAGTCGACAACAACGCCCGCCGCGGCGAGTCCCCCCCCATCACGGATCCAGCCGATCAAGAAGGTATATTATAACAACATATAACATTAATATAATCTCACGGTTTTTGAAACGTATTAGCCGAATCTATTAGCGCGTCGCTCCGCACATCATATTATAAATTGTTTACCCCGTGGGCCGCGAGAATTTTATTTTTTTCCCCGACGACTTGCTGCGCGCACGCTCACACACGTACGACGATGTACTCACACACACACACACACACTTATATACGTCCGCATTTTTTTTTATACATATACAAGTGACGAGTCTCTCGTATTATATATTACATAGCGAGCCGATAATTACGGGTTTCCAAAGATTACTGGTTCCTGCAATGCAAATATATGCGACAGCGGCGGCGGCGGCGGCGACGACGACGGGTAAAATCAAAACGTAATAATAAACGAGTGTAAGTCGCCACACACACACACACACACACACACACACATAAATACATACAAACACTATATATTAAATAGCTGTATCGATAGATAACTATCATAAAAATCAAGAAATGTGCATTTATTCATATGTATGTATATGCGTAAATTGATATATATTACTTAATGCTGTAGGAGACGCACGCCGATACCGGTCGAAAATCTTGTGCAAACATCCCTTGGGGCAAAATATATCTGGCTGCGATTTATCGGTCGACAATATTTATAATATTATAACATCTATGCGTAAATATATTAAACGATGGCTGCGATATATACATATAATAATATGCGATTATTATTATTATTATTATTATTATAATACCGCATTACGAAGGTTTTGGGCTAATCGCAAAGTGTAACATTGTATACTGCGGGGAAACAGTCTCGTTATAATATTGAGCGAGCGGACGGTTCGAGCGGGATACGAATGTGTATGGACCATATTATCGTCGGCGTGGGCCCGGAAGACATGTCGGGCGATGGAAATCTATTAGGTAGATCGTGTGCAGCTTGTCCACCCAGCAGCGATTTGTCGAACAATATTAGCGAATTAGATATATATATATACGATATATATTTTACGAATTGCACGCACGTTGCGAATAAAAATCAGACCTAACAGAGCACGTCATATCGACGTTTTGCAGCGAATCTGACAGTGGGTTAATAACTTATCCGCGTCTCGTGCCCACAGCATTATATATATATATATATATTATACAGATGTACATTATATAGACGGGCATTTCATACGCACACATATATATTATGGATTTAATCGCTAAAATACTCGTCCTTGATGGCTGGCAGGTCGAATTTTTAATTATTCTGGAGAAGACAAGTATAGCATAATATACTCGTATATAGCGGCGAGTCGTAGCTCGGGGGCCATCGTATATAACTACGCGAGGCGAGGCACACCTCTCGCGGAGGGAACTATGGCTGCTACCTGCTATATAATAATAATATTATTATATTATTATATACCTATCGGCTCTGCGCGCGCGGAATGTGGACTGATGTTGAGTTTACTGTATAATATATATAAATACGTCGTCCTATCTGCTGCTGCTGCTGTTGCTATACGGTGGTGCTATTGCTGCAGCGTAGGCGTCCGTAATGAAGTATTCAATTATAATATTAGAAAAACTGTACATGTACCCATACACCAGAAATGGTTATAAATATATAATGTACAATATATACTACACTGCATGTGTACGTGGACGATCGAATTTACACCGTTTGATTTGGTCCACATTTCGTACTGTCTCAAACAGTTAATAAGTATTTACGGCTACGTGCATTTGGTTTTTTTACTAGTAATACGCCCTTGAATATATATATATATATATTAAGCTCTATACCGAAATCGTCTTTCGTCATACTATATACAAGTGACCACCAACAGGTGTGTGTATGTGTACACCTATATTATAGTAATATAGTATTATGTTATTAATACTATAACTGTAATGTAATTGCCGTTGCATAACTCCCGAGCCCTTCTACATTAATCACGCATAACTAATTTTTGAAATATTATAAATTTATTGCCAACGACCGCACACAGGAAATAAAGTATAATACGTATAAACATTGTACGATTAAAACATAAACTGGCTTGAGAATATAATACGGTCGAGGTCGTTTACGAAAACAATTTTCTCAATGGACGGAAAAGATATTTACTAATAGCACTCAAAAAACCTAAAAGAAAATTATATTTTGCAGTAGGTACCTATATATATATATATAAGTGCAATAGCCAATAGGTCAACGATGGTCATATTCCTATTAGTGCGTTATACGGCTTAACCGTTAATGCTTTGCGTGCAAGTAATGTGCTGCTGGCGATGTCATGTAGAGGGTAACTGATTCGTATAACAAAAAGAAAAAAAGCAAAACCAATAACTAGCTCAATAACCTCTGTTCAGTTCTAATCTAAATGGAAAATAAAACGATTTTATGTAAATATCATTAAAGATATTTTCAAATAATAAATGCGACTATTTGTATACGTATGTATTCGTATTTAATATGCAAAATAGTTTCTGAGCGACTCCGAAGCGGGTATTCGCGGCATTTTAATTGTTTTTATGGTTCTATTCATTACATTCGTCGACCTAAACCGCTTTCTGTAATTCCCGAGGTAAAACGTAGTATTAGATGGCCGTAAACTCAAAAAAGAAATACGTATCGCCAGAGCCTGATTTAGGCGAGTGTCTAAATGACAAGTCACCCGATGTCAACATTTAGGATTCTCAATTGTTGAGACATTTGGATTTTTCTTCGTATGAGTCAATTAAAATTTTTTTTTTGAGACCTTTTTTTACATAATTGCACATATACATATTTAAGTGTTTCTAGAATTGATATTATACCCGTAGAACTCAAGTTAAAATAATATACACATAATTTTAATATCATTATGCGTGTTTAACCTCACTCACGTTCGTATGTTTGAATTTTTGTCCGTCCCGAAACGACGAGTGTGGGTAAAAGCAAAAAATGTGTTTTGGCCAAACCTAGATCGCGAGGATATAATATAATTATACATATTATAAACGAAACAGTACGTAAAATATTATCATCGTGCGCAGCAGCCGAACCGGTTTGGCGATACTTGGAGAATAAAACTCGCCATAAGAATATTACACGCGTGGCTAGCCGATCCGACGGCATCGAACCGAATTAGAAAACGCGTGTGCGTGTTAACTGTTTACTCAACTAGATTAGATTTAAGTATATTTGCGTGAATTGAAATAAATATCAATTTTAAGACTGGCGTGGATTCAAAACTTTTTTTTCTCCACGAGGCTTATATACTGGAAAGTGTAGGGAGAGGTACCGCGATGACAATGATACCGGCGGTCGTGAAACACTAATATAATAATTTAATCTCGTGCCCTTTGATAGCTCTCGAGTTCACGGTCACTTGTGAACATGACATCTACGTTTTTTCCTTTTTTTTTTTTATCACTGTTTGTACGCCGCATTGGTTGAAATCTAATGACAGTGTAATTGGTCACCGGTATATAACTTTTTAATGACCGTCTGGCGGTCTATATAGGTACCCCCCATCGAGCAGGGGAGTTCACCTCTTCGACTCTTCCTATATATTTGGCCGTGATACGTTTTTAATAGTCCTAGTTCTTTCGTGGTATAAATGGTTTGTTTGTTTAAATTGGTTTCCAAATCTGTCAAAAACCATTTTGTTTAAACTTCTTCGTCTTAATAATTTAACGAAATTATACATATTAGAGATTAGACGATATTAGTACGTGTACAATACTACAATGTATACACTAATCGTATATACCAATATACACGCAGTATTCTGTTTGCGCATTAGTACATTAGCAGTACACTGACGAGACGATGAGTAGGTACCTATCTAACTCGGACCATGCCTGATACATAATATGATTGCGGTATGCAATTATACATTTTATTATTCAAATGTATATTTTCAATTCATCGCAACCTGTTGTTTCTAATATTCACTTTCAGCGGTTACGGTCACGACTGGTGGTACCATACGTCAGAGCTTCTTATTTATACACAAATTTATATTCGGCATTATATAGTGAAGATTATCAATATTCCAAGAGCATATATTATTGTAACTAACACATCGATGTGCCACACAATATTATAATATAGCCTGTACTCTGTATAGTATAGAGTCGAGGAGGGTTGTACACATTATTTTATTATTTTGATGATGCGGCCCTCGTCCAAATGCATAATTTGCATTCCAGACGCGCTCATAACCACAGAATAATAAAGCCGTCGAACCGATTGACAGAGAAAATAATGACAAAAACTTCCTATGGAATTAAACATTTTAAAACATCAATATTTATCGTTTGCTCGATCTTTGCGGGTATAGTTAGTTTTGGAATGTTGTAAGAGGAAAAAATGATTCAATTAATTTGACACCATTGACTATCGTGTACCTAAATCAATTCATTGATGTATAGATAAATAAATAAAATAGAAAAACAACAATTTAAAATTTAAATTAATTATTAGATACGCCACGTTTGGCTGGTAAGTACATATAATTAACTAATAATTATTTTTTTCGTAATCCACGTAGATCGGTACTTATATTAATATTTAATATATTACCTATAATGGTTTTAAATGTATAATTACTATTATAGAATAATATTTTTATCGTAGTATTTATTTAGTTAAACTTGGATTTAGTTCAAGGTAATCTTTGCTATTTAAAAATTAGTTTTTAATAATTTTATTGACTCAATAGCTTATCCCCGAAGCAATATAAAACACAACATCGTTATTCAATATTATTTCTTCATAGAATTAATGACGATTATAATATATTATAAGGAATAGAGATGAAATTTTTGGATGCGTACAATGCAAATTTTGTATTTATTTCGAAATCGACTAAGTTATTAGTCTTTCAAGTTGTACGAGTTTTATAAGAAATAATTTATTGATTCCATGGACATATTTTTATTAGTACAAAGTGATTGTGTTAGAAACAGTTATGTATACTATGTAAAAATTCTTTGAAAGTCAGGATTATGCTTACTGCCACAAGACAATCTTAACCATATTTTATCTTACAATCAAACCAAATCAATAAAAAGCCAGACTTTAGAGTAGGTTTATTACGAGTAACTACGTTAAGTGGGGTTTGCATGGTTGAAAATGTATTATATTTTATTACTGTTGTTGTTATTGTTAAATTCCAATAACAAGTCTTTGTATAGGTAAATATTATATTACATTGAAAAACAATTTTGATTCTTTAGATTTTGTTATTAAATATTATTGGATCTAAATCATCGCGAAGTAGTAAGTGCAGTACCTCCTAATAGTTTAGATAATTGAAACGTATATACTATAGGCACCGATGTACCATGTTTAGTTGTCATTTATCGTAGCTTGTAAAAAAAATATTGATAACTATATACATCGATGTATAGAAGATATATTTGTATAAACATATTATCTATTGTTCAAGATGTCCGATAATATTTACATTGTCACGAGATCCATTTTACAAGTAAAACCAATTTTGCAGTTTCTCAAAAAAAAAAAAAAATGTGTTACCGAATGATCCGTAAACGGTGGTGATTTCTTCTATAGAATACGAACACGTTTTTGTCATAAAACCTACAAGGTCTCTCGGTGAAGCGAAGCGTTCTGTGGCGACGGCCACGACTGACGGCACCCAGCACTGACGCCAAAGGTGTGTCGTACCAGCGAACATATCGGAAACAGCGACGATGCCCAAAACGGATAAAAATGAATATTACTGCGGCGGTGGCAGGAGGGATGGGGCACATATCGGTCGGAAGAAAAGAAATATATTATGAACATGGGGTCTGGTGGTGCCTCGAGATATTCAGACGTCTGGACATTGGTCGCCGACCGCTATTATTATTATATACCTACAACCTACCTACCGGTCGATTTATATAATATTATTATATGTCTAGATATATGTTATAAAGAAGAAGAGAACGACGACGACGACGACGACGACGACGAAGACGACTCCAACGCATTTAAAGTCTCTTGGGCGATAATCAAAAATACTCATGTTACTACAATATGGTGTACCTACTATATGTCTATAATGGTGTACCACATATAAATTGTATGGTGTAATATTTATGACTGTTTAACCCTCTCTCTCTGTCTGTCTCTCAATCCTTTTTTCGATATAGCATCAAGTATTATTAAGTTATACCGTATACCATTAAAATACACATTACCTACCCTCGAGAAACGTAATTATTTTATTTTTTATGTTTTTTTCCCCTTCAACGGCGACAACCATGTAATCCTTCGGACAGACTATAGGTATATGTATGATATTGTATATATACGACTAAACCTGCAGCGCATTGAAAATATATGAAATACCAACTGGAATTACGCCGCAAACAAATAACACGCATTATACATACATATACCCGAGTTGTACTGTCGTACTTCACTGGTTTTTCTCCCGGTGCTCCGACAGCATTATGTGTGTGTATATGTGTGTGCGTGTGTAACGGGTAGGCGCGTGTAAACCAGATCCAAACGCGGGCGAAAACTGGTCCAAGAAGCTATATTAATAACAAGGGGCCTCGACAAAAATTATACGTATACATATCACATACGACTGATGTATATATATATAAATGCATGTGTGTATGTATAAAGTCCATTACGCTCACGTTGTCCGTCATTATTATTATTATTATTATATAAGTATATAATATACAGCTGATAGGTATACGTCGGACCATCGGACTGCGCACGCACGACGAGGAGGAAGCTCAGGGTTAAATTCCGACCGGGGCAACCGCCGCCACCGCGCATTACAAGTATATAATATGTACAATAGCCTACATATACACACATATAATAATAATATGCAAATTACTGGTATTAAAGATATACAGATATGGTATAGAGCGATCAACAGTTTTTACCGAACAGGGGACTGAGTTCGAGTATTTTGGCATATTTTTTTCGTGTCAATCGGTTGGTTATCGCCGTACGTCATATTTATACTCATATATATATCTATATATATATATAGACACACATGTACATTGTACATAATATATGATGTTTATATGATGTAAAGGTACCGATATACGCGAAGGTCGTTAAGGTCGTTTCGTGCAAACCAACTATACGAAGATGTCTATAGGTATTCGGTAAAAGGCGTGCCGCTCATATATATGTTTACGAATGTTTTTTTTTAAGTAAACAATTATTATTGTTATTATGTATTATAATCGAGTTTGCCGTTTTTATTCACATGGGGTTGTTGTTTGTAATAAACGCAATAAAATCTCACAGCGATATGCGTATGACACGATGAT
Organism: Rhopalosiphum padi; assembly: GCF_020882245.1. NCBI lineage: Eukaryota > Metazoa > Arthropoda > Insecta > Hemiptera > Aphididae > Rhopalosiphum > Rhopalosiphum padi. Next base: position 34,275,037 of record NC_083598.1, read on the forward strand.
GAATATATTTATACAATAATACGGACAACACTATTTGTTACTGGCTACTGCTAGCTGATGAATATTGCATTGATTTATTTTTTCAAATTGTTTTTTCGTTAACCATTAAAACCACATATTTTTACGAATTCTTAGTAAATATTTACTTCGTGTCTCCGTGATTTCATTCTTATTTAGGTGTTTACGATTTATTATTCTAGAATGTGTAAATTGCATTAGTCATGTTTCACTAGAACCAGCAGAACAAAAATAATAATTTAAAATTATTAAAAAACAACTACTACCTGAATCATAATCATTCATCACACATTGCACGTAAATTATAATTTCTACTTTAAATATGCAAAACTATATGTATATATATTATATACGTAATTTTTTTTTTATCGATTTTGGTCTAAATCACAATATACTCAATATTGTTTGCAGTTCAAACGTTTTTAATTATGTATAAAAAAATTCGAAATACATCATAATACTTTGATCAATTCAAAAAAATATATTTATCACATTTATATTATGAATAAATTATAACTGCACTGTCTACACTGTGAGTTTTATCGTATTAAGTACAAATTGATTACAACAAGCTTATATGACTACGTTTTTAACATCTGCACCACATATATTTAATATTATATTATTTATATTTATATCGTTTTATAAATATTAAATTTTTGACGGCCTATAAATTAAAACAAACTCTTTCGACGTTTCGGTTTTTAGTATACAGGCATAGAATATAGATATAATCACTACAAGTCTACAACTATATCTACACGTCCGAACTTCAAAGTGTTCTCAAACTACTCAATACGACATTTATCTGTTCGACTGTTCATAGCTATTAATCTCATTACGCTTGTAATAATTACTTAATATGGTGAGTATATAACCAATAACCAGTTTTCGCAACGTTAGACTGTAGAGTCAATGCGACCATTAATAAAGAAACTTTGATAAGAATATATAATGACACAGGTACTTATATATATATATATATATATATGATATGGCAGCTGCAGTTCAATTTCAATTCAACCTGAATTTATATAGTGAAATATAATATTACGCAAGTACGTCAAACTATATTATAGATTATAGGTATAAATTATAAATGGTGGTCACATTCACGTGCAAATGCGTTTTTAATGCGGCGAGTAACTATAATATTGTGACAATACTGACAATTATAGAAAATAGAAATACAGCTATTCTTTTGATTCTGTTTAATTAAAAAGTTGTGTAAATTATAATATATGTTATGTTTGACGAAATATCATACATTTTATATACACTATTCATATATATATATGTGTGTGCAAATTATTTAAGTTCCTACATAATCACGTATACATCGTCTGGACGACTAATGATTAATGTTATTGTTTTAGTTGGACTGTCTAAGATAAAAACTGATGAATATGGTTTTTTTTGTCAACTATATGTTTTTCTCGCTGTCCTGCTACCTTTTATTCTTTTAGCAACTTTTTAAACATATTTCTTCGCATACTAACAAAACGAATTTTCATCATTAAGCAAATATATATAATATCTACACTGATAATATGTTACACATCACTTCGGAAACACTCCGTTTGAGTGTAATATATTTTTACTTAAAGATTATATAATATAAAATAGCTTCGTCTTCACAAAATTATTGTATGTACGAGTAATACATTATCAGTTTGAATGTTAATAATTTATACCAAGATGACGGAGTGAGGATCCGAGCTATCTTAATAATTTAAATTGTTGTAATATAATAATGGTAGGCGGGTAGCAGCGACGACGACGACGACGACGAGGACGACGACTATTGAACTTTGAAAAATATTATCTTTTTTCTCCGCGACGTCAAAGGCGACGGGTTTAATATATTATACATTATTATATTGGAGGTATATTAGGTACTATATCTATATAATATTATGCATGCGTGTGTGCGTGTGTGCAATGTACATATAATGCGCGTCCTGCAGGCGGCGACAGACACACACGCCGTCGACGATTTTTCTTGCATTTTTATTTTACCGGCACGCGGCTGCCGTTAATTAATATTATCATATTATTCATGAATGCGAATAAGCGGCCACCGGCGCGGGAAATGCGACGATTGCGATCGGCAGAGACGACCGAGAGAGGCTTCGAGCGTGTGCATCTGCACCTATACTTGCAGTATTATAATATACGTACACCGCACGCAAACGCGTCCGATTGTGCGCGTGAAACAAACAAACCGTTTACCGCTGCACCACGATGAATGGTGGCGGCAATCACAAACCGATCGACCGTTGTCTAAAAGATATTTCGAATTTGCCAGCGAATTTATTACGCATGTCTGTTTGGCGTGTGCAATAATAATAATAATAATAATAATAATAATAATAAACGTTGAAAAGACGATGTGGAAACAAAATCGGACGGAGAGGAATAAAATATAATAATATGCTGAAAAAAACGAGTTGCAAAAAAAAATTATATATACACACAACTAATGGGCGCGGTATGCGTATAAGAGGCACGCGAGTCGATGTTAGGTGGTATAATATATATATATATATATATAGATGCTTTTACGGCGGCAGCGGCAGATGATTGACGATCGACCGGCCGCTCCTTGTCGAACCCCGTGTCGCCGCCGTCCTGCGCTGCTCTCCTCGATCCTTTGCTTGTTACACGATATTTTATAATATATTATGTTATATAGACCGGCGTATGCCCTGCGTTTTATTATTATTGTTATGTATATGTTATATTTCAGCGTGCGTGTAATACGTGAGCGTTACGGTGTGTGTGTCCATGTGTGTTGGGTGTGTGTATGTGTCTGTGATTGTTTGTTTGTGTATGTCGTATGTGTTATATATTGTTAATATGCGTGTATAATACGTATATAATAAGTGTATATTACTAAACACACACACACACACACACACACACACACACACACACACACACACACACACAAGCGCGCGCGCACATATACACCTATATATAACTAATATGGGTGCGTGAGCGAGTAGAAAATCGCTTTTGCTTTTTCGCTTTAAACTACAACTACTGTGGTCCGGCGGGCGATCGTAACGACGATGATTTAGCGCACCTAAGAAAACGTTCCACAATTTTACGATTTTTTAAACCAATAACAGATAAATAACAATATTATATAAGACGTGCCACAGGCTGGAGTATGATATATTATTATGATTCACAACATTCTAATTCGATAAGATATAATATGTTATTTACGCATTACTTATATATACGCGATATATTATTAAAATAAGTTAGTCATAATTAGTCAGTCCAACTTAGGTTATGAGAAATATAATAATAGTAGAACGTTATTCTCTAGATTGTACTATATGCACAGTGTACCTACACCTAATATAGTACTGCGAACATTTCAAATAATAAGTTGCAGATTTGAAAATTTAGAAAAGGCGTATAACAATATATACATAGCCATATAGGCACTGTACATATTATTATAATGATATTCAGAGCGAAATAACGTCATGTATTTTAATCATTATAATTAATAGGCATACTAACTTTAATCTTTAAAATGTTCTTAAATATTAATGAACAAGGTATTATAGGTAGGTATGTAATATCTCGTGAAATTAAAACTCATAAATGTTGATATCTCGATTATGATCTCGTAGACCATATAGTACATAATGTACTACTAAACTACTATATACTATATAGTATAATGGTCCAAAGACCGTTATAAGTCGTTGTGTCTGGAGAGGTTTTTATTGAGTAAAGAACAAGAACGATGTCTGTCACCCGAAACCGCTTAATTGTTTTTCTTAGTCCCCTGTAAAACTGTTTATGACTCACTTGAACGGTATAATAAAAGACATACTCTCTCTGAACGTGTTGTATACAACAAATTACTATATATACATGGGTAGTAGGTATTTAATACATAAACATAAGATTTATGTATAAGCGTATAAACTAAAACATGATAATAATAAAATAAAAAATGTCATGTACCTACGTTTTTCAAAAGCCTGTTCGAAAGCGGATCAATTATTTTACTTTCAGTTTTTTTGAGTAACTATAAGTGGGATGTATATACTTACTCAAAAACGTAGTAACTAAACTCCTAACGGTGAAAACGTGGCTGGTGACATTTATTAAGTCGTCTAATATACGTCACTGCTGTGAATTATTCAAATATTTTAATCAATTTAATTTTGTTTTCGTTTTTAAATTCATAAGATCGCGAACGGAGGCCGTGCTGCAATCTACAACAAAAATAGTATAAGATATACATGGCTCCTAAACGTTTTTCTTTCCTCCCCAACGTCGTAAAACGCAATATATTATTATATTGCTAGGTAGATATGAAATATGTTGCCACCGTAGTTTTTCTCGTATTTTTTTTTAGTAAACATAATCCGATATGAACGTGATTAATATAATATATATTATACGGACTCATGGCTCGATTAATAATAATATGACGCAGGAAATACGTGCAAGTGTGCGATGGTAACGCGGTAAAGTGGCGGGCGGGGATCTATAAGAAATTCGATAAATCATATACCCACCCCTTCGTTCGTTTTTTACACGTCGTGACTATAGCTAGTCTTGAATAATATTAAACTGTGTGGCTGCATGAATAAATACGACGCAACGAAATTTATATATGTACCCACAATGCAACGCATATAGGCATACGTCTACAAACGGGATAACCATGAAGGAACTCCTTACGATGGATAATCACTAATCTATAATATAATAACTTGAATGAAATGTTCAAGTGGTTAGTTAAACAAATAAACTATTATCATAACGGCAAGTGTCAAAAATGTTGACGTCCAGCTTAATTTTGTTGTCTTTAGTTTTTCGAGAACTATTGTCTATTATATAATATAGTTATAGGTATTCATAACGAACTTCGTACGCAATCGATATGTTTCATCACCACGAGGACCATCATCGTTCTGTTTCTATATCTATATACAAACGCGTTTTATACTTTTGTGTATGTATATATAGTTAAGTTGTCAACGGATATATTTTTTCTTCCGACATTATATTATGAGGTTTCGTAATGATCATATTTTTTTAAATTAAATTTATAACCAACACTTTAACTTCATTTATTATAAGTTATAATTATATCGTATAGCTTAAGTATGTTTTTTGTGGTTAGGTTAACCGTATTATGATGTCATAGTGTCATAATACGATTGATTAATTAAAATCATTTCACCAAAGATTAAAATAATATATTCTAATGAATATACAATTTTTTTATCAAACATTATTTAAAACAAATTCCAGATGGGGTCAAACGTCAAACAATAGATAATGTTAAAATAATATATTATAATAGTGTATATATCATATAATTTTTAATATTGTAATAATTATCATTTCTTATAATGATTAACCATAATGTTTGCCATTCTTGTAAAAATATAAAAAATTTGATAAAACTAAAATAAAAACGAAATATAAAAAAACATTCAAATTTTAATTTACGTGATCGTCTAGACAAAAATAAAAATAATCGTATTTCATTATTAATATTTTTTTGTAGACATAATATTATGTGCAGTATTCGAAAATATTTTTTGTATCCATAAACGTGTGAGTATCTAGATTTTATTTATTATTTTTATTAGCTTTCACTGGAATAAACAATATCTGACAATGTGACATCTCTACACATTACGGGTATAAAATAATAGGTCTGAATCACTGGGGCAATGTGACTTGTTCCGTTATATTTTTAAATCATCAAAAACACGGTTAATTTATTGGTGAAATTTTAAAAGGCGGCTTATTTTGTCGATATATTCTTCATTATTTCGAGAGTGTATAGATGCTGTTGTATATTAGAGAATAGACCTCACACACAGTTAAGATGCTTCACACACTCAACGAATAAACGCCGAATTTAATTGTGATTCAACAAATCCTATTAAGAAGAAGAAGAGATACCGATTCTCAAATAAAATGTTATTTTTTTTCTTTAATCTATGTATAGTTATACTTATGTATAAAGTATGTTCCTTTGTAAAAATTCGTACGGATAAACTACAAAAAAAATTACACAATCTTGTCTTTTATAATATATATGATTCAATAATCTACACCAATGGAAAACAACGATTTATAATATATAGTACGACTGAATTACATTGTTCGACGGTTACGGATATACGGATTTATAGTTGATCCTCAGTGGTCCCAATCTCTATTTTGGATATTTGTTTTGTTTTTTTTTCACGGATTTTAGAAATCTCTACAATTTATCAAATACGAATTGACAATAACACATAAACGAAAAGTTAGAATAATGCATTTTCGTACAACGCAATGTTTACCTGAATATTGGTAAACCAACACAAGACAGACGGATATCCGCGTAATAATAAATAATAATATATCAAAAAAAAGGTTGGAATTTAAGATCAAAAGGCTTTTGTTCCTTAAAGAATACGCTCACGTAAGACGACACATACACCTACACATATTGCGTGTTGTACATAGTTTTTGTTATAAATGCGCAAAAAAAATAATAATAATGAAACAGTTTGTTCGCCGATCTTAATAAAATCATCGAGTATATATTAAACACGTAACGCCATTTGGTTCACGGTCTTCGAAACAAAATAGTTTAGAATATTAAAAAAAACTGCATGGAGTATTGTACATATAATATTATATAGGTATTAGAGTTTTAATATACATGCATTTTCTATGATCGATTAAACACGTACAGGAAACTCTAGGTTTTATGATCATCGAATGGGCTTGTAAATTTAGTTTTTATATATCCCTAAAAAATGGTCATAGCAACCGGTTTTTTTTTTGCACGTGGTTTAAATCAATATGAACGATTATTATTGTTTGAATTGTATATAATAATAATATTATATTATATACGTTTAACCACCTGTTTACCCATGAATTTAAATTCTCAAACGCCTGCAGTAAACAGCGAGTGATGAGTGGTAATTATTACTATGTTTCTATGGTAGATATAAAATTATTTTGATTAAAAAAACGACATATTAATCAACCTCTTGTACATATTACATTGCATGGTATTTTCCGCAGCTACTATATACACCAATAGCAGTATCTAATATCAATTATTATTACTATTATTATACGCTTTATTCGTGGTTTTTGTCGCGATCGTATTAATTTACATAAATGAAATAGGTAACGTCTATGATACCTATCATATACTATAATATACTGATGTAGGTATTAATAAATAATTCTTGAATTAACACTAGATGCACGTGGTGCGTAGAATCTATCATATATTATTACTGTAACGCCAGTTGAATACAATATTACAATATCATTAGTATTATTACATTGCGACAATAAGACGTCAAATAGCTAAACGTATGATTTATACACACCCATCGGCATGTTTAAAAATCGCAACGTTAAACAAAACCACATATAAAATAATATCACCGCACTTCGAGTATATGTATACCTAACACTCGCCTAATACTTTAAAATTATAATTGTATAATTATTATTCGATAAAGAGAATTTTTCAAGTTTATAATATGTACAAATATATTATGTATTCGTACTTAAAAAAAAGTACATCATTTAGACTCTTATTTATATATTTTTCAATTTTATTTAAAAAAAAAAAGTATATATACCTACCTATCTGCATAATTTAAAATTTAAATATACAAATTTTAAATGAAACCAGTAATTTTACATCTAACTTTAGTATATAGAGACAAAAATAGTTTATTTTTAAGAACTACGTAGGTATTAAAAATAATTAAAATAAGACACATAAAATACAAATATGTATAATATGAAATATATATTTTTTTAAGTTTTTAATTATTGAAAAGTATATGAACAATCTTTTTATTTAAATATTTAATAAGACTATATCAAAATATGATGATGACATATCTATATTTTATATTTTATAGTGTACTATTATAATGTCTAATACCATTTGGCAATTATCATTGTCCATACAATTTTATAAATTTTTTACTCGTCCTAGAGCGTTTGCTGTTAAGATAATAATAATATAATAGGTAGTACATTTTGTTTTTTGTATTTAATTATAGTATGTATTATAATATTACGAGTATATACAGAGTGATTCACCAAATATATTGCCCACTTTTTTTTATTTAATAATGAATTTATCCAAATTGTGATTTTTGAAACTTTAAATCATATATATTTTAAATTTTTATTCTCAATAATTACGTACTAATTACTCGGGAACTACTCATCTTATTTTGATTTATATAAATATATATAATAGGTATAATGGTATACATATATACGAATTGTAACAGATAGAACTGACTTGGAATGAGTTTTGTTTTAATTAATATTTACAATTTTCTTTTTATGTTTATTTTTTAGAACTTAAAATAAAAAATTAAAATGTCATTAAAATTTTTTTGGATAAATTTAAAATTATTGAAAACGTGGTTTTTATACAGTATACTTGAAAATTTCAGAAGAAAGAATTTGAATAGATGCTTTATTGAAGAAAATAAATAGAACGAACATTTTTGGTGTATCACCCTATACATAATAATATATGCACATATTATATTATTATGTATTATCACTAATAATAATAATAATCGTTGTAATGCGTGCGCGATGATAAAGCTACCATACAGGCACTTTTATTAAGCATTACACAATGTCGCTAATTTTTACCATTTAAAACTAATCATATTTTTCTTTAATGGCCACCGACTACATTATGTACACAGTATAATATTATAATATGTGCTTACAAAATATTATAACGATGCGGCGGTCGTTAAGGTCGAAAATCGTAATTAAACACGGCGTTTTGTCTTATGCGCACCTATATACGATGAATCGTTGCACGATCGCTTGAATCGAACTCTGACACGAATGCGCGGGGCAATTATTAAACACTAATTATTCAATACCTAAGCCGTTCGAATATTTGCCGAACTAATACCCGCGTGTGCTCATAAACAAGTGGTGTGATTTATTTGTTTTGACTAACGATTCAAACGTCGACGCGTTCCGGGTGGAATAAAATAATACGTCAGTTGCGTCGCGCGTCTGTCCGGTGTTATTCGATTACGCGCTGGCTCAAAACACGATTTCGCCAGCGGTTATAAACAATATCGTGTAATACAATTTTATAACCACGTACAATAGGATATGGATGATGGGTTTATATATTAGATTTTGTTTTGGTTTGCAGAACACGAGTCCCACATTACCGTGTCTCTGTATTCTGTAACATGAATTATATTATTATATACTATAATACTCGGCGAAATGCGTGCCATCACTGGACGAGCTCTGCTACAGTAGTCTGTAAGACACAATAATTGAATGATATGATGTTTTAATAATTTTATGTACATAAATACGAATGTATCGGACGTGTCGGTGCTATGTCAAATTGGCGATGGCGCCGGCATATATGTATTTTGATTTACCCTTGACTTGACCCTATATACAAGCAACTTCCGATATTTTTTTTATATAAGTTGTAGTATAATATGCCAGTGTCAACTTTTTTGGATGCCACAATACGATTATTCATTTCAATCCAATGACGATTTCTACACTTGTCTGAATAAAATTAAACGTTTTGTACTCGTGTATTTGTTGTTTGTATATACTTTGTGTTAATAAAATAAAACATTCCGTCTCAAAGCCTAGCTATATTATATTATATTGTGTAATATGAGGTATATGGACATATTAATATAACGTGTGGCATTTCCAATTATTTCTCGTAACGTATATAGGTATGATATATTATATTATTATACACTGCGATGCGGCCGGTGTTGTGTACAGCACAAGCTAACGCAACATCATCACAGCCGTCGCTCGACACGATGATTGATTTTAAGGATTTTGTTCGCTTTTAACGTAAAAAACTCGAAACGTACGCGTAATGTATATATGTATACATATATCATGATTATAATTATGAATTACCCATGAATACGTAGACATAACATTATGATACTAATAAGCGTAGATGTGAGTGTGATATGTGCCTGTGCGCGTATGCGTTAGGTTGTTGGGGTGTTATGTTGGACGGTGTTAAAGGTAATATCCCGTATAATAAAAATATATTACAAATAACCATGCGGGCCATCGTCGTTCGCGCGGGCGACTTTCACAGTTTCTCATCTAATACGGTTTTCATCCGAAGGTCGCGCGGAATTTTTGACAACGGGAAACGTTTAAAAAATACATTAAAAAAAACAAACAACAAACGCCGGTTTACACTGTGGTTGTAATAATGACCGACTGACGACTGAATCAGCTTGTATATATATATATATATATGTATTTTATACACGCTCGTGGTGACGACTTTCGCTACCGCTGGTGAACACGTTATTATCAATATTTACTCTGACCAGAAGCCGCGGCGGTAGGTACGCAACTACGTAAGTACGCCGCGATTATCGCCGTAGCACGTCATAAACAAAACGAATTCTGTATACCTATTATACCTATTATAACAAACTATAATTATACTGTAGATATACGGATGCACATATACATTATTGTAGCGTGTACCACGTGATTAAATGTATAATTCACAAAAATTATACACCTAACCAATAAGTAGACGGAAAGTCAGTTCAACGGTTTTAGGTAAACCTTATTCTAAATATCATTATAATAAAACGTTTATATTGGCGGGTATATAGATATACTATAAGATGACCGATAAGTGTGTCCGTTCTCCATCGTCGTATATACCTAGTACCTACCAAAACCCATTCATGTAATATATATATATCCATTATCCGTAATCCGTTTTAGGGTTTAAATCCTCAAAAGAAATTGAAAGTAAAAATGTCAAGTTATTTGAAAGTGTTTTCGATTTCATATATTCCCACAAATAAACGTTTGCGCTGTAATATATATATATATTTATTATAGGTATATTATAAATATATAAAGGTTTACTCGAAACGTTTTGTGAATGTTTCGTGCTCGTAAATAAAAGATTCAAAATTCAGTCACTCAGGTACACGTATAATATATAATTATGTATATATAATGTTTTCTGTCGGGCAAAGGTGATGCAGGTATAATGTTATATACTCATAAAATTATGATAGCCAAGATGGCAAGATTCGAGATGTACAAACATTGTGACGGCGACCGCTTAGCGTATAATATAAGCTAAGGGAGACTTAAAAGTTGTATGTATAAAAAAGAAAACGAAAATCACATTTCGGATACGCTTATAAGCGCTTCGAGTTGTCAATTATAAAACAGTTGACGAGGGATAAGTCTGGGATTATGAATTTTCGACGGATTGAGCGATGTCATTTTACTGTAAATAAGATCTACCCAATCAGACGAGACTGAGTTATGCCGTTATTGTAACCGCGGACAATATGTCATGTAAAAACCAGAGTTTTGGATTTCAGACACGGGCTCGCAGTGCTCGCACAAGTCGATAATATAACTGCAGATAACAGTGTCGTAGGATATAATTATTATTATACATAATACGGTCGCAGCTAGTGTATCAGACAGTTTGGCAGCTTTTCGTGCAATAAATCACGCGGTACCGCAAAGTCGGTATGCGGTCGCTGTCCTATAGAGTATAGGTTATAACTGTGATTGGGCCTACGGCCGAACGGCCGGTCTTATTATAAAAGCGTCAGTCTGTTCGTCCACCTCTAGCTTAAGTTATATATTATATTAGTTTGTAGTGTGTTTGTACCTCGGCACGTAAAACACGAATAAATTATCGGCTGCAACGGGAAAATCGGAAGAGAGAAAAAAAGTAAGCATAAAGGCGGTCTTTCACCTGGTTACGATATATATATACGCGAGTGTAATATACACATAATATATACCTAAGATGCCGATTTATTATATTATTATTATTTTTTATTATTATATTATATATGTTTATATATAAATCCGAGGAGACACGACCACGCGTCGCGTTAGTGTGTGTTGCACACGTATATAAATAATAATAATATTATACTATGTAATAATAATGCCGGTATAAATTATGAATAATAAATTGCATCGGTGTTTTATTTGTGCAATATGCATGTGTATGTATATTGGATATTATATATTATAAAATATATCCAGCAGCAAGGAGTCAGCTGCAATATATGTGCAAATGTAAATTGTCACAAAATTGGTAAACGTTAGGTGTTTATTATGAATATTAGATTTATGTATTATAAGTACGAATTTTATAAGATATATACAAACGAATGTCAGAGTCCGATGGAAATTACTGTAATCGTTTAATTATTGGAATTAATCAACGGAATTAACAATTTGAATTATTTAAAAGAAATTTCAAGAGAAATTGTGTCTAATTTATTATTTTAATATATTATGTTATATTAAAACTTAATTTGATAATTATGATATTTGTAAATAAATATTTAAATATATTTATATTGTTTTCATATTACATAGGGCTACTATATTTTATTTATTACCTATATTTTATCATAATTATATTATATATTTTTATAATCCAACACACACACAACCATATATGCCGCCGTAATAGTGTTTTTGATAAAACAACATTTTCCCATGGCAACAACTATAGCGTGTATCTCATATGATATTCGATCACCTGGAAAATCGAATTCTCGAGAGAACGACAAACTGACAGGATCACCAAACTTAAAGGTAGAGCGCACCCAACCCACTATTAATTATTTAAATGTATATTTTTATCTTCATTCTTTCACGTCCCTCGCATAATCTCCGGCATCCTGTCAAACAGAATATTATTTTCGTATCGCCGCGACTGGCGACTATTAATATTAGTATTTAGTATTATTATTAAAGTGCTGCTCTAGGGCATAGAAATACGATATTATCACCGATACAGTTTAATATCATTATCTATGTTGATGATATTATAATATTATTATTTATTACGCAACCGGAAAAATATTTACGGACGATTTTTACGACGCAACGCCGCTCTTGCATTATTATAGACGCGTAAATTCATATGCCAACGAGTTGCCGACCGGCCATTAAAACCATTCCAACGCGAACGCACTCTAATAATATGACGGACATGTGTTAAAACGAATGTTACCCACAAAGCCTATACCCATTAGCCATGATACGTTTATCGCGATTCATGTTGACGAATTTATTTACTATATAATAGACGCGATATCGCTGCACGTACGCACCTCACATGATATTTTATACCGACGTTGTTGTTTATTGCTTGCATATATAGCTTGGTAATATCTTCATATTTCATTTTATTATTATTATGTTTTTTTCTCGTCCGCATAATATAGGCCTGGTACCCCGGTGGTATAGGTAAATAAATATCGGATTTCGTTTTAATTTAGTCGGCATCGATGCGGTATAAATTGTATAATATAACATAGCGTTCTTTGCATAGCAATAAAATATCAAATAATTATATTATTGTTAGGAATAGAGTGCATATTTGTTCGTTTACCCATATGACGATCTCGGCAACGTAATAAATGTACCGGCACCGAAAACCATCAAAAAGGCAAAAAAAATATGCCACGTTGCACTCAGTCCGCGAGTGGGATTCGTAACCGCACAGTCCACTGCAGCCTGCAGGCGTCTGGTGAGCCACCCCCGCGAACTTATCATGATGTTTAACTCGCCGACGTCGTCGTGCCACGTCGATAGGATGTAGTGGGCGGCCAAGGAAATGAGATGTGATGACTGTTGGACGGTGGTGCGTGTGTTGTGTGTATATTATTACGCTGCAGCACTGTATATACGCGGTCGCGCGGAGATCAAACGATTGAATAAAGGAGACGAACGCAGAAGAAAAATACGGTTCAACCGTTTCGCGATAATTAAGCGACGATAAAGTTTCTGTTGATTTATCGATAAAGAAGAAAAAAAAATCAAACAACGTCAACGAACACGACTCGGCCTTTCTCTACGCACGCGTCGAAATGCAGCATCGTCGTTTCGTGCTCGGATATTATTCATTTCGGGAGACCGCGAGTGCAATCGCGCATTAGTACTGAAAAATGTTCAATACTGTTACTGTATATATGCATATATATATATATATATATATTGTAGAATATAATATATTGTTCGTTATCGTCTGCACGCGTTTTCGTACAAACAACGAGCTTTATACATAATAATATGTAGGTATATAATTTTTTATTTTACACATTTTTCATATAATGTATTTTTCAAATCTCCGCGTTAGATAAGCGAATAATTTATGCTGTTCGTTGATATTATTATAGCAGTTGGTCTCGGAAATTTTTTTACCGTCTTGCGCGCGCGTCCGTTTATATACATTATAATATTATAGTATCACACTTATTCACACACCGCGTGCGTGGAATGCTCCGTTGTAGAGAAGTGCATACCTATACGGCCGGCCGGGTGACCCTTAGAGCACTAGCTGTTGTTGGCCATATTATTATTATTACTCGTACAAAATATAATGTAACATTATTATTATACAGAAAAGTAATCGATTACGTCGTTAAATTTCGTTTGTCGATTCGTTATGGCCGCGATTTGTTCGGTTACCACCGCACACCGCACCGCGGGTGCAGAGTGGGTATATAATGTATATAATATTGTCTTCGAATTTTTCACGGTTCGGGTCGTGTGACAAATTTCGGGCCGCCTTAAACCAACAACGTTGACCGCGTGGACAAACGACAATAATACAATAAATTGGACAGCGTTGAATCATATATATATATATCATCTGTATAGGTATATTGTATTTTACCTATTACCTTCTGCAGTCGGGAGCCGGGAGGTACATAATATATATATATGTGTTGTATATTATGTATTTTATAAATATTATACACGCTGTGCGGTGTGCATTATCCTGCAGTATATTATAATAATATATATTATTTTCACGACAATAATATCCTTCCGAGGTGCGAGCTACAGCATCCGGACGAAGTGGGTATTTGGTGCGCTTGCGCAGCGGGAAGACAAATAATAATATTGTGTACGCCGCAACTGCGTCCCGCCGACGCCACAGCCGCCGCCGCCAGATCATTTATAAAACTTGCCATCGAACCACCCACGTCCGAAGCTGTTGACTCCTGTCAAGGTCTGGGTCAAATTCCGATATATCGAATTAATCGGTTTGAATAACGATTGTTATCTTTTCGACAAGACAACACGCGCCCTGCACACGCGCACTCGCCCGGCCGCCTGCTCACTCAGTCACTCACCGGTCGATGGTAATCGGTGAATTATGATGCTCTGGACGCGTTCTTTGTTTTTATAACCATCGTCATACAAACAGCACCACCGCAGTGATGCGCATAACCTACATTATATTATAGATAATGTGTAGCATAACGGCCGTACAAGGTGTTTTCAGTCAGATCTGTACGAACTGCACGTCAGTGTGGCAAGTGTAATATAATAATATATTATAGTCGTATATATAATTTATATATGGTCCGGATGCAAAGTGCATTATATTTTGGAAATTGTCATCACGTGTTTTTAGTTGTATATAAGTAAATAACAGTAAAATCTTGAAATACCGTGATAGTGAATTGCCTGCAGTTTGATGAGTTTTATTTTGTATACTTGTATATCTATTTACGGGCAAAGGCCCGTTGACCAAGCGAATGTAAAACTAAAAGGTTAGGGTGTTGTAAAGTAGATTTTCAACGATTTCTCTATTCATCGACTTGACATTATTATTATATCGACCTACACCCTATAGCAGCTGCACAGTACCTATACACTTATTACACGTATATACAGCTAGTCTATATATACAATATATGTATTATAATATACTCCTCGTGCATAGTGCGTTTAAGGTGCCGCCACCACCGTATGGTCTAAATAAGACGCGCAGTATAATATATAAACTTCGCTATTGCTGTAGAGACCTTTCTGAAAACGTCATCTATATTAAATGATCGTCCGGACGTCCCACCGAGGGTTAGTATACAGTGGAAAACGTGTTCGGTCATGTGCCGTCCAGATAAGGGTAAAAAAAAAAACAACCTCGTTGACCACGTTCTATTTCTTTTTCGTCGGCGGACCCGTCGCACACGTACGGTACCGTCGCGGTGTAGATTATATATTATATTATTAGGTATATTGTTATTATAATAATTCGTAGATACTTGTATTCAGTATTGTAACAATATAATGTTATGATCTCCGTACAGTGCGCGCTGCGTCATTGTCGTCGACACACGCGCACTTATTCCTTCGTGGTTTGATTGTATTATAATTTATAATGGTCGTCGCGCATCATATAGCAGCGTGGATAGTATTTATATAATATATACCAATACGCTTTAATATATGTAATAGTATATACAAAGAAACAATAATATGTAATTGTCTCTGAGCCGCGGACTACAGTACCAGGTGTATATGTGCACCGTAACGCCGTATAGTTTGGTAAGACTTTGAGTGCGCCCTCCAACAGGCTGTATGACATTACCTAACACTTTTTACGATTTATAATAAATATGTAGACGGACCTTACGAGTCACTTCCATGTCACATTTGTGTTTCATTGCGACAAAATAATTTTAATTGATAACGACAACGTTAACCTTATACATCAGCCGATACATATACAAGCTTTATTTTATGCTTCGAATAGTTTGGTTTTGCAAACCGACAGCTTTTGGACACGAATAATCCTATTCCTATTTTAGGCAATGATATGATATTTGTGCTGAAGACTTTATTCGAAGATATCGGGCGTGTCTCCAACACGCGTACGTATAGATTTGATCTGAACACCGTAGTAACTACACCGTGAAATGAATACTGTATCCTGTCAATGTAATACAGTGTTTTTATTAAGTCGTTGCAAATACAATATTTTTAACAGTTATAATATATGACATCCAGCCAACAAAGCCAACTGTCGTGAGTCTCCTCGCAATCAAGTATTTACGTATGCTATAGTGATTGGCGAATCTCAGCTAGTACGCACGCACCGACATGGTAAATAATGCCATGTGCAGTATTGTTAATAATTTATCAATGCCAAGGTCAGGTATGCAATCAAAAACCAATCGTAGACTATAGAACAACAACATTAACTACAGCAATATATAATAGTACACGCGAATATCCATCGATGTGCCCCGAGTCATGTACAATATATACCTACTTATATACACGCACAATATATCGTGAATTGCAGGATGACGACGACCACGACGCATATTATTTTCTTTTGCGTATTTTGAGACGAACGGTTAGTCTTTTCTACCGCATACCCGGTAGTGCGGCCTCGGTATGATTTTTCGGACACATATTATTATTTTGTATAATGCCATCGATTTTTATTATTGTTGTTGTTGTGTTTCCGTGTTCCGCGATCTTTTTGTATTCGTTTTCTAGAGAATATTATTGTCTACTCCATTACACACGCTGAGACAACCCGCAGTATTGTCCGTATACGTACATATTATACAGTGTAATGTGTATAAAGTATATTATAACACACACACACACACATTTATATTATAACGCGTTACGTGGCTATTGTTTCGTTTCAATATATACGTTTATATGTGTGTTTGAGTGTATGTGTGTAGCATTGCTGCATAGAATAATATTATACCGCACGTGTGTATAATCCAGTGGATTTAAGTCGTTAAACGTATGGAGCCTCTTGTAAATTGTAATCCCGAACTCAAGTACTCCAATGCGTTTTAACTTTTAAGTACGCACGCATTTCTAGTCACAAAACGCATAAAAAAAAATAATAATAATAATAACACTTATTATTACTTTTTTTCCTCGAGAAAACCTTTTTCAACGTTGATTCCAACATATAAAATTATCAAAGAATTTAATACGTTAACTGCGAACGGACATAAATTATGTATACGTTACACGTTTTAACAACGACTGCTTCGACAGTTTATGCTACATGTATTTATAATTGTATACAATTAGACGTAAAATGTTATTCGAAAAATAATGCATCGGGTGTGTTGTAAAAAAAAAATACGGCACTATGCCGACGACCGAATAACAATCAAATTCTCAATACGATAGGTACGTTTAAAAAATAAAAATTGATTTGAATTGGTTACTATAAGTAATGCTGTGACGCAAATAGTATATAATAATAACGCTATTACTACAGATGGCACATGTGCGCGCCTTAATTAAATTAACATAGGCATTATATTATTATTATAATGTATACAAGTATACAATATAACAACTATACATGGTTTTAAGTCCACCAAATGTATTTAAAATGTAAATATCGAGATTGTACAAGCATGCATGATACTTGATGGGTATATTAAGGTATATTGACTAAACGGACTAACGACCGATTAAGTTAATTGTTGTTAGAGAAAATCGCTTTACTATGTAAACACAACGTCGTTGGACGACTAAACGTTAAGACAGCAAAATCATTTATTTTTAAAAAAATGATCTGTCCACTGCAGTGAATGGGTGTTGGGCGATTTGTAAATGACACGATATCCAAACGCTTGTAGACGAGAGACGAACAGACAGTGAGTTGTACGTAAATTGTCGATGTAGGTGTACATTATTGTCGTATTGTCGTGTCTCACGCCCATGTGGCTTTAAAAACTATGTTATTGGACGATTTCCGTAAACAAACTGTTTTTTCGTACACTACTCTCTCCCCGCCAATAGGTATCACATAAAACGCATGATGTATTGTATCTTAAAAATGATTATACATTAGTATTAAAGACAAACATACAAGCGTTATGAAAAGATTTATTATTTATATAATTTAAAAAACCGATTGCAGCGTCCAAGAAACATTCCCCACTGCCACCATTCACTTGCCCCGTCTCTCTGTACGTGTATAAACATCTCGGGATAAATGAATTAATTCCATTCATTCTGCTGTTGTAAACATCACAATACATAATATAGTACTGTAACATCGTAATATCCGTAATAATCATAATAATAACAACAAGACGATGCGATGTTGTAGCTGCGTCGCCGGAGTCGGGTATACGTCCGGCCGTCACAATTTCCGACGAATCGTTATAACATTATTTTAATAATAATAATCGGCGCGTGTTGATCGGTTACGCGCGTTCTTTCCGCAGCGGCAGCAGTCCGGGCCGTCGAGTACGCCGTGCATAAACGACAATGGCGTTGCGTTGTAGTTGTCACGGGTCGTTTTTTATTATTATTATTATTGTTTCCGTTCCAGGCGCACAAATATTATAATGATAATTAATCGGCAGAAATAAAGAAAAACAATAACGACAGCGGTTGTGATGCAACGGCCGCCGCTGCGCCTTTATCAACGCCTAGAAAGCGTTTAATCGGCAAAATAAAAAAATAAATAAAAAACAATCGACCGCGCGGAAACAATAAAACACTGTCGTGTTTTGACGTGAAATATTTCGTGGCGCCAAAATTCCGGTGTTGTCGGTACTCGGGCGAGTCGGTTGTTGCGGTGGACACGACACACGAACAATTTCGAATTCGCGCGCGAATGTCAGCTTCACTGCAGCGGAGTAGGTTCGCGATCCCAAAAAAAAGACTACAGTATAATTACTGTTTAAATTGCGGCACGGGAATTTTTGAAACGCTCATATACGTAAATAAAGTATTACATAGTTTGAAAAGGCTGGGAATGGAATTGCGGAAAAATATGTATAAAATAATATGTACAACTGTAGAAGAAAAAACGAACAAATAACAATAAACAAAAAGTTCACATAGAATTTACGAGGAAATATCATCATACGCGTCCATAAACATTTTCACCGGTTACAACTGATTTTTCAACAAAACTTTTTATTAGATCATAAATAGAAAAACCGCATCAATATCAATACTACAATATTATTATATCGTCAGTCCCGCGAGTCTGAAAACGGAAAAAATATATTGATTTTTCAAAAACATCACTAGACGTATAATTTACGTATCAATAAAAAAATATTTAAAATCTCACACATTTATAACGTAAAACATGTCCGGACCGAAATTTACGTATGAAATGAAAAATGTCAAATTACGAGCTCCTAAAACCAATTGGGCCGGAGACGATAGCGACCACGACAAAAAATAACAACGATAATATTACAGTTTTTGACGATGCCCCTGACCGACGGACGCGAGACGCAACCAAACACGCGCTTCGGCACACGCCATTGCGGTTACGATAGCACGACCGGCGGTATCCGTTCCCAGACGGAAATCCATTTTTCTCGTGATCGCGGCCCCGCCGTCGAAACCAGACACGTTTCTTGTGTTTTTCGTACACACACATACACACACGTCAATGTCGTATACTCGTGTACATTGTCTTCGGAGTTGCGCAATACTCACACTCGCACACAAATCTTTCATATTATTTTGTTTGATGCCAATTCACCTGTATTATAATATTTATAATAATATGAATATATGATAATATGCGCGTTCGTGCTGGAACTTGTCCTTTGGCGCGGAGATGTGAACAAACGCAGCCGCCGCCGCTGTCATACCGCCCAACGATAATATACACGACCGAATAATATATTATATTATGTGTTAAGGCCGCGGCGGACTTTCAATCCGACACAATATTTTGCATTATGTGATACGAACAACCACGCGCAACGATATTAGTATATATATATATATATATATAAAAAATTGTGCGTACACACATCATAGTGCTGAATCATGGACACGATCGGCGTCAATAGAATATGTAAGAAAATTATGCTATAGTCGAGATTATGCGAAAATTGGATATTCGCGAGACGAACAATTTTGTGGAGACTTTAAAACGAGTTTTGAAACGATTAGCGAATAAAGCACTGTTTTATACTTCTGCCGCCTGTTCGCGCAATTGTGTGAAACGATACTCCCCGAGTACGGTCAATCCGTGTTATAGATATCACAGGTTAGTGTTGAGTTTCGTGCATATCAACTCGATCGACGAAATATATCAAAAATGATAATACGAGTGTACCATGTCCGGACAACTAGAATCGCGAAAAACGCGGCGTACGTGAACACGTCTTGAACGACACAGTGAGAGAGGAAGAGCGTCTCAAATCCACCCCTCTAAAGTTGCGTCATTGTATCGTGTGTGACCCATAATGATATATTACAATATTATTATTGTAATATGTATATACATTTTTTAATTTTTCCGTCGGTTCGCACGGCCACGATGTTCGCAGCCGGTCAAGGCGCTCTGCAATACAACACGACGACGACTACGACTAACAAACGATATTATCAACATTGTTTCAACAAGTATATAATAATTATGTATACACACACCGACACATCGGTCCGAATAATATGTGATAATAATAACAATAATGCACATATAGTTACGTGGTATCGGCATAATAAATCTGCTCTCGTCCGCCACATTCCTTCCTCCCACCTAAAATCCAAATAGAGACCTCGGAGATCCTGAGCGGGAATGTCGCGTTACCGCTGGCCAGCGTAGTTGCGATTTCGTATTGGGTCGGAATCGATCAAGAAACGCATCGTCACGATCGGCCTCCGTATCGCTTGCGATAAATGCGTGGTTTTTTTTTTGTCGGGGTCGGTTGATACGTATATATTCATCTAAGTATAGAAGGCAAAATAATCCCGACCGGGCGGGATCGTCTTTGCGGGCGCTTCTGCAGCAGGTGATGTCATGCGAAAACCATATATAACATAACGTCACGTAAATGACTGGCGAAAAAATTGCGTTCTTATATGTATATTGAAAGGACACGGAAAAAATTCGAACGGTCGGTGGTCGCCGCGGGTAAACTGTCTGGCACGCTGCAGGTGCTCATCCAGCCGGTGGATCCTGTCACTCTTCCGCGTTGTGTTATTATTATTTATTCATAAAATCATGTTTGATGTTATACATATACCTATACTAAATACTGATATAATTTATTTCTTAAGACGATGATATTTGTGACGGCCAAAAGGTAAACAATTATTTTCCACCACTTGAGAATTGCACAAAAGTGCAGTCGTCTCCACAGCTTAGAGTTTTCGTCGTTTTGACAATTCGAGTAGGTTTCTATTTCTATTATACACGTTTTACTCTAATCCTTGACGCGGATGACTCAACGCCGTCGCGTTTCATCAGGAACTGGGGAAACATACGGACACCGAATTCCGTTTATTAAGTGCAAATATATAGTATATTATATATATATATATAAATAGGACTTCTACGATTCCGGATTCTGTATGCGTTTCTGTCTCTCTCTCCCCTAATCTACAGTACCTTTCGTATTTTAATTCGGTATACTTTAAAATAAAATTGTCTCATAACAGTATTATTGCATGTGCAATTTCCGCGCGAATTATAATTTTCTAATGGAGGTTTAATTTCAATCAAAGATGATATTGTAGCAGAAATTACTGTGAAAACACATTTTACGACATAATAATACACAATACTATATTATAGACTATAATTTATACACGCGCCCACTTACCAGCTTGCCACCACAATCGTTGTAAATAATAATATAATAATATATAATTGTTAGGGACACCTGCAGTAGTAGGTATATTATACGATGATTTTACCGAAACCGCAGCCCAGTCAAAACAGATCACGATTATATACCTTTACAAAAAAAAAAAAAAACCGCGCACATTGTATATGGCAGTAACTGTTGGGTTAGCACTATATATACAACTAGCAATCCGTTAAGTATTGCATCGACACAGTTGTATATATAGTAACAACGATCGTGTAAAATCACCAGTGTATAATTATTGTTATAGAAGTCACGCGAAAAGTAAACTGCCTGCAACAATATAATTTGACTTTCGGCGATTAACACTGCAGCAACCGTGCATATTATATATTATAATAGTTGGCCCTCTGACTAAGCTGAAAAATTCTAGTCCTAAAGTGATGGAATTCAGCAATTGATGCATTTTTTTTTTATTTTCAGGTAAACATTTTTTCTGTTTCTTGTCTATTCTCCTTTATAATTTGTTCTGAATTAAAGTTCTTAAAAAATGCACATGTATGAATTATTGCGTTAAGAGTTTTAAAAAAAAAATAATGAATGGCAAAACCATTTCCATTAACCATTTTAACCATTTTTTACGGAATACACTGGATAGATCGTTCACGGCTAATCTGGCGACATTCGTGAAAACTATTTTCCGTAACGTTTCACGAGATCACGGCCTTATAGCGGTGAAAACTAATTTGCGAATCGTTTACATAAAACATTATATACGTACTTACGTATATAATAGTCGGTCATCGCGAGCGAGTGAAGGATACAAACATACACGCACACGCGCACACCCACATAGCTGCTGCTGCTGACAACCGTGCGGTTTCGACCTTTAGCAGTGCATATATAATAATTATTAGCTTCGGCTTGTTCATAAAAGCCGTATCAAATCCTGACAGTAATCAAATGACCGAGACCGCTTATGAATAACATTATACAGACTCGAGTACCGGCTCTTTACATATTGCACGCGCAACACTATCTGCAATATTTTACATGACCGCACGGTGCACGTATATATATATATTATTTTTATTATTATCATAAATGTGCACGATGAGAATATAATATTAAAAACGTGTAAAAATATATATAGGTACACACGGTTAAAATTGTGGTCGCGTCAAACCGGTAACTCGTCGTGGCACTAATCGCTTGATCTGTGCTTTAAGTGATGAAAAATGGTTGTAACTTGTAAGCGAAACTGTGCGTATATATAATAATAAGTTTAACAACATTATAATAGAGATCTGTGGTGATTTCAAGTGTTGTGGCTTGAGTAGTGGCATTTACTTAGAAAATGTTCACTATTTTATGATGGAGAAGACAAATTCTACATATATACCTACCTCACGAAATCCTCAATTATTAATATACATGCACAGTATACTATGTCCGAGATATTTATGTTGGTTTTAGAAGTTGAGTTTATGAAGCTCCACAATCTAACTATAATAGTCGACTTGAACAAACATTTTCATAATGTTAAAAATATATTATCATATATATTTTTTAAAGGATCTTAAATGGGGATAGTTTTTATGTTGTTTTGGAAATGTGGTATCATTTAAATCAAATTCACCTCTGTATTGAATATATTTTATAGATGTATAAGTAAAACAGTGGAGATGCTTTAAAAAACTGCAATTAGTTATATATATACGTATTATGTTGTAGCGATAGTTACAATATCAGTTCATGTGCGGTTCAGTAAATTATATTATTTAAATAAGTAGGTATTATCTTATTGCCGATTTATTTGTTATACTGAGTACCTATATAATAATATTATGTACCGATACCACGCGACCTTCGACCGTTAGTCCTGCGTACCTGTATTATACAATATAGATATATAGGTAGTACAATATACGTTGTAACTATGCGCTTTCTCTCGGCCTGGCTAATTCATACGGAAATCCGATTGTCACAACGAAACCCCCGCATCATCTGCCGTGTCGAAAATTTCACCGTAAATGCGTTTTAATTTACGCGTGCGTGTCAAATTCCTGTCACAATAATAGTAATGTAATACCTATATAATTCTGTGTACAATGATGTGGGCTCTGGATAATTTTTTTTTTGTTATTTCATTCTCATTTTCGAAAATAGCCACCGCGGGGTTCGTTGCGTAACATGTCGTCGGTCAACGACCTTGGCTATAACGATGACCGACGGACGATCGTTATTAATGGGATTATTGGGATTATATATTATTATTATTAAAATGTTCACACCAACCGCTACAGTGTATATACTATTACTGTAAACATTGTAGAATCCGATTGTTTAATAATATTATAATTTTTTGGCGTCCATAACTGTTGTAACGATTGCACTATATAATATATTATAATATTATCTATACATATAATATACATCAGTTACAGCATACAGTCGATATAGGTGCGCATCCTGCTTAAATAAAATATATCACACGGTATCATAATAATATACTGTACCGGGTCCGACTCTTTGTTTTTCTTACAGCTACATATAATAATATTATTACCACACTAGGTCATGTACTGGGCATGTAGTAACTTTCAAATAACTCACCTGAAACAAACAAGAAAAACGACGGTTAAATGTGTGATACGAGAATAATAATTATTATCAAACATACATTATATATATAATATTTTATAACGCGTTAAAGACCACGCGAGTATCCACTGTAATATATATATATATATAGGTACACGTATACAATACACGAGCAACGACGGCGAATTATACGCCGCACATTATCATATACCGCGAGTGAAACACGCGGACTTCTTAACAGTAAGTAATATTTTATGTAGCTCTAAAACCACATTGGTAATCTGATAGTTACATGGGTTTTTGACGTGATAACACAATTTACATTAGGATTTTTTTATTATTTTTTTTTTTTTTTTTATCATCCAGCGATTCAGCGATCCGTTATAGTAATAATTATATTACAGTAATAATGTGTGTACAACGCAACGATCGCGCATGGCAGTCATTTAAACGTTAAAACTTGAGTTTATTTTATGTGCACAGACGGTAATATGTATTATGTATGTATAGGTATAGATATGCGCTGCAGTATATTATACCTACATAAGAACGCATAAGCAAATATAACGAACAATTTATAATGACAGCGCCTTAATATTGCGGATTGTGTAATTATATTATTCTGACGTAAGCTAAGCGATTTCGGTTTAATGCTGCGCACTGACTGCTGTTGCTGCAACGACATCGGATTAGTCGCGAGACGATGAAACAATATTACATAGGCACATAGCCGCGCGTGATGCAGCGTGCGTATACATCATAATACGAGTGGAGGTCCGTCGCGTATATATTCTTCTCATTAAACCATCTCGACACAACGGTAAATCGTGGCGGGCCACCCTGTACACATCATCGCACGGAATCGAACGAGATCGCGCGCGGGGAGGAGTCGATCGCCTTTAAAAATCCGTACGTCTGGTTTTTTTTTTACTCGTGTGAAAAAAATCCAAACACGTTTACGTCGACACATTTAGCGCACGCACGCGCGCGGAATAATATTACATTCACACGATCAATATTACAATAATAATATATGTCGTATATATATATTATGATATAACGCCAAACCGGAGTATATCTATATAATATATGATGGTAAAATGTATGAAAATACTTCGAAAACGCAAACGCGGAAACGGCATGCGTCGTCGTCCTGTTCCTCGCACAGCAGCTGTCGAGTGTCGACGCGCTCAAGTATATAATATTATTATAATAATAACAGTAAACAGTGTCAGTGTCCACGAAACCCGATAGGCCAGTCGCAATATTGTTATACTCGAATTCCAAGCTCGCGGTGGCGCCGACCAGAAGTACATATTATAATAATATACGCGCTATGCGTTGTACAACCGCTGTCCCGCGTTTTTACCGCAAAAATTCAATATTTTTAATACTCTATAATCTATGTACTGTCATACTCGCATTATGTTCACGTATAATACCAATAACTGCTGTATACCACATTTTAAAAATTCCACCACCTTGAACACGCGCGCGATATACACTGTTCATCATCTCCGTGGTCAATCGCGTATCAGCTGCCAGGGGATGATGGGATTTCGCGGTCACGGATCTACAGTCGACAATCTGCTGCAGCGGGTTTAAGCTATTATAATGATAATACATTAGAGTCCGACTGTTCTTATTAATCGGAACTAGCGTAAATGATAATAATATGTATTAAGTGATAATTGGCCTGGTGCTCGCGCGTTAAAGACGCGTGTACCTATACAACGACCCAGTTTTTCGGAGCGAAACCGAATGTTATTATAAGACCCGGTAAAAATAAGCGTCTTTTTTTCCCGCGGACAGCGTGATTCGGTTCTACTTTTTACACATGGCTGGTAGAATTTCCGACGTGTAAGAAAAAAATTAAATCAGCGTCTATAATCAACATATCATACACGAAGAATCATGCACCGAAATAACATTGGCACGTCGTGAAAAATTCTTAAAACTACTATGGTAAAAATGTAAAACCGTATAACATTATAATCCGGCTGCATGCATAGACAACAAAATAAAAACAAAACGGTGTTGTGTTTTTAAAATCAATTTAGGTTGACCGATCTGTGATGAGAAAATTGAATTGTCTAATATTGGTATGTTTAACCTGAAATATACAGTAATACCCGTAGAAGTACAATATTATATATATAATAAATATTATAATACTTAAAATTTAAAATGAAATAAAAAGTCATATTTACTAAATTTACAGTCACAGAGGACCACGGACCAACGAATGTAATGACCTGCAGTGCTCGGGACTTAAAGTATTTGCTTATTTTTATGAATTGACTTATAATGTAGCAGAGTGCTATGGAAGTGTATGTTATGTTACAACACGTTCAATTATGAAATTTAATAAAAGTGCTTTTTTTTTTTTGCTTTTTTCATCGATTTTTTAAAAAGATGCTTAATCCCCAATTTTTCTGATTATTTTTGCTTTTTTGACCAGTTTTTCTACGTTTTATGGATTTTTAAGAAAATTCCTCGGAAAATCTATAAACAATAAGGCAAAATGTCTCGAAAGTGAAGTTTGATTTTTTTATTTTTTTTTTTTATTTAAATTTTTATTTTTATTTTTTATTAAATATTTTGCTCAAATTTAAGTTGTTAAATGCTTATTTGAGTGCTTATAGTGATATTTTTAAGCGCTTATTTTAATGATTTCAAGTGCTATAAGTCCCGAGCCCTGGTAATGACCGTGGTATGTATTTTGATAGATAATATATAGATATTACAATCAGTAATAACGTCTGGAAATTGCAATTTACTATTATAATACATTTTGGGCACGTGTCGCCACGGAACATATACGACGACGATGATATTACTATATATCATCATTCATCATATATTATAGTGTTATGTTATGTCGATCACGGTATGGTCGCCAGATTGCTATAGGTCGTTGCCTGAAATCCTCGCAAATTTCGTGTATATACGACGATCGTATATATTGTCACTTCGGCGGAATGGACACACGCATGCACGCATACTGCAGCCATTCGTCACGGATATTTCGTTTTTATTCACACGATCGTAGGTATATAATGTTTATAGATATAAAAGCGCTCGAATGTAAACTACGCGTGCGCGTCTATAATAAAACTCTATAAGACATATGCGATATAATAATAATATATACGCACCGCAGACCATCGTAGAACATACAATATAATATTATATTGTGTGTAATGATTCGGATCACCGGACTTTGACGAAACCCACACACATACGACTATATTATACGAGTGCCCGTGTAAAGTCGTTCGGAACGCGCTTCGTTGGCCTGAATTTTCCAGAGCAATGTGCGCTCGAGATTTTCCCACGTATTCGATCACGCGTTCATCATAATTCGCAAATCTTCTCACTAAAGTATTTCATTTAATTTATAACCATACACTGTGTATATATAATAACACAGAAAATATATATTATTGATCTTTAATACTATATGAATATAAGACGAGTTGAAAAGAAAATATATTACAGGAGCAATTACCGACGGATCGAAATAAAAGTTGGAAAAATATTTTTTAACGATGCGTATATTAATTACATTTATCTATTATCATATTATTATAATATATGTATATTTAAATTTTGTATGTATGTTGACCCACGTGATATGAAAAAATATACTATTCGTGATTGATTTTTTTCGTACACTATATCGCATGTGTCAATATTTTAATATAATATATATAC
Organism: Rhopalosiphum padi; assembly: GCF_020882245.1. NCBI lineage: Eukaryota > Metazoa > Arthropoda > Insecta > Hemiptera > Aphididae > Rhopalosiphum > Rhopalosiphum padi. The sequence continues at coordinate 34,303,833 of NC_083598.1, forward strand.
CTAATATAAACCCGGTTTTTTTCTCAAAATTAATTAGTGGAAAACGATGAAATATCAACATTAAAATTTGAAAGAGTAAAGATTTTAAGTTATTCAACTTTGTGTATACTAAAGACAATAGCCCCATTATAGTGGGTTTTTGTGTATTGAAAATTTCAGTAGGTAATTGATAATAATGTATCAAAACGTATACTTTCAAAAATTATCAAAATATAATAGATCATTTATAACAAATATTGTTTATTTTCGTAAAAACATTTTTAAGGACTAGGTATATAATCCTTAGTATAAACATTTTAGTGGCTAATAAACTATTTGTTTGAATTTGTTATTAGGTATTTCATCGGAATATGCAAAAAGGTTATCCACTTCATATTTTACAATAAAAAAGGGAGGATCTTATTTGAAAATAGAAGTTTGTTTCGCGACAAACTTCTAAGTAGTATAAAATGTTTTAATAATTTTAGCTTAAAGATTCCAAAAATCAGAATTTGAATAAATCCTTTATTACATTATAAAATAGGGTTGAGAGGGTTAAGTTTGTTTGGTCAATCACCCTTTAATTTGCATATACGAGTAAAATAATAAAAATAATATGTAACTATATTTATTTTTAATTTTAATGTATAGATTTTTTTTTTGTAGATCATTATATAATATATAGTATAGAACTCAATGTTATAGAACTCTGTTTCAATTCATACAATATATATATGATATGCACATATCGCGATAGGTCTATGATGATATATTTTATCGAGTAATGCTTGACGATTGACGAATACAAATAATAAATATCGATAGAAAAAATACATGGCCTATTAAATTGCGTCAGGTTGTAATAATACAGACTAAAATCACATTTTGATCATGTGTAACGTTTTACCGTAAATTCGAATGAATCATGATATTATTATCATCATTATGCAGGTTAACCTCAATTTTTATACACTGTACACATATATGTTATTATTATATTTATATTATGTAGAATATGATGCACGAGTTCACGATCAATTTGCATGCCTGTTTTTCTATATATGTGCCTGCAAGTATATATAAATTTATATTATAATATATTGGCAATTGGTATATTGCATGAAAAGCACTATTCAATTTAATAAAAATACCTTTAAATCATTTTTTTTTTTTTTGCCAATAATATATAAATATAATATTATTTACTATTATGTTTATTCTTTACTCCCCCCTCCCTCCCGTCAAAATGAATTTGAATAGGGTCACTATAAATATATATATATTAGGTATACTTATGGAATAGTACAATGCACACACACACACATACTTTACACCGAAATTCGAGTACCTACTTTTACCATAATTCCACATAGACAATTCCAAAATAATAATAATTCCGTGTCAAACGTACGATAACCATCGTCTTTATCTGGACATTCCAAACTTGTTTTTTTTTCTCAGCTATACCTATTTGTATATTTTATACAATATACAGAACCGTATAGAAAAGAAGACATGTCACACGTATTATATACTACTACACGTCTACACGAGACAACATTAGATTATCATAATATATACCACACTAAACGACGACGGCCATCGAGATTATAATATTATTATGTATTATGATAATAATAAAAATATATATTATAGCGAACGCGTGTAGTACACTGCTGACTGCATGCTGTATCGAGGCAAACTCTTAAACGCTGAAACGTCATAAAAAAAACGAACATTCTTGTTTTTAATATGTTTAAAATGTTTAAATACTATATAAAAGTATTTATAACTTACGATATTATATAAAAAAATGTATTGTGTTTGTTAGAACGTTGCATAGTCATCTACGAATTTATCTCGTAGCAAGCACGTACACAAAAATAAAATTCGGACTGTTCACAAAAAAATTTACAATAATCAATATTCCCCCTGTATACGTGTCTGTTTTTTCGGTACATAGATAAACACTTAAAACATACATAGGTATGTAAAATAAATAATAACCATGTTTATCAATTTTTAAAATATGTAAATATTATGAAAAAAAATACACTCGGCTTAAACAAAGTTATAAAAATAAAAAATAAAAATTCAAAATAAAAGTTTTATTTTAAGTTTTTTAATGGCTAAAAAACATTTTGTGCATAGAATTCAGAAAAATATTTAATTATTATAATATATTGAAATAGTTAATAAATTACCAAATAACATGGAAATTATATTAGATATGTAGGTACACAAAATTCCAGGTTAGGGAGGAAGGGATGATGATAATAATATTATTATTATTGCGTCGGTAATGTTGTCTTGTGTAGGGTTCAAGGTCGCCGGTAGTCCGGTCCGGCTTGCGTCAAAATCGCGTAGGCGCCCGGGTATAGCGGCCCCTGTTTCGCCGCCGCGCCGACCCGACCGCTATATAGCTGCTAGCGCGCCCGCGTCAATCGTTCACGCCCTCCGCGCCATGTCCCCATCGCGCCGCCCGTCCGCCGCTACCGTACGCAGTAACCCGATTTCGCGAGGTCCTTCCGGGTCATCTGCTCGCAATTTAATAAAAATTATTTACACGGGTGCCAACGCCAATTTATTTTCACATATTCGCGCTTAATACACTTTCCATTCGGTCTGGTTACGCGTGGGTTCTACCTAAATTATAATATATTATAAATGTGTTCCTATACTGGCTGCACATTCATTAACGAGCGTACACCACTCCGTGAGTTAGGGGGACAGCACAAATTTCCAAGAAAAAATAATTTTCTGAAGACGTCCTTTTTGTTTTTGTTTTTTTAATTTTGTAATATTAACTATATGTGTGCTTATTGTATATTTGATGTAATATTTGCATTTTTTAGAAACATTTATCTTTTAAAATTTGACATTGCTCGCGTCGCTGTAATATGTACGTCTATATAAAATCCCAAATCTGAATATAAAATAGCATTAATTCTCTGTATACTGATGGTTTTGATATTGTAAAAATATAATAGCGCTGTGTATATAATATAATATATATATGTACCCAATAACGTGTGTATGTATACAATTTTCAAAAAAATAAAATGTTTCCCTCTTCTTTTTTTAACTGCAATAGTAAATATTTGATTAGGTGCGTGTATTATATGTACATGCGTTATTGTCATGGATTTAAAAAAACAGGTCACCGTGTTCTTTTTAGTAGGCCATTTCAAAGCATTTTTCGAATTTGTACTTATCCGCGTCACATACTGTGAAAAAACGACACTCCTAAAAAACGACCGGTTAATACATAGATACGCATAATAATAGGATGGGTTCTCCAACACGTACATGAATATATTGTCTATTATAGCTATAAGCTATATAATATTATATATGCTATATAGGTTTGTATATACATCACTAACATAAGTGACAATGGTTTTGGACTTTTAACCTATGAATTCGATATACACATTTCGAGTGCATGTTTCCGACTTGGGTATAACAAATCGGACTTGATGTGGGACACTTGGTTAATATTCTGTATACCTATACCATACTTCCTACACACACTTTTAATTGTCAGTTATTCAATTGTTTTCATTGATGATCCTGTTGAGGGCGTGTGTTCGTGGGACATCTATGTGCGGCGGTCATTGTATATATTATTATAATAATATATACTGCAGCTATTCAAACATATATACATTGTTTACAAGTTAAATACTCGAATAAACGAAGTATCATCGAATTTTCAATTGGCAGTTTAAATAAACAAAAATCTAAAACTTACACTTGCATATTGTGAGCGTGACATCACAACCGTTGCGTGAATAACAGTCGTTCACAGTATTTATATATACTATATATATAATTTTATTCTAGCTATAAGTCGAAACAGCTGATGAACATTAAATCTCCTAACGCGACAATGCAACTCACCTCTGGCTATACATAAAATAATATATTATGTACAATACGTATGAGATTATATATGCATATAATATGTTGATGATGTCTTTGTGACACATATATTATTGAGAATGTTAGGGATGTGCACTTAAAAAAAAAAATAAAACGCTCTTCGTCGTAATGCTTCACACGTGTTCGAAACCGTTGCAGCTGGCCGAGAGTGAAAAAAAGAAATGGAGAGAAGAAAATCAAGATTCTTATTGTATCATCGTCAATCGTTCTCGACTTCTCGTCTCGTCCGTTTCCGGCGTCGATCAGTCTTCGAATAAAAAGTAAACACGCCGAGAAATAAACCAGATAAATATAATGTTATGTACCTCCCGCACCGCATTACCCGGCAGAGAGTGTTATTAAAACATCACGTGGTCGCTAGCTGTGCGTATTCGATTTCCGAATTTGAACGCATGAGTAGCACTAGCAACCAAACAGAAATAGACGATCGCAGTGGTGTCCATAATGGACGCGGACGGTTGTTGACATATCAGTTAATAGTTATAATACATTAGTACGTATACTTAGGTAAGTACAGTATAAATATTTGCGTATATGGCGTCGTGACTTGCGACACAGCCTCCTCGCGTAACGGCAACTTAAAATAAACAGAAGACATTATACACATAATATGTATACTAGGATAAAACAAATATAACGTAGTCGTGATAGAATGTTAACAATATTATTGTACAGTATTACGTGAACATAATATAGTGGCCATTTTGTCCGAACACTCCAAACGATAGAAATTTTGTGTTTTTCAAACATTGCCGTCCAATGTCGGATGTCCCTCAGTGAATAATGATATCGTACTCATTTATATAGCTATTTGTTTTAGTGGCCTGCACATCTCTTTTTACCGTTACGGTGGTGTAACACATTTATATATACATATTATAAAGAACAGTAGCAGTCTGTTTTTTTTAAATTTCGTTTTTTTTTTACATATCGCCATAGTTTTAAAGTCATAGACACGTTCTCAGCTATTTTTTCCGAGATTAACATTCCGAATCGACCGGTATATATAGGTATATAATTTATGTAAACAAGACTGCGATCAATACCCCACATAACAAAAAGTGATTTTAAAATCATTTTAGAAATATTTTTCAGAAAATAATGAATATTTATAAAACATCGTTTAATGATCAACATATATTTTAAAAATAATTAGAAAATATTTTTTGGCCGAAAAAAATAGTCTTCAAAATATTTTTATTTCGTTTTCAAAATATTTTTTAAAATATTTTTAAAATATTTGCATAATTAAATTTTTAAAATATATTGTTAACGATATTTTCAAAATATATGATAATATTTTATAATCATTTTAAAGATAACTTCAAAATATTTATTAATTAGTAATTACTTAAACATTTATTGATTAAAATGTATGAATTAACCCTTTGTTATGGTGCATTATACTATATTATATAGTTCAAATACTAACTAATATTAGAATTATCATTATAAAACCCAATAAACTTATCTATACTATTGTATAATAGTACTGTAAATTAGATAATATTAAAAATAATATTTTGAATAAGAATAATAATAAACAATATTAGAATTAAAATAAACTTTTAATTGTATATTATAAGTAATTTACAATTTTCTTTTAGTAACTATACTGATGACAATTCTCTTATTGTTAGCTTATAAAATAAAACATTTAAAATTATGAATAATAACAATTAAAAAGAGTGATGTTTTTGTTGTTTCTTCTCTTCTCTGAATTTTGCATTTGCCATGAAAAACTTCATTGGCTTTAATATTTCTTGATCAGTGCAATTCCGATGTTTATGTACAATTCTTACAGTTTCTAAAATATTAAGTATATTTTGTTTTATTAATTATGTAGGCAGTATAATATAATTATGACACCTGCAGTGTTCTATTTGAATTTAATATCAGAATCTGAATGGTTCAATTTCATCATAGCAGCAAATTTTTATATTTATAAACAGTATTTAGTATATAAGTTATAATAATTATATAGTTTAAAAAAAAAAAATTACCAAATATGATAGAACAGGAATGTAAAGTAGCAAAGACCATTTTTTGTTTTTGTCCTGCATACGAAAATTTTGATAACAAATTATTATGAAATAACTTGGACATTATTTGTCGCGTCATATCTGAAACACTTTCACGTTCTAGTCTACTCAAGTAATGTATCTGGAAAATAATAAAAAAAAAATTACAATTTTTTAGTAAAATTTTTATTAAATGTATGTAAAATTATTGAAGATAAATTATTAAACCCACCACTTTCTGACGAAATTCTATGTCACCTAATTTTTCTTCAAACATATTCAGCTCATCAATATTTGTCATTGGGAATTTATAAATACTTTCATTGACAAAATAATTAACTTCTTTTGAGAAAGATTTATTTTGATTTGTATGAATATCACTCAACATATTTTCAATCCTATCAATTTTTATCATACAATTTTTCATATCATACTTGATGTTTGTAATAGAACGAGTCAAATTTATTAAAGTACTTTTTAAACCTGAAAAATTATTAATAATATTCAATTTTATATACATTTCACAAATTAGTTACATTATGATTTTGAATAATATGCAAATTATTTAATTATTTTGTTACCATCAATAGCTAAGACTTCGTTAGTATTAAGACTACAAGACATGGGTGACGTGTTAAAATCAACTTGAGTAGTAGCAACATCATCAATATTATGATCATTTATGCGCCAGTTTCCTGTAGGGGACTTAAGCAAATCTGTATTTATGTTTTCTGAAAGTAATAATAGTGAAGTACATAATTATAATTCAAGGAAACTTTTTTTGATTTATACAAACAGAGATTAAAAATAAATTTATTGATGTATATATATTTTTTAATAATATAACTAATGTATAATTTTAATTTTATGTAAATGTAATAATGTAAGTTTGATTTTACCAAAATGTTTTGGAGACTGACTGACACGGCGATTACTATTACAGTTCCCATTTATGTTTTGTGACATTGAATCAAAATTTAGCTTTCTTCTTGAAAACTTAGTGGAACTTGAATTATTAATATCAATCACTTTCCATTTTCCTGATGATGGTGAGTTTAATTTAATAATATTTGAGCTTGGTCCTAAAATATAATGATAATAAAAATATAAATAACTTCATTCATATGTAGTTAGCAAACACAACAGTCTGTCTAGTTATGTGTATTCATTGAAGTATAATACTTTAATTACCATCAAGAGATAACTTTCGAGAAGGAGATCGATAAATATTGTTTTTTGACATGTTTTGTTGCTTATCACTCATTTTTACTTCAAAATGTTTTATTGGAGACTTCTTAATACCTAATAAAATTAAGTAAAGTTAATTAAATGAGTAATACTGTAATTAAATAACAAATAATAATCATAATTTGTTTATCTTACATGAATTCATAATTGGAAGACCAAATGTACGGTCAGTATCAGAGTCATCATAATCTGAATTGTCTAAAAAAAAATTATAAATATAACATTATATTATAATAACCATGTTTAATTTAATTTTTATTGTTTACCTGTATCAGCAATTAATTTGGGAGGACTAGATAGTTTTGGCGGTTGTATATGTGCGGAAAGATTTTTTCTTTTTTTTTTTAAATGAAAACTATTATCATCATCATCAAGTATTTTGCATCGAAATTTTCTAGTTTCTTTATTTTCATTTTCTGATAAATCCGAAGTAAAAGTTGCTTTACTACATTTTATTTTGGCATCTTTTAAACTTGCTGAAACCGTTTTAAAGCAATATATTATAATTAAGTATTAACTAACTATAAATAAAAATATACCTAATATTAATTAGACATTTTTATTGCAAATTAACTACTATATACACTTGAAAATTTACTTACCAATATCTTTTGCTAAAATACGAACATCATACCAATTAAAATCTGATGTATTAGGGTTTGTTTTTTTTTCAATCTGTTTTTTTGGATCTAAATTTCTATGTGGCCAAGCACAAGTAATTCCATCTTTTGACAGCCAATGAGATGGTACAACTTCAACTGCATTTTCTTTTTTGAATATTACTATATGATAAGTCATACTTAAGTTGAATGTACAAAATAAAACTGTAAACATAAAATTAAACTAATTTAGGTTAAGTACAAAAAAATATATTAAACTAAGTACCTTCGAAAATTTTTTTTTTATAAGTTTAATCATCATTAATTGAATGTATAATAGGCAAAGCTATTGTTTCATTACATTTTTCCAATAACATAACCTTTTTTTTTAAATTTTTCATTGGAATCCAACATAGTTCATTAGATAAATTATCAATAATATAAATATTAAAAGTATCTGAGCTTAGTGGTTCTTCATAAAATGGTTTTTTAGATTGGAATATTTTCCCAATAAAAACTACTTCATTGGTATCTTTGGTATGAGCTATGTTTAAGACTTTCATAATATTATTATCTATAGTTAATATAAATTGATCAGCTATACATGTTGTTTTAATTTTTGTATTAAGTAAATGGACAATTTTAAATTGTGGTGCTATTAAATCATTTAACATAGGTCCATTTGTGTGTTCATTTTTAAAAATAATTTCTGTATTAGTATTTTTAGGAGTATTTACATTTTTTTGTTCATAGAATCTTTTAATTATTTGTTGTAGTGGTTTATCGTGTTTTTTTATAATTTTTTTGAGGGACTTCATATAATTTTCAAAAGGAAACGCACTTATGTTGTCGATAGGGCCAAAATTGGTATAGTCATCAGAGATATGTAAAAGCCCATGAACATTATGCGAAATAAAATGTCTGCCATAGAGATTTTCAAAATTTTGAACAAAATATTTGAGTAAATTTCTAGCAAAATGTATGTACTTTTTTTTCATATTATCACTTAATAATATGGTCATAGCTATGTTAAGTGCCATGAAATGCATATAACAGTTGCTGTTTATGCTGTCTTTGAAAACGACCTGTCCAGTATACAAAAGGATTTGACGCAGTTCTGTGGCCTTAAATCTTGGTAATTCATTTAAGGCCCTGGGTTTTCGGGAAAAATCACAAGGGACACTCTTTTTAAATGATACCAATTGGTCTGATATTATTTTTACAACAGAACTAGGTATACGAACGTTCAATGGTCCTTTGTTCATCCATAATTGGATTAATTTTTTCATAATACCTATGCAAACAAGATGCATGTAATCTAACGCAAATGCATCAACAATATTTACACCAGGTAAATCTGATAAAATTGAGATTGTATTCCCAACATGATGTTCTTCATATTTCATACTGATGTAGTCGTCATGTGTGCGTTTTTTTTCACTACTTGCTGTGTATGGAAAACATGATCTATTTTTCAAATACTCGCCTTCTTCTATGCACCGGGTGCACGAATCATAACCACTGTGACCCTTGACTTTTAGCACAAACGACTTAGCCGGGGCGTCTAGAGAAAATCCATCGATTAAAACTTTAAAAATCACTCCATTAATATTAACTCCATTTGTCAATAACTCTTTAGCTTCTACACAAAATTGTTTTAAATATAAATTAGAATCTTCAGGCTTTTCATGGCCCCAGTATATACCAATTGGAAACACAGAATTCTTGAATGGGCGTATATACCCCAAAATGGGCCATAATTGACTTGCACTACTTTTTGAGATTGGCAAGCCATCAATGCCAATAACTATTTTGATAACATCTATATTATTTGTTGAAATAAATTTAAAATGTTCCAAAATAGCTGATTTCAAACCAAAATGGTAATATAAACCAGGATTTATTGTAGTTAAGCACTGTGTCTCGTTCATTTTTCTGGTATCTAAAATACTACGTGAATCTTTAGGAAGTTGTGATAATGTTGACACATTTTTCAAAATAACCAATAATCCATCCAAAGCATTATGATTTATGTTAAAATTTACTGCCCACTGACACAAATTACGCTTGAATAAATCACATTCATTAATAGTTTCAATTGGTTCATTAAATGCAGCATTATTCTCAGGAAACTATTAAAATAAAAGTTTAAAGATAATAAAATAGTAGGTAAAATACCTAAAAGTAGGATGGAGTTATTGTCACCTGGCACCTATATAGCCAGTTTATAACTTTTATTTAATTTGTATTTACCTTTAGTAAGATTTGTTATTAGTGTAATTTTGTAATGTAATAAGCCAGATAATAAGCGATATATAACCAGTGTCAATTATTATTTAGGTATATATTTTTGTTTAAAAACTCCATCCTAAATAAACTATGATTATAATATGATTCATATACATTACAAAATGTTGTTCCAGGACTGAAACAATTTTCTTCAATATTTTGTTTATAACTATTACATATTGGAGTACTGATGTTTTCTTCATAGTATTTGTTATGCAGATTATTAGTAATAAAATCATCATTCACATTCACTTCTTTACAATAAGTATGTTGTCTTTTCTTTTGCAATTTTGAAAAGTTAAGATCAAACTGCATAGATTCTAGCTCTTCCTTAACTCTTCTCCTTTTTGTTCTTTCACTTGTCATGATTTTAACAAAATTTTCAATTCTATGTGTCAACAAACCATAATCAAATAAGATAGGTGCATATGCACCTAAAGAAAATTTTCAAATATTGTTCAAGTACCTACATTGCTCATCGCATAGTTAAAAATTTTTAACAAGTATTTTCACAAAAGCTCAAAAAATAATTTGTTTTCAAACATTGACAAAATTAGCCATTACCTATATTATTTGTATTATTATTTTATTACATTTAAAATTTAAATTAATTATGTTATGAAACAGTTTCTAAATGTTTTATCCATCAATAATTTTTTTTATAATATTATGGGTAGCTAATCATATTATTCAGCTATCAACATACAATATTATTATATTAACATCTTATTTAAAGCTTTAGAATTTTAGATAGATAAGTAATTTATAAGTTCGAACTTATACTTAACTTATACTTATATAATGCATCCAGTAGTTCAAATAAAATAACTTAAATATTTGAAGTAGGTAATCATTCTAAATAATTGATTTAATAAGTTTAACATTATACCTTCCTACCAATAAAATATTATATTGTACTATGTTAAATTTGGTATGTATTTATTTTTATTTATTCTTCAAGAAGAAAATGTCGCCCATTAAACATAATATTATGTTCATGTGGAGGTTCATTAGTTCACAATTTTTAAAACAAATTCTTATAGGTAAACTATAAGTATAAAAAGTTATTTGAAGTTGGTATACAATAAAGAAAAGCAATCGTTATAAGTAAATTGATTTGTTAATACAATTAAAAAATTACTATACATTTTTAATAATAACTAATATAAAATATTGATGTAAATAATCTTTCTTTTTCTATATTTCTATATTAGGTACAATACATAAAATTGAGCAGTTAAATAGTAGGTTTACTATATAGAAACCATGAAACTAAACTCTTCAATAATTACTATAAAATCATCATATCCAATATAATATTCTAATTAATTAATTTAAGAATAGTAATGGAATAATCCTATATGTTTGATAGGATATCATATGTCTATTATTTTATCTCGTAGCAATTAGTGTAATTTATTTTAGAACAATTTTAAAAGAATTATTTTATTACCTAGCTATGTCCAATGTCTTACATTACTTATAAATTGTATATTTTTAGATCAATATAATACAAGTAATAGTACCTATATGTGAATTGTGTTTTAATGTTTTGTGCATGGTTGGCAGATACTTTGATTAGGTATAATATTAGATATTTGTCTAGTACTCTAGTATATATTATATATACAGTTAATTTCAGTTATTATACCTATACAGTTCAGTTTTAAAAGTAAGATTATTTTTGATAATGTAAAGTATAAAGGTACAAGTTTTGTAAAATAAGTATTAATTGTCTATACTTATAATATTAAAAGGGGTCACACAAAAATTATTATGTTGCATATTATGTTATTCCTAATTAGGAATTATTATTATTATTATTATTATTATAAATTAATTTATACATTATTATTATTAATTATTAATTATTACAATTTCATTCGAAAAAGTTCAATAGTAAATTTAATATTTTAAAACATTAAAACCCTATTAATTTACGGTCACATGAACACCAGTAGTCATACAAGTATACAATGTATTATAGGTACCTATACAATTTGAGAATTACACAAATGACTGCCGGCGGTCACACGGCAGTCAATGTTATACCTATCTAATAAAATGAACAAGTTATAACTTACCTTATTTATTGTGGTCTTGAGTTTACTGTTTAGGTATTTATTAGTAAAAGAAACAGAAAAAAACAGCACGGCAATCGAGATAGTTTGCACATACGTCACGACAAAAATACAAAATGAACACCGATAACACAGAGTATAAAATAATATTATGCCAATAACTAAACCATGTTATTATATTATTTATAGAACAAAATGTCGTATAATATTATTATTATTATTATGATCAGTATTTCCGTGGCCGAAAATCATAACACAGGCACACGGCTATAAAGATGAAACTGATGAAAGAACGTTTCGTAACGTTTCGCACCACAGATGTAATTATAATCTCTTTAAAATGTCTCATATGTTTGCTAGCGTCGTTTGATTATTTTGATTTTTCTTCTGGCTATTATTGTGATTACATTAGTACGTTACTATAATTGAATGGTGTATTTGGTCTAAAAATACATCTATTATTTCAATTTTTCCGAAATGTAAAGACTGAAAGACTGAATACCATTGATTATAAAATGGACTATTCTATAATCAATGATAATACTAATATATATATAATATACTGAATATTATCGTCTAATAAATTTACCACCCGGCACCCGCCATACCCGCATATATTGTCTCTATTTAGTCTATCTTACTATAATCATTGATTAAATATATAATATATATTTAATCAATGCTATAATGTACATCATAACAAATTTTTAGGGTTAAAGGAAATATATGACTAATTGTAGTCAAATGAGTGCATATTTATAATATAAAATAATAATAAAACAGAGCGCCATTGGTCGATGTCGACGCGTATATAGTGATAGTCGACCAGGCAGAAATTCGTTGTAGCGATACCGTAACGGCACGGCAAAATATGTGCTGTGGCAATAAACATTATGTTAAACACCGCTTCGTTTCTACCGCCCTTCAATGCAAGATTAATATAATATAAGAATCTTTTCTTTTATACCCTCTTTTGTTATCTAAATTGAATGAATATGAATCTATAAATTATAAGTATTAATATTAAATTTTAAGACTGACTATAATAGATATGATTATATTGTAACATAAATATTATATCAAGATATAAATATTATGTTATTGCTATATATAGACCGGCGATTTTCAACCAGCTGTGGTACACTAAGAAAATCTTCCTTCATAAAAAAAATTATATTATTAATAATTATATTCACAATAAATTAATATATTTTATATAGACTATTATTATATAATTGTATTTTTAATTAATAATTATTAAAAAACCAACTCATAAAAATATAAAGAAACCATCATGAACTTAATTTCATATATTATAAAAAAGCTATAAGTACTCGTTATTATTTGTTGATTAATTAAATATATTTCTAATTATTTCTGTTAACTTCTCCGGGGCAAATAACGTCGATAATCATAGGCGTAATTATGTGGTGGCTTTGGGCCCGGGGGCTTAGCCCTCCTTCTCAAATTGATCTGTATAGCCTCCTAGTTTTTTTTATCATATTTTAGTTAAAAATATTATTTATCAGAGTTTGTGCTGCTGATACAATTTTAGCCCCCCCATAAATATGTTTCTATAGTTGCGCCCATGTCAATAATATTAATATTAATATTCAAATTATGACTTATTATTATTATGTACATACATATGAGGTAAAAATGAATCTAGGACGCCCCCTCCATATAATATAAGATAATTTCCCTCCAGACAAAAAAATAAAAGTAAAAATATTAAACAATAATATACAATGCAATCAATTTAAATGTTTAAATATTAAATTGATTAAACATGTATAATATACATATATATACTATATACATATATAATTTTTAATTTTAGGTGGTTGATACGATATATAATATATTATATATATTTCATTATTATTGTCACGGGCAATAATATTATTAAAACGTATATTTTATGATTATCTTAAAATATTTTCAAGAAATGTGTTTGAAATATTTTGTAAATCATTTAGAAATAATATTATATGCAGTATATGTTTAACACATTTTCAAAATATATCCAGGGAAATATTTTCTTTATGATGATTAAAATATATTTTAAAAATGCAATCATCATCCAAAATGCTATGTGGGACGCATACAAACGCTATATAAAATATATTATATATATATATATATATAAATATCGTATATGTGGGGTATTTTTGTGTTTATAGTTTTTCGCCGTCTAACAACTTAGGAATGTGGCCCTTCCATTTCGTGGTATTGCTGCAGCAGCTCTCGTCAATTCGTTTGTACCTATGTGGCTATGTATATTATATAGTGTAGTCTTACGAAAGAAATCTCAAAAGTCGGTAAATTACACGAAACTGGTTTATCGAGAGTGCGGTCATCTCTCTGAGCACATCGAGGTCTGATGTCAATTAGTGTAGGTCTATATAGTCTATACGAACATACATTATGAAAATTATAATATACAACATTGAATACATCACACCATTTATCACCTCGTCTGGGCTATTGCGTGCGAGTGAATCACAACCCAACGACATTACGACACGATGAATACAATTATTGTTATATATATATCATTATGATGATTGCATGAACTACCTATACCTAATCCTAATGCAACCACATACAACATGTCGTGCAACTTATACGATAGAACCTTGCAAATATAATTCGATAAAAGCAAAAAAAAAAAATTAAAGGAGAAAAATCCAATTAATCTTTATGAAAAATATGTATTATTATAAGAAAAAAAAGTCAAACGAAAAACTCCTGTCATGACCCTCGTCACAGGTGTGCGCGTATTATAGGTACCTGTCCAACCTACCTGCAGCGTTTGTAAAAAAATTGTTGACCCCTAAACAAAGAGAAAACCCGGCAAATGTAGCCGATGTCTATAATAGTATTTATTGTGTATAATATATAATATATTGATTTCTGAAGAACCTTTTAAAATTATTATTTATTATGTTGTGTTTTATTGCCATGTGTAGTAGTTATATTACATTATCATGTGCATTGTTGTTGCTGTTGTTTATTGTAAATACAAACCATCACCGACAAGACGATAAAACGGTTTTTACACAAACGTTACCGTTAACATGCAAATATAAGAATTATACATCGTATTAGCCGCAAAAAAGTTATCACTTATCATTATACACATCACTGCTCTCGATGCCACCCCATAATGTAGATTTTTGATTCTCCATAATATATTACTACACGCCGACGAGTAGATTTATTTTACATCTTATTTTGTTTCATATTGAATTATAATATATTATATTGTCCACACGCGCGCATGTAAATCTTCGTGAGTATGTTGGAAATGCAAGCACGTGCACAATATCCGCCGCTGATAAAGACAAATGGAATGCGAAATATGAGCAATATTGATGAAAGTCACAAAACGAATTCAAGCCACAGTTGGATATTTATACAATTAATTATTATTTTATTCAGTAATTGAAGACAGCATAAGTAATATAGTATAGTAATATACGAAGTATGATGAAAATTTAAAAAGCCAGAAGATCGTGCAGTGAGGTAATTAAATAATATATCTATAGTAAAAAATATTGTTTAAAACAAATTCACCACCACTCGATTGACTACACTCTTTTTTCAATTATTATATTTGTTATCGAGTTTTATAAAAACAAAAACATTTATCGAATTAAATTATAAAAAAATGTATAATATTTAAATTACCATAACTAAACCAAAAACATAAAATTGATTATTAAATAAAAAAAAATATATTCAATTATTTATATAGCTAGATCATTTTTATTAGTTAGGTACATAAAATATATTATTAACATCATAAATTAGACGCTATATTGCTCTTTAAAATTCTTTCAAATAATCTAAACAATAATTAATTTGAAATTTTTTCTAACCGTTTCCAAATCATATAATTAAAGTAATAATAGTGATTAAAGTGATTTTCGTCTGACTTTCGTTTGTATATTATATAATGATCGTATATATTCAGTTATGACAAGTACATCACGTTTACAATAATGCATTAATGCGATGATTCAATGAAATTAATGTCCATTTTAAAATAATATTGAAGAAATGTAGTAATAAAAAAAAAAAAAAGAAAATGTATAATTTTAAGAATACGCACACAGTTTTTCAGGTTAGGGAACAGAGTTTGTTTTCGTTTTTCATAATAATGTATAATAGTAGGTAATGAATAAAACTACATATTTTAAAGTTTATAATAATAGGTTAGGCGTAACTATCGTTTTTATTGCATGCTGTATACGATAATAATATTATATCGTATATTTAGAATTTTTTTTAAAACTCGATGTCTTAAAGGACTAGATTTTATAGAAGTCGATCCAATGCCCTCTACAGCTATTATTCACTCTGTGTATATAATATACACATTATACCGTCGTCAAAATGTCCAGTAGTTTTTTTTTTATCAATACATTATACAACGATAGTTGTACGCATATCGATGTCATCACGTAACATTTGCAGACAACAAGTGCGACACACGTCACGTGACACACACATACACACGTCAACTACGTAGGTATTATATGCGTAAATACGGTTTGACCAAATGTTCAATTTCTTTTGACGGATTCCGCACGTTTACTGCATATGTATGAGATATTGAATATCGAGTGGAAACGTTTTTTTGTTCAAAAAATAATTTTCCTAGGCGTATGAATGCGAGCACGTGAGCGTACATTATGATAATGTATTATTATATTGTGCGACGGCGGTGGCGGCGCTCGCTTTCCGCGCGCCCAAGTAACCCACATCTCGACCATTGCCAACTAGACCGGAAAGACAGTGTGCAGTTTCAGCGCCGCCTCCGCCGCCGTCGTTAAGCCACGACTAACCATCGAGTTATTTTTTTTTTTTCATTTTCCGTTCTCCTCTATCTCTTTTTCCCTTGACCGCTGCGTCGCGATTTCGTTCGACCGTTCCGGTCGAAGGCGGGCGCTGCATGCACACTGCTGCATGCGTCCCGTTGGGCGGCCGACAAAGCGCGCGTTTAAAACGAAAAGAAATTAAAGTAAACATGATTTTTTTCTCCTTCCGTTTGAACCACAAAAGCAAGGAGAGAAAATAAATTGTACGGAAGAAAAAACCGAGCAATGATAAATAACAAAATTGCGTGGCGATGTCGCGTTGGATAATCACTACGATATATATACATAATGCGTATCTATTAGTACCTATACATATATATATATATATATATACGTTAGAATAAACGTATAGTTATACACCTATATTATTATGTACAAAAATAAGACGACGAGATAGTTCCGATAACCGTTAGGCCGTAAGAAAGAAACAGTGAGAGAGAGGGACAAGAAATCGTTTCATGTTATTCTACCTACATATTATATTTATAAATAATACGATATGGTCACCGTTGCAGTCTGCTATGTTACGTGTCCTGTGAATTTTTTGATGAATTCAAGCTTCTGAAGACCACCGCCGGGCACACCGGAATCGTGAAAGAATAAGTATATCTGACGCTATATAGTCGCTATACCGCCAATAGGAAAAGAAAGGGTGGAAGAGAGATGGTTAGTATCTGATGATGATTTTTATATGTTCACACCGACAGACGACGGAAATGTGCAGTTTGTTATGTTTATACATACAAGTACACATCATATAACTTTATACCATGTAATATTTATATATATATATATAATCTACAGTTAGAATTGGGATTTATCTAATACATAAATATATTTATATACATTTAAACCTAATGACTGACGAGCTAGTGATAACGTGTTATTTATCATGCACGCGAGATGATGTTTATAGTTTTAGAGCCGCGGCACAGCAGATGGGTAATATTATTATGTGATGATCCTTTATTGTATATCGTGCCATTTAATTACATTAAATTTGTCGGGTCGTCGATGATAATTTAACATTAAATCACGTATAATACACGCCTCGCGTTTTTATAGTAGACACGTTAAATTCGGCTGCGTCTTACGACGATTACAACAGCAGCTCTGTTGTAAAAATAAATAACTATCTTCCCGCTGGTACGGACATAATATTCAATATACATATTACATAAATTATATAATAGTGTATACGCCGTAAGAGCCGACGATACGGCGAAAAGTCAATTGTTTGTTCTTTTGTTTTCTGGATATTTTCACAACCCAACCGAATGAAATGCGTTTTAAGGTCGTCTCGTCAAAACCGCAAAATCATTTGCGGCGATGGCGTCGGTGAGACGGATATTATGTATGTGTAGGGTTTACCCGTCGACGAAAGGCAGGTACCTATATAAGCGCTATACATACAATATTTATGTACTGGTTTACGGAATCGAACAACAATACACCCTGAGGATTACGTGATTGTCGTGTGTGTGTGTGTGTGTACAATAATGATGGCACGCCACTGGGATATCTAATAACCGACGCTCGTCCCATTATAATACGTAGGTATTATGTGTGTTGTCGCAGTACGCGCCTCCGCCTTCGTACGTATAATGTGCACCACGAAAAAGTTCATTGTTTGAACATTCGTATACCAACAATGGTTTCAAATTACCCCGTTTTTTATTTTCTCTCTTACGTGGCGAATATAATATTATGTACGCGTAGTATACACAATAATATACATATATTACGATATGCTCGTCGTGTAGACCTAATGCAGCGCGTGTGTGTGTAATAATATTATTTTAATGTATTATGATGTGCACGCGTATCCCTATATTATATTCTAATATACCTACCATAAGTATAAGGTTGTTGTTATTAATATATATTTGTCGGTCTCGAGCAGCCGCCGTCGGATCGAAACCATTCGTCGATGTACACGCGTTAAAATATTATGCAGTAGTTGCCGAACATATTATAATATATATATATAAATTATACTTGGTATACCGCGAGACGCGCGGTTAGTTAACCTATAACCGCAGCACAACCGGAGTAGCAAACACACCGCTGGCTGTTGCGTGTTATTCTGTCAGGTTTCAGTAAAAATAAATAAATATTAATATGACTATTCCGAGTATTTAAACAAAAATCGTACAAACTCATGGTCGTGAATTTGTTGTTAGTTTTTATAAATTATATTAGACTATATTACCGTCGCCACCGCTGTCGTTACTACTGCTGCAGATTCTCGATCTATAACAGCAGATTCGCCTACAGGTTCTGTATATGGTATAATAATTAAAGACAAAGTTTGTACAATATATATAATACAAGTATCTGGTATTATAATATGTCTGTATGTGTGTATTTAAGTCATATTATTACTTAAAAATTACAAACGTTTCGCAATCAATTGACGAGTTTGTTTTTCTTTAAAATTCAATACAAAAACAAAATATTAATAACACGATGATTCTATATACACCGTATAATGCATACGGATATAGTTGTACACAATAATTTATTAATTTACATAGGTAATTACAAGAACTGCAACCATTAATATTATGTATACCGCATAATACGCTGCAAGAATCCAATAATATATAGTTACCTATATTATATATTTATAATTTTTACAAGTTACTGATGTTATTTTAATTATAAACTAGTGGTTAATGCAATATTTAACTATTTAACATCTATTCAGAGAATATAACTCCTTTACCTAATGCTGTCATGAGTAAACGATTAGTAGGTATTAAGACTCGTGTATTTCATTTTACGCACACTGATGTTAATTTAACAATCTAAAGCGCATAATTTATAATATTTTAGTTTTTTGGCAAACTCTTTCAATTGTAAAATTAACTACAAACTTTTAACTATATAGTCACGAATTCATTTTGTTTAACCTTCAAATGTTGAATAATGACTTAATTAATTATAGACGTGTGGTCCCTAAAATAATTATAATGTATTAGAGTAGCGACTGCGATCAGATTAGTATTAATAACGATTACTAATTATTAGTATGCCATAGAAGTAGCAAAGATATAACTCAATATTTTCTATTAAAATTTAAAAATACTTATATTTTATGCATAGGTATACTGTAATACAGCAGTACTGTTGTATGTATTTTTGATGAAGCGAGCTCGAGATTGACGATACAGACATGTATAACCTTATTCACACTAATCCATTTATTGTTTATTGGTTTACCAATTATTAAAAATTAATATCCAGCGGCTAGGTAGGTTCGAATTGAAAATCTACCGAGAAAAAAACGCAATCGGCATAATTATCCGTGTATTGGCGGTAAGAAGTATGTATTTCTTTTTAAGTAGGTAGTTAGTTTATGATTTTGCATGTACCTATAATACGGCTTGTAAATTATAACTAACTTAACAAGCTCTTTTTTAATAGGGTTTTCCTTTTATAATTTATGTACCGGGTCCTAAAAATCGTAAATCTTCCCGTGTTTACATTAGCTGTAGACTGCAGGCTGCAGCTTACAGTTACCTATAAATTGGCGTTCGATACATCGCGAATCCGACAATGACAGATGTTCCTGGTCATGTGCCTGCTTTATAAACTTAACAATTAGCATTGTAGGTACACTATAATAATTATTAATAAGTAATAATTATCATCACAATGATATTATCGTACGTTTAAGTAAGTAAATCGATGTGCACTATTATTTTCAAATACAAATAATCATAACAACGTATATTATAATATAATCGTTGTCTTCGACCTTCCTTGATTGCTATAGCGAAATACGCAGACCTTCCGTGGCACACAGCACATTGGCACGTGATAGCCAAGCACGGTGAGTGAATAACAGTCTTATTTTGTTTCGTTTATTGTTTTTATGTGTTCGTTTCGATTCCAGCAGATTTGTTGTACTTGCTTATTACGTATACAACTTATTAACTTCGACCGGCATGCTCGACCGTATTATACCTACGACTGCAATAATGCGTATGTATACAATACGTATTTTATTGCCGATAAAACGGAATAATTGATGAGATACATACGCACGATGCTACACATCTGCAACAGTCGACCGCGAGTCACCGCGTTTCGGTCACATACGTATACAATAATATATATTATTTTTTTTCATCCAATTACACGCGTCCAGAAGATACTCGTTTCTCTTTTAACTTTTCCAGAACACGTGCACGACGATTTAGTCGTTTTCTTTTCGAATACGCCATTGTTGACTGCATTCGATTTATGAATTATATAAATTTGTGTTTCAGTATATTGTATATAATAGGTATATGTATGTTAGAACTAAGATAATAATAGCGATCCAAGTGTTGGTCACTTTTTTTTTTTACTTATTCTATACAATTTAGGCCCACTTCCACAATCTTCTTTTACATTTCTCTATATGTTGCCATATCTTGTCATATTCAGAACTTCCCATCATCTAAGGTTTTCTTCTTCTCTAACTCAATCTATTGGTCACTTTGCTGAATCGAGAATTCCTGTAGATATCGTGCATCAACATATTACCAATTAGTTCTTAGAATTGGTAGTTATTTGGTAGCCCATTAAAATTCTTTACCCGCTAAACTAAACTATATAATAATAATATATATATAACAATTAAAATTATACTAATTTTATTCATCAATATCGATGTATATAATATCAATAGAAGCGTAGTTACCTGTATATATTTTGTAATACTCGAGTATCTATATACGAATAATAATTGTTACCTATGATTTGTAATTCGGCGTAATTTCTAAACATTTATTTATTGAATCTAATGGACCGTTTAATAGGTTAAACTGCATAGACACTAGACAGTAAAGTGTACATATATATAACTTATAGGTGCGTATCAAGACACCTTGCTATAATAGTACCCGGTTGTTTTACTATATTTCAATGTATACATTGCGCGTTTCGGTACGGCAACCGAGATACGATATATTTTCGGCAATCGTATAATTTTCTTATGTAATTTTACGGCTGGTCGCAATCGCACGTCCGCAGTCACGCATACCCTATAATAATGTACGTATAATATATAAGTAAATTACCTAAGTTATAATGTACGTTATAATATTTAGTAGCATTTAATGCTTTTACGTAAATAAATTGGTTAATCTATAACAAAATTATAATTTATCAAAATAATAGTTTACAATATTATAATATACGTATTTTATTTATTTTTTATTGATTTAATTGTGTCAATACACTAATACACCAGGTATTTTTACAATGATATTATTAATGTAATCTATGTATAAAGGCCCAGGTAGGTGATCTTCACGTGGACACATCACCCTCTCAAGACGCCCTTATATAAAAACTGCGATCTACTAACAATGATGTTTGTGCACTCGAAAATTTCAAAAATAGTTAGCTGGTAGGTATATTTCTTATATATTTGTGTACTTGTGTGGTAATGTGAGGTACATAAATTTAATAATATATAACCGTGTAATCATATCTATTGTTTTCGCCACGTAAATTACATTAAACTAAAAGTGTTTAAAACTTAAAACTTTTCGTAATTGTATGCTTTTTAAAACTTATTTTTACTCAATCTCCTTAAATTTTGCGATATAAAAAATTTAATAATTATAATTATAAATTTCCTTTTCTTTACCACATACTCGGCGTTATAAAGTAAGCTATATAATATATTATGCATACACTGTAAATACATAAATATGTCGAGTATTAACGATCGTCAAGCGCATATATTATATTTAAGCGGTAATACAGTAACATCTACGTGAAATAATATCAAACTTCATATGTAACTACTTATAAATTATAACATAGTATGGTATAATATATATGTATTTAGATTTACAAGTTAGTGGTTAGTGGTTACTCATATTATCGCATCCGTAGTAGATATATATAGATATAGAGCGAACTGCGGATACCTCAGACGTGTTTTACTGCACCGCCACTACACGGAACAATTGACTCGGTACACGTTCGTCAAACCGCCCTTACATATTCTTCCTCATCGCCTTAACCAAGCATAACCTAATCTAACGGGTCATAACGAATGTCACGTACGCTAGCCGTAGACGAGACGACGAAAGCAACGGTGAACTGGCGAATATCGGCGAAATCGCGGATGACAAAAAATTGCCAAACACCGTACCCCATGTCGTAACAATTATAATAATAAATAATAATTATATAATACGTACGCGTAAAATATAATATAATAATGATAATATATTAACTGCGTGCAGCGGATGTATCGGTGTTTTTGCGATAATGCGTGGTTCAAAAAAATGGTACAAGCGTACTGATATACATGTAATTAATAATAAAGTTAAAAAAAAATAATAATTTCCGAATCGCCGACGCTGTAGTGTATTGCGCGGAACCGGAGATGACGAAGGGCGCAGGATTTGAGCTCTGATGCGCTGTACAGTATAATATATAGGTACAACCAGCGTATAGTACAGTCGAAACGGATATCCGGTATAGCCGGTGGGCGCGACCTAGGATCTATATAAATATACAGCTACAATGCTACATATTACATTATTTATATACTGCACGATATTATTTTATAGACGACGACGACGACGACGAAGGCGATGGTCACTTTGGGCCTAAACTGTTTTATTTATGTAATATATATATATATATATACTATATACCGTGTGTAGAGATAGCCAATACATGCCTCATCACATAATAACTCCAAAAATATATGTAACTTAATTTATTTAATTTATAACCAATTTTTTAGCATTCTTAATTTCGTCTTTCCCACATTAAAGCTCGATGCCTAGATGAGCACACTATGATAATATATTACGTTATTACGTGTCTGTATCTATAGGAGGTATGTTTGACAGACCCAATTCGTGCGCACTGGCGCCGCAATTATAATATTCGCGCGTATGTGGCGGCGCTGCAATGGTTGTAAAACTCGATTTTTTACGCTACCATATTTTTGCACCAGTCAATTATAAGGTATAAATTATAATACGCGTATCAAAATCGAGGTCGAATGATCATCGCATGGCCCCTAAAATAATAATAATATATTTGAGAAGCGAACACGATCCGACGAGTATTAGTAGAAGCAGTTATATAGTAATTACTAAATAGTGAATAGCAGCGATACGTTTAAAAATTGTAGTGTTCCACAAAGATAACTAAACTTTTTTTTACGATTTAAAAACATAAAATCTATTATATTGATACAAAAGTTATTTCTCATGATATGGTTAAATTAAAAATTACATAATATAGTATATTTAATGTTTAATGTTTACTTAAGTTTATTATTATTTATAGTTTGTAAATAGTTCGTCAAGAAGATCTAGTAATGAAAAATCAAAATACCAAGAAGTCCTGTTCATGAAGAATGTAGATAGCATTCAAATGCCGAACATAAAGCGAACTAAAGGCCATAGACTTTTATGACGGAGCTGCGCCGACCGTATTCGAATATTTTGAATTGACAATTAATATACGACGTTGCGTGGTCTTCATTCAGTTATAGAAAGTAATCTACGGCTGAATTGCGTTGTATATATTATGATTTACTATTAATATCAAAAGTAGTATTATAATAATATTATGTATAATATATGCGGAGGCATAATTGGGAACTACAATTTGGTAAGTCAATAGATAAAAAAAAAATCAAATAGTGAATGCCGCTTGATTTTATCGACAATTATTATTATAAATGCGACTAAATTATTCGGATTTCAAATCATGTTTATTTTTATATAATGTAATTTTGATTTTCCGAAGATTTAATAAATGAAATAATATACATTTTATCGAACGCGCTTCCGCACACTGTTCTCCCGAACGATGACCGTCGATTTAGTCGTTGACTGCACGAAAACATCATCGTTTGTCCAATTTCCAAAGCAATTTACATAAAAAAAATCGTTTCCAATGTATTACAGCCACAGGTATATCTGTTTATGTGTATATAGTGATATTATAATACACGAAGTCGCTGTATGGGATATATATATATATATTATATACACACTGCAGAGTGCAAAGAATGGGAGAAGCCATTTTAATAAATATATACACATATAATACACCTACATAAATATATATATATGTGTATACACATACATACGCGATTGGACGTTGTATACACACACTGACTTGCGCATACTAATTATGATACTTTAAAATTGATTACATTAAGATAATTTATTTTATTTTTTTTAAATTAAAATGCAAACGGGTTTGTTGAAATGTGCAAAATAGTCATATTCCATTAAAGCCGTCGCTGTTGCCGCCGCCACCACCACCACCATAGTCGCCGTGCGACGTCGTTGTTCGCAACGTACATTTTATTCAACCACACACACACCAAGCATACATAATATTATTATAATATGATATACGATAAATATTATTTTGCGATTGCCATCATACATATGTCTATAGTTGTATACAGGGTGTTACAGACACAGTATACCTAATAAATAAAATCAACTATACTTATAAGTATATAACTCTTTCGTTTTAATCAATATTAAAATTTAAAATATGTTTTTTTATTTTAAATTCATACTATTATTAATAATGCTAACATAATAAAATATTATTTAAAACGTTGATTAATAAATAGTATAAAAGTTATTAGTTATAACTTATTACATAGTCAGTTACATTTAACAGTTCTTTCTGTTACATTCTGTATACACATAAATACATACATAATATTGTATAGAGACGCGCGTATAATTCAATAAACCATCCGTATTATAGGTGGTATTATATGTATGTTATCGTGAATCTTAATTTTTATTTGTACATACTACAATGGTACCTATACGCATTGATAATAATTAACAATATATAATAACCAAGCGCGTAGTATATAAGGATTATTGTTCAAACAATATAATAACAATAATAATATGTCGCGGAATGCATACATGTGGCCACTGTTATGATAATATATATAATAATTTAATACGTACAAGAATTACGATTACGTTTATCGCGAACAATATAATATAACAATCACTCGAATAGCAGAAAAAAATATTAATTGGCATAATATGTCACGTATATAATTATAATACATTTTTGTCTAAACGTTCATAATATATTCATAAAATGTGTGTAATACAGTATAATATATATTATAATTTTAAACGGTCAGAAATGGAACGTCATTTTCACAAAAATGTATTATTTTAATATGTGTAATGTGTATGTTATTATTTTTGATGTACTTTCTAACGTTGGTTTTGTTATACTTATATTAATTTATAATAGTAGGTTAACTTTTAATTATTAAAACTAGCGCGATATATGGTACAAGTGCATTAATTATTTATTTATTTATTCCATAATTAATATTATTATTAATTACTATGGTTACTTAGTATGTTTTTGTAGGTAAAGTAAGCATTTTACAGCGGGTAGGCTGTAGTGGTACGAAGACGGAGAATACCACACTTCCTTTTCATCATTATAGTTTCATCTTTCTAGTAGTATTCCTAAAATAGCACTATCCCTTACTGCTATCAAATGTATATTCTAATCATGCTTTGCTTATCATACTGATTTATATACTCAAAACTAAGAACTTAGAAGAATAAAACTAATTATTTCTTTCTTGTAAATGTTTTATTTTACACAATCTCTATCGAAGTGTGTATTATAGTTATGTTGTAATTTTAAGTTAAACTGTTGGTACTTGAATATTATATTTATATACAGCACACATTTTCTTCTGCATTAATTTTTAGCCACCTCAACCACTGCAAATAGAAGTTTAACAAAATTTACATATTAAGAGTCAATAAACGAGCATGTTGTATTATACAGCCGACATCGAACCAATACGGTACACAGTGGCAAATCGTCTTCATTTCAGTATAATATAATATAATATGGTTGTCATTATTATCACTACAGTGAGTTCCGCTTAATGTGATCACTGGTTTATAGAATCAACCGTCTATTGGAATGAAAATTGAAAATCCCAAACCAGATCTTATGTTACTAATGTTAAAGTAACCTTTTATTAGAATCACTAAGTACTGGATAATTAAATCATTTTTAAGAACATTCTTATCTTTTAATGGTATTTCAAACTTTCACTACAAATAAACAAGAGTTATTTTGAAAAAGTTAAAAGGAGCTATTATACATACATTATTATTTATTTAATTTTGAATAATTAAAAATCATATTGTATTAACTGAATATGGATTTTAATTTTAGGCTAGTATGAAAATGAAAATAGTATATTCTCAAGTACAATCAAAAATAGATAGTTTCTTTACTTTATTTTTAATTTATTTTATTTTAATTTAATTTTAAACATACACACAAATATAAAATCATCAATAAAATAAAATGTTTTATGGAATCAACCGGTTAATAGAATCACAATGATCTGAACCAATGTGATCACATTAAGCGGAACTCGCTGTATTATAATTTATAACAAAAACGATGCGATAGTACGCGAGACCGCGGCGAGGTAATTGCTCGTTGACGCCGGATCGCGCGCGCGCGCTCGTGTAATATTATTATAATGTGCTCTGAGGCGGTGTATGTGTGTATAATGCATAAAGTGAAAATTGCCGCCGCTCAGCGGGCAGTTGTTATTATTGTTATTAATTACGATAACGCATAAGAAGTCATACCGCGAAGAAGAGCGCGTTAATTAAAATAATAAAAAACCACATTGTATACACACACAACAATACCGAATTTTCTAGGTCAAATTTTGTTGTGCGCGCGTGCAGTACGTATAGGTTTATTATAAGCGACCGAATTCTAAAGCGTACCGGCGTTATAATATCATATTATATAGACTAAAGAGCAACGAAAAAAAAAATATAACACTAATATATTATATATAGGTACACGAAAATCTGGGCCGTCGCCGCAGCGTTTAGGTCAAATGTCGCCGAGGTGATCGTATTTTAAATAGCAAGTATAAATAGCAAAAAATCGACGTGCGCACACCTATATATTATTCATATGTTGTATTGAAACATAATATTATTATATACGATAATCCAGTGCGAGTGCACTCAGGGAGGAGGTGGATCGCCGGGGCCGTACAGGATAACCCCGCGGTTTCGGGGCCGGTCGCGATTATGCTAAATACACGACGACGACGACGACGACAAGGAAAGAAAAACGCACAAGGCCGCTAAGCGCGAGTCCGCCGCCCCAGCCTCTTGCACCCGGTATGTAGGTTATGTTAAAAAATGTTTGTCCCGAACCAGCGAAACCGGTCGGCCGCCGCTGTCTTGCACACACATACACCTCCAATCGCAGCGTGTCGCGCGTATATTTATAATATACACAATATTATAATATTATTATATGTATAAAATAATAGTATAATTGCGTCAGTGTGCGTTTTCGAGGAGTAAAAAAATAATGTACAGAATGACCGATTTGCATGCTCACCCCCCTTTTTTTCCAAATATTGCGCAATTATTCAACATTTTTTTTTAAATTTTTAAATATACCTACTTAAAGACCATTATTTTGAAGTATTTTTCAACCACTTATTATGGAGTGTTCTGTGGACTGTGAGTATAAGAAACTTTTGTTTTTTAAATAAAAATCCTTCTTTTTTTCTGGAAATTATTTTAACAATTACTATAAGTAAAATATTATTGCAATATATTAAGCGTTGAAATTAATTTCGATTGCGTTTTTAATTATAAATTCTAGATAAAAAAAAAATAAAAAATTACTTGACATCTTATACGAAAACTCATTCTGTATGCGATGTCAATGTTTGTATTATTAATGTTATAATATTGTACTATCTTGCATCGACGCCGCCGCTGCACCGTCGATCCTCGCGGACAGAGAAGAAGCAAGTTCGTTCAAATCGTTAAGAAGACGTAATACAGTGGAACTTTCATCTTTCATTTAGAGAATTTGAAATTTTGGCTTCGTGTGTACGTCAATATTACTCCATGTGAACGTAAACGTTGTGAACGGGATGTGATGTTGATTTACTAGCTGTGATATATCGTATAATATTAATAATATTATATAGATTTGTACTGTCGTTGATTTCGTTGAAAATCGTATAAACAAAAATATGTATGTATTATATTTACATTTGCTCATCAGTCATCGTTAACATCTATACACACTATATTACGGTTTATTAGTAGGCACCTACAAGATGTATCTTCATTCTCGCGTAAACGGAACAATAATAATATATAATATATAATAGCTAGGTATCACTATTATCACTATAATAGTGTTCAAATGATTCGAATTCGCGGTCGCGGCTTGGAAACTATTTTTTTAAACAATACGCCCCAGACAAGGATAAATTACTTACAAATTAGCTATTATTTTTTTAATACTCGTTAATAAGGTTGTAAAATATGTTGTCCTTAAAAAAACACACACACACACACACACACACATATGAGCACTTTCTTATAATTTAATATGAATCTATGAATTAAAAACCGGTTTACAAACGTATATTACATTTAACGTTCTATATTATTTTGCGGCATTGTCTTGCGGCGGACCCAATGCCAAACATTCAAATTATCTTTTTACTAATTTGATAAAAAAAAAAGAAAAATGATAATAAAATGAAAATTATTACGGCAGTCTACCGCATGTTGTAGTTATTTAATCGGGTTTAGTTTATAATATTATAAAGTAAGTTTATTATGTAGAACGCAAGGCGACACAACTACACTATATATAAAGCGTCGAGTGGAAAACAGCGCACGATATAATAATTGGAAAAAATGAAATAATAACAATTATATTATAATTGGATAAATGATAATATTCTGAGAACACTGCTGCAACTTTATAATACAGTATTTATTATTGCATTTAAATGTCGAGGTCGACTGTGGTCTGTGGATAGTATATCCATGCCAAGGATAATATTTTATTTTTTTAATTTTTTTAAAGTTTTCCGAGCACTGAATAGTGTTTATTACTAGGTATACGCTATCGTTATTATCCACGTTGGCGCGTACAGAAGCCAAATAAAAACGCATATTATTAATATAAACAACGCAGTTCGTATAGTATATATAACTATATACACCATGTGTCGACGATGTATTTAAAATATACAGAGTGATTCAATACACACGCACACCCCTATTTTTCTGAATTTTCATATTCTCTTTAAGACCATATTGTATTACTTAAGGACTTGAGTAGTACAAAAAATCTCAAGAATTTGAAAACAAAAATATAATAATATAGTCTTTAAGAGTATAAAATATTTCAAAATTTCAAAAATTAAATTTTGATTAACTGTGACATTAACGAAGAACAAAATGAAGCTGGATATGCTTGACAAATCACCCTTTATTTATATAGAAATCATACAGTAATAATTGTAGGTATAATGTATACCCAGGGTTAACTTGCATAATATAATAGTAATAATAAACGGGCTTGGGCAATAACATTATAAGTTATAACAATACCTACAGATTAACGATACACATCACAATAATATAATATAATCGTAATAATTGTTATTGTATAATATATTTATCAACAATAATGATACATAGCGATCGATATTGTTTGCGGTCGTCGGCCGTTTATCCTATCCTATTATACATACTTAGTACTTACTACAGTAAACATATCTATAGGTAAGTACAATCCACATGATATTATAATATTATTATTGTGTGTATGTATATATATAATATACATATTATGGTCGGTTATTATTATTATATTATACAGAATACGCACGCGTACCTCTGTGTCGCCATTGACAATAAATCGTGTGGGTGAGGTATTTGTATCGGATCGTTTACGCGTATATAATACTAGGTACTGTATAGTACACTAAGGACTCTGGTAAGGTAAAGCGCGGCGAGCACGACTTTTTTCTAAGTCTAATCCATCGTTTACAGGTCATGGTAGGGATAGGCGGGGAAGGGGTGTGCTTACCGGACAATATAATTGTCTACGATCGTAGCCGTTCATTAATAACGTACAACAATCGTAATAAATGACATGCGCGGCTACGGCAGTGTATTATTGTGTATATATATATATGTATGCAGATGGATAGCTGCAGATATGATAATGGGTAACAATAATAATATAATATATAAATCGTATATATGTATACACAAATATACTATGCATAGTGTATACAGTATACTATGTAGGTAGGTATGTAACAGATGTATACTGAGCACATTCTCCGTACAATCTACGACGACTAGTGTACGATAAGTCACGTCGCGGTGATAGACAACCGCCCTGGAGGTTTAATCGTCGCTCGTTACATTATATTATATAATAATATTATTGTCGTTACAATAACGCCGCCAACGAAGTTTCTTTAATAAAGGACCAGCAACAAACTATAGTGAGAGGGGGGGGATCAAAAATCGATCTTAGTTAAAGTTAAAAACACCTATTATATTATATTTATGTTTAAACAAAATATTTAAGTAGTATTTTTTTAAATTATTTGATATTGACGTCGGCTTAACTAAAACGACAAGACATACTAATCTAATAATATATATAAAATATTATAATATATATTACATAAGATGTATGTATACTGTACTGCATACATCGTAGTAATAATTATATAATACATTATTCATTGACACAGTATCTTAGAAAATGTTGCCTTGATTCGTAAAATCAAACTAAAATCCCTCCCCAAAAATGTATGATTGATCTGTGTAAGACTTGTTTATGATGCTGTGTATTACGTATGCATGCACGAGACACAAAGATAAGAAACCACAGCGACCTCTTACGCCAGTCGTATAGGAGATTTTGACATGTACAATTGTTAGTCATTGACTCATACCAGTGAATTGTCGTTAAACTTGACACGATTATCGATAATTTCAATTTTATTCCGCGTATGATTATACTCTGAGATGTTATTTTTTGTTTATGGCCGCGAGCTGGAATGGACGAACTATATCGTAACTTTTATGGGAATCTGAATATAAAGGCCGATTAATCGTTTTCACTAAAGAATGCGATCATTCGGATAGCTTTTTGATAAATATATTATATAGTGATTCACCAAGCACGCTTACCTCCATTATTTCTTTTAGTAATGAATTTATTCAAATTAAAAATATTAATAAGAATAATATTAATTACTATAATTTTCCAATCCTGTTAGTATGTATACCTTGTTCACACACTATCTAACGTAATCACACACGGAGTGCTAATCGTCGTGGATGGAAACACCAGTAATGTATTGTGTTAAATTATATCATTTATTATAAGTACCTCTAAACCTTGTCTTATCTAATCTCCTCAACGGCCTAAACAACATAAAATACAATTTAAAATATATTATAATATGAAATATCATAAATCTATAATACTTATTACTTTTACTTTTACAATTTATACTAGTGCGCTTATTAGTGTGGTATTCGCTGCAAATCGTGCAGTGTGTGCGTATCTCGAAATCTCAATACTCTCAACACTGCAGATGCATTGCAGGTGTAAAATTTATAAAATTCATATTACATGATACGATAATATTCGTATTAAAGCATTTTCGGGAGTTTTATACAATTCGTGTAATCGTGACAACGTATTACGTATAAAATCATATTCATATATTATAATATTCTAATATCAATAATCCTCAACCCCCACCATCACTACTATTACTTATTAAACGCGACATCACTATCACTGGCACTATACATGTATATTGTATAATGTACAGAAGAGAGACGGCGACTGCGGCGGCAGCAAAAACGAGTTTTATCGGATATGTTATAAACTTATATGCGTGCGTGTGTTTGTAATATACCTATATTTATAAGTACAACACATACACGCACACGTATTTGAAACCGCCATAATATACGCCAATAGATACCGGGCAAACCATAACACGAGCACTGCTACCATAATAATATATACTCTCACTCCAGTGGTGGCGCGTTTTGGAATATCGCGCGACGTAGACTTTCACGCGCGAGTTACCGCCGACAGTTTTTGCAGTACAAATTACTTAATTAACCGAATTATGCACACAGCGCATATATAATATATTAATATGTTATGTATTATATTTATTCTACGCGGTAGACGAGTTGGGTTGGCCCTAAATTGGTTGTGGGTAGGAAGTTGAAGGGAGGGTGAATGGGTCTGAATGAGGCTATAGTGAGTAGTGACCCGAATCTCTTGTTTATATCTGTATTTATTGTTAACGATGGAAGAGCGGAAGCATTTACGCGAGATGTGTTGTATACGCGCGTACGTATTGTATTCAGTTATTATTATTATTATATATGTATAAAATACGTGATGAGGCTAAAAAATCATATGTGGTCAGTATTGCAGTGGTATATATATATATGTATTATGTATGTATGATGTACCTACTATACAACAGATAGAACTATTTTGATTCGGACAGGCTGCCGTGGAGAGAAAGTGACATTTAACGCGATAATTATATATTATATATATATATGTGTGTGTGTGTAAAACCGCAGTTAAGTCCTTTTTCGAAGTTTCGAGAAATGCGCGCGGGCTGTGTACAGTGGCAACAGGCAGAGATCAGCAGACTTTCAGACGACTTGCCCGCATTTTCCTTTATTGCACATGTCGTCTGGAGCGGTTTATGACGACGACTCGAATGACAAGTATACATACACACACACACACGTGTAAATTACAGACTATACACAGATCACCACGACCATCGTATTATATTATACGTGCGACGACCGCATCATGTGTATAAAATATAATTATATAGGAAAACTACAGGAAAAAATCCAAACCATCTATATGAAATCCGCTAGTCGACGAGGGCGTTTCAAGTATTCCTCAATACATGTTATCGAATTTCTCTCGATCATAGTTTTACTATATTTTATTACGAGTTTACATAAAAAAAAATGTTAACATTTCTTCGAATAAATAAGGTATAATTGGATTTCAAATTATCTGAAATAAAAATATCACATGAAATATTACATTAGAAAATTTCAAGGAAATATATTTTTCTGAATGTTTGATTGTAGTATTGTACAATTATTTCGTATACATTAAAACTCTGTATACTACAACTCTATAATATATTAATCGTATGTAGTTATAACGATTTTCAACATCAAACTCTCGCAATTGATCATAGGATCAATTACAAATACACCGGGATGTATACGATCGGAAAAATGGTGGTGAGTACTACTCTTGGTAAAATCGTCCTGAATAATACGTTAATCGTTGATGTACAGCGAACGCGAGAAGAGAGTCCGTAGAATACAGTAACATGTTCAATTTCCGAAAAAATATATAAACGAATGTAATATAACTTACTGTAATGTTATTCATAGTCAAATATCGTGAATAAAAAAGCGATTGATTCTGTCGCGTAGACAACAAAGTGAAAATACCGAAAATAATTATTATTGCCGTCGATGGCGGGTGCAGCATATACTTTTTTATGGGTAGGTAGTCAATAGTTTTTCAACGTGTGTTATATAATAATGAACATCGATAGTCATATATTTTGACCGTATATGTATTATGTATAATAATAAGTGTATATACACCAGCTATACATCGCGATTAATTAGATTTCTGATTATTATAGTCATTATTGTACACACATAGGTCACCTCTGACGACGTCGCCGATCACCGAAGACCGACTGGTTCGAGACAGAAGAAAATATTAAGGAAAAAAAAATCAACGAAAAATAAATTTATGTACCCGTCAATCATATAGGAAAACACCACATAGCCACGTAGGTATCGCGTATTATATGACGTGTGATGCGTGTGCAACAATAA
The DNA here is from genome assembly GCF_020882245.1 of Rhopalosiphum padi. Taxonomy (NCBI): domain Eukaryota; kingdom Metazoa; phylum Arthropoda; class Insecta; order Hemiptera; family Aphididae; genus Rhopalosiphum; species Rhopalosiphum padi. The sequence continues at coordinate 34,338,700 of NC_083598.1, forward strand.
TGAAAGAATATATGGCTGCTGACCTTGAGCTCGCGAGTAAGCGTGTTCATTGTCGTCGACAGGTAAATTAATAAGTTATTAATAATAACGTTATTATTAACTATATAATATCGATCACAAAAATACACGTTCCACTGCTGCTTAATATAATTGATTTCTTTTTTTTTTTTTATAGATAGGTAATAAGTATACAATATATATTGTGTTTTGAGTAGGTGACGGAAAGCTTTATAATCGAGTTTTCTCGCCTGCAGCACTTGGACGACGATGGGTACTTACTGAAAAAGACGACGACGCGTCCGTATTACACGTGTGCGCAACATCCACACTTTCACTGAACCAATGACTGTCTGCGCGCTCTTCCCCGGCCGCCGGCTAAACGTGGAAATGAGAGACGGAGAACTCGCGCGTGCGCGTGAAAGAGAGAAGTTGATTAAAAAAAAAAAAGGCCTTAAAATTTCGCAGCTATCGATCGCTCTCTACCACGCGTGATTTGTCCGGCCGATAAACGGTTTTTTCTCTTCTTCCGATACAGTACATTATACTACATGTACACACACGATTTCCAAAGAGTTGTATTATGTAAAACCACTCTGTTATCAACATTGGCGTGCAGATAATGCAATCCGATAACCACATCGTCGTTCTGCTTCTCGTCTTACAGGCGCCCAAGACCATCACGACAAGTGAGTGCATTACATTACACTATAATATTATGTACCTACAGTAGTGCAATGTTACAGTACACGCAGCAATTCCGAAAAGGAATAAAAAATTATTTTTTAAGTTTATTTTTAACTGCTACATCTTAGGGAACATAATAGAGTATATTATGTGTAATATAAATGTTGGGGTAAAACGAAGAAAAGTCCGTGTGACGTGTTTCTTTCAAATTTAATATACTCAACGCAAGTTACTATAATACGATTATTATACATTTATACGACGTTGTTTATATAATAGGTTTGGTCTGTTTTGCAGGTGCATTGCAAATTATAGTTTTCAGAGTAATTGATTGTTTTATAATATTAAATTATACAGGTTTGTGACAAAATAATTTGTCAAGTCCAAGAAGATAAATTAATATATTTGCAGTAAGCAAAACTGCACGCGCTTGCATTTATTTATTATGTATATTATATACAGAGAGATTCACCAAGAATACTCGCCCCCCTTTTTTCTCCAATAATACAATTTTTAAATTATTTATATTTTAAATTTGAATACATTTAAAAACAATATTTTTAAATTCTTGAAATTTGCTTGTACCATTTAAAGAGTGTTCTGTTGGGATACAAACTTCTACTTTTTTAAATGATAACTTCCCTTTTTAAATGAAAATAAATAATTCATAAGTAATAGTTATTACTAATTAATTTTTTTTTTAATTTGATATACCTTATTCAAGTTTACCAAACAATTTACAGTTAAAAAGAAGGGTTTTCATTTAAAAAAAAACAGAAGCTTGTATCACTACAAGTAGTATAAATTGGAATTAGAATAAATGCATTATCAAATGAAAAATGGGGGTGAGCAAGTTAAGTGAATCACTCTGTATGAATATAAATAAATTATGTATCATAGCTTTGTTTGGACCTAGCTCAGACCTCAGTCAAGGGCAAATTTCAATTGTCGGACAAGATACGTCGTCCAAGTAAAATATATATACATATACTTTTATTGGTTGTGACTGAAAGACGGAGGGGGCTTGGTTTGAAACTATAATTGTGTTTTATACGCGTTCGATGTCTACAGTGGCTGTGGCATCGGCATACCAGATGTTTGCTGGAAATCGAAAGTAAAACGCACATAATATTACAGTATGCTATATTATACATATACTATACACTAATTGATGTTTATATACGACAACGATATACGCATGTGCAAGAGTATTTAAATACACGTGTTCCGGTCATGGTGGGTAGTCCGTCCGTTTAGAACATGATATACACTGTATACTACCTATACATATTATAATATATCAATTTACGATAACCGATTGGGACTTTGCTGCAGTAAAATCATTATTATAATATGTGAATACAAGTAGGTATATAATAAATAAATACTATATCATATATTACTATAATAATGGTAACCAGATATTTTTTCTTCATTAACTTTATTACTAAAACGGTTTACGAGCGTTTTTCTGCGCACTTGAAAAGGTGCACTAAATATGTCGTGTTCTCTAAACGGACGGTCCATGTTAGCAGTGTTAACACAAAAAATGAACGTGCTAGCAGACGGAATTACAAGATTTAGTCACCGCCCGTACAATGTCTGTTTCGATAACACAGCTGGACTAGAGCGGTTTTTTTTATACGAGTACTAAGATTTCCAGACAGCATAGTAAATATACATATTATATACCACACACATACACACACACACACACACTTATATGCTCTAAGAGCGTTTCCTTTCGTTTCCGGTTTGGTGAAATAAAAACTACTCGGACAGACGATTATTATTATATTGAAGAAACGGCCGCCGAACACGTCACACTTCCAACGCGGCCGGCGACATCGGTTTCGAAAAACCTGTTGTGCGCGCTGCACTTGTAATCGACGACCAAATTAAATATATACATGAAAATCGGTTCCCAAGTAATACTTAGGTTTATTTTTTTTCTCGTATACGATAATCATTTAATTGGAAACCGCGACCGTCACCTGCAATGTATATATAGCAACCGGGCGCAATACGTCGGTTAGCAGTATATAATATAATATATATATATATACCTACATTGTATTACACATAAATTTGTTATTAGAAACAGCAACACAAGTACATATAGGTGGGTAATACGGTGTTTCCCACGATTTATTTTGTCAAGAAAAAATTTTTAAAAAAACTTGGCTTTCTCAACGGCGTATTTTATTTGCATGCAGCGACGTCCTGAATTATATTTCGTATAGGTATCTAGTACATATGCTATATAGGTACAATTTTATAGCCCATGATGTGATACAATATAATGACTTTGATATATTATGTATGCCGCATGGGTAAACCGACGCAACGTTAATCAATTTTGAAATTCCACCCATAAATCAGCAACGACCGTGTAATAATAATATTATTGATCGTGAATCGTATTCTCGGAGTAAGGGTTTCGTCTGTTTTCATAGTTTACTGGTTTTCCCTCACCCTTAAGGCTAGATGTATCTCATCTCGTCCTCACACTTACCGAACGTGATATCAATTCAGAACGACGTATAATAATTATTTCAATAGAATAATGTAATATATTATATACCCGAGGAGCCCGGGGGCACTGATTCCTACACGCGCATGTGTGTAAAATAATATTATATAAACGTACAACTAGTAGTAGGTAGACAGTATTAATATATTACACTTATACATACGGCCTACTGCAGCTTAACAGTGAGCTCGTATATGAGGAATACCACAGCGTATAATATTACGACGAGCAAGGCGGATATTTTCGGAGCGTATTTCATGTGCACACAATAATTATACGCATCATCATCATCTCCACACCTTGCCCGTGCCCATACGCTCATATATATATATATATAAATATTGTACACCTATATAGCATAATACAACTCTTGAACTCTAGAACATCCCTTACGGAGGAGAAGCGCACGAAACTCGTTTTTCTACGTTTACGTATAATAATATTATTATAATGCAAGTATTGCGTTACACTGCGGGTCTGTGGGCCGAGAAGGGTAAAGAGGACGTACCAATAACGCGAAACAAGGTAAAAAAAACCCACCGGTAATCAAAAGATAAGCATAATGTACAAAAAGAAATTGTACACAAAAGACTTTAATGTTATTATATTTTATTGTGCGCCCAGCTGTTGTACCTATATCGACTATCTGTCCGCGCACATATTCTAACATAAAAGTCACATGAGAACAACGAAATAATATTTGTCATAATTTGTTTTTCTGCTCAATCTTACGAGAAATGCTCAATCTTTCGTATATCCCATCGATCATCGATACAGCTAAAATCCTGACACGCAGCATCCTATGGTAAAAATAACACTTTTGTGCAGTTTTGCATATTATAACATACAACGAAAATAATTAATGTTTTCCCATGATCTGTGCCGAGGTATAATATAATATTATGTACCTATAGAGTATATAGTTTATAATACCCTCGCAGTTCTCACGCCGATTAGAATACCGCGCATACATATTTAAATGGTCGCGCTTCAAACGATCGCCTATTATACATTATATATTCTATAAGAAGCGTATTCCGTCGACGAATTTAGGTTTGGACTGACGATAATAATCCTTGCTCGTGTCGGCCAAGTGTTTTTATGTACACAATACACAGTGTGTGCATATTAAAAAACGATTTCTTTACAGTTCATGTATTATATATATATATATGCATAAAGTAAACGACACACATAATAGTACATGATATATTGTACGTTTTAATACAATGATAATGACGAAATACCGAATTACGAAACTGTATTCATATACACGACAATGTGCGCGTCTTGTACATTCGTTTTGCGACCATCACGAACGGGCGGATACACAGCAACACCGAGATGGGCACCGATGTTACCTCAAGCCTATATACAGCCTATACCGACTTTCGTTGCGTAAAGTATGATTTACTAAATCGGTTATAAACTCTACTCACCTTTAATTTGTTTACTTAAGCAAGTTTTACGAAAAATATGATATATTGTACTCTACGTCTCTACAACGCAAAAATTATGTTAATAATTTAATTTACAGAACGTTTTAGTTGATAAATAATAAATCATTTTATATGGTTTATGATTTATAGTTTATACCAATTATACCGCCATGATATCGAATTTTCAATTATTCTTATTATAGTACTTCGTGAAAAAGAATGCAAGTTTTTGAAGATCTATTCTAGTAATAACAACATTTAATCGTACAAAGTGAGCAGTATATAATTTGTATATATATATTGTATACGATATATTTAGAGATAAAAAAAATGTGCATATATAATGTGCGCATCTGCAGGTACTTGATTACTCATTAATCGTTGCAAATAAACATGATTTTTGCGAGAGACTCGGACGTGTAGGAGTTCTTGTGGGATTTCGATGTAACAACGGTGGGATGGCACTTCCACCCGGCCGGCGAATCGGAAAACCTGCAGTGGACAGAAAAGCACTCGGATTCGTTATCATATTCCTGCTGGCGTGCAGCGAACATAACTATTACTGTCTGGCATAACAGCGCGACGCTATGGCGAGACCAATGACGATAACGCTCCAAGCACACGGAGTTGTAGAGTCATCGCTACTGACGACCACGACTCTGATGAAACGGACACGAAATCAGAAACAATCACCGCCACCAGTTGAACACGTAATATTCGATTAGTCACACGTAAAATAAGCATTTCAATGATATCACAGATGCGCGGAACATGGAATGTTCATTTTAGGCATATTTTATTTACTTACCTATATGGCTATATATATATATATACAGAGTAGGTAATAAATAATAATATTATTTTAAGTACTATTCGTTAAACGCGCACAGAAGCGCACGGACACTGTACGAGCATAATATAATAACGTTTATTTCAAATTCTTTGACAGCAGTGTTAACCTACATAATATTATTATCGAAACACGCGCGTTTCGGTAGTGTTCGCAGGTCACGTGTGCGCAATATTCTTCTCAAAACGCGCGGCGGCGCCCAGAGCACGCGCGCTGTCGGACACGACCCAATAACAGTGGTGTAGTAGTTTACATACAGGGTGATTCACCAAGCATGCTTACCCTGGTTTTTTATTTAATATAATAAACTTTCTGATAATTGGAATTTTTTAATTATACTTAGACTATATTTCTAAATTCTTGAAATTTTTCGTACTTCTCAATGTGGCAATAACAAACTTTTATTTTTAAAATGTAAGTTCCCAATTTTTCATTGTAAATTATTTTGTAGGTAATTTTTTTTTTACTATCGATGTACCTATAGCTATTTAATTCAAAATTTAAACGAGTATTTTTCAGTTATTCAAATGTTTACAACAAGGATAAAATTCCTTAAAAATGGAAACAAAAAAAGAAAATTGATATGATATCAATTCTAAGTATTTCTTATATTATACTTAGAATATTTTTATATAGATTATAAATACTAATATTTTCAAATTATAGTAGAGTAGAATATTTTTTTTGGTACGTCCAAGTTTTCAGAAAAATATTTACGAAAAAATGTACTGTTCAAAAGAAGGATTATCATTCGAAAACAGAAGTTTGTAAATACAAACAAAAACACAAAAAACTCTAGTGGAACAAAAAATCTCAGGAATTTGAATACATGGTCTTAAAGTACTCGTATATTTAAAAATTCGAAAAATTAAATTTTTAATAATTGCATTATTCAAGGAAAAAGGGCTGAGCATCGTTATTGAATCACCCTGTACAAAGCAAAAGTACAATTCTATTATGATATTATGTAGTACGCATACGCACTACAGAGATGTTTACAGCCGCGGCAAGTCCTATAAAACTATGGTATTTGCAAGTATACGCACACACACACCTATGTATATTATATATGTGTGTTATGTACGCGTGCATAATATTAATATTGTGTAAACGACGACGATGACACACGTGAAACACAATGACGGGATGGCCGTCGTCCTGGCCCGGTCCTTAAAATAATGCGCGACGGAAACGATATTTATACATTATATTGTGTGCGTTTTTGTTGGGCCACACCTAGTCCGCGTGCGCGGAGTGGCTTTTTCGCCGTTATATTATTATTATTACTATAATATATATATATACAGTATATTGTAATATATACGCACTGTCGAGCGTTATTATTACGACTTTAAACACGTATATACAATATGTGGAGTATACATTTTAGGATCTGGGAGACGCAACGACGGTTCGGTCTTCGAATACTCGTATAATGTATATAGATACGCAGCGAATGGCAAATTACGTATAGTTCATGTCCGATTGACCCGTTTATGGACCAGAATTTAACGTTAAACGCGTGTGGGCGTCGAGAACGGGCGAAGTCGCAAAAGTCATAGTCGAATCGTTACAGTTTTTATAATGTCATACGATGTTTATATACATATACATGGCCACACTATACGAGTGTATAAATTCTGCAGAAAGGCGAATTCCGACGACGGCAGAGGCGCGTCGTGAACATAAAATAACACATGCCGCTGCCGATGTGAATGGATAAGATGATATCGTTCGGGTTTTTTATTTTTCATCTTTTATTTGCGTATAGACATGTCAGCACGCTACATAATTTATAAATACTAAATAGTGCCATTGCCTGAAAAGTATACTCACTTTATGTATTATTGTTTTTATAAAAAATAAAAAGTAATTTTAAACATAATATGCATTTGTGGTTGCATAAAAATTAAAAAATAAATATTCCTTTGAAATTGACTTCGAGCAGATGAATAAATTAATTAGATAATATTATTATCGCCGGTTCATCAAATTCCGAAAAAAAATTATTTCCCTATTCAAGTTTTTTGTGCAGATGATAGTATCGAAACAATAATATTATAATATTACGCGAATCGTTTTAAATTTCTAAGTATCAAGAAATAATTGATACAATATGCAGTTTAGTTTGAGTCTTCCTCAGATATTATTATCATCCTTTCACGAATCATTCTATCATACATATATGTCCAATAGTTACAATATACTCTTAAACAAAATCTGAACACGTATCTGAATACTAAAATGTCATGTTATACACCTGTTTGCTCATTGTATAATTGTCGGAGTAAGAAAAATAAGCGATCTATGAAAACGAAACGCAGTATCAAATATATGTACTATAAAATATTATATATTATTTATTATACATAATATTATATAGGTATTTACTTATTAATTATTTTATTTAGGTATATAACGTATTACGTATAATCAGAAAGCAATCTTTTGTTTTTATAAAACATACGTAGGTATTTATCATCGAGCACCAAAGAATGTGAAGTCGGCGATATGCTATTGTTTTACTTTTTTTCTATTAAGGTTTCACTTTTTTTTTGCCAAAATATGAAAATATCGAAAACGCATAAACATAATATTGTATATAATAATAATACAAGGTTATTGTATAGTGGCTGGCATAACATTTATATTATAGTCTGTCCGAAAAAGAAAAAAGCAAACCATTTACTCTTAATTAAACACGCGCACATTCGCAGTAGAGTTACATGCACACGTAAAACCAGGACATGCAGCCGCGAGAAGTTTCGAAAACCGGAATTTCCGATTTTTTTTTCTACCGGCCATCGTGGTTGTATCGTCATCTTCGATCCTAAAATTTGTTGATAAATCTCCCTTATAAATGTTTTCGCTTTTTTCATAGTATGTATCACAACAGCAAGGCGCAATGCGTATATAGAATTTATAATTATATTCTTAAATTTATAAGTATACTTAAAGTTTAACATTTTGTAGTAAATACGAAATAATCATTTATTTCATTTTTTTCGCAGTACGGTTAAACTGTAGGTGAGTAATTAAAACAGATGACCTTGCAGTGGTCTTATATTTTATGCGAATCGTTGAAAAATAATTTCTGTACCATAAAATTATACGATGTATATGTTTCATAAGAAGTCACTTAGCTGCTCCAAAGTCCAAGGTCTATTATTTCCGTCTCTCACACGTACAGAACAAACAATAAATTGCATGAATGTTGTAAGTTATTGAACAATTATTTTATAGAGCTAGAAACTACCATAAAAATATATTGCTTAGTTAATAGCTATATACAAATTGTATTAATAGATATTAAAATAAATATTGTTTTTATATGTTTAAACTGAGATAACTTTTCAAAAAAGTGCTACTTACTAATAGAAATTTAAAGTAATAAAAATTATCCTAAAAATACAATTTTCATTCGTTTTTATAATGTAGGTTTTAGCTCTATAAAATCACTTTCCAATCATTTACGAGTTACGACTGATATCTGTGAACTTGTTTTTGCTATATTTTTCTTATGACAGTGAGAGAGAGAGAGAGAGAGAGAGAGAGAGATAATAACATCTCGTGTGTCGTCCTCATGAGATACGCATTTATATATTTATTACACACGTAATAAACTTCGATTTTGCTATACTCGTTAGTCTACTATGTATCTATAGTGTAGATTCTACATTTTATAACATAATATATCGTTGTAATTAAAATATGCTCATGATAATCAGCTAATTCTAGTCGATACATTATTCCCAATTTTCGTTCATCCATTTACATTCAAATTACGTCTGGTCGCTTACATTTCATATGATTTTGTACGTAACTACATTTAATTTCGAGAGTGGTACTGTTAAAACTTTATTAAGGGCACTTGCAGATGTATTATTATTCTGAACGTGGTTCTCAGTATTATAAAGTATAAATAATCGGCTGATGAAGGGGGTATCTTATTAAGCAATATAATATATTTACAACAACGTGGCAGTAATAAAATTCTATATCCACCACTGATTTAAGGGTACAGCGACGTGGATCGTTTGTGCATGTACATTGTACACTGTGAGAATACATCTCTGGCGGCAATAGTGCAGAAACAAACATGTAATCTTTGCCAACAAACTGTTGCAGCGGCAACTATAGTAGTATAGGTAACTACACATATTTATATGGCGTTCGACGACCTTTCCCAGGAGATAACACGCGAAATACGTAAGTTTGAGACGCGTGTTATCATTATACGGTATTTTGCTCTTTTTTATTTTTTTTTTTATCGTTAATGATACACACGACAATCTGACGTAGTTATATATATATATATTATTGGTATAATAATATTTTTAACACCCGACCAATTACCTCGGGCGCGGTATCGGGTAGATGGAATGTCATATTATTTTTTTTTCACCGTTTCAAAACACACTCTTGTAGTACAGTGTGTGTGTGTGTGTGTGTGTGTGTGTGTGTGTACACTGTAAACTGCATAAAGCAACACGATGACGAAAGATACAGCAGCAGCAACAGCAACGACGACGACGCGATTGACTATACAGAAACAACGCGCAGCAGACAAATTACGTCTTCGTCTATATAAAATACAAGTCGTACGTGTGTGCGTATGCGTGTGTTTTTTCTTACTGCTTCACGTAAAAAATAAATAAATAAAAATCAACTTCTCTCTACCTGACGCGCGAGCTCATACACAATATTATGTTTCTCTGGACCGTCGCGGTCGTTCGGGGTACCTTTGTTTCCCGCGCGTAAAACGATAATAATAATAATAACAAAAAAAAAATCCATTCCCACCGATCGCACGTACATAATAATATGTGTACTGACTGTACCTATTACTGGTAACTGGAAGAACAAACGATATCCTAACGAGTGATGATGTGCTACATTAGTACATAACCTATAGGTAATATATATATATATACATGATACCATGGCCGTTTTTGACGAAGGGTCTCTTCGCATACGGCACCGGGAAATGTTCACAAAAGCAACAACGTGCACAATGCACATAATAATGTTACGTCATCACAACTTTATTCCTATTTTATTTTAGAATATATGATACTAGGTGTACATATCATCAATAGATATTAGATACAAATAAAAAATAATAATATGATATATATATATACAACTTATGCAGGAACTATCCTAGTGGACACTGTAGACTGTACATCGATCGATAGTAGATTTTGTATTGGAATTGGATACATAATATTACCCATACAAAAACTATGATTTATACGAGCAATGGATCGTTGTATTGCATAACACTTTAACATAACGGTTGTCGTATAAATTTTGTGTCAAAACTCAAAAGCCAGTGTTTATGTTATTTGGATCCGCGATATATATACGCATATATTTCAAAAAAACGGGTATATTCGTTACACTTTCAAAATATATTTATGCCATGACAGCGGTGGCTGGGACGAAATAAAAAAAAAATATATTATCCAGTTAATAGTATTATCTGTATTGTTGAATCTCTGTATCACACGCATTTAAGTCAATTATAGCTTTCGTTTCATTTGCCAGTGCCCAGTAGGCATTTATGTTACGTATAGTATAGTAGTTATAGTGGTAGTACAGTGGATGTAGTCTGTAAACAACGCACAGCGCGTTCTCCTATCTGCCTATAGGTATATAAGACGCAATTATTGAAAACCGCACGTGGAACGGTGACGATGATGACGGCGACGTTAAAAATTGATAATATGCCCGTCTTACGTAATGCACCGCGTGTGATTAATAGATGAATCGAAATTGACTATCTCATTGTCTGTATACCTATACAATGTACTATTATAATACGTATTATACTTTATTATTACAAATATGTCGGAAATAAAAGCTGGTAATATGCGTAATCGAAGAGTGATTTTCAGTTGGAACTTAGAATTATCTATCAAGGAGTTGACCACGATCGTGGAGTATTGTAAATCTGTACAGATTGTAAATAATTTATTTTATAAAAAATTTAAAAAAAACTGTAAATGTATTATACTAACGAAAAGACCGTTAAGTTTAAACTGACACGCGAGCAATGAACGAGAAAGATCAACCGGCATATTATTATATACGAAAAACGAACCTGTCTTAGACCGTCCAGCCTTCCCATGGACTTGGACCCTTGGTGATAATTGCTGATCACAGGGCCAGCCACCGGGGCAGATATATCCAATCGGGCCGTGGACTTTGATTTGATCAACAGCAGCTGCTTCCTGCTGCGGTTCTTTTTCGCCGACGACGGCGAAGGACTTCCGACGTTCTGCTGCAATTGATGTTGCAGTGTCAGGCCACGGTGATAACCGATGGTAGCCGACGACGGCCCCGAGCAACAGGCATCTTCGGGCTCGGATTGTACGTCCCTGTACTCGTCCTTGAGACTGCGCCGGTGCGCTGGGCTCTTGTACTTGCGCCGCGACATCTTCGGCGAGGTCACCGGCGACGTGGTCGGCGAGAACGTCTGAAAGCGATTGATGATGGAACCGAACATTGCTGGAGGTGCGGCACATCAAACCCGGTCCGGAAAAAGTAACGACTGTATCACAGTCCAAGCGCAAGTACGAACGTCTATCGCACGCACACGCGCATCGCACACCGTAGGGTCGGATACCGTATACCTCTAGATTGTAATAATATTCGCGTAATCTGTGTTTAACGCACTAACACGTATACGCATACGACACAACACTGAATAACGAAAATCAACACTCGACGCATACGGTGGCGGTATCGAATAAAAAAATATTATAGATTTTTTAATACCGCGCTAGAAACGGGCTCCCGAAGAGACGGTAGACGCGCGCACGCGAACACACACAACGGGTGAGAAAGAATTATAATTATTATTGTGGTACGGTGGAAACTCGACGAAAATAATAATATAACATCGGAACGACCGGCGACAACGCACGTCCTTACACAACCAGTTCGCGGCAACACACTGATCCGGCTGCCCAGACAAACCATTAAAAATCCCGAAGCCGCGTAGCTGCTCGTCGCCGCCGCTGAGCCGACGGCTGCGTTCGTGTGTGTGTGTGTGTGTGTGTGTATGTTTGCGTGTTGTGCGTGCCTCTCACCCGCTCCGGTCCGCCCCGTCAATTGACGGCGGCAGCGGCCTCCCCTCTCCGACACCGCCGTCCACTCCGACCACCACCATACCGACCATCACTACAATATTATATTATATAGGAGGCACGCACACGGTTCACCGGCGCCCGGGAATTTCCGATGAGCTCGCCGCCGGCGACGCCGCAGCAGCCGCTGATCAACCCCTTTGGCCCTGGACGGTGCACCTCCCCAAGGTCGCCCCGGGTAACGCTTGACCTCCTCACCACGACCGCTACAAACGGACTCGGGAGGTATTACTATACGCGTCTGTTGTTGGTATAATATGTGATTTGTTTCATATTATTATTATATTTTATATATATTATAATAATATATAGTATGTGCGTATATTATATCGTATACAAAATAATTATAATATATATTTGTATGCCTCGAGGCGAAAACCACACCGGGATCGGACAACGGTATAATAAACACGTTTTTATAAATTGTGATATTATATTATATCGCGTGCCCAAGTTCGCGAGTACTTGTCGCCGTCGGATGACGAACATATTTGTTTTTTTTTTTGAGTTCGGATTAAAATTTGCACACGTTTTTGCTGCAGCAGTTTGTATCTATACCGACGTCCGACTGTACCAAAATATACTATTCTCTCCCCACATGTATTGTACGCACACATCGCACACAATACTATATACTATACTGGATATATTTACGCACGTTGACGATGACGGGTCAATGACATTCTTTAAAAAAAATAATTTCTACAACCACGGTTATATTGCGGTTCGATAAGATTTCTGAGAAATAAAAAAATTATCGATTCGGGTAAAGCCGGACACTCATTATCATCAAGCGCAAATGCAGTAGCGAGAACTTTCGTCGTACGTATAGCCGACAGCCGTGTAGGTATATATTAATATATTAATTGTATATTTGTATTTTGTATTTATATAGGTATTATGGTATGATTAATAAATAATAAGTATCACCTGGAGTAATTGATCGAATCACCGAATTCCAAAACACCAAACTGCAATAATTACTCCAATTCGATCACTTCGATTCTTCATTTTTTTTTTTTTTTTTTATATATAATTATAAACGGCCAATAATTGTGATTTGTGGCCGGAACACCATTATTACATTTATTAACACATTTATTGTTATGCGGTATCTATTACCTTCCGCGAACAGACTACACGCAGTTACCTATAACTATATTTCAATACGCATTGTAATGGGTTCATTAACCAACCGCGATTCAATTAAAACCTACTACAAACTAAAAGCACATTGCGATGGTTTGCAACCGTTTTAATAGACCATAATATTATTATCTCGATTGCGGTCGTTAAACGAACCTCTTGTAGTCTTGTATAATACATATAATAATATTGTACACAGGTATAGGTGGAAGTGTGGTAAGTACACTACTATACATTATTGTGATGACAGTGCAAAACGACCACGTGGAAAATATGTATAACTTGTATGAGCATGACTGCATGAGATACAACCTTCCTGACGTGATACACTATGTGCCGATAAAGAATAATTTTATTTAAATGAATCGCTAGACATGAACTTGATGACAAATTATTAATGAGGCCACGATGAGGGCGTTGTTTTAATATAAGACCTACATTTCATATATATATTGCGATTCAATTAGGTCCGCGAAATTATCGGAGAAATTTCGAGCACTTTAATTTCCACTGTATAATATAACTATCAATACCTAATAATATGTGCTACGATACTGAGTAATTGATTTTTAACTGTACAACTTTTGGAATTAATATTTTACGAATACAAAGTCGAACGGGTTTTATCCCATTGCTTAAGTATATTTCTACGCTAATTAAATATAACAATCTTGTAACAGACTACAAAAAGTTCGACTAAGTATTACTAATTAGTAATTAGTAATTAAGAACAATTCGACATCTTATAAAGAAATATAACATCAATTTTAAAAGTTGTACCGTTGCAAATCTCTATTCAGTATTGACTAGTTACAAGTATGAATACTGAATCCTTCATAGTGGAAATTAATGCTCTAATTTTTTCACTAGTTTCAATGAACTAATTCGACGAAAGTTTATTATCCAGAATTCCAGACTATTAATTATTCATTATGTACCTTTATACCTATTAAATAGTGTTGTTTGTAATATTATGATTTTTATAGTATGAAGAATATTATATTTTATTAAAATATTTAAAATATATTTAAAATTCATTAAAACAATTCTAATAATGCGCTTACACATATAAATTGTTTCATATAAACGGATTATATTTACAAAAATATTTGTATAATCAATGTTAATACTATTAATAGTATAATACATTTTTTTTTTATTATTATTATTTCCTTATGTGGTCGTATTGTAGGTATTAAGTTTTAGATATATTCATGATGTCTTATAAGTTTTGAATAATATATTGAATATTTAATTAAAAACCTTGAAGATTTTTAATTTTTTTAAACGAATAATTAATCTGTTGTTTGTCGAGAGTGGTGTGGACATTCACTACTTTATTAGTATAGGTAATTATTATAAATATGTATAGGTACAATATACATATTAATCAGTCACCATAATAAATCATAAAGTGCTTAAATTATCATATTGATCCGCTGTCAATGTATAATATTAATAATAATATAAAATAATAAATAATCAAATACTCAGTACCTACATCCTATAATCTATTTATAATCTTATATAGATATATACTACCTATATCGTCCGTATAATGATTTAAATTTATTGACTCCGACATGTATTAACTTACCATGTAATATATTGTATACGGTCGTACTGATTGTTTTCGCGAAAAATTGCGTAATCCTTGTCGTGTGGATAATGTTTCCTAATTAATTCGTTTTGATATCATAATATGTGTTGGAACGAGAAGAAATTTACAAGAACGCAATCGACACGCCCAAGGTGGTTGTGTTCCGCAAGAGTGAATTGGTTGACTTTCCATCGGAAGTGCATTATACACTGCATACAGTATATATTAATATGCTGCACGCTTTAGTGCTTTACTCAATGACACTATACAGCGGGTAATCGTACCTATAGGTAATCTATCTATAGGTAAATCACTACACATTAACTATATAACTAATATTTAAAATTACCTATACAGTATATATATATATATAATAATAATTAATATAATATAATTAATACATATCTAGTGAAATATTCCCCTTTTAACAGCTTATTACAGATTTTTCAGACATGACTATGCAACTACACATTACCCTATACCACCTCCACCAACCACCACAGAGTTGATTCAGTTGAATATACGATGTATTTCGTTATATTACTAACATATTTTTTATATGGATCCAATACGGCAATACTAGATTTTGATGGACTATACTGTTGGCTAAAGTGTCCTCTACATGATCGTTACGAGATTTGAATTCGAAAGACACGTTAAACACAAAACTCATGATGGTATTAAGTGAAAATATTATGATGCAGTATACTGTAGTCAATCCAAAAACAAACGCATTTGTAGATATAGGTATATATAGGTATACGCTGCGCGCAACAACACAGTTACAAGAGCTATATGTACTTGTACCTATGTGGTGTAGGTATACGTTATACGATAACATTGTATTATAATATCATGTCGTGCACCACGGTGCTATTCTGTTGGATACAATTACGGGTTTAAAAGTAAAAAAAAAATTTAACAATATCCCGGGCGGCTGCCGTCCGTCGCGGACACATGCGCGACAGATGCTACATGTCGTGTATTGCACACTGACGAGAATATAGATGTGCGTACACCTGCAGCCGTCAATCGTCGGGGGCGAAAAGTAAAATAAAAAAAGCAACCTTGATCGAAAAGGGTTTTGTCGTCTTGTGGGAACTGGACACCACGCCGCTGTGCAGGGTAGGTCTACGTCGTATACGACTGATGTAAGTATAATGTTTTATATATTTATAGGTTATAGGTATATACAATACCACGGGGAAGAGGGAGGCGGTAATTAGCGCACCGGTCGAGGTCACGTGCAATTTATAAAAGCCCGTTTTTATTTTCGATTTGCACGGTGAAATCATAGAGATATACTATAGGACATATACACATGTACACGTATAAAATATGTATTGACAACTGCAGCGGCGCAGTTCGGCTTCCAGCTATGCGTATATGTGTATATATATATATGTGTGTGTGTGTGTGTGTGTGTGTATTATACACCTATTTAAACACGCTGACGCGCCAGCACGACTTTCCCCAAGACATTGTGAATAATATATATATATTTATACATAATATATATATGATAGTCGATTTTTCTCTCTCGCTCGTATTATTTCTTTCTTAACGTCGTCGTCTCGCCGCCGTCGTATGTAGAAGAAGAGGAGATCATTACAGACCTCGAGGCTGTTCATAACAGGCGAATATTTAATGTGGCGTAATGTTCTGCCGTGGTGGCATAAATATATTTATATATATATATATATATATAATGAAATAATCGCTAAAAAGGGGACTCGCGAGTACACAGTGGTTGCGGGGAACAGATGAGGTACACACAACGCGAGTTAACGGTATACAAACCTAACGACCGCACGGTGCCTCAGTACCAACAAAAGGAGGATTATTACCACCAACAAAGTCTAAAAGGTCGGCTATATTTTGGTCACGGTCGTCGTCGTAACACTTCCTGCAGGTCCTTGAAGTGTTCAAATCGAATTCGTTTTTAATACGAACAAAATATTTCAATGTTAAGCTGCGTGTATGAATATATAACGTCTTCTTTTTTTCTTTTCTAAAGTATATACTCTCGAGTAAATGTTCTTTTTTTATCCTTTATTTATTATTATTATTTTTTTGACAATCCTTCTTTTGAAATCTATGTTTATTGTATAATCTGTACAATGTATACACTATACATGTATATACTGTACAGTTATCTTGATATTTATTATTATTTAATTCGTTCGTTTTCAGTACACGAGTCGAACTCATAAGTTTTATTATCAAACACAATGAAACAACGATGTAAGTAGTTGTAGAACCTAGTATGTGCAGTGTGTGTAATATTATAACGATACTGATTCTTAATCCCATTTTATGCCTTGTAAGCTGCAACTTGTAATTTAATAACGTCTTACAATTCATAAACATTTCTATTTTGAACATAAATACGTTTTGGATAAAATTGATTAATATTATATGCATTTATAATTTGTATTGTATTATTAGGAACTTACATCAATAAGTTTAATATCATAATACCGTATATGAGCATAATAATACCCCAGTGTGCGATTATGTTGATTAGATATTTATTTAGAACTATTATACACGTACATATTTCTTATAATATATTGAGTATTAATAACAATAGTACCGATAACTTAAGTTGGATAAAATAATTAGTAAGGTATAGATATTAGATGCATAATAATATAATAATTAACAAGGAGTTAACAGCGACACAGCGTACAGATAGTGTTTTTATTGTATGATTTTTGTGATATTATCGCCTCGATAAACAATAATGGACGTAGAAATACATAATTATAATAGATATAATATTACATATTAAAATTAATTTTTATTTATTTTTAATAACTGTGTACATATGTACATGACTAAGATTTTTACTTGATTATGAAAATAATATATAATAAATACGCCCGTGCCCGTGTGGTGTAAAAAGCTAATAATTTTAACGTTTCCCTTTAAAATTACAGTTACATGCGATTATAATGTATAGTAAACATTATATAGTATAGGTACTTATTACCTACATATTCCGTTGAAAACTTTTTCCTTTTATGTATTTATAATAATACTCATATTTCGTATACCGCGCGATAACGTATATTTAATTGGCCAACATATATTATGTATATTGTATATATATATATATATATATATATATATAATTGTACAATATATTTATATTTATTATATTAATCATTCAACTTTTATATTTTTGATTGTCTATCTCTTGTGCGTCCATTTCGGTTATTTCTGTTATAGTCAAGTTCACGTCAACTGCAACGGAATAATCAGTCGTAGTCATGATATAATATTATTACAAATTATTATTATTTTAATATGTCGTCATAAATTACACGCGTCATTATAGTGTAGTGAGTACCTATAAATTTATTTTTTTTATAGAAAACGATCGTAACACTCCATGCAAATTAAGTCGTTCCGCGTACAATAACCAACGTATATAGTAAAACATCTGATCACATTGCTGATTCGTAATCATTTTAAATTTCGCGGATTCTTTGGCGATTTACCAACAGTTTTTTGTTGGGTGACTAATCTTTATATCTACACGCGCGGATACGCGATTATAATATTAATATGGCGAGCTTCACGCTATATCCTACTGCTACTTTGTGTCTTTGTGTCTATATATACAGGGAAGTCCACCGTGTTTTCCGATAAAGTCGTCACAAGCAAACGAGACGAACACGATGGATCACACTGTATTATATTATATAATAATATTAGGTGGGCACCCATACGATGTATTTTCTCTTCACCTCCGCCGATGCGCGTCATTTTTCTGTTCACGGCGCAATATAATGGCCGCCCGAAACGGTGTTGCTATTCGATCGATTATCGTATAAATAATAATTGTTATTATTCGTCCAATTATTGCACCCAATAAAATAATATGTTATGATATTATAACAGGCGTGTACATCGATATCAGATGTATAGTGGTTATTGATTATAGCAGATATTATATATGTACGCGTTACACGTTGTCTGCAGTAAAATATTCCGAATACTCTCATACTCTCCGCTGATGACTGTAATAAGGGCTGTAATATATTACACGATAATAATTCATAATGTATATTATTATAAATATATATGTTTTTTTTGTATTTTTGTCTGTACATCTCCTTTGCGCGCGTCTTAAGACATACGGATAAATTAATACGGTGTACGGTAAAACGAAATTGTGCCGCAGAGAGGGATCGACAGACTATAGACGGGCGTGCTTGTTGCGCGGGGTTGAGAAGGTGAAGCGGACGGCGGCACGTGTTTGGTGGTGGTGGCCCCAGAGAAAAACTATTTCTATATAATACATAATAATATTATTATGTACCTATTTACTACGCAGCACCTGTCTCGGACCGAGCGTCGACGCATCTCCTCCGCTGCAGGTGGTTGGTTGTCGGAGTGGCCGCCCGACGAGGGTTTAATAATAATTCTAATATTTTATTATCGCCGTCGTTGTCGTCATCATCGCGGCACAACCCCGTCGGATGTACGTATGGTATAGTATACACGTATACACCGCGTAAACAACCGGTTTCTCGGGAGTAAATTAAAAAAAAAAAATAATAATAATAATAATAATAATAATAAAACCAAACCAAAATCGTATTTACTACCGAATACCAACCTATACCTACTAGCTGTACCTACCTGTACTATACCTACGCGTAATAGGCCATAGGTTAGCCCAGGCGGTGATGGCGTGGGGGAGTGAAACGGTTTTTTTGATGGTTTTAATTGTCTCTGCCGCCACGAGTTATACTGCAGCACGTACAATATTACAAGTTAGGTACAACAACGCTGCTGCACGCTTATATATATAAAAATTAAATACATTGCGCACCGAATTTACGAGTAGCAACGTCGTTAGGTAAACACTAGTAGTCCCGTAGGATATTAAAATGTCGAGGGTCGAACAAAGCCCCGTTTCAAAAAATATTCCGCGTTATATTATAATAATATACCTACCGGGCAATATGGAGACAAAATAATATTATGTATTTCGACATTGACAACGTGTCGTGGAAACCGATTAAAAAAGGGGTCTGAGCAAACCTATTTTTAACGTTGACATTTAATTAAGACGTATACCCATATTATATTATTATATACATCATGTATAAATGTATAATATACAGCACCGGAATTACACGTTTAGCGCTCTATTATTAATGACTCTCTCGGTCGACCGACACACGTTTCCCAGTAGAAACGATGCAACGATGCACGCTGTAATTATACTGCTATATTATGACTACTGCGGTTTTTCTTTGTTTTGTTTTGTTTTTTTAAACAAAATTGGTGTGTGAATTTCGCGTGGATCGGTAGCGTACGATATTTTTCTGTACAATATTGTGACATCTGCGCTGTCCTTTCCACAAAAAATGTTATTAAAAATTAAAATTCAACAAATCGTTTTTATTCAATTCTTCAATAATTACTTTCCAAAGCGGAAATTATTATGGTATACAAACTCGGAACTATTGTTTGCGGTTTGTGCTTATTTAAAAGGAACTTTATCCTGTGAGATCAATAACCTAACCTTTCTACTAATATTGATTAATATTATTTATGAATTAGTTTATAAAACTATAAAATAAAAACATACTCCCAAAATTAATAATGTAAAATCTACTTTCCCTAAATTGTAAAAAAAATATGATCTGAGCAATTAATAAATACCACAAACTATTAAAAAAAAACAAATGACTCAACAAATTATTATATGAATTTTCGAAATAATGCGTTTTGTGTATATTGGTATTTTAATTAAAGAACCATCGTTTTGGAAAATTTTAAAAAAATTAAAAAAAATAATAATGATACCCAAAAGGATATAATAAGCGACACTGACTTTCTAATGAATTGATCTGACACTGAGCCTAGTATTTTATAATAAGTAAGCTGAGTTGCTATTGCATGATATTCGTAAAGCATATGGTTCAATTAACTATGAAATTCTTATTTTTTTTATTTATATTAAGCCTCTTTATAGTTATCTCAAAAACTGGTGTAGATTGTATTTGACAAACTACTGTCAACGAGTAGTATATATTATTGTATTTATCTTCTAAATTCCCTGTAACCTCCAATCTCCATCATTATGCCTCAAGGCTATCTGACCCCTTAGTTGATTCTAATATTTTTAATTGCAGATATCGTCAGTTTTTTTAAATTATTATAAGCTTACATTTTTTTCTGATGATCTTAAACTCTATTACACAATCTTTATCGTAAATAACGTTCTGTATTATTATTTTTAATCTAAGTGTTTCAACATGTTTAAAGGATTCATTTCACACGAATACCTATCAGTGATAGGTATTTTTATAAAGTAGAGAATATGCGTGGCCTTGGTGTAACCTTCCAGTTGAATATTATTTTCTTCATTCATATAGATATATAAATTTACCTAAAAGCAATTAAAGCATTGGGGTTATTTTTAATTTTAAATCAATCAAATCTTTTCATGATGTTCACTGCTTTACTGTAATTTATTGTTCCTTAGTCAGATTTGTAAGAATAATTCTTCTCTGAACTAAGCTTTTGGAAAAACAATTTTTTACATTTATAAGAGCCTTCTACGTAAATTTCATAATTTTATAACTCGTCAAAATAAATAGATGATGCTACGAGTGAATACATACGGGTGTTAAGAAACCATCGATTGGTTTTTTTTGAATGTGGACTATAATATTATACTCTCCTCCCTATCTGCATCACTTTATCATCTTTCCTATCGAGCGAGTCAATCGTGTATATAATATGCACCGATGCTGCCGCCGACATATCTTATGTTATGACTCACCACTAAGCGGCCGCTGCAGTGGCGGCCGTCTATATACACCATAATAATAAATACTACTTATACTATAGTATACTACTCACACTCAACACTCGTATAGTGGGACATTCCAATAGGTCTGCTCACATGGGCGAGGTATAGGTGTATATATATTATGATTATTTCTATACACATGACTGTGGTGGGCGGCGGTGGTGGACAATTAAAAATCGCTTACGCCAATGCACAGCGTTCCGTTACCCTGGTGACTTGAACGCATTTACCTGTACAGGACAGGATTCTATCATATTATAATACAATATAATTATTTTACTCCTATAGTGACAAGTGTATATTGTGTTTGTGACGGATATGTTGAATTTAAAACTTTCAAATTGCATTTATTGTAGTATGTAATGATTGAAAAGACACTAAATTACCGGGGACGGTTATATGTCAACTACTTATTATATTATTAATTAATAATATTACCTCTCCAATCCTTGTAGCGACTTGTCTGTTAAAACCATGGTTAGCGTTTGAGATAAAATATGAGGTGACCAATTTGTATTTTAAAATAATAAGACCTTTTTCTTCGATTCACTTTCTGTTAATTTTATTTAACTTTTTAACACACATTAATATACGTATTTTAAATTATTATTACAAACGTTTACAACTAACTAAGTAGTTAGCCAAGTATATTGTATATGTATTTTATTTCAGGGAAAATTTCGCTACATACTTTTTTGATGTATTTGATGGATATTTTTGAATAACAAGAAAAATTTGTTCATAATATCGATAGTTTTGGAACATATTAAGCTTGAGAACTGAGGAAGTGAGGTATAACGTGTTTATTAATATTACACCTATAATTTATTTGTCTATATTACACCTACACAGTGTTTTCCACGTACCACGTGCCAATCTCTCACTCATATAGTATTCCTATAACCTTACCTAAAATAATTAGTATTCTTATTTTCACAACGGGGCAATTTAAATATATAGGCATAGTAATTACAGTAACTTATTACCGTATTAATTTGATATTTTCTGTGGTATAGTTTTTAATAACTTCTTAATCGTGACCAAACTTTATATTCTATCTATATAACATACATTATATTTTATATAAGTAGAAGATATATATATATATTATAACTCCTATACCCGGGACTTAATAATTCATTTAACATACATCATCATAATACATCCCTCTCTTACAACAAAAAAAAAAAAAATTTAAAAAAAATGTTTGACTAACGATCCGAAGTATCCAAAGTGACCGGTTGGAATGCGGTTTGTTCTTCTTTTATTTATTTATTTTTTTTAATTCTCTTCTCTTTTCCTCGTTCACCCGCCCAAACCATTGGCCGAAACCGGTTGAGTGTTACGAAATTATTCGCGTCCTTTTTGCAAATATATATTATACATTGTATGGGACAATATAAAATTATATACGCAAACAACTTGTCCAATTCTTGTGCTTGAATATAGCGACGATAAGACTGCGGAAACGTTCATTGAGTATATGCGCTGTTACTTATTTACAATAATATTAGCAATCTGTCAATTTGTCAGAATAATTAAGGTATTCTATAATTATTTTAAACAAGGTTTTAGAGCCTCAATTTAATAATGTTCAAAGTATTCGTTTTGTATAAAATCAATTGTAAACACCATGCCGGTCAATCGGTTTAAACGACTTTATGTCACAAAATAACTAATAAATTATATTCGGTTTTTCTGTATAGAACTATAGAATAATAGAGTAAAATAAATTCTAACAATATGGAAATATGGATTTTTTTTTCATTACTTAGTGTATTTTGTAATTTGGACGAATAAGCGACCAAGCAATAAATTATAGTTTTCGTCATGAACGTATAATTACTTCGTTTCAAATTGATTTACTTGCTTTCCTTCAATACACACAATGTATACAATAATAAAATATACATCTACAGCGGTAATAGATCGGATTCTATTTAAACTGCAGACTCTGGTAATGGATTATTAAAATACTGTAAGCTGTTTCAATGCGTCATCATTCATCATTACTCTTTAGTATCCTTTTCCCGTTAGTTTTAAGAATTAAAGAATTCTTCGTGTTTCCGAAATATTTTAGTATTATTATATGTAGGTACGTTTATAACTTTCGTTTTCTCTTAAATTATCGGTCAAAAATGTTATTTTTTCTTGCAAGAAGTTCATGCACAAGTAAAATTATTACTCTAATACTAGATGTCTAAAAAAATATAACATGTAAACAAAATTATTAAAAAACGAAATACCTACATTTTCACTGCAGACATCAAGCCACGCAGCCCACGGCTTCACGTGTCGTTATCGAACATTGGTCATCGGTGACTATATTAATTGTACAATGTATTGTTCATTGAGTATATTATTATATTATAATATTCTTCTCATCATTATAATACATCTGACACGATTAGACTACTAAAAAAGTAACTCGCTCTAATGATCTATAATAAGACATTGCAGTCCGGCTGCTGTGTGGATGCAGTGTCTGCTCAACATCACATGACTAATATTACCACAAGTATAAAAATATAACTTACATATAATAAAGGTATACATTGTGTATTATCACAATATTTTTCATAAACATCATATGTATACACGAATATACACAAATTTTCGAAAATATGTCCCTGCGTAATACGAACAACAACCACAACGACTGTGACTTTAACAACAGCGACATAACATATTATAAGTATACTTTATTATATCTCCCTGCTGGTTTACGCGCGCGCGCGTGTATAGTATTGTACACCTATATAATAAATATATATGTATGTGCAGTGTGCACGTCGCGGAGAAACACGCGAGACATTCCTACTCGGCGGTAACCCGTAATTTAGTAGGCTCACATCCACCCACTGCAGCACAGGCCATGTTGTTATATATTATTATTTTCGTTTTTTTCCTATTACCTTTCTGGTAATAATGAGCCTCGTTTTCTGCTCCGGTAATATATATATATATACATATATACATATGCATTGCGGTACGTTTATTATTTTATATTTGTATGTAGGTACAGGGTGTCTCATAGAGTTTTCTTCGTCTGCAGTCGTTAATAATTCAACTTTTTCTTAAATAACATATGTATGAAAATGTGACTTTTGAAGATGATTACTTGAATGTGATTTGGTTCTCTTAATTAACTCTCATAAATGTTTTATATATTTTAGAACTGTATATAATTAAAAATGTAGGTAAACGTTTTTTCTAATTTTTTTAATAATTGTGCGCAGTACGTAATTTGGAAACTTATCTGCTTTGCAGGCATATATAGGTATATCTAACATTTTTTCGATTTTTTGTACGATTTCCATCCTCTTCTAATAACATTTTAGCATTTTTGTTGATTTTTGAAGGTATGCATGAATCGAATCAAAAAATGTCGTATTGTGTACGCTAGACACATCAAGAGTCCTGACCAGCAGATTCTACGTATAATGAAAAATTATACATATTAATATATATATATACATGTAGTATAGCGTATGTAGTTTTTTTTTAAATTTTAAAAATGGTTTTTATCAATGACCGGTGATTGCAGTTACAAAAAACTCAAGTTGATATGACGATATGACTAAAAGAAAAATACAAAAAATACATTCGCTACTGACTATACTAATATTATATTTATGAGTTTATGACATTTCAATCAGTTTATCATTATTGTGCTTAACTCAAATTAAAACTGTTGATTCTATGTTCAGTACAACGTGCGTGCATGCTACGTAGTTTTAAACGTCAGCCTGTGGTGCATCGTTTCGAATATAATATATGTAAGATATTATATAAAATATATGTATATAAAATTCTAGTTTTGAAAAAACCTGACCTTGACTTAAGAATTAAGACTAGTAGTTTCCAGTTCTATAAAAATGAGTCAAGAAAAAAATATAAATAATATAATAACGAATTCGATACGCGAAAGTAATAATATTAAACACCGGTGTGCAGTGGCCGCCAACGGGTCGTATGATTTTTATGACATATTCGATTAATTATGCTAATTTGTGTAACGTTGTCCAACAACGAGTAGTCGAGTTTTTTAATATTATTTTGTTTAGAAGATTTTTTCCCATAACACCTATATGCCACGGCCCACGGCATCACGAATATACGCTTTACGCTTATTATACACAGCGTTTGAGCACTACTGAACTGAATCGCCGATGTAGTTTTTATCGGGAAAATAGACCGATTTACTATACTCTATAAAAGATAAAACTTTAGTATATTAGTTTATATATCGGGTACCTCTATACGTGTATAATTACAATACAGTTGATTTGGCAATCGATGGTTGAACAGAGCTACACATACTACCAATACCTACAATATATTATATTATATACTCGTATACTTCGTACGTTATATTACTTATAATAGGTATAAAGTATAAACATATATTACATATAGGTGCCACACTGCCACGCCATGTAACACTAAAAAGAATATTGTACGAAAGTAAATATTTTGAAATAACTACACGTATATAACCAAAAACATATAATATAATAATGTGTATACTATATTATTATAAAGACGTAAATTATAGCGAGGACTCATAATATTGTGATAATATTTTTTGTATACATACCGCGTGTTTAACGCCATATATATCGCGTCGTTTTATAGCACTCATAATACACCGCATGGCATGGTGGGGGGAAGGCGTGTGCAAAAAACTGTTTGAAATCGCCTGTTGCTATCCTCGGCATATACTAATAAATGATAATTATATTTAAGTGTATGCAGCTTATATAATACCTAAATACATAAACCTAATATTATAATAATGCGATATATAGGTATATATACTGCAATCGCTCGTGAATACGAAAATGTCCCATAACATCAGCACAAAGCGGCATATATCTACGAATAAAACATATCGCATACCCGAATACCCAATACATAAAAATGGGTACACATTTTTGTGATAGCATATTGGCTGTCTATAATCTTTCAGCATACCCTTCTCCTCTGTTTAGTTCGAAGGAGAGATAAATTATTACGGACGCTATAAATATTATTTTGAGTTACCGGTTTTACGTTGCGCCTTTTTTATATTACCTACAACTATATTATTATAAACGAACACCATTAGTGTGACATTGCAGGCTGCGTTGTAGTGTAGTTCGAGACTCGATACCCTTAAAGCGCGAGGTAGTCAGCTATCGCCTCATCCGTTTCTCATACTACTCCGAAAGTCAAGCGCAACATTATATAATAAATAATTATATTACATGCAATAGTGTGAGTGTGTGTGTGAGTATGTGTGTGTGTGTGATGCATAATGCACCCGAGGGAACGATTATTATTACACCGACGATATAATATATAAAATATAATAATCTGAGTTCAGTGGTCTTCTACAGCGGCCACCGAATAGTGTTATTACTTATTATAATCAGTGAAATAGCGTGCTCTACGAAATGAAATTGTCTACTGAAATTTGTTTACGATAATAACGTTAATAACGCTTAAATCACCCGTTTCGATTTTCGAGTTGACCAAACGTGCAATAATGTAATATACAGAGTGATTCATAAAACATAATAAAGCATTCCAATTTTTTCCTTTAGTAATGAATATATTCAAATTTTGATTTTTGGAATTAGTAAATACTATACTTAAGGGCTATATTTTTAAATACTTAGATTTTTTATATAATTTAAGGAACGGCCTGTGCAGCATTAAAATGGTATATGAGTATTACCGACACAATTATTAATTCCCATTTGCCATTATCCACGATTGTATGAAATATTATTATGTTTAACCCACACGTCGACGGATTTTAAACACTACTAGACTACTTGAATGACTATAATGATGTACTTGGTATTTCGGTCTTAGGGTGATTTTTACGTTGTTTAAAGTAGGTATTAAAAAAATTGCATAAAATATAATATGTAATAAGTGCGTATGTTTATAATGTAAAATCAAAACAAAAATAACATTAATGTTTCAATGCTATTATATGTTCTTTATTATCAAAGAAAACGAGTTCTGTTTAAAATCAGACCAAGAATATTACGCGCACGTATAATATAATATGTAGGTACTATTATGTTATTACTATATATTTAAAATTGTACATCGCTAAGCTGTTCGGACAAGATGATGACTTAATGATAGTGCACAGTGCACACGATTATTGTATACATATTTTCATTCAATATTCTTTACTGCATCGGCATGTTAGCGTGCACACACACTGCACATTTTAGTTCCAAACATGTACGAGTATAGTGTGTTTAGGTCATACCAAAACATAAACATAATCTATTTTCAAAAAAAATGATTTTCGCGTATACACAAAACAACGACCCACCCAGTTTTAAATATTTCTCAGATGGGCGTGTACATAATAATACGAGTATGTCCTAAACTCTGCGTTTTTTAGGGACTCACTGTTCATCATTAAAACTTAAAATTGTCACAGTACAAGACAAAATAATCCATTATTTTTACACTGTTTAAAATGTATAAAGTAATCAAACTACAGATATTATAATAATTATTTATAATAACAATAACAGCATATAAATAATAACTGATGTTTATTTAATAAAATTATTTATATTATAATAATATAATTCGATAATTAATGATAGGCATTATACTATTATGTAAACTAGTTTTTGGAATTATACGAAATGATTAGATCCAATGGCTCATGAATTAATAAATAACATATAATGATATATGCAATCAATTAGCTATATTTTGTGTAAGAATGTGTAAAGATAATATTAAACATAGCTGAGATATATACATTAAAACTTTAAAATATCATTTTTTAAATATTAGGAATTCGGCACGACTGTACCTAATTATTAAAAAAATATAATTCTTGCAGATGAAATTGTTTTAAATACTAATATTATTTTACATTTAATATGTTTATTGTATATTTACAATATTATAGTGTTACATTATTTTTCTCTTTTCGTAAAATAATAATAACCAGAATATCCTCGCGAATGCGATTACGGATTACGTAAACCTCGACGGACTTGTCGGTTGTAAAATGCCTATTCGTCGATCGTCGTTGCGTATATCTATGATGGGATGGGTATGCGGTACAACATAATACAAGCGCGCGTGCGCGTGTGTGAGTGTATGTATGCGTAAGTATAACGCGCGCGAGTGTTTTACTTTGTATTTAAATATAGGCGCACTCTCCGTGTATATAACCACACATCGTGGTTGGATGTATTAAAATCGATTTGGCATTGAACATCGTATTCGACGTATGCTATGTATGTATATACTGGCACACTGCAGGTAAGGCATAGGCGTTATAACTATATATACTTATTAATAAACTGTATATTACTATAATATATGTTTTTGTGTCTATATAGACATATTTAGGTATATGATGCAGTGCATTAAGTTACAATACTTACAAAACAACGATCGATTTAAGTTAAGGGGTGTGGACAGAGAACCAAGAATATAAATATAAAATTAAGAAAATCGGTTAACATATTACACCAATAATATGGGCAGCATTTTTTTTTATTGATATTGCAATGCCGATGATATATCGTGATATTATTTGGCAAGGATGGGGATGAATAAATGGTTCAAAAATAGAAAAAAAATAAACACCTGTATCTATACAGTTTTAGTAAAATTTTTAAAAATGCTAATGATAATAATAATTATTAATTATTTAACGATTTCTTCGTATCTGTACATTGTACATATGTAGTAAATACGGACCAATCCCAGTGCAGTGTTATTAATCAGTCACACGCGTGTGTTTACTAAAAAACGCTCAGCAAATAAATTAACACAATACGCTAATTGTCAAATATGTGCAATGTGCATTATGAAAAAGAACAAATATAGGTATCACGTTTCTGTCCTCCATTATACTCTATATTGGCACAATAACTTATTTTTTTACATTAAGGAGATGTCATCAAGAGTATGGATTGGTTTCACAATAAATATTATTTTATTATACGTATAACTTCGACGTATACAACAGAACTTCGAGTGAAATTGTCCATAAAGAAGTATAAAAATAAATAATAAACGTGAGAAAAGCCACACGATTTAGTACTCGTGTATTACCATAGGTATTTATCATAGACTTTATTATTACCCTACGTTTTTCTACCTATACATATGTTAAGTTTATATATGTATTATAGTTGATAATGTGCCTCCATAAGTTGTAACCATGACTGAACCAATATAATATAATACTATATATCATGCCTATATAGTATACCTATATAGTGTATACCTTTGACAAGTTTTGTGGATACGAACGTGTCTGACGTCGAATATACTGAAAACGTCAATACGGAATGCGAAATACACGTCACATTACAACTTGTGGGGCTTCGATTCGTCGGTTTTACACTTTTACGACTCGTATATAGGTATTATATGGCCGCAAATACCCACTATGCAGTTTCGTTTCTTTTCTGCATTACATTTCAAAATAAAATATTCAACACGAACAAAATCTGCTCTGACCTCCTAGTAAAACTTTACCTATACAACGTGCCCGGCTTATTAGTACCGACGCGCGATGGTACCGAACGCCTCTTTATGGGATTTATAACATAATAACCTAATTATATACTGCAAGTATATATTTTAACGTGCACCTATATAATTGCAATTTATCAAATGTATATATATATATATTTACTGGATGCGACATGTGTTCGTATTACCATAATAATATTGTGAAGTACTCTATTTACCTGGGCGTACGGTTTTTATGTGGAAATATTCATTTAGAAATATTGCGTAACGTGGATATAAGTTTTTGTAATATATAAAAAAAAAATTAATATACCTATATAGGCATACATAGGTAAAAGGAATATATTATAGTGCGTATGTATAATATTGTAATTATATCTTTCATAACAAAAACTTGATATCCTGCACTGGTTTAAAATATATACATATAATATTGTATTATGAAGCATAATATTCGCGGTTGCCAATACTTTATGACCAATCCTTTCCATCAAATTAACGATTATGTCTGGTTTCGACTAAAAGTTTTCATTGTACATACTTTATTATAATAATATTATGAATAGTAGCACAGTCGCTTACCAGTGTGTTTTTTCCTTTGTATAGTATTATATGTTGAACATTGCCCGCGGTCATAATAATATGCTGCACAGAGTATCCAAAATTTTTGATTGGCGATAATTTGATTTTGTTCATTATATGCATATAACGCGTGTTATACGTGAGTATAACAACAATAATAATATTAATAACAGCAACAACAATAACAACAATGTATATAATTATACAATAATCTTACAGTTACGAGTGTTCGCGTCGACAATATATAAGAAGAGTCCATCTCGTCGGTTTTTTTTTCTTTTTCAACTCCGCGTAGGAGAAAATTTATTATTATTATTATTAATTTATATTTATGTTATATAGGTAGTATGCGTCGCACACAATAGGACACGAAAATCGGATACTTCGTCGATGACGCGGCCGCACGTACTGTCTGTGGTGATGGGCGGCGCGCGCGTGCCCGCGGAAAATCGTCGCCAACGCCGCCATGGCAATTATATACGTATATATAATGTATAATATATATAAATATATATATACGCTGCAGGTATTTGAGTGAAGATATATTTTGGTCTGAAGAAAATCACCATACACACCAGTAGAGAGTGGCTATTATTATTGTTATCATTAAATTTTAATTTTTTTATCGAGTCGTATAAAACCAACTTTATTATATGTATATTGTATATATATATACAATATATAGGTACCTATGTACAATGTACCATATTATATACTATACGGTGTGCAGTATACAATGTTGTGGACACAAGTATATAACGATACATTTTATAGCGCTACATTTGATTTTTATTTTTTATTTATCTACTTAATATGTGTAAAACGAAAATGCAACTATGAATTCAATGGATGAAGAGGATTCGACTTCAGTTAAATTTATCATAATATTAACAAGATTTCATAATAATGCAATGAATAAATTAAACTTTAGATTAAACTATTCAATTAAACCGTTCAAGGGTGGTGGATGGACCACACTCTGTAACCGTAGTATACCTACCTTATATTGTTGCACCAGTTCAATGTCACTGATTTGTACCTTTACTTCGTAATAACGATTTCACACCGACTAAATTTATAAAAATGTATTATAATGAATATTTGAAAATGTAACCAATTCACTTTGAATTAAAAATGTAAACATAGTTTAAAAAAGTCAGCCATGACAAGAACCACGACCGGTATATAAATAATATATATAATTAATATACTAATATGCATTTCTATAAAAATCTCCTTTGTCGATATTTTATGCATTATAGTATGCTGCTGATAATTAATTGGTACATTACGTTTTTATCACAGACTTCTATACTACATTCTGGACAATATAGAAATCTGTGGTTTTTATATGCTTATAATAATATTGCAACTACCCATATACTACCTATATACTCGTATTTTTTCTATGAATTTAACACACCAGTTTTCCGTATAAAGATAATGTAAACGAATTGATGGTGATTTCTGAGTTTATTTCGAACTGCAGCTGCTAATCGACTTTCAATTCGATTAAATCTTCTATATACTCGTATAGTCCATTTGATTAGTATTAGCAGTGTTATTAGAAACGTATTTTGATTTCACCTTGTCACAATACTATATTATATATTGAATAATGAAGAGAATAATATTATTATTAATATTATAATATTACGGCAGTTGATCTCATTCTAATTATATATGTATACTACGTGACGTATACATATAAATATAACACATAATAATATAGTTATTAGATGTAGGCGAAAACAATTTCCTTATTCATTTTATACATAATAAAATATTATATACCTAAATACTTATTATTATACATTGTACATTGAAAGTGCTGCAATAAGTGTTGAGATAGGTGATGACAGTAAATGTCTTACACACCATAATCGAAACAATTATTAACTTTTTATCGCAGAGACTGTATAATATATATCGAGGTATTTAGGTATGTAGTTATAAGCAAGTAGTTGGGTTGTTGGTTTTTTTTTTAAGTACATGGAGTTATTTCAAAATCTTGTAAATGAAAATATTTTCCAAACAAGTTTAGATTTAGAGTGGGCAGGTATTGTAGGTATAGGTAAGCACGCGTTTGCTGGAAATACGATAATTTCCAACATTCCCTAGAGTTCTTCACGCGTTGTTTTTTTTATCCAATTATATAATCTTTCTTTCTCTGCCTGGTTAATGGCAGCTACTCTTATATTTTAAAACATAGTGTAAATAATAAATATTTTATTATAATATAGGTCGATATCTTCTTCAATCACACGAATAATACTCTTCAATGTATAGTATGTCAGCATAGGTATATATATATATATATACTGTATACTATATTATACATAAATACGAAACTTTAATTTCATGTGTAATATAATATATAGGTATATATCATATATGGTAAATACATTACACATTAAAGTCATATTTTGGTTCTCACGCGTGATTGCTTGTTCGTCTATATGTACTGTATGACTATATATACGTGATTGTACCAATATAATATAACACACACACACACACACACACACACACACACACACATATGCGTTTCTATATTTTTTATATAGTACGTCGGCGATATTGCTAATTCATAAAGGTGACAGGCTATTTCCGACAACAATGAACGCGCGCGCCACGGAAAAGTGAACTTCTGCACGTGCTATCGAATAGTCGCATAGGTATAGGTATAATACAATATTATCCGTATATTATATGTACCTACGTGCGATGGCGGCCGGCAGTCGCGTGATGTTGTGGAAATATTTCCCGAGAAAACAGAGTTGCGATTTGTGCCCATTGCTGCACGCTCCACGAAAATGTAATAGGTACAATAATATTATTATACATGATCCATAGATAATATGCTTTTGTTTACACGCGCGTATTGTACATTATCGTGTCATAAAATAATATATTATAATATTTTATACTATATACGTGTAAATATGATCATTATTATTTTGAATATACATAAAAATATTTCGTTATATTCATAATGTTTTCTGTTTATGCAACTATTTACTGTGTAAAGGTATCCACAACTACCTACTAAGATTATAGACTAGATACTCGATAATATATTTATTCGTCATACGCGAGTCCGACACGCTCGTTTTTCTTTTCACCCCGCGATACTGTAACGTATATTGTGAGATTTATATAATAAACGTACAACACAATAACGTACGTTGGTAAATCATAATTAAATTACCGTTCAGGGTACGTAAGTTTTCGTTCCTGTTGCCCAACGAACGCGTTGTCTGCAGTGACGCTATCACAGCCAACGCTCGAATTTGTAGTCGTGTGCGACGGTAGTCGCTCATTAATATAGTCCTCAATTATTGCTTACATTTTTTTTCACTCTATTTAGTTTTAAACTGACTTAAACAATGTTTGTATAGTAAAAAAAAAATTAATTCTCGAAAGAACCGTATTATTATACCGGTCGAAAAAAAAATGTATATAATAGTAATAATAACCATAGGTACTGTGGTTTAAAAAAAAAGGTGGAAATTTAATGTCAAGATAATGATTATTGTACAAAAAATCTTATTTGTCTTTTACTTTCTGTAACTTGTTAGTGTGTAATTAAGCGAGACTATACTTTTGTGACATTATAGAAAACATTTAATATTTTCTAACGAGTCATACAGAAATAATGATAATAACATATAATCATACAGTAATAATTTTCAATTATACGAATTCTCTCATAATAATGTTCTTTGCGGAAATTGTTTATCATCCTATACCACGTGTCCATCGTAAATACATCGTAAATAAAAACAACTTATACAAAAATAGTAGAATAATACATAAAGGATTTCATAAAAATATAAAGGAATATAAATATATAATATGTACACATTATACACGTATATAAAGTATAATAAATATTTTTTGTACATTTGAATTATCCTAGGCAATTTCTAATTGTATACGTTTTTAAAATATTTAAGGATAATAAAATGATAAAAAAAAAACGATTCAACAATTCTACACTTACGAAGTTTGTATATATTAAAAGTGAAAATACCATAAGCAATAAATAAATTTTTAAAAGTAAATAATAGATAATCAATCATCGATAGTAATGGTTTTTGAAACGAAGGTACCTACTATAAGACCTAACAAAGGTTTATGTTTAAATTTATTCACATACGTATTTACAGAGAAAGTGTTTATCATATTATAATAATCATAATAGGTAATAATAATAATATTTTTGTTATTGCGCGTTAGTGTTTAAAGTCAACAGTGTTTGACGATTAATGTTACTGATCTGGCATGATGGCTAAAATGGCATAACTATACATCATATTTATTTATTATAAAATATAACTTAATGTAAGTATGTTCAATAGTTTGAAGGTATGTGATGATTAAACCTGAGATTTAGAGTATATATATTAGGATGTACCTATATATATTATGTTACTATACAATATTATATGTAATAGTATCTTATAAAATTCCAGTCATTGTAAAGAATTATTGATGTTATATTGTTAAATAATATTATTAGTAAATTATTGTAAATAATTATTATTAATTTCCCTTAATATAATATAACACATTAGATGCGAACTCTTAAAAAAGAGAGTTTTAACGCTAATTGGCTAATTTCTCAGTGACGAATAGAAAAAAAATATTTTATAGTCTGTTTAAACGTTTAAAGGTTAAAGCCATCGTAAAACAGATTACTCTGTATAATATGTTGTGTTATTTTATCAGTGCCACCATATAGTATAAGGTGAAATCATACACAATTCATATTTCATACAGGCTTCAATGTCTACATATTGAGCATGTGTGGTCTAAAATACTATGCACAATATTACAAAATATAAAATACATGACATGTAAACCGAGATAATAATATATTATAATATGTATTTATATAAACATGTGCTGTACCGTAATTCAGAAGGTACTATTTAAATATTTATATAATTTACTTTATTTTGTAATAATAATTGATAATTTTTAAATATTTTAATTTAAATATAAAACCATGAACTGCTTCTATCTACAACGAGTATTCTAATTATATTATAATACTAGTATAATACTTGAAGTTTATAAATTATAATTTACAGTTTAATATTACGAGTATTAAGACACATAGGTACCTATATACTCTAAACATATATTATGTGAGATGGACTATGGAGGTTAGGAGAAATAAGTAAGGAAAAAATAATATTTATATATATATCTACCAACCTCATTCTATCGTAGATCAGTAAACAATTTTTAAACAGATTTTCGAAAACGCTCAATTTATATCCAGCCGTTAATGTTACTTTCGTGTAAGCCCGATGATGTATATTCAATAACTCAATTATAACGTGTAAAAAACAACAAGAAGAAAAAACAGTAAATCTAACTTTACATATTAAGTTAAGCCGTATAAGGTTCACAGGTGTGAATAAATTATCCTTATCATAACGTTCTACTTTTAAAATCATATTATTCCATTTGCCATACGCACAATATTATACATATATATTATTATTATATGCGTTTTCATTTTGATAAAATAATCTTCCTTGTCCTAGGTTAAACGATTAGTGTATACAAACTCGTGTATTCTTCTTAACAATATGCATAAAATGTGTTTATTATAATATTTGTATTAAAATATATTATAGTATTATACCTACTTAATGTGAGAAAAATGTAAATAGTAAACGAGCGGTGGCTTTGAGTGTGTTTTTTTTCTTCCTCCGCACTTTTTGGCAGCGAGGTGTTTAAATGGAGAAAAAAAACATAACTTATATAGTAGTTTGATTGGCAAACCCTAAAATAGTGTAGTATGAATAAATAAAATGATTATAAACACAGAACACCATCAGGCGATACACACATGTGCGTTATTTATACTTGAAACTTCTAAAATATCCGTTTTCCAAAATTACGAAACATATATTATATTATGTATAATAATAATAATAATATGAATGTTGCTGTAATATTCTGAGAACGACTTCGACATATGTTGAAGTATAAAAAACGTGCAGGGACGGAACTTCAAAGTTCAAGTACTCTATTATAAAGCTTTAAGTTCATAACACAAGAATAATTTAATGAATAAATTAACAAAATAATTTGGATTTTGTTGAAAAAATATTCAAATAAATATATAGCACATATTTTTATGTTAAAACATAGATATTATACATAGGTAACATGATAAAATCACAGCGATTTTTCACATGTTTTTAATTACAAAATAACTTCTGCGCCATTGAAGAATATGTTATGTTATAGATATAAAACCAATGATTTGATGATATACTACAGTATTATACGCGAGCAATAAGTGCCTTGTAAAGGCATGTGTAGCGATGCGGTGCAACATAAACAGTATACAATATGTATGTGTGTTATGCAAATTGATTCATGTCTGATCAAACGACGGTCGCCGATCAACAAACTTTGCCCACCCTGTCATCGATCACAGCGTGTCGTGTAAAAAATACATCGCAAATATAAAAAATAATCCCAAAATATATAAACACTGTCCCGCGGTTATTATAGTTAGATCCGGTATGGTAGTACTGGACTGGTTGTAAGTTGGTGGACAGGTAGTATATAACCTAATACGAGTGCATTGTATTTATAATACTATTATACTATGTGTTTATAAAAAATGTATAAAGAATTATATATGTTAAAATCTTGATGTATGTATGTATGTATGTATGTACCCGTGTATAATACGATTATCGTAGTTTTCGTCGTTTTTGTCATTGCTATATATACCTATTATGCATAATAATGTCTATGTTTCACTCCCGATTAATATTATGATAAGACTCAGCGAGTATTGCACAAATACACACACACACACACACATATATATATATATATATAATATATTATAATGCAGTGCCGTTTCGGTTTCACTGACAGTTCAGATATTTCCTTACTATAATATATTATATAATGCGCTGGCGAAAGAAGAAAAATGTGTCAAAAGTCGGTCAGCGATTCGTGTGCCGTGTAGTGAGATTTATTAGTTCGATTTATGCTAAACCTCGTATTTATTTATCTATTATAGTAATTCCATACATGATGTATAATAAATACAGATACAGGAAATCTCGAATATAATATTGATACATTATACTTAATTCTTTTACACATAACACATGGTATAAATATTTTGAAAATTTCTTATAGTATAACTACTATAATAATATAATAAAAAATGTTATTACTTATTATAGAATATGGTGTTATAATTCAGTGTCATTAACTCAAAATGATCATTAAAAATATCCTGAATAATATATGATACCCAAACAACTACAATTACTATTTGCTAATATTTTATCATTACTTATAATTTAAAAATTATAATTGTTCACGAGTTCAATTA
Source organism: Rhopalosiphum padi (assembly GCF_020882245.1). Lineage (NCBI taxonomy): Eukaryota > Metazoa > Arthropoda > Insecta > Hemiptera > Aphididae > Rhopalosiphum > Rhopalosiphum padi. The sequence continues at coordinate 34,377,439 of NC_083598.1, forward strand.
TTATATAACATGGGGAATATCACGTAATATTATTTGGTCCAAATAAGCAGTGACGTATTTAAGAGTAGGGTGTCCTGAGGTTTAACCCTTTCAATTTTTTCTAGTTCTATTCATTATTGAAGTGTTGCAAAATATTGTTGATAAATGACGAAATATTTTAAAACTACTTTGAAAATTGAATAGTGTTATTGTTTTCTTTGGAAAAAGCTAAATTTAATGCATTAGCCGTGTTATCAATCAATCGGAAGAATTACATTAAAAGTAATCAAGTATTGAACGAATTGGTAGTAAAAAAAAGACTTCTACTTTAAATATTGTGAGATTAAGGTTTTTAAATCGAAGTGTAATTTAATTTTAATTTATTCAGTCAAATTATTTATACTTTATTCTTGTCATAATTATAATCAAAAATTTAAGTAGCAATCCTAAGATTTTTTTACAAAAAAATTACCACTTATAATATAATACATTATATTATTATTATAAGGTATATTTTAAATAGATATGAATTCGTGATGAAATAAAACTATAATAATATTTACGGAGAAAAAATGTTTCCATAAGTCAAAACACTCCCTCCCCCCCTACAAAAAAAATACGAATGGGTATCTGTAGTCCTGTATTTTCGAGTATTGTAAACTACAATAAGTACCTACGTACAGAGGTGATTAGAGTTAGTAGTGCGTTGAAAAAACGTCAAATTTTTTTTCCTTACATTTCGATACCTATAGTCCTATTTGGAACGTAAAATTTTTCAATTTAATAAAAAAACAACTTGCTCGACGTTATTTAGATACACAATATTTATATCTGTTGTATAATATTGGTACCACAACAGAGTTGTATGTATATATTATAAAAACCAAATCGTTTTACAAAATATAATAATATATACAGTTTTTATTACATCAATAATAATATGCGGCAGACGAAAGTAAAAAAAAAAAAAAACACCGGCGACCGCGACGACTAGGTGTCAAAATAATAACGTTTCAACGGTATTTTTCAAAGCAGATAGTTTGTATTTTATTATATTTTTACATTTTTTTAGTCACAGTCGGTTTATACGGAGGACGGCACACGTCTTTTCAATTATATCAAAACACACACACACACACACACACAACACGTATATATGAATGTACATTTTTATTTTTTACTATATATACACACATAACGTTTTCCGAATTACACGGTGCCCATGAAATATATTATACAGCTTATAAGAATGGAGAAATATTTGAGATTTCGTCTGTCTCTTGGTCGGACTGCAAACAAAACACGACAACGACCACGTGACGACCACGACCATATAATAACGATGGTAATATAATAATTATAGAGGGGAAAAATGTGAGTAGAAAAAAAAATAATTCGAAATTAAACAAGTATAACGGTGTAAATGAAACCGAAGAATAGTATACTAGCTGCGGTTGAGAAGTGAGAAAACTAAAAAATATAATATACACCACAACCACATACCTATATATTATAATATCTATTTCGACTCGAACCGCGGCGGTACGGTGTCACGCGATTTCTGAGAGGCAAACTCGTCATCGTCGCCGTCTATACAGGTACATCCCGTTTTGCCCCCGATAGGTCGCGTACTCGCGTGTAGGTGGACATGCAGCGGCGATGGCGATGGCGTAGGTATTATCATAACGGTAAATGTCCAATAATATTTTATTCGCTTCGTCGAACGATGGCCCGTTTGGCTGCCGTAAATTTGATTTCGTTATTATTGGTGCAAACAAATATTTATAATCTCATAAATGCATAAATTTAAAATTATTATATTATGACATTATGTTATTATAATATGCACTAGTACGTATTATAATATCGTTTGATATACGCGTATATATTAATAAAATATACCTTAAAAATAGTTGAAATGATAAAAGTTTAAAACTCGTGAAAATGTTATTAAGTGCTATTAATATTTTTTTAACCCTCAAATAACAATATGACTGCACAATGTATTTCATTCTGTTCACCAACTCCGACCTATTACTGATCTTCACTGTGCCACCACGTTGTATGCGCGATAATATTATGACAACAGGTTTTTATTTTGAAAATACGTTGTTAAAACGAAATGTTACCAAATTTGCCCATAAATAAGTGCGGTACATAATATTTAATATAGCATGCCGACTAGACGATTATATATATATACGTATTTGGACCAATGAATTATTATTGGTGCACGCGAAACGATACACTATCGTGTTACATTATGCTAAAGCGTATATACAGAAATACACAATAATATGTAAATATGTAGAACATAATGCGATTGTTTCACGCTGGACACGATTGCCGCAACAATGCATCCCCGAAACGATTCAAAACTCTAGGACGCCCACGTGCAGTCGCCAAGCACTAAACTTATATATATATGTATTTTGTGCATATATGTGTGTTTTATTGAAAAATTATGCATTCGGTTTACTTCATGATGAGTTATTCTCTTATCGAAGCTGCAGACTTGCGGAAAAATTTAAATCATGCCCTAAATATATGTATCGAAAACATATACGCCCGTCGTGGGGCTTTTTAGCGTAACACTAATATATTATATGAATATTGCGTACCTATATACATAGGACGTGCAGCGTTTACGCGTTATTGTCTTGCGATAAGTATCTCTCTCTCAAGCGTATAATGTAGGTAGGTACCTATTACACATGATTTTCGCCGTGGACGAGCATATCATTATATACCACTTGCCGGTTGTCCGTCGCATATTTTATCATATTATACTATAACATACAAACATACTATGCACACTGTAACAATAACATACTACTCAAAACAGAACACATATTATATACATATAACACATTATACACGGTGTATATGTGTAATGTAATATATGCTGCCGTTTGCCATTTTCGACAAGCGAATATAATATATGTTTGAAAATTACACCGATGAGGTGCACGGACAAATTTAGATAAACCCGACACCGCCGGCAAAGATGGAGCCTCGATTGTATATTTAATTAATTATTTTATATTCGATAACAGTTTTTGCTATCCACGCCTGGAAATTCCTATTTATTTTATCGCAGAAATTTTATTTCGCGTGGGTACGTGCGACATTATTATAATATGTATGGTATAGGCATTATAGACACCGCGCATAGGTTTGTAGAATGTTACCCATAATATTATAATGATACATTGCTATCGACTTGGTGAAGGACATGTGATACTATATTTTACTGTTATTTATGTGTAGGTAATACGCGAACATGGCCAATTACCTACATACATATTTATTTGCCCGCACTTAAATTATATTATTATTATGATTTTAAGAAGTGAACGTTTATGTAACATACGTTATAATTGAGCATTTTTACTTAACCGCATATATCGTACATGCATTGAAATTCAGCTCTGCCGTGAAGGGGAGGTAAAATTAGGTTGTTAAAGATTGTTTTATTATTTTATTTTCATTCATTTTCTCGCAAGTTTAAATCATATTTTTGTGTGAGTATAAAATATGAGTATATTAATATGAACACATAAATGTTTATGTGCATATTATAATATACGAATTATAGAATAGGCGTTATAAACCGATTTGTCTTTCGTCGTATAGCGGATGACCTTGCGAACAACGTTGTCCAAATATTTGCTGGTCTTGCGACGCTATAATAATGTAATAATAATACGTCGGTCGAGACTTAATGTGTAAATTCTAAAAACAATAAAAATTGTTCAGTTTTGGTACACAATATTTGCAGGACAAATTATAAAATGAGTGTAAATGAGAACATTGCAGCGTCTTTATTATTATAGTACGTATAGTACAACGCGAACTATTTACCATAAAAATAATATAGTTGATTGAAATTCAATCCCAATGATTATAATTTATAATATTATCATTTAAAAATTATACTTTTACGACGTATAACAATACGGTGCCTCCGAGCTTACGAGACGCAACCAAACGTACGACAGAGAATAGAAGACATTACATTATTTTTATTATTAGATTCTTAACTTCTCTTGCCTACATACGCCGTGTCGAGAAAGGTGAATAACCAGATAGTTTACACATTCGTCTTTTACGTTTGCGATTCGTGAGTATAACTAGGTAAATGTTTGCGGGGGTAGAGGGTATGAAGTTGCCAAAATTATATTTCAAGTGTAATTTATCTTACATATGTTTTTAACACAAAATGTTATTATCAGTAGAAATTATATGATCATGATTTTGAATATTTTGATTGTCGTAAACTCATAAACTCATAATTACTAGATGTCTGTAGTAATAAAATAAATAATAATTATAATCTACATATTATATTATGAATATAATTGATTACATATATATGTTTTGATAGACCTTTTATATCAATCGGTTTAATATAGCATTATACTTTTTAGAATACAATTTAACTAAATAATAAAATAAATTTATAAAATATTAATAGGTGTTCCCATTTTTCATTTTTACAGGAGGGAAAAACTTTTTTTCATCACCATATAGTGTTCAACGACAGATGACATTATTATCAAACCCATTAGGATTTTTAAGTTGGTAATATTTAAACTGTGATCAAAGTTAGGGAAATATTCATATCAACTGTAGATTAAGTAGAAAAATAATGTTTTTTTGCACATTAATGTAATTTTTACTCACCGTTATTGAATATGATTGTTTTATCTATAATTTATATAAGTTTCAATACGATGACTATTTTAACTCTTTTAAACATTATTCCAATAAATTATTAATATTTTTTAAATTCTTTTATATTGCAGTATAATTTTTAATTATTATCTAAGTTTCTAAATATTTTAAATGTGATATAATTTAATCAATATGATTTATTGTCATTTGTCAAATATCCAGATCCAATTTATTTACCAAAAATCAAATTTTTTTTTTATCGATTATATAATATTGTGAAGGTCGCGTATAGGATTCTATAATACAATACAATACTACACACATGTAAGATTAGAATTTGAGATAAAATGTTTTTTAAGTATTTTCTTGTGGTGTGAATCATCTTAGTAATATTGATACTATGGGCCGCAAGTATACGAGGGGAAAGTGTGCGATGTATTGACGTAGGAAATCCAGATGGATAAAAAAAATTAGTCAAAAAAACCGTCATAATAGTTTCATGTAAAGTCCACGCGATCAAGGATATCGTATGTCGGGAGAGCGCATCGCCGTCGGATAAACTTATCGCGTATCACGTATTCACAAGATTTACGAGACGATTATAATGTGGTCCGAGAGAGGTATAACACAAATATTCGGACAGTTTAAACGAGAGGACGGGATCATTTTCAACAGACTTATTCTTCGTCACTGCCTGTCTCGTCACTTAAGCTATGCAGTGTTTCTAGCGTTTCATCCTCGTCGTGTGGTCGGCAACGTATTTTACGATCAGAAAATTATAGGGCACACGCGTCCGTATATATATGTACTATGCGTAATGTATATAGATATATGTATAATAATGTGTATACATTATATTAGCCCACCGGACAGGTCGACTCTCATTAAATACGAATTGTGTTTGTGTGTGTGCCTTATGTGCGTCCACACTCTTTCATTTTATTTTCTTCTCTACGAAACGTTATTATGTTATACATCGTTCCGAGTTTTGTTATTTATTTCCAAGTGTCGGTTACGCGTTCTCGAATTTCTATAGTATTGGCCTCACCAATATCAATCGCATTTATATATTATATACATTATTTATGGCGCCGATACCGATAACGGGTAAATGACTTTTGAGAATACGACCAAAAGACCTTGAAAAACTCGATATATTATACCTATATGGCTATACCTATAGGTACCTGTACGTATTATATAGTATATGTACTCAAACATATTATTATTATTTAGTTTATATATATATAATATATATAGGTTCAAATACATTATTAAATTTAAACGTACCTAAGACTGCTGTCACAGTATTTAATAATATTATTTATCCGATAACAAGTATAGTGAATACTTAAATAGTTATATATATGATATATCTGATATCATATACCTACACTAAATATATCAAAGGTTTTTAAGATTGTATGTTATAGAATAATTTTTTTTTAAGAGGACGCCATACTCGCATGTGTTGTCTATCTTACTAACGTACATCATAGCAAATTTTCGTTCAGCAGAATCCATTTTGTTATATTAGCTTTAATATTAGAGTAAATTTACCTATTATCAAATTTAAAGGTAAGAATATATCTAGACAATGACATATGATTTTATTGAAATTATCATTTTAAAATGAGTTATGAATATTTTAAAGTTGTAATATTTTACATAGCCTACAATTCACTCTAAAATAATAATATCAATAAAAGCATAAGTTATTGTCTAGATAATATTCTTAGCTTTGAATTTGATAATAGGTAAATTTACTCTAATATTAAAGCTAACATCACAAAATGTATTCTGCTGAACGAAAATTTGTTATAATGTACGTTAATAAGACAGAGACAACACAATAACACATGCAGGTGTCCTCTTAATTTTCGTTTTAATTATAGCTGAATTAAGATTGCATGTAGTATTTGTACAATGATTAGTAATGACTAATGATTATTATAGTACAATGAATAGTGCATACCTACTGTATATTAATTTACGATTCAATGACGACAAGTTCACTTGTCACCTATAATATTGTACATTATCATTGTTTGTATGCTAATTTAAAAAAAAAATAGAAATTTAGATGAAAAATAACCGTGTCTTCAATAAAATTACTGAAACCTACAAAATAACTGATAAAAAAAAAAAAGACTAAAATATTAAAAAGTTTTAAGATAAAATTATCTAGTATAAGTATTGATCAGACCTACAGTTTTTAATATGAATTATATGAAAATAGGCTGCCATATTTTTCTCTATAATATTAATTTATGAAAAAAACTTAATAGTAAAATAATATAATAAAATACTAAGGCACGTCTTGTAATTATTAGGTCTGACTTCTGATAATTTGATGACGTAAAAATCTACGAAACATGGTTTCATAATGGAGAATTAACAACTATTTATTAGCTTTAACCATAGTAAATTCTACGAATTTAAATATTATTATAGGAAATTTATATAGCTCTGACGTTTTAAGGATTGCAACCACATTGTATTATTAATTATAAGCGTTATTATGTAGATGTGAGCTCAGTAAATTTAGTAATATTATTAATTATTTATTTTTATTTTATTATTATTAATTTTTTTTATTTATTATTCACTAAAACCAGTAAAACTAAAAAAAAAATGCACGTAAATCTACGTTATTTACTTAAAATATAGGTACTGGATTACTGGTAAATTTATGAATACATTTGTTTGCGGTATAATTCTCATTTCTAGAACACGCATCACTTGATTATACACAGAATACATTTGGTTATAAGTTACCATATTTTTGGTTGAAACATAAAATTATTTAAAAGTATTAACCCATGTTTTTATATGTAAAATTAATTAGTTGTATAAAAGTAACAAATCAATCCTATTTTATGACGTATATAACTAGGTATAGGTATATAGGTACCTAATACCTATGCATTTGTAGCTTAAATCAATAAATATTAATAAAAAAAAGTTGAGGTATAAAAATTGAGCTGTTATAGAACTACAGAAACCACAATTATCATTAACGTAAATTATTGTTATAGTGAGTTCCACTTATAGTATATAGACACTTATAGTAAAGGTTTAAAAAATATTAAAACAAAATTGTTTGTGTGTTTTTGAAAATGTATCCTGAATGTTATAAATATATATTAATGTTTTAAAATTGTATATATTATTACAATTACCTAGAATATAACTTTAATAAAACTGGCATAATAATTACAAAACAAATAATCTAACTAATATACTACAGTAATAGGTATATTATTATTCTATTATTTATTCAATTTAATGTAAATATATTTTATACTTTATATTTAAGTAAATTAAATATATGGACGACGTATGTACAAACACACTTTTATTTGAATTTTTGGTTTCATCTTTTACTAATCAAAACGTTTCCAATTAATATTATTATTATTATATTGATTAGCTGCATCACCAATTATACGTTATATTTCTAGTCTAACATCAAATTATTAGAAGTAACAAATTATCTACATAGGTGATTGAAAATAATTATTTTACCGTTTTATAAATAATATTATAATATCCAACGACACCGTCATTATATCAGTTACCACTTAGTATTTATCAACCTTGTATTTCAATACAAGACAATAATGTTAACAAGCACACTCTACAGTTTATATTATAAGAGAGTAAAGAGTAGAGACTATGCCATTAGAAAAGTAAGCACTTGATTATTATATTCGACATAAATAAAATTATTATATAAAAGCGCGTAGGTAATTTTTATTTAAATTGTTCGTACAGTTGTGACAAGTTATATTAAAAATGTTTAAGCATGCATTATTGACTACTGTTCAGTTATTATAACGTATACCTATTACCTACCATATATTTAAAGGTATTATATAGGTACTTTAAACAGTATAAATTATATGAAATTCATGATCTGCGATAAGGATTATTATTTTATAGCTACAGGTCAAATTAAATTAGTATAGTAAAAGTATTTATTCTTTAAAATATTTATAGCTATTATTTTGTACACGTACAGTTATAAAAAAAATCATTTACCAAGAACAATCAATTTATGTTAACTAAATAATGTAAAGAAAATATTTTATTTCATATCGATAAGGTAAAAATAAACCATAAGTACCTATTTAAGAAGTGTACATTACTATACTCAATCTAGTGCTATTTCTATTCGTGAACCAGTTAGAGAAATCCAAACCAATACACACTTCTACCTAAATTCGTTTAACTACTATTTGTTCATAAGTAAGTAACATATTTATATTAATTATATAAATTATTTAATATTGGTTGGCTCATGAATAATTCATCATAAGTGTTTTATTTAATTTGTAATAATAATTATAAATCGTGATTTAAAGATAAATTTTTTAAATAAACATTGACTACTGATTTAAGAATATCGAACTATCTGCAACCATTATATGGTTAAATTAACATTTTCTAAAATAAACTGGTTTAATATTGCATATAATTCTTAGCCAAAAAATTTTAATTTCATATTTGTATTTTTTTTTTTTTTTACAAAAATGTATTCTATTCATTTATTTACATTCCTATTAATCATCATAACGCTAACATCAGGATATGTCATTAAGCATTCAAAAAACAATGATTTCATGTCAGTAACTACAGATTTACCTAACACCACGCTGTCAGAATATATGGATCATTCTAGGGGCGATGAAAAACTATCGAAAGTAACACCAAATACTACAAATGAATCTTTTACCAAAACTTCAACAATATATGCAGTCAGTAACTATATAAGTTACTTATTCAATAAATACTTTAGTCACTGCAATTGTATGCCTCAATCAACAACTGTAGTAGGATCTTCAACTACAAAACCTGCAGACATCTCTACTCAATCAATGACCACAACTAGTATTACACATGATCCTCAGTCAACAACTGTAATAGGATCTTCAACTACAAAATCTGTTGACATCTCTACTCAATCTCTAACCACAACTAATATTACAAATGTTCCTCAATCAACAACTGTAGCTGGTTCTTCAACTACAAAACCTGCAGACATCTCTACTCAATCTATGATCACCACTGGTAGTGCAGATGAGCCTCAATCAACAACTGTAGCTGGTTCTTCAACTACAAAACCTGCAGACATCTCTACTCAATCTATGATCACCACTGGTAGTGCAGATGATCCTCAGTCAACAACTGTAGCTGGTTCTTCAACTACAAAACCTGCAGACATCTCTACTCAATCTATGACCACAACTAATATTACAAATGTTCCTCAATCAACAACTGTAGTAGGATCTTCAACTACAAAATCTGTTGACATCTCTACTCAATCTATGATCCCCACTGGTAGTGCAGATGAGCCTCAATCAACAACTATAGCAGGATCTTCAAATACAAAATCTGTTGACATCTCTACTCAATCTATGACCACAACTAATATTACAAATGTTCCTCAATCAACAACTGTAGTAGGATCTTCAACTACAAAACCTGCAGACATCTCTACTCAATCTATGACCACAACTAGTATTACAGATGTGCCTCAATCAACAACTGTAGTAGTATCTTCAACTACAAAATCTGTTGACATCTCTACTCAATCTATGACCACAACTAATATTACAAATGTTCCTCAATCAACAACTATAGCAGGATCTTCAACTACAAAACCTGCAGACATCTCTACTCAATCTATGACCACAACTAGTATTACAGATGTGCCTCAATCAACAACTGTAGTAGTATCTTCAACTACAAAATCTGTTGACATCTCTACTCAATCTATGACCACAACTAATATTACAGGTGTGCCTCAATCAACAACTGTAGCTGGTTCTTCAACTACAAAACCTGCAGACATCTCTTCTAAATCTATGATCCCCACTGGTAGTGCAGATGAGCCTCAATCAACAACTATAGCAGGATCTTCAAATACAAAATCTGTTGACATCTCTACTCAATCTATGACCACAACTAATATTACAAATGTTCCTCAATCAACAACTGTAGTAGGATCTTCAACTACAAAACCTGCAGACATCTCTACTCAATCTATGACCACAACTAGTATTACAGATGTGCCTCAATCAACAACTGTAGTAGTATCTTCAACTACAAAATCTGTTGACATCTCTACTCAATCTATGACCACAACTAATATTACAGGTGTGCCTCAATCAACAACTGTAGCTGGTTCTTCAACTACAAAACCTGCAGACATCTCTACTCAATCTATGACCACAACTAATATTACAAATGTTCCTCAATCAACAACTGTAGTAGGATCTTCAACTACAAAATCTGTTGACATCTCTACTCAATCTATGACCACAACTAATATTACAAATGTTCCTCAATCAACAACTATAGCAGGATCTTCAACTACAAAACCTGCAGACATCTCTATTCAATCTATGACCACAACTAGTATTACAGATGTGCCTCAATCAACAACTGTAGTAGTATCTTCAACTACAAAATCTGTTGACATCTCTACTCAATCTATGACCACAACTAATATTACAGGTGTGCCTCAATCAACAACTGTAGCTGGTTCTTCAACTACAAAACCTGCAGACATCTCTACTCAATCTATGACCACAACTAATATTACAAATGTTCCTCAATCAACAACTGTAGTAGGATCTTCAACTACAAAATCTGTTGACATCTCTACTCAATCTATGATCCCCACTGGTAGTGCAGATGAGCCTCAATCAACAACTATAGCAGGATCTTCAAATACAAAATCTGTTGACATCTCTACTCAATCTATGACCACAACTAATATTACAAATGTTCCTCAATCAACAACTGTAGTAGGATCTTCAACTACAAAACCTGCAGACATCTCTACTCAATCTATGACCACAACTAGTATTACAGATGTGCCTCAATCAACAACTGTAGTAGTATCTTCAACTACAAAATCTGTTGACATCTCTACTCAATCTATGACCACAACTAATATTACAGGTGTGCCTCAATCAACAACTGTAGCTGGTTCTTCAACTACAAAACCTGCAGATATCTCTTCTAAATCTATGATCCCCACTGGTAGTGCAGATGAGCCTCAATCAACAACTATAGCAGGATCTTCAAATACAAAATCTGTTGACATCTCTACTCAATCTATGACCACAACTAATATTACAAATGTGCATCAATCAACAACTGTAGCTGAATCTTCAACTATAAAATCTGCAGACATCTCTACTCAATCTATGACCAAAATCACTAGTTCCGATGATGAAAGTGAATCATCAGAAAACGATGATGACGATTTATGGGATATATATATATACATTCATCATGATATTAATGAATAAGTATTTGAATTTATTAACATTGTTCAGTAATAACGAAACTAGAGATTATTATTAGTGTTAGTGAGATTTGCATGAAATATTCAGATTGTATTGAGATGTGCAGAAAAAGAGTGAATTACATTTTGAATATTTGAATTGTTTGTTTAATTTTTAGTGTATAAAATGTATACTTGTGTTAGACTAAACTTGCAGCTCTAAATGTACTAAATTTTTAAATTACATTGGTAACTATATATATATATGTCTATTATCTATATGATATCTTAATATTGATGTGTTAATTTTATACCAAATATTATTGGTTTTCACACATCATTTTAATAATATAATTTGTTGTTTACATTTGATAATCTAAAGAATAAAAAAGTAATATGTTTAAGTTTAGATAGTTATATAACTATATTAAATTATTTAAATTAATTTTATAATAGAAAGCAAATATTCCTTAAATTTTTTTGATCAATTACCAAATTTATGTACAACCAATTTTTAAATAAAGTTTTGAATTTATAATTATTATTAAGTACATAAATTCCCACTAAGTCATAATATCAAATAGTAATTCACACAAAAAAATATAAATATGTAGTATTGTAGTAATATAGTGTACACATTTTGTGTGCATATATGCAATAATAATTAAATATTCAAGATGTATTTAACGTAGAAAAATTTATATCTCATAAATAAAAAGAGTATTTAATATTTTCAATCATGTTGTTATAATAAATATTAAAACAAGTTATTTTCATATATTTTTTAGACTAACAACTAAGTATAGCATACGTTAATTTATAATAATAAATATATCGAAATAATGTATTTCAAGAAGTAGTAAGTACTGTATCTAAGAGGATAATAATAAAGAAATGTCTTGAAAAAATATATACTTATTTATAATTTATTTATGTCATTTGTTAATTTTCACTTTGTATAAACAAAAAAAAAGTCATAATATACCTATCTCATACCTGTTTATACCTACTAGTTAAAATGAATAATAAAAAAATTATGAGTAATCATAAAATAAAATAAATAAAACATAATATTACGTAACATATTAAAGACCACTGACCTGTCACAAAAATATATACCTATGTTTAATCTGGTCGCCTTTAATTGATGTTCTCAAATAGGCATTAATTTCTTAATGTTTTGTTTATCTTACTTTTATTATTTCTATTATTTTTTTGTATTTTATAATTAAACATATAAGTATAATAAATTATTATGTTGATTTTTTTTCTTTTGAGCATGCAATGTAAATAAACAAAAGAAAATACCATTTAAATATGCTTGTTTTGAAAACATACATTTTGTCTTCGGGAGAAAAACAAATTATTTTGGTCATCTAGCAACTGGTATGGCGGTTTGAACATATATTATATTATATTATATACAATATCGGTAATTCACTGTAGTAGACAGGTAAATCACACGCTAGATGTCTATAGTACCGAATATGTGTATGATAGTGTATGATAGTACCGAAAAACGAATAATAATCCTTCACAATTACATACGCTCAAAACATTTATTATTACAACGCCATCTCTCGGCCACCTTTAAAAACAATATTTTGCTACCGCTTATCTGTATATTATAAAAGCATTAAAAGCCCAAAAGCTCAATGGTTCAACCTACCTAATGAAGAAAACGCTATAATAAATAAAATACAAGATGTTGCTAAATCACCCATCTACATCGGGCATTTCGGCATCAATCGCTCAATGATTTATCATTAAATTCGAATTTAACATATCAGATCAAAGACAAGGTACCTTTTGAAATCTACTAATAATTATTACACAGTGGAAAAAGCTCTCCGATTTTTATTTTAAGTTCATTGTTAGCGGCTGTTAAATCATAAAGACGATTAATTATTACTGCTGTAAATTCGTACCTATGTACGTATGTGAACACTTACTACTATACACAGTACCTACCGATACAAGAGTACGAGACAGTAAACTTACATCAATGGTGAGCATTAATTAACTGAAAAGTCAAGTTGAGGAATTTGTTTATTTTTAATTTTTTAACTTGACTAGTTAATTAATTTTTTAATTATTAATTAAGAACTTACTATAGTTTGATTTAACTGTTGAATTAATTTAGCTTTTTTCCATTGATTAAAAAATAATTTACGTATAGAGTAGAAAAATATTTCTATTTTTTTTTTGTTTTATAGTGCTTCATGGTTTTAAATAAAACTAATCTAATACTAAAATTTCCTTTCCGTATCTTGATAAAATTCTATAATTATGCATATACTTTATAATTACACGTTGTTAGTCAATTGACGCATAATATGTTAAAATATTATTATTACTGATAAATATTATGATATAAAATCGGCGGACAACTCATTTGAGATGTAGTGGTTTGACCCTATTTTAGATATGTCGCAAGGAGGTGCCGCGTGGACTCGATTGTCCTAGAGTCCTCGGATGTTTTGTGTGCAAAAGTTTTGCGTAGATGACATCATAGAGTGGCAGAAGGGAGGGGAAACTTCACGCTCGTTGTGACGAAGAAACCGTTTGCATAATAATAATTAATAATATTCAACACTATGCTGTCATATGCCCATAGATGATATATTGTACATCCGATGGTCGCAGTCATCATAATCATTCAATTGAAACCAATAGGTAATAGTAATAATATACTTTTTTACTGTAGGTATTCACGATAAAACATTTTTATACTTTTAAATTGTGTTTAACGGTATCGTATAATATTATACAGGTAAATCTATTGTTATTACGTTATATATCGTATATATATATATATATATATATATACATTTTTAAGAACGCTAATCTGATATTTCGAATATCATATCATAATAATGATACAATTTTTACGGTAACCTACATTTTTATTAACTTTAATTTTTTATGAGGCAGCACTTACCGGAAAATCGATTATGTGCAGCAAAGAGTTTTTGGCTGCTCCTTTCCTTTGCACGCAAAACGCTACAAAATCCTCATCCAACACTGACTTTTCGCGCAGCAACCTACAAATGAATGAATAATATTTTAACAAGTGAAATTATACAATAAGTCTATATCTATATTTATTATTATCTACTAATTCTATTACATGCATAAATATGTATTATTAAATAAATATAAGCTTATAAATAATTTATATGCAAATTTTCAGACATTCACTGTTTACATTTGTTAAGTAGGTACATTTCTCGTTACCTACTTAACATTATTATATTTACTAGTTTGCACTTATTAATATTAAAAACCATTGTATGTACTTACTCTTTAGCATGTCGGTGAACGTCTTGATAATCATTATAATGATCCCAGAAATTGGTACTAAATAAGCTACCTAAAATCAAAACAGTCAATGTTTAATATTAGTGAAATAGTGATAAATCACAAGAACATTTTGAATTTATACTATAAAAAAATCATTAGAAAGGTTATGGTTTTTCAGATATTCTATATCTGATACAATGATACACATTTTGCAACACAGTGTTAGTAAAAAATAATGTGTTAAGCTTTATGTTCATTAATTTTAATATTCTAAATGTATAAAATTTGAATTTATTAATTATTATTTTATACTAATATAGTAACTACTAGTACTATAATAAGTGTTGACAAATATATATTATAATTATAGAACATAATATAATTTCCGGGCCAAAATTTCTTGCATAATATTAATCATGTATATTATATAGGTATTTCGTTTTTGCATATTATATTCAATTGAATAGCAACTAATAAAAGTATTCTACAAAATTTCACTATTGTAAATTGCTAAAAAAAAACTGTAGTCAATAAGTTAGATTACTTTGTCAGGAAAACTTTATTAAAAAAAAAATTCAGATATACCTCTAGATCAACTAGTCAACTTTCAATATTTTTATTTATATTATATTGTTTATAAAATAATATCCCAGATCACATTTCTTTATATGTATTAGCCAAGACCAAACCACCCAACTGTTTCTCGTTCATTCTAATTCTTTACCAAGTTTTTAGTATTTTTTGGACAACAGAAAATATGTGTGTTAGAATATATATATATATATTACATAACATTTAATTAGAATTTTCTTTCTATTTATCAGTAAATATTTATAATATACTAAATGTCTCGCACAGTTTTGGACTTGTACAGTATTGAAACAATGAAATTGGCTAATCGATTATCGTATAGACTAAAAGTTATAATTTTATGTCAGTATATGGCACAGTATTTAGATTGTTCCTGAAATCGATAGATATGTATACAATATAATATTATGTTGCTATAAAGCAACAAAAAAAAAAGACCTATAGAATTTGGGTACTACTTTTTTTCGTAAAAGAACTTTTCGTATGGTTACCCTAGCAACCGATACATAATATAAATACATTACAAAAATAATGCCATAGCAATCACTTTTTAAAATTTTCCAATATTTCTAGCATCTTTTCTTATTTTTCTTTACGTAAAACCCTTATTGTTCTGACTATCTGAGTATTTCAAATATTAAAAAAAAAATTTAGCCAAATTTGTCTAGCCGTTTTCAAGTGATGTGGTTCCTAACGAGCAGCATTTTATATTTTTATTTGTATATTCGCGTAGATGCATGATGCTTTCAGTAATAGCTTAACACTCGGTATTCAAGAAGTATACAATTTTGATCGACTTTAATTTTATAAATGTACCTATAATATGAATGTCTATAGAAATAGAATAATTTTTACATTTTAAAATTTTTTGTTGACCAAAAATGTTTGTCGATGAATTATTGACTTTTGATTTAAATAAATAGTTGTTATTGATACAAATCTCAAATATTTAATTAATTATTATCAAATTAAATTAATTTAAATTATCACTAAGCGTTTAAAGCTTTGACGAATCATTTACTGCCACCCATCTGCACATCTCGATTGGTGTTACTATAATATACGCCACCGTAGATATTCACAGACAATTGTTACTATTGGATAATGGTTGTCAGGGAGATGATAGTGAGGGCGCATTTCGTGTGGCCAAGCGCAGTCGCTGTGACGCCTATTTTTTGTTTGCTCTACACGCTTGCGTCAGCTGATCTAGCCAAAAGACGTCGCCCAATATCGCGATTTTACGATATCGTTGTAGCCCACAGACCCACGAATTTTCAACCATCGTGATGTTATGTTATACATTTTATTGTTATTGTTATCATACTGTACATCACCCCTCCCACAATGAGACGTGTATTTGCGTTGTAATAATAAATATTATTTCTCGTTCACCGGCGGCGGTGGTTAGCGCTTTCTCTTTCTTGCACGCGACCAGAAAAATATATACGTCTATGATGCACCCATACCGTCCTAATACCGCGTCATGACAACGACTTACGACGACAATGACCTAATCATATACATATCACGAAAAAGAACCTACATGTAAAAATATATGCTGTTTATAATATATAGATAAGTCTATGAGCCCGACAATATGTCGATATTGATGTTCACATGATGTCATAGTAGGTACAAATTAGAAAAGTGTTATTTACAACAAATATATTACATAAATATGTGAATACCATAATAAGATATCTTAGGGATAAGAAATTTAAACTTACTGAAGTTTAAAAGTCTAACACGCGATCCTAATGGCTTGCGAATAAACCTTTTTTGTTTTTGACAATTTTCTTATAAACATTTTAGAAATCTAAATTTTAAAACTAAGCATGAGTTGGTTATGAAGTATAATCTGTGCACTAACTGCTCTTTCCTAATATTTACATACATTGATAAGTTACAATATTATATATTTATATTGGTGTTTGTGACTAATCTTCGGAAATTTCGAATTTTTACAACTAAAACGTTCTATATTTTCTTAAACCTTTTTAGTTCATTAAGTTTAAAAATTAAAATGTTCTTATAAATTTGTTTGTTATTTTGTTTAATGGTTGTTGGTTGTTTTTTTTATGTTAATTGTCAATAAAATAATGAAAGAACAAATAAAGTTTTAAAATTATAATACATATAATTATAAGAATTTAAATTATTTTTATTGCATTATTTTTTGTCCAACTTAAGTAAAGAAATAATTGGTCCATGACAAATCTCAAGTTGTTTATAAAATTAATACACAAAAAATATCAAACGCATTGGTAATTTTCTGTTTAATGATGAACTATTCTAAATTATACGGTCTCAAGAACACTAAATAAACGCTGCTTATATAATATTTATATTTGTTTAATTGATGTACTCAGAATCAGAGAAGATAGCTGTTTCTTTGTAACCCTTATAAACGTGTTTTAACGTAAGCATGAAGTTATCATATATATATATATGTTTTACTCATGTTTCTATTTAAACAATAGAATTACTAGGATGATATTATCTACAACGTATTACGTGAGCATTAAGAAATTATTATAATTTATCAATACATTTTTCTAGATTATTTATGTAAGTATTATGTTTATTAAGTTTTTGCAGTAGTGTTGTATATAACGATATGTTATAATTCTTATTATTACTAAAATATATTATAATATTAAATAATATACAGCCATACAGGCCTAAATATTACACAACATGGAATAACCATATTTGTGAAGTTTATTAACGAATGGAACGTAAAAATAATAGCTCATACAGCAAATAAATTATTTTTATATTAACATGATATCAGATTAATGTAAATATTAAGATATTTCACTTATAGTGATATCCTTGTAACATTATAGCAATAACTTAAAATAATTGTTCTACTATTTTTATTATTATGTTATTCCGATATTCAAAACAGACAAAACGAGATATTTTATAGTATTTATTGATATCATAACACAAATATATTACTAAAGCAATATTATAATAATATGCATATCTTCAATTCTGTATTATATTAATTCTATACTATTCTACCTAGGTAGCTAAGAAATAAACATCAAAGTTGAGAGCAAGACGTATGAAACCTGTACACGGAATACGAGTCACGAGACGATGTAGGGATAACATTCGATAACCCTCGTAAGCCTAATTCGGTCATTTTATATTCTCAACTAGGACACAGAGAGAGACTAATGAACCTTTGGGCATTGAGTATTGAAATTTTTCAGTTGGCCGATGATTATACACGCGGGCACGGTGCACGTTATAGTGTTTTTGATTCCGATTACACGCGAATGGGTCGTATGGTATTGTAGATCTCACTATTCACTAGTAGGAGTAGTCGTGTAGGTAGGTTATACTAATCGTGTTGGAAATTATGATACGTGACTCATCTGTATCGGTTATTGTACTTCGACAAGACATAACGGATGTTATTCCATGAAATTAAATATAGTTTAGATCCTACACGTATAGGTAGGTACATAAATTATTACAATAACGAAGGTTCCAACATTATGTTGGACCTTAGGTCAAGGGCAATTCGTAAGTATTGTCTAGGAAAAAATAAGCCTTATTTACACAATTATACCCAATGCACATATACTACCAATATATCATACGTATGAATATGTATTGATAATGCTATCAACAATTATGTAAGAGCATAAAATAATTTCACATGCACCTTATTCAATTCATTATATTTTATAATACACCGTCCACACGCTTTCTACTATATCGGTAACATTATCCTTATCCTGCTGTCCAATGAGCATATTCGATTTGACGGCGGTCCTGTTACCTTTCTAGCTGACACGATTTGAACTCTGACGAGACAAAATTGACTTTCCATGTATAATACAATATTTAATAGAAATTTGCCAATATCGATACATTAGGATAACGGTAAATCATATTTGATTGTTTATGAAAGCTTTCTATTTTAAATGATATACAACTGCTTTAATTAACTGAAAACTTTAACCACAACGTACTCTTATGAGTATAAACTATAATTCAAATTATATGATATGTCATTACAATTTCTCAGTACTAAAATAATTATTTTTAATCGGTTATGTAAATTATTTAATATTTTTCTGTTGTAAATATAATTCATAGCTATTGAGAGGAAGAATATTGTCCACTGCAGAGAATCAATTATGATTGTAATAAGTATAGTAAGACGTAACTGATACAAACAAATATCCATACAAATTATAAAATTTCACTTTTTGTGTAGTTATTTTAACACAAATTTACTGTCTATCTATAAAATATTTAAAATCCTTATTATATGTTATTTCAATGCATAATCATATTGGTTTTTAAAATAAAATAATACAAATAACTCAATTTTATGTTAAATATATTTTTTAGACAAAAATACTATTGCAATATCATAGTATAAATGGAATAATTAATACATATAAAAAAAGATTGTTCATTCAATTATTATAATAAATATAAAAATTTAAAAATTAAATTAAATACAGTTCGTTACATATAATATCAATACTTTATCGCTAATAAAGTTCAAATAAAAAAAGTTTCAATAGTAGTTTAATAAAAGTTTATTTTTTGGGGTATTCATAAACGATAAACTTTACTTAGACCATAGGCTGAGTTTAACGATAAACCTCTGTTTTATAAACTATAGACAAATACTAGGTTTAATGCTGGTTTATTATAAAAATCACTGTTATCTTATTATCATTTAATTTAATTAATTAATGTTTTAAAAATTTGAGCACTATATACCTAAGAAAAATGGATATTGCTAATGCACAAAATGTTAGACCCATAAGGAATTTAAGAAATTTGCATTTTAGACAACGGAAAATATACAAAATTCTTAAAAATTCATATATAGAACTTACAAATAATGAATGTCGCAAAAAATATCGGTTTTCAAAAGCAGAAAGCTTACATATCGTACATAAAATTCGATTAAATATTTAAATTAATAAAATAAATCTATAGTTCAACGTCTAATTCCCATTTATCGATGCATCCGTTATATTGGTTCCGTAATCAGCATAATTTTAGTGGTTAGAGAATAGCGAGTAAGGGGTAGGGTAACGTAAAGATAATGTTTTATTATTAACATATAGATGTACCTATGAATAACACAAAAAAAAAAATTAGATGAGTGTTGAACCTTAAAAATGGGCCCACTGAATATGGTTAATCTCAACTGTTTACGCGTTCGTTGTTACTGTATAATGTATTTATATACACTAAGTTGGTAGTTAATATAATTATACAGTATATACACTTAAAGTTGTTTGGTATCATATAATTGAATATAGCTCTGTATATAATTTAAAAGTATACTTATAATAATTATTCCAATAATCGGACAAAATTAAATGGTAAAATATCATGCGACAAAGTGATAACCGTATATACTAACATTTTAGAAACGATTTCTGTTTTAATCCCAACGGCATGCAATCCATAATCCGTCAATATATATTCGACAATAATAATTGGTCACACTTTATGAGGTAAAAAATAAAAACAACACACACACAAACTGAAATTTTAATTTTAAATCAATCGCAAAACATGCTCACTATTATAAGACGCGAAGACGCACAACACTGCGATAATTCACGATAGACGTATACGTAGTTTATGTATACAAAAAAAATTCCGACTACACCTATATTAGCTATATATTATAAAATTATTGTATATATATTTATATTTTAATTGTCACAGATATAACGTAAAGTGGCCTGTGCCCGGTGGTAACATGGTCGGTACGCACAGAATATACACGTTTCTGTAATGCGTAATATTTTATTATCTACGACGGCGTTTCGAACTTGGTACGATAAAACGCAAACGAATGACCGCGGCGATGGTATTGAAGCGGCGTCTCGTGTACACAATAATATAATAACGGACACGACCACGTGCGCCGGCGAACAAAACGTGTCTAAAAAAAAAATTCGAAATGTGCGGTCGTCGCGTAGCTCGCGTGCGCCTATCCATCCAATCCTATCCTTTATTGAAATCGCCTCAAAAGCGATGGCGATTTTTGCTCTCACTCTCAACGATGAGTGCCACCGGTTGGGATAGGTCCCCAACTCGGTCGATTCTCACACGCGCGCACTTTACATTATTGTACTCGTACCTACTACATGATATCGGCTCGTGCAATAACACGATAGCGTGCTATTATCTGTGTAGTTATTACTTATTTGTTGTTGTTACTTGTTGTTATTATTATTGTTGTTGTTATTTTTTATTATTATTGTTATTGCCGCCGGTGTCGTAGACCTTATAGTCATATCATATGGATATAATTGTGTACACACGACTCCCGACAGCGTAACATAACCGTAATATAACGACATCGCCAGGATTTATGTGTGATTATCCGACCGACCCAATAAAGGATTACGTCAGTGGCTCAACCATTAATTTTTTAAGGGAGAGGGTCCAATACTCGATAATAACTTTTTTTTTTAATTTGGTCCCCACGCAGCACGGCACACACGAATATTACATACTTTATCACTAACAGATTAGTCATTACTTGTAAACATTATGTTTTATGTAGGCGAAAGGTTAGCTGTTTGTAATAAATTCCAATTTATGTGGTACCTACATGGCTACATATATAGGATATTTAAGATAATGTTTTATGAAATTACTTGTTAAGTACTTATTGTACTTGTACATATTCAAATAATAATAATTGTTAAAAGTTTATATTTATTTTTGTGGCATTATATTTGCTAAGAGACCTAGAAAGGTATCACAATTTTGATTATAATATATCCGTTTATGACGTATTTTGTATGGTATTCGGTAAAAAAGACCAATAAAAATTAACACGGAAACAAAGAACAAGAAAAAATATTTTAATAGGTATATATAAAAAAAATAAATATATTAATTGATTATGAAGATTAAAAATGATTATTTATACACGTTTACACGAAAAATATATCAAATTATTATTATTATTAATCATTAATCAATTAATGATAATACCATATTATAGGTAATTTTACAAGTGTAAAAAATAAAAAATTTAGCGAGTTGCTGGTAAAATTTTCTCTTTAATAATATACAAATAATAAGCTACTTTTTTCACCTCCTTTATTGGATTTAAAAGTTTCCATTTCAAATGTATTTAATAAATTGAAATATAAAAATTCATAAAAAAACTACATTTAAAAAAAAATACATTTATATTTCAATATTTTAAAAAGTGGGCAAGTGATGATAATCGCTCTGACGGGTATCATTGTATACGAAAAACGATTCTAAACGGAGATGATTTGTCAGTTAATGATAATTAGTTGGATATATTATATTATTACCTATATTTAAATTGTAATATATCGTTATTTTACGCGATTTCGTAAAAAATTAAATTTCATACACTCATTAAATGTTTTCTATATTTACGCTGGACTTTTTTTTTACAATTACTTGAAGGAAAACTTATTGATAACCTTGTATTAGATTTTTGAACTTTAAGTGTAAATCACAAACATTTTATGAATTTTCAACTTCAAAATGTGGCTAACGATTTTTGATTTTTTTTTACTACGATAAGTACAACTTATAATAAACCTTGTATTAAATTTTAAAGTTTTTTTGGATAGCGAAATTTTTTTTATCGGCATTTTAAGAAAAAAAACTTAGAAAAGTCAAAAATTTCAATTGTCTATAAGTAGCTTAAAAAAGGTCAAAATATTTTGAAAATTTAATCGTAAATAAATAACCATAATATAAACATTTGGTGAAAATTTCAAGTATTTACAATGATTCGTTTTTGAGTTACATCAAAATCAAAAATTCGATTTTGTCAAAAAGTGGTTATGCGTAAAAATTCCTGTTTTTCCGTTATTTTTTCAGGGTTTTCCCCGACGCTTTTGAAAACTACTGGAAATTTTTTACTTTTGACCCCCCACCCCCCAAATTACCAACTAGATGAATTTTCCCTATTCAAAGAGAGGCTGAAGTCAAAAATCAAAGTATTTCTACTACTCCAAAACATGATGACAGACACAAAAATAAAAAAAAATAAAAAATAAAAACACACATCATTGTAAAATCAATACATTCATCACTCCGTTCAGAATCTAAAATTATATTAAATATTATAAATTTTTCTTAAAAATTAGATACCGACGGTTATTAAGAGAATATCAGCGTAGTATATGTTGTCTCACTCTATAATCCACGTGCAATATAGCAAATTTTACGTTCACAATAATGACTATAACCATTTTAATTTTTCAAATTAGAATGAAATGACCTCTTATAAAGTTTATCTAATAAACATTATCTAGGGCGTCTCATAAGCGTTTTATTATATTTTAATTTTAAAGCGAGTTATGAGTATTTTAAAACTGTAAATTGTTTATACGTTTAAAAAAAACTCAAATTTCGATGTGGGTGTATGCGTGTTGTGTAAATGTAAATGTGTGCGTAGGTACTAGGTAGTAAGTGACAATTTTTTTAATTTATATAATCAATTAATAAGATCCATTTACCTTGTTATTTTTTCAATGTTGGAGTTCCTGGAGTGACTTGTTATCAAATTCAAGGTTTAGAATATTATCTTGGGTATCACACACATTATTTTTATTGCTTTTATTTTAAATCCAGTTATTAGCATTAAAAAATGATGAATTTTTCGGATTTTCGGATAAAATACCGTTCGGAAAAAAGTTCATTCGGGAATTTTGATTCGGGAAAAATACCGATAACCATCATTCTCATCCTACACTGCATACTAACTACACGTGTATATAATGTGTGTGTGCAGTATAATTTTATTGTGATATCATTATATCAACTAGGTATACTGTCTTGTATATAGTGTTCGTTTATAGTGTTTATACGCAATATGACTATTTTTTTTTTATATGACAATCCCATTCGTATAAGGCGTAGTTACCTATCATATTAATGATAATGACACGACGTGATTATCATATAATTGCCTATTGTTATTATTATTAATATTATTGCATTAGTTTTTATTAGTTTTATTTATGAACGGTTAGAACTGTTAGAAGTAACTAGTAAAAAACTGCTTTATTTCATAGCTATTGTTTAACATTAATTTTATTAGGTACATAAAGATATTTTCAAAATGATAGGTATAGATATCTGCCTACTTACTATTTAAACACTTTATAATTAAAATTCAACTGTGTTCATAATAGTATTTAGAATAAAAAATAATGTTCATTATATGAATTCGAGGTCAAATTCTATCAATTTCTGATAAGGTCTAAGTGAGTTAGAAAAAATATTCGAAATTTAGATAAAGAATTATTTTATACATCCTAAAAATAGATCAAATATCAATAATTTGTTTCTATCAAAGATGGAATAATTAAAAAATATATGTCTGTGCGTGAATAAAACATCAAATTTAAGTGTTTTTAGGGGTTAGTTTTTTTTCTTCGTGATCCACCTATTACGCTTACTGCCACCCCTGATATGTAAATATTGATAGGAATCTGATTGAAATTTAAGTGAATCATGCATTAAATATAACTTATCATATGCCCTTGAGTGACTATACATTACAATTATCATAGCTATAGGATGTTCCAAGATAGTAAGATCTATTATTTAATATTTATTTAACATTTTATTTTTTAATTGTTATAACTTATTATACAAAATTAAATATATATTTAATGTATTCAATGAAAATGGGGTTGGAAATTTTATTCTATGGTCTTTGGGGACAAAATAATACTTTTCACTTTCTGCGACTTATTCTTTATAAGGGCTCAACTATAGTTCTGCAGTGCTGAACTACCATGCGCCATTACCGCAATTTATAGTTTCACACACAATCTATATATCGTAGCATCATTGATGAAAATAAAATTATAACTATAATTATACATTTATATACAACAATAGTTGTAGAATGTCTTACAGTTTCAATTTTTTATAACTATTCTATACAGAATGTAAATAAATGGATATAATTTCAGGTGTTCTAGGATATTTAACAATAATACATTAGTAAATTTTTTATAATGAACTTAAAACAACATAATATATTATGTTTATACACCTTTTGATAGTTAATACTAAATCAATCGTAAAATAATACATATTACCTATATACAATTACCTATCGTTGGCTGATAATTTGTTAGAGGACGCCAACAAAAAGTGTAGGACAATAAATAATTTTACAATCCAAAAAAAATCGTACATTACCGTAATGGATTGATATAACGAGAAAGCAATACATACTTGATTTCCTTCCATAAATATTATAAGGGGCCGATAACGAATATCAATGAACCGATCTATCAAGTGTGTTTCGTAACGTGTTTAAGGGGGCCTGCCACTTACACAAACACATATGTAGGTACGCATAATCACACACACACAGGTCACAGATACGCATGGAGATTGGCATCCTGTATTACACGATAAAAAGTGATTTCTAATCATAAATAAAGCATGAACCACCGCGGTATCTACCTTGAGGTCGCGAGCCGCCCTAGAACAACGTTTTTATGCGGCTTATGGAGAAAGAGAGACACCACATAAACACATTACATATATATGTATAGTATATACATGCATCCCCCACTCACCCAGCGATAGTGGAGGGGAGGTCGACGCAGTCAATGCAATACAATGCACTCATAGATATTGTCACAAAAATATCTCGATAATGATCGATAATTGAATTATATATACCTACCCTTTTTTTTAAGTGTCTCCTATCGAGTGAAAGTACTATATTTTATTATTGTAACAATAATATTATGATAATAGTAATAATGCATTTGTCGTACACTCAAAAAATAATAAACAAATTGTATAGGCATAACGGTGGGCGGAAAGCGTCTACCTGAATCTGTAAATCAATTGTAACGGAAATAAAGTTTATCGCGTGTGATCAAAGGAATAAAACAGTTTTTTCTGTTTTCATACGATATACATTCACACGCAAAAACTTCTTATTAGTACACACGAGAAAGATTGTTTCTAATTATATATTTAGTTTTTTATTCAATAAGACTGTAATGATTACAGTGTAATCGGTCATTAAATTTTCCATATTGTTTTTCAGCTATATTCAGTTAGGTGAGTACCAGCAAAAAAAAAAAAAAAAACAATAATATCAGAATTTACTATAGTTTTTATATAATATAATGCTTATTTTAACACTCGATTCAAAGAATGTTACTCAAAATATTTTTAAATAATATTATACACAACTTATTTCTTATAATTGTAATATAATTATTATACAATCATATAACTGATATCAAAATACATAACTGAACATTGAACAATAGTGAGCATGGTGTAAAAAGTAAAACTAATTAGTACCCATAATCGTATTTACGAGTATTTCCCATAATATTTTTATCTTTTCATGATAATTAAAAATTATAATAAAAACAATATTCACACTGCGTAGTGTGTGGCCCGTCTTAGTAATTCAATGATATTTACGTTTTTTTTATATCGTAATATCGTATACAATGATAATTATATTATTACAAAAGGACCCATATAATATGCATTAGGTATACACACTATAACAGCTACGATATGATTCTAATATATTATGATTTACTTATACTGCACATTTCCCACACATGGTAACTGCTATAATTTATACTTTTACAAGGCTCATTATTTTAGTCGGTGCGCACAACCCGTAAAATAAAAAAACTAATGTATGATGTCGTTTTGTTAATTGTTTGAGTTTATTATTACCCTCTAGTTCATTCACTTTCTACCTACCATACAGCATTCTGTTGAATTTTTGGTTTGTGTGATGGGTTTGTCTAAATGACGACTGAGACATATCGCGTGTTATCAAAAAAAAAAAATACGAGTATGTGTTGGCTGACGATCGGCGAGCGAAAGACAGCGAAAAGTACAAAATCGCCGCGCGTAATAGCCTTCGCGACTCACACACTCATACTGCAGCTACATAATATATTATGCTAATTTAATATACGATTATATTATGCTTATGATGCGCGATCAAACTTCGGACGGCGCGCGAGGTGGCTGCTACAAGTGTTACGAAACGGCTACTCGTTGACACAATATTACACGCTGGTGCAGAACTGCAGTACACGGTTAGCGTAATTAATGTGACCCGCGTATAATACATATACGGTCTGTATAGGCTATAATACTGTAATGTGCGTTTAAAAGATAAAAAATTAATACGTCGAGTTGAACGACCGCACCCAGTGAAAGCCATTCATTTTATATATATAATAATATTATTATATGACGGCGACATTAACCTTGCATAGAGACTCGCGAGAGGGGACATGCGTATAATATGACAATATTATGATAAAAGTCTACATATAGGTTTGCCAATTGGTAATGTAATTTGTATTAATAGTTTGAAAAATATGTAAATAATACATACACGATATACATAATAAATAATATAAACTTAGTGAACAAACCCTAATTGCAGTCGTAATAACTGCGCGTATAATCGTATAAAGTTAACACAGTTAGTACAATCTGCAGATCGGAAACTCTGCTCTCTATTACCACGTCAGTCAAATATTATTTTCGAGTTTTGGCAAGTTAATGAATGAATTTAACGTGATAAGTAAACGTTCTTATAAAATATTCTTGTATTCATTTGAATCAAGTCAAATATTTTCGGACATCGCGATTATTTGGTATGCTTATGGTGCGCGATACGATTTCCGGGCGATAAATTTGAAATTTTTCAGTGGTGCGTCAACGTCACTTAATTTAAAACAACTATTTATTAAACTCTACTGAAATTCGATAAGAAATTACTTTTGAAATGTATGTGCACTCGGTTGTTGAACCAAATCAAAAATCAGAACTATGACTTGTTCGGTTTAAAACCTTAGACATTGAGTATCACTATTTAGAATGCCAACTATCACTGGTATTGAGGGATACATATTATGGCAATTATACACTGCGGACTTTTACTACGCTACACCGTGTGCTATTGGTGCAACTAGGGGGGATTTGAGGGGGTTTAATTCCCTCAACTACTATAATCCCCTCAGGCTATTGTAGCCCCCACATTTTTTTGATTATTTAAGATTTAATAATAATTTAAGCATAAGATAGTGAGAATTTGAGATACATCCTATGCAATATGATATAAAGAATTATTGTAACAGAATTATTCAAAAGTAAATTGGGCTATCTCCCAATATTCAGTCTACTTCTGTTTTGTGTACTACCTAACTATAAATAATATGAGTATAGTATGCGGTCTACCGCTAAATATTATGCGGGCATGCTTCATGCAGCAGCAACCAGCGGCATTGCGGCGGTGACTGTTCAATATTTTAGTTTTATTTTGGTGATTAAAAATTGACAAAAAAAAACTTATTTAGTATTTTTAATATACTAAAAAAAGTATGAAAGTATTGTTACTATTGAAATGAAAATAATCCGTCCGATCCTCCTAGTTTTTTGGAAAGCATGAAAGTAAATAAATTGAATTAGGTATTTATTTGTGGACCTGCAGCCCCCTAATATTTTAGACCTAGTTGCATCAATTGCTATACGGGCTAGAATAACATTTAAAGCAGATATACTCGTATAATGTAAATAATATGTAATATATCGGTTAAAGTCGGACGGGTGCGGATCACCAACGTATCTGAAGAAATCGTATATTTTCTGGCCATACCTATACTATTATTTATAATATTACACGTGTATAATATTATGACTAATAAATAATAATATTACTACTAGACATGATGTGTAGGTACTAGACGGCAATTCACGCGGCAACAGTGGAGGTTCCCGATCGCGCACATTCGGAGTCTGAGCCGACACGCATGACTAGACAGTAGACACGAGAGAAAAGTGAAAGACGCAATGTGCGTAAATACACGTGTATGTGTGTGTGTGATGATACGCGCGTATAGGTCGTGAGTATATATTATAATAATACTTATAAGTTATAATGTATAAACGTAGTGTGTCATCGGTTCAGCGGTATCGGTAGACAGCAGCCAAAAGACCTACAATCTACATGTTGTTATAATATATATATTATATATTACTTATTAGAATGTCGAGACAATTATTCCGACCCCAATAATCGGCGCCAATATTTTAAACACAATATTATTATTATTATTATTATTATAGATGGTCGTTTTTATCTTCAGTATATAGACGCACTATTACAGTGTACCAATATAAATTATTATAGAAGGTGTGATTACGCGGGTAAATATATTGCAGGATCGCCAGGATCACGAAAAACGATAGATCACACGACGAGACATCGCGCCGTGATTATTTTTTTTATGATTTATTTATATTATATTCAAAAGTTGTATTTCGTTTTGATCACAGAAACGATCGTTGGTTTTTTTTTGTTTTCTTACTCTTATTTTTTTTTTTAACGATTCCGATGAAATCTTAAATTTATACTCGAATACAGTTCAATACGATAAATAATCGCGTATATTATTCGTATACCAACAACACCTATACGGCTATACAGTTATACAGTTGTACGACGAGAATACAAGAGCGCACGAAGCGGCGGCTTAGGTGTGATTCCTAAAGACAATATTTCTTATACCACAGTTGGACTAACTTATTAGTTCTAATTATTATATTTTACACGCACATTTCAAGACTTCGTACAACGTGTTTGGAGATAAATTTACCCACAATAAACTCAAATAATCAATTATACAACGAGTCGCTTTGTCTCTCCATCTGCGTGGTATAATATATTATTATGATACACTGTAAACATAACAATATTAGCACACATATTATATTATTATAATATTAATACGAAACGCGTTGATCGAGTTGACAAAATATTTGTACTATATTTGGTTATATTTTGCAGTTAACGCTTGATTGATGTATAATATTTTAGCGTCACGCGATACTTCTTGGGAAATATTTTCGCAAGCTCCCGGTGATAATAACATTATAGCCATATTATGGGGTTTTAAATATTACTTTTGGCACAACAAGCCATAGCATTATTTTATTGGAAATGTTTACGTAACAAATGATTTTACGAATAATATTTAACATATATTATATTATATTATTGTATGTATATATATATGTATTAAATATATAATGTAATAATATAAAATAAAACATGTACGTGTTTTAAATAATATGGAAAAAAATTATGTAATTTTTATCAAGTATAATAAATGCTAACTCAACCATTAAAAAGTAATATTTTGTAAGAAAATTACATGAAATAATCATTTATAATAACACCGGGCTTAAACAATATACTATTATATTTTTAAAATAAATTGTATACATCACTAGCAATTTTAAAATAGCAAATTTAATGAAGATTTATCAATTTATTATAGTTTTTATAGAATAAGGTTAAAACAATTACTCAAAAAGTATGTTACTATGTATAATATATATATACCTAAAATTATAAAAAACCAAAAGTTTATAAATTGTCATTAACTACAGAATAATTCAGTGAAAAATAATAATATTGCGTATCGATGAGTATAATTAAATGTATAATTCTCAAATATAACATTGGTCTAATAACCATGTATTTGTAATTTGTATTCAACTCGTTTAGATTCTGCGCAAATTTAAAAAAAATTAAAATACCTTGCGAAAATATAGAATGAATGTAGTAAAAGTGAATGCGTTCATCTTCTGAATCTCGACTAACTCGAGTTTAAACACCACTGCACCGGTTGACTACTATAGTGGACCCTCTAGAACGTATAAATTGCAGTAATATTATATTATTAATAAGAACCGCGTTATAACAGTCGTCCGATAGAATACATATACCTATAATATATATACGCGTAATGCGTATACAAATATAATATATATTACATATAGTATATAATTTTGTAGTATATTTTATTATGTATATATTCACGTACGTCGTATAGAATAAATTTATACTGTTTAACTTTAATAATGAACGCGAGATTATATTATTACATATATTATATGTCCGGCATTCGTGCAAAATTCTATAATATCACTGTCTGGGCATTAATAACCCAAACCCGTCACGAGCGTCGTTTTCTATGATATTATTACACGTGTACACCTATAGGTATAGGTGCGTTATGCGAAATTACATTAAAACGTAGATGCAGTGGTATAATAATTTTTACACTCTCGTTGGAAAGCACTTTTCTCCGCACGTTCGCCCGGACCATAGGCGCGCTGCACATGGCTGTACGGACGTATAATAATAATATAATCATAATGAAGCTGCGGCCGGTGGCCAATAATTATTATTATATAGCGGTCGAAATGTAAAGTTGTAAGGCAAGGAGTTATATGGCAGCGGCGACACCTTAAAGAAATAAAGAAAGCGAATGCGTTCCAAAAAAATTATATGTAAACGCGTTTTCGTGTCCTCGGGGTCTGCAGCTGTACCGGCGCTTGTATATATACGCATATAATATACGGCAATACGTAATTTTGCAGAGGCTCGACGGCCGCGTGTTTATGGCGGTTATAAATTCAAAGACGTAAAAAATATTCGAAAATTAAATAATAGGTACGCGTATATACACGACGTTAATCGGATATAATATTATAAATAATAATAAATATATTTTCAAATAAGTACTGGTCTTCCTCCCTCGGTGACCGTATACGTTTATTATATATATACATAATAGTATAATACATATATATATATATATTATGTATCGAAGCTTTCACTCGCGACCAAACAATGGTCGGTAGTCGGTACGAATAATTTTTTTTCGGAAATAGCGTATCGCCATATCATTAAGTCATATCAATTTACAATCGTATTATACTTATAGTCAACAATAATAATATTATATAGTGATGTACCATGTACCTACCTACCTACACAATATATTATAATATAATAACATGGGCTTGGGCGGTAGATGATGTTTCCATCCCGTTATACAAAATAAAAAAGCATAATATCCAAAGTGCACAACCGGTTTTACCATTCACGATATTATTATTATATTATATATTGGCCCAATCCCGCGCTCGCGCAACCGCGATGATTTCACTTTCCATCCGCCGCACAGCCCTGGGGCTCCCGAAAGCCATTGTTTCTGGTAATGAGGAAGGCGGCGAAAGTTCCTTATCGTTTACTATGTGCATAATACACATACATACATAGTATATATTTTACCCGTGCGATTACATTACAGCTGTAGTAGTAATAATAGTAATAATAGTAATAATATTAGTTATTATATTATGTTTATATATGTATGGTTAAGCATGCTATTATACGAATCGTAAAATACTGATAACGAATAATAAAAATCGAAAAAAAAAAGTAATAAATATCAATAAAATATCGAAGCAGAATAACTGGAAATAAACTTGTGGCTCGGTGTGCGAATGGCCTGTAGCTAAACTGCCTTTCTAAAGGGTCGTGTGGATTGTAAGCACAATATTGCATAATCATTCCCGTATACACACGGGCCCGCGAGTTTAAGTACGTTACGGTAATTCGATAGAAACATAATAATTATTATTACCTACCTTTTATTATTGTTTAGTATAACCCTTGAAGGTGCCTGCAGTGTTGACACGTTTAACCGTGTCATCGTGGTCATAAAATGCAAGGATGTACAATTAACTATATTGTCTAATGTATATTTTTTATATAAATGATTGTGTATTAATGACTACGTGTTTGCAAAAACGCCTGTAAAACGATTGATAGTTGATACTATTATTGTTCGTGTAGACATAAGGAATTTTAGCGTGAAATAGAAAATGCCGATAATCAAAGGTTAGTACGCAACAACGCAACTGTGCAAATACAATAGAGGCTCATGAATAGTGAAATAGTGGACTATTTCATACATGTGACTCATCACGTCCCAAGATACTTCATCTACCAACAAATCGCATACACATCGGATACGAAGAAAAAATTCCATTGCGATGACTTAAATGTTAATAGAATCATCTGACGCCTGGCTATTTCAATAAAAGTTACATATGGTTGAGGAGTCTTAGTTCCGTTTAACTGCATTGAAATATTGGCGAAAGTTACTTAACACTAAATGTTATGACTTATCAGTTTATTACTTTGAAACTTTATGAGTAATACTTATCACTGATTATTATAATACAACTTTCATTATAATAATATTATAATAAGATATTACGGCTTAGATTTTGACACATCTTTAAAGATTACCTAATACTTATAATATTTATGTTCTGGCCTTGGAAATAATATATTTTGCTTTTATAATATTCTTAACAAATTTAATGTACTAATTATAGAAGTGTAAATTGAAGGAATTTATAAAATTATTTCAAAATTAATAGGTACATTTGAAAGTTACAAAGTAACGAACATTATATATGTAGTTATTTTTATTCCAATCAACTCATAATGAGTTATAACAAAATATAATTTATTGTGATACATTCGTGTTATAATTTCACTGTAAAATGTATGTTGAATGGTTATCGCATATTCATTTATGTTTTATCAATCGAAAAGTATTTATATTACAGATTATAAAAAATTAATAGTACAATCGATTTTTAACAAAAAAAAACGATTAAAATATTTATATTATTTGTACATAATTATTGATTATACATAATACTATTTAAAGTTTCTCCACTCAACTATTAACCTTGACTAAATTTTCGTCTCGGTTTTTATTTTTTTAAACTAAAAAGAAACAAAAACTCGTCATATTTTATGGTTTTTAATATATTTTTTTTTCGTGTTATCGAGGACCGTAGGAAGTACTGCTGTTAGCATTACTTTCCCTCCGCCCCCCAAAGTTTTTAATACTTAGATAAATTATTTGATTTTATGTATATTTGTGATCGTTATACATATATTTAAATTAGTTTTTTCCTACACTAAAATATAACTGCAGGAGGTCATAAAATTGCCACTAACTAAATACTTTCTTTTGAACTTAAAATATACTATCTTTATGTAATTATTATTTATTTTGTTTTAAATTGTCGTTTACTTATTATTAATTTTTCATTTTACAACCATCTAATCTTTGTCTCCAGACTCCAATAAATAAATTATAAATATAGTTTAATATCAATAAAATCAATTTTAAATTATCTCGTGATTAGTACATAGTGTAATATTATTCTTTCATAATTATACTTACCTATTTGTGCAATTACTGGATCCCAATTTTCCATATTAGATTGTAACTAAAAAATATAAGAACAGACATTTCCATTAGGTGCATAATATAATATACATATTAATATTATATTCATAATCACGAAGAACAAATAATAATACTAATTTTAATTATTCAAATATTTATACAAATATAATTATACATTGTGATACGATTCAAATTCCCAATTAAATGAAAAATGAATCTTTATCCTCTCATCACTAGAATATTTGTAAGCTCAACTTTCAAAAAAATATAAAAAAATAAGCGGAAACAATAATTTGTGTTTCATTGTACATATAAAATATATATAAAATAAAAATTAGATTTTTATAATTAAAAACTGGTCTGTCACAAGTCGCCTTAGGATATAAGTTTTTATTTTGGATGACGATAGAACCTGAACATCACACTGTATACGGCTAGGGGGTGTACTCCTTGTAATAATATTACACACATTTACGTGTGTGATCCGATAACGGCATACTTTCACCTATTACTTAAAGGTATGCGAGGTATATTATTTTTCTTTCATGAAAACATAACTACAGAATGGAATTTCGTAAGATGTGCTTGCCTTTTTACTATTTTGTTTCTCACCAACACTTATTTTAAGTTATTTAAATTCCCTAATAATCATAAAGATTATTAATAAATTAAAAACAATGATAAATATCAATAAAATACTAAAATACAAACATTTTATTGGATCAATTTTATTCTCAATTGAATCATTGCAACAATCTGTTTTACTTTTAATGAAAAATTATACATTATTTTTTTCTTTTTAACTATTACTGATCCTAAAATGTGCTTTTCAAAGCATTTGATTCTTGTAACTTATACCTCCCGATCTCTATAGATAGGTACAATATCCATTTATCAATAACATAATAAGCGTAGATTCCCAAGCTATTTGAATAAAAATGCTGTTCATATGAAACATTAAGTGGGAAAAGTGGCAAAATAAAAATAAAAACATCTATTCATTGTTTGATCTTTTCAACAGTACCAATTAAAATAAATCTATTAATTATGTTTGCGATATATTTAGTACTAGGGGCAATGTGTAGACTACTAAATATACATTTTGTTGTTTGATCACGAAATAATATTTCATTGACTGAATTAACTATGTGGTTCAGTTGGATAGATACAAACCATATTTTATAATAAACATAAATATGTATTTAAAAAATAATTTAAAATAATTATAATCTTTTAAATGCTTAATGTAATTAATATATTACAATATATAATTATGTTCATTAGTTTGTGTCACGTGTTTTGTATATTGTAATAAAAACAAATTAGTAATAATTATTGTATAAATCTATTTATTTTTATTTTTTTTTTTATTAATTTCTTTTATAATCGTATATTTGTATTTGTGTTTATTAATGAATGAATGATATCACAAAAAAATATGCTGAGTATTCATTGTGGAATCTTATATTTTATAATGAACCTTAATTCATTGTAGTTTAAAACTAAATACTAAATTAATGTAGGTATGCCTAAAACAATAAACATAATTATACTACAATAAGCGAAGGAGTGTAGGTTGTTATATGTATAAGCATAAAGTATTTAAAAAGAATTTCAACAAGTTTAAATGAGAAAAAAATAATTGCTAGCAATATTTAAAAATTATTATTACGAAACACAGTTACACAGATGTAGTTGTTGTGTGTCCGGCGTTCGTCACACTTCATTCATATCTAGACATAACATATTTATCATAATTAATGGAAAATCAATGATAAATCATCACTCATAACATTTTAAAAATGATCCCAATCAAAACTAAAATGTTGGTAGCTAGTACTAGCTACTATACATTTAAAATAAACATTATAAATTATAATTTATAATCTATTCAATAAAATATCAAATATGAATCAATATATTAATTTAAGAGGCTGAGACTTGGGAGACGTACTATTGTCTATTCTAATTTAATTTCTGGTAACAATTATTATTTAATACCATACGAAAATTAACTTACTTCTTTAACGATTTCACTGCATTTCTCAGCTATTTTCAATAATTTTTCAAATATTAAATCATATTCTTCGATGGACAAGATGTCCATTCTACGCAACGGTTCTCCGTATAATTCTTTGGCGGATTTTAGGCATGTAATATATGCTATCTCGTCGTAAATGAACTTCTCAGTAAGACAATATCTTCCATCGTTTTCTAAAAAAAAAAAAAATTATAAAGTACATACTATAAAAATTAATATTGTTCAATAATATATAATTCAACGCATTTATAAATTATAATATTGTTAATGACGTACAATTTATGATAATACTTATCTATTCAAGATTTGAATATATTTTGATCTATTATTTATTAAGGTAATTATATACGTAATTATTTAGAAACAAGGTCTTGAAATAATATTTTTATTAGTTAGTATATAAATTATAAACTACCTAATTATTGTTCCTTTTACATTATTACATGCTGTCTCCTCTGCATTGATTGTTATACATTCTCATTCGGCTTATGTGTATTATTGTTATTTTTTATAATAATAATTAAAAATCTACTGCCCCAAATTTAAACTTTTTAATTTTTCGATAAGCCAGTATGAGTAATATTATAATATAATAATATATAATATAATATATAATATATATTATTATATATTTTAATATGGCCCTTACACTACGAGGATTAATTATATAGCAAGTTCAGCTGTATATAAATACCTATATTTTACTTACATTTATAAAAAAAAATATATATATAACAGTAAATTAAACAGATTGATTGTAATATAATAATAATAATAATTATTATTATTATAAGTGTAATAGATTTATATAGTATAATCTACAAATATATAGACTGTGTTGATAAAAAAATTCTACAATTTACATTTTATTAGGTATTGTTTATAATTTTAAATTAAATATTAATTTAATTTATCAATACTAAGGTTTTAAGATGATATAAATATTAATATAAAAATATATTTATAAATAATAATAATAACTATTTAAGAGATATTCTTATTCTACCCCACCCTCACCCGATTAAAAAGGTATTGAGAATTTTCAACTGTGACCTTCCAAAAGTATTAACTACATCCATTTTTTACCAGAAAACTACTTTAAAGTTGATGATAGGAATATTTTTTCTAATGAAAACAATTTCTTCACATAAAAAAAATAGCCCATATAATTGTTAAATCAATTCATTCTTCATCCTACTCAGAATCTAAAATGCAATCATTGTCCACGATTAATTTTGTACAGCATTATTTCTACAAGTTATAAAATATATCTTTTAAAAATCAATATTATATTTTGTAGATCAATGAATGTTTATTTAATCACGTTATACTGTTATAGACATAAATGGTTTTTAAAAAATATATTTTGCTCGCGTGATGAAACGGCAGGCGACTCGCATAGGCAACTAATACAGCACGTCTGCCGTACAAGTAAAACGGTACAAAGTTGGGCGAGCGTACATATACAACGATATTATTATTGTATGTATTATTTACCGTGCTTTTGATCCGAACGGAATTGATCTTCTTGCACGATTACAATGTCTCCTACTAGGAAATCAATAGTGCAATTTTCGTCGATTTCAGCTAGTGACCCGCCCAGATAATAGCCAGGTTGTTCCAGGCTGAATTCGAATACCAAACCGGCCAGCAATTGCTTAATCGTCTGATCACTACATCCCGTCATCTGAAACACAAACAAGAGATGAACTATTTAGAGTTTTGCATATTTTATTTACGTCTTCTGTTGAATAGTTAAAATTAAAAATAAATTTCTAATAGTTTATTAATAATAGGTATTAGAAACAAATGGCAAACAATACACGATGACTGATTTAACCGTTCAATAAACTGTGCGTCAACTCTAATACTATCATCATCCAAGAACAAGGTCAATTCTATGGACGAAGAATACGTTCAATAAATACAAAATATATGAGACAAGCCACTCACTAGCATTCTCATACATAATTAAAATACATTAAAAATGTCAAAATTAACAAAAGTGAGTCACCACACTTACTGATATTATATTATTTGTATTATTAATTGTATAACTAACTGTATTCTATAAATACTACAGTATCTAGTGATCAAAATATACATAATTGGTATTTATACATTTAGTTACGATAATTAAGGGAGATTTTGAACTAGAAGCGAGTTCGTTTTAAATGCATATGTGATGACCAATCGTATTAATCGAGTATAGAGAATTTCTTTACGATAAGTACTTTTTGTTTTCATAAGTAGAATTTGTTTTTATCATAACGATATTAAATACTTATAATTAATTAATAAATAATAAAAAACGTTTTAAAAGTGTATTAGTTATAATTAGTAAATACGGTATAAAAACAATATACATTCAATCACAAGAAGATATTTAAAATTATTTGGGTAGGTAGGTTTGAAATTTAAAGTTTTAGGAATATACACTTGTATTATTGCAGGAATTAAAATCTAATGGGTTATATAACTATAACATTATTTAGCTTATTAAAATACAATTAAGTTAGGCTGTATGTAGTTAAGATCTGCATAGTGGTCCTAAACAGTGTTAAATTGTTTAATTTCCGTACTATTATCTAGCTTTAAAGTTAAAACATGTATGTTGAAAACCAATACTACTTGATTTATATTATTTAATAATTTATCAATTGAAGGATTTTTCATATTTTACTAAACAATAAGTACGAATAGTACGATAATCATTGTCTGTCAATCTGTGTCTTTAAAACGTAATAGCGGGTACTTACGCGGAGCGATTTTACAGAAATATAATTTGCCTCTGCTGGCGTTTAACATACTAAGTTTTTATTTTTAGGCACTATCAAAACAATCTGTTACGTGTTATTTTACTCTTTAACCGATCTTTATGAAAATGAAAGTGTCAAATTTAATTATACAGTTTTCTATTAATTTTAGTAATTATACATGCTCGTTGACTGTGAAACTATAATCATAGCTCTACATCCGTTATATCATAAACGGTGATTGTTTTGTTTGTCAAAATAAAATTGATGAATGATGAACGACAGCTAGCAGCTGGGTAATGTCTATGTAGCCCTAAAACATTATTTTAATATTTAATTTTTAATTTTAGATCAACTATATCACATACAAATCTTACGACTTAAATAATATCACAGTGGTACTATTTTTATGGAAATTAAATTCAAGCCGCGGGAATATGTATATACATATAAGTTTTTTAAATTCAAATTCAAACGTGAACATTTGCGAAGCGAGTTTACGTGATACTCATTACTTACTATATAAAATATATGGTATTACGAATAGTAAGTATTATATTATATAATTACTAATTAGGTAGGTATGCATATTTGGATGCAAAAATGTACGAACATATGCAACACATGTATGATGGTCATATTATATTTTTTCAGCTATGTGATGGCTAATAATAAAAAATTATGCACTTTATTAAATATAACCATTGATTATAAATACTAGTATTAACTAGTATTATATACTAGTATTAGTATTTATAATCAATGATATAACTGTGGTGGTCAGCGGCGAGGCTACAAACATACTGCTGCATGGGACTGTGCAGTTAGAAAAGCCACAGACAAACATAAAATTTATTTTGTTGTTTATGATTTCAAGTTCCCAGGACTGTCGTGCGACTAATTTGACAATTAATTTCACCGAACATTTACACGGTTTCAGATTTTTTTTTTATATAATTCTTGTGATATTGAGTCGTCTGATATTCACACACGTATACCATAATGCGTGTGCTACACTTGATGGCGTCATAATAACTCATAATATATTATTAAACACTAACAGCGGAACGCAAACGCGATCGTATACCATTAATCGAATTATCATATAATGATGTTTCCCGTATACGTATGTATACAAAACACCACTGTAGTAAACATGCGTCTACCTATATAATAATAATATAATATATATAAACGGTTCTTGTGGAATCAAAAAAAACTTACACCCGCCGTGTAACGGTTGTTTGTGACCTTGCGTAAGGCCGTGGGTGAAATTTTCACACACGCGGTCAATAATACAATTCGTATTACTGCATTTAAGGTCGTCGTAAACTAGAGATCGCGCGTACGGTAGGTATAATCGCAGCCTCCGGGCGCACGCAAACCCATGCTACGACCGTCGCCGATAACGACGACGACGAAGATGATGACGACTGTGGCGGCACCGGCAGAAGCAGATCGTCGACCGTAAACCGTTACGTGGAGACGTTTATTTATATATTTATTATATATAATATATATGCTCTGCAAACCCGTTTCGCGCAAACCGGGAATAGATAACTTGGCGCATGTTATTATACGAAAATGCGCAGTACAGAACAGATGTACGCTAATAAGCATAATATTTATG
Source organism: Rhopalosiphum padi (assembly GCF_020882245.1). NCBI lineage: Eukaryota > Metazoa > Arthropoda > Insecta > Hemiptera > Aphididae > Rhopalosiphum > Rhopalosiphum padi. The sequence continues at coordinate 34,418,879 of NC_083598.1, forward strand.
TTGAGCGAGCAAAAAATTTTCTTTAAGGAGCAATTTTCCAGAAAATTTTCCTCGGAATTCGCAAATGTAAGATATTGCAGTCAGAGTAAATGCTATAAATTTTGTGATAGGTATAATAATATGTGAATTTCACGATTTAGACACGACCGTACGGTGTATAATATATAATCATATACCATTATAGATTATAATCTTATTTAGTCAATAAATATTCCAATTAAAAATAATAAAAGTTCTATTGGCATATTGCATAATATTATATAGTATCGTTGTTGTCTAAATGACGTGTTTCTTTTCACGATCGCACGTAAATTGATTTATGTATAGAATACGAATACAAAATACAGTTTCTCCGAGATGTTCACTAATGTGAAATTCTAAACTGGATCGACAGAACAAACATCATGGAAACCCGCTCGCAAAGATTTAAAAAAATATATAAAATCGCAAAAAATTATGCTACTACAGATAATTAGTTATTTTTCGAATAGCATTACATCGAAACTGTTAACCAATCGAAATACTTATGGGGTATTAGTATATTACTACCTACTAACAGTACTAACTACTATAAAAATCAATAATCGAGTTAAAATGGTAGTGATACTAATAATTTTATTCGAAATTCGTTGAAGCATACCAATTTATATTGATATTTGGTAGTTTGGTATACAAATGGAAACTCAAACGCTTTGAGTTTGTTATGTCATAATTTATACAATCGATTCTGCATATCATATTCAATCTTTTAGCTGCGGTAAACAATATATATTCAGGATTTCGATTTGCAATTATTCAACAATTGCTACGATTACACAATAAACAACTTACACCATACCTCCAACTTAGTGAGATGTGTGTCATTAACTTGTTGGGTGTTATTATCATAATGGTCTATCGCCGATATGGAAAATAATACACTAATCAAAAGTAGCAATCAGAAATATTCATTATAAATATCGTAATAGTTATAAATTATAATATTATTATAATATGTTTTTGAGGCACTCATTTTTGATAAATTAAATAAATGTTCAACACAATATATCATTACTACTATTTCATTCTTACAATTTGAAGGAAAAAATCATTTTTTTTATAAATTATATTTTTACTATAGGTATTATAAAAAAAATCTAAACAATTGTATTATTCAAAATAGTGTAATCGAAAATATCTACAATTTTTTTTGCTTCAAAATTGGACAAGAAAAAAATTGCACTTCATTAATTTTCATTTGTGCTTACTTGCGTTTTAACAAGTTTTATCGAAACACAATAAAAATAATAATAATATATGATCTGAAATATTTTTATAATTAACAACTAGAACGAAAATATTATAGATTTATACATAGAATTCTATGTTTCAGGTTGAGCTGTATTATATTTTTATACTTCTTAGAACGAGCAAATTTTTAAAGATAACATTTTGAAATTGTTGTTGATAAAAGAATATATTTACAGTTACGTCCATTGTTAGTAAAAATTGTTTTGTATAGATTAAATCTGATGAATTAAAATATATTTATACTTTAATTAAATTAAATAAATGTTCTGTTAAATATTTTTCTTTAAAATTTTCTTTTAAAATAATGGTTTCTAAAGTAAAGATATAAAACAATCGTTTAAAAATTAAAAGTAAAAAAGTTTATGACAGCATAGCTATTGCCTATCTTTTAACTTTCTTTCCAATTAATATACCTTCCTACATGGCTACATACACATTACACATTTATAATTCAACGAAACATGCAATTATTTCTGTGAAAGAATATATAATACCTGTACTTCCGGAATACTGCAATTCAGTGTAGATAATAATGGACGATTTCGAATAGACACGGAATTTAATCAACTCCGTAATCCGTAGTTACTCATTTTATCAGCAGCTATAGGTACAGGAGATATCTAAGTAAACGTATTAAAAATTATAGAATCGAAGATAACGGGAATTATTCACAAAATCATTTACATCATGAAACTTAGTGAGTTAACTTCGACCTCCCATACTGCATAAAATATTATATTGTGTTAGGTACACAATCTATTTTTAAAAATCAATTATGTACCTTACGATTCACACTATGAAGGTATAAATAAACTGTTACGCGTACAATGCACTATAATCATATAATAAATAGTTGACTGTAGATAGGTTTGGTACATTACACATCCAACAATACCCAATATCCACATGATTATTGCACACCTGTGAGATTAGTTTTATAAACAATTTTATAACGCAATAGTTCATCATTGCCTACACAATATTATCGTCATAAACTTATCCTTCATTCTTGTTTATTTAATACATCGCTCTTTTGAAACACTGAAATATAAAATTAATTTAAAGTACTGTCCAAACACGAAAATTAAAAAAGAAAATCTGACAAATAAGAAGAAAAATCTAACAATCAAAAATTGGATCCAGCAAATTGTTCAAACATCAAGTATTATTACGTTTTATTTTAATATTTCATCAAATTATTCGTTATATAATATCATGCATATTTATTGAAATGTATAATATAAAATTTAAAATGGGAATGGATAATAATTTTTATACTATGAATTTAAATAAAATGTTTTTGTTCATGGGTAGATAATTTCGGTATATAATATTTCTACAGATACATTAATAATTTATATGAAAAATTTGATTATTATGGTGCACGAATAAAATACTTTGTGTACATACAAATAATAATTAATATAATTACATTCACCAAACTTCAGAATACAACATATACATAGACAAATAATATAAATGCCAGAATAATAATATAATGAAATTGTATTGATCTATCACAGTACCTATACAGAGTGATTCACTAAACATGCATGTCCCCGTTTTTACCTTTATAAAAAATTCATTCAAATTCTGATTTTTGAGTATATTTAAAGATTATATTTTCAATTATACAGGTTTTTATACCATTTAAGTTTAAGGAGTAAAGAACGCTGTCGATTACTTCCTTTTTCCAAGGATAATCATTAGGTCCATTCTCACTGTTTTTCCAGTAAATTATTAATCAGAAGTGTTTTAAAAAAATGTTAATGTATTTACATAAAAATTCAAACGATTAATTTTTGAGTTATTTAACTTTGTGTCCTGTTGATAATGGGACCAAGTATAATACTTAAAACTTAATAGGTAGGAAAGTAGGTAACTGATCTACTGTATAGCAAAGTAAGTGTAGGTGTCTAGTGCGTATCTCATAATTGAGTAACTCACTGTAATGCGTTCCGTAACCTATAAGTAGTTTAATTAAATTTTAGTATCTATTATTTACGAGTATAAGGGACCTTGTATACATTTTTAACATTTTTAAAAAGTGAAAATATTTTTACAAACTTTTATAAAAAAAAAAAAAACGATAATTTCAAATATTGATAAATAGCTCTAAAAGGGATTAAATATTTTGAACATTTTATTATTTATAGAAAATGCTAAAATATAAATTCGGTAGAAACTTTAAGTATCCATGATTATTTATTTTAAGTAACAAAAACGACAAAAATACAAAATCGAATTTGCCAAAAATAGGTTTTGCGTAAAAATTCTAGTTTTACCTTCATATTTTTTGTTTTTGAAAAGTACTGGGAGCTTTTTATTTTTGCTTCCACTTCATTACAAAATATTAATTAGGTTCAATCTTCTACCAAAAATCATCCTCAAAGTTTAAATTCCAAGTATTTTTACTCCTTCGTAAGGCAATAACAGACAAAAAAACACATCATTGTAAAATTAATAAGTACATGCATCGCTCAGAATTTATGATTTTAATATTCAAAATTTGAATACATTTATTATTGAAGAAAAAAGTGGGGGTGAGCATAATTGACGAATCACTCTGTATATTTTGATTTTGGTAAAATCAAAGACGAATGATGTTCTATGTCATCTTACGTATAAACAATAGAAATTTATATATTATATTAATTAATTTCAATATATAAAAATCACAAAATGAACATACCAATACAAGAAATCATCTGTACGTATAGACGGACAGTGTAGGAGAAGGGAACGTAGATACAGCCCACATATCTGAAGTTAGGTTATCCGGAATATTTGATTTCGGTTCAGGGGGTCTATTCATCTACAATCACCCGTGATAACCTACGGCATTCATATCATTCACATAAAACATCAAAACCCAACATGGATATAATAAATGAAGATCGTAAACCCGGAATACGTGCGGATGCTATACAGATGTATATATATATATTTTTAAACAGCCCTAAAAAAACATTTTTAATATTTATCATGTATTATATGTACATAGTGTGAATTTACGAATTTTTGAATGGAGTATAACAAATCAATTATATTGTTATGGGTAATACACGTGCATGTAATGCGTACATTTTCTATAGAGTAATTGGGACAAGAGTGAATCAAACTTGTGACGATTGTATATTATCTAACAGTAGTTTATATAGTATAGTGATTAACATTATATCAGTGTTTGACGAGTATAATATAATATAATTATGGATTGAAATTCCATAAGTGACCGTATTTTCACATTCTGACTTGATCTACACGTAGGGTGCAGGTGGTTCAGTGGCAAATTTCACGGTATTTTATTCGATAAATTCTAATTGGGTTCTCACAAATGAGTTTTGGACGAGGCGCCTCTAATGTATTTTGCAACTATTCTTATTTTCAATGTTAAATTCTTAAAACCACCACTGGGATGAGCTGTGCTCTTGTCAGTTCCTCCGAACGCCTAACAGAAATATAATGTGTGTTCGAGTAAAAATCATAAATTCGTTTAAGTATATAACTTAGTAGTTAGTACCTACATTAAGTACCTAGCTATAACTTTTAAACGAATAATTATAAATTTCACTAAATTGTATGCACGATAAATTATAATAGTAATATTATATGAATCATAAAATTTACAACCTACAGGGTATGAGTGTACTTAATATTTTTATATTGTTTACTTCTACACAAAGATATTGTAATATAATATATAATAATTATAGTAAAAACACAATATTTATTTTAGAAAGCGTGAAATGCACAAAAGTGATAAAACTAAACAAATAAAAATGTCCATAAATAATAATAATAATAATAATAAATGAATTCATACTTTGAAAACTAAACTTAAGTCAACTTCTAGCTGACATACATGAAAATATACGGTGAAATTTGGTGATCGGACAGTTATCACATTTTGAAATATAAGAGATGGATAAAATAAGTGTATGTCCATATGTATATATAGTGTGACTTTCCATTAAACACGTTGATCTTAATTGCGTGTTGGGTGTTCTGAACCTGCTAAGTAACTGACCGGTTGGCGAAATAAACAAACCGTATAGTATCCTAAGATGCATACATCGTTTTTACCAACGGAACATATTTAATGGTGTTAATCTAAATTTTGTCGTTTTATATAGAATTTTAGATAAAATATCATAAAACTTACCTTATATTAACATATTATATTATACTGAACACTGCTGTAGTTACCGAATAACACGCGGCTTTATATTATACAGTGCTAAATCAATGCTCGAACGCTGTCTCGTCAGCTATTATGTAATATATAATATATATATATATATAAAAGAATCGCTTGTGCGGTCTATACATTACAATAAAATCCATTTTAACAGAGTATCTACCTAACCTTGTATGTAGGTGTATAACACAACCAGGACGGGAATAATATAAATAAATTGTTCGGGGTGCACGGTACACGGAGCCGTCGTTGTAATATTATTTAATATACAACAACCATCAGATCGTATAATATATGCCACGTATTTCCGTGACTATTCTTTCAGTCGTCGTTATAATAATAAATATAATATTATATTTTAATAATAAAACGCGCGTCTGTGACAGTTTTGGGCGTGTATAATGATGTGCCAGACTGAACGGTCGCCGTGTCCGCCCCTCTGCGTCGGTGCAGTGCGCCCCGGCCGCGGCGTTACGTGCGTACTATACTTACGTAGAAAACAAATCATGGAGCCGAGGTCGGAGTAAAAATAATATTAAAAGCAGCTATAAACACCGATATACTCGCCCGGGATAATAATATTACAATTACGTATTATGGCCTATAGGTACGCGCGTGTGTGTGTACACGTATACGGTGTGATGGAGGTGGAGGAGGCGGCGGCGGCGGCGATGGGTGAAACAGTCGGCGTGCGAAGTGATTACAAATTTACAACGGACTAGACGGCCGCGGCACAGGCGCCTATTAAAATATTACGTGTAACTAAATAAAATATGTGGTTGTGTTTTTCGGGTGTCGTGCGAACATCAAATCGTACTTAACAAAAAAAAATAAATATACTTATATACCATGCGATATGTATATATATATATATAGTACCTATATTTAACGTGGTATTTTATCAATGTTAATACTTACTTTAATATTTAGGGTGTGTACGGGTTTTGTTACGATGGACTGGTCCGAAAACGATTATTTTAAACAGTTTTTTTATACTTCTGCAGCCTACGGGCGCTATCGTAGTAAATTGTATTATATAATATTACGATGGCGTTCGTTCTGAATTACTCAATATTATATTTTGATGTTCGAGTTAATTTGTAATCATTTCGTATTATAATAAGGTTACATATTGTATTTTATGTTTTTTTGCGCATTAAAGTAATCAATTACGTACGTACGTATTATGCAGGATAAACACTGATTAACAACGATATCACAAGTTCAAGTATAATAATTATAATATCAAAATATCTATATATTATTTTACACATCACAGCTTTGATTTATAAATTTATAACTGTACACAGTTTATAAAGATATGCTGTATTCAATCGAATCGAATACAATTTAAAGCTGTATACATATTATTCCGTTAACAGTCCAAGTGAGGATATATTATATACCTATAGTTTTAATGAGACCACCCTGTGTTACAACATTATGGTTATGGAGATAGTATATGCGCGTCGATGGCTTTTTGATGATTTTTCTTATAGTAACCGTCTACCAAAACAAATCTGTCGGCTAAGCTGTTCGAATATTCAAAACACGTAAACAGAATATTATAATAAATATAATAATTATACACTACCGGATAAATTCTATAGAATGAAACATTATAGACTTCGTGTACTTTATATGTATCTGCTAGTGCTAGAGTACCTTAACGTATTCAGACACAATTGCTTATATTTTCTTTACAACTCATATACAAAGAAATCATCAAGAATAATCATCCCCTTGTATTATTTGTTATGCTATTTAAAGAGTTTTATGTAGTAATTCAATGTACTTTTTTTTTTAAATCTGAACTTTTATTACTGTTAATCGATAGTTGAAAATTTTAAGCATCTAAATCAAAATTCGAATGAAAAGTTTTTGGGTAAATTGTAAAACTTTATGTATTACGGAATAATATTTCTAAATAATGGTTTTACATAAAATATAAAATACACATAATATTTATTTTAATCTATTATATTAGGCTATTAGAGTATACTCAGACAATGTCAATATAATATTAATATAAATAATATTTCTAACTATAATTTTTAAATTGACATAGAGAGCTCAAAATTTCTTAATACTATGGTCCATTATCATTAATATAAAGATGACGGCGTCTACTTCTACGGGTATTTTATCATTTATTTATACTACCATTAATAATTTATTTTTCATTTAAGTAGTATGGGCAGTATAGTATGTCGAAAAAATAATACATATTTTATGTTATTAATTATAATTATAATAAATTATTGTTAATAATTTATAATTCAGCACTGCGTACATATAGAACAATACTATAAATTGGTTAATGGAAAAAATATATCTTAAAATTAGTCTGATAACTTTGAATATTTTATCGTTTATAGAAAATAATATTACTATGATAATATTTTTTTAATACTTTAATAACTTGATAAAAAAAAATATATCCAATTATCCTACTATTTTGTATTCTTTAGAAGCTAAAATAAGTGTTACTTATTTGAAGTTAGAACAGTTCATAATTTATTTTCATAATACCATTGATTGTGTCTTAGTGATGAATAAAAACCAGTATAATAATAATATATTTCTTTATGGCATATGGAATGTGGATATATTCAAAAATGAATAGTTTAAATACGTTTTTATTAATTAAAAAATAAATCATATTTAGGAACATATTAAATATTTATTTAATATCAACATTCATTATATAGAATATTATTATATATTTAAATGTTTTATTTCAAGTATTGTGGTTAAAATAAACAATTAAAAAACTAAAGATACAATTTCTATTATATAATATATTATCATATAATATAACATACAATATGTATATTATGTGATAAAAAAAAAATCAAATCACTATATTTAGGTTAATGTATAGTGATTATAATATGAAGTCAATCGGAATTTCTTTATAAACATATCAAAACTAATTTTTTGTTAGTTATTATTTCTAGTTACCGTCATTTCATTATTTTATCAAAATAATAATATGATTCATTAAACACTAGAAATTAAAGATACAAAAATTAATACACATGAAATGGACTGTTTTTATATTGTTTAAATGTTTACAAAAAACTAGCTAAAAATAATTAAAACAAAATAACTCATATTATTCATGTTATCATTAAAATATATAGACAATTAAAGTATATTATGTGAAGTTGTAATTTATATAACCTATTCTAATCTTCTCCGAAGTCAAAGTTATACTTTACTAATAATGTAATAATAAAAAATATATTATTTATATAATACAACATAATAAACGCTGTTATGCTGATTCTAAAAATAAAATTATAAAATTAATGTCTAAGTAAAGTTTATGTACCATTGAACACAATACGTATATTTGAAATTTAGATAAGAGAAATGAAGTCACACAAGGATAACACGCAAAAGTTTTGCCTAATACTCCGCAAATCAAAATTTTAAACACTTAGCTACTCGTTCAAAATTCAATTTTTATAAATTAATAAATAAAAAAAATATTTTTCATGGATTTTTTTTATTTTTTTTTACATTAAGTGTTTACAATCTATACTTTTTAACACAATAAGTATGTGTGATGGAAGAAGTAATACATGCTACAATGTTACATGCATTATTTGAATAAGAACTTATCCATTAATTACACTTGATTGGGAGTTGTTTTGTTATCTATTTTCTATTATATTATTTTTAATTTTAATTTTATAAATTAAAAATGTAAGCAGATATAAAAGAATATTTGCATTGATAGTTTTGTAATTAGTAATTTATTTATACATTCATTTTTTAGATAGGCATAATTACACTGTTAAATGAATCATAATATTGTATAGATATTTACTAATTTTAAGTAAACATTTATGATTAAAAGCTTTCTTTTTCATTTTTTTTGTTTTTAATAATCATAACTGATCTTTTACATAACAATTTGTCTCACTAATTAAATTTTATAAATATTTTAAATTTTAATAGTTTTTTTTAAAAAATATTGTTTAAACACGTAACACAAATAGATACGTGACAATAATGCGTGTACTAAGAAGTATTTAACATTATTATCATACTGGAACAAGATGGAAATTAACTGTGCTTAAAGCAAAGGTATATAGTCTTTTAAATGTAATGGATGTAATAATTTATGTATCTATAGAGAAATTACTATCAACTATATATAGTTTATAGTGCGTAGGTTTCTGTTATATTTTCAGTGACAGCGAAATGGATAATATTATATAGTAAAACTGGAAACTACCTACCGACTTTTATGATTCCAAACGGCTCTCTCCTTATATTACTCCGGGCAATTATTTTTGTTCTATAAAATATACTAAAATGTTTCATTGTTTACACATTTTTATTTTGTACTTTAAGAATCAGTTGAACGTAATGAAAGGTTTGAAATGTATGATTGTGATATTTTTTAAATAATTAATGTAATAAATCGTAATTATGGGCGTAATTTTTATGGTGTTCCTTAGATTATATCCATCACAGTTGCCTATATAATTTAAAGTAGTTTAGGCTGTGATTAGTGTCTGTAATTTTAACACTGAAATGTCATATAGTGATGTAGAGCCTAGTAAAGCCTAATATAAATAGGTGATGTCTATAGTTATCTAATATAGTATAGTGATTATGCATACACGCTTCACGTCTGCGAAATTCATGGTATAATAACATTGTAAACAATAAATTAAGGTAAAAATGAAGGTATTTTATAATGTGCAATATCATATGATCATATCGATACATTTTTAACACATAACTATCATAATATAGAAAAGCGTATACAATCAAAATATAATACCCTAGTCTACATGTATATTATAAAAATCATTGAGTCAGTCAAAAGTAAAACACCCCTATTGAACTAAAATTTTAATACGATTATGATTGTCTAATTTAAATACTCATTAATGAATTACAAAAAAAATAATATATTTTGGACATATGTTTTTAAAAGAAATATTAAAACAATATATTATATTTCAACTAATTAAGAACGTTGATAATGCTTGAGAAAAAAATTCTTTTTTTAAAAATAATATTTGTAAAACTAACGTTTAATTTTAAATGATAGTAGAAAATACTAGGTAAGTATATTTAATAATAATAAATTAACAAATTTCTGAATATTCTGGTGGGTATTATTTTAATACTTTTCTTAATTTGTTGTTTTATAGTGATTAACTAAACAGTATACAGTTGACAGTCATTAGTATTGCATATTTGAAATTAAAAATATTAATTTCAATTTTTAATATCTATACATGGAACGTTTTTTTTTTTTTTTTTGTAAACTCGAATCGCACTACCCGGATAATGTAGAAAACTAAGAAACATTTCTTAATTATATTTACTGAAGTGTTATGTGAAAAATGTATGTTTTGACTTAGTAATTGGATTACAAGAATTTATAACTTTTGAGACTTGCACTGATTTTATAAATAGTATCAATTAAAAATCTACATACGTTTTTCAGTTTCACAAATTTTGTTAATTTCAAGATTTTAGGTATTCTGTCTATATTTTATACGTATAAGGTAAAACGTACATTATTATAAAATATGAAGTTAATATATCTATATATCTATTAAAATACACATATTTTTTTCTCGCGGAATAATAACCTATTGAAAAATTGGAACTGTTTATCATATACTCGTAAGTATAGGTATATAATTTATCGACGAATTTATAAAGTGTTGTGTTTTAAGATCGATTTTAATAAGTACTAGCTATTTCAGATGTTGTTTCCGCTATATTGCTATAGTATCTGATTATAACTTATAACTAAAGCTAGAAATACTTATAAGAGTTTACATGTTTTCTAATATTCATTGAAAATGTAGCTTATACCAGGGTCCAGGAATCTACAATAATTATTTTGTTTAGATCATTTTGCATATTTTGTCTTTTTCTCATTTTAAGTGCATATTTTACTAATATTTTTAAATTGTTAAAAACAATTTTTAATATAGGTGATATATAGAAAAATATTCTATGAAATTAGAGTGGGTCGTAGTTTACTCATCTGTATGAATATTTATAGATGAAATTATGAACCATCGATATGCTTTTGTCTACACACAGACTGCATATATCTATATTGTATGATACTTATACAGTTATACACTTATACGGGTCAGTCGTCACGGGATATCAATTATTGTTGTTAAATGTTATTATTAAATGTTTTAGTTTTTAAGGCATATTTTTAGAACATATTTAGTGAATTTTAGGATATAAATAAATGAATATGTTTTTAACGACATGAAGTCCCTAGCCCTAGTTTATAACAAACGCTACATATACACGCAGCAATGACGATCGTCCCACCGTTTTATTACAAACAATTTTGATGTACGTTGTAATATGAAACGTCATATCGTTATTGTTATTGTTACAATTGTTAGTCGTTTGTGTTACAATAACCAACTGTCTCGTAAGAGCAGATTTGTGTGTGAGCGTATAATATAGTAGGTACATATTTATTATATAATTAATACTTATTATATGTGCAGCGTTTTGCTCGGAGACGCGGTGGCGCCAGATTGCCGCCATAGTAGCAATCGTCTATATAATGTGTATTATATTATAATTTATAACGATAATACAATAATAAATATAAAAATATTATATCATTATACAGTAATCACAAACAAGTATGTATGGAAGGTAAGGGTGTTATAGATGTAGTGATATCCCATCACATGTAATTAGTTATATACTTTTTTATGTTTATGTTATGATTCCACTTTTCCCACACAAATTATTAAAATCCAGTAAATATTAACTATTACTATTGACAAGGAAACTCCATATTATACACAAAATTATGGTGAACAGCTGTTATCAACCCCACCCTAGATTATATTTCCTATCTTAGATATATTCTGTAATATGTACGGCTATGGTCTTATAAATTATAATGTACTTTAAATATCCCAATGTACGCCTAACAGTTATAATTATAAATTTATAAATAATAATGATTATGATATTAGGAAGATTCTGTGTACTTATGTGGTAAGTCTAGGGTTGAAAAAAAACAGTGGAGGTAATATAATTATAATATTATTATTTACATAATGTGATTGTGATCAACAAACAAAATATATAAATATATTTCATAGAAAAAATTAGGATACAATTTTATGTTTTTTTAACTCTAATAAAATGTTTGAAACATATGTTTAAAACAATTTATTTAAAACACATTTCAATATTGTTATCACTACTGATAACTGGTAAGATATACCTTTCAAGGTAGATTTAACATAAAATACCTACATCATATTCTAAGGTTTAATTCATAACTCATAAGTTACGAGTTAACGACTATAATATCGAAGTTATTAGATCTAAAATATGATGTTTCAATTTGTATCATAATTCATAATACTTGGTTATTTGGTCGATAATAAGGAGTAGCTGCAATATTCAATTGTTTATGTGTAAAAAAATGATTTTTTTTTAATTTAAAAGCTTTTATCTGTCTAATTTACTAGTGATGAATAATTTGTCATTGAATAACATTGAATACCATTAATTACAAATTACAATTAAATTTAGTGATAATTAAAAATTAGTAAGCATTTACAAAGAAGTACATTTTTAAGATAAAAAAATAATTATCTTTTAACACAAAACCTTATTTTATTGAGTTATACAATATACTTTAAACAAAAATTTTAGATAACAACCTGGAGGAGGGCCTCACCCCTCAGTACTATTTGATAACGATAAATTGGACCGATAAAAAGAGACTTTTTCTCTTCGGACCTATTATACAAAAACAATACAACCAGCGATGTGTACTTTATTGTGTGAGCACCGCGAGCGCTATACACAGGTGAATATATTCATATACTTGCAGGTCATTCTTTTAACAGATATAAATACTTATTTTCTCAAAAATAATTTATTTTTTAAAAGATTTTCTTATTATGGATTTTTTTAAACACGGAAATATCTATAACTTATTTATAAAAAAGTAAATACTTATTCAGATAATGTAAAATGTTATAATAATTACTCTGTTTAGTTAGCAGGACCATTGTATAGTAGTTACTTACGTCCAATTTACCTACGTAAGTCAGTAGTTATTTAGATACAACAGCGGTGGTAAACATATGTGTGGGAAGAAAACTTGCGGAACACATGAGCTATGCTGTAACGTTTCGTATGCAATTCTTGTAAAAATATAATATATCGTACACGCATATTATTATGTCATATTGAAGTCTCATACATAATATAATGCGTAACTCATAATACGACCACACGGCCTGTGCCATACTGCCATATCATAATTTAGTATTTAAAAGTTAAAACGGCGCGCGCGATCACGTACGTATAATGATTTTAATTTTATTTTTGAAGCTGTCCGTATAGTACAGAGGGGTGTGAGGCATTAAATGTACGGGCACAGTGTCATGTACTTCATTATAATAATATTATCTTATGTGCGAATAACCCATAAACGGTTGTAGGGCACGTCTGCATTCCGAGCACTTTCATTAACGAAAACTTCTTTCGACTGGTGCAAATGTCAACATAACATAGTATTGTGTTACTTTGTAGTTAATACTTGTTTCTGTACGACTGTATGACTGCCAAGTTTATTTTGTGAAATGAATAGGTATTTTACATGTCCAATTAATTATAATATGCATTTTAAATTACCAAATTCGTAAAAGGTTGACTTTATGCCTTATGATAGATATTTTACTGCAGACTGAACACTCATAATTATTTCTCATTACATTTTACTTCAATACACTATATGCCGACGAATTCGTTATTATAAACATTAATAAAATTAGTACATTTTATCAATAGGTACAATATTAATACGGTTGACAAAATATGCTTCAAAGAACACAATTACAATAGGTACTATTTATAAATCGTATTTGGATATGTAGTCGTATTATGATCGTATATATAATATATATTGAATAATGCATATATTATTTAGGGAAATAATATATGCATTGGGAAGGGCATAATAGTGCTTTTCAACTGTGTTATAAGCAATATTTTTATTTACCACTGTTCAGTGTACTATATATATATGACTAGTAGTAATGAATAATGATAATATATCTACTAGGTATAACAACACATCACTTAGTAGAATAGTGTACATAGTGTATACAGTGTGTGTGCATTTAAACAGCTATATTCGATGCCTATAAGTACCAGTTGTTAAGATACCTTATATTATGCAAAGAGGAGGAGAGGTTACTATAATGTAATGTGCATATGTGCATACGGATGGCAAGTCTCGCAAGGCTTTCACTTCGTTTTTCTGTTAATTTACTCGGGTGATTTATACACCAACAAAGAAAGAAAGCAATTTATGGCGGCGGGTCTTTTAATACAGTATTAAGTATTTATACCCTATAAGGTGAAAAAAAATAATTGAAAAAATTACTTTTATTTATATATTATTATGTATTTGACTAAATACATATATATATATATTCAGACACTATGCATATATTTAGTCTGGGGTATATTTTAAGATCAAAAGTGCTAGTTTCTAATAGTTACTGTAGACCATATTTATAAAATATAGATACCAATGAAAAAAAAATTATATTTCCTTAAAATATTATGTAGATACAGATACTAAACCAGAATTTTAACAGCTGTTGAAGTGGTTCTATTATTGTAATAGGCAGTTGATTACATTTTTTTATATTTTGTTAATACAATTTTTTTATAATTATTATAGTTTAGGCATTTTTAAAATAAAAGTGTATAAAATACTCAAATTAAAAATATACACATATATATATAATCAATATTAGTATGTTAATTAATATCTCCTCAAATTAAATTATTATACGTATTAAAACAATAGCTTATGCTTATAGGGGAGTTGCAAACATGTGTCTTACATTTTCTTCGCATATATTAGTGTAAATTGTATATTTTTGCTAAATAAAATTATTATTATTAAGATTATAAGTTTGTAACTAACATTACTAATATTATATATAAAAAAAATAATTAGTAATGATTAATTATTTTTATTTTATAAATTAATTGTTTAATAATTAAATACTTGTGATCAATTTAACAATACTGATGTTAAGCAAATCTGATAAGTAATAAAATAAACTTACTATTGTTTCATACTAAATCATCGAGTGTGTAGGTATTTTAATTTGTATCAATAAAATTATACAACAAATTGTTAACACGAGTTATGAAATTATGTGCCATTGATTATTTCATGAATTAACATTAAATATTATATTATAACATTATGTGCATGTTTAATTCAACTGAAAAAATATAAGTTACATATTTATTTCATTTCCTTAACTAATTGAAGTTGAGATATACTTAAACTCTCTATTTGGAAGATTAGATACAAAATTAATACGGAGTCACGACAATTTAGACTCTAGTCCATCATGGCAATGGGTTTTAATACCATAAATTTTCTTTCAAAAAACTCTTTCCGAGTGAGTAGTTTTGAGTTAACTATCAAAAAAGATTGACGAAATTGTAAAAATTCAATATTATATATTATAATGATGTTTGTGAAAAACAAACAAACTGGCACGCGGTCTATAGGTCAAAAAAATTTGGAAACCTCTGGTCTGGAGAATCACGCTGAACAGTAAAATTTCTCTTCTATCACCTAATAGATAAAAATGTTATCAGCGCTCTGTGTTATAAAATATAGTTTGAAAAAATGACAACCATCGGTAATGAATAAATGAATTTTATTCATATCAAACAATGCACAATTGTACGTCTGTTAAATATCTAATCAAAGGATAATGAACGATCTCATTACACATACACGCGTGCATTCCATCTAATGTCAATTTACATTAGAGAGAAAATCAATTTCACGGATCACATTTAGCACGTTGGGCACGTATTACCGTTCAGAAATGAAAACTACGAATTAATGCAGCAGACGAACTCGCACACGTTATTCTCTCGTACATGAACAGACGATGACTATAGTACGATACAATACCTACGTAATAATAATTATAGCACTAGTGAAATAGCATATATTATAATAAGTAGTGGAAAAAATGAACGCGAAGGACTCTGATGATACTACAAGCGGTGTAGGTCACACAAACGTAATGAAAAACTAATGCAAAATATTGTAGCCCCACTCTTAATTAGATTGTTCACCTATTTATTTCGTTCCACGATACAGTCATCCAGTTTTGGAGTAATGATGATCGTTTCCTATATCTACGCTAAAATTACAATCATTAGTGGGAAGTTCACTATACTATAGTTCAGCGCATTTCCAGGACAA
Source organism: Rhopalosiphum padi (assembly GCF_020882245.1). Lineage (NCBI taxonomy): Eukaryota > Metazoa > Arthropoda > Insecta > Hemiptera > Aphididae > Rhopalosiphum > Rhopalosiphum padi. The sequence goes on from NC_083598.1 coordinate 34,435,675, forward strand.
TATAATATTATCATCAAAATCCCTCTTCTACTCTAAGTGTGGATCTCGAACAAATCAAAACGATGTACTTATTTTTAATTAAAATGCATAGGCATTAAGGTACTATGAAAAATATACACCACAATAGAACCAATAACGTTTAAAATAATGAAAATAGGAAGAATCTAAAAATAAAAAAGTAATTAACAAAACGCTTGATTAGTGTCAGAGTAGGGCGGATATAAATAAAATATTTACCAAAAAATATTTTCAAACAACTGTCATCCCTATCTATAAGCATACAAAATCAAACACTGTTCAACTGTTTTCAAGGAGCACATATTATTTTGTTTATAAGTGAGTTAGTGAGTACTACATAAGACGACAGAATTCTTCATTTTGGAAAATCTAATCATTGTATATTGTTTATCGGACAGTGGGGTAACCAAGATTTTAAAATGGGGGGAGGAACCTAAAATAGTAAAAAAAATAAAATCATTAATTAACAATAACAGTTTATTTTTATATGAAGTTGATACAGCAAATGGTGGAGGGGAATGGCTCATTAAAACTTTCAATATTTTATTTATATAGACAGTCAAATCAAAAATTAATTTATGTAATGTATTAATAATACTTATAATTAATAATCGTTGGTAATTACTTATTAGCTTTAAATATAAATAATATCATACGTCTTTCGCTCATTACTTATAATATGATTTAATACAATCATTAACATTGATTAAAATGATTATTATATAAAAGACATTGCGTAAAATAGTTTTAAACATTTTCTAATCTAAATGTTTTATTACACAAGGATATACTTATAATTTTCATTTTCTTGGTTATTTAAGTTTGAGTTACATTTTTAATATTTATATAAAAAAAAAAACATTTTTCATTTCAGTGATAAACCGATAACAAATAACGTTTTTTTATTGAGACAATTCAAAATATACATATTTTAAATAATTTAAAAAATTCAATTTTATAATGATTAATTTATAAGCGAAAGATTTTATAAATATACATAACATAACTGCATAAGCTAAATAATAGCAACTATTAAGGAGAATATGTATACATAATACATACCTATGCATAATATAATTTTTTTGTAATACCTATTATTGTTAGTTTAAGACGCTGTACAGTGTAAAGCACATGCTGTTTATATATTTACGTATTAACACAATATGGCAAGGTAGACTCCCTATAGTTTATATAGTTATTTAAAAATTCTGACAGTACAAAATATTTATTATAATACATTTTGACATTTTGTCCCAGTAGAGACCAAACAATGTTAGACAAAAGCCATAACGAAAATCGAATGAGATACAGATAACGGGCATTTGTACACATCAAACATCCCTCATCAGTCCTCACCTTGGCTGGGATACTGGATATACCTATATATTATTTATAGTAGGAAGTGTCTTATTTTTATACTTTTGAAAGCAATGACAAAATAACTACATTCGAAAAAAACGATTCTGATCTGCTCTTAGTTTATAACACCGTTTATAGGTTCATTTAAAAAAGTTGAGTTACAAATAAAAAATAATTTAAAATTTAAAATATTTTTTAAATAGACAATTTGAAAGTAATTATAAATAAAATTTATTTTTTACATAATGTTCAATAACCAAAAATTAAATTAAAAACTATTAATAGTTCAAGCTACGGATATTAAATAAAAATATTTCTTGAATAATAATAATATCATCGAATTATTATATTCTACAACCGTTGTTACTTAAATATATTTTTTTTCAAAAATAAATAAAATGTCAGATATACGCTTGTATTTTAAAAATTCTGTATATAACACAATATGACATAATGCTAGAAAATTTAAGGGTAAATAATCAATAGCCACATTTCTGATAATATTATATTCTGCTGCATTATTATAAATTATAATATAAAATTTTTTGTTAATAACGAATTATTCGCGATCCTAATTTTTCTGTCTAATTCAATTGATTATGGAAAATTTATAAAAGGTATGTCCTTAAATTAGTATCGTCCAAACAATATTTTCTATCTAAAATTTAAAACTTTAGTAGTTTACGTACATACTATTCACAGACTACATGAACAGTATGTCACAATATAGAACATAAAATTATGTAGTACGGATACTATAAGTATATTAGCCAACTAGGTACATTATTATAAAACCAATATAATATATTCATCTATAAACTCCGAATCTAAATTTAATGATTATTTCTGAACCACATACATGTAACGGAAAATTCTAATGTTTTCAACATCTATCGATCAAACAATGTACACAATACGCCGTACCAAAAAAACGACAGATTTTGTACAGAGTACAACTGATGTCCTTGTAATCATGATGAAATCATATTTTTGTTACAATAATATTGTAGTATGGCAAACGGTTAGCAGGTAGATAATACCTAACACAATAAGATTCGTAGCCTTGAAGTCGGAAAAGTAACATCAAAACTTACAACAAATAGAAAGTAAATCTTTCCTAGAAATGTAGAAAATATATAATATAAAGTAGATAATTTTCAATGTAAAAAGCTCATAGCTTAAAAAAAGATTAATGTGGTAAATTTGTGTAGTTCACATGAAAACTTAAAACATTATAGTTAAACATTAACAGAATTTAAACAATTTTAATTTTAAATTACTTGTTAAAAATAGTTTGATAATGATTTTCTATCTGACAAAAAAATTTTATTTTAAGTTTATTGTCTATTAAAATAAGGAGAATTAAATATATTGACTTTAAAATTACTTTACAATTAAAGAAGTTTAATTTAGTTATTTCCTAGAAAATATATCTCGTTACACTACAATATGGTTATATACATTATGGTCCTATACCGGCTATACCTAAAATAATTATAGTTTTTATTATGTACAATTGTTATGAGCTGGAAACCATTCATTAAGTGTATATGACTGCCTAAACCTAAATAAATTTCAGAAAGCAAATTTTTTAGTCTTGTCACGCATACTCTATGAATATAGAAAATAAATATTGGATATTTTCAAGCGCACATCTTAATTTATGACCTCTATTATTTTTTAGTTAGTCAGAGTTTAATAAAATTCTTGTTTTTCATAGCATTTTAAAAGCATTTCAATATTTCTATACTATATTGTATGTTATAGTGTTATACAAATGTAAGATCAAACAAAATACCGAAATAATATTTTTGATAGTTTTAGTAAACTTAATCACCGATATAGCAGCACTTTAGAAATTATAGGTATTTATTTTAATATTGTGATAACTTGAGTGACTTTAGCTCTAACCTTACACTTATAGTATTAAATTATACGTACATTTTCATTTTTAATTAATTGTAATTAATGTATTTTTCACTAATGCATTCCTTAGTATTCTCCATTTAAATTTAGAACCATTCATTTTTTAAGAATTTTTATCCCTATAAACTAATGACATATATAATTAATTTTTAATGTTTTAATATTAATTATTAAGTCAAACGTACAGTCGTACAGATAAATGTTTAAATTCAAATATTGTACAGTTCAGTCATCATTTTTACGTTTAAAAATTTTAATGAATAGTTATTTTTATATCTATTATTATAATTATTAATTTTGTATGTACAACTGTATAAGCTTTTTTGGAAAAGAGAGGGGTTAGTATTTTACCAGACGTATGTATTATATATATATATATACATATGTAGATGAATATGAGGGCATAAATAATATTATATATTCTATAATTATCTAACTAGTTTGTCGACAAAATAGCAAGTATTTTTAGTAAACAATATTCGCAATATACGAAAAATTGCAAATATAACACAAGACTATTATGAAAAAAATGTACCTACAATATTTATACTGTGTACCCTAAATAATTCAAAAACATTAGTTTGAAATTTCAGTTGATAAAATAAATATATATAATTTATATAGTTAAGTAACAAATTTCAAATTTTGTATAACTAATGCAATACGTATTAATTTAGCCAAGTATTTAGTACGTGTAGACTGTGTAGTCAAACATTTTTAATTGCACGGAATTCTCGAATGAGTGATTGGCGGACATCTAGTTAAGATTTATGAATACTATTAATTTCCTTACCAGAAATAGAAATTAAAAATCAAATTAGCTTTATTGTCCATTTAGCTTAAATTTAAAAAAAAATAAAAGCATTATAAATTATAATGTACCTATGTCTACTTCGGATTAACGATAAATAATTGGTATATTAAATGGTAATTTAGATCGATATAGTATAATGATGTTTCAATTAAATTCACAAGAATGATATATTTCCAATGTTAATCTTTTAAATTTAGGCTTTAATATAATATTTGGGTAAAATACTGAAAATATTTGGGTAAGATTTTATAAAACATACATAGTTTTAGGCATGCGTGACTCGGCCGTAGCCTATAGTACCGCGAACATTATAAGTAGATAGTTATACCTATATAATATAATACACAAATAAAATTATATACAATCCAAACAAGAGACTTGAACAAACGGGATGGGTTTAATGAACATAAATGGGTTATCTGAGGTCAACCAATTATTATTACTAGGTTTAAATTTTTATTTTTCAAAAATGCATTTTTATCTACATTATTATAATATAGCCCGCCACAATAGAGCCGATCCTCTTCCGAACCGTATTGACACATCCTTTTATATTGTGTTACCCGGTAGTGTGAGAACAATGGGAATAAAACAACAACCCGCGAGTCTTGACAGTTTCTGCAGAAACGAGACCGGCTCACTTATATAGTTGTATTAGCTTTACGTGTATGTATAGTACAAGAGGAGTTAGGTGTTGTTGGGCGTGTACTCGTCAGGTTAGAACTTATAATAATTGAAGGATATATTAGTGATCCCGTAATTTACTTGTTACATAAAAATAAGAAGAAAAAACTAATTTCGTAATATCAGGTAAAAACATGTGTGTGCTTACCTATACATACGCACGAGTATCAGTCTATGATGGTAATTTTATAAAAATAGTAAGTTTTGAATGTTACATTGACGCTTTCGAGTTAAAAACATAATACCTATACGTTAAGCAACATAATCAACACTACATGGTAAACTTTGATCTCAGAATCTTTGGTTTTGCACATCCAATGAACCACGATGTCCCATTACCGTGGAGCAACCAGAGGTCATATACACTTGGAGGGGGAGGGGGTCAAACATGGATATAATATATCATATTATACGGTATTTGGTTATTATGAGACGTTAGTTATGGCACAAGGACGAACCGTGTCCCCGGAACCACCAATTATATTTACACGATTACAAACAAATAATGCAACTCAATTACACTACGTTTTTGGTGTAAGCTCTAAGCACTAAAGTATATTTATACATAAATTCTATTTGCAATTTTCAATTAACTAATTAACTAGTTATGTCTTTTGAAAAACTTTATAAGGGGATAAAATAAACGCTTCAACATAAGTACTTATTTATACAATATACATTTATAGAATACTAAATTATTGAGGTCAACTAAATAATTAACATTTAATCAAATATTCTTTAAAAAAAAAAAGGGGGAGCAGACGATAAGAACAGTTGAGAGTTGAGACTTATTCTCAGCTTTATTTATACATTTATTTTAATTATTATGTCAATTGTCAATACCAACTCATATAAATAATTAGGTACTAACAAAAAAATATTAGTGTGCAAATACTAAAAATTATACTAAAAATATAATTTCAAAAACTACGTATGCAACTAATATTTATCATAGTACATAATCATTACAACTGTTGTATATCAGTCATCGTGTAATATTATTATATCATACAATATATAAAGCATTTTTATTTTATTTCTTACGAGTTGTGTTAACTTAAAGTAATATACGACTATACAAGTGAACAGCAATTATCAGTCATTCTATACTCGGGTTATACATATAAACAATGCATTTTAATAAGAGTTATTGAATAAAATATTATTAGAGTATAATATGTAATATTTAGCATGATGTTAACTTTAATTTGTCTAAATAAACATAATAATATGTTTACCATAAACCTCTTGCTTAATATTATCAGTTATCACCATCAAAATGTTTCTTCAGACATTTTTATAGTATAGGTATAAAAGAGGTTAGGTAAATTGGGTTTGTGATAATTTGTATACATTTTGTAAGCGGTAATTGAGTCCCGAGTATAAAATATTAAAATATAGAAGGTAAGTTAGGTCCCAGCTATAAACTAATGGCGCAACTAAGTCTACTTAATAAATACAGTGTACTCTCGATTATCTGCGAGTTGTCATCCGCGGAATCATCTACATACCTATATGTATATACAAAAAAATATATATATCTTTACATTATACATAATTATCGGTTTAATTGGGTTTTGATAGCCAATTACTCGATAACGACGTAAAATACAATACGCTTGTTTAATACATATTAATACTTTTTGGTATTTGTTGATACGTTTATTCGTAATTTTAATTTTTTAAATTATCCGCGGAATTCGCTTATCCGTGGATGCCCTGCCACCCTATTCCGCGGATAATCGAGAGTACACTGTATTAAAAACTTAAAACTTTAATATATAATATTAATACAACAGTTTAAACATATAGAAAAAGCATTTTTTTGGTTTGCCATTTCTAACACCTGAAGAAATTGGCGAATGACGAATGTTTTGTAGAAAATCTAATATCCATACAACCAAATGGTATGATATAGATATTTTGTGATTATACACTAGAGTACTAGACACTTATATCTCACCTGATTCTACATATTTGGTCTGAATTGGCAGCTACTACAGTGCGTACAACAAATAGTTGTGAATCATATCATGCAGTATTAAACTGATGCTTTTACAGCCCTCATCCAAATATTTTTAATTTTGTTAACGAATAATTAGAAGTACAGCCAGAGAAGCATAAAAAAATATGAAGCACAAAACAAAAAAAGAAAATTACGTTCGATAAAGAAGAACACTTAAGAGAGCAAATGACCAAATATAGGTACTATTAATATAATAACCCAATTTTAATTTGTTAAATCTTTGTCAATTAAGTTTTGACCGAGAACATTATATAATAAAAACCACATAATATATTTTAATTTATACCATAATTATAAAATTATACGTACCTACTATAAATAACTTATTAACATTTTTTTTTCCGTCACTCAATTTACTTACTACTTTTTTTATTTAGTGACTTAACTTACCAATCTCGGTATATAAGTATCAGTACACACACATAAAGGTGATGTATTAAAATTTAAAATATTACAAAGCTTTTTGTATATTGCTAAAATGTTTCTAAAATATTTGAAAATCTGTTACGTATATACGTAACTGTTATATACATACTATATTATATATTATGTATTCTTACATTATTTTATTATGTACATTAATTATTAAATTTGATCAATTGTAATAAATAATAGTATTATTAATTTATTACTGTATCCATAAAGGTACGAACAAAAAAATAATTGCACAATCACGATAAGGCTAAAAATAATAATTATTATGACACACTATTAATATTCATCATACGTTACACAAATTAATGAATTTATCTCGAAATTAAATATAATGAAATGTGAAAAAAATAATAAATAGGTATTGAGATCAGGGGTATAAATACTTCTATGTGTATATTATGTATGTAGATTAATGATTATATAGGAGGTAGTGTAGTACTTACTTAAATATTAATAATCATTACTTATTGAAATATTGTTAGTTACATTTCCAATTAGTCATAGTGTATTATTAGATTTAAATACCATAAATAACGACCAATGGACTAAAAATTAAATAGAACGCTTAAACTTATACCTGCAATAGAAAAATATATAACCAATATTAAAATAAACCCTTTTACGCAAATTTCAAATCCCAAAATATTCAAATTAGGTACTAAAAACATTTCATTTTATGGATGATTTCAATTATCCGAAACACCAAACAGCATATTAGTACAGTAGAAAATGATAAATAATTATTGGATAAAATGTAATACAAAAATAATAACTATATATATGTGTGAATATTATAATATACAGTTGATTAATACAATACGTTTGTATTGACATTTTCAAAATGACTCAATAAATAAAATTATTTATCGTTTCGTCTTTCCCAATATAAAAATTTGAATTTTGGACACAATAATAATTTTCAAAAATAAAATGCAGGTATTAATAATACAAATATTATCGTATATACAATATAGGTAGACGTGATAACGCGTGCTCGTTTTTTATATATATTTTTTTTAATTTCGTCCGTCTGTAGTTTCTCCTATCGCTTCCCCCACGATCCCCCCCTCGCCAACGCACAAACCAGTACGTTGCACGTCCGCGTTTTATTCGGCCTTCACGGACATTGTGCACGCCGGCTCTTTTGTCGCTACTGGTCAAACAATACGCTTTGCCCAATTTTCATAGCACAATGACGCCTGTTCAATATAAATCTAAACACATACGTATAAACTGCATACAATATAATATGCACATAAACATATATATATATATTATATACATATATATTACAGTACACGTGTGTATACGTATATTAAGCGCAATTTGCATGCCCCTATAGGAGTCAACGATCGGTGTGCCCCCCGCCACCTTTATGTAATATATACGTATATATATTATATAGTATATTATAAGTTTATTAATATATAATAACTACATATGCGTCATTAAGAAACGATCCACAAAATTAAAATATATAATATCTCCAAATTTTCGCGAACAGAAAATTATATATACATACTTATATAGGCTATTATAATATTATTATTTTTATCCATAGCTTTTATTGCACAACTAAAACTGCGATCAACTTATTGTATGTGTATATCTATATAATGTATACATATTTTTCAATGATTAAACTAGGTAGATAAATTAAAATTATTAAATCGTTAACCTATATGAACGTTTTGTCACGTCGATGTTCAATAGTAGGTATAAAACCTGTGGTCGCGCATATAGCCCAAACGGGTTTGGCAGCGGAGAGTGATCAAAGTGAAAACTCTCCAATGTCAACTGGATGTTGTGGGGAAAAAACAAACACCTAAATCCATTCGAATAAAAACTAAATACCTTCTTTTAATAATAAATATTTCTATTTGAATATAAATAACTATTTTAGTAAAAATTACATTGAAAATAGATTCATAATTGAAAAGAAAATTGAGAAAATTGAATTATTTTTTTCTAATTATTTATTATATATATTTAAGTATCATGATTTTAAAAGCAACAATCTTTTGAAAAAAAATTAATATAGCACAATATATTAGGTGTATCAAATATTCCATTTCCAATTTTAGTTGTGAAACAATTAAAAATTGATTTAAAATTTTAAAAAATTAGTCAAGTACCACTCTGCTGTACTTACATCAGATGTCAAATAGGTCACTATTATGGTATTATTTAATATTGTATTAAATTTGAATACAAAAATATATCATTGCATAAAAAAAACGATTCTGATCGAAAATTATCTGTTTACTGTCAGTCTATAACATTATTATAGTCTATAAATATATTTTGTAATATGTTTTGTTTTTATATAGCTATTAAAACCATTCATTTTAATTTTTTTAGATGATGTATAATATTTTATTATTATAACTACATATATACATTTATAACATATTATAAAAATAGAACTCAAAATTTAATTTCAACTTTTTGTAAAAACCGTAATACAGCAAAAATAGATTTATTATAATATATTTAAAAATAAATATTATCTTAAAGTAAATCAAATATATCATTGCGTATAATAAAATTCATAATAATTTAATATAAGTAAAAGTATATTTTTATATAAGTTGGAAAACCTATAGAACCTATTGTATTGAGTTTTAAAATCTTAGGTATAAACAAACATTTTTATGTAATTCTGAATTTCTGACTACAAAGTAGATAACTTGTATTTTTTTGAAAATCCCACGAATGTTGTTAAAATTCTAAATTTAAATGCTTATATAAAAATATTGTGACTAAATTGTCGATTATTTTTTAAATGCGAAACTTGTATTAAACATTTAAGTATTTTTACCCTTTCGTAAATTTTTTATTGATTAGTTATAAACTGAAAAAATCTTTAATAGTCGAAATATTTCGAAAATTTTACCATATTTAGTAAATAATATTAATATTTAATTAGTAATATTAATATTAATACTTGGCGAAATTTTAAGTTTCTTCTACTATTAGTATTTGAATTATAATATAATAAAAATAATCAATTTAGTTAAATCTGGTTTAGAATAAATATTCTCGTTAGTTTATTTTTATTTATTTTTTTGATCAAAAAAAAAAAATACTAGAAATTTTTTTAATTTAATCTGTCAAAAGTGAAAACTAGATCTAATTTGCTATCCAAAGTCACATTATTGTCAATACATTTATCGCTCCTCTCAAAATCTAAAAAAAATATGATTATCAATGTACGACACAACATTTAACGAATTAAATTATTCAAAAAGTGTAGAACCCATATAGATAATGTGTTTGTTTATACAACGAATAATATGTATAAAGACACTCCTTAAATCATTTTATTATTAAGTTCTTCTTCATTAAGGTCAGTCACCTAAAATACGATAGGTCACCCATTTTTCTTTTAATTAAAAAAAAAATTGCATGTCATTCAAAATTTGATAAGGTATAGTAATAATTGCATAGCTTCAGGTTAAGAATAATGTACACTGCAATTATATACATATGGATGGAGTGACAAATTATATCAGTTAAGATTTATTACTACACATCGTTTTATTGAATAATTTGGAAAAATATATTTCACTAAGCCGTAACTAAAAAAAAAAAGCTAAATATGTATAACGCTTACCAGGTTACCCCACGGCCCACAGTATAGGCTCAAAAATTAAGTTAGGTTAAATATTATATCATCCTATATTATATACCATAAAATCTACATTGTATATTATTAATTATTATATTTATTATCTAGTTTATATTAATCTTTTATTTGGTGTATAATATTGAGATAAAAGTCAAATGGCTACAAATAAAATATATACAGTAATTTATGATAATTTTTTAATTATAATATTTTACATACTCATAACTTGCACAACAATTAAAAAATTGTAAAAAAGCTACCATACAAACACATATATAATGCTCTTAACTTTAAGTTTAATAATATGGTAATTCACTTTAATATTAGCAATAAACAAAAGATTGATGCTGCTAAATGCAAATCGGTTATTATGATGCGCATGGGAAAAAAAAAAGAAATACAAATGGTGCGCTGACATGCTCTTAAATTATTATCTTGTGCCTACCTATATAGTATTACTACTTATGAATTAATGACGTACTTTTTTCTCTCAAACACGTCTTTCAATTCTTTATACTTCATCAATTCTAGTTTCATGGAAACCGCACACTTTTATAATTGTATTGTTTAAAATTGTGCACGTTTAATTATTTATACCACACAATTACGTAATTTAAAAATCATATAATTAAATTCAAACCACAGCGAACATTTCATACAGGAAAGAAATTATAATTTACTCATGTTTTACTATCGATTTATTCCATTAATTTCAAGTTTTTCTTATCATGTTTGATGCTATAATTATAATTATTACAAATTAAAACACGCGAAATCAATTAATTTTAAATAAACTAATAAAATAGGTACGTACAGGGTTAAAATAATGCGTATTTATGTTTTTTTTACCACATAATATATGTACAAGCAAATTTTAACAGTTTTGTATTGTTATTTTTAATTTAAAATAAATTATAATTAAAAATTTGGAAATGTAATGAATAAATAATGATGAGGACGATAATATAAGACGTAACGAGTATTTACATATGATTTGTAAAATTGTAAAATTAAAAAAGAAATTATGTACTCATCTTTAAATTTTAAAGTACCAATCTAGGAAATCATTATTTTAAAAGCAATAACTATTACTTAATCGTATCACTAAAAATTAAAATACTTATTAATATAATATATTATAGAAATTCTTTATAAAAATAACAATCATTATTTAATATTTATATTATAAAATCTATGTATAAAAATAATAACGTAAAGAAAGATGACAAAATATTATAATTCATTTAGTTTTTATAGATTGATACGGGTTTTTAAAGTTTAATTTTAACTTAAATTAACCTCCATAATTTATGAAATTTTACTATTTTAGTGATTTTTCTAAAAATCTATTATACAATAATACTTTTGTTTTCACATTTCACACATCTATGAAATGATTATTTACATTTGTATAGATAATATTTTTTTTCATAGATAAATATATTAAGATTTTATGAATAACTAACGTTGCATGTGGAAATTTAACGATTTGTAAAAATTGCAGTAAAATAAATGCTGACCATGGTCGTGTAACGTGCGTAATAAGTAATGTCTATAATCGGCATTTTTATCATCGTTTTATGGAACTTAAAGCTACCGTGTAGTAAATGGATAAAAATTCTTTCTTTTACCCATTCTTTATCCGTTCTCATTGCAACAGGTCTGATTTCACTACCTATAATAAACAATGTGTACATGGAGTGTACTAAATAATATGCCATAATGGAAATAATTCCAGTCCGGTTTGGAGGTCATTGCCGGATGTAAATTAGATCAATCCAGAGAGATGAATAGACAATTAAATTTTTCTTATAAGTTGCCAAATTAAATATCAATGACCTCATCGGTTTGAAAAATTGATTATGTTACGTAGAAATAAAACAATAATTTAAATTATTTGTTAGATCTAAGAAATATATAGGATATAGCGCGTTCACAACACGGCTTTCCCTACTGTTATTTATTTAAATTCGGAAGTGTAAGTAATAAGTGAGTAATAACTAATAAGAATGATTTGAAATAAAAAAAGTCATTAAATCTGAATTGTACACGTTATGTATATACGAATTAATGTAACGAGAATACGAGATGAGTAATAGACCTCAGGCAATTCTCATAGTAAATAATACGCGTATTTTGTAACTACCTAGTTTTATTCATTCAACTAAAGCGTCAACGAACAACTAACTGATAAAATTTTTAGATATTCTATGTTATAAATTAACTATAAACTCATACATTTTCCATAATTAATAATAATTCTTTAGATATTATGATTATATTTGTATACCATGTTTATAATATAATGCATAAGCTTACATTTTTCTACTTTCAGACAACACTAAAGATTGTTTTATGTTAAATATTTACAAATTTTAAACTTTAATTATTATTTGACTTTTAAGAATTTAAATTAAGTTAATACCTATGAGTGAGATTTATTTATAATTCTGTGTATATGTAGTGTACTATTAGTGATACAACAATAGCTTAATACTTTTATCTATCACGTAATATTATATAAGGCGTTAAAATTGTTAAAAAAAATCGTGTGAGTACCTACTATTGAATACATCATTTAGACAATTACAATAAAGGAAACAGATATTATTGATTCAATTAAAAAAAAAATTTAAAAATATTTTATTGTGACTTACAAAGCTACAGATATCTCTATCACGAATTTGAGAAGGGTAAACTCATTGTCAACACTTAACAGTACACCAACTTTGTTCTTTGATTTGGCAACTTAAATTCTAAAGTTTAGAATCTAAACACTTATTGGTTCTAATGACTTATAAATGTACCTACGAATGGATTTGGACAAATCAACAATTTTACTTTTAGCTGATAAATTATTTACAGTGAAAATTTTGCACTATTGTCTAAAATAAACTTATATTAACATAAAGCTACAAACATCTACTAGTGATTAATGAAACACTGAAACTAGCTGCAGAAAGCGTAACGCATAATTCATTGCTTACGTATATGACCAAAGTTTACGAATGTTAAACAGTTAAACATAATTTGTTCGACTAAAAATGTTTATAAAATAAAATATAATATAAATAATATAATACATAATATAAAAAGCATATTTCTATAAATCAGAAAATCCTCTCATCTTGGCAAAACTACTGGAACTCAATAACATTGTCTAACAAACTCAAAAATATCAAAAAAACAATAAAAAAATGGAACACTTCTCCAAATCTCAACCGACGCCAAGACACTGCAATTACCCGAACCAGAATCGGACACTCTTTCCTCACTCACTCATACCCAATCAGTAAAGAACCCCAACCAATATGTGAACCCTGTCACACTGCATTAACCATCAAGCACGTAATGGAAGAGTGCCCTCAATATTCCCAAATCCGCAACGATCTCAACATGCCACCCACCATAGCAGAAGCACTTGGCGAAAATCAATCAGACAAAAAACTAACCTTTTTAAACATCACAAATATTATAAAAAAATTGTAACAACCAAACATGTATATATTATGTAAAAAATAATTTTAAGAAAAATACCTTGTAATAATTTAAAGTCAGGCTAATAACCTTAGATGTTGAAGCCTTTTCTCTTAAATAAAAAAAAAAAAAAAAAAGCATATTAAGGTATATTGTTAAAAAGTAAATTGCGAACAAGTTTATAATAACTTAAGAATTAAATTCAAAATATAAAAATTATTTACAAATTGAAGGCTCTTTTTGAAATATATTATCTGCATCTTTTATTTATTTATAATATGGTACCGTAAATGTAGTATCTACAATATATTATCGTTAATAAACTTTTATAATAAATAAAATTAAAAAATGTTTTTTAAAACTTCCATGAAAAAAAATCCAACAGTGAAAACGAATTTAAATTTTATAACAATAGCGCTATTTTATTATTCTTATAATATTATATTTAACCATGGATATTTTTAATTGAAGTTACTTGATAATCCATGAAAATAGTGGAAATAGAGTTTAATACAAAACAAAGTGAAATAACACAGCATGGTTTTGTGTCATCAAACATCGACTTTTTTATTATTTTCTTTTACTATATATAATATTACAAAATAAAGTGAAATTATATGTTCAATAAATAAGGTTAGCCATATATTTTTATAATGTTATCACATTTTTTGCCATAATAATTTTAATATAATATTCTATTTGACTTATCATGCTTATAGTTTACTTTCTTCGTAAAAATAAATATAAAACAACAACAACAACCGAACAACGGTTCCCTTTAGCACTTAAAAATTCTTTCATACTATTCCGAAACGTGCTCATTGACATCCAAAAAACTTAAATTTGATTAAACAATAGCTTTATTACAATGAATATCAGGTATTGTGATGTCGTAGATAAATAAATATAGTCTGTTATTTTCTTATGTAGTTCTAAACATAATTAATACGGAAGGCTTGATTTTGGAAGGAGACAAAAAGTTATGTTAAACAACTATACCAATATTATAATATTAATAACTTATAATAGTACAAAATAACACGGAGTTTTCATACCTACCGAGAAATATAAGATGTATAGTAGTTATGCGTTATTATTGTATTACTGCTAGACGCAGAATATACGTATAAGGTGCCTTATCCTAGATTAGATTCAATAATATTCAAAAAGTTTAAGTCCAAGACATTTATCACACCAATCTATTTCATTACGTGTATAAACTATAGGTTAGGTTAGGTATAACCATATATATCATATTGGGAGAGTACCTATGTTAATCATTATAAATTTAAAATTACTCAAGATCGAGTAAATACATGATTTTAAAAATGTCAAAAATGTTTTGTACTTCTAGCATATGGTCATGTAAGAGTTTTATCTACAACAAATATCAATAAAAAAATGTGAACCACAATAAATGTTTTACAGTATACGACACTACTACAATACAATACAGTCAAAAACATATTCATGTTCGACCGCTTATCCACTACAAGACAATATAATATAATATATTTCACTACATATACGTAATATGTAATGAGAAAACGTTATACTACTAGTATGCATTTGAAAACAATAATTCACTAATCCATACGCATTCAGAAAATAAATTTCAATAGTGAGATTACTTTAAGTATAGTGATTAAATATCATATACACCATATATATTATGTATATATTACATTCTATATAGGCTATGTGGCATTTGAAATTTCAATTCGTACGCTATTTGGTTATATTTAAGCTCCCGTTTAATAATAATGTATTACACATACAGTAAAGACGAAAGTATCTCTTCTCTAAGCTACTTTTCTATGTCGTGGCACACTAGTTTTTAATATAGGTATACAATTGATTCGACCAGTTTACCTATTAACTCCTCTTATAAACACAAACGTGGCCTAGAAAACCATATTGTTAAAGCTTATAGTCATAACCTGATCTTCAGGCTAGCAATTCCATAAAGAACGAGTAAAAACCAACACATCATTGTTACCTATACTATGTTAACCTAAAATACTTAATAAATACAACAATAGATTCTCTAGTAGTTTTAAATTATTTCTAAAATTAATTTCAAAGTTAACGGTGAAGACATATTATGGAACAAGAACAATACGACTTTACAAAATTCACTTTTAAATACATGCGTCGTTTTATCTACGGTTATATCTTTTATGTCTATATGCACTTCACAATTTATGTTGAGAAGTGTGTAATATTGTGTATGGCCACAGGCTAGGTATGAATAAAGCACATTCAACAATACCAGTTAAATTGATGTCTCGGAATATTTCTCGTGTTGCACCCATATACGATAATTATTACTGAATTTTAAATTTTACTAAATTAAATATTTTATTAATATAAAAAATTTCAAAAATTTAGAACCAAAAATGTTTAGCCTTATTCATAGGCATTGAAATTAAGTGCCTAAATTTTTATTTTATATTTAGTAGGATAGTATATCTTGTGTAAGAAATTACAATTATTACAAAAAATTAATATAGGTAAAATAAAATAAATTTAAAAAAAAGGCTGAAAGTTGGTAACCGCTTTACTATACAGCAGGTATTAAGTATACTTTGTTATTGGCTTGCAATAGTAAAAAAATTTCTTTTAATATCATTATAAATATTTATATTATCATAGTAAATATACTTAGTGTTAAAGGATGAAATACCATTTTCCCTTAGAATTGTTTTTTCTATGCAATATTTTAGCACTTAATTCACATTTTACGTGTAGTGTCTGTAATTACTTACTCAATATGGTCATACAGTAAGTAAATTAACTTAAGTCAAAAACATTTAATTTTAAATTTAATTGTGAGTAGGTATATTAAGTATAATAATATACCTACATTAAGAAGTTGCATGTTCGATATTTACATAAATAATATCAAATTAATTAAAATCGTTATTCTTCATTTAAGTATTTAATTAAAATAAAAATAAAAATTTGAACTTTAAGTGTCATAAAAAGTGCTTATACCTACATATTTGAGATTTTTTTTATTTAAAATAAACTTTTTGTAGAAGTCTTAAAATAAACTTTTAAGGTTTTTAACTAAGCAAAAATTTTTATCTACATTTATAGAAAAAAAAACTAAAACAAACTTGAAAATGTCTATTGTATAGCCAAAAAAGCATAAAAATATTTTGAAAACTAATTATGAATAACAATGTAAAATATCTACGCGTGGGTATTCATTATAAAGTTTTTATCAAAAAATAAAAATCAAACTCGTCAAAAATTGTTTCTGTTTATCGCAATTATTTTACAAAATATTACGAGTTTTCAATACTAATATCTAAAAAATACCAACTAAATTCAATTTAGAAACTATCATCAGTTGAAAATTGAAAAAAAAATGTTCAATGCTTATTTTTTTATAATAAATATTAGATTCACCAATCATTGTAAAATCAATACATTTGTCACTCCGCCTAAAATAAATAGAAATATAAAAAATGCATGATAGACAACCTTTTAAAGACAAAAAAAATGTATTTATTTTATATGAATATTTCAACATTCAATAATAAATAATAATAAGGAACCACATATAGCTTTTAATATTTAAAACAAATATTCCATTGACATTTATGTATATTTAATATGAAAACTTATAGCTATATTAATTATGTGTAGTATATTACATACTATAGTTAGTGGGTATTTTTATTATTTTATTATTTCATCAATTGAACATACGAAGAGTAAGAAATAATCAACAAATGTGTTTTCTTTTCATTACTCACCTATTTGATTAGGAATTTTAATTTCAGATAATTAACCAATTTTTGCCAAAAAGAATTTGCATAATGAACATGTTATTCAATCAACAATAAAATATTTTTTAGTAATAAAACATTTACATTTTAAACATTTTAATTTTTATAAAATTTAGTGAATATTTTACGTTTCACAAATTAAAAAATATAATAAGTATAATGTATTTTAATTTTTCCTTTAGATAATATAATATTGTTGCCCATTAAAAAAACGGTCACTGTTCGGAGAAATGACATAGTTAAGACCCACGCTCAATAGTCAATGATCATTGAAAATCCGCCAACCCGAAATGTAACGGCAAACTCCTACACTTGCTACTTTAAGTTTAGACGAAACTCACAATGTATAGTGTTTTTTTCTATCTATATTATTTCAGATAAGGATATGAATGGTGGGCGGCGATATGTTTTGAAGAAAATTTGCATGAAAACACAAATAAAAAGTTATTCTAGCACAATAATTTAGCGTTGGTAAGCAATAAAAAAGAAGCTTGTCACAGACACCTGATGAGATGAGTCATGACAGAACAAAAGAAAGAAAGATAATAAGATATAATTTTCTTTTTAATCAAACCACCTTGAACTGAAATCCTAATAAAATTTATTGTAAGATTATTTTTTAAATAAATCATAACTGTTACAAACTTGAATACAGAAAAGTATTTACTAAATAATGTGTACAAACATAGATGAAAAATATTAAAAATAATTATTTAAACATTCAAAATTTATATTATTTAACTTAACCTCATAGTTTCTATATAACTATACCTCACATTTACGTGGATAACTATATTTACATAATATTATTAACTATTAAGTATATTTAAAGTATATTTCTATAAAGTTGATTTTAAGAAAATAATCAAACTCATAGATCTGAATTCTGAGAAGTAAATTATTTGAACAAAATACATATCATATATATATATATATATATATATATATCGAAAATCAGAAATTAATAAAAATATTCTAACTAAATAATTAAATAAGTACGTGTTTTCGGTTTTACATTTTATCATATATAAAAAGAGTATCTACTTGATTTATTAATGATCAAGTTTAAATGTTCTATTTTTGCTTAGAAATATTAAAGGTTTGTTAAAAGTAACATCTAATGATAATAAATAGTGTATCAAATACTTTCGTCTTGTATCTAATGGTATTTTAAAGACCCCTGATCTTTAACTGATGTCAATGTTACATCTGCTTTTTTTGGAGAAAGCGGACCTAAATTATGCATAGTAATGAATGCATTTAAAATATAGGTAGGTACGTTTACTTATTTATGTTCGTTAACTCCATGTAGATTTTACATAACATAACACACGCATATCGTGCACATAATTTTAAAGTTTATACCATATTAGTTATTATTGGCATTTTTAAAATTTTTTTTCTAATAATTTATGTTTCCTAATACACTTTATCTGTTAAAATATTAGTAAATATTAAAAATGTAAATATTTTTATACTAGTTATTTTTAAATAAGGAAATTCTTGTTATATTGTAATACCAAAATTTATGGTAATACCCATAAATCGTATTCCTAAGTAGTTTTAAGTACTAAGTATAAAGATTTAGGTCACGTATATAAACATATTACATATTATAAGATATAGTATTATAGTCCTAAATTTAAATTATTATATTAATTGTGACCAATTCACCAATTGTAATATTGTACTATACTTTACCATATTATTAAATTTTAGAAATTAATATTAATATAGTTCTAGTCTAATATTATAAAGTAATTTTAAATGCAGTGTGTATTGTTTTCTTCTGAACACCCACGGAAAATACGAACCAAAGAAAATTAAAGTCATTTAATATGTTTGGAATATGTAATTTATATTAGGTACATTTTTATAAAATAAAAATATATTATACACAGATATCTTTAACCATACTTTTGTATATTCTTCTTCTAGCTATTTAAGCATATATAGGAAAAAAACCTATCTTGAATATCGTACCTACGTTGGGATTATTTTTTTTTACTAAACTAATAAACACAAACACTATTGTAATATTATAGATGCATATGTAAGTATACAATACACATCAAATATTATAATAACGTTCCTAAAAAATTGTTTGTTGTACATATTTTAACATTGATTAAATATAAAAAATGATTATAATAAACGATTATGGTATTGTGGTCTGTTCACTGTTAAAAAAAAATACTTCACATGTCGCGTAATCATTGATCCACGCCTATAGTGTTATTAAGCTGTACAAAACCGGGACAAATCCATATTTGGTGATAATGAGAATTATTGCGTGAATTAAATAAAGAGATCATCGCCATATTTTTTAACAAAAGCAGGATGAAGGTTTTTTTTTTATTGCGTTATAAATTAATTTTAAAACTATAAAATATTATAAGTAATGCATATATATTTATGTATAAATAACAGTATCAGTATCAGTTTAATATTATAAGACATACCTATTGTATACGATATACGTAAATTCATTTCAATGATGAATATTAGCTATATATATTATATAATTACTATATTACTCCAAAGACCCCAAAAATGTCTCAAAAAATTGTCTTCTATAATAGTATGGATATAAATATGTAGCCATGTAGGTACAATGAAAGTTATAAGTATACTTATATTTATGTAAAAGAAGAATTTTAAATATTAATTTTTAAAAATTTTCATTTTTAACTTTTACTTCAAAACATAGAAAAGTCGCGAAGAAAACTTTTTATTAAACTAACAGTGCATTTTGACGTGATATATTCTGGCTTAGGTTGGTTAGGTTTAGACTTATATAAAACTATAAACGTTTTTGGTTATATCTACATTGGTTATTATTTTATTAATTTGTTAATAGCGCAAAGAACGGATTCGATAACATATCTAGGTACTAATACAGTTATCGGAGTTACCAAACAAATTTGTATAAATCAGTCGTTTAACTACATGGTTTTCAGATACCTATTAAAAATTATTTTGGGCAAACTAAAATAATTTGAGCAATCCAATTGCATCTAGTTTAATATTTGTATAATAAACAATTATTCACAAGTATAAAGCTTTTGCGAATTTTGTCTAAAACGTCATCTAGAAAATGTCTAGAAGCTTTATCTAGTTACTACCTGTATTTAAAAGAATAATTTAGTGAAATAGTGCACACATAACAGAGGTACCATTTCAAATTCTGAATTTAAACGGTTTTTGAGAAGCGATTAACTAATTAAAGACACTGATATAAATTATAGCTCCATCGACACATTTCTACGAACTTGAAATATTGATAATATATTCATGTGTATTACGAGGTGTATTATTAATACTTTAATAAATGAACGCCAATGCTTGTAACGTTTCTTGGGTGGAAATTCGTATTTCGTAAGCGAAAGGTGTGGTATATTATATATAACCGTGGTATATTTATATATCTGTGGTTAAACCATTGATCTGCCGTGATAGTATAGGTGATAGATTATAGATTATAGGCGTCAAAAGTATAAACAAACTCAACCACGGTTTTGGTTACTAAAACCAAACAGACCAAACGATGGATTATGGCGTTTACTTTACCGTGTTTAGTAAACAGACAACCTGAATTTCTCCATTACCAAATGTTTTGAACGTTTGTTTACCACTATCGGATTTCTTTTATAATTTAAAATGAATAAGATTTAATTTTTAAAGCATCTAAAGTATTGTCTTATAGTTTTGAAAAATAATAAATTATTTTTTATTTTATTTTTTTATTCAAACTATACTTCAAAATTAGTCCTATTATTTATATAGTTATATTAATTTGAAAATTATAAATATATACAACTTTAAATTTAAATCCTATATTCCTGTACGGTTGAAGAATGATAAATGATAAATGGGGAATGCACTTAATATTTTTTTATTGAATAGCCACAATATTTTAAATAGCAATAAGGATATTATAAAAATTTTAATAGGGACATTAGGTAGGCGTTATTGTGACGGTAACTTGGGACAATAAAACACTCAGTTTTAGGTACACACCTAACACACTACACATACGTATACGAATTGTACTTCATCATGAAACCTAAACCAAGCATTATTAGGGTGGTTTCGCAGAATACTATATACCTATTAACGGTTAGTTATACATATTTTAAAATCTGCGCACGTCTAATATAATTTGTTGAAAAAGAAACCTGAGGATATATATATAGTACTGTAGGTAGGTAGTAGGTACTCACCAATCGTTGAGTCTTGTCAGGCGCGATAACGGTGATCTCGTGCGCCTGCATGATATCGTCGTCGACGGTAGTCGCGGGGACGCCATGCGCGATTTTGTGAGGCGTTGAAGGACTTTCAGCCCCGGCGAACTTAACGTTAAATATGTTTGGCACTTTGGTAATAAGCGATAGCCGGCGGGACAATTTTCGGCCGATTTTCTTCGACTGTTTCCGGAACCGCTGCGCCTCAGCTTGTTGCGCGGCATTGCTCACGGGACACGAGTCCTCCATGGCTGTTGCACCGGAGGCGCTCGCTCCCGTCGACGCGGGAAATTAACGCGGAAACTGCACAAACGAACGCAGTCTCACATACACGACGCTAATACGCGATGTCGAGTGATCGCGATCGCGAACGGACCTCGGAAACGAAATGCGCACGTGCCTCCGCGAAAACAGTTTACGACACGGACAATCGACGACGTACGGAAGACGAACACGCGTGGACCCGCAGCGAACGACTGTCGACAGTCAGCAGTCTGCGCACATGACTCGCTGCGATCACCGCTGCTGTAGCGCCGCCCCGTTTGACGGTCCGTCTGAGACCGGTCCGTCGGTAGCGCACTCAAATTTATATTATTAGGTACAATTTTGGTTTTTAGTCCTAGTTAAATTTTATTATCTAATTATTGTTTTAGATAATGAGCGAAGCGGTGAATGTATTGATTTTAAAATAATTAAATTGTTTTTTCTGTCTGTCATCACTATTTGGGCAGTAAATATTCTACAATTTTTCATTTTGGGGGTGGTTTTGATAGAAAATTAAATCTAGTACTTTGGGAGGTCAAAAGTAAAAAAAAATGTTACTCCGGAATAATAAAAAAATTTAAGATAAACAGGAATATTTTAGATTAAACCGGTTTTGAACAAAATTGATTTCTTTGTTTTGTTATATAAATTAAAAATGAATAACTATAGAAACTTGAAATTTTAACTAAATATTTAAATAATCATTTTCTATGTAAGGAAAAATTTTCAAATATTTTGACTCGTTTTGAGCTGTTTGTTGGCATGATTATTGTTTTTCTATAAGTGTCGATAAAATGTTATTCACTGGGCCAAAATCATATCTGTATAAAAATTATAAAAATATATTGTCATAATTTTTTTTATATGCATTTTAAAATAAATTGTTAACGAAATTCGTTAAAATTGCAAACTATTTTGTTAATAGAAATCAATAAAAAATTTTGTTTTTATATTTAAATTTTGAAAATTTAATACAAGATTCCTTATAAACAGTTCATACTGAAACCATAAAATCAAAAAATATGTATATAAGCAATTATTTTCTATATACATTCACATTCTGTTCATGTTTAGATGAAATTACTTATTGAAACGATAATAATAACGATGATGTAAATTATTTTGTTATGATTTAAAAACATTAAAAATAGAAACTTTAAACCTTTATGTTTTTTATGTTATTATGACTTTTACTATACATAATAACATTTTCGATTTATTTTGAGATAATATTGATGTATTATATGAATCTATTTTTGCTGTTTTACTAATTCACTGAAAAATAAAATAAAATTTCGAGTTCTATAAATTCTTATACCTAATATTAAAATAATAAAATACTACAAAAAAAAAAATATCAACCTACATAATACTAAAAGTAAAATAAATAAGTAGTTTAAAAAACTATACATTATACAATATTATTGTACTTCTATAGCGTTATATATGTTATATCAATACGAAATTCGAGTACGTGTATAAACATTAGACACCATAAGTCGGACTTACCTTTTATTCATATTATTGGTATGATTAAGTAATTTTTATTAACAAGAAAATGAATTGTTACTAGTATCTACTAAAATTGATAAAATGCTGAACTTTGGTATTTTGTGCTAATGCTTATTATAATATTTATATACCTGTAAGTCTAAAATATTAGAGGTTTTCTTTTTATAAATACTATTAAATAATCCAAAAAATCTTGAGTTGCACATTTTATATGTCAGTAGGTTACCTATGTAATGGTACGTAAGTTCTTAAACATTTTAATATGCGTAATGTATAGCATTTTGATTAATTTAAAAAATATTATTAAATTAACCAAACAATTGAAGTTTTATTTTCAAATTGCATAATAATAATACCGACACACATATTATATGAGTTTTTGACAATATTTAACAATAGTGTACAATACACAGTAATTGAAATAAATACATAAAATGTACTTTCTAGTTTGTTTTATTGTCAAATCTAATGCATGAAAAGTAATATATAATAATATATAAAATATAATACAATAAAACTTCCTTGACTCACACACATAAATAAACAATGTATAGTTAATACAGAATATATACTATACATCTCGCTCTGATAAACTTAAAGACACAAGTATTATGTCAGAATTTTTCATCTATTGTAACGATATCATTAACTTTATCTATACTTTAGTATTTATTACGTATATGTAATAAGTTGTACCTTATATTCAATTTTCAAGATTTTTTACTTGCAAACGCTATTTTCTGGTTTCTTTATTGTAAGGAAAAAATATAGATTTACGTAACTACCAAGTAATCTATAAATCCAATTTCCTACCAAAAACTGCTTTCGAAATTGAAGATTTAAAGATTGAAGCATTTTTACTTTTCCAAAAGGCAAAAGGTGAAAACAAAAAAAAATAAAAATAAAAAACTCACATCACTGTAAAATCGATAAATCGATCCGCTCAGAATCTATTATACGATTTATCGTCAACTAATTAAAACATATTACACTTTTATTTTATAGGTATAACATTAATATATCGGAATAGTAATAATGCAAGAATAAAGGCCCATTATATCGACTTTACTACTTCTAAAGAAATATTTATAAGAATTGATAGATCATCAACTGAACAAATGTCCAACAATAAATTATAACGATTAAGTTTTATTATTGTTATTATTATTGATCTTATTAACAACTTGGCAGCAAAAGCTATTAGGTTACTAACGTCGTTTATTACCGTGTACGGGGATGTGCCTTTGAATCTTTGTCTAAGATTCCTTGATATGCAACGATTGTCGATTGCCATGTTAAAATTATTATAAAGTTATATTTCTGTAATAACTTTTTATATATTATGGATCATGGATGGATGCCAACTATAGTGTTGTATGCGAAATGCGATCCGTCAAAATACGAAATCTACAATTAAATTATCTTGGTGTTATACTAATATACTTAAACCTACAAAATGCGAATAACGGACACTAGTATAACCCGTCCACTTCATTTTGGTAATCGACAATCGTTACTTTTAAAAAAATACAGTGGTCCGAAAAGTATATTATATTGAAAAAAATATCCTAACCCCATGACCTGATAGAGAGTGGGATTATGATGATTATAAATAAATAAAATAAATTGTAACAGTTGTCAATTGCCATGGTGAACTGAATGGGTTATACACCTTCAAAATATTTTGGTGAAGAAAAATCTGCCAAGACGCCGGTTTTTTAATTCTAAAACGATTTTTAAGTTCATTATTAGGTACCTTAAACAATATTCAAGGAAAGATAAAATGGTAGGAACTACGGTTTACAGTAATCCACAGGATGTATATAATAAATAATAATAATATATTATTATTGATGTGACATATAATGTTAAATATCATTATGATATTCATAGACGTGACAAGGGAGGTTCTGGTGGTCTTTAACACTCCCATAAATCGAAGCTAAACCTAATTCTTAATTTTTACATAAAGAATATAGCTATTCAATATTAATTATTAATAAGTATTGTATTTTTTTATTGTTAAAATTCATTATTTTAGAATTTGTTTTAAGACATTATTTAAAATGTAGAATGGTTTGATAATAATAATAAGAAATACCACAGTTATCGGTTATCAATATATTATATTTGGGAAATATACCATAAAAAAACGCGTTTCCCAATGTGTATAAATTACTCCAAAGAAAATAAATTAATTTTATAGATTTCTATCATAATAAATTTCAGTAAGTTTTGAAGCATTTGACACGTGAATGCTATTTTACAAGCATGTGGTGAATCGAAAATTAGTTAACGTTGTTAATAGTAAGTATGTTACCTACAACAAAGGTTCAATGATATAATACATATTATTACGTATTCATGCGTTGTATGTTACTTACCAAAAACCTGTATGTGTGTAGTTTGCTATACTTACCGTAAAATACCATTAAATTCCATATTTTATTTACTATTTAATTAATTATAAACTGCGTAATTTTCCCTATAATTTCAATAATTAATTTTAAGAGTAACATGTTACTATAAAATTACTTGTCATATCACGCGTCAATTCACGCGTCATGTTACTTTGGTGGGAACTGGGCCTAAAACTTACTTTATAGTTTATGTAATGCTTATGGCTAATGAATGATGATTGTCATTGTCAATTATTTTCAAATGATATACATAATATATATTGTCATTCCAGAAAAAGTAACTTATATTAATAAGATAAATTTCACGGACAGCCGGTATTGGATCACATTTTATCTATTTGTTTCGTATCAAAAATTTGTTTACATTTTATTATCTAGAGATTGCTCCCAGGTGCCTTATTTTACCAATTATCATAACAGATACCTATCAATTATTATTATTATTATTATTATTATAATTATATTAGTGTGGTATGATCGTTAATGTTGTTATCACGATGGTCGATAACTCAATTCACAGATACTTTCTAGTAATAAAATGAAATAAAAACATGATATATGTTAATATATAGATAATAGATGCAAAAAAGGCGGTTAAGTGGGTAGATAAAAGCTTTGCTGAACAGTAGATGTCGAGTGAGTCAGTTACTCACTGTAATAGTGTAATGGATGTGTTCAATTTGAATTCAATGATATATTATTTTACATGAAAAATGATTCTGGACAGAAATAGTTGTCAGCTTATAACGCAAGCATAAATACATATTTTTATTAAATTAATTAATTTTAATTACTAATTAGTATTCCCGGGTTTGTAAGTTAATTAAAAAAATTACCATAAATACTTCGTTTTATTTTATTGTAATAATATATATTTATTATTTATACGTTATTATAATAATATAATATTGTTATTAACTTTAGAGATACAACCTTATCATAGACCAGTGTGAATAGGTTCTTAGTATAAATAGATAATACTTTTGAATTAATCTACATAATTTGAAAATTCAGTAAAACATGTAGTACAATTTATAATATTACCTATATGTTAAAGTTTTAAATCCTCACAAATATAATGTTTTTAAATAATTTAAAATTATTAATATCGTTATTCATCATTACAATATGTAATGTTGTTTAAATTTGAACTTCAATTGTCTATAAAAAATAATCATGCTTTCATATTTTTTAGTTCCAGTATGAACTACTTATGAAGAATATTGTATTTTTAAACCTTAGCTAAAAAAAATTGGAGATTAATTACTACAAAATAATTGTAGATTGTAAATAATAGTGATTTTGACTAATTTTGTAAAAATGTGAACTTCAAATGCATACAAAAAAAAATTGTACCTATGTATTATACATAGATGTACCTATTATAGATATAATTTCATACAACTTACAACAATTTTGATCTAACAAATAATTTTTCACTCTCTAAAATCTGGGTCCAATTGTTCCTCTGATGATATTAAAATAATAGTCATATTCACTTACGTATATATTTGTAAGGAATAATTACAATGATAACATTATTCTTAAACACAGATACAAAATTCAATATCAAATGTATACATTAATATGTGTGTGCAGCTGCAAACGAAAGAAGAATATGATTGAATTTGTAATTGAATAAAATTCGAGATAGTTTAATATTTTATTAGTTAAGTAAATGTATTTTAGATTACTATATATAATATATCTACATATAAAATATAAATCTTATTTGTACACATATAATATTTTGATTAAGTTATGTATGTTTAGATGCATTTCAACGCATTTCGGGAGCAAAACGTACTGCACAAAATATCAGTGAATTATAACTTACAATAATATATACAGCAATAGTATGCATTCGGCAATCATATCATTTATTAGCGTTATAATATCAAACATTTTAAATACAATTTATCAACACATTAAAATTGTGCAAAATAAAAATTAAAATAAAAATTTTAAATTTTGTTTTATGATTTGTCGGCACGTTCCCAAAGCAACACACTAATTGTACCAACAGTTATTTGTGTTGTCAGCTAAACATTTTACTAAGTGGTCTTTTGTAAGATTAATTATAATTGGTACCTACTTTACCCACAGAATTACGTTCCTATAAAAATAATGTGTACTTACTATGGTACATATTTGTTACCACTATCTATAACTATTGTCTTCTTTTAGAATATTTTTACTACTTTTTCACAGGAATATGACAATGACGACAACGACAACAATAACAAAAGTATTCAGTATTGAATATTAGATTCTGAGTGGAGCTATGAATTTATTGATTTTACAATAATAACTATTAACTAATATTATTATTATCATGACTTTTTAGTTTTTACCACAGATAACATTGGATTAAAATTTAAGATTTCATCACGCGTTTATGTATTTTAAGGAGGCTATAACTATATCTTAATTCTTTAATAAAAACTAGAAGTTAGGAGACAAAACTCCGTAAATAGAAAAATTTACCAAAATGTGTCGTAATTGTAATGGTCATAGTCTATTATAGTGTTAAAGTTTTTTATTGGATTTTTGCAATAGATACCTATTTCTAACATAATATTATTTCTATTATAGATAATCTATATTATATTTTCTATCATAAATAATGTGCGTTTTATAATTTCGTATTCATAGATACGTATATATTTACTATTTGAGTATAATTATGAATTGATTGCCTTACTTATATTATTTAACTAACCTATGAATAGTTGTTTGTTTGTTCAATAAATATAAAATGTAATTATAATGTGTATATGATTTGTTTTATTATCACTTATTAGTTATTAATGTTATTACTATCAATTATACATATTAATATATAATTAACTATTAAATAGGTATTTTAATGTGTATTTATAATATTAATTATATTAAAAATGTTGAACTAAATGATAATTATTAAAGTATACACACATGCATAAGAATATGCAAAATGTATAATAAGTCACATCTAAAAATATTGCATATTGCCATATTGGCCATTTTATTAATGCGTTTTTTTTCTTGTTATGAGTATATAATATATATATATATTATTATTATCTACAGTATACTCGGTTTTAACCACGATTAAAGATATCTTTAACCGTGGTTTTAACCTTAGATTACATTATCAATTGTTTTTGATTTGTTCCGAAACATGATAAGTACGTTGATAATGGTTGAATTTTAAATTTGAAAAAAAAAATTTTACACCGTCATTTACAATAACTTTTTGGTAACGATGGACAGAAATCTTATGGGATCGATGTCATTCATTCGGATTTTTAGACAAGATATAATAAATTGTTCCAAAACGGGTAATTGAGGAGAAAGATTTTAAATTGTTCTCCATGGTCACACTGGTCATGCATATCAGCTGACGACGTTCGTCTTCGCCGTACGGACACTTGATAGGGCATCTGTAGCGCCGCACCGCGCACATTATTTGATCATTATTATTATTATTAAAAACTTGATATTACACGCTGACATGCTGTACGCTTGTACAGTGTACGTTACTACATTAGTCGTTTCTCCGCTTTTAGTCGTCTGCTGACCGTTCAGCGATCTTGTGTTTATTACGCTTTGAAGTGGTACTCTGTTGTTCGTATTATCGGCGTCCATTGATTTATTTGTTTAAATCCGTGTGTGTAAAAACAACAAAATTAACGACCAGGTGGATTTTAAATACAATTAAATTCCTCTTCGATTTACTTTCACGTCAGTGACCGATGCGTTTAAATTTCATGTCGGTTTAAAGGGAAGTCAGTATGTCACAGTCGCAGTACTCTCGTGACACGGTCATCCACCTCGTATCTGGAGGGTAATAATTATAATATTTTCAAACTACTTGTGCAATTCGTTATTGTTCTTACAAGTTGCAATGGCTGTGTTGTGGTTTTTATTATTTCGATATTTATTATTTATTCCAGTTTGGCCGGTACGACTGGTGCTGTGGTTACCTGCCCATTAGAAGTGGTCAAGACTCGGTTGCAGTCATCTTCCAGCTTTGGAGCTACACGCTATGATTATGTGCCTAGAATTGCATCTGAAGACAGTGGCGGTAGTCGCATGACATGTAAGACAATTTCGTCGCTGCAGCGACGGCGATATAACACCTTGAGCGGCGCTGGTGGCCGACACTCCAGCACACAAATACTAACATTTTCTCAATGTGGTGTAGGCAACCAGACGACTAAGTCAATGGGGCTCTTGCAGTGTCTCAGGTAAGAATGTTGAATCTATATTTTGTTCAATGCTATAATTTTTCAATTACCTAATCATAGCCTATAGACCATATCTACCATTGTAGTTAATCATCCAATGAAGAACTACTGAATTCCTTATGTAGGTACAAATTTAATTTGAAATTAGGTACCTAGGTAGTAACTATTTTTTTTTGTGATAAGAACAAATGATAAACAATGAATGTGTTTATAAAACGTTTTAAAAATGTCAACATAGGGAGTATTGATGGATGAACTATTTTCAATTAAGGTATTCATTATACGGTATATTAAAATTAATAAATTAGAAGTACTTAGATATAGTATTTTACCTAAATTATACTAGGTAGTTAGCTTTACTTAATTTTTTTAATTGTACAAAGAAAAAATGTCATCTACAAAACTTATTGCATTTAAAATTTCAACAATTGGAGTATAATGAACCTAAATTGTTTTGTTTACTATCTTCAAAATGCAATAAATTTAATTTCTTTTTTTCAATTCTAATGCATTGAAGGCTAAAATAATTTTAAATTCCTGTCAACTATAAACTTAAATTCTTAAGTCTGTACAAATTCTTGTTTATTTAATGAAAACTGTAGTTCTTTATAATCTAGTCTATACCTTATTACCATTGATTATTTTTAATTGTTAGTAATCGAATAAGTAATATTTAAATAATCAAGGTGATAGTTAAAACTTAAAAGTGTAATTTTAAATAGAAAGCCTTTTTGCTATAATTGTGTTTAAAAAATCAGAAACACTGATCACAAATGACAGTAATTGGTAGCATTTCATACCTGTTCTTAATATATGTTTTTGAAACTTCTTTTTTCTCAGGTATACTTTATAATAGCATTGAACAAAGACTAATTTTTCAATCTATAATCATAAACTTTATTTATTATTTATTTAAGAAATGCTATGTTAACTAAAATAAAATTGATAACTAATAAGTAGGCAGCTATGTAGTGTAAGGTTCTAGGAACATGTCTCAGTAAATAAATGTGATTCTTTATATGCAATAAGTCTTTTATTTATTTACAGTAGTTAAATTTACAATCTGAATATATTTTTCAATTTTTATAAAAACTGATAAGCAGTTGCTAATAAATATATTATTATTATCCATATACCATAATTAACATTTTAAAGTTAAGTTTTTAAATAATAAGTCTAAGAAGAAAATAATTTGATACATCAATAATTATACTTGGTCTGATGTTCAATTATGATTATTATTGTCCATAAGTCATATCATTAATATTACCAAAACATGATAACCTTATGTTTTCAATTAAGCAACCATATTATAATTCTAGATAGTATTTTAACAAGATATTATAGGTGACATTTTTAAGTCAAGAATTAACCAGAAATACAAACTTGCCTATGCACAAAGCGTATTTAAAAGGTTGTCATCGTTCATTAAAATTTTGAAAAAAGTTCCAATATTGTTTGACGTTAATCTATGGACCAAGTCCAATTAACGTAGCATTACCTTCTCTGAGCCAATAGATTTCATATTATGAGTGCCAAACTTGTCAAATCTAAAAAAACAACATGCATTCTTGGTTGACGTTACTTAAATATTTACAAATAATACTTAAAGACACCAATATTAGATAACACCTATTATTTAGTTACATATCCATATTATCTAAGTGTTGAGTGTTTCTTTATTATAACATTTTTATAATACTAATAAATAATTTAGGGTGTCAACATTTTATATTGAAATTTAATATACTATTATTGGTTTTAGCCTATGGTTTAGCCAATGATAAAACTTCATATCAGTATATAATCCTTATAATATATTTATAATATACTATTATAAATATGTACCTATATGTATGAGTAATGATGTGCCTAATAAAAATAATAGTTTTATAATCATGAAAAGTATTTACTAAAGTTTAAAATCAGCACTTATACATTTTATGTTCGAATATTCAGATATGATTTTACTTTCATTGATTAATTGGTAAATACAATTATTAGATTTAAAGCTGAGGTTATATTTTAATGATTAATAATATTATTAATATGATACGTCAAAGACCAATATAGTAAAAAAAAAACTTGTAGTTATTAGTGTATATAATTATTAGTCTTGACTAATGGTTATGTATCAATTACAATTATTTACATTTCTAATAAAAACTAATGACATATTAAAACTTTTTCCGAGAAAACTTTTTTTTATTTATAATTTTTGGCTATTACTTGAATTTTATATAAGTTATATGTTTTTCTTAGAACAAATACTGCACATTCAATATTCTTGTTTTAAATGACGTACGTTTTGATAAAATAACAACGTTATATTTGATTATAATTGAATTAATAATAATAATTAAATAATAAATATGTTGAATCCATAGTTGAACTGTACATATTATAATAAATGTCGGCTGTTTTACGAAATAACACGTGACTTTTTCTCATGACAAACGTTGAATTTAAACACGAACACAAATTAATTAATTTATGGGTACCACGATTGAGAAATACAATACACCTACAAAATAATATTGATGTAAATTATACTTTCAGTGATCAAACTCTTCTCTCACGTACGCCAGTCGTTCGATAACGATAGCCTGTCGGTTCCCTCAGTCTCGGTGGCCTGCGCAAACGGCAGACGTGAGGGAACAATAAATAATATCGTACAGTACGACAGCATGTATTTACTGCGTAGTACGACGACGCTATCCTGTGTCTACTATATTATATTATAGTGTATATTATTATTTTTTATACATTTATACCAACGCGAGTAACAACCGGTTGTCCTTCGAATATCAGCCGTGACCTTTATTAAATAGGTAGATAATATATTTTTTTTCTTTTATCTTCGACTGGCTGCCTATTATTGTACCTGTAAATGGGATTTCGGTTTCTGCACAACAATATAAACAAAAGCAAAAGTTGGTACGCGATGGTTAGCACGTAAGCCAAAATCGCCACGGAGAAAGCCCCACTGCCGCTTGATATACAAGTACAAGGACTTATATAATAACTTTATATTGTATTTTGGATGGTTGACCGGTAGTAAATCACAATGAATTTGGAAGGTTTATTGACATCACATCACCGCGTGTGTGATATTTTTATTATAGAACTTGTCTACAGTATATTAATTGTATGGTCGGTAAAGTGTACTGACCTACAGACTGCAACAATTTTCGCCTAGGGTCTTAGGATTTCTTATTATTTTATTTTATATACATTATTTCTCATGGGATACACTCTTATTTTTATGCCGTTAAAATTCAATCCCCGTTTTTAAGTATATTTTTCGTCTATTTAAATATTTGTTCATTGTATCTAATTATGATTATATATTTTTAGTAGCGTACGAGTATACTACTTACTCATTTTGTAGCTAGAGGGAGATTGTAATTAAAAAAAACTCAAGTCACTGGTTACCAGTTACTGTTAAATATTAAATCATTAAATATCTTGCTATCTTACTATCATAATTATTAATTATTTATAATTGTATAGAAGTATCCGCAACTAGTATTAACACACATATTTATTTCAATTCATACTTTACTTTTTATTATTATAATTTTTTATTTTTAATCAATGTTTACAATAGATGTTATAAATGTAAGCTTTATGCCTTACCTAATTCGTAACTTAATTCACAAATCAAAATTATAATAAATTAAATGTGTTCAATTATTATTTGAAAATTTGATTATTATCAATTTTTAAAATGTGCAAATGCGAATAACAAAATATGTGTATTTTTCCTTTTCTTTTGCGTATTAACATGTTGGTAAAAAATATGTATATTCTCGTATAATTAATTTGATATTAACAATCAAAATAAGTTAATAAATTAACTTCATAATAGTTCAGATTATCTATGCATTAGTATATTCAATTAAATTAAATTTATGTTTTTATATTTGTATTATGTTTATATAATACATACCTATAAATAAATGTATCAAAAACAGTGATAATTTATTTTACATTTAGATTCGAATTATTTATTACTCAGATAATATTATAAAGCTTGATGATTAATAGGTATAAAAAATATAATTTTGTAGTTCACGTTTGCCTAATTAAATATCTAATCTTAACTCTATACGCATGTTTGCATACCTAATTCATTAGTTAAACAAAATCGATAATTTAACTGCAACTTCTAATTTACATTGCTACTGTAGAGTGCTAGATTTTTGATGCAAACCTATCTTTCAGTTATTATATAATACATAATAATAATATTAACTATAATATGGTTAGTATATTATAATATACTATATATAATCTTCTGAGTACTATAGTGTATTATATTAAAATTTTGAAGTATAAATTAAATGCGCATGTAGCATGAATTCTAAGTGTTTAGTTGTTGGTGTTATTCCTAAGTGTACCTATTGTGTACTATACTATGTACATAGTAAAAATAAAATTTTCCTATATTTTTTATTGACCTGTTTACAAGTTTCGGAGTTACTTGCTTAGTGCCCAGTGGTAAACAAACAATTAATTATTCGCCACTAAAATACATTCGTATTTCCTTCTTTATTTATCCAGTTGGCATTTTTCTATCTTTTTTAGGCACATAGTAAAAACCGAAGGCCCCAAGGCTCTGTTCAAAGGACTGGTGCCCAACATCGTGGGCGTCGCTCCGTCCAGAGCCATTTATTTCGGGGCCTACGCACAATCCAAAAAGTTTTTCAACACCGTACTTAACCCGGACACACCGATGGTACATGTATTATCGGCGTCTTTTGCAGGTAATAATCTTTTTTGTTTGTGATGTATTTAAAACGTGTTCGGAAAAAAAATATTAATTATAATGTAAACTTGTCGGACTATACTAATGACTGTATGAGAATTGAGAATAATATTTTAAAATTTACGCAGTAGTAAATTTGAATTACTCGGTGTTTTCTGTTTCTTTTTATTTACCTAGTATATTATACAATTACGCAACCAACTTACAAAATGACCCCCCCCCCCCCCATACCCCTGGCCACTACCCAGCCTAGATTAATGTTTTTTCACTATTTGTCTATACCTGTATCACATATTTTTGTATCTACCTAAAAATGGAATACAATCATTTCATTTCTCTGTGTGACTGCATTCTCTATGCAAATATGCATTCCCTACACGAAAATTGGCAAGATTTTTTTGTGTCTTATTTTTTGAAAACAACTAATAATAGTATACCTAGTTTTACTTTTAATATAATTTAATTGTATAATTATTTTAACAAAATGTTTATACTTAAAAACATACTTCGTTTAAAAATTATACACATTTATAAGAAAATATATAATTTTTAGTACGTAGACATTCACTGTGTTTCAATATTGTAAAGAAATACACATAAAACATTATATAGGTAATATTTTAATTTTTTTAATTTGTTGAGCCATATTTAGCCTATGAAAAATTGTAACCAAATTAAATAAATTTGAAAAAAATCAAAAATGTTTAAAATATTGATACAAAAATGAAAATATGTATGTATATTCATTACTATAAACATTTATCAAATAATAACATACAATAATGTATTCTTGCTTTTCTTTGTTGACTGATGTATTTTTTTTTTAATGAATCAAATTATTTTTAATTTATGTTGTAAATTATATTTATAATAACATTAATAACAATTCAATTTATTTATGTAGTAGATATTTTGGAACAAATGATATAGGTACCATACTATGTTTACATATTTGATATATTTTGATACTATATTGTAAATTGTTATGAACGTTGAACTATCATACAATTTAATATTTATCAACAACCGAATAGACAAAAACACCGCGTGGATTACGCGTTTAGAATCGTCGGCGAAACAAGTTAATCCAGTCAGTTTGCTTTATTGTTTTACGGACCTTCTCGCTCTCGCGGCGTATGTATCGTATACGATATACATACACGATTTATTTCGGTAGATTTGTTTAACCGTTGTTTGTTATTATATTGAAAATTCTTCGCGGTCCGATCGCGATCGCACAATATCTAGATTTCTGGCCACGCGCGGGCAGCGTTTTCATTTATGGACGGCGAGAATAATTTTCTGTTGTCATGATTTTATAATATCGGAAGACGGAATTCGATGGTTGCGTAACGAAGAATTGCGCGCTACGAATCAGCCCCTGTCGGGATGGTCAGTCGGATTTTTGAATTGTCGCAGGTCTCGTGTGCGTCATCCATTTTTACCGTACGCGAACGGATCGATGGCGGCGGCGCAAACGGTTATAAAAAAAAATCATATGTTCTGTGTTTTGTTTATTTTTCAAGCACGGCAGTGGCGTTTGGCCTCGTTTCCTCCGTCTGTGTGTTGTTGTTGTCGTAATGTTGTTATTGTCGTGTGCGCGTTACGGTGCGTGCGCGCGCATCGTTTATCGTATGGTGGTTTAGGAGGCGACGGCGGCGGTGGTCGTATCCCCACCCCGCCACTGCACAACTGCAGAGTTGCTTCGTCCTCGAACCCGCGCTGTGGACCGGTGAGAGAGTATCGTATATTTATAATAAATTTTTTCCGCGTAAATAAAAACGTAAACGTTACTTTTATCACGTAGGCCGCGCGCGAGTTTCAGTATCACGTCGTCTGTATCGGTGTTTCGGTATGAAATTTCCGCCCCACCACACCGCCCGCGATGGACACCGACACGCCGCTAGCTATTTAGTTGATGTGCGGACGGGGTGGGTCAAATCCGTCTCGTAAACATTCAATACATATTTTTATTATTTATTTATTTATTATTATTATTTACGAATGTAGTTATGTTCCGCGGAACATAGTTCGTCGACACGTGCCGATCGTGTTTTTGACTTTATCGCGCACTGCGGCGTGTAGATGATAATATTGTTGTGCGAATTATTTATGATCATTTTGTTTCGCATGACTCAAACTCATCGGATATTTAAAATCGTTCGCGTGTAAAGACAGTAGTCACTTTTTCGCATTTGTATGTCTGTAGTTGACAGACTGCCAAAATCACTTAAAAGAAAAAAAACGTTTACGATAATGTGGATACCCCGTGAATCGTGAGAGTAGGTTTCTAACAGATTTGTATTTGAAAAACAGTTAAAACTCGTTTTGGTAGCAT
Source organism: Rhopalosiphum padi (assembly GCF_020882245.1). Lineage (NCBI taxonomy): Eukaryota > Metazoa > Arthropoda > Insecta > Hemiptera > Aphididae > Rhopalosiphum > Rhopalosiphum padi. The sequence continues at coordinate 34,473,626 of NC_083598.1, forward strand.
ATTAATATATTATAATATATTAGGTAGGTACAATGTCTCTAATTTACATGTTACAAGGTATTGAAATCCTATAATGCAAACGACTTGGAACCGTTTTTCATTCATTGCTTAATCTATTTTACCTTAAATATAATAAACGTGAATTTGAAATTTGAATACAACTACACAACATTGGACATTTTCCTCTAATATTAAATTTCATAAATACATACATTTCTGACAAAAAAGTTATTATACACAACTTGAAAAAAAGATAATTATTTAGTTAACACTAACAAACGTGCACGTAATATGTAACGGCTAAAACGGCTTTTTATAAAATACTAAAATATCCTTATTAATTTTTGAATTATTTTAAGAATATAACGATTACCGCATTGGTGCATTGGTTACCAACCGGTCAAAAACCTAATTATAATATCGAGAATAGTAAAAAATGAATATTAGTAAATTCGATGCTTTAAAAGTTATTAATAATTTATTATAGTTACGTTCTTTTATCGTTATGAAATTGTGTTGGTACGACTGTTCATTTTTATAATAAAAAACTACTGGTTTTGTCAAATCATAGAAGTGATGGTTGTTATACGTATGACATAAGTTGTTCGGACAACTATAATAGTTTTTGTTAAAAGATACATTCAAAACATGGTGCATACAATTTAATTTTGTTTTTTTTATACAAATGTTATGTATCTGAAATGTGTTTAAATTATTGACCAGTTTTAGACGCTATTTAATATAATTGGTTTTATTATTATGAATTAATCTTATCATTTTCAAACTTACAAAAACTATTCATAATCCTACTACATAAAAATATGTTTGTTATAGTATATTATTTTTACCATACTTACATCGATGTTTCGTTAAATATAAGCAACTATTGATATAATTATTGATATATGATATATAGTATTGATTATAATTGAATATAATTTTTGTCAAAAGTTTTAATTTTCTTCTGGACAGTCTTTCAGTTTCATTTCAGAAATTTTAGGAACTTAATAATTTAAGTCAAGGTATTAAGATAATATATTATCTGCTTTTAAGTAATATAATACGAAAAAACAGTTTTCCTTATCTCTTGTACTCCTTTCATATTGTTGATAATTGTAGTACTATGTACTTACCGATTTGTATTAATTACTCTTCAGCTAATAATAAACGAAATCATGCTTATTTATTATTTGCATTCACCGTAATGTTGAGATATGTTATTGTAAAATAATTATATCTTTCTTTAAATTGTTAAAAATTTAACATAAATGTAACAGGTTGAATGTTCTTTTATAAAATAAATTATACTAGTATTACTAGTATCACCAGTAAACATATTAAATCAAACCATGTTTATGTAATGCGGTAATATATTTTTGCGTAGAAAATAAAATCAATGAAATGTGTTAATACTCAATATTCTACATTATATAATAAATACAATTTGGTACAGATCTCTTTAATGAACATTTATTGTATAATAGATATAAACATATAAATTAAGAATATTATATAACAAAAAAGCAGAAATTATTAAGAAACAATGATAAAATATGAAATTATAAGTACAACAAAAAAACATTTCAAATGAAAATGATAGCTAAATAAGTAGTTAATAAAGAAAAATGGAGTCCGTATTGGTATTATGCAACATATATAACACACGTTAATAGTTTCATTTTAATGTTGGTAGAACACTATAGAGCAACATGAATGTCGTAATGAAACGACTGATGTGTTGAGGAACTTTTAAAGTTAATTAAGGAGAGTAAAGTCGGGAAATCAATTGTACCATCTATTAGTCCTTTTAAGAAGTTAGCACCCATAATGCGTCTACACTCCGCCAATGAGGCTAAACCAAGTTTGGTGGTAACTGGAGTGTATTTATGTGGTACACATTTGATGCCCAAACAGTAGCTGGTGAACCGCAAGAACCTATGCTGTACTCTTTCAACCTGTCAAGCATTTTCTGTGGTATAGGGATCCCAAATTATAGCACCATATTCAATAATTGGCTGGGCTAATGAACAATATGAAATTTAAAATGATGAAGTTAGCTTAAGATCCTTTGATAATCTCATTATAATGCCCAAGACTTCTGATTTGCAACAAACCAATACTTATAAACTCTTAACTAGATATTCAAACTTGTTTTTTATGTCAATTATGTTTAAAATATTCATAATTTGCTTCAAAAATAAATATAAAAAAAGACCTTTCAAAGAACCCTAGATAATACTTTTACATATTATCTTATTAAATTTAATGATAATCAATTTACTTCTATATAATAAAATAAAATGGATTTTTCTTAACATAAAATGTTCCATTGTTATGCATTACTAAGATGGACATAATACAAGCTGGTATAACGTTTTCATAATATATATTGTAAATTTTAAATGTATGTTCAATTATATTTTTGGTACATGAAATATGAATTTTAAATTTTGTAAGTGGGGAAACTATTTTTATTTTTCCACGAGTTGATTAATAATATTTATTTTACAACTATTGATGGATATTAGATTTTAATGGTTTGAATACTTAAATAATAATTTAAATAATTTATTGTCATTAAAGATTTTTTTTTACTCGATAAATTCTTTAATTAATATCGTTAAAATATTTAGGCTTTTGTGGTAATAATTGTGTAGGTAGCTTTGAAAGATAGTTTTTCAAACCACAACACAAGTATCCTGAGAACATTGATGAGCGATCGAACAAAACGTAATTGTACCATTTGTACCCAGTATCATAATTCATTATAGATGAACACGATCATACAGTTATAAATTAATTAAACTCTGGGCTATTCACTGCATTTTATACACCATGTTTCCATCGCGTTTTTATTGTAGGTAATCAGCGTATTTTGTAACATAAATTAAAGACATTTTTTCGCTGATATAGTCAATCATAATTTAAAAATATGTTATTATTACTTGGCGTAATGAATGTTGGATCAGACGGAAAACGCGGTATATACGACACCACAGGTCGTAACCATGATTGTACATGGCGTTTTTCTACGCATTTCGTATGATATCCCGTAGCGTTTTCTATCCTTAAGGAATGGGTGATGAAAAACCACGTTTAAATTATAATTGTATATGTCATATGAATATATGATGTAGGCAACGAAATACGTCGATGAATACGGGGCGAATAACTGATACCTACAATAAAAACACAGCCCCGTATAACTGATAAAGTACGTAAAATCACCGAGTACGGTACGTGAGACGTGACGGAAAACATAGTGTATAACCAAGTCTCAGCCTTTGAGTAAAATTAGGTAATTCAAACATCTATTCTTTAAAAAATATTTTTATCGAATTATTATACAAAACACTACAGTTTTAAAAAAAAATTATTTCCATGTTTAAGATTACATTTTAGAATTAAATATACGGTTTTAGATTAGAAATCCTTGCCTCGTCTATGTATTTTTTTTTTTTTGTGCATCCAGGTAAAACGCATTAAAAACTAATTACATTAGTTTTAATATTGTTGATATCTCACTAGTATATATAGAATAGATTAAATTACTCTAGTGCTTTGACCTGTTCCGGTCGATTTCACGTCCCACCAAAACGTATATGTGATTGTTCAGATTGTTGTATGCGTTTGCACGGTTTTTTTTTAATTTAAAAAATCTAATACTTTATATTTGAAAATCACATCTACATACACTATAGACTATAATATAACTAATATGTAGCTTCGTTGTATCAGTTTATAACTATGTATAAAATTAAAAATACCTACAAAAAATACGCGAATTAACTGTAAAAATTCATCTAAAATACTATTGTGAATTGAGAATAAATTCTATGTGTATAAATGTTACTTTTATTATCACTAGGTATATTGAATATATTATGATGCTTTAACCTACAAAAATAAAGATAAAATTTGAATACAAACCTATTGTTTAGTTAAAACTTTTCTGTACGGTATTGTCGCAGTATAAAAGATATCTTTAATACAGTGGTATTTTTAAGATTATTATTAACTAATGACTTGGTAGGTAATGTTATTAGTTATTATTTATTAAATTCGAAAAATCAATGGTTGATTATTTTTTTAATTGTTATTGGCGTTATTGCATTGATTCGCGTCGTTCAGCTTTCAATAAATATAGCTATCTACGTAATCTATTAATCTTTTAATAATATAATCTACAGTATAATGATAAAAATATACTAATATACTTCTAAAATAGAAGCTCGAGAGTAAATATTGTTTTATTATACGTTTGTCTGGCTCATTACCATAGATAAATAAGTCTTATTGAGAAATTGCATTTCTTTGGCTTCTATGCAAAATCCTTTTTTTGCGTGGACATTCGAGGTTAATTATTTGATGTCAAACATATTCGAGTATCTGTTAATCCTTCAATAATGAGATCCTTATATTTCATAATAATTATTCTGTATTATTTCAATTTATACACATTATATACTTAATCAAACAAAAGAACTGGCCAATTCTAGTAATATTATATATCCCCGATTCCCATGCTGACTGCTAATGAAACCTATTCTACATACTGGATATTGTGAAGAAAGATTCATAAAAGAAAAAATTTTGTCGAGCCCCTTCATGTTCTATCACTGGTTAGAGTACGAGTATAGTTCAGTCATTTATAGGATTAGTTAATTAGTTAACATATTTTTTAAATGTTTTATTATTATTTATTAATAAACTGTAAATATAATTTGGGGTTTAAAATGTTTCTAATTTTTAGGTTTTGCTTCATGTTCAGCAACTAATCCTATTTGGCTGGTCAAAACTAGACTACAGTTGGACTTGAACAAAAATGGGAAAAGACTTACCGCTGGTCAATGTATCAGAAGGATATATAGAACAGGGGTAAATATTCACACACCTCAATCTACTCTTGCTATTAAGAGGACTCCACACCAGCAGTTGTTCGCCTTATGAACGTATAACAGCAAATTTGTGTTCAACAGTTCCAATTTCGTGTAATAATCTTGAATAATAGAATGAATTGGTCTATTATAAATCAAGGAAGAACATTATCTATGCTTTAGTTTGTTTGAATTCACTTAGGGGTTTTTTACGATATTTTAATTTGTAAGAAAGTTTTGAGTGCGTATGTAAAATATTATGCAATTTGCATAACAATTAACAATGCTTATAATTTGCTTAAAAATTAAAATATTGTAAAAAAAACCCTTAGTGTAAACGTAGAAATTGTTCTTACCTACAAGTTTGATAATAAATCAATTATTTATATTATTAATGGTTATAGAGGTTATAGTTATTACGAAAAATTGAAACTGCTAAACGCAAAGTTGATACCATACATTCATAAGACGAAGACATCATAAGTGGTTGTGAGTCATATCGTGTGATATCAATTTAATATAAAAGTATTTTTATTATTATTTATATTAATTAAAATTAATTGTTATTATGTATGTACACAGGGCATAAAAGGTTTCTACAAAGGTATTACAGCTTCGTACTTTGGAATATCCGAAACCGTTGTGCACTTTGTCATCTATGAAGCAATCAAAGCGAGACTGATAGCTGCCCGTGTTGGACTCAATGAGTCTGAAGATAATACCAAAACGTCCAAAGATTTCCTCGAATTTATGATGGCCGGTGCCATTTCTAAGACTGTTGCTTCGTCCATCGCCTATCCTCACGGTATTGCGTTAACTATATCTATAGTTTACAGTTCAGAAGCGCCGATATTTTTTTAAACTTAAACACCCACCCGCAAGTACTAATACAAATTTCGGCGCCTCTGGTTTACATAAATAATTTAGTAAAACTTTCGTTCTCAAATTGAAGCGAAATAACCAAAATATATTTTCTTTTATTACATACAAAAAATATGAGGTGCTTATAATACAGTATAATCAAATAATTTGGAACGTACATTATCTTTGTAAACGTAATAATTATTTTTGTTTTTCATGTGTTTATACAGAAGTCGCTAGAACCAGGCTCCGGGAAGAAGGTACCAAGTATCGAAGCTTTTTCCAGACTCTGTTAACGGTTTACGGCGAGGAGGGCCCAAGGGGGCTATATCGTGGACTAACCACACAGCTGGTCAGACAAATACCTAACACGGCCATTATGATGGCAACATACGAGGCTGCTGTTTATGTGATGACTACGTATTATAGTCCTAACGAGGCTGTGTTCTACGAGGACACCGATGATCGATACGAGTGATATATATTGCCATTATTAATTATATGGTGAGTTTTAATTTATTAAATGTACAAGTGCTACCCTCGTAGTTTTTTAACGGTGGAGTAAAACATTTGAAAAAAAATTTTGAAACTGTAAGCAAAAAATACACATTTATTACAAACAATTTTAGTTTAAAACACAAAATCCAATTAAAATTATTTGAATGATACGGTGTATCCAGTATCACTGTATCAGCCAACCATCAAGTTTTAGAGTTGTTATTACTATATAATTCGTTTATTATAAATTTATAAATAAGTGCTATTTAGTTTTTACTAAATCGAAAGTAATTGATAGCACAAAAAAAAAATTTTATAAAATTATTACCAACTAACTTACAGATTACACGCGGTCATTTAATTTTATTTGTAAAACGGTTAATAAATAGCTTTATAGTTTTTTGTAATATATAATAATAATACGTATACAAAATTACGTAATATTAAATTTAATAAAAAAAAAAAAAAATACCGCATAGCGTTTATAAAATAAATTTCTGTTTCATAGTTAAGTATTTTTAATCGATATCTGCCTTGTCGTTTAGTTAGCTCACATCTCACATTATCTTTACAAGGACATTTTATCCGCAAAATATACATTATAATCATTATATACTATATAGTCATCAAAATGTATACAAATTAATCGAGAAATATGACACACCATAACCTTTCAAAGGTAAACAATGAATAATAGTTATAATATCAGAATTTATTAAACAAAACAAGTAGGCTCATCAATTAGGTATCATATAATATTTATTATTAGTATTAGCTTATCACAATGATAATATTATATCAATACGAAAATTATTTATTTTCTAATACGACATTTTGATAACCTTTGATTGATTCGGTAATATAAAGAAGTAACAAAACAATTTTAAATGTCTTGAATGCAAATCTATTAATAGGCACGATTGAATGACGTCCGTTGCACGTCAAACATTTGATAAAATTGTTTTTCTATAAAGACAACCGACCAGCCAAACGTAATTTATTAGTTGGCCACATGTGATATAATATTTTTACACGCCGTTTATTTATTTTTTCAGGTTGAAGATCTCAACGTATCGCGATTTTAGTTATGTTGACATAGTCACCTACTATCCGAAAATTTGCTCCATTTACTATTGAACAATCTCTGCGCACATAAGTCATTGAAGAGCATGAGCCACACTTATTTATTACATGATATATTTATTGTATTCCAACAATTTTTTCTCTCATAAGCCTATTCTCTCATCACGTCCCTCTTATATTTGCCTTCCTATTAATTTTCTTTTTTTACATACTTATATTTACAATTTAATTATAATTTATTTGTTAAGCATTTGTTTTTTTAGCTTATAATTTTTAAGCTGTCTGTCAGATAATTTAACCATTATTATTATTATTAATATTATTATTTATTGGCATTAATTCTATTAAAATTAAAGTCATTATTATTATACTTAGTTAATATTTATAGAACTAGGTTCTCTACATCTACAAGCAAGTTAGTCAAAGGTGATCCTAAAATATATATTGCGTTACTACAATATTATGTGTCTGTCGTATGATATTTACTATACCAAAATAATAATTATTTGTGCGATTTGTAAGGTCTTTTTTTCATACTTTATTTATGATAATATATTGTATGTAATATCCAAAAATAAAGGTTCCAATGTAATAGGTGCAGAGGCCACCAAAAGTAAATATAAGTATTACTATTTGGTGATGAAGTAGTCAAGTAAGAAATGCTGTATCTTATGTGCGTGTACAACATAGTCTTGTTTATAGTGTAATAACTATTATTTATGTTATCAAAACGAATATATTTGTTTTTATTATTGTATTTTGTTTATGTGACAATGTAATGTTTTATGAACTTTTGATGTTTGTTTTAGTACCTATATTAAAATTGTTTATAAAGTAAACTAAAACAATTGTGTTCTGCTGTATTCTGTCATACCATTGGGCTTGATAATAAAATAATATATTGTTTATAAATTAATAATAAATGGTATACCTATAAAGTCAATCCTGAAAATGTATCAATTATATAAAAAAAAAGTTGATAACCTTCTGATTTATCAAAAACACTGTCTAAGGATTTATTTTATCAGGAATGAATAATGATGATGGATTTTTATACATAACAAATAAAAGTATTTTATTTTCTACATTATTTGATCAGTTATGATCCTGATTTTAGATTAATTGTTAGTTTGAAGTTTGTGACAGAAATTATTAATAATTATGTTATAATTTGTTGACTTTATATGCATACATTTCCATCAATTAGTATTTACGCTCAAATTACTTAAATGAGCTTCAGATTTTCTAAATATGTTGATTGTTGCTATTGTATGCACATATCATACTTTAACTTAATGGCATGAACATTGTAAAATTATTTAAATCTAAGTTCAAAACCACTAACTGAAAAATATAAGAATCATTTTTATATAAACAAGAATGAATAAAATATATTAAACATGGTAGTTGTTTAATTGTTTTTATTTATAAGCATTAAAATTAAAAGATTGAAAATAGCTTACTCACAAGTCACAACTCATAAGCTAAGGTGTGATAATATTATAATAATTTTTAAAAACAATAAATATTAGGTGCCTATACATTAAAATTAAGTAACATGATATGTAAATAACAGGTGATACTTGCTGGCTAGTGGCTACTAATAGTTAAGTTACTTAACTTACCTAAGTACATACTTAATCAATTGAAAATTCCTATTTGTCTTGTCAAGTCAAAACTATTTTTTTAAGTTCGATACAATTCTTTCTATAAACGTATATTGAACATCATTCTCCAATTAAGTAGGGGGTTGACGTCAATAACCGGGGAATGTCTACATTTACAACATTTATCAATTTTTAGGTAAATGACGTCATTTACCGGGGAATGACGACATTTACCACGTTAACATCATTAACCGTAACATATACATGCAGCATTCGGAGCGCATGCCGAAGCAAAACTGACAGCACGATGTCAGTTATGACGTGATGTAATTATGTCAAAACAATATTTTGATATATAATAAATAAGTGTATATGTCGTCACCTCTCAACACAGTCACAGTCGGGATATATATAATATAATATAGGGATCTCGTTCAGTACCATCGTCATTGCAGCATACACACACACACACACACACACACATATGCTGACCATTGGTTGTGAGTTTCCGTAATCCCACATCACATGATATTTGATTTATTTTTAATTTTTATACTTTTACAGTATCTTGGTGAGACGTCTCCGAAACCGCGGACATTGAGTTTTTGTACGATCGCAAAATTTCATTTGCGAATTGGATCGGCTTCTTTGTCGGTTGCCGTATTATTTTTATGTGTTCATCTGCCTCATCACTCCTGCTCCAAGTCCTCCAACGCCGTTTTTATATGGTCGTGCATCCTAATATCTACTCGGTACGGTTATGCTTCGGTATGCGTTGGTACGTTTTTAATATTTTTATCGTTGTTGTCCGGCTTCTTCGCCGATTGTTCCAACGCCGCACGCCAACTTCTCTACCGATTGCCGTTACCTATTGGTTGTAAGTGCAATACAGTGTCGCTCTAACTATACCGTTATATATGACGTTTCGTGTCCATGATTAAGCAGTCGATCACATTGTTACGTAACGATTAATTGTCGAGCTCTCGTACCTCTGCAGACTGCAGTAATAATAATAATAACTGCTATTGGTGTCATTAAGGCAGCGTCGTTGTCCACTTCGCCACTTCGGTACCGTAAGCCACCGTGTCACCGTCGCTGCCGAGCCGCGTGATCGTATAAAGTAGGTGTCGTTCGGCTGGCGGCCATGCAGAGGGGGTCTTATGCGTTAATAACCGACTGTGCGATACTCGTGAACTCGTCACACGACAGTGTGCCGGAGAACGTGCGTTGGTGGTTTATCGCCAAACTCCGTAGTGCCTCCCCTTTTTCGTACCCGCGATCCTGCATAGCTGCAGTCGTCTTATGCAACGGCTTCACCTAGGAACCACAATTTTACGTACGTCGTCGGTTCGTCAACAATTGTATCGTCGAAAGGCGACAGCGACATTGCATCTTTGTATAATTTCACGCTATTTACGTTATCGTAAAATACCATTATTTACACTTCGGTGCTATGTCATTCTGCACTATATACAAACTGATACTAACTAATTATTGTATTAAGTACGTGTCCGATTACTGGTGTAGCATTACCTATACTATGCATTATATATGCGTCAAGTCCGTCACAAAAAACGTCGAGATGTACGTACACTGTCGAACACTTGGACGACAAATCTTGTGCGTCCAGTTATGCCGCCGCAAAGTAAGTTTTTTTACGTTGCCCGCTACAGGTTGTTCCTTCGTCTCCCGCAAACGCAAAAACCGAGTATATATTATATAATTATACATAATAATATACTCGTCTAGACGTCACCTTTGTATTCATGCAACGGTCTCGTATTCGTTAAACCATCGTCGACACTCCACAGCCGTTGTGATGTTTTTTGTATTAGCGATTACCTGTTCACCATTTGATTGAGATCGCTTTTGTCGCCGTCCCCGTTAGTACATAGCCAATAAACGCGTGCAAGTGACTTGTCATAATGTCATCATATTCCGTTCCTGCTGTTTCTCATGTACTGTATCTTCGATCTACGAAATAGGTGCGCGAATAGTTAGCGGAAAAATTCGAGCACTAATTTCCGCTATAACACCATTATTATTTAGAGCTCAATTAGTGCTATTCGATGCTATTCTATTCAGTTTATTCATATTGATAATGATAATAATACTATTAGGTATTTATTAGGTATTGATGACTTCATTAATAATAACAGCGAGACAGTGAGTTCGATTTTATTGATGTTTGCTGATTCGTAGTCTGCACTTTATAAGAAATAAATTATAGGTTAATGTCATGTTTCGATACAATAATCCCGATTCAATAATACAACAATAATTAATTAATCTTAATATTTTTGATACATTAATAAACAGATTTAACCTCTTCTTAAAATTACTGGTCATTTTGTTAATTGAACAGCAAAAAATCGACTGCAAGAAACTTCTTGTTTTATCGAAAACAAATGTCAATTAACTATACTTTATTTGCAATTATCGGATTATCGATTTGACAAAAGACTACTTACAACTTTTTGCATTATTGCGCTAACAATTGGAGCAAGTTACAATTTAAGTTAAGTTAATGTCATTAGAGTTTTTTTATTATTCATGTATCGATTATATAATTAAATATTTACAATAAGTCAATATGTACATTTAAAAATGTATAATAATACATAGAATCCAATATTCATAATCGAAAATCAAACATCAATACTTGTATACTTTATTAAATTAGATATTTAAATAAACATAGTTGAGATTTAGCCGATTTAGGATATCAAAATTATAACCATTAGTCATTATTATTATACCGGATAATTAATTTAACATAAAGTACTTATATTATCAGGGCCGTAGCTAGGCACTAGTAAGAGGGCATTTTCTAGGGGCGCAATTTTACAAAAGGCTCAGTTTCATCGAGTAGCATTCTTAATTCAAATATGATGATTTACAAAAATAAAAATCTGTCGTTTGTTTTTAGCATAATCGCAACACGGTTCTCGTCACGCAATTGTATATTGGAAACCACCCTTGGGTATTTTATTTTTTTTAAATAATGAGGATTTTTTATTTTTATGGTGGTAAAAAAAAACTAAATGAGGGGGCGCAGATTCGGTATTCTGCCAGGGACGCTACTGGTTCTTGGCGTTCTTGCTACAGCCCTGCTTATTATTTAAAAAACGATTAACGCGTTTAAAATAAGTACATTTTTGTTACATTACTTAAATTAGTCATTAAAAATAAAAATTTCTAGAAAACTATTTTATAGTATTTTTTTTAATGACAAACGTAAAATAAAACAGTATTTATAAATATTTTTTTAATTGTTTAATAAATTAAATTGCATGTTTAGATGAAAAATATAATTTTTAATTTCGCTGGTACCATTGTACTATTATTAAGCTTTTCTTTACAAACCACTCAAAAGAGGATTAAGTATTTTAACAATCATATTAATCAACATAATTTACAATTTAAATAATCAATGCAATATTGTCTACTGACCTTTTTTATTTTGTTCAAATTATTGGGTTTATCGTTTTCCATTATTGATATTCCTTTTACTTGTACACACAGATACATTTTTTAAATTGTATAATACATTAAATAAACTATACACAACAAATATCAGTTTACATATTATAGTCAATACAAATGTAATAAAATAAATATACGAAATTAAAAAAAAAATTTTCACAATTTAAAAGGAAATACTTTGTATAATATGTAATAAGTTATTGGAGCCTAGGGAATTTCACAACAATTTTCAATATCCATCCGTTTTTAAAGTATAGTTATACTCATGTTCAAATTTCTTTGTGTATATCAATATTCGTTAATATTGAACATCCAAGCGTATGTTATAATCTACTATTATAAGCACTTTATAATCTCGCTCCTAGGAAACACCATAGATACTCCAGATATCGTCAATAACGCAAGTTTTTGTATACCTTTCTTCTTATCCAGAAGTCACGAGTACCTCTTCCAAGTACCAACCCACAGTACATCCTATAGACATAAAATCCCTTACATACATCCCTTGCTTTGTAATTTAAATAGTATTTGTTTTGATTTTAATATGTGTATAAATACGTTAGCTATAAATATATAGGTTACTGTAGTATAATATAGTACCATTTAATTTATATTGAGTTTCTCTTATTATTTATTCGATGTTGATGTAATGATGTGTATTATTTATTACAATTATTGCAAACTAAACTTAATATGTAAACTTGATATTGACGATTGGTGTTTAAAAATAAATAATATCGAAAATATGGTTTTGGGAAAAGATTTTGGTATACTATTACGAAGTTTATCACCGTCTGGTATAGGACTATGATTACAAATTATAGTACATTACTGATTTAATTTAAATTGACTCTGACGTCTCTATTATAGCCCACTGGTTTACTGCAGATGTTATATCCTTTTTGAGAAGTTAATAAAATTCCTTTTGAATGATTCGTGTAAAAATCCTCGTCATAATAATACGATCTATATGAAGATTCCTAGTTTCGGCAGCAAAAATTTCCTTTTGTGATCCAGATAAGGAACAAGTTTGACGAAAGGTGTAAATTTACCTATTATCAAATTTAAAGGTAAGAATATTATCTAGAAAATGCTATATTATGCTTTTATTGATATTATAATTTTGAAGTAAGTTATAGGCTTATAGCTATGTAAAATATTACAACTTTAAAATGTTCATAACTCACTTTAAAATTACATTCTTAGCTTTAAATTTGATAATAGGTAAATTTATTCTAATATTAAAGCTAACATCATAAAATTTGTTCTGCTGAACGCAAATTTGCTATGATGTACCTACGCTAGTAAGACAGAGAAAACACGTGCGGGTATAACGTCCTCTTAATAGTTAATAGCTAGCGTGGATATTGCCACTGCCCACTAGACTAGTCGCCAGCTAAGAATAAAATTTCGAGCCCTTAGTTAGAGCCCGTATTATATAGATGTTTGCTAATGCAGTAATGCCTAAAGTTTACTAGACGTAATCCTTTCTAATAAGTGTATTTTTGATTAGAATCGCATTTTCCTTATATTATATTTTAAAAGTAGTTAGTCAGGGCCGTAGCTAGGAATTTTCTATGATGGGGAGGGACCAGTCCCATAGGTAGACATTTTATAACTTATTAGGTACTATTGCTCATCAGTCAAATTACCGCCATTAGCATTAATAAACAAACCAACATCATTATTACGAGAATCAATAACCTTTAAAAAAGCTTAGATATTAGGCAAAATGCATTGGCAAGCTAATAAAGTAAATTAATAAGCTATAGATATTATAATATATTAGCTATTATTTAAAAAAAATAGAAATGCAATAAAAATGTTGTTTCGGGCTTCGAATGCTTAGATAGATAGTAAGCTGAATAGTCACTAGGGTAAACAAAACAAAGTTTCTTGTTGCAGTATAAATATAACGAAACAAAGACAAATCTGCATATATTCTTAATTTTTTAAAACAAATAGATTAAAATATAAAAATAAGAGATCTATTATAACTGAATAAAAATATTGTTATATTTTTTAATAATATTATTATAAGATATATTTTTTTAATTTTTAATAAATGTATTATAATTTTATATTTTATATATTTTTATATATGCAACAGTAGACTTTTTTCCTAATATCAGTCACTACACAAAAATATGCAATATGTATGTAGTATGCCCAAAAACAATTGATAAATAAAATAAAGAGTTTTTTTCTAAATTTAAATTTTGAATTATCACTGATTTATTAGCAAATGCATATCAATTTTTCATTTAAAAATACTGTTAAATGAATAATAAGTAATAATTATAGTGTATAATACTAAATTATTTTAACCAGTTTATAAAAAATACTCGCTTGATTTTGGTCAATACCAATAGGTGCTATTTCAGATGATTGAGAAACAATTTCACTATTATTATCATTAACAGTATAGTGTCGACTCCAGAAAAATAACTAGTGATTTGTGTGAGTCGCTTTTTAAAGTATTTGAATGCATTATATAAATGCACATATGCTAAATTTTATAAAACGTTAACTAAAAAATATTTCGCGGATCTGTAAATACAAAATTGTGATTGATATCAATGATATTACCATCAATATACACCTTGAGCACTATATACTATAAATTTATCATATTATATTAAGTATTTGTTCGGTTAAAAAAAGATAGTTTGAACAATTTTAAATTTTAGAATATACTAGACATTTTCACATTTTTTACTTTGTTAAAAGGATGGATTGAACCCCCCAAACCCTTTCCGTAAGCCATGGTTAGAGTACCACGGTATTAATTACACGTGAGATATCACAAATTTTGTATCTGCGTGTCGTCTTGCATATTATTAGGATGACTGCAACACCAGTGTTACCTAATCGGTGTTCCGCAAATTAAATGATTAACATAATATTATGTATTCATGTGTAACAACCACGCCAGTAAATTTTGCGTATTTAGATAATATACAGGTTTCCTATAATATAACGTTCACACGACGCGCAATTACAAGCGTAACGGAAGGAAACGACTACACTTCAATAACTATGTATGTATGTATGTAGCATTTAAGCTATAATAATATAATATATAGGTACCGGACTTGATTTTCGTCAACGATAACTGCTTCCCGGGAAAAAAAAACCAATCGATTATATTAGTATTTTTCCACTGATGTAAGTACCGATTTCAATCGTTGTTTATTTATTTTTATCAATTAATAATGATTAATGAGTATTGAATATTGATTCAGTACGCGCCCGATTTTCGTTTAATTACCACGCGACACGCAGTATACGTTTATAAAGAAATTGCAGCTTAAAAGTTTATAGTTCGGTCTTGTTAGGGGATTTTTTTTTTTTTTTGTATTACACAGTGGTTAAGATAAGTGGCATTGAAGACGAAATATGATAATAGTAGTTACATTAAATACAGATTCAATGCAATTTAAGTTAATCGGAAATAATGCCTCAGTGCGTGATAATATATAAATATTATACTCAGTAATGATGCCTTGAAACCAGCAAAGTTATAACAGTATTTGAATATAGTACATCCTGCCCTTAAAGATCGACCAATAGAATTATTTGAAGGAAAATGTAATAGCTTAAAAAAATGAAACTTTAACCAAGTGGTGCAAGTGTCGCATTGTCTCAACAAGTACTGACTGCACCATTTGAAATGTTACAACTGATTCTTAAATAAAAAAAGGTACCCAGTATTTGGTGAACCATTAATTAAGTCTTGCTTGCTGAAAACTGCAGAAATGTTCAATAAAGATACCAAAAAAAAGATTCAAGATTCAAGGTTGTCCAATAATACAGGTAAGATACAAGTTGAAAAAATAGTATTCGGTGTCAAAGAGCAGTTATTGATAAAAATAAAAAGTTTATTCATTTTGATTTCCAACGCGATGAAACTACTGGCATAGCACAATGTTGTCAATTACTAGTATTTGTCACATTTTTAAATGTTGAGGTAAGGATCATAAAAAATAGTTATTTCTGTCGAAAAAACTCAAGATAATGTCGAAAGGTATTAATTTAACGAAAATAATTAGCAATTATTTTGAATTTCATGGTCGGAAGTAGAAGAAATTAGTAGGCTTTTGTACTGACAGGACTCCTGTTATAATAGGATTTCGTTCGGGTGTCGCAACATCGGTAAAAATCCCTCGACTCTAACGACATACTACAATATTTTGTCGCCAAGCGCTACCTACAAAAGTATAAACGGAAGAATTGCTATACCGCGGTGGTTGTCATAACCGCACATTTTACACCGTTCAATACCGCACACATTTATTCTATTGTTAAAAAGGGAAATTTGAAAGGTCGATAGTTCAAAACCGCACACATTTGATCCACAGTTAAATATTAAACAGCAAAATCATAAAACTGTTTTTATCTGGACAAGTAGCCTTATCTCAACAAACACCTTAGGAATAAAATGTGACAAACATAAAAAAATATTTTAACCATAATCCAGATTGTGAATTTTTATTATTGTATTTTTTTTTACTTTGGAATAGAACTGATTTTTCTGTATAATCTCGAAAGTTTTATTTTTATGATTTTGTGATCTTGATTAACTGGTGTATGATAGTAAACGATATAATGTTATTTTATACGTTATTAATATATATCAATATGTGCGGTATTGAACGGTTTGATTTGTGGAAAATATGTGTGATTAAGGAATATAAATGTGCGGTTATGAACGACGCCCTGTTATACTATACTCGTATAGGTATTCACAATGATGAAGATGCGACCCTGGAGCCCTGGAGGTGACTGGTTTTTGTCGTCAACGTACAGGTCATAAATAACTGTTTCCTTTACTTAATCAACCATCAATAATATATAATATATACATTGCATAGTGTTACACTCTTGCATGTACAGAAGACGGCCACGTAGGTAGATTCTAAATTTCTAAATATGAATGGAGTTTATGAGATTGAGCATAAAATAAGTGAACATTGTGACTTGTGAAGAGCAAAGCTTTTAATTCGCGTAATTATAAGAAACTATTTGCTGAATTCTGAACATGATGCGTTTTTTTATAGGTACAAGTGAATATTTGTATTTTTAAAGGTAAAATTCGTGCATTTGTGTGCAAAATTATAAGTGAATAAATAAAAATTGTAAACGGCATTTTGGACTTTCCAAAGTCTTGTCAACGATGATAAATATGCTGATATTTGGAAATATAAAGTGATAACAATAAACATATGTCATATAGTTTCAATATTTTTTGTGTATACGTATTCTTGTTTATGAGCAAAAAAGTCTATCTAAATTTTCTAAAATTGAGGTGGTCTCTAAGTGGTCCGTGGCGGTAAAGATGTTGGGAAACATTGCTATAAAAATACTACATTACCATCATGAAATTTTTATACTGCAATATAAATTATATTATAATTATTACCTAATTCATGTCTTAAAAATAATTTGAATATTAAAGTTACATAACATAAGCAGATTATTTTATTAGTAATAAATAATTTTTTTAATAAATATTAATTTATTTCAACAAATATTTTCTATAAATTATAATCACCTTTCATTATAATTTTAAAAAATGTACTGTAATAGTAGTTACCTATGGTAAATGGTAATATATTTATTTGAAAAATTAATGAAGGTGCATTATACCTATATTTTGTAAATATTTACCTACTAAATAATTATAATATGTTTTTAAGTAAAAAAAAATATATAATCTGATCCAGGCAATCACTAACATAATATATATTAATATGTTATAGCTATAGGTATATGTTATACATTTATAATATGGAAGTGTTAAACAAATAAAAATAAGACTAAATATTATTCTATAATATGATATATTTGTTGTACAATTCTAATAATAATGTTGTATTAGTTTTCATTAAACCTGAATGAACTAATTTACATCTACATTCATGCTAACATTAATTACCTATTTTTTATAAAGTGTATTTATATTCAAAAATGATCAAGATAGATACTATAGTTATTAGTTATGTAATCGGAAATGTATGTACATATTTAACTATTTAAGACAGACATGAATCTACAATACCTAAAAGAGTCTCTATTATATATTTATATTTAATACTGAATAGTGTTTATATAATTACGACTTTTTAATAATCCATTCTTCAAGTACAACATCCACGGATGGTCTTTCATTTGTATCATTGTAGAGATCCCAGTAATTAATAATACCAAAATCTGTAATAGCATAATGTAATAAAGCGGTTTATTATTTTTTTGTTATTATTCAGTTTTTTTAATTTCTTGACCTAATCATATAGGTATTATTTATAACGTTCCACTATTGTAAGTCTGTTATTGTACCTAAAAATAAATAATAAAATAACCTTAATAAATAGAGACGGACACACAGTTTCCGCCCAGAATTTATTTCCTGTACAATAATTTACAGTTAGTCAAGAAAACAACTTCTCCAGTCTTTTTTATTTAGAATTATTTTCATAAGCGGAAATTTGGTGAAATTACTAGGGGGGCTAAACAATATATGCTCATTAGTCATTAGTCATTACATCTATATAATGTTAAGACCTGTAATTTAAACTTCTGGGGTGCTTAGTCCTCTCAAGCCCCCCCCCCCGATTTCCGTCTATGATTATTTTGATCATATATCTATTGAAAACATGAACCTTAATGTAACAAGAATAAAAATTAATATGTTTATATTGTTTTCTATCTTTACCTACAGTTTCTGTATAAAAAAAATGTGCAAACCTACTCCTAGATCTACCTTTGCTAAAAGCACTCATTTAACTGTCGTCTGTTATAGTTTTAAAATTGAACTGAGATATAAATTGTACTTCTATTTAGAAATTTAGAGATGCTTTTAAAATGTATTACTAGGCCTTTTTATCGTATCTAGGAATTTAAAATGATAATTATATATACCAACTTATAAATTTTATGAACTAATCTAGTAACCCCATTATAACTATATGATAGGTACGGTAAAGTAAAAACACTAGAATAACCTAGAATTTATCAACACGTTATAGGTGTTACTACTGTTACTGTAATAGGTTTATAATGTTTATATCATTATATTTATGACAACATATAGGTATTAATATACAAATTGTATATCATTTTTTATATGAAGTTTAAAATTTTGGTAATTATTTTTTAATAAATTCTATAGTTATAAACAAACTATGATTAACTATTTAAGCATTTAACTTTTATTTGTTATATACTTACAGTCATTGTTAATTTTAAATCAAAATTGAAGAAACCAAAGGCTGTTAATTCGTTTGGTTCATAAGCTGATATCTGATGCATGAATGTTTTAATCTATTTGATTAAAGATAATTGTTAATAGTGACCATAAAATAAACAGTAATAAAAAATTAGATAATCCAAAAAGTATATATATATATATAACTTAAGTTTAAATATAAATTATAAATTATAAGTTAGTTTTATTATTCACTTGTAACTTGATATCAATATTCATTTCAGAAATCCGATTCAGTCGCAAAAATGAAATAATTTTTCTTTTCTAAAAATAATAAAATATATATTGTTAACATTAAATATAAATAAACAGAAAAACGCTTTTGAAATCTCATTTGATTTGAAATTAAAAACTTAATATAATAATATAGGTATACAGAAATATATCTACAAAACTTTTATTATTTTTTATATTACTTACTTAAATGTTTAGGTATTATAATTGATTTTGTTATTATTATTTTTATTTTTATATTTGGTGTTATAGGTTATATCAGGGATGGCCAAACTTTTTTAGCCACGATCTACTGAAAATAAACCTAACCACCATGATTAATTTTCGAGTGCGTAGCCTAAAAATAAATTCCAACACGATCAACTTTGAAATCGTTTGCGATCGACCGTTTGGCCGCCCCTAGGTTATATTATTATTAGTATTTAATAATACTACTTATTAATCATAGAAATTCATAGTAGTACTAAATTAATATACAAGCAAAGTGTTACTAACATACATTTCTAACAGATATCAATGGGATCACCCGAGTTGCGTCCGGTAAAAAAGGTATACACGAATTGCGTCTCAAAAAATACAGGACGCAATTCGTATATTTTAATCAGGGGTTCTTAAATAACTAACAAAAATAAATAACAATTATAAATATAATATAAGTCAATCAAAACATTGTTTATCAAATATAATAAAAAAGTAAATAAACGTTAAATTGCTTAAATCTAATTAAAATTAATGTAGTCCATAATATAATAAATAAGTTAATTAATAAATAAAACATTGCGAAACTAAATGCTATATACACATACATATAATACAAATCTTTACCGATAATCGATATAGTATAGGTAGAATAGAAATCATGTTTTATTGTTCACAACGACGAATGACGATGAACGAACTTGCTTATTAGTTATAAATAACAACGTTTTGTTATAAATGTTTTAAGTTTACTATTATTAATTATAATCTCAAATTCTACCAAAAAAAGTATATACCTATAGGAGGTTGTATATATACAACTATATTATACATCATGTATTAATATATTATATTAATATTCTACGTATACAGTCAAACAGTCACATTTCACAAATTATTTTGTATTGTATTGAATACCTACCGACTTGATATTATCTTTATTTCGATAAGATACTATTATTAGTCCAGTGGCGGATCTAGGATTTTTTTTTGGGGGGGGCCCATTATTTTTTTTTACATTAGTACATATTTTTATAAAAACACTTGTATTAGTATAATAGTATTTTAAAATGTATAATTATGTATAATGTATTATATACCGCTACTTCCAAAGACAAAATAAATTCAAAATTTAATACTGATTGAAGAAGTCCGTTGCATTTTGCAAGTATATTTCCATCTGCATTACCTATTATATCTTCCAAAAATATTACAATAGGCAAAAGCATATCCGAAAATCTAAGAATCGCTTCATGAGATTCAACCCATCGCGTTTCGCATAGTTTTATTAAAATAACAGATTTTGATGTCGGTAAATGTTCAGCGATTACTTTTTTAAACAAATCAACTCTTTTTGGGGATTCACGTACAAAATTGCATACTTCTTTAACGGTCGAAAATAATTTTTTATGGGTAGTACATTGCAAGCTTTTAATAATGTTAAATTTAACCGATGTGATGCACAATGTGTATAAGACGCTTTTGGTTGTAAATTAAGAATTCTAGCTTGTACACCTTTATATTTCCCTGACATATTAGCACCTCCATCGTATCCTTGGCCACGTAAAAATTCTAAACTTAAACCTAATTCCTTCAGTTTTTGAATAATTATATTAGCCAAGTTTTCGCCAGTACATTCAAATACAGGTACAAAACAAATAAAATTTTCTTTAATTGTACATGTTGTTGTATCTACATATCTAACAGATAAACTCATTTGTTCAATATGCGCCAAATCTGAAGTTTCGTCACATAAAATTGAATAAAAAACACTGTCCTTCACCTCTTTTATAAGTTTATCTGTTATGATTGAGCCACATATATTTATCAATTCATTTTGAACAGTTTTACTGACGAATGTCGCGTTTTTTGACGCCGATTCAAAATGTTTACGAAGATTTTCATCACCAGCGTCTATTCTAAATAATAACAATTGTTTAAATATTCCAATATTTTGATTATTAATTGCTTGAGTTTCATGAAAAATTGCCGTATCAGATAAGACGTTACATTATAGCAGCTATAGCATGTAACGTCTTATCTTATAGTATAGCTACAGCCTATTTAGTTTCAACTTTTAAGGATGACTTATAAATATAACCGGAATTTTTCGTGAATTGTGATTATAAGTTTCATGTCATAGTTATATTTTTAAACATCTTAGGGGCCATGGGGGGGGCCCAGGCCCCTCTGGCCCCCTCCTTAAATCCGCCACTGTATTAATTGCTTGAGTTTCATGAAAAATTGCCGTATCAGATAAGACGTTACATTATAGCAGCTATAGCATGTAACGTCTTATCTTATAGTATAGCTACAGCCTATTTAGTTTCAACTTTTAAGGATGACTTATAAATATAACCGGAATTTTTCGTGAATTGTGATTATAAGTTTCATGTCATAGTTATATTTTTAAACATCTTAGGGGCCATGGGGGGGGCCCAGGCCCCTCTGGCCCCCTCCTTAAATCCGCCACTGATTATTACTATATACTATACTAGTTATTGGATTTTATAGCTGGAGATATTATAGTTATAACTTATCTATACGACTGTCGAGTGTCGACTTTAGCTAAAATAGTTGTATAGATGAATAAATTCAACAAAATTGCAACAAAGTTAAAAAAATCCCAAAAATTGCACTTAAAACTTTTAGATTTGAATTTATATTTACATTAAACGTATTTAAAACTTATTAATTTTATTAATAACTATTAAAAATATACCTCGGAGAACCCCTGAAAACGAAATAAAAATTCTACTACCTAACCAATATAGTGGGACGCAATTCATGTATACCTTTTTAACGGGACGCAACTAAGGTGCCCCGATATCACTACTTTCATTTTAAAAATGTTGTACAACCAAGTTTATAAATTAATTTATTTGTTTCTCGTATATTAAAAATTTAAAGTAATATGGCGTATTCGCGCGACACGCATTATAAAAAAAACCACCAATAATTAATCATTTAGTTATTTAAAAATGTTATACATTAAAATAGTACAAACCTCTTCAATGACCCACGAAGTGACGTATAGGATTGAAATCATGTTAAAAATATGTTGTAGGTAGAATAAATATGGAATATAATCATGACACAAATAATCATTATATATTGTAAACAAAAATGTTTCGATCAAAGCATGTGCGAAAGTAAATGTAAAATATACCAATAAGACCGGTCCATAACCCAAACTAAACAATCTAAGCAATTCAGAAAGTTCAGCATGCAACAATCGTATACGTTCTACTAGCATTGTTATCTCTGAAATTGTCCATCCACCCGACAAAGCGAATAATCCTAAAGGTAAGCATTTCCATAATCTATTCAATTCACAAAATCGGTACCCCAAGTTACTGAGATAATAAAGCGATGTAACCATCACTACAAAAATAATGATATCTGGCGTATGGAACAAGATTTTTATATAATAAAATATGTCATTTATTGGTATAGGGTATTTACTTAAAAAATAAATCTGACAAAAAATAAAAAACAAGAAAAAAAAGGCAAAAGTAACATTCCAAAATCTTTTACTTATTAAGCATAATTTCACAGGGAAAAACGAATTTATTAAAAACAACTTGTGGTCGAATTCAATGATGCCGTTAATAAACCTGAAATTAAATATATAATAAAATTAATCTATAATATAAACAAATTTTTACAGCTATTTGATATTTCATAATAAATATTCAGTTTTATTTATTTTTGAGTACCTATACTAGTTAAGTAAATGACATAATATTATGCTCGTAAAATGTTTGGATTTAATTCTAAATATTCAATAACATTATTTTTAGTATTTTATGAATATCTAGTGTCTTAAAAATTTGAACTTCAAATGGTTATAGAAAATTTAAATCGATTAATCCAGTGTTCGAACTATAAAATATTATGACTAAAAGTATTTGATATTTTTTATTTGAAAAATAAACAATTTTTTCAGTTAATTAATATTGTATTTTCAATTATTTTTACTTAGTGAATCAAGCCATAGATTTTTTATTGTTATTAGTAGAAAATAAAATTGAAAAATTTCAATTGCCTATAAATAACTCAAAAAAAAATGTTATCAAGTATAGAGAATGACCATAAAAAGATTTTTTGAAAATTTCAAGTAACTACTGTAATTTTTTATTTTTGATTTACAATAAAACGACAAAGTAAATTTTGTGGAAAACTTCCACATTTTACTAACTTTTTTTTTGGTTTTTTCCGGTTACTTTTAAAATATTGAATTTTTTTTCTTTATTTGACTTTTTATTCTTAAAGTACCAACTAGATCTTATTTTCTACCAGAAACTTCTAGAATCTCTATAGTTGCAAGTCGAAAAATGTATAATGCTTTAGATAACTTATAACTAGAGCACGGATTTTTATGCACTTAAAACTATCGAAATATGCCATATAATATGCAGTAAAAATCATGAAAATATGCAAACAATATGCAGTTTAAATCATGAAAATATGTAAAAAAATATGCAGTCAAAATTATAAAAATATGTAAGAATTTTTTATTTATTTAAATTTTACAATAAAATTTATAATAATTAATTATTTAAATACTTAATAAAAAAAAATTTTGGGAATTTTCTGAACTTAATTTATTTTTAAAATGAATAATCATATGCATTTCAAGTTTTTCTTTTGTGAAGCTGTGTTGTTTATCGGTTTACGTATTTTTAAAGACTGAGAACGAACGTTTGACGTCAACCGAAGTTATTGGGGCATATTTGAAGCAACTTAGTATTGTCGGGTCTTGATAAAGATCTTTGAGCTGAATGTTTTCGAAATTTACTTTTAATTTTTCTACTTGACAAAATATTATTTTATACATTTTTTTAAATTTTCGCTTCAATATGCAATAAATTTTGAATTTTGCCAAAATATGCAAATATATGCAATAACATTTAAATATGCAGAAATATGCAAAAAAAAACTTCACCATTAGCTTAAAATTATGATGATTCGTGAAGATAACTGATAAAAATCCAAAAATATTAAAAGGAAAAAAATATGCAATTGCATAGAAATCCGCGCTCTACTTATAACTTATAACACATACACACAAAAAACAAATATCATTGTAAAATATAATTAAAAAAAAAAAATCAATATAACTACTTTCATCGGTCAAAAAAAATTAAAAAAAAAATTAAAATTGTGATTATTTAAAAAGTATAATTATTTTTACTGAATTTTTATAAGTTATTTATTCAATTTACTTAACGTTGTATGTCCTTTTTATTATTATTTTATTTGTCTAATTATCCCTGGAATATATAATTAAATGGTAGTTGAAGAGAAGTAAATAAAGACGACAATTTATTTATAGTTTCTAAAGGCTATCATTTTTATCATAAAAATAAAATCTAGTCGAATCGATTTTAGTAATTAAAGATATATTTTTATTTTGTTACCCTTATCACAATTTTCTTTAAAATAAATATTTTTACAAAATTCATCAAATTATAATATTTTACAAAATATTTAGTGGTTTCAAAGTTTTAAAGATTTAAAGATTTTAACTTAAATAACTATTTATAACACTTAAATTGTATGACATTTTCCTAATATGTAAATTGTCTTACAAAGTTTTAATAAAATTCAATAAATTATTTACACGGTAATTTTTTACAGAAATTTGAAATTAATTTTTCTAAGAGATTGGAACATATTTTTTTTTTACATAATAATTTACATGAAGTACCATCAATGGTTGGCCTCTTCACTCAAGCCCCCTGTCTGAATTGATGTAAATAGTCGTAATTTAACTTAACTTATTACGATTTGTAACTTTGTTACTTTATATTATGTTATTTTGTCTTTTCTATGTTAACTCTTTAATCACTTGTGCTTATTGTAAATAATTATTTTACAGATTGTACAATTTTCTAGCTTAAAAATAATAAAAAAAAAATAAAATATAATAATTTAAAAAATACTATTTTTAAGGAATTTAGATATTTTGCTATTACGTGTTTTATTTTTTACTACACGTACAGTGAAATTATATAATGGAATTACGAATTATGAGCAAATATGTCCATCACCTTTAAAGTTTAAATTATCCCTTAAAATGTCTAACCCGTGATGTATACAATTATTTATGTATATAAGTTATCTATTACTAAAGTGATACTAAATAATATATTTTATTATAAATGTATACATTTTAGTTATTCATACTTTATCATCCATTTCTCCGATACTCTTGCTGCTATGATGATGGCCCAATATTTAATAATATTAAATTTAACTATAACGTAAGAAAATCCGATATTAAAAATCATATGATAAGTAATAATTAAGTATATAAACATTCGAATCAATTCAAGAAATAAATAATACGTTAATGTCATGTTCCGGTACATTAATTCAGATTCCATAATGTAACAATAATTAATTAAACCAACTATTTTAGATGCATTTATAAAAAGATTCAGCGTTTCCTTAAAATTACTGGTCATTTTGGTAATCGAACAGCAAAAAATCGACTGCAAGAAACTTCTTGTTTTATCGAAAACAAATGTTTATTTATTATTCTTTTATTGCAATATTATGGGAACATCGATTTGACAAAAGAATACAACATTTGCATTATTACGCTAACAATTGGAGCGAGTTACAATTTAAGTTAAGTTAATGTCACCAGAGTTTTTTTATTATTTATGTATCGATTATATAATTAAATATTTACAATATGTACACTTAAAAATGTATAATAATATTTAGAATCCAATATTCATAATTGAAAATCAAACATCAATACTTGTATACTTTATTGAATTAGATATTTAAATAAACATAGTTGATATTTAGGTATATTATAACCATAACTATTATACCGGATATTTAATTCAACATAAATTACTTATTATTTCAAAAATGATTAAAGCTTTTAAATTTATACATTTTTGTTTGTGACGTCTCGCACAATCTTGTACCCAGGTTCGGTTTGTGGAGCGTACATTGACGTGGTAAGGTCGCCAACCCACAGCCGAGATATTTAAACTGGAGCGTGTAGGATTTTATAATATTATATGTATGAAGAAAATAAAACAAATAGGGAAGAATAAATAATAATGAACGCATTGTTTTTGGGTATAGTTATTTTTGCGGAATTTATTAGTAATTAAAAAAAAGATTAGGTAAGATGTAAGTTATGGCCAAGAAAAGCCATACGGCATAAAAACTTCGCCCCAAATAAAGGTCACACCAAAATAATAATAATAATAAAAATGTAATACGGCATAATAATAATTCAATAGGGCACGGCTCCGATCATCGGTTACCGGCACGTATACCAATAATAATAAATAATAAATATATATATATCACAATATCTAATGCCTGTTGGGCAACAACAATAATGATTACTTTGTCCATAAATGTAGTGCCATTGAGCACCAGCATCATATAATAATATAATATATAATAAATAAGACCGTTGGGCACACCAATAAATAATAATTATCAATATAAAAATATAATTTAACAATTCATATCGGCCAAGGCATTTGTTTGTAACATACGTACGATCTAATATAAAACATATTACCAAATTTTGTGTCGCGTTATTGTCCGGAGCGCCGTCCCCGAGACGCCCTCGGCGATCGGTTTTTCTGTCTACTCCGACATGTTGTCCGGTGAAGTGGAAAAACAAAAGTGATCTATATAAGGCCGTTGGACATATCATATACCGGACAAAGTACGTCGACGATGTTACCTAATGGTTATATAATAATATTGTTGGCCGGTATAATATGTTATATTTATATTTTAATTGGTGGCATCTAATTAATATCTT
The DNA here is from genome assembly GCF_020882245.1 of Rhopalosiphum padi. NCBI lineage: Eukaryota > Metazoa > Arthropoda > Insecta > Hemiptera > Aphididae > Rhopalosiphum > Rhopalosiphum padi. The sequence continues at coordinate 34,501,550 of NC_083598.1, forward strand.
AACGGCCGATCACTCCGGACCACGGGTACTGGGAAATAGATGGTGTGTGTGTGTGTGCACGTCCTTGTAGATTGGTGTCGTCTTCAGGCGGCGGCAGAGGGGCCCGCGGGACGGAGAGCGCTGCTGCATCATGGTTAATAATATTAAATAAAATATATGATATTATTATTTCGACCGTTACATGTTGCATCACTTCAAGTCGTTAAAAAATAACATCTTTCTAGAAAACTATAAATTTTGCACTATTTTTTAACGTGATATTTTGTTTTACCTTTTTTAATGACTTAAATAAAAATAAAATAAAAAATTATACATATATATATATTAAAATGTTATAATAAATTAAACAAATCATACTTGTCATGTTAAGATGAAAAATGTAATTTTAATTTTGCTGGTATCATTGTGCTATTAGTAAGCTTTTCCCTACAAATCACTCAAAAGGGAATTAAATATTTTGACAATTATGTTCAAATTACTAAAGTGAACTCAGAATTTAAACAATCAATGTAATATTATCTACTGGCTTTTTTATTTTGTTCTCTTTATTGGGATTATCATTATTTATATTTCTTTTACTTGTACTTGTAATATCAGCGCCCAAATCATATTTTCGTTTTAGTAATTCGTCCATTTTGTCGTTTCTAAAAGTTGTTATCAAATTAATCATTACAAATAAATTTCTAATTTCGAATGGCAGTTATTATAAAAACATAAAAATAATGATAGTCTACGGTAAAATGTAAGTATAAAGATGAATATCATATAAAATATTTTAATTAACATCTAACACGTCTTAACGGTTAACAATACTCTACGGCCTACGCGGTAATCAGAGACGTATTCTGAAATTTGGCGCCCCAGTGCTAATGTTTTTTCTTCTCCTTCCCTCAAAAACAATAATGTTTTGATTTTTTTCTTCTACCGAGTATCGAGCGCGTCGGAGCTTATTTTTCGGTGACCTCCCGTTATTGTTATCCTTTTTGGCATCACTTTCTTACATTATTATTTGTTTTTAATGTATTTACTTATTGAATCCTTGGTGAAAAATTGACTTTTTAATCAAAAATTTCCAAATAATTTTTAGTCGTTAGATAAAATTATTCTTCCATATTGGAATCTATAATATAAAAGTGCCTAAAGAATTAAATAGTTTATTGACGGTTATACTTATATATCGATGAAAAAAATTAAATATCTCAGTTTGTTTGTCTACATTCACCGATTTCATATTTAACATACTGCAATACATTTAAATTACAATAATATTACACTCTTCATACATAATAACTAAAAGGACTTGCTTCCACATGGAATTAAATTAAAGTTAGTAAAAAAAGAAAAGTAAAATCTTGAAAAATTTAACGATAGAATTTTCCAAAATGTTGTTTGTAATTCCTTAAAATTATTTAAAATGTATTTTTTATGTTTTTTATGAAATTCAACACCCCGTGTTGGAGTGTTGTATATATAGTATATCATATTATTATTTATTAATTATTAATTTGATAAATGATAGTACTTACATAAACTGCAGTCAAATACAGAGTTGGATGTATAATATAAATATTTACAACGACGCATCATTTGATTTTTAATTTTAATAGTATAAAATACATTCAACGTCAATGTCCAATATATTTGGCTATTGACGTCAAGACCGAACAATGTTGTTTAATACAATACTTATACTATAGAGATTCAAAAATAGTAACTATTGAGTAATTTTAAATGTTTTATTAAATGTAAAAAAAAGTTTCTTAAGTTTTTTTTATTTAAATTGTATTAGAAAGTGCATCTATTAAAATCTATATTGTTATTTGTTATTTTTGATATTTATTTTTCAAATATTTCATATTCAAAACTTTCATTTACAAAACCAATGATCAAATCATTGTATAAAGCTACAGGTAGAATATAATACCTCATATATTCTATAATCAGTGAATATACAATAATGTTCTCCATCGAATAATTCAAATCAACCCTTTTTTAATCAAAGATTGATTGTTAATCGTAATTTTCTAAAATTCCTTGTTAAAAAATTGGTTTAAGCCTTTGAACTCATATCTATATTACACTGATTTTTTTTTCATCTACTAATATAATCAAATTTAATTTACCTTACAATATATAGAGGATTAGGAATAAATACATAATTAATATAATATTTTTATTTATAATAGTTAGTATATTATTACTTTTAATATATTTTTAGAATGAAATAACCCAATTACTTTCGTATTATTAAATTATTTTTTAATTTTTAAAACATATATATGTATGAATAATAATCGTGAACATCATTATTTTTATAAAGAATAAAAATAAATAAAATACAAATTTAAATTAAAAATATTATACAAGGTAGGAATTTGCCATTTAGTAATAATGTTTATAAAAAAAATTCCAAAGGAAAAATATGTTTAATATACTCAAATAATAAAAGATATAAATAATTATTCACAGAATATAAATTTATAATAACTATGTCCTACATACTTATTTATACAAAATAATATAGGTTTAATTTCAATTTGATTCGAATTAAATTTAAACATTATTTTTATAAATATTACTTAATTTTAAAATGCATACATAATTTGCATATGTGTTTTATATTAAAATCACCTGTACTAACTACTAAGTTACATAAAAAATTTGATTCGTTTAATAGTTCACTTAAATAATGGAATAATCACTACATCATTTATAAAGAAGGTACCAAGAAGACTATGTCTAATGATTTATTAAATATTTTGTGATTGTTTATGCAATAAAAATTGTTGTATAAATGTATATACAATACTACCACAGTTGTCCATAGACATTTTGAATAAGGCTTTTTGTATCTAAACTCGTTGACTTACTATAGAAAAAATAAGAAACAATGAAAACTGTTCATGCTTACAAAAATAAACTAATGATTTTTTTTTTGATTTTTTTTAGTCGTGAAAAATATTTACCTAATTTTATCTAATTAGATTATATCACATAATATGGTACAAAGAATTTTTAACTTCAGTTTTTGCCAATTTGAATTAATATAATTTAAACAAGTAAGTTAAATAAGTACAAAGTTACACTGCCATTATTGGAATTAAAAAAAAAATGTTTTATAATTAGTTCCATTTTAAACTTCAAAACCATATTATAAAATAAACAAAGAAGTGATTAGTTAATGAAAATTGTTCAGATTTAATAGTTTAACTCAATATAGTTATCTAAAATATAACTCAATAACTGTATTTGCATGTACAATTATTTGTTTATTTGTTTAAATTGTTATCATATAGTTATAAGATGTGCTATTTATTGACTATTATATAGGTAAATTAAGAAAACCTTAATAACAGAAGCTTAAACCATTGTAAAAAATAATAGGGACTTATAATTTTTATTGTATAAGTATTAAATATTAGTAATAAATTAAAATAAAATATATATTTTTTAAATCATAATAATAAAAACTATATTCAAAAAAGCCAACCAATTATTTTTTTACCTACATTGGCTACACTACTTATTGCTGACGTTACAGCTTTTGCTGCTTTAGAAAATCCTTTATATATTATTTTACCTATTTTAGAAACAACTTTTATTACAGGTTTCACGATTTTAACTGCAATATTTACCAAAGGATCCACTAGTGGGCCTACGGTATGCAACAGTTTACCGAATCCATTTTTCATAGCACCAGGTATATTACCTTTTTTATGTTTGTTGCATTCATTTAAATGCGATCCTATAAATTTATCAAGTTTACAAAAAAAATCAGAACATTCGCAGTATACAATATTATAATCTGTTCTCGGTGGTGTTGGTTGTATCCTCTCTTTAGGTTTTAGATGATTGTGATGTCTATTACGATGGTCCTCTCTATCGCGTGGACCGCGTGGTCGTTTGTACCTCCAACCTCCGCGATTGGTTTGTTCTTTACTGGGCATCAGTGTCGTTATTGATGTTGTTGTTGGTTTGAAACTACTCCCGGGAAGTGTGTTACGAGTGAATTTATATTGAGTAGCCGGCTCATATTTCACGTGGCATTTTGATATAGCCCCATTGAACACTTTGCATTCTAATATCGTGTTATCCGATACTTTCCATGCATTTTTAATAGGAATTAATCGAGATACAACTGAATTCGATAATAATATTATCATTGTAATCGAAAACAATACTGTTAAACGAAACCCGTTCATTTCTGCTAACAAAAAATGCAAAATTATTTAATATTGTGTGATAGTAAATTTTACTACTTGGTCATAATGTTCAAGAATCACTTAGTGAACAATTTCGCTCCCGGACCTAAATACACAACATACATACATGCATACCATAGTATATATGTATATACAAGTACATACAATATAATATATCTAAATGTGGATTTTAACTGATATTTTATTCTGTAGGTATATTAAATATATTACATACCTATACTTCTAAATAAAAATATAAATATTTACCGTGAAATGTTGTTGACTGTACTTTATGTACCTGTCCAATTTTATAACTAAAAGTTTAATAAGAACTGAATGAAAATCAACTTTATCGTGGTTATTATGCTGTTTTAAAAAACTAATCTAACTCAGTCGTTTGATTAACTGTAGAAAATGTATTTAAATGATCACGTATTCGCATAACTTGTAAAAGATACATAATTAATTTTTATGATTTTTTTTTTTTATTACGTCTATTAACGAAGAATGATAATAAGTAATAATTACTTATCGATATGATGATATAAATATATTTATTAATGATTATTTTTTTTAGACAATTTGTAATTACCAGTTGTCATACCTAACTTAATGTACATGGTTAGCATAACTTAATAGCATCATAGATATGGTATAAGAACACATTTGAAAATACAAGCAATATCATTAAAAATTACGAAAATACTTGTAATTAAAAAAAAGTCAAATTATTATTCAAATGTTTTAAAACTTTACCAAAAAACAAATGAAAACTTAATAGCTTATAATTTGTTAACGATAATGTATGTATAGATCATAAACTATGGTATCTTGTACCTAAACAATTTAATATAAAATTGTATTTGTTTAAAATTATAAATAAATAATATAATACATTATGAATTTTAATATAATGGTATATTTATATTCAATTTCTACAACTATAGAATAGATAGTCAGTAACGTATACTAAAATATTACACATAACATAATCTAATGATAAATTATTACATCAAGTCGTTATTAATAGAGGCTGTATCTTTAAAAGCATTAGGTTGAGACTATGAAGTGGCTAACGTATGAAAGTTTAATATTCTAATATTTCAAAATCATTGTAAGTGGTTGATTTTATTTTTACTGAAAATATTTCTTTTAAAAATGCCATTATTTGTTTAAAATATAATACATATATTACATACGATAAAAATATAAGGTGCCCACGAATAATATTTTTAAATTAAAAAAAAATAACTAAAATCGTTATTCTCCGTTTAATTAACTTATTTTGTTCAAAAAAGAAATAATTGATATATTATGTTTACGATACATCGTGGCATCGGTTACTCTATTAACTACCGAAAAGAAACTGAAACTTTGATTTTGTATTAAATTTTCAAACTAATTAATCGTATGAAAATTTATTTTTATATAATTGAAATAAAACTTAAAAATTGGAAATTGTTGATTTCTGTAAATAGCTCAAATGAATTAAAATGTTTAGAAAATTACGCCATGTGTAGGAAATAATAATATAAACATATTATAGTGGAAATTTCAAATATATGCGGCTATGTTTTATTTATATTATAACAAAATATCTATAATTAATTAAAAGAAATAGTTATTTTAAAGATTCATAAAAAATTAGTATGACTTAATAACCGTAACTTATTTAATCGCTGAAACTTATAGCTTATAAGTACCTATAATAGCAGTAATAGCACGAGGAATCTTGTATTAAATTACAATCTATATCTCAGTCGTTGAAAATATGAGTGACAATTTTGTTTTCTCAATGTAATATCCATATAATCTTTAATTTCTCCTAAGTACCGTTGATAGACACGATGATGCAATGAGGAATTTTGTTACTAAGAGATAATAAAAATTTACATTACTCGCAAATATATTACAGTTGTTTTTATGAAATATATATATATGTTTTTAAATTTTAATGACAGTAAAAATGAGATAAAATTTTGGATAGTTAAAGATGTCAAGACATTAAGTTATCCAAATATATACAAGGATACAAGCCTTAAAATGTAGTAATTATCCTTAATAATGGCGTATACGTTTGTACTTTTCATGTGAGGGACTTTGCGGACGGAATGGATCAAAAACCTATAGTAAAAAATGTTAATGTTTATAGCATACAGCTACTATATTATAGTTATAGTTAAATCGGAATTAAAAAGACCTATTATTTTTTTTAGACATGAAGAATTATTTATTTTTTGTTAAAAAATTCACAATGACATGAAAAAAACGTATTACTGTTAACTATTAAGCCGATTTTTTGCTACGTTATCTATTGTAGCGTATTTTTTGTATCGCATTCTGATTGACCGGTGTAATTATCAAGGTATTTTTCACTAACCATGATCTACTGTGAGTTGAGCCAAGCTCAACTTTTGGACACGGTACGATACGACAGATGACGTAGCTGTAAATCCAGCAGGATAAATAATATATAGCCTTAAAGGGCCGCTACACCAACATTTGTTTTCTCTATCTATCTTTCACATAATAGATTTTTAATATTTAAATTTTTTATAAATATATAAGCGTGTTTTAATTTAAAAATTAAAATTAAAATAAATTAAGATTAAAATATGTTTTTCCCAGGTGCTCCTATATTTAACATAAATATGAATACATAAAGATAACATATTATGTTAAATTGTACTGATCGTAATTGTAGGACTTATCTAACAAGTTAATGATAATATCTACAATTTTGTACTTGCGTTTTATTTTGTAAAATTGCACCTGCACACTAGTAAAAATTATTTATTATACGTTACTTTTATGTTCTATTTAAACGTATTTCGTGAAGACGACATGTTATGTTTTTAAGTACCCATCAAACTAATAATGAAAGTTTGTTTTAATTGTACACATTAAACATCTATAAAAAATAGTGTGCAATTATTTAATTTAATCAATCCATAAAAAATATGTATACGAGTACCTATATTATATATTATAAACGCTGTTGTAATCATGGTCTGGTCATTATTAAAGTAGGTGGAAAATATTTTCGTTAGGCAATGAATTAATTTAAAATTAATACGAAACAAAATATTAACAATAATAGATAGTATGTTAAATAATTATATATTTAGAAGTATAAAAATTATATTCTTAATAATAATGTTGAAACACCTTTAGCCAAGGATTGATAATATTATTCATTATTACAACGTGCAACAATAACAAATGGATTATATTTTAATGTGGTCATTTTCTCACCTGTTAATTGTTATTATTACGACCGTATATTTTATTGGATGTAACTACATAATGTATAATCTAAGCTTTGCTCTTTACTTGGTGATTATAACATGGATAAAATGTCAACACAAACTATTTTTACAAAGTTATTTAACTTTGTGTACCTACTAAAGATAAAAATGTGGAGGTTATGATGATTTGTATATTTTAGTACCTATTAATTATTATTATTATAAATTATCCATCAACATTTTATAATCTGTAAACATTTCCCTAGTACCTACTTGTATAATAAGTATTTACTAGATCCAACATTTAAACATTAAATATTATATTTAAATTTTGTACAACAAAAATGTTAACTTTGGAGTATTCAATTTTTAATATATACATTTCAATAACCCAGAATATACTCATATGATTTTTAATTTAATTACAAGAACAGTTTCAAAAAAATTATCAGCTTAAAAATGTAGAGTAAAAATCGCGATTCATATGTATTAAAAAGACATTTTGCAGCATGTAGGAGTACAGAATACTTCTAATGGCATACAAATTTAATTATATAAAAATAAAATATTTAAGTACACTTGAAATTCTATGAATAGGAATTTGAATGTATTCATTATTGACGGAAATAACAGAGATGAGCATGTTTAGTGAATCTTTCTGAATAAGCTATACGTAGCGTAACAATAAAGCGTAGAGCACTAGAGTATAGGTATTAGATACCTACACCGGCTACACTTTAAGTCTTAAATTAATATGAATACAATTTTATTATTTATAAATATTTGTTATGCATGATGAGTGAGAGTTATAGAAGTGAACGTGAATGACTATATTATAAGTAAAGTAAGCTGAATGACCTTAAATGAAATTATCGAACCGACACTTTAACATACAAATTAGGAACCGAACATAAATATTTCTAGAATTTCACTTATTATTAAATTTTAATAAATAATTATATTTACCTACTTATTTATTTATTTTTAATTTTAATATCTTAGATTTTAGATGGAGCGATAAACGTAAGTATTATAATTAAGTTTTACAAATATCTGTTTTTTCATGTGTTTCAATGTAAATATTGAGGTAGAAAATTGTATTTAATTGATAATTTCAGTGGTCAAAAGTTTAAAATTAATATTGTTTACGGGAATGTATGCATTACCAGTTTTTAACAAGATTAAAATTTTGTTTTATTGTTATAATTGATAAAAGAAAAACTTGAAATTATTTTGAACGAGGAACCGGATTTTTGTACTGTAAATTGTATAACACACGATTTTTAGATTCTCAACGGAGTGATGAATGTATTGATTTTACAATGATGTGTGTTCTTTTGTGTCAGCCATTACGTTTTGGAGTTGTAATAGTGCTTTGATTTTTGACTTTATCCCATATTTAAAAAGGAAAATGAATTTATAGTTGGTACTTTGAGGGGGGGGGGGGTCAAGAGTAAAAAATGTCCAGAAGTTTTTAAAAGCGTGAAAAACCCTAAAAAAGTAACGGAAAAACGGGAATTTTTATGCATAACCAGTTTTCGACAAAATCGATTTTTTTATTTTGCTGTAACTCAAAATGAAGCATTGTAAATACTTGAAATTTTCACCAGATGTTTATATTAGCGTTATCTACTTACGATTAAATTTTCAAAATAATTTGACTTTTTTAAGCTATTTATAGATAATTTAAATTTTCGATAGGGTAATTATGTACGATTTATTATAGAAGGAGAAATTTATATTACATTTAATTTTATTATTAGTAATACCGTGTAAATAAGCAATAGATTAAAATTAATATGAATATTTTCAACATTTTATTTGGTATAGTAATAATATAATTCTATATGTAAAAATGTCAAGTTCTCACGAATATTTTTGAATTATTACACTAACAGCAACATATGATAGTAACTTTATTATATTTACAACTCTTAGATATTAAGATTGAACATTTTAAATATTTATATTTTATGAGGCATTCAATACCGACCAGTTTAAAGGATTCTAAGTGATTTTAAGCAAGTCGTGTAAATGTGCATAGTGAATGATCCTTATAGAGTTTGCCATATGCATGCCCATAGGAGCAGCATATTATGTTGCATTACTGCCCCTGAACTTTTCTCCAGTCAACCGCAACCACCAAGATTGAATAATTCTACGTGTCATGTTCTTCCTCTTCCCCATCAATGAAATTTTGGATTTTCATGAAAACTTTCCCTTATACTTTTTCTTAATGTATTCAATTATTCACTCAAACACATTTGATACATATAAGTGTTCTTTACAACCCTGTTAAATTGTGATTAATGAGTAATAATTGTAGGTATATAATATATATTATAATAAATTAATAATTTATTGTCTATACAAAAATATAATTTAAATAATATATATATTTACCAGTAATACTCATCATATCTGTTACATAAACTAAAAAAATCTAATGTCTTTTTGATAAACATTCTAATAAATCTATGTCCAATAAATAAAAAGGTATAAAAAAAATAGTAATTTGATACAACATTAATACAAAAAATTAAAATATAGAACAATAAAGAAAAAAAATTAATAGAAAGACAAGTGTGACTAGAATTAATAATAATAACATATTTATACAGTGCAATATTTTAATGCAGCTAAATTACATATAGATATTATTATAGATCATTTTAGTAATTTGTAACTGTTATAATTACACTAATGCACTATAATACTATACAATTAAATGTATTATGCATATAATTATCATATATAATAAGGTTCTGATATGTATTTCACAGATTAATATTTTGTTCAATTAGTACTCAACGTAATAGCAAATTGAATAAAATTATTAAACATAATGGTAGGTAACAAAAAACAATATTTATTTAATATTTATCATTTCATTTCAACAATAAATGCTTATAAAATAATGTCATAGCTTAGTGGTTTTTTTAGCAAAAGAAGGACATAATATAATAGTGTTTACAAATCAAGAACGAGTGCCGCATGCTTCTTTGTAGTTAGAAGCATTGAAAGTGGTAAAATAATCGTCATGTATGAACCTAATAGCATACTCTATTGGGCACAGATAAATTAATGAGTCTGTCCAGCTACCTGCATGGTTTTTACAGAAAGCCACTGATTGGGTCACATCTTTGCCATTGAAAATAACTCTAAAGTAAAAGTCTCTGCCAGGATAAGTGGTGTCAACCGTGTTGTTTCGATACACCTCGAACACTAGGCGAGAAGCATAGTGTGGTGACATGGTTTGGGCATTGAGAACTCCAAAGGCAGCTAATAGGTACTGAGCGGTCAAGTCATGACCCGAATATAGGACCAAACGAGGTTTACTTTCAGATACCATTTTCAACAAGTTCATTGCAATATTCAATGCAAAACCATATGACTTTAAGAGTCCATATTTTCTCAACAGCCCATGTTTAGCATAACGTTCTAAGTCCCAGTCTATGTAGTTGAAAAGCTGTTTAACATTGTCATGTGTTATACAATCATCCTGATAGCAAGGCAACGGTGCTCCATGGCACACATATGTCATAATAGAATCTCTTAGTAAGTAAGGGTCTACCCGTACACTACTGGACATCAGATGTACTATATTATGTATGCGCTTGAGCATTTTTTCTACTACTCTCCGACTCTTTAACCGTTTTGCAGATGACTGTTTTATTTTCATTTGAAAGTTATTAACATTAAAACAGGCACAATGATCAAAACAATAACTGTAACTATCACTTTCCTTGAATGTGACTTTGGATAGTACATCAGGTGACAGAATTGCATACATAAACGCCAATGCACTTTGGAATGTACGTCTATACTTGGTACTATATATTATTATGTCATCAGAATTAGAAACACTAAGCAAAGAGTGGTACACAGAACGTAGGGTCCGTCCAAGCTTAAGCATTTGGGACACACCAATCGGGGTGAGTTGACTTATTGAACAATTGTTTTGTGGCGGATATAACGGGTACCCATGAAAGGGACCTAAAAACTGTAATGACATGTTGAAGAATATGTTTTGTAAAAATTTTGTATAACCATTAAACTCCTGATCAGGTTCCATGCTGCAGTCTATATCAGCTATATTCCGAACATGATTCATTGGCCCACGATCTCCATGTCTAGTCAGTATTATTACTCCTTGAATTGTAAGGCTATTGTTTAGCAAGCCTATAAACATATATATTAGAACAGTTAAATGAGCCATTGTGTAATATATATTATTTTTAAATAAATATAAATACCAATATCTCCTTCATCGCCACGTTCGATCATGTGGGGAGGATTACACACTCTAGTGAGTTCACTGTAATCGATTCTGGACACTGGTCTTTTATACTTGAGTGCAGAGTTTTCGGACGTGTTTACAGTCTTATTATCAGGAACAGGGCGATCAGAAATCTTGAAATACAACACTGAAACAGTTAAACCAGTTTTAAGTTTAGATGCAAAATTATCAACTAGCAGACTGTTAAAATGTCACCTGGGAAAAGAATGCACAGCCATATGATCAAGTAGACTAAATATCGGTGGCGGGCCATATTTCTGACGGTCACTGCCTGAACGTTAGCCATGACTGTTTATTCAAGTGTGCAGTTGTTTCTAGGAATAGCCTACCACTAATACTTGCATTCACATTGTTCCTATTGTCACACCTCACTTTTAATGATGGTGAGAAACGTTAGGTACGTTGTCAGTTTCCAATAAATTACATTACTTAATTGGCAAACAGGAATGCCTTTTCCTGCTTTTCCGTGTCCTAGAGCCACATTCGTTGCACGCATATAATACGAGTGCATTTTATGTCGTGTGATTGTCTTTCAGATGATCTTCGGTGAAAATAGATAGCCTTAACAAACTTAACATTTTTACTAAAATATGTAATTTTTAAGTTCTAAATTTCTATCCTTGTTCAGAGCGTCTACATAATGTTACTCGTGGAACTAAGACTGAAAATTAGAATTTGAATTTTACAATTCGCAATACGCATTATGCTCACTTAAAGCCGCATCAGTATTAATCGAATAATGATATACTATTGATATTATTCATAGACGAGTATACAATAATTTAACACTATATAGTAAATAGGTACCTACCACAGAATAAATTAATATTACACAATATTCTGTGTAAATAGTGAATACGTTGCCTACTTTCCTTTTGCTTATCAATTAGTTTTTTATCACTTATCACACCGATGAAAACAAACATGGTAAATATTTTCATCCTGTGGCACATATTTATTATATATATATATATATGTGCTGTGATCAGAAATCAGAATATTCTATGATATCAAAAAAATAATTTGATAAATTGAGATGTATAAAAAAATGTTCTTACTGACTTACCTATTTTAGTAAGTACTCATGAAAATCTTTTACATAAAAATGAGATTCTCATGACATGTTATGTATTTATATAGATCTAAAGTGTAGTTGTGTAGATCATCTACCATGGACAAATAATATATCTTTCATACACTCATTAATAAATAATTTGTTCATTGTAAAATTACTTTTTATGATTTTCATGTACTTACTTACTATTGTTCTTATTTAGTTCTTAATTTTCAGTGTTACATTTCTATTATTGGTTACATAGAAAAACTGAAAAATTTATGTTTATTATAAAAAATTCTTTTGGTGGGATTTAACACCATACAATATATTCTATTATTTTTATAGATTTAACATATATAGGTAATTCCATTTTATATTACATCTATATATAGATAATAGATTTATATTTAATAGATCAACCAAAACAGATTAATAGGTACTCTATTAATCTATTCTTATACAAATGAACCCTGTGATTTTATTAGAAAAAAATTGAACACTAAATACTAAATCAAAATTTACATTCTATATTATAAATATAAATTTTTACTATGCTGTAATATTATGCTTTTTTCAAAGACAATCAAAATTTTCATAAACTAGCACTATAGTAAAAAACATTAAATACAGTCTACAAAAGAACCTTTAAACAATTTAAGTTTTTTTAATTTGCTAGCATAAAATAAAGATCAGAATCAGAAAGGCTTAATTTCAAAACCAAATCACCATTTTGGTTGACGGTACTATAGTGTGAATTTAAAATAAAAAATGATAATCTACTTATAACTAATTATGTATCTTTTTTTGTCTTAGATTATATTATATTTAAATTATATAAAGTGCAAATAAAAACAAAATGAACAATACTCTACTTCCCGATAATTTAGAAATAAATTACAGAAACAATCATTATAAACGTAAGTATTAAAAAAATTAAAGCATTATGTAATTTAATAATACTATTTACAATTTTTGTCCTATTTATCAGATGCTCAAGATGTATTAAACAGTATTATTTGGTGTTCTATTTGTAATTCAGACTTAAAACAGAATATCATCATGAATAAAAAAATTATGCTTCATAAAAAATTTTTATGTCTTTGTTGTAAAGTAAGTGTTTCTAAAATGAATTTAATTATCTACCTATAATTATTGTTCATTAATATTTAGTAAGTACTTAAAAATATTTTATTCAGATTTATAAAATATAAATTATAATATATGTCAAGATTGAGAATTTTAAAAGTTTATATCAAACAATAAACAGCAGTATTAATAGTGGCGGGGCCAGATATTTTTTTGGGGGAGCACTTATGTATGGCTACTCAATCACCCATTAATTTGTTTTTACCATATTTTCAGGAAAGTATTGCTAAAATTAAAAATATTTTGGGTATAATATGTTATATTTTTAATTTCTAAATAAATAATTAAAAAATATACCTACTATATTATTATTATTATCATAAATGTTATACAGTAAAACTTCAAATTTCCTTTGTTTTCTTTTATTTATATGTAACAATTACAATACATAACTTTTTTATTTTTTAATGTATGAGATTTTAGAAAGTGTGCAGTTAGTATTAACTATATTAGGTATTTTTATTTCTAAATGTGCAAAAAAAAGCATATTTAATTTGTATATAACAGTTAAACTTCAAATAATATAACTTAAGTCTAAAAACTCTTTAAAGTAATTAATATTATTTTATATATTAATAATGATTTACAATTTCTTTATTTAGGTATTAACATATTTTTAACATTAAATTGTTAGGGAGCAATGGAGGGGAAAAATCAAATGTTTGGAGGGGGCACTTGACCACCCTTGCCCAATATATTGCCCCTGACTATTAATAATTTTTATTGTAACAAAACTTTATTATAATTATTTTTAAAGTTATATTATTTGTAATTGCTTGAATGATTTTTAAAAATATGATAAAAGTAAATTAATTTTAGCTCTTTAAAACTATGTTTATTATTCCAGAATTGTTTTGAAAAATTATCAGATTCAAAAAATGGATGTATATTATGCTCACTCAAAACCAAACTTAAGACGTGTAAAATATGTAATAGCAACATGTGTAAGGTAAACTTTTTTAATTGGTCATTCGATTGTTTGTTTCCCTTTACTTGCTAACAACTGATACTTTTTAAGCTATCCAAAACAAATTGTATAAGCTTTTAAAATTAAAAAGATCAATCTAAACTATAATTTATGAAACGTTGCATTTTAAGTTTTAAGTTTTAACGCCATACTAGGGTAAATATACATCCCAATACCGGCTTATAACTTCATTCCATTGGTCCACAGAATATCTCAATAAAATGTAAACAGAATACCTACTATACTTCAAAATTATAAATTATTTTTACTCAAAATTCAAACATACAATTCCACAATTATATCGTTATTATTGTTTATTATTCATTATCAAATTTTTTCCAACTATTGGAATAATTGAAGCTGATATATTGAAAAACAAACTTAATTTAATATTGATGTTGCTGCACTACTCGTGTACTGTTTCTAGTCGTAACGCAAATGTTAACTATAAAAAGAATTATTCAATTCAAATTCAATTTCAAAATGACTAGTTCAGAATGTCATAAGTACAAATTAATTTGTTAAACTACATCCTAATATCCTATGTTAAATATGATATGGATAAATAATAACACACCAACCTTTGTAGATTATACAGTACAGTACACACTAATTAAAATTGTTATTTAAAAAACCACAAATAATTGTTTGTTTTTCTTTATAGTAAAATGATAATGTAATATGCATAAGCAAAATGTCTTTCAATATTCAATAAAATACTGATATTTATCCGTCAATAGTACTTAGATCTTTAAAGCACTATCCCTACATTACATTGACTTAATCGACTACAAAATGTTTTATTATTATAAATTTATAACTGTTAGTACGCACTAAATATATTAAATTTTATTTTATTTTCTAGAGATGTATGGATAGATACTACATAAAGCCAAAACGTTCAAAAAATTTAAAACGTTGTTTAGGCTGTTCATCAAGTGTCTTATGGAGTCTTCGATCTCAAGCAGCTGCAGTTTTAAAATGTTTTTCACTGGAACTGTAAGTTGAAAAAAAATATAAATATTATCAATTATAAATCTAGTATTATTTTATAACAAATGTTGTATTTTAATACAAAAATAGAATCATATAGGTTGATGTGTATGCGAGTATTGGGCAATCAATTTAGTGCAATAAAAACGTTTTTAAATAATAATTTTTATGCTATTAAGTAAAATAAAAAATGTAAATTAAAAACTGTGGATGCATGGGATAGTCAAATGGTAATTAGGTTCAGGTCTGAAAATTGTTCAAGTAGTATAATAGATGTATAATAGATATAAACAATCTATTAACTATAAAGCAACTATTATTAAATTTATAATAATACTAAGTTTTGATAGGTTTCAATTTTATTTAATCATTTTAAAATTTCCTTTATTTTTTTAAAATATAATTAAATTCATAATATTCATTAGTTGAATCATTGATTATAAATACTAGCAGTAGTATTTATAATCAATGGTTGAATTAAAATTTGTTTTTTAAATGTTTAACATTTGATTTTTATTTAGAAAATAACTTATTAGAAATGTACTGAAATAAACTTCTATAAATTAATTTTTATCTAATATTTATTTCCATTTTAAATGTTTGTAAAATTACATGTATATATTTGTATATAAAGCAAAGGCTAAATAAATACTTGAAATTATAATTATATGTTCAGTATAGAACCATAGTAAGTACATTGGAACCTTATTAAAATTTTAGAAATATACAATAAAACTTTGGGCCACATAAAAAAAAAACTTTATTTTTTAATTTAATTTAAACTTAAACTATAAATATTTATACTTTTCAAATAGCAATAATGTAATGTATTTATATATTTATATGATTCGGCATACAACAAATTTTAATATGAGATTTTTAAAAATTAAACATGTTTAATCTTAATTTAAAAAAATATATATTGTTTCTCATTTGTATAAATATAAAATGTATTAATTAATAATAATTTTAGAGGTACTAGGCTTTTGTTAAATGGCGAAGAGTCTGAAAACAAACAAAATTTACGTGAATTCATAATAAAATCGGCAACATGTAATGAAAATTTTACTCAAGACGATATTTATCAAATTAGAGTCTTGAATTTAAATAATTTATTAAATTCAAAAATTGGATCATTGTTAAATGGATATGAAAAATTACAAACAAAAAATATTGAACAATGTCTTATTAACTTTGGTGAATTATGTGAAAAAATATTAGTTAACACTTGTTCACTTATATCAGATTCCCAATGTTTGTACAATGATAAAATGATTGAATCATTAAATAACAAAATTAAATCAATTTTGATTAATGGTATGTTATTTAAAACAACTGACAATGATTCAAAAAAATACTCTAAAGATCCCCATAGAATAGATAATTTAACAGAACATACAAAAAACAGATTACAACAAAAATGCAGTGTTTTATTGGAAAAAATGGACAAAAATATTGAAGACCAATATTTTTTAAAGAAGGTAAATATGAACTTCTGTCCTAAATATCAATAAATATTGAGTTTTTTATGTGATAACAATTGATTTAGTAGTATTCTCATTGATTTTGTAACAGACTATTATAAATTTAAAATTATTTATTACTATTATTTTAATTTTATCAAAGATATAATATTTTTAGGAATATAATATTAGTAAACATACTAATAATAAAGATTCATTTAATTCCAAAAATAAATTAGTGGATACACAAACTAATCAACAGGAAAAAAATTTAAATCTCACATTTCCTCTAAATTCAAATGATGTATCTCAAATTTCACTAAAAGAATGTAGAGTACAATTAGTAAGGTTTGATGAAGAAACTCTAATACATTATGCTGGTCACAAATATAAAGATAAGGTAACTATAAATTTGTTTTTATTTTTGTTAAAGAATCAGTAGCACAAACCATTGGGTGTATAAATTATTTTTATTAACTTATATATTTACATATAAAATTGTATACATAAAAGATATTGTGTACATATTTTGGCAGTAAAAATGAATTTCATGATGTTGGAGATTGACTTGAGGTTGTTTGGTGTACTGGTATATTTGGCATTCGTAGTGTATGAAATAATGAAAATAAGAATTAAGGGTGATAACTGATAAGTTATTTTTTGCAATTATGTGATTTGTTGTAACATAGACTTCATTGCAGGCTGTGTATTTCGGGGGTTCTTGAATGGCCATTAAGTAATTGTGAGAGATTTTAGTATGTCCAATTATAAGTTTTATTTTAATAACTTTTATAGATATTTAAATAGAAAATATCAAAATGTCGGTGTTGTGTTTAATTTTGTGGAGTACATGGTACATTTCTGACACCATTTTAGTTGGAATTTAATTATTATTAGCATTTGTATGTCCCTGAAAGAGATGATTAGTAAAAACTATGATAATGGAGTTAGATTAGTTGCTAAGTCTGCAAGTTCATTTTCTATTAAGGTATTAGAATGTCCAAGGATCCAAAAGAGTTTAATTTTGTTTCGAATATGTTGATTAATATAATATTATCTAATGCAGTGGTTCTCAATCTTTTTAGTACCGCGGCCCAAATTTCCCCCGAAAAATCTTTCGCGACCCACATGGTGTCACTTTTCAAAAAGTAGTTTTAAAAATCAAAATTTGTATTATAATTATATATATAATATGTATACATTTATAATATGTATTTAGTATTTTATAGATTTATAATCAATTTATTTTTACAAATGTTCTTTTAATAATGAGGTGAATGCGAAATGTGTGCTTGTTTTCTGTTATGGTTAATAACAGCATTGACATCATGATTCAAAAAATTGTTTGCGACCTACCAAAAATTGACTGACGACCCACCAGTGGGCCGCGAGTCGCGACCCACACTATGAGAAACACTGATCTAATGGATTATGTGTAATTTTTAATATTATGGATAGTGCTTAGGAGAATCTGTGAAAATGATTGTGTCTTGGAGATGATGTTCTTTTATTATGAACATAGACTGCTGTTAAAACTAATCTAGAGCTGGAGAATTAATACATAAATTCCTTGTTTTTCCATATTACTGAGGCTTCGACTTTGTCTTAATTTTGTGAAATTTCTGTGTCTGGTATCATGTCAATTTAAGTCTTTTCGTGTTGAGTAGAGATATATCAGCTAAATTTAAATACTGGGAATCGGGTTTAAGTGATGAGTACCAATTGACATGCAAAATCCTGAGTTATGAATTATATAAAGATGTTTATTAATGATTTATGTGTAGATACTCAAATAAAGGATATTTAATCAGGTTTTGATAGGATTATAGACTTATATATATATTTTTTCAAAACATGATGAGTTTAAAACCTCTGTGATGAAACCTACATCATGTATGGGATAACATTTGTATGACACCAAGACATGAAGTAATAGGGTTTTTCAAGAAATTAATACTTTGAACCCAGAAACATTTGTAATGTAATAACGAGTATTTTGATATTATTATTTATTATTTGTTATTCACTCATTTTTATGTTTAGTAGATTATGATTTTATCTATGTCCTATGTGTAAAAACTATACATTGTGATTTTTCAGAGAAGAGGGTGAAACCTGATGGCTTCGTCTATTTGATTAGTTTGTTAATGACTCATTGTAAGTGGATTTGAATTGTTGCTATAATTGTTTCTTCAGCAATAAATATTGAAATCATTTGCGTAATGGGTCTATTAGGCAATAAAAGGGATGTTCTTTGTAATAATGTTAATGGTTATACAGAAAACTGACCCCTGGGGAACTCCATTGATTTGTAAAAAAACAATTACCTAGAGTTTGATTGAATTTTTTTTGAAATGTTTTTGTTTTAAAAAAATGTATTTTTATTAAGGATTTATTATCAGATGAATAATTTTAAGATGAGTAATTTATAATTCTATATATTACTGATATTATAAATGTTTTAGATGAATAGTAAAACAGTTAACCACGAATGTAACATACAAGATACTAGTAAAACAACCAATTTGCATAATAATAGAATTTGTCGGAGTCCTATACTTAAATTAAAAAGTTTTGATGCAGACATTAATAATTGTGTTAAAAAAGAATCTAATAATAAGGTAATCTAGATTTAAATTACTAGTTTATAAAGTTTTTAAGTAGAAAAATGTTTTAAGTAGTTATAACTGTAATATTTTTCTAATCATCATATTATGATTATAAATATTTTTAGTTAAACAGTAAGGCAATCAATAACAAAATTGAAAGTAATCCAAAAATAAATGCTATGGAAAAAGTTCACGAAAATATTCAGCCCAAACAATGTACTGTATTAGAAGTAGAAACATTAGATATGGATGTTATAGAAAATGTTAATCATAATAAACAGGTAATAACAATTTTATTTAAAAAGGTTTTTTATAAAACTAATTAAGCTGATTATCACATTTCAGGACTTTACTTTCCTTAGTAAATGTTTAACTCATTTCCTATTTTTGTATTTGTTTTTTTTTAGACAATCAAAGAAGAAACTGAAAATAAAACCAAAACAAAAATAAAAATCATCAAAAAAAAATTTCTCAAAAAACTCCATTCTTCAAAACATAAAAAGATGAAAAGAAAAAAATTTAAAAATACTTAAAACTAGTAGTATTTATAATTATAAAAATTAAAACAATGTTGGCCTATGCACTATGCAAGGTACCTAATCATTTTTGGCTCACTTACCAAAATGGTATAATTAAAGTTTCAAGAAAATTTCATGTGCCAATAATAAGTTAATACATTTAAAAAAAAAATAAGGTGAACAGAAATTTAAGAAAAAATTCCAAACTTAATGGATTTTTGTTTTATATCTATTGTATAGGACAATTGAACTTCCTACCCCCTACATATTTTATATTTAATTTTTGTTCAGTGTTCTTATCTATCACTGGATATTATGTTAATATTAGATTTGGATTTTGTTGGTTTTAATGAAAAAGAAGCAGAAATCCATCCATTAATGTATTCCTTTGTTTTGATTTTATCACATTTGACATATAAAATAGACTTTCTCATTGAGCAGTGGTGTAACTGGGTAGTGCAAATGCAGCACTTGCATCACCACATTTAAAATGTGGTGGTGCAAAGGTATATTTTTGCACCACCAGAAAACCATTGAAATATATAATAATATATAAACAGGTACAAAATTGTAATTTTCGTGCATGTATTAGGCAATAGGCATTAAATTATTATTTTATCTATATTCTAAAATAGTAAAATCAAAAATATGGTAATAATTCAGTACCTGACAAATTAGAATCAAAAATAGAATACATAAAACAAAATGACATTCAAAAAGGTTTTAAAAGAGGCGTTAAAAATATTCCGAACAATATCTACTAATACAGCAGGTTGCGAAAGATCTTTCTTGTTTAAAGAGGTTAAAAACTTACCTTAAAACAACTATGGGTCAAAAAAGGCTTAGTAGTTTAGCTACTTTGCAGCTCGAAAAAAAGAATAATATTAATTTGGACCAAGAAATTGATGAATTCGATTCGGGATCTAGGGAAAGAGAATGTCGTCTCAACTTAAAATAAATAAAAAACATTTTTGACTGTTTTTTTTTATTAATATAATAATAAAGGTTTTACTGCTAAAATAATTCAAAATGTATTTATTATTTAAAGAAATATATTATGGGAAAATAGATTATAGTTTATAGGGAAGGATTTTACTTAGGAAGTTGGATTATTGGTGTATTGGAAATAATTATAAGTTGAGAATATGCTACTGCACCACCAGAAATTGGACCCAATTTACGCCACTGTCATTGAGTGTATCTGAAATGAGCCTCTTTTTACAAAAGCTCTATTGTTTACTAAAACAACTATAAATAATAAATATTAAAAATAAAAAAATGTTTTTAAAAGTTTTGAACCTAAGTTTGAATTGGTTATAGCATTGATTATAAGTACTAGTACTTTTAATCAATAACTATAGATACTAACTATAAATAAAAGAGTTAATTGTAGTTGTAGTCTTATTCTAGGGTAGGACTGGACTGGCCATAATATGCAAGTGTTCTGTAACATACTGAGCTGGATCAATGTTTTAGCTTGGGGGGGGGATGTTGTAGAATATTTAACTATATTACTTATTGATTATTATAGTTATTACTATTGGTTTATCATTGTAGAATACTGGGTCAAAACTTCCCTGTCCAATATGTTATTAAATAAATGTTTTAGTGAAATTAATTATATTTTGATTTATATACCTATTATTATAAAAGTGCCAATTATTATTAAGTTAAATTAAGTTATACACGAAGTCACGACCTGCTTATTAATTTTTTCTATAGTATTATGAATTTATGACTAGGATCTAACTCCTTAGTGTTCAAAATATTTAAATGTATTTATTTATATAATATTATTTTTTGGTCATTACATCTTGGGTTAATGGTTAATTTATATTTTACTGTTGATTATTGATTTATTTTTATGGAAAAAATGTAAATGATTAAAATTATTGAAATTATTTAAAATTATGATGTAACTAATCAAAATTCATAAAATATTATTATTTCTGATTACAGCTGAAATATGTTTATATTGATATAGTATATTATTCAAATAAATTTTTATATTTTTATACAACTTCTTTATACTTTATACTCTTTTTAGGTAAACCAAGTACATTACTTTTAAGTTGTATTTTATAATTTTTTTAAATTAGTCGTGTCTCGTGTCTGTTATTTTAATAAATAAATTATTATTCTGTCCAACTTTTAATTTACTACTACATTTTACAATGATCTCAATAATATAAGTGTGAGGGTATTTTATTCACTTCTAACATCTGACCAAATTATCTGTCCCACTAGGTAGTAAGTACTATACACCATACAGTCTATATTTTACGAAACTCATATAAATATTCCTTCAAAACTGTAATTGTCTGTAATGATTTCATTTTTTAGTGTTACACTAATAGTGTAAGTTACCTAACCATCAAAATTAATCTAAAGATATGCATATTAATAGTGGTCGACAAGAGGGCTTTCAAAATGAACATTTTTCTCAGGGTGCAACTTTTGACGATGACAAACTACTCTGCTATAAAACTTTGATTAATTAAAAAAAAAAATATTACAATAACTTGTAATAACAACACGGGCTGTAACTAAAGTGCCAGCAGAGGCGTAGGAAATTCGCATTCGAACCGGAAAATTTGTGCGTTTTGTTGATGAGAGATAGTGGAAGGGGGAGTTATCCGTTCGGCCACGGTCGGATGCGATCGCCTCGGCGTTCAATCGAACACGGGTCAAGGGACGCGGCGGCGGCTGCCGACGTCTACCGTCGACGAGCTCGTGTGCGCGGCCTGTTGTGACTTGTGAGCGCGTGGCCGTCGTCCGGACCGTTCTACCGTTGGTGCAGTACTACTTTGCATTGTAGTTAACAGCGTTCGTGCTTATAGTTAGGCGCCACCGCGAAAAAGGGTTATTTTTTTAATTATTTCGTTTATTTTTTCGGGATAGAGGTGTCGCTACAGAGAACTGTGGTCCAAACAGAAGACGAGATTTTCGGACGCGTTTAGACCACCTGTCTACCGACCGTCGAACACACCCTCCTTAAAGATTTTGATAAATTTTCAACTGGGGGCGCTTTTCCAGGTTACCGCCATCGAATTTTCCCACAGACATGGCCACCACATCCTCGGGCGCGTGGTCGACGTCTTCGACTAGTCAAAGTGAGTGCTGACGCTTTTCTTACGTTTTTTTTTTTTTTACTTGTTTGAATCGACGACGTCGTGGGGACCGCTTACGCATTATTTCCACGACGCAACGTGTATAATATTACTTATATTTAATATAAGTGTAAATAGTGTAGTTTTATATTATAGATACGTAAATTCTTAAATACATAATCTACATAATATTATGAATTATTCGTAGTTGATAATTGACATGTCAGTTTATGGAAACCTGAGGTGGTGTATCCAGGGGGACCGGTTGACATCCACTTTCCCTTAACATTTTTATACAATAAAATATTAAACAGAGTAATATGTCTTCTAGAAAAATGGCGGCAAATTATGTATAATTTTGTTTAAAAAAAATATGTGTACAGTGTACCTATCTAATTTTTCAACTAGGTTTTTTTTTACTTAATAGGTAGTATTTATTTTTAGAATTCCTCCCCCACACACACACTTCCAAAATTTCATCCTGGATCAGCCACTTCATATACTTACGTCCATCTTATAAAATATTATGCACTTAATTATTAATTATTATACATTTATACCTATACTAAATGTACCTAGTTAAAGACTGTATACTTGCTAGTTGCTATCATATTATTAATTATTATTATAATATTTACGTCTAATGAAAACTGTGTGAAATATACTACTTAGCAAATTTATTTAGCTAATATTAGTTGCTACTGCATATACGTTATAAGATAATTCGCTCGTTTAACATTTCGGTTAGGGCTAGCTAAAATATTTTCTTATTAATAAAGATAAGACAAGTAATAATTTTTGACAGTGATGATTTACTGTAAATATTTTACTTAGTAAGTACGTTATAAATTCATATCTAAATAGTATAGTTATTTATTATTAGGGTTCGAATTTGAAGGCAAAAGCCTTTTTTTAGTAACAATAATAGAAAAATAATTTTTATATAAAAATATGTGACATCTAATATTTAAGACGATAGATGTATTTTTTTTACATTTTTTACTTTTAAATGCATTTTTTATTTATAAATGCCTATTTTGTGTTTGATTTTCAATTGATTTGATAGTTTTATACACGACATGCGTCTTAACGGTGCAAATCGATAAGATCTTCTGAAGACGGTGCATTATTATCATTTGTCAATTATTTTTAATGGGTTTTATTATCGGGGGTATTTATCGATATCGCTAAATACTTTATCAAATATTTGGTATGGCCAGTTAATTTAACGTTTATAAAAGTACCAATACTACCTATCTATAGATTAATATATTTTCATAGCTGAACTGATTTTGATGAAATTCGGTAAGTATGAAATTAATTTGAATCCTAGCTAAGGACAGGATTTTTGAACAACTACTCGAATGTGATTGAAAGTAAACAGCGTGAATATAAATTTGAAATTTAGAAAGGGTATTGATTTTATATTGTACATGAATCGTTTTAGAAGGAGTTTTCTTAGAAATTCAATAACACTTAAGGTGGTGAAAGAAGATGGAAAAGTTTTTTTGTGAAATAATATTTATTGAATTATTTATATGGTCTAATTTACTTGAAACTTGACATAAACGCTCTTTAACACAATTAATAAAACACGTGTATCAGTGTTATTCAGTTCGGGTTTTTTCTGTTTTTTTTCGATTCATACGCTAGTGTCAATTAATAAATCGCTAGGATTCTACAGAAAATTTCTATCGAAAACAGCGAAAATAATATAATATGATGCAGTAACTCATCTGGTTATTATTTATACGGACTTGTAACTTGGCTACCGCTCTGATTATTAAATGTATTATAATATTTCATACTATACTTTTCTCCTGTCTCGATTAGTGTGCTGTGTCGGTGATGGCATGTGTACTGGCATGGTCTTCTATTGAAATTAACGTTTAAAGAGAACGCAAGATATAATTAAATTATCATAATTTTTGTTATGATTCTAATTTATGACTTGGCTAAATGATATAAAATCGTTTAATTGTAACCACTAACAAAATATAAAAAAATAAAATACATAAAATTCACGCGTCAAATCTGCCAAATGAATAATGGTAAAATGGCACTAATAGTTAAAAAAATACTCTTATTTGATTAAGAATTGTATATAAGCACTCGCACTTGCTTTATAGTGCTCGCATGGTTATTTTTTCGGAGGAGAGTTCCTATATCAACTCTCTTGCCTTCTTGGTGAATAAAGTTATAAAACATTTTACAAACGATTGCCGTTAATAAATAGCTGCATGATATCATTATTGAATACATGATGTTACCACGCCTTACACTTATTGGTTTGACGAAGGTTTTCTCGTCAATTCAAAAGATTGGAAAGCTAAAATATACTTATTTGTAAATGAAACTCTTTATTGTAACATAACATTTTGAAAAATAATACATTTTATTTCACTTTTATTATCAGTAAAATATAATAATATTCCATATCTGACTTGTTCTTTAGCTTTCTAAAGATAATAATAAACACCAAGCGCTCAATAGCTTGTTAATAATAAATAATAAATATTGTTTCACTTTACACGGGTATATAATAAATTTAAAGAAATTAATTAGCAAATTTTTTTTGTTGTTGAAATATAACGAACCGAAATGCAACATTTTTTTCTTAAACATAAACCTACGAATTTTAATTTAGATGAATGATAATAATTTTGTAGAGTTTGTTGAGTTGTTTAAGGTTTAGTTTCTAAAAAAAATTTAATAATTATACATTTATATGGTACTGTACTATTGTAGTGTTCTGTACATATGAACACGTATGTCCAAATCACTGTAACATAGAATCTATCAGTCCACGTAGTATTGGCCTCGATTTTTAAATTTCACACAGTATCGGTCATCTTATTGTTTGAAATATATAATACCTACATAGCTTCACCTAATGGCTAAAGGTTATTTTTTAATGAATTTTATCTTATGGGTTACGGCCATAATTTATAATATACCTATGAATAACACAACTTCTATATTTATCAGGAAAGCAATAACTATTTAATACAATTGTATATGATTACATGCACATTAGGTAATTAATATTTATTAATTGTAGTTTAATAGATTATAATATTTATCAATATCTTTAATATAGACAGTTATCACACGGATATTTTTTTATTTTTACAAAATATCTAATTCACTTAAAAATTTATAAAGTAGGGTATAATAATATAAATATTGATATTTAATGTAAAATATACTTATCCGAATTGTATTTATTCTTGCGGGTCAACTATTATTGATGTTCCATTTTATTGACACACCAAGTTAGTGTATTTAATTAATCGGCTAATACATAAATATGCTGACAGACATAAATACCATAGTACCTACTCATTTAGACTTTAGTCACCACTTATCATAATGTTAAATATAATGACTTACTATAAGATTAGGCGCATTGCCATTTCCGCTACAAATCTATACCATCGTCGGTTATACAATTGAAAAAACTTTTGTGTACAGATTTTTTATTTACAATTTTTTATTATTTATTTTCTGAAACATTGATCAATATAATTTAGAGGAAAGAATATTAAGTATAAACTGTATTCGGGACGTCGCCGTCGGAAATTAAAGTCCCGACGACCAATAGGCCGGAAATGTGGGATTTTATGACCTTCGTAATTTCCGATTCGGAATTGCCAGATTAAATTTTGTATACCAATATACCATGCATCGTTTGTATATAAACCTAATATTTATTGATCACATACAATACTGTGTTGTACAAAGACACAAGCGTATTTAAATTAAAACGAAAACCAAATTTAAAAAAGAAACGAACCATCAAACTTGGAAGAATAACGTTTAAACTTCAATTCACTATACCTACATAAGTTTAAACACGAAATTAAATCCATCGTATATACAATAGATATCTAGGTAGGTACATGATAATATATTACTGTCGTGCACGAGCACAGCTGCATAGACTGCTGTGCAACTGTAGTTAATGTGCAATTTACATTTTATACTGCATTCTGGAGTGCACATGGTGGTTTTGTTCATTTATCGTGCGTGTAACAATGTGGATCATTGTTTCTGCAAGATGACCGGATACCACAAACACGCGGGTAAACGTTTTATTTTTCTGAATTGGTTTCGATGACAAAACTAATGTTCCAGGATTTGTAAAATATATATACAATATACATGCATCATGTTACGCATTAATATTTTATATATATTGTATAGGCACTATAGGCAGGAACACTCACGCATGTGCCCATTTTCCTAAGTGAAAACTTGACAATAAGGGAACTGGAACGCAAATTATACGTGTATGATATACAGCATCATCAGTTTATTCTATATTTATAAGTGCTCTATATAACTATGAAAATATTTTTTTCTTTTATTGCATTTGAGTGATTAAATATTAAAATAAAAGTGTAATAGGTATACATTTTTTTTTAAATTGATCAATTGTATAATATGTGACGTATATATAGTACATATACACCCATTTTTTTCTTTAGTACCTACTCGATGAATTCAATTGTTCATTGTTTTAACGTTTCTATCCCTCTGATATTTTTTTTTATTCTGAAACAATAAGCTTCAGTTTGTATATAAATCTTAGTTTAAATTCGTCAATCGTCATAGGTAGGTACGTAGTCAATAAAAAAATGTAAGGAACATAAAAAAGTGAAGACTTTATTATGGTATTTTGAATTTAACGTTTCACTTGGATAATAACATATTTTTTTTTTTAATACATTTATTTATCATAGTTATTATCCTTTAAATAATGTATATAAGTATTGATTTATATAATCCAGGAAATTGACTTTGGTCGTCAATATTCGATATATTATTATAGTATTTTTTTAAAAGATAATTACATCATTCTGATTTTTTATTTTATAGCAATAATACACTAGATAATATACCTACCTATAGTATTCGAGTTTGTTCATTCCGTTATGTAATGTAATTAAAACCTAATCAATTGATTTTACCTTGTATAAATATTTCAATATAGAAAAAGGAAAATTGAATGATTGATAATAATTAATAAATAATTAATCAAATCACAATAGACAATAGTTATATTCTCATTACAACTTATCATAATTTATACACTATATACCTATATAAAAATATACCTACATCATTCTCCTGATTCTTTCCCTCAAATTTATTTATTGTATCTATTGTATATTTTGTATAGATTGTAAATTTTCCCATAAAAAAAAGAAAGAAAAAAAGGTACATATGTTTAAAATCATGTATAATACAAAAATAATATAACTAATATATATATATATATATATACATAAAAATATTTTTATTTATTATCGGATTCATGATTTTAGCGAATTAGTTAACATTTATTAATATTACATATTTTATAAAGTAGTTAAATAAAATAAGCCTATTGTAATAATACTAATAAGTAATAACTAATAAACCTATAAAATACTAAAACCACATTGACTATAGTAGGTACCTATAGTTATAAAATAATACGGTAACATTTGGAAAATAACTACCTATATACTTTTTTGTTTTATTGTTTTTTAATGAATATAGCTTATATTAAATGTAGTTTAAATCGTCAAGTTAAAACCTACGTTACACTACCACTACTTTCGTTTAAGTTAAGAATTTGTATTTTATATTCATATATCACCACAGAAATTTTATTTAAAGAATTTAAAATTGTATATTAATACATAAAAAGTTAATATTTACTACAATACGTAGATAATCCAAAATCGTTTACAAATTGCTCAAATTTAAAAGTGATTGTGTCTGTACTGGCTGTATACAAACTACAATTTTCCAATTGTTCCAATGAAACGATAAGACAATTATTAAAATATATCAAGCATATTAAAAATAGTTAGGTGGCCCTGTAGTAGTGTTATTTAACTATTATATTTATAATAATAGTAATAATTGTGTAATAAAATAAAGGTTTTTTTTTTTAAATGAAAATATAATAAGTGCCCATTCTGGTGACTAAAAACCGTTATGATACCTCTAAGAAATAAATTCAGTCGCCATGCCTAAAAAACTGTTTAGATTAATTAAAATACGCGTGTGCTTATGTGTACTTGTAATGTAAATATTAACAATATTGACCGTTTCTGTGCTGTTATTCTATTTACGAATAATTGTATGATATATACATGTATGATGTATATTATAACGTGCCTTTTTTGATTTTCCGATGACATCGACAAACAATAGCAAAAACAATTATTATAAACGCTACGAGTTGCGGATTTTCACAGTTTCTTTCTAGTTTTTTATTCTTTTATCGGCTCGTTTTTATATCACTTTTCTAATAAAAAAAATCGCGGACATGACGAATCGCCGAAAATGTGGTCCGTGCCGAATTTCCGACGTCTCTTATAATCCGCCGCTTCGGCAAAAACGTTATTTTAAGGTTCCGTTTTCCATTGAACTATTGATATACATATGACATATATATATATAGACTCGAATTATGCTTATACATCACACGGAACCACAATAAACAGCGGAGATGACATCAGGTGATCGTTGGAAGTCGGTCATCACTATAATAGGTGGAAACTATTTTCAGCCATTTCGTTGCGCGGCAATGCGGCACTGTTTAATAATTGATAATATTCGCTAAATGGGCAGGTACACGAATTACGCGCAGTGCGGTCTCTCGATTATTATAATATTGTGTAGACGGACACTCGATTTTCAAATAGCCTATAAGCTATAATATGTATGTGCATGACGGCTTGCATTCATCGCACGAGTACATAATATTGTCAAGACGACGTGATATTTTGAACAACGACAATAACGCATTATTTTATATATTTAAAATTTAAATGCTTTCACGAAAGCGCGTCCCATTAAATATTTCAATACGACGAATCGCGATATTGTTGAATCCCGCGAGCATCTCTTTCGTAATCTAAAAACCCGTATAAAAATCCACATAACACGATGGTGTGAATAT
Source organism: Rhopalosiphum padi (assembly GCF_020882245.1). Taxonomy (NCBI): domain Eukaryota; kingdom Metazoa; phylum Arthropoda; class Insecta; order Hemiptera; family Aphididae; genus Rhopalosiphum; species Rhopalosiphum padi. Next base: position 34,532,124 of record NC_083598.1, read on the forward strand.
TACGTTTACATTTATTTTCCTTTTTCACGGAACCTATATATTTCATTTACTTTTCCGGATGAATTCTAAATCCCACCTTTGTCGACTGTCGCTTTTCCGCTGACGCTTTTATCTAATTAAGCCAATTAAGGTGTTTAATAATAGTAATGATTTGATTGTCACTGCATGTGTCATTTAACTACAAAATATTATACAAAATACGTGTTATAACATTTTTTTAAGACTTTATTTGTTGTTTTAATTTCACCGAAACAAATGTAAATAAAACTTCGGGTCGTCAAAAAACGTCGTTGTAAAAAGTTTCTCAGCCGATCGTAATACGCTTTAAATCTTAATAGAATTAACTTTAAAAAGATTTCCAGTTCAGAAACGTGGATTTATTTTTATCGTTGTTCATTACTACTTCACGAATATAGTTGTTCTTATTTCCATGTAAATTCATATATATCTTATATTGTCTCCTCGCCGCTAGTCGATATGCGGTGTATATGATAATGTATGAATAGATGATATCTATGGGACCGCCAAAAACACTATTGCTTTGAAATCCTTGCGTTAAATCGTTTTTAAATTACATTTTCCCCGTATTCCTGCGCTAAACTTGAGAATATAGATATATGTCTTTGTGTTTTTTCAATACGTATTTTAACATGCAAATAATATTAATACTTAATAGTTATGATTAAATGACGTATGAAATATGAATTATTATAATTATCTATATAATCTCTTAGTTAAGTACTTAAGTGCGTAGTGTACAATTTAATAACTAATAAATCATAAGCATATAATATAACAACTAAATAAAATAACATCTTGTCGTTATTAATTACTTGTTATTGAAATCGTTTATGACAGATTTATGTACACATTGTATTATATGATCTTTTTATAACAGCAAGCCACAAAGGATTTTAAAATAAGTTTACCAAATAATTGAAACTACGGATATAATGATTAGTAAAGATATGTATTATAAATATACTAAAACACGTCTATTTATTAATAATGGTCATTGGTCATTACTTTATTTTGTTATTTTTCCGCGTGTATGATGCTTCTACTTTATAATATACCGTTCATAATAAATCAACGTCTTATAATAATTTATTGTGTGTATTATTCATCTTTAGTTCAGATTTATAATAATATATCAAGTAGAGATAATTTGTATTAGAAAACTATAGCGGAAATATTGGCTAATTTCTTTTTCTGAAAATATCTAACTCACTAATGTAATTTTATATTTCAAAGATCTAGTTGAATAAAAAACTTTCTGAAATTGTAGTAGAGTAGACCACTGCAGGGTTGTATATTATTTTCCTGTATAATAATAATTACGAACATTATTTTTGCTACTATATAAATGTAGGTATAAATATTAGGCAACGATCACGCGATCAAAGTTTATTGGGCGTGCTGGACTGACAGTATCTTTTTCGTTTTACACACAACATGACTTGATAGTAGTTTTTATATTGTACACAATTTACAACATACAATAATTTACATAGTACGTGTTATATGTAATTACTAATTATATTTGTTTTTATTAGGGCGTATGGTAATCGAACTGATATGTTTCAATGGTTTTGGATTTTGTTTTGGGTTAGTCTTAGTTTTATACTTACATTAGACACAAGTGCATATATTATAGGTATATAGGAACGTACACATGTCTTATTTGTGTTTTTGCAATTGACATTTTAGTATTTACACAAACTGAAGAAAAAGTCGGCAAAAACGAGTAGGTATTCGTGCAAAATGAAACATACCTTATATTATATTACATAGGTATATATATATAACATATACATTTATACACACATATATGCACATTCAACATACATAATATATATAGTCGTACGTGCCTGGACTGTATAACACAGAGTATAACATATTAAACTGACAGACGGCGTTTTTGTTGCCAATATTATTCGTATCGATTATGTTCTACAAGAGAAGAAGAAAAAATATGAAATAATAAAATAGAAAACCATCGTGTTGATTGATATTGAATTTTATTGTATGATACCAGTAGTTGTGGGAGGGGAATGCTTCGAGCCCGTGATAATTAAAATCTTTTTTTTTTTTTAAATTATTGATTATTTAAATCATTATAACTAACATTATCATTATAATTACATTACTAGATACAACATTGTAAATTAGATCACGATATTATATATAATTAATAGATACAATTTTCACGTCAGTTGTTGACTTAAAAGGTTAAAGAAATTAAGTTGAGCTTAAATAAATTTTTAATTATATTAGTAAGACTGCAGTAAACATATTTTTCTTACAGTTCCAAGAATAGTGGGAGCTCAAAAACACAGACCTCATTATTAGATTCTTAATGATTTTTGAGCTTACTTCCGGGATTTTTTTTTTATCCGTCTGTAGATGTCTCTTGCTTTCTTCTTTTAATGAAAGATTTAAATCAAATTCAGAATTTTCACTTCTCTGTCTTGATTGTTACTTCTTAAACTTTAGAATGTAAAGTATGCAGTAGTAGTACATAATATTTTGATGATGTTTTACCAGCTACTGTATTTGTATAAACGTTTCAAATTAAATCGTATTTATAGATACAGACATATAAAAACGATAATTTGAGTTATGATATACAAAATGAAAGATGGAAAAAATAGCTTATCCAACTAAATATATTTATATAATATGATGTCTGTACTCTTTTCTCATATTAAAATATATCTAATGAACAATAAACTTGTATATACAAAGACGCAATTTAACAAGTGACAATTCTAACTTTGGTCGAAAAAAAATCTGAAGCGTAACAATTTTTGAAACATTTTATTAGTAAAACCCGATTTAATGGTTTGGTTAATGGTTATGTATATCAAAATACCCATAGGGACATCGATCAAAATATTGATTTATTTTCCCAAAGAATGGTTTTTAGATTTCAAAATTTATTTTGATTATTATTATATTTATTCAATTTTATGTTATTTTATAGTGTTAAGCTATTTATTAGATTTTCTCTAATAAACTAATATGATTATTATTCAATATTCTATATTTAAAAATAAATTTGTATTAGTTATTTAAACGTACCCTCTAAAAATTTGGAATGATAAAATTAATGCCACCCTTAACAAAATAAATTTCTATCTACGATACTATGTGGTAGGTAGTGAGGTACTGATTTACCACAAATACATTCGGGTTCGATTGACGTTGGTCCTCTAAAGGTTTTCAATTTAACCTTAAATATGACAATATATTATTATGTGTATGTGCGGTATCGATTAGACATATGGACTGCGTGCGTATTTATATTATAATAGAATGGTATGTTTTCAACTATATGTGTACTATACGTTCACGATGGTCGAAGAGTGGCTAACTAATTTTATTTAGTTGGGTATATAATATGCTATTATTATGGCGATGACATGCGCAGTTACACTTGTTTCAAGTGTAACAAGATACGCATAATTCATGTATTATATCGTATAATTTTACTCATCCATGATCTAACATTAAAAATTAAAATATTGATTTAAAACCTCTTCTTTTTAGTCCATTTCACCACAATATTTAAATTTTTTTAAGATCACATTAATTAATAACATATACAAAAAAACTTAATTACCTATTACTCAAAAAATTTTAATCTACTTAAGTTCGATTACACATTTTATTAAATTAATTACTTTCACTTCACCTACACGATCAATAAATTACTAATGATAGTTAATGAAATATTCTTAATAATTAAAACATACACTTAAATCAATAAAATTAAAATGCAAAAGTTTTAATCAACGTAGACAATTTATTGGACAGCAAGGACAGAGTGTATTTTTAATGATATTTACTTTGGTCAGAACTGCCTAATGGTTAAGTTAGTTCACCTGTAGTGGCTACTGGCTAGTAATAGGGTTATTGTATGCCACTGGACAAACACGCACATCTAAAAGAAAACATTTTGTAGTTGGTCTACAACTAACGTATAGTTTTAGTGTTGTATGGTGTTATATAAATAATAATAAAATACTACGTTTGGTTTCGATCGTATACATCAAACAAAACATGAAGTGCCATATTTTTAAGCTTCGTTTTTGTTGTTTTCATGTTTTTTATTGATTTTTTTTTTTGCTTTTTCACCAAAGGATAGGCTGCAAAAGCACACTGGTAAATCGCAACCAAAATAGTATAATATATATAACAACCGGAAAAAATACTCAAAAATAATAACTTTCATCGTTATTTTTATTTTACATTTTTTGTATACTTAAAGAAATTGTATACACTACTGTACCTACACGATTCTTAATATTTTAGAAGTGTTTTTTTTTAAATTTAAATTCTGAATGTGGAATGAACATTTATTTCAATATTTTTTCTACGGATTTTTTTCTTGGAAAAATAAGTTTAGTTCATACTTGGAAGAGATAACTTCCTTTTTTCTTAAAGTGAAGATAAGGATTATCAAACCAAGCGTTCAGTATTGTTTTATACAAAGTTCCACTCAAAATCTTTTTTTGAATGTGAGATTTATCATTGCTTTTAAATGTAATATTACTATAATTAAGTCACCTGCAGCGTCTGACGGGGTGAGTGACGAGATTGTCCAACATCAGGTATCTGTATTCTTTTTTATTTTATTTAAGTAATGTTATAACTTATAACACTTACAACTAATTTAAAAATAAATACACCGTTTATTACTTTTTTGAATTTATAAATGTTTATTGGTTGTATCAAATTTAAACCATACTGTAAACATACTGAATACATATGTCCTATACATACATAGTATACATAAAAAACAAGTAAAAAACTATTAAAAAATGTTCTAATAAGGCTTGAAAATTGTTAAGAGTTCGTAGAACTTTTATTTACTATTAACATTTTATTTAGGCACTTCATCATACATGGCTTATAGAATATAATATATATATATATATGATGTCAAGTTTAAAAAAAAACATAAAAGAAAGAACTCATTAATATAACTCATGTGATATATTATGTACGGTCCTATAAGAAGTAAGTATAGCGCTATATTGAGGACGGAAAAAAGTCACAATTCACCTCTGTTATAAAATAGTATGAAAAAACCCTTGACGTATATACTACCACCGTATTACGTATTATGTAATAAAACATAAAATAATAAGTATTAAATAAAAAAAATTCAATCACTATTAATTCTCGGAGAATGGTATACTGGTAACTGGTATTGGTAGTTGTTTGAATCATATAAATCAACACAATACAACATTGACTGAATAGAAATTATCATCGGTAAAGTTAAAATAAATTATAAAACAAAAAACAAATACGAATATAATAGATCGTTGTGTGTCCGACCTTGACATTGACCTTCTCCGCGTGCTCTATCTCTCTTCTTTCTCTCTGTGTATGTATATATAACTCTGTCCCGTTGACACAATAATATTTTACTTGTTAACGTTCGTTATCAATTCCGAATTAATTTTACGGAAGTTCGTGCAAATTGCTATTTGTTTCACATCTGTGCTGATATAAAAAAAATCAAACGATTTCAGGGGGTTTGTGCATCCCTTAGCGGTATTCCGTGACTGCGGCACCGATTGTAACTATCCATACTATTTTATCCACGATAACGTTGTATAGGAGAAAAAAATATATTTTCGTGACCTGCGCCGACCGGAAGTTTTGATTGTTCGGCAGCGTATATACCACACTCGCTTCAGCCGCTTCAGGGCGTTGACACGACACCTACGTCGACGGGCCGCTCTATTGAATTTGTTTTCCCTATTAGAAATATACCCACCCAATCCACTATATTAAAGTACGAGCTTACACGGTGGCGATCGAAACGACGGAGGTATTGAAAGCTACACGCGCTATACATGTGTGGCGTATTGTCCCATATTTGACCCGTCTCATAATGAAGCGTGTACCGATAACCGATGATTTACATCCACTGGGTAGCGGTGTCTTTGTAAAAGCGCCGTTTTCTCTATTTACGCAAACGAGACCGATGATCTCGAATACAATCGATCGCACGAACGGTCTAACTATAAGACGTTAGATTATAGCTGGACTTGGGTTAGGTACATATAGTTATGATATTTAAAAACAAATGTCGAATGATCGATATTAAATTATGTAATATATTAGAATGTATAATAATATAATACCTATAACCAACTTTTTAACCTAATTAAATAATAATAACTAATAAGTATATGTCATTCGTTAACGACCCATTTTAAACGCGGAACGTTTGAATGTTATCATAATAATTATCATACACAAATATCGTTTTGAGTTTAACGCCGAGACATATAGAATATTATGATCACAACCCGTTATTATAATACGTTCGTATTTTACGTATTATGTACCTACCTATATATTATAATTTATAGCATAATTATCATGCATTTTTATGGATCAAAGATGAATGGATAATTACACAATTTTTTTTTTACATTTTTACTATATGTACCCATTGTACCCGTGTCAGTCGTTTGATCGTTTCTATACTTTAGGTATACCTATAGTCTATACTTATTAGTTATTAGTTATTACTTAGTAGTAATAGTTTATATTATATTCACGAACTATGAAGTATGTGTGGTTTTACTTTCAGGGTTGAATCGTATTCATTTACAAACACTGTACAAGGTACTTGTATTTTAAGTAGCTAATAAAATAATATATAAGTATGTTGGTGTATGTCGGTATGACTGTATATTAAGGGTGCTAATCTTAAGACAAAACAAGGATCTAATAACACACAAAAACATATACACATATTAAACTATTACGTGAATATGGATGTTGTATGTTTAGAGTTGAAAAACGTCATGTGCTATTTAAGTTTTTCGATTTATTTCGTGGCTTATAGTTTATTATATAGGTATATATTGTATATTGTACATCTACAAATGTTCGTACGATTCAAGTTGAAGTTGTCCTGCAATACTATTGAAACTTGAAAGTGTTGTTTTCTGTTATTGAACGAGTCTATTTTTATTTATTACTTGTAGCCACGAATGAAAATATAATGCAATATATTATTATTAGTCTATAAAAGTCGATGGTTTAGGAGAATAAAATACTTTTATGTGTATAATAATGTAAGAATAAACTTTGACAGCAATAACGATTTTTTTTTAAACAAGAATTATTAATTTTTGTTAATTATTATACATACAATACGCAAAATTTAAGATTAAAAATAGCGTTTGATAAGATAAATGTGTTTCCAAGAGCATAATAATTTATTATTAATATAATAAAATACATATATGAAAATTGCACTAAAAGTATTTGATAGTTAAAGAAATTACATTAAATCAAATTCACATTACTTTCTTGGTTTTTATAAGTTGTATATATGTAGGTAACTACGCCATAATTGTGTTACATTTTTATTGCATTTCAATAAAATTATGAACTATAACATATTTGTGATATATTTTATATATAGCATCTTCCATATTTTGTGTAAAAAAAATGCTAGGAATTATGTTGGTTCTTACAGAATCACCACAATCATTTTTGTTATACGAAATTTAGAATCCTCCGTACATATATATAAATATATATATATAGGCGTTATTAATTTAATGTGATTATCAAGACATTTTCATTATTAAAATATATAAAAATTATTACGATACAAATATTTTTTCTAAATTGAAATTCCACTAGCTATAGTAAAACTAATTCATACTAATGTACTTATTAATATTTGTAAACAAATAGTTTTCTACACTTACAATAAAGACATAAATGTAATATATGAAGTATTCATGACAATAATAACAAGCTATTATCACGTCGAATCCTTTACTTAATAATATATAACACGCAATCAATTATAATTGCGATGGTTTTTATTTTTTATGGGGATTAGAACTTCAGGGAGCTGTAATCCAGATAATTTATTGAACCTAAAGTATAGGGATTATCCAGATTTTACGGATTATTGAAACTTTAAAATTATTATTTTTTCCAAACAAATGATTTAAATATCATTAAAAGAACTTACTATAAGATAATAATAAAATTAATTTTTGAAGAAGAACGGTTAAAAATTCGTTAAAAAATAAATAAATTTTTATGAAAGCCAACGTAATTATAAAGTTTATATGAATATAATAATATATATATTGTGCATTTTTATATATTTATACAAACAGTGTAATTATCAATCTAACTTTAATACAGAATTTTTAATCTCTCATTATGAATTAATAAAATATGCTATACCTACTATTATCATATTATATTAAAATAATACTATACATTAATTATTATACTCGTATTTTATATTTTTCTACTTAACTACTGTATTCAGTGAATACAACCGAATATAAATTCGACATAAATAAATACTCAGATATTCCAGATTTTATTCTCATTTATAAGTGTTCTATATTTACATTATACGTATACATCTATACGAACTGTAAATTATTAAATATATAAAAGAAGTGGATTTATTGACATTATAAATATACATTATTATATTTTAGACATGATTAACGTGAGAACTGAGGAATCAAGCACATATACAATAAGTGAAGTACCTCCTGAACTTTTTCTGTATACGCACATGATAGAGATGCTCTCTAGCAATAATAGGACCCCCGATTTTATTTTATATACATGAATATTATAATGATGATTATACGCATAATACTATTACTAAGTTACGCTCTGTTCGTCGATTTTGACGAGAGATTAGATAAGTGAGATATTGTAATATCTATGAGTACCCGCAATTTTGTAGACAAGTCACTAAGAAAAACATTAAGATCGTAGAAAACAAACACTCAAGTCTCAAAGTCGTTAAAATATTCTAAAATGTTACTATATAAATTATATTATTATGATCAACGGGCAACGGCTGCATACAATATAGATTTGGCAGCTTAATAAACGACGAGTTTCTCTAAACTATATTATGTATAATAATATATTACTATATTATAAGATGCATACAAAAATATTATAACACAGTGGACCGCATCGAAATACGACGATAAATCGTAATTGAATCGTGAGATACTCGTAGGTATTTTATAATGTACGGCGATAATTGAAAAATAAATCACTGATTATATATACACTATACGGCAGTCGGCAGTACACACTACAACACAGTCATTATAGCGCGGAGTACAGACTACAGGTATATAATATAATGATGTTGTATAAAAGCGTATAATATTGAACACGTTAATATATCGCATTATACTTTATAATAATATATTGCGTGTATTACTGTTGGTATACGCAAGACCAGAGTTTCGTTAAAGTTCGATCGCGCATATTACGATATTATAATGGTTTGAAGGGTAAGTATACCTACTTTTTACCAACATGAATGCTACAACTCCTGTTTCGCGGTATTTTACGACCCTCGTTATATACGATTTTCAAATCGGTTTTAAAACTCAATGTTGTCGAAGTGAATGAATTTCCGTATACCAACTTATTTTATTTTTTATTATTAAAAATAATAATTCTTAAACACATGTCACCGTAATAATAATATGTTCTTACTATATACGAGTAAATAGAGTATAGTGCATACTATATATAATTATACATTTATTTTTTATACTTAAGACTAATAATTATCGAGTCAAAAGTTGAAGTTACATATCAATAACAAGTTTCATTTTATTTTAAAAGTACCTTACTTCTAACTTCACGAGTTGAATAGTTCTTCATGATATGTAATTATTAATCAATTAATTAATTATGTAGTCACGTTAAGTTATTTTTTCATTAATATAAACTTCATAGATTATAAATATATTCTGTTTTATAATAATTTTATAAAAAAAAAATATTAATTATAAATTTATAATGTTAAAAATGAATATGAGTATATTATTATGATGTATTGTACTTTGTAAGTAGATACTAAATGTTTAGACTTTCAAGTATGGAACACACTATTTTTGAATTTCAATAAAGATCAAAATAACGTCATATATATTATATATATAAATACACCATTGTATACATTTCCATAGAAACTATGAATATATTAACTTAACTTTACGATTTAAAAAATTAGTTAACTTGTCCAGCCTTGTTTTCATTCACTTATATGTAGGTAGGTACTATATGTTTATCTACTACAATATACTACCTACTATATTATGCACGCATAATGATCATTATAAGTTATATCGCACAATAATGACCTTAATAAAGTAAATTTCCATAGACAACCGATAATAATATATTAAGTTCATTGAGTATATTGAGTTTAAAAGTATATCTTAAAGTTTTCATAATAAAACGTCAAATTAGAAAAAAATATTTTTTATGAAAAATGTAATTGCATATAATGTATATTAATATTTTCTTTTTTTTTCATAAAGTATGCTATTAGATTTTTTCATTTATAATATAATATTATAATCGAAGTCGCCACGATTCCCGTAATTACCTCGTGATGGTATACATTTGTTATGAGTTTTTGATAATAATTAATAATTTAAAGTTGAAATATTTATGAACATTTTTATCGCGCATTTTTAGCTTTTCCGCATTGATGACGGCTGTATAATATAAAGCTCTTGTAAGTTATCGATCGAATAATAAAAGTACTACAATGGAAAAGCGTCTCGTCGGAGACCATTTAATCGTGTCGCCAATGTAAATGTTTGAGTATCGTCTCTGTTTTGTACAATTTATGAGTATAATAAACATGATTTCGAACGAAAGTTTCAGCCGCAAACAATACACAATTTAATGTAAAAGAAAGGGAACACAATATTGTATAACAGAAACCAATATTAGTGTCGAATACGCAATTTTATTTCGCCGAATATAATAACGCATTTGTGCTATATTACAATATAAATACATTTGTTTATCATAAATTGTTTTTATATTATACAGGGGAAACAAGTTTATTCGGTCTATACAAATATTCTCGACCCCTACGGTTATAGATATTATATTATATATTGAGTTTTGAGATCTTATACGTTTTGAAAAATTTAATCCTAAACCGCCGCTTTTATAGTGCTTCATCCTGTACAGCGTGTGTCGTTACCATGCCTAAGGAACAATGGCTGCTGCACTAGACAGGCCTCCGGCCGAATCCTATTTAAATATTATGTGGTTGAGCATTGACCATAGGCCGTGTTAACCCAGCACTCAACCGTATAGTCGTGACTTATCAAATTCCAATAGAAGAAGTAATACGCGAAGATGTATGAAAATAGAAATTTACGAATAAATTGAATTCTGCTTTTAGTTTAGACTGATATAATTCTTTTCAAAAGTATTATATTTATGTATTATATTATTAATATTTAATTATTATAATATTATATATTTATAGTTTATACCACATTATATTAACTAATCAGATTATGTAACTAATAATATAATAACATATATTTTTTATTGTAAATTATTATTGTATTGTAAATACCGTAAAACAATAATAACAGATTCATATAGATCATAGTATAAATATAGAATATAGATAATATCTTAAAGTTAAAATAAATTGAAAATGTCATTGCATAATAATATATAGTAAAATTCATAATATTACAATAGGTATATATAAAAGTTGTAAGTTGCCGCGAATAATGTTTTTAAATAATAACAAAGTAATCATTACAAAATTAAAAGTTTTAATTAGTAATTTCGTCTAAATTTAAACTTAAAATATCTATATAAAATAATTGCCTTAATATATTTTATAGAAATTATAGTTTCCATATGAACTATTCATGAGAAATCTTGCATTAAATTTTCAAGCATTTATACCAAGCAAATAATTTTAAATCAACATTCATAGAATATAAAAACTGAAAAAAAAATTCGAAAAATTCTCATGTTTATAAATAGCTCAAAAATGGCAAAAATATTTTGAAAAATAAATCCTAAATACAAAATAATAACATTAACGTTTTATGAAAATGTCAAGTATTTATGGTTATTTGTTCTCAAGTTACGCCAAAAAAAACAAAATTGAATTTACGTGAAATTTCCTGTTAATTAATAAATAGGTCTCTTAATAATATTATTCAAATTATTTATTAATAATCTTGATAATTTAAATTATTATCCAATAATAACGCGATTCTTGAAAATTACTAAAAAATAAAATGTAAACTAATAATTTATTCGTAACTAAAATAAACAATAAACATAAATAAATATGTTAGCTTGAGTATTATAAAGTTTGTTTATTATAATTTATGGTGAAAAAATGACCCATCTTCATTATTAATTACAGACGTTGCTTAGGCCTTTTGTAACTTAATTGTTGGTGAGATCCACAGTGCCCCGTCCGACTCTGGTAATATTTTATGGATGAGGGTGTACAACGTAATTTTACATCTATAATTTACCTGAATCCTTATCACAGGGGAGCATTTATAAATACATCATGCATAACATCTCTTACGGGGTGTTTATTACGGGTATATACGGGGTATTACTCATTACCTAAACACGGAGATCGTCATTAATATTTCACATTTTAATTTATTCTGAGTGATATAACGTCTTGTTAAATATACCTACTGACAGCGATTTAATTTAATTTTCTCATGAGACCATTTGGAGGTCCTCTTGGCCAAAATGTATTACATTAATATTAAATATTAGTTATTATAATGTATTTTATTATTATTTTATTAAACTTATTATTATAACTTATATTCAGTGTTGTGTATGAATGTGGATATTTAGTTATCCTTTATTTATTATCTAGATACAATAATGAATTAAATGTTATCTTATCATCTGGATAATTTTTTTTATCTTTGTACAACATTGAACGTATAAAAATCGAAGTTATACTTGTCATTTTTGCACCATAGCTACAATATTGTAGTATTGAAACTACTGAGATATATTTACACATTACCAGTAATAATGCATTGTATATTTCTATTTATTCTATCTAGTTAACCAAAAATACACAGTAATCACAATAATTACACGACTGGTTGTGTAGTAGTGTGATTATAATGGTAATAGTTAAGTTCATTAAACTGAACTTGAATTTTAAAAGCTATGTAAATTTAATAGTATTATAAGATAGATAGAATTTATAACGTGTATAGATATTAAATCGAATAAATATTTTTATACAACTTTTATTTGTAAAAATATGTTCAACAGTATATCGCATAGGTGTAAATTGAGGAGGAGGGACTTAGGGGGGCTTAGCCCCCCTACATTTTTTAAATTTTTTCAAGGAATTTAATTTTATTTATTAGAGAAAATTATAAAATGTAAAACGTAATTTCTAATCAGGATATCCGATAGGTATGTGTTATACTGTTATGTAAACATTTAAGCTTCACGTATGAATTTTGTACAATAAATTTGTAATAAAATTAAAATGATTGAGCTATCCGTTAATATTAAATTATAAGTTATAAATGATAACGAGAACGATAAAAAGTTATGTATTATACGCCGTTAAATAAATAATTTTGAAGTTTTTATATACATTTTATATAATAAATGTTACAATGAAATTGTAAAATTAATATGTAAGGGGTGTGGGGGGCGAAACTCTCCGCGAGCCTGTTCTATGTTTATAATTTTAGCCCCCCTTCAAACAAGGCAAATTTACGCCTACGAGTATATGAGTACAATATTGTCGATATTTATGAAAAAAAGACATTTCACTGAATAAAAAATCGAAAAACTTTGAGATTGTTTAAGTGAAATCAACATAATTATACATAGGAACCTATTAAATAATAATCGGGACGATTCACCAAGTATGTTGATCCCTTTTTTCTTTAATATGGGTACTGCAGTCATTCAAAATCTGATTTTTAGAATTTTTAAATAAACTTACTTAAAAACCATATTTTCAAATGCTTGAAATAGTTTGTACTAGGTATATTTAAGAAGTGTCCTATGGAAATATAAACTTTTGTTTTTCAAATAAAAACCCATTTCTCATTTTCTACATTAGTTGCTAAACAAACAATTTAAACGAACCAAAAATCTAAATCTAAAATTGAATGAAAAGGTGTTTAATTACCTATTTAACTTTATGTGCCAAAAATTCTATGGCAATAGATTTGAATGACATAGCTATAGTAATTTGAACATTTTAGTAATTAAAAATATTAATCTATCAGCATTTATAATTAATAAAAATGGTCAAAGGATAATAAATACTATTTATTAGATAAAATATTATATTTATTTTAAATATTTACTAAACCATTTTTAAAGGCTTTTATTCTTAGTACAAACATTTTAATAACTGAGAAACTACTCGTTCAAATTTTAAGATAAGTACATCAACAGTTTCAAAATAATTATACACCAAATTTTGTTATCAAGAATACAAAATTCTAGGTTTATTTAATTTATTTTCCATATTACGACAATATATTTTATTTAGACAATTTTGGATTTTACTAGTCGAAATATATAAAATTGCATGTACACATTCAACAGATTTAACAATGTTATTATAAATGGAGTTCTAATTAAAAAAAATATATATTTGCGTATGCACAGAATACACGAGTTAAAATTTCAAGTCAGTGTTATTGATGGCCCAGTAGTTTAATATTCTGCAATCCGAATTCAAAAATAGTTTCTGAGTTTTAGAGTGTTCTCTGTTTCCGTAGTAAATACACGCCATGCGGTAGGTTATAGTGCTTATTTACGATTAGACATTTATGGATTTCAGAATCACAATAATATATCATTAGCGCAGTTCCAAATTACAACTTATTATAGTCACTTAATATCAAAAAATGTCTATATGTATAAAATACATATAATCTTTGTCTAAATGAAACAGTATTAGATAAAGAAAAATTGTTTAGTGACGAAAACTATACTGTTACGTCTTAAAACAGTAGTCACAGTGTATTAACATACATTATAACATGACACCATAATAATATGAATAATATAGTAACTCACGACAACGTATGCCTTGGCGATATGTAATCATATGGAACAAAAAACTTGGGTTATTTTGACGAAGTAGGTATACACGTGTTGTACCTATACGTCATACACTACATAAATAATTTAATATAATTTATAATTATATATAGTCATTGCATCGTCAGCTACAAAAGTTAATCAATAAATAATTAATTAAAAATATTGCGTTGAAATAATGAAATTCATAAAAGTAATATGATAAAACCTATCTTTGTCCCGATTTGACACGTAAAAATTATCAAAAAAATTATCTACTAATAATTTACAGTAAAAAAGACGGGTTCTCATTAAAAAAAACAGAAGTTTGTGTCTTCATACGATACTCTTTCAAGCTTAAGTATGTAATACAAACATTTTCAAAATAAAAGTGTTATAAAAATCAGATTTTAAATAACTCTGTGCGTTATTGGGGCCATACTTGGTGAATTATCATGTATAAGTAATAAGTATGTTAAATTAAATTAAAAAAATTGAATGGTATTGAAACAATTTTATTTTGCATAATTATCTACATTATATTATATTACGTATTTAACTATTATTATTATTATTGTTATTATTATTACGTATATAAGCATTATTTAGAAATTAGCGTATACCTACTTGCACGATGCACCTCCCCCCCCCCCGATAAAATTCCTGGCAGCGCCTATGACTATTTATTAATATATTACTTCCTATTTGTGAGTTGTGAGGCATATGAATTATATATTTAACTTCGTGAAAATTTGTAATGAAAACTCGATGTCCATTCTTGAAAAATGTGTAAAAATTGATAAATTTTAGACGACATATTATATCATTTATAGTAGGTACAATTTATTATAGTGATCACAAATTGCATTATATGATTTTTTTCTTCGATGTCGTATTATACAAAAAGCTCGAATTTAATTTTAACTCTCTAAAAAAAAATTGTTGAAAATTCAAATGTATATAATATATCAAAATTTAAACCGTAACACAATACCTACTCGTATTAATATATAATAATCTCCTATACTGAATTAGTTACAATTTGATTTCGCACGATTAATGTCATATTATATATTATAATATATATATACCACGTATATAAATATATCATAGAACTAATAACTATAAAAAAATGTATTCATTGTTATTTTTAAAATAAAGTAATTATAATTTGCAGTGCGCATTTAACATGTGCGTCGTATAGCTGTTTCAAAAGAAAAAACTTAAATATACTATAAATTTAACTTTGTTTCCAATAATAACATTATATGCTATAGAGTTCATTGAAATAAATATGACTGCGTTATGAAATAGAATTTATATGAAATATTTGGTTTGTTTTATAAATACTTTAAACTACGTTGCGTGTCATTGAATTTATTGTAGTACGAATAGATAAAAAAAATAAGAACATTTTCATCACGCTGCAGCTGTGCACGTGCATAATATATGGTTTTTAAAAATACATTCAAATGATTACGCATTTTACGTCTTGTTTTTTCTAATCTACGACAATGGACAGAATTATGTCATGAAAACAACAACAATATAATATATAAATCATTATGTAACGCGGTGGCGTGAGATAAAAACACCGCGGTTGAACTGCTGGGGTTAACGCTGGAAAATGTTTCAGGGTGGTTTTTCGAAAAAATATCGTAATATTTGATATTGTCAAAAATGAATGGTTTCTATTTTTCATTTTGTTTTCCTTATAATATTTCAGTGAGGGGGAGTAAACTACCCTTCCTCTGCGTTTGCTCCTGTGGTTGAATTATTAGGGGTGAAAACAATTTAATATTAATTCTATTGAGGAATCCTTCGTAAAGTAATATAATGTACAATGCACATAGATTAAATAATTTCCCCTCAAAATATAACAGTATTAGGTGTATAATAATGGTTTAACTTGTAAATGATATAAAGAAAATATGACGCTATCAACCGGCGATATACAAATGTGTATGCGGTATGTTATATTAAACCACTTATTTAAATTGAATTGAATTATATTTTTTGTAAACGCTAAGTGAAAAACCGTGTCAAAAATGATAATTATTCATATACCTATGTTAAAAATTCTCGTATTTAACTTTAACCCTTCAAAGTGTTTTTATTTTGTTTGTTTGGCGTTAGCAACGATAATATCGTTTATGTTTAAAAACGTATATACATATTTTGAACATTGCTCGATGAAAATTAATCTATTATTATTTATTATGTATGTAGTATATAATAATGTTTATATTACACCTTTTCAGTGCATTATTCTATAAATGTAATTAAAAGGAACATCACATATAGCCATTTAGGTATCTATTTTACTTTATTTACTCATTACTTTGAACATTATCATATTTATACACATTAATTTATTAAACATACTATATCTCAGGTTATTAACTAACAAACAAACAACAGATATTACATTTTGCATAAATACGATTAAGTACCTACGCAATAATAATAATATAATAAATAACTTGTAACTTCATTAACCGAGAAATGATAGGTTTTTTTTTACAGAATATTCTAATGCAATAATAATTTGAATTAAATCCACATATTATTTAATATTCAATAACGTTTTATATAATACTCAAGTGCTACCAGTACTAAATAAAATATTGACTGAATAAATATTTACTAGAGAACATATGCCTCTCAATGTATATGTTTAGCATAATATTTGTATTTACATTTTCTTTTAAACAAAAATCTTTTGCTACAAAAGAGATAATTTTTTATTGTCGGTATGAGCTTTATTAAAAACCAGATTATCCTATTGTTTTTCTTGGTTAACAAAATTAGAACCTATAGGACCTAATCAAATGACATCCAAATACCATAAAGATCGTTGATTTTCAAATATATTATTCATTTCAACCCAAAATAGCGTAAACCGTAAACTGAGGTATACATAATGTTATAGCAAATTTAGAAAATATATTACTTTACTGTAAATGGTTGCTATAAAATGATCTTCTTCAAATGTCGACTAGAATAAAAATATTTTTAAAATACAAAATAAACGTTTATAAAAAAAAAATAATTTAACACTAACCTGTATCGAGGTCAAAATTGTTTTACTTTATGTTTTTGTTTTTGAATTATATCCGTGATTTAGTCTAAGCGTACTTAAAACGCCGGTGTATACCTACAAGTTTTGGACCAGTGCCATATCGTGCTTATGTCTTATAATATAGGTGTGATAAATATATTACTCACGTAGTCACGTGCCTATTCCTGATAATATGATTTTATTGTTTCTTTTATTGTGTAACGTCTTTGTGTGCATGTTGTATATAAAGTTTTCCTATTTGAAATGTTTTGTAAATCTCACGTATACATCTAATATAATGTACCTTGTCATAGTGTCGACTAAAGTCTAAACGCGGAAATATGGAATTAATGGTCGTGTCCGATATATATAAAATATGTGCAAACAAAGCAATCGTTTAAAGTGCATTATAGTGCAAGAGTATTATTTGATTCTTAAAAGTTTAAAATATAATGGCATAATGCTATACCTAATATAAAATATATAATAAAATAATATATATTTTAAAATATGAATAGTAAGCTAAATATATTCTCTATAAACCCCAAAATATGTTTAATCATGTAAAACAATATTTTTTCTACTAATTCTATAATCAAAAAATCGTCTTTTTTTCGAGCGCTGCATAAATCCAATAATATTTATCAAAACCTAAACATCCGCTCACGTATGCATTATACACCACACAATTTGAACGGCGATTTTTGTTGAACATCAATATACGTTTTAAATTTTAATTCACGGCCACAGTAATTTAAATATAATACGATTTTTATAATAGTTTTGTTTATTTCATATTATTAGAGAATGGCAATATCATATTGCGTTGCGGCGATATATTTATCATATTCTCAGAAGTTAATCGCCGAAGAGCAGTTTATTAATAAAATTATTGCGAAGATTTTGACAGTGTGAAAAAAACCACACGATGATAATAAACTTTATCGTAAGTACTATACATGTCTGCTATAACGTAGACATATAGTATAGGTATACATTAAACTATAACTTGCGAGTTTCATGAATTTGCGGAAACTTGGCGGGACGGTCGACGAATGGGTGTTGGTCGCCGGCGTTGCTTGTCGACGGATTGATTTTCGACAAGGCGTGTGATAATGTGTACGTTACACTTAGTGTGTATATTGGCACGTCTATACACTCACTTGTATACAACATAAACGACTGAATTTTGGGTAATTACGATTATTTGCGACTAAACACGACGAATGGAATATCCACGGTATGCAATTCGCACTGATAAAAAGGATTGCATATTGTAATTGTGAGTTATGATGGAGCATATTTAAAAAAAACATTTACCAGAAACCGTAAAAAATATGTTTATTTTTTTGGCTAAATATAATTTAAGAATATTCAACGTAGATAAGTTCCATAACAAAATAATAATATACAGATGTCTGATTATTCTTTTTGATAAATCAGTATATGTATATTATATACTTAATATATAATTACACCGATTTCAACTATTCAACTCGTTTAGATACATTACGATTGTTTTCCGATTAGTCCTTGTGAGGCTGCAATGGAACATTGCCCGTCTATAAAACACGCACCGCAAAGGCGTTTTTAGGTGTTGATATATGGGAAATAATTTATAATTTTGAAAACGTCTCCGAGATAAATTTTAATAAACAATGATAGGTACCAAATATATCGATGATAGTTATTATCAAATTTATTCGATTTTCTTACAATGCACTTTAATAGTTATTTCATAACTCGATCCATATCAATACTTTGATCCGCACTATTGTTATCGTAATTCGAATTGTATATAATTAAAAATAAGGAAATAAAGGAAGTGGATATTTGAATATTTCATGTAGGTTTAGACGTATAGAATAATATATATTGTGTGTGCGTGAGATATACAATAAATTTTAAAAAAATGTATGCATATAGGTACGTATTATTACTTACAACCTTCGCTTATACTAGCGATCGTATCGATATCGAAAAGAACACTATATTATTATAACTTTGACGGCTTTATTTTATTATTATTTTTTAAACGTATTATAATACCATATTATATTGACGATATAGGTATACCTACCTATAAAAATGTACATTGTACTTTTATCCAAAAAAAACCACAGCGTTATTATGAGTATAGAAGTACGTGACTATGATAAATATAATACGAGACCTATCTCATCTATTTTGCACATTTTATTGCAGTAAAAAAAGTGTAATATCGGTCAACGGTAAATCACCTATACTCCTATGACAAGCATATACTTATTTAAACAGACAACAACATATTATATTACATAATAGGAGAAACGAAATGAATTAATTACCATATTAAAGACGCGACCGCACAAATTTAATTCTTTCGTTTAACATTATGTTTACGTCCACAAAATGATAAATAATAATAATAATGATAATAGTACCTAGTAAGATATTTATGAAAATGTATAATATTAAGAAATTGAAGAGTTATATAGGAATAAATGTATATAACTTGTTGCATAAATTCTATTTCATTTTCACATGGTTGCATTGGTTGGTGTGCCTATTTTATGGTATATTAATCATGTATTATTAATTTAGAAAACTGAAAAGTGTTCAAAATAATGTGTGGTATGCCATTGCCCCTTGGAAAAAAATAGAATATTTTATTTATTTTATCATCGATTATTTTTACATCGACAGAATTATGTTTCCGAATTACGATGCGCATATAACATATTATAATATGAATTGTATTATTATGATTTGTGATAATTTTCAACATTTCGTGTACAGAATATAGTAAACAATACGTTTTTCGGCGATCGACTATTTTATTATTGTCTATTTCTCATTACAATATTAGTATATAACAATTAGTTGTATATTTTTATATCATATGTAATTTATTTGTATAGGTAATACGAGTATATGTACTTATCATCACTTGTGTATACCATACTTATTGCAAATATCTTTCTCATTCAGTATTAATTTTCACATAAGCCTGATAAGTTATCTTCGTATTTAAATAGCCAGATAGGTATGAGTACACTATCAGATGTTTTAGTTTCATCTCGCATAAAACAAAATACTAACATGTTCATTGTAATATTAATTATAATTTATTATAATGTGCACAGTACACGATCGTTGTATATACAGTGTGTTTTTTTATTGACTGCTGGGCCATTATCTCGATCCTATAATCGTATTTTTTGCAAACTTGAGTACACACTACTACACAGTTCTATATTTTTTACTTTTACATAATTATAATATAAATTATTCACCTATTATATTTTACTAGACATTTTTATTTAACTTTAACACTTAGGACTAATTAAGAATTTTTTTAAATTATTTAAACTTTCATTTGAAAAAGTATAGCAAGTTATAATCTATTATACATAAATATACGAAATGAGATATTTATAGTTACTTTTTAGGACAATATATCGTTATTCCACCAGATTTAACTTTTAATAATCAAATTCGGTCACTAAAATAATATATTAAAATTTAGGTTAATCATTTATGCATACATATTAAAATTCTTATAAAAATAATATATCTAATAAAATAAATTCAAATTATAAATTAAAAATTAAAAGCAAATACTTTTTAATTTTAAATAAGAGAGGTATAGAGAAGAAATAAAATGATTATGATAGTTATAAAAAATACAAAAATAAGTGCTACATTTAATTATTAAAACTAAAAGTTGAAAAAAAAACACTTAAATTTACTGAGATAAATAGAAAAACCCTGTATAGTGTATCTACATGTATATATCATCATGCATGATGAATTCCAACGCACGTGTACCAATGTATGGTGCCTGTAAAGTACCTAGTCAAAATTTCTCAAATTAATTAAGTTTTATTCCATAATATATATTTAACGCACTTATTACACGCACATCTTATTATATTGTAATAAGTAATATATAGTATAAACGTTTAACTCAATACAATAATTAACGGTTTAGAAGGCTAACTTGAATAGGTTTTACCTATTATTATTACCAATTACTTATTATCGTCATATATATTCCTACAGTATATGTATATAATAAAATCTGTGTATGAAATGTATAGATAGAAAACATGTTTGATTTTATTAAAAATTAATTGAAATAATAATTAAAAGAAACAATAATAGTGAACATAATTTTTTATTATAAAAACCTGTAATCGTTAAAAATAAGTAATAATCCAACTACTACTATATTATATATATTTATACCACAAAAAAGGGTTTTACATAATATGATTTAACATTTAAATGTAGAAAACCACATTGCAAAATTAAAACTTATTATGATAAAAAATGTATGATAGTGCCTATAATGCTATTAAGTTGAATAAATTATGTGTTTAATTTTACTACTAAATGTTAAAGCGTTGAGTTGATACTTGATGTAAAATCAATCGATTGAATGTTCACTGTCACTGGCTTTATTATGAGTATATATTAAACAATTAAACCATATTAAGTACAGAAAATATGGATGTTGAAAGTCTGTAAGTGCATCAAAAAGACAAACATTTTCAGATCATTATTAAAAATAATATAATACGTGCAATTAGGAAAAAATAAGAAAAAATAAGAAAAGAAGGACAAAGGTTGTTGTTGTAATTGAGGAATGGAGATAATGTCCAACAACAAACGATTCAATGATTCATATGAATATTATTATCGATACAGCGTTCGTTATTATTAACAGAACTAGAGCAATATACCATAAAATAGTCCTGATGTAGTGTTCCATCAATATGTATCATTTTGACTAATTTGTGGAATGTATAAAACACATAAATATAAATATGTATTATCAGACTCTAGTAAGTAAATTTTATTAAAAAATATATACATGTATTAAATTTATGGTTGAAAATTCTACAAGAAAAAGTAGGATTTGACATTTCAAGAAAACTTTCATGGTAAACACTAAACATGCCTAGCTATAGAAAAATGCAGTAGACTTTATTTATGCACTATTTAACTCCGAAGTGGGTATTCGCATAAATGTAAATATGTAACACAATTTTCAAAAGAACTTTTATCGCGCACTCCCCTGCCGCAGTACCAATCCAGTTTGCGGATACTAACACGCCATAAAAGGCCTATACGCGGCAATTTTTTATAATATAATAATATAAGTCACGGTTACAATATACGTACCTATATATTTTTTATATTATAAATAAATAGATTGGCAAGACGGATCCTTGGAAATATCATATAACGAAGGATATAAATAAACTTTTTTCGTTATACCTCTTGCGTTCAGTTATAATTCCATCGAGTTTGACGGGAAACTCCGTCAAACCCATTCACATAATCCATCAGCTTGTCGTTTAGAGTTTGACGTGTATGCTAGCTCTAACCACCAGGCCAGAGGCTCGTCGTGCGTTTGTGGGCGCTCGTCAAGTCTGATTAAACCGGTCGGTCGGGTCGTCGCCAATTGACCCAAGACACGCGACTGCTGTGCGTATACATGCCAATCGTTAGAAAAGTCATCATTTACAATATAGTAATAATATACTTCAATATATAATGTATACTATATATAGTCGTTATGCTACAATTTTCTTTTTTTTTTCTGTTTCCCGTCTACTTAATAGAGTTTACAGACGTATAGTACTATAATAGTAGATGATAATATGTTAAGTCTTAATTAAGTCCTACATGAATTATACACATAATAATTGCCAAACCATGAATTACTACATATTTCTTAGACTTAATATGAATACATCAGATATGCAAAATATAATTATAGAATTAGGTGACTATTTAATATATACTTACAGAAATAATAAAATAAAAAGCGTTTTAACTTGGTATGAATTTCAATATTATAATAATTAATGACGCATTCACTATAATCACTATTGACAATTATTATTACCCTTGCAATTTCAGTAACATATAACATTAAAATAAAATGATGTGTTCGATAAAATTTCGTTGAACATATTTTTATAATTTACTATAAGTCTATAACATATACCGAGATAATGTCTTGTAAATTATAATAATTAATCCGCCATATAAATATCATTACTAAATTATAAGCACGTACTTAAGAAGTAAGAATTGCCAGCCGTAAATATTTATCAATGTCAGTTCCTGTAATGATTTATCTTAGTTATCAGGCATTTCCTTCGAAAATAGTAACAATATCCCTCTGATTGAACTTTTTGTGAACTTTACAGGATTATTGAAAAATCGATAGCTAAATACTTTACAAGTTACAATGTGTATTACGATATTATTATTATAATATTATAAATACATGACATAAGTATTGCGAAACTAAATCATATTATTATTATTGATTGGACTAGCCCAAAAATCTCGATTAAGAATACAATTTAGATTTTGAGAACACTTCATTGGATTCATATGTAAATTACTAAGATTGTTTTTTAATATGTGCAAAACTTCTGTATACTGAGTGTAATATGATTTTTGAACTATTCTATAAACCCACAGAACAGATTAACATCACTTTGCCCAGAATCCATAAAAAAAAATAAAAGTTACGCCCAAAAAATAAAAGCCGGGCATACGCGTATAACATATAAAACTGATTAAACTGTAAAAAAAGTTTTTAGTATACACATAATAATACATGTTACCCCCCGCCCCCCCCCCAAAAAAAAAAATAAAAATAAAAAACCCGAATTATCGACAGAATCCTTTTGGCGGCGCCAGTGATAGTAGTTGTGATGACGCCAATTCCCGTCATGTCTGGTACGTTAAGACACTATATATTATATGATATTTATTTAGGAAACGCTTATAATGTATGGTTAAATATTATAAAATCCTATACATAGTATTATATATTACACCTATCCCAGTATTGGCATAAAAGTATTATAATAAAGTTGCATGACCGAGTTATAATTAAAATTACCTATGTTAAATTTACGATTGTAACTCACATTGATTAAACGACATATTATAATAATGCATTAATGCATTATACGTGTCCTTTGTTCTGTATCGTGAAATATTTTAATATGTGCGTGATAAACATATTCCAGAACACGAAGAGTCCGGCATCGAAGAACCTCCGACTTGTGAATCACCGGAACCGATGTCCTGTTACTTGCACCACGATCCCGACCATCCTATGTCGTCGTTTTCCGTCATCAACAAGATGCGAGTCAACATCCAAGTACGACAACTTAATACAAAAAAAATACGATATTCGTGTCCAATTTTATTGTGTTATCACTGTTATCAGATGTTATATTTTTGTTTCAAATATAATTCACAGCTCTGTGACGTTTCTCTTCGAGTCGGTAACAGCGTAACAAAAGCTCACAGATTGGTGTTAGCCTCTTCCAGTCCTTATTTTTACGCAATGTTCAACGGTGAGTGAAATAAGTTTTTTGTTTTTCTCATTAAAACATATTTATTTATTTTTAATAGATGACATGGCTGAAAAATTACAGTCCGAAGTCGAACTACACGACGTAGACTTGGGTGCTCTACAACTTCTAATTGAATATTCATATACTGGACAAGTACACATAACAGACGAAAATGTTCAGGTTTGTATATACATAATGAGTTATGTCAGTTATTACTTATTGGTATAATTCATTTATTCATAATACAAATTGTTTTACCGTAATACTGTATCAATGTCCAAGTTAAAATACAAAATTCAAAATACCGTAAATCTTGAAAGTTATAAAATATATTTATTATATTTTATATATACATACTACCTACTTAAATATTTGTTCTTATTATAATAACTGTATTATCAGTGGCATAACTATGATTATAGGAGGGACCCATGGCGTAAAATCTTAGAATTCGTTTTTGCATATCAATAAATGTAGTTTTTGGTGAGGACTGTTATTGATTATATATATTTATAAACCAAATCTAAAACATAATTATTACGTGGAATCATTAAAATATTTCACCTAATTAATAATATATGTATAACTTTTATAACATATTTTTAATTTTTTAATTCTAAATTATTATTGACGTATTATAATAATAACTATTTTTGATATCGTATTTTAATTTTGTACCTATACCGGCTATGGCTATACCTAACTAATATTTTTATTGATTATTTTCTACGACCAACTGTCCTAACGGCTATATCTATTTGTTCATACATATTAAACCTTGTAAATAATTAATATAATTTTAGCACTTCTAGTTATTAAAAGTGAAAGAAAAAAAAGCGAAATTTAATTATACGATAGTTTTAGAAATTATGTTTTGTATTTATATTTTATGTTTGAAATTGGCCTAGTAGTTGGTATAGTTAGAGCTAAATACTTAAATAATAAAATCGGAGTTGGGAATTAAATAAACATTCTATAAACCACTATGGCGTCACCATGTGTACAGTCTAACGAGTTCATATAATAATACTTATATAATATAGGTAGTTGTCGTTGGATTGTGGGAATACATTTGTCTATTTTAAATATTCCATGCAATATTTTAATTACTCTTCACTCTAAAAACTATTACAATATAATCACAATTATCTACTAGGTATATTATTATTAATATTATTATAGTATGTATTCCTGGATGTTTGAAAAATGGTGCACTGACTGTTGAGCGTTGACTCCTATGAACAGAATTACAGTATCTTTATCTCATCTAGATAAATTAGAAAAAGGGGAATCTAATGGTCATCTAAGATAAAAAATATATATGCCTGCCTGTCTATAAGATGCATTAAATAAGAATACATAATATATACTTGATTGCTTTTAATTTTATTATTTTTACTATCATCCACTTATTACAATATTTCTCAAAATAAATGTAATAACGGATTTTTATTTTTTTACATCAGTGTAATATAATATAAATTATATACCTCATTTATGCTTGATGTTTACGTTTATTATAAATAGCCAATAATTATAATCACAAAATACCTGTAATGTTTAGCTGTATATAACTGAAATTATGGAAGATAAGAAAACCAAACTTATAAGGTATTCTAGGTATTATTCAATAAAATAATACACAAACAAAAAAACCCACACTAAAACATTGAATTATTTGGATTAAGACAAGATTTATTTTTAAAAATTCTAACTTTTGATAAAAATGTTTACCTTTTTTTCAATTTAATAATAATAATTTCCATAATTTCTGGTTTAATTGGGTATGTTGGTCGATAGGATAATTAAATAGTTTAAAAACAAAAAAAATATGTTAAAATGTTCAAGTTTTGGAGAAACATAAAAAAATGCGTGGTAGGTTTGTTTTTGTTTAATGTATTTCTTCATCATTTTAGGTATACTTTCGTATAACGTCGGTCGGTCGGTCACTTCCCCTCGAAACACATTTTATAAAATCTGATACAGATAAAGTCGGTTGCATCTTCTGGCTTTCCAGTAACATATTTTTAATTTCTTTCTGGCAACTTCAGAATTACGATCACTAACAAACGTCTAACTAGAAACGACACGCATAAGACATAATCTATGTAGTAACTGTAGTAACACTAGTACGTATGTACTTACATAGTTACATGGGAAATACAGATTCGCATCTCAAAAATAAGATTAAGGGCATTCGTGAAGGCACATACGAAATATTATATACTTGAAACGACCCTCGGGGGGTATACGAAAGGAACGAGAAAAGAAAGAAAACTGAAAGTAATATACGTATATACACGCACACGCCAACTATAATCCTATCATCATCAATCTCGAGAGAGGATGACGCAAGTTTTCTCTTTCTCCCAAAACAATTCTACGTTTCTATCTCTATTCTCGTACCTTATTTTTATTAATGGTTCACATCGGTTTATTAATTTATATTTAAATATAGCTGGGTACACCAATAACAAACAAAACTGTTTTATCTGATTTATCGTATTTTGTAGTTTACGTTTTTAAAGTTTACGATTTTAATTACATTTTACATTAATCGAATCGATAAAAATAGTTGTCCATTTTGGATTTTACTTTCGCGGAATGGGTTATAAAAATCCCACCGGGATCCAAAATTAGACAAAATTAGTCGTTGACCTTATTCGGTCTATTACACACGCTGCAGCTCAGTTCATCGGTCGTGGCATTTGATTATGAACTTTTGTTTGCCCTTAACACATAATCCGTTTTTCTCGCCCGCAGCGGCACGACCATAACTAGGTCAGACGTTACGTGCTTAAGGACTGACGTTTTACGTCATATTACTATGTATATATATTAATATATACATAGCTAGTAGTGATGTCACGGTATAGTGGTGGTGTCATTGTACGTCCAAGGACACTACTGCCGTCGCGAATTTTCTTATCGAAAATAACTTTTCCCCTATTTCAACTATCTTTATAATATCAATATACGGATATGTTACATTATACGATGGTGTTTTTTTTCCACAGGTACTTTTACCCGCGTCTTCATTGCTCCAGATAAACTCAGTTCGAGACGCGTGCTGTACATTCCTGATGAAACAGTTACATCCGACTAATTGTCTGGGTATCAGACAATTTGCCGGTAAGTGTCCTCGCACGCTGAGTATCAATTATATATTTTAGTAATTTAATTAATTACACCAAATGTCTAGACAAATACGAATTTAAACAATATTTAAACACGAGTATATGAATATAATAGAAAACATAATATATGACTATATGTAGCTTCAGGTATAAATGGTATAATATAGCTCGGCGTATCGCGCGTAATAAATGTTTATTTATTCACGAAAATAATCGATGCCGATTACCAATGTATGGTGGACAGTTCATTGTACAAGTGTATAAAACGTATATTATCTTTAGGTACCTATATATTTGGTTAATATAATATAATTATTATGTAAAATGTCGAACGTGATCTCCCAACTGAATGTCTTGCATTCGTCGCATATCTAGCGATACGGCAGAGCTGTGACCCGTGGAGCAGATTGAAGTCGTTGACGTTTCCTTATATACTCGATGGTTTTCGAAACTTTTTATATAATATTCTAGTGTCCAATAAAATTATTAACAAGATACAAATAATAACCTCTCCAATATAATATCACTAAAACCTATCCTATCGTATAAGTCGTCGACGCAGTGAACTTCCATTTTCTAGATACGATTGGCTCAAAGCCATCTGGAAGCCCAGTAGATTAACAAGTAACGATCCAAAAATTAAATTAACTCTATAGAGCGGCCGTAGCGTATATGTTCAGATGAGTATAAGCTATAAAACCAAAAGTAATAGTTTTCGATCATATACACTATGACTATACAGTATATCTTTAGATATTATATAATATATTATATTATGACGTTGGCAAACATAGATCTATAATATAGTAGATTTGAATAAATATAATTATATGAATAAAACTTATATTTTTTCATAAGGAATAATAAATGATTTAGAATAATTTATTTATAAATTGTACATTTTTCGTTTGTTTTAGAGACGCATTCGTGCAACGAACTGAGGACCCGATCACACCGCTATGCATTACAAAATTTCGAAGAAGTAGTGAAAACTGAAGAATTTCTTTTTCTATCGTTCTCCGAGGTAATCGACTTGCTACTACTGTAGCAAATTTTATTTACGTATCAAATATATTAATATAAACCTGCTATAGAACTGCTGCGGCGAGTCCCCCAAAGGTCGTCGACGCTTGGCAGTCTGTCAGCCCAGACGGACTGCCCGGACTGGGGTAGAAATTTATAATGAGTGGGTGAAACCTTGCAGACATAGGTGAAGGGGTGTTATATATGGCGTCACAGACCGTCTACGGCGGGTCCTTGACAGCGCGTGGTATAGACTAATGAGAATTTTCACCCCGTACTAACGTTAAATTGCTTCTACCTTTCCACAAAATATTATCATTATTATTATTACAATTATTTATATTGTATCTACTCCGCGTGAAATTACTTTTTAATCAGGAAAAGCAATAAGATTTTAACATAGCTGAGATAATAATATACTTTTTGGTATAACAATAATATCACTATTGAGCATTAGTTTATTTTTTAAATTTTAGTCAATATATAGGTAATAGGTATATTATTTTATTATGGTTACACTGGCTACATTCTGTATGCCATAAAATTAAATGTTAATTAAATTTCTCTATAGCACAGACTTATATTTTTAACATTATCTATTATACGTATTTTTGTGTATTTAATATCGTTCGCCTGACAAACATGAAACAAAATTATGTCGTTTTATTCGTCAAGACTCTCTCCACGTCTGTTTAATATATTATACGACATATATGTATGTGGATTTATCCCCGCGGCAGACATCTGCTTATTAATAAAATGCACACGGAACGAAACAATATTATACATGTACCTAGTAAAAAATCAATGGGACACGGAGATAAAATACAGGATAAAGTTCCACCGCCAAGGCGGTTGAATAAAATAATAAACGAACTTATATATTATATTAGCAGACAGTGAGCCAGCTGCCTCCGGGGACGCGTATAATAGTTAATGTGCATTATATCTATTATCTATATAGTGTTTATTTTAATAACTAATATGTGATATATATTTATATAAAAACGTTACACGTGATAGGAAAATTGATTAAAAACCACGCATGAGGAGAAAGACTGTGGTTAAATGTTAAATAGATTGAATCACAGTAAAAGGTTAACTGGAGTAAGGTGATAGGTTTGTATAATTCGACCACCTAGCTGACGGATATAAATAAAATGTATGCAATTTACTTATCAGACGAAAAAAACTGCATTATAAAACATACCGCTTGTGTAATTTTCAGGTCGAAGATTTAGTATCTAACGACAAATTGAATGTTGTGTCCGAAGAGCAGGTTTTTGTAGCTGTCATGGATTGGATCAAACACAATCCCTCCGAACGATCGCAATACATTGCTCAGGTACAATAACAAACTCAAACGACTAGAACACAACTCATATAATATGCAGTGATTTACCAATCATGTTCACTCCCATTTTTTTTCATTTCACAGTGAATTTATTTTAATTATAGTTTTATTCGGAATTTTTTAGTAAACTTTATGACCTTGTTTTCAAATGCTTATAGATACTATTTAAATAGTATCCTATGTCGATATCTGCAAATTTTTTTATTCAAATGAAAATTGCTCTTTTTCGGTAAATTATTCAGAAGATGCATAGGTATTCATATTTATCTTATTAACTCAAAAAATACGCGTTCGAATTTTAATTAAAATACATCAACATATTCAAAATACCATCTACTTGACAATTTACCGGGTGATTATTATAAATTATAATTTTAAAGTGATTTTTATTTGAAAAAAAAAATTTGCATCGACGTAGGACACTAAAATAATATACAAAATCTAAGTATTTAAAAATATGGTCATTTAATATTTAAAAAAAAAAACAATTAATATATTATTAAAGAAAAATATGAGGGTATACTTGGTAAATCATCTGTACAACATACATATATTTTTTTATACTAATCAGACGCCCTTTATGTTTTACTTTTTACTTATGTACTTGCAAATTTTGTCTTGAGTACCGTATAATATGATACTTTTCAAAAATTGTCAAGATTATTTATTTATACCTAGGGAATTTTCCATACCATAAACTCTTATAATAACCAAATATAGGGATACTCGGCGTCTCGGCCCGATTTCATAAGACTACTGATGAGTGATGCACATATGATACTCAAGCCGTTCGTGGCAAGATCAGTGAAATTAATAGGGCAGTCATCTTGTTATAAATGTGATCGCTTACTATTAGATACATTGATATATAGGTTTCCGATTGCATCAGTTATTATATTCTATAGCCATGTAGGTGTTACCGTGTTACAGACAAAACAATTACCTAGGTACCTAGGTACATTTTGCATTTACTGTTTGTATTTATACGGCAATAAATAAATAATAATCATTATGGTTGTAGCGGTAGCTATATTACTGTCAAACGGATCACGACAATGAAGCAAATAGGTACCTATATAATATAATTATGTTAACGCTATTACGCGACAATAATTATTCATTATCTGGTTCGAATTACGGGACGAAGCGTTTATTATAAATTTATCACATTTTTTTTCCAATGGCAACCTCGATGATATGACGAGACGTACCTACCTATAGTACCTACGCACAATAATAAGCATGTATTGTATTATATTATACCACGGCCTATGGATTACGGATTCCCGTAAATAATGGTACAGTTGCTATTTCATATTTAAGACGCATACGGCATACCTATTATAAAAAAATCACGTGTATCGTTACGAAACTGAGTAAAACATTTGATACGACACGTGGCATTCAAAAGACTTCAGTAGTTCAGTGCTGTACACTGCACATGTATTATGATAATAATCCTTAGGTATATATAAAAGAAGAACAGGCTTTTTTATGATCCAATTTTGTGACGACACTATTTTTAACTTTTTTCACAGAGATGTTCCAAATACTCTCCCGAGTGTCACCACGTCACCCGATTTTTCATTTTTTTTTTTTGTCTAGTGGGAGAGGGGTTATATTTAAATAGGTGTTACAGGTTTTTAGCGTATCATGTAATTAATTAAACGATTTTTTTTTTCACAAAGTTTTTTCCAAATACTCCTACGAGGAAATCACTCTTATTATTATTTCCAATTTCATTTTATTTGTCATTTCAGTGATAATAAATATCATAAATTAAGTTAAATTACAAAAATGATTATGTATTATACATGACTACTCATTGTAAATTATGACGATTTCTAGTCATTGAATCAAACACTGACTTTTTTTCAAATTACCTATAGTGTCATTGGAAAAGTATGTCTGTAAACTTAAATTGAAAGAAGAAAAATTAAATATAAAAAAGACCCCCTCTTCAAAGTATAAAACGAGTACAAAATAATACAAATCCTCGTTAAGATATTAAAATATAATATTCTATTTGCCGTATAGGTACTACTACGTGTTATACATAAAAATAATCGTCTATAGAAAATAATAAAAGGCGTTAATTCCTAATATCTACTAGCCGTTAAGAATAATGAACATCACACTATAGCTGGCTAGTAATAAAAAAAAAAAAACGTTTTACTCGTCGTCTGGAAGGCACGGCATCGGACGAAACCATAATTTAGTTCATTTGCAATTCAGAGTTCAAACGTCAAACACCACACAAGAGTGAATGGCTGTAGTCTACGAATCAGCCAACATCAATGAAATCGAATACGCCGACTCACTGTTGTTATTAATGAAATCATCGGTAATCGTATATTATCAT
The DNA here is from genome assembly GCF_020882245.1 of Rhopalosiphum padi. Lineage (NCBI taxonomy): Eukaryota > Metazoa > Arthropoda > Insecta > Hemiptera > Aphididae > Rhopalosiphum > Rhopalosiphum padi. The sequence goes on from NC_083598.1 coordinate 34,565,374, forward strand.
AATCGCAATACAATGGTTTCGTGTATTGAAGATACAGCAGTTGACGAGCCGACGACGTACGTAAAATTGCAGTTCTTAGTTGAAGCCGTCGGATAGGACGACAGACAGTAGACAACCCGGATAAAGAGGAGGCACGAAGTCTGGCGATAAGTCACAAACGCGCGTTTTCCGGCATCCCGTGATGGTGTGACGAGCGTTCACGGGTGTCGCGTGCTCGGTTATGGACGCGTTAGACGACCCCCTGTGCATGGCGGCAAGCCGAACGGCACACCCGCCTTTTACAATCGCGCGGCCCGACGGCGATACGGTGGCTGTATTATAAGCAGTACTGGAGTGGACAACGGTGCTACCATTTTAACGGCACCAATAGCAGCTATAGCAATCGTTACTAATTTACGAGAGATCGACAATTAATCGTTACGTAACAATGCGACCGACTGTTTGATGGACACGAAACGTCATGGGTAACGGTATAGTTAGAGCGATAATGTACTGCATCGCGCGTACAAAGGTATAACGACAAACGGTATAAAAGTTGGCGGGCGGCGACGGAACAGCCCGCGAAGAAGCCGGACAACAACGATAAAAACATTAAAAACGTACTAAAGCGTACGAAGCGGTGGCACACTAGGACGCATGTCGAAATAAAAACGTCCCGGTGTACAACGTTTACCTGTCGCGACACGGCCGGCGGAGGCTGACGAACCGCCGAACGCAATCGAAGACGCACATAAATAATACGGTGACCGATAAAGCAGCCGATCAAAATCGCAAATGGTATTTTGCGATCGTACAAAAATACGATGTCGGTGTCGGAGACGTCTCAACAACATATTATTGTAAAAGTAAAAATAAAATACAAATCTCGAGTGACATGGATTGCGGGAACATACAACCAATGGTCAACTGCAATGTCTAATTGCAGTGACACGGCGGTACTGAACGAGATCCGTATATACATATATATCCTGACTGTAGCCGTGATGGTGACGACATATATATTATTTATTATGTATCAGAATACTGTGGTGACATCACTGACATCGGGTCACGGACTATATAATGTGATATTAACGTCAATACGTCATTGATAACAATAATAATGAGCACAACGGAACAATTACATTAAGGTGACCGGCCAGTGTTTGCATCACCGGCGAAGACGCGCGATTTCGATGTGATGCTTCGTCCGGTAATAGTGAATTTTACGGGCCGTAGGTATTTATAACGAAACTGATGCGCCACCAATAACATACGAGGTTGACTCATATATATATATATATATATATATGTGTGTGATGGCAATGCAAATTACATACCAAGACGTTAGACGAATGGTGAATCGTCGGACGGCCGTTACGCACCAACACGATATATGGTTTTGAGTGTACCAAACACTCGTCACTCGATCTACGCTAATTAATTTTTAATCATGTAATGTATATAATTTATTTTTTCAATATATATAATAATACTTTTAAACGATTATAATCTTCAAAAGACTTAACATTCTTAGTGAAGATATTCTTAACATAATGGCTAAAACTTCGAGAAAATTAGATTTTGTATTGTAATTTTTTCTGTATATCAATGTTCATACTTAAAAAAAAGTAGGTATAGCTAGTTTTCATAAAAAAATTTCGTACGTTTATTAAAAAAAAAGTTCTACTTTTCTATAACTGATTTTCAAAAATACCCCCCAAAACTTTTTTATGTGTACGTCCCTGACGGCTAGGCTTTCAATTTATATACGAATCGATTTTTTTAACATACGAGAAAAGTCGGGCTTCTCAGCTAGTATTATATAAATGATAAAAACAGAATACGAGATATTGCTTTATACCTCCTTGGCCTTAATTCTTCACCCATATAATTGCTGTTGCTTCTGTAAGTAAAATAAAAATTATTTTCTAGAGGATTGGTATACATACCCCATTGAGATGATTAAAATAAATAAAATCATTTGTATTATCACATAATACATTTTTAAGTATTATATAATTTATAATAAATATAATGTAATATGTTTAAAATCCCTTTCTTTTATTTTTTTTTTTTGTTGACAATATTTCTAAAATCTAATCTGTTACTGAAGCTACAGTTACTGAATAATATGATTATATAATGTTTATTATTTATATTTTTTTTGTTTAAAAATGTATAAGATAGATTAATAAAATAATAAGAGGATGTCAGCGCATTATACCTATTTGTTTTCCACGTACAACAAATTATATATGTGTTCAGCAGAACCAATCATGTATTAATAGCTTTAATATTAAAATAATTGTTTGATCTAGATATTATTATACATTTTACCTTAAGTTCAAAGTTAAGGAAATTATCTGTAAATATAGTGTTAGGTTTCTTTTACAATATTTAAATTTTTAGGGCCCTGTGGGTCATTCTTATTTTTGTTTGATACAAAGATTGTTCCATGGTCCATGACATTATGGACAAAACCAATTATATCCTCCACCCAAAAAAAAAAAAAAAAAATAATAAAAAATAAGAATATATGATAAATTATATAAATAAAACCAATATTGGTTGACTGTTTGTTCGATGTCGACCAGGCGGAAATTATTGGTATTTGTAATTTTAACTCATAACTTATTATAATTATATTAATAACTTATTAGTTATTATTGTCGTGATAAATTAGTCAGTAGTCTTAAAACATATACATGTACTAATGTATCTACATGCTGTGTGGATACTATTTAGTTTTTTTTTTATTTGGTATTGTAATTAATTTTGCTGTACCTATATGGATGTTAAGGATGTTAAAATCCTGTCATTCCTGTATATAGGCACATTTTACATGCTGTATTCTAAAAAAGGAAAGTGAGGATGATAACTCCTAAAGATATCTCCGGATAAGTCTAAATAATACTGAAAATATATCAATAAAATGTTGCGTAAACATAATATTGAAGCTGTAAAAATTGTTTAAGGGTGAAGATTCTAATTAGTAATTAGACATAAATTTGTTCAAATTTACCTCCCCCCCCCTATAGAAAAGCCTATAAATATCTTAAATGGTATTTAGTATATAACGCCTAGAATGTCTTTCGTATTGCAGCTTTTGGGACACGTGCGACTCGCCCAAATGTCAAAGATGTTCCTGTTGAACGTAGTCGAGACGGAACCATTAGTGCGCAGTGAACCTAGTTGCAAGGACCTGTTGTTAGGTGCCATGAAGTACCATTTGCTGCCAGACCAAAGGTCTGATTTTGCTAGTAAGCAGACCGAACAAAGGAGCCCGGATGGACTTATGCCGTACATATTCGCCATTGGTGAGCATATGATTCATAATATTTTATACATTCGTACCTGTCTAATTAATAATTATTATTGTTTTATGCGTTATTATATAATTATAATCGAATAATATTTTATTTTATGGTTAAATTTCAAAAGGAGGAGGTAGCTTGTTCACTATACACAGCGCCGGTGAGTGTTATAACCCTAGACACGACCGTTGGCTGCCGATCGCGCCCATGTCCAAATGTCGAAGTCGTGCGGGTATCGTGTCACTGGGCAAATTGATTTACGCTATCGGAGGGTAAATATACTGTTGTATTATTATTATATCATCTATCCGTACCAAATTCCTGTACCCTATATAGGTGTATGCAATCATACTGGCACTGATGTACTAAGCTATATATTTAGTAAAAAATATTTAGCCAGGTGCCCAGATGTATATGTAAGAATGGACAAGGCCGTAACTGAAAAAAAATTTCGGTAGAAGGGGGAGGAGTTCGGACCCCTGGACCCTACCCCCAGTTACAGCCTTGTGAATGGGTCTGAGTTACTTATAGGATGGATATATAAATATATAATATTATAAGACGTTATATTTATATTTTTCCAAAAAAAATTAATTTATCCATACAGTAAAATTAGTATGGTATTTACATAATGTTACATATTATTTCAAATACGTAGATAGAGCTGTATATTAAAATAACACTTAACTTAACCTAACGAGTATTATCTAAATAATATGCCTATATTATATATATGGTTTATAGTAGTTTAAACTTTAAATACTTTAAATTATAGTATTATACGTCATATAATATAATATGTTATTAATGTTTAATTTAATATATATAATTATAACAATGATGATAAAAATAAGAATTTAATAAAAAAATTATATTAATACATTATTTTTTACAATTATATAATTTCAATATTATTATATAGTGGACGTATTTCATTTTTAATTTTTCGAAATTTTTGCTTTATAATACTATACTATATACATATATTATAAAGGGCACTGGATAGTAATTCTTTGTTGAACCAACTCAATATTTGACTTTTCTGTTTCTGCAGCTTGGTTATTCAGTATTCACGCAGGAAACCAATTTCGATTAGGTACTTCCCGTCTTCCTATTTTTCTTTATAGTTACCTTTTCAGTTCAGTTCAAAATCATATTATATTGAACGATTAAATGTGCCATGTATATATATATAAATTATAATATTAAATAATATATCAAACGATTACCCTTTATACTATAACTTCGAACCCTTCGACATTATATTGTTCATCGTATATATATATAAATATATTATATTATATTTTAGATACGATGGCATAGTGGACCTTTCTTCGGCTGAGTGCTACGACCCAAACTGCAACAAGTGGTCGGCGGTCACGTCACTAGGCACGAAGAGGAGTTGTTTGGGAATTAGCGCTAACCATGGATTGCTGTATGTTTGCGGTGGTTTTGATGGCGCATCTTGCCTGAGCAGTGTGGAACGATACGACCCACTAACCGGCGTTTGGTCATCGTGTCCTAGCATGACCACCCGTCGGCGGTATTGTCGCGTATCTGTCGTTGGTAAGATCAATAAGTTAAGGTCTTAAAGATTTTAAGATACGTGTATATATAATAAACATTATACATTTATGTAATGAGTTCCGATACCGGTACCTATGAAGTCACAGCTTACTCGTTAGTCATAAAATCTTAACCCAATAGTATAAAATTATATGGTCTGTTATTAGCACTCATCGTATGTGACACTGACATGACCACCATGACGTGCAAAAACCACTAACTAATTTAATTTATATTACCTATGTAACAATATTATATTAATATAACAATAATATACGTAAACGAGGAAACTTTTTTTTTAATATAATTTTATAGTCTGTAAATAGGTAGGTTATAGCCAAAAGGTAAACTTGATATTTATATTATATACTTACTTTATACCTGACCATTAATCTTGTACGTTATGTAAATTATAAATATAAAAGGTATCTGCAATGTAGATTCTATATTTAAAAGTTCATACTAGTTCATACTTACCTGTTATCTATACTATTTTCAAGGATCATCGTCTTCAAAGAAAAAAATATCATGAAATATTAAACTCACTAGGTGCCTTAGGGTTAGGGCAGTGGTTTTCAAACTTTTATTATACATGGCACACTGACCTTTTTTTTAGATGAACAAAATTGTTTTGGATTAATTATAATTATATATACATTTAATAAGAAATGTGTGATTGATGGGCTAACACATATTTTTAATTCTTGGACGAATATCCGCATTTTTTTATATAACAATTCAATGCAATCGGTAATTTATGGAAAAACCGCAGCTCACTTAGTGGATACTCGCGGCACCCAGTTTGAAAACCACTGGGTTAGGGGTTAGACACAGGACTGCAACTAATAAAATATGATATTTATGAAAATACATATGATTGATAAGTGATAATTAGATAGATAGGTGCATATAACATATTATACTTAATGTAATACCGCTATCTCTTATTTATAACTGCTTTATAATTCTCTAGTGAATATATCACATAATATAATACTATTGGGCATTTAATCACGTCAACTATAACTATCTCAAATTTTCCCATATCAACTTTTCCATTTTATTTAGTCAATCAAATATCTATAATTTGTCAATGTATGCCAAATACCTATTCGTTTTTTGGTTACCCTCTAGACAACTGTCTGTACGCTTTGGGAGGCTTTGACTCGACCAACTACCAGTCAACAGTGGAGAGGTATGATCCCAGAATGAGCAAGTGGATGACCGTGCCGGCCATGAGCAGCAGGCGTAGTAGCTGCGCAGTTGCCACGTTGGACGATATGCTTTATTGCGTGGGTGGCAACGACGGGACGATGTGCATGTCGAGCGGCGAACGGTTGAACGTCAGGCGGAATGCTTGGGAGCCCATAGCTACCATGCAGTGTCGCAGGTAACTTAACATCCGAGAAACTAAGAAAGTATTTTCTCAATTTATCAGTTTCTATGATGTATTTCAAATGAAGTCTAGGGAGTTGGTATAATTTATTTCTACCCTTAACGTGCATTACAATAACAAACATGTGTACTTTTTAATTATATCTGTGCATACTTCGTACCTACCTACTTAGTTTAAAATCCACCTATTCTTAAACTCACATAGTCAAATAATGACTTTTTCTACTATTTTGACGTTGTTAGTTCAAAAATAACTATTTAACATATATTTGTTGGAGCCTAGGAGTGAATATGTTATACACGTAATCTTAAAACTTAATTTTTAATAAATTAATAACGAACTGATAAAATGTATGTAGGTATCCCAAACTACATATCTTGAATACAGTAACAGTAAAAAATAAACAACAAAAAGCTAAGCATCATTTAATTTATTTGTATTATAAAAACTAAACTAAATACGAAATAGAAAATTACATGATACCTAATATCTTCTAAAAATATAAAATCAACAACTAAACATTTAAAACGTCTACTCCCACAGTTCAGCAATTGACTTTTAATCACATTAGAGTGGTTATTTAGTTTCCTATATTTTAAGGTTGATTTAAAAACGGGGCCAAGTCCTTTTTCAGGGTCGAAACTCAAACTATACCTCGCCATAGGTACCACGATTTCTGAACTATATATTATAGTATATCTATATCTATACTAGACGTGGATACAGTCCGTTTTAAGTTGAACATAGTTTAGCTTCCAAGCGGTTTTAAGCGGGTTTATCCTAACAGCCGTCGTAAGTCCTGTACGGAACGAACGTTACACGATTTGACACTATAAAGCCCGGACGCCTGGTCATAAAACCGGCTATGTAATAACACTAATAACGTTTTGACTGCCAAACAGTTGTTGAATAGGGGCATTTTTTTTTATATTACTACACTTTATCGGACTTGTCTTTCGTCTATAGTTACCTGCTGAATCGCTCGCATTCGAAGTTCGACCGACTAATATTGCATTACGATCACGTCAATAATTGACGTGTGCCCGTACGCGACTAAATTATCACAACAACAACAGGTACATCGATATAATGCGTGCGGTTGTCGTGTATTGCAGGGCCACCCACGACATGGTTGAACTGGACGGCGGGCTGCTGGTGCTCGGCGGCAACGACAGCAATTCGAGTCTGCACTCGACCGAGCGGTACGATCCGCGGATCAACCGGTGGACCATGTCGACGCCGATGCCGACGCGCCGGAGCTCGGTGGGCGCCGCTCTCCTGTACTGCTTCAACATGGACGGCAAGCTGACGACGGCCGCCACCGCCGGCGCCGCCATCCTCAGCGGAGGCGTTTCGATGGTGACCACCGCCGGTTCCGGCACGGCGTCCGTCACCAGTTCGCCGTACAAGTCCACGGCCACGTCCGTATGATTGCCGTGGTCGACCACCAGCGGTTGGCGGTCGAACAACAACAGCGATTCCGAACGTTCTCACTCGTTGCCAAACTGACCAGCGAACGTCGCGCCCGTCGAAACACCAGAAACCTTTTGAATCGTCTGGCAGCTGCTGTTTGCAGGACGAAAACGTTCGCGACGTCTGCACACGCTGCGCATTTGCCGAACGAAGGAAATCGTCGCGGCGTATTTAAAGATATTAATTATTAAGTATATTCTCGCGAACGACGAATTAGTCGGTATCTATTCGCATTTGCTGAGTTCCACTTATTCTCTCTCTCTCTCTCTCTATTTGCTTGCTGCTGATATCGTCTACGATTGTGTTGATATAATCTATTAGTCTATTTATCGGTACGGTATCGCAGCATCCGGCGTTATAAATAATATGACTGGACCTGGAGCAATGATGCGGTTTATCGCTCGTTCGCTTTTGAACAATAATACATTTATCAAATATGATACTACAAATTCATTCATAATACATTCATTAATATGACGCTAACATATATATTATTTATACCTAAAAAAAATCTATTTCGGACGGACATTTAAATTACTATTTTATTTGGGGGACCAAAATGCTCATCCAATGTAAATTACGCATACGATTTCTAAACGCCGTACCTATTATAAATACCTACTTAATGTTGATTTTTATTGGTTCCTAATTAATTTACCATTTTTTTTTTTTGTTATTATTATTATTTAAGCACATTTTTATATTATACATATACCAGCAGATTTAACGCGTGTCCTTTTATATATATATTTATATATTATTATTACATATACATACATAAATATTTGGCTTGTCGAAATGTTTGTTTTAGCGTTTTTGTTATATACGTTTGTACCAATTATTAAACTTTTTACTGTGATGGATAATAATTATTAATTTGTGTATTTCTCACCTGTACTATTATCACTTCAGATTTGAGCTATATATACATATTTTTTTTTATAATAGAATAAACCTTGTGATAATTGTGTTTTAAAAAGTTTTATTTTGGTTGATTTCATTTTGTGTCAAATACTTGTTTATCCTGTTTGAAATTTTCAGTTGCAATATAAACATAGTAGATGTCAAGTCAAGTATGTGGAATGTGGATGAAACCAAAGCAATAACACTTATGGAATTTAAACTGTTAAGCTTCACTATCAAATAATGAATACTTCTATGAGTTAAATTAAAATAATAAAATGTATTACTATACAAATATTTAACATTAAATAAAATTTATGGTAATTTTCTGTTCATTTTAGTATGATATTTTAAGTGATATAGACAAATTTTAAATAATACATCTAGGATCTAGAACACTAAGTCCATTTACTACATAATTTATTTAATATATCTTAAATAAAAATATAATGAATTACTCATTTGTCTTTATACAGAAATATATTAAAATTTTAAAGTACAAAATAGAATAGAGAGTGATAATAAAATTCATCTTTATTATAGTTTATTCGGTTTAATTAAGTTGGTTACAGTTTTGTTTGCAATACTACCAACAGTTTCATTGGATTGAACTTTAATTTTGGTCTCATAATTCGATACTATGCTATATGATCCGCCTAAAATAATCACAAAAAAACGTCACCCAAGAAATGTTTTCAATATACTATTTTTTATTAGTTTTAAATTTATACACTTCTAACAAAGTATATATTACACATAAAAAAAAAATTAATTTAACAGAACCACATTATATCTGAATTTAAGATGAAACTATACAAAGTTGTGTATGGAATATATTAAAGCAGTTCACATAATAATTTCGTACTACAGGAGATATAAATGCACCCAGTTTACTTCTTACTTTTCAATTTGTCACTTTGTTCATCAAATGAGGGATCACTTATGTTCAACATGAGTCCGTTTCCACTGAGGAAAACTTTGTTTTGTGAAGTGGCAATCTAAACAACAAGTAAATTATTAATTAAATATATTCTTAAAATTATCGATCTTATTATACCGTTCTGGAAATATTTTGTGCTGCCCTGATCTTACGAAGTTTTAAATAACCAGGATTTCTACCGACAGCTTCTCCTAAGTAGATATTTCAGTTAAGGCAAAATCACATCATACGTAATATTATGGTACTATAAATGTATTATAATAAAAGGATATCATTTTTGCTGCTTCAGCTTCTCCTTCAGCTTGTAAAATCTTTTGTTGACGTTCTTGTTTAGCTCTTTCGACAAAGAACACAGCACGCTGGGCTTCTTGATGTGCTACTTGTTTTGCCTCTACAGCTGCAGTATACTCTTTACCAAAACTCAGTTCAGTAATAGAAACATCATCTAAAATGATATTGAAATCACGAGCCCGATCAACAAGTTGTTTCCTAATTAGTAGAGAAACCTATGTGTAAAAAAAAAAATACAAAATGTAACACAAAAAATTTTAAGCATATTTTTATACTTTACAGTGCATAATTGCATGCATATTTTTAAATTTTTTAGAGCATTAACATGCGCTCCTTACCAGAGCTAGGATTTATATGCAGCAGCATGTTTTTTTGCAACTTCTGATTATTGATTTTCTTAAAAATGTCCATGAATCACCTCATGATGAGATAAATATTGTGGTGTTTATATTTTGCATATTTTTGCATATTTTGGATAAAATGCATATTATTGCATATTTCGATTATAAGAAAGCAAAAATTGCATGTTGTATAATATATTTCGTGATTAAGATTTCATATTAGCCTTGCACTGATTAAAGTATAAAACTTTGTTTTTTTGTCAAACATAAATTTTATTTTTATAAATACAATTCTATGGTACAATAGGTATATGATTAAATCTTCAGTCAATATAAATCAATACTACGATTCAATAGCCGATCATTTATATTCAAAAATTTAAAAAAATATATGGTCGTAGCATGTAACACACATATTTCCACTATTGAATGTGAATTATAAATTTTATTTTTAAATTATTTTATTTTATTTATCGATTATACTATATTAAGACAAACAGCCAATCACTGATGTATTTCAATAAATAAATAGTTATTTTTGTAACTCAATTTTTGTTTTTATCTTATAAAAATTTAAATGCATATTTTACAATTTTTTATTGCATACAAATCCTAGCCCTAATGATTATGCTAGACACAGCACTGATTAGTAGCGCTACTCGTGTCACTGATTACAACCAGTCTGGTTAAGGGCATTTAGCAGGGTGATATGCAGATTAGACTGATTTTAACCAGTTCCCTTGCTAAACAGAGTATTTCTTAGAATATAATTATTAATTAAAATATAATAAAAATAATTTGTAATGTATTTAATACCTGCTGTCTTTGTGTAATTAGTTGTGATGCATTGTATTTGGCAACCACTGATTTTAAAACTTCATTGCAAATCGAAGGCAGAACTTTTTCATCATAATCAATACCTAAATGTTGGTACATATCTGGTAATTTAATGGCGTCTGGTCGGGATAATACACGAAGTGAAATGTTGACCTAATAAAAAACCCATGTATAAAAACAATATAACCAGTATATTATGATTACAATTTTACCATTTGTAAATCTTTGGAACCTGTAGGTGAAGAGATTTTTCTTGGTCTTGACCTAATATCAAAGATGACTGGGTATTGGAACCATGGAAGACGAAAATGCAATCCTTCAGGGTAGACCTCTCTTTGTATGCCCCCAATACGATTGAACATAATAGCACGATGACCACCTTCAACTATAAAAATAATATGGGTAAAAATTAATTTTTTTTATCTAAAACAAATAGGTATACATGTAAAAAAAATCTAGAAATAAAAAACCATGGGAAACAAAACCAACTTGGTCTTAAAACATTAATATTATATTGTTAATATTAAAGTAAAGGGGTTGTATTATATAATAATTAATTTCATATCAGATTTTTTTACATAATATGATGATATAATATAGAAGCATCCTAAGTACATTTCACCTATACAAGACACTGAAAATCTGACATTATGTTTTTGACTTTTTTTTATTTAAAAAAAATGTTTATAGTTTTTGATAATTTACAACAAAAAAAACGATCTTTTATGCTAATTATTGTGCAATTGATAATATCAAATAATTTTTAGAACATATTTTTTTTAGTATTATTTAATAATAGTTAAGTGATTTAAAAAAAATCTTGGTACCTATATATTATAATATGTGTAATTAGCAAAAATTAATGTATTAAAACACTATGATATCCAGAACCAGATCTAGCATATTTTTTTACCCGGGACAAAGTATAAAATTAGCAAGTTATACAATTCAACTGTTAATCAAACCACTTATTATTTGGTAATTTCGTTCCAGACTAAAGCTTACGGGGCAAGTGCTCCGGTTTACTTCCCCTTAGATCTGACTATGACAATGTCACACTATTGTGCAATAATAATATACTATATACCTACTAACAACCAACTACTTAAAATAAAATAAATTTAAATCTCAACATGTCCAAAACTGTAAACGCCCCTTTTGGACTGAACTCGGAACCAAACAGGCAAATCCTTAACTTTTAAAATTTAATAAATATAATAGACAAAATATAATTGAGCTGTATGAAACTGTAACTATTGGCCCTTATTGCCGAGTTGTAATAAAGATCAATAAAAAAGAAAAATATCATTTTTTTATACCACATAGAAATAGGAAAGACTGACATATTTATTTTTTTAAACAATTTCAATGCTTAAAAAAAGAAATAGTTTAGCAAAAAATTTAAAAATGGCAGCATTCAAAAAAATAGCTTTAAATAAATAAAAATGAATGTACATAACATGTTTATAAATAATATATATTTATTAAAAATATCATAATTATAAGATTAATTAATATATGATTATATATTATGTACATCTGAAATATATAATAAAGTATGAACTTCTAATAACCAAAAGTCAAGATATATGGTCATAAATGCTGAACGATTAAAACTGACATCACATTAATAAAAAGTAAATTACATAAATAATCAAAATGGAATAGTTCATAAAAGTTAATATTTGAATAAAATAAAATCTGTCAGTATAATGTTACCTGTGAACATGGAATTCGCCAAACCGTAGCCAACAAGTCCAACACCAGCGACCAGTTTCATGCCCAAACTCAAGCCTTTAGCAGCTCCCATTTTGTTAACAAAGTCGTTCATTTTATTGTCCATACTTAGATTTTTTATAATTTATTGCCTAACTAGTAAAATGTAATAAAAAAATTTCAAAAAACGAAAAAATGTAGCTAAATATCATCTAGTAGTCTGTGAAGAAAACGAAAATTTTTCATTATCACATTAGTCATAACCTCAAAACCGCCGGTAATGATGGTACACATAGTGGTTCATAAAATAGTAACATGACATATATAGAGTATACCATCGGATTGATTAAATATTTAAATATAATAGGTACTCCGTGTTCGGCGCCGTTCGAACCCCTGATAAGAGTTATAAAATTATTGGTGTTATCCATAATCTTAATAGTTTAAAATTTTAGTTCATGGTGTAGAACTGTAGATTGTAGGCAGCTGGCCGGGCTGTATTTAGCACATAGGCACTATAGGCACTCTGCCTTGGGCCTACAAAAATAAAATGTATGGCTACAATTTTTATTTGTTACAACTATCTTGTTTTAAATTTAAATACGAAGGATAAAGAAATATTCAAATTGGTGTAAAATAAGTTGTTTTATATGGTTTTTAAGATTTATTAAAATTATTATCATATCAAAGTTTAGATTTTATTTTTTTTTTTATTTTTAAAGGACTAACACCGAAATTCACCCTTCCTCTCCTAAACAGAAGGTTTTATACCCATAAAGTCATTTAAATACTTGACATCGCAGAGCGGTATAGTGCATAGGAATTAAAGGCTCTGTGCCTATATAGAGCCAAGGCTGCATAATTACATATTATATAATTAGTACATTTTAAAGCAGTCTATTGGCTTTGTATGAAAATGCTTATAATATTCAACGATATAATCCGTATCTGTCACCAGGATTTTACTCGCATAAGTAAAAACAATTTCACTCACGACTGACCCAAATGGTACAAATGATAGTCGCCCAAACAGACTATTATTTTTTTTTTGTCAAAATTATTGCCTTCGCCCAAACGACCACCGCCCACAATAAGATTAAAAAATAAAATAAAATTTTGAAGATTGCTAGGGTGGAGTAGTTTTGTTTTTTCAAATAAACGCAATTGCCATTGAACGGTATTGTAAACATTTTAAAAGTATTCATAAAATACAAATAACGTATTAATAATATTATATGGTGCAATTAAGCATAGGTACGAATATTTAATTTTTAATCATATTTGTGAATTTGTGATTGTAATCAAATTTCAGCCCTGCTCACTATTTTTCTTCTATAACGAAAAAACAAAGATGATTATACATATTTTGAAAATTTTTGCAAAATCCATACAAATTATAATATGTATACTAAATATTGGTGAAGAAAATTATCAACAAATCCAAATGAGTGGAGCTATGTTGAGCGTCCTAAATTCTTAGTTGTCACTGTTGTCAGATTATTTAATTATACACGTCATATAATTGTTTCATTTTCATGATTCCATTTTTCTAGTATGATATTTTAATAATATGGTATAAATGGTATAATAAATTATAATACTTTTCCGTTTTCAATATTAAAATTATGTATTTATTGGCTATTGCACCATATATCATATTTTTATAAATTGCATTGTAGAAAGAATATTTTCCTATTTGCTATAGGTACTTTTGTCAGGATTAATTGAAATTCTGATACTTGGAATTTTGAAATATATTCCAAAATCAATTAAATCAAATACTTGTTTATACCATTTAAAGAGTTTTATACTGCAAATATATAATTATATTGAACGGAAAGTGCTTTTAGTAAGTAGTGTAAAATGTAAAGCACATCATTTTTTTTATTTATGAAGCATTTACGTAAATTTTAATTTTAATTATTAGTGTCTAATTATCAATATTTGTGTACTAATGGTAATAATAGTCCTTAAAAATAGTTTCATTTAAAATAGATATAATATTTAGTCTAGTACTTACTATTAAAGTATTAAATTAAATTTCATTATTCAGAAACGAGTAGTTCGTGTACCTACTACCAGTACTACCTATTGATCTATTTACATCTACATTTAAAAAAACCTCATCTACCGAGTACCTAGTTAAAAAAAAAAAGTAAGTTGGAATCAATCCAGGACAATTAAATTACATGCAAAATCTAAATATTTGGAAATATCTTTAAGTATACTTTCAAAAATTAGAATATAAAAAAATGATGAAAGGACAAGGTGGACAAGTAATTCTGCTGTATATTAGTATATTAGAGTGTCCTAAACTATAGCTATAAAAGCGGTTCCCTGCAAACTTTTTTAGTTCACGCCACCCTAAAAATTAAAAAAAAATAATTGCGCTTCCCGTAAAAAATTAAATTGCAAATTTATAGTATTTAAATATACGCAAACCGTTATTGATAATGCGATAATGGTGTAACGATAATGGTGTACGCGACTTTAAGTAATACTAACATAATAGTGAAATATTTGTTTAAAATAGTTATGACATTTCAACAAAATTATTGTTGATTTAAAAATATCAATATTTACTACGCGGCTAGCGCCTCCCCTGTCAAAAACTCGCACCTCCCAAGGGAGGTGCGCCTCACAGTTTGGGAACCGCTGAGCTATACCATACTTCATACATTCATAGTAATGCGATTTCTCCATATTTATTTTAGTCTTAGAATTTGAGAAATATTTTGAAAATTGTAAATGTAAATTTTTTTCTTGGTTTGAAGTTCTAAGTCAAAGTCGTCAAATAAGATTTTTTTAAATTTTTAAAAAAAAATTGTTTTATTCGACTTAATTGAGTTCCGCATTTATTTTATTAATTTAAAATATTTTAGATTTAATAAGTTTTTGATCATATTTTCAAACGCATATGATAAAGTTAACTAAAAAGTAAAAATTAAAGCAGATGGTATTCACCAAATATTTAACTATAAACAACTGTTAAAATACATATTTAAAATGTCGTACAACGGGTTTATGTGAAGTATTATAATGAATATAAACCAAAAACTTATTTATATAATAATAAAGAAATAAAGAGAGATATAGAGTTAGTGAAAAAAAAATGAGTTAACCACATTTTATATATTTTTTCTGTTAATGTATAATAAATTTAGTAATCAAATTAGCTTCGAGGATTTATTGTTGTAAAAAATTATTTTGATTAAAATTGCCAATATAATATAATATTAAAATAGTTATAAAAAGCTATTTAACGTACAAGATGAAGTTTTTAATTTTTTTAATTTTTTGGGGAATATACAGTGAAATTGCAGAATTTAAATCAATTTTAACTAATACAAAAAGAAAAAAAGCAATGGAATATTTTTGTAACAATTCTTTTTGGAAGCTAAATATTTTGTCAAAAAAAATTATTATAGACAATGAATTAAAAACTGTGGATTACAGCAAACTATGTAAAAACGTATCCACATTTTCTACTAATGATGATAACTTCGAGGCAGTCGATAAATTTAACGAATCGATGTTACCTATTTCCAAGTATATGTATACGGCTTTAAAGTGTAAGTATTCTGATTTAATTATTAGTACATATACTTATTTTTTTGACTGCACAACTTCATGTTATAACTTAATTGAAGACGGAGAAATTAATAAAAAAGAACAATGTGTAGCAAGTATTATTAAAATTATCTATACATTAAAAAAGTATATTGCAAAAATGATATACGATTTAATGCAATTTAAGAAAATACATCCAAATCTGGGATCTACTGATCAAATTTTATTAAAATCTTTAATCTCCATAAATTTATTTTTATACCATGAGAAAACTTATGCAACAGAATATGAGTTATATGAGTTCTTTAAAACAAAAAGCGATGAAATTAATATAAAAATAGTACTTTCTCAAATGATAAATTTGATTGAACGTTATAACTGCAGACACTGTTATATTGAGGATGCATATAAATTTAATAAAGATTTAGATAAGAACATTAAAAGTTTAGCTTCAGAAAATGATGATGTATATAAAATGATCTATGAATTATTGAAAACATTCACAGAAAAACAATTTGATCCATATTTGAGGAGTGTATCCATAAATTATGAAGATGAAATGAATATTTCGGATAATATATTATTTAAAATTTATGACCCTTATTATTTAATGTTCCAAGATATATTCAGCATTAAAAATGTATATTCATTTTTTCCTTCCCTTAAAGTAAAATGGCAAGATAGTAATGAATGGGATGAACTACAAAATGTTTATAATAAAGTTAAAAATACTGATGATATTAAAATAATATTCAATTATCAAATATTATTAATTGAGGTAATTAAAGAAATTTTTTATATACAATTTATCAATTTACATATAGAAAATTGTCAGGATAATAATACTAAAAAAGTTGAGTTACTTGATGAATTTGATAAATTCGTGGATAAAATAATACCGAATAATTATCCAACAAATTTATATAGTCCGATCATAACATTAAGAAATTCACTTTATCATGATGTTCACTTGGTTAAGCCTACTAATGGCAAAGTTCTTTCAGATAATACTTTAATACTATTAATCAAAACCCCGGTTATACAATCTTGGAGCGAATCAATCGAAATAAATAAAACAATAAATAAATTAGTGATGTCCCAGTTTTTAGAGGATATTTTAAAACTTGAATTTTTTAACCATTTCATTCAGATTTTTGAATTGATCTCATACGAATCAAATACTTTGGGAGATTATTATTATTATCGAGAGAATGCCGATGAAAAAATTGAATATAGCAGTAATGGAATAGTATGTAATCAGAGCATTGAACAACTTCGTTATAATTTTGTCACATTACTGGTTTGGCTGAATATTAATGCACAAGTAACTGTTAATAGAACCTTTATAAGTGTAAGAAAATCAACTGATACATCAATAATTGAGAATGTTTACAGTAATATATTATGGTTTTATAAAACGTTTTTATATAATGATCAACTCAATAAAATTTTATTACCATTAATAATCAATTTTTCCAAATTAAAAAATAATACAAATACTGATAATTTTTTTATTTTAAGACAAAATATGATATTAGCTTTAAACTTACTTGAATATTATGAATTAAATAACTGTAAATTGTTGAAATTTAATCGGGAAATATTACGTGAAGTTAAGGGTGAACAACTTTACGACTTACCATTTGCTGCATTATTGGTCAATTATAGAAACACACTAGAAAATGCTATAAGTGAAAGAACAAAAATATATCAGCTTTATGAGAACCAAAAAGCAGTTTATTCAACAAGTGTTGACAAATTCATTCAAAATTCAATTCATATTTGTAGTATCATTGATGGTAGTACAATTATAAATTTCCTATGGAATGGATCCAAAAAGTCTATTCATGAAGTATGTAACAGTATTTTTACATCATCTAATACAATAGTAGATTATCAGCAGTTAGTTAGATTTCAAATGTTTGAAATTAAATGGATGATTTCAAGAATTTTTGAGCAATTATTTTTTATTATTTTAAAAAATAATAATGGTGAAACAATAAGTTATGATGATGATCGTTGTTTGGCAATTATTGAAAATGAAGTAAGTGTATTTAAAAATCTCCCATTTCCAGAGTCTATAAGTTCATATATACAAAGTTCTTTGTATCAATATTTAATAGCATTAAGAAACCAAAATACACCAATTATGCAAGTATGCAAAGATAAAATACTTCAACAACTCAAAATAATTAGTATGCCAACAGTAAAGTATTCTGAAGAATATTATACAAAACAAAGTAATATGTATACATCTAAATCTGATCTTATTAATTTATTGCAAAACACCATTAAAAATATAAAAGATATTTTAACAGTCATTAAAGATGATAATTTAATCGAAAAACAACAGTTCTCTACTATATTCTTTTAGGTTAGTACTGAAAGCATTATTAATTTATTATATGTACCTACATATCAACTATAAATTTATAAACTATGAAAAATGTATTTTTATTTTGTATCAATAAATTATTAATTATTAGTTATTACTTATTATCTACCCGCCCGAGTAAATTGTAGTCTTTTTTTTTAATAATAAAATGGTTATAATAATTTAAATATAAATTTTAAAAAATAAAACTATTATTACAAAAAATGTTTCATTATTTCAATTTATTCAAAAATTAAATTAAATAGTAAAAAAAGTTACAATGAAAATTGTACATAATATTTATTAACACTTTTTGTAAATTATTATTTAGGCATCTTTGCATATACGATTTTAAACAAAAAAAGATTTAAATGATTTAATAGACAAAGTAATCTAGGGAACTGATTTGAATTCTGAATACATATTATTATAGATATCGAATGTACTTATGTACATCGTCATTAAGTTGGCTACTTTAAATTGTAATGGACAAGTTAAATTTGAATTAAAATGAATGATAAATAATAATATACGATAAACAATTCTGAACGAAAACAATTTGTCAGTCTCTACTTCTAAGAATATTTTGAACTTTCAATTGTCTATGAATAATATTTTTGAAGTATAACAAAATTAATAAAAAAATATTCTTTGTTTAATTATCCAATTTTGTAAAAACTAAAAATTCAAATGTCTTCAAAAATTGTAGTTATGTCTTATATATATTTTAGACTTCATGGTACCTGCAGGAATGCACATACCTAATTATAATTGGAGTACAGATTTTGAAACACTAAACAATTTTGAAAAACATTCAACATGAGTACTTACAAATTTTTCAAAAGCTTTAAAAACGGGATTTAAGAAAAAATATATATATTATTAAATTGTTTGTTACATTATTGTTCATTACATTATTACAAACAAAGTTATATTATATTATTACTCACAGACGCGCTGTTTTTCTTCTTCTACAATTAATTTATAAATTAATTTTTTTCTGTCCAAGATAATTTTTAAAAATAAGTGAAATAAATAAATGAATTACTTCGCCTCTTAGAATATAGGAATACTTGGTATTATTGTAAGAATTTAAAACAAAATATTTTTAACATATAATTAAGTTTTTTTTGAAACTTCAGAGTTTCCTATTTTTTCCGAAGCTATTGTTTAATTTTGTGTTTAATCATTTCTTTACAAAAAATGAACAAACTTTTTCTGTAAGTAGCATCCCTCCAGATATTTCTAAATATATGTATGCAAATTTAGTAACCAATAATTCAAAATTATTTTTTTATGTATTCATTACATTTTATTCTATTTCTGCGTTTTAAATTAAATATGTGGAATTTTTAATTGCCAGTAAATCATCTTAGTCCAATTTAAGTATAACCAATTGTAAGTAAAATCTGCTCATTTATATCTGCAGGCATTACTTTGTTTTGACTATTAGATAACTTTACTATGATAATATAATTGTTGACTACATAGATTAGACCTACGCGCCGTGCTTCTACCTCAATGGTGGTATGGAAACGAATGCATTCTTATTATCGTTATTATATTATATACAGCATACATAATATACAATATTATCGTAATTTGAAATTTCGTACGGTAAACGTTAAAATTCGTATACTGCAAATGCGATTGGATATATAATATCATTGATTATAGAATAAGTTTATTCTATAATCAATGATAATATTATGTACCCATCTTGTAGATAATTTTGTTCTCCACAATTTTTGTATGAAAATTTTTTTTGTACAACCAGTATAAAGAGAGTTATTAACGCAAAGGCTACTTGTTTTTAGCAAAAAAATCATATTTCATTAAAAGTGTACATTTTGATGGCCTTATAACGCAAAATCTATAACTTTTACGTGAAAATGTCATAAGACTTATTTTTATAGATAATTACTTCCTCCACAATTTATAACTAGGACTTTTTTTTGTACGACTTATAAAAAGCGAGATATTCAAAAAAGGCCAATTTCATGACTTTTGACCTCGAATAACCTTTGACTGGTACATGATACAGATGGCGACTTTTTAAACGTTGTTTACAACGATGTCATAAAGGTGTGTACCAAAATTCAGCTAGGTGGGAATTTTTCCGAGCTGAAAATCTAAGATATAACTGGATTAATTAGTAGTTTCGTCAATTGACATCCATAATTTTAATTTTTTTATACGTAATCTTTAATATTTTTAATTTAATTTATTTATAGCATTGATCGATGTATAGTTTTTTTGTAACGTACATTTGCCTAGAATAATAATTAGTTTAGTACTTATCTATGTTTATGCAGAAAATCGCGAAATATTGGTATGTAGGTAGTGGACTAGGTACATTAAAACTGATTAAAACTCAAAAAGTATATAAAATAACAACAAAAAACATAAAACCGTTTATTAGACCAAAAAATTAAAATAAAATTACGTTATATAAAAATTATATTTATAGTTTATACGCTTCGCTTTGAACAGTGTGAACCGATAAAAAAAAGGAAACAACATCGAA
The DNA here is from genome assembly GCF_020882245.1 of Rhopalosiphum padi. Taxonomy (NCBI): domain Eukaryota; kingdom Metazoa; phylum Arthropoda; class Insecta; order Hemiptera; family Aphididae; genus Rhopalosiphum; species Rhopalosiphum padi. The sequence goes on from NC_083598.1 coordinate 34,586,604, forward strand.
ATTTGTATTCTAATAAATTAGGTATAAGAAACATTTTAAATTTATTTCAATAAATAACATTTAAGTATTTATAATTTACAATATTTACATATTAATATAATGTTTTAATGAATGTAATCAGAATTTATGTTTTTTATAACCGATATTATAATTATTAATCATTATTTAACCAATAAAGAATAAAAAAAATATAGATTATTTTAATTTATTAATATATATATATATATATGTATATATTATGTTAGGAGTTTTATATTTTATGGTTTATGATTAATATAAATGAAATGTATATGCAATAAATTTTTTAAAATCAAAAATTTAAAAAAAAAAGTGAAAATCATGCATAATATATCATTGTTGTATAAAATCGACAATTTCATACAAAAATACATGTAGAAAATTGTACATCTTCAGAAATATATTTATAATCGTTTACCTTTTTTACAACACCTTTTAAGAATTTTATGTTATTTTCAATTATTGTATTTATTTTTATCACCTCTTCTAACGCGATACTCTGACTAGTATTTTCTTCGTTTAATGGTTGACTCGATATAAATCGATCAATATTCACAAACAACATTGACGTTTCTATAAATGACTCCGTAAGACTTTTTTCTTCTTGAATATTATCTGATGATACGTTAAAAGAATGAAAAGTATTGTGTAAATACATCTTTAAAGACTTTGAAAAAGGAATCTCTTCAAATTCTGTTGTATATTTTTTAATTTGATTTTTATAAAAATACAAAATAAATCCTTTATTTGTACAACTACTACATATTTGTTTAACTTTTAAAATATTTTCGATAATTTGTGATATGAACCATTTAACTATGGAACACTGAAGTGCGACTAAATACTGATAATCGATTACACCTCTTGTTATTACTGAATAAACAGATTCAACACTTTCCATTGACCCATCCCAAAGAAAAAGTTGTTCAGAAACACCATGACCGGATTCACTGCTACTACAACTACCAAATTTTGCATTTTGTATAAGTCGATCAATGACCATTGAACGAATATCGCTTAGTTCACTATCTTTATGAAAAAAATTTGTATTTGATTCGATCATATTTGTCATTATACTTTCTTTACTATCCCAAAATAAATTATTCAATTGAATAATACCTCTTTCATCGTGTTTGAAAATTTGAAAGTCTGAAGTTCCCAAAACATCTTTTATTTTATTATAATACACATCAATACTATATTTTGCTGAATCGCAATTATTTAATTCAAAATGTTCTATAATATTAATATTCAAAAATAATACTTGAAGCAATATTTTTAAATTTTCATTTGTTTTTTGATTATATTTAAAATGAATCATTAAAGGTAAAATAATTTTTTTAATTGTATCATGATTTATATATGTTTGGAATATATGCATAAGTATTTCAAAAATAAACGCCTTTGCTCTTTTGACAACTGAGTCATCAATTTTTCTTTGAGCATTGCTAGCTTGAAATCCAACAATTAACATTTGAAATAACAGTAATTTTTCTCGGAGCGACGAAAAATATTTGCATATTGCTATTATATTATTATCGTTTTCAATTCTTTTTAAAGTATTTACTGTTTGTAAATCATAATTACTCAAAGTATTTGATTCATATGAGAGCTCTTCAAAAATGTTCATGAATATTTTAAAATTTTCCAGTCCAGCAATTCTTGACACTAATTTTTTCATCGACAGACTCTCTATAGTTGTAATAATTATGTTAGATGTTTCACAATTGTTGTGTAGTACCCATGTTGTATTAATCAAAATTGTACGTAATTGTTGTACGGAAAAAATTGATAACACCGAAATAGATTTGGTTAATATTAGATTATATAGCGAATTTCTAAATTGATTTATCGGATAATACATATTTGTTGGATAATTTTTGGGTATCATTGTATTAATAAATTCATCAAATTCGTGTAATAATGTTACTATGTCGTCTATAGAGGTTACTAGCTCTTTTTTCATACATTTTATATAAAAAATGCTTTTTATTACTTCAATTAATAATACTTGATATTCAAATATATTTTGAAGATTGTAAGTACTTTTAACTTCATTCATTACATTGTTTAATGTTGGCCATTTAGTAGCATTTTTCCATTCAACAACTAAATCGGAAATAGTGAACGATCCATCTTTAAAAATGTTGAATATATCTTCTAATAACATGTATTTTTGATCGTACAAATCTATCGAAAACAGTATATCGTAATTCAAATAAATCATGTATAATGTTCTATCGTTATAATAATTTTCTAAATTATTTAATGTTTCTTCAATTAAATTATGAACACTATTATTAGCTGTATCATCTACTTTAGTACAAATTATTTTTTTTCTTAACGAATCATAATAATTTTCAATATAACAATGTTTACACCTAAAGCGTTCAACTAAGTTTATCATTTGAGCAATTACTTTTTGGACATCGATAGAGTGTAATACAATTAATTCACTTTCATCATCCTTATGTTGATCAATATGGATTTTTATGTGATCTAAATATAAATTAATAGATAATAATGATTTTATTAATGTGTGATCAGAAGATTTTAATGTTGAACTTAAATTCATCAAATGGTATATATTATATATAAATTTTGCAATATATTTTTTGAGTTCAACGATACGTTTTATAATGTTTTTTAAAGATATTATTCTATTTGTATTTGACAATAGTTTGTCATTATTTTTTGAATTATCAGTTGGCAATTTTTGACATGATGAAATGCTTTCAAAAAAAATACGAAATGCATGAATAATTAAATTTGAATATTTACATTTCTGAGCAGTGTAAAGAGCTTTTGAAGCTTTAAACACAATATTTATGTCTAAGTCTAATTCACTTGAATAATTATAATCAGTTATTACTTTAAGAGCATCTTTTAAAATGATGATTTTGTTTTCAATTATTATTTTTTGATTTATAATATTTTCGATCCAAAACTCTTGAGTAGAAATTTTTTTAATTGTTAAAATTATTGAATTTTTTTCATTATTGGACATTGATATACTACTACAACACAAACAAATTATTGTATATATTATTAACAACTTCATATTGTATACGTATAATAATTTTAAATCACTAAATTGATACTTAAGAGTTTATTTCAATTTTAATTCACTGGTAATAAATTTTTAAATAATTACTTAATTACTTTGCAGTAGTATTTTAGCATTGCATGATGTGTACATATATAAACTAAATACAATTTAAAACGTTATTCTATTAAGTATAAATTATTTAAAAAAATATTAAATAGAATTTTTTATTTGTCTTATTAGTTATTTGTAAATACCAATTGTATAAATGTTATTTATCTGCACTCAGCTTAAAACCATTTTTTCAAGTTAAAATGTAATATTATATTCAAATATGTTTTTCGATAGCTTAACAATATAATAATTACACACAACTACACAAGTCATTTAAACCATATTTTTATGTTCAAAATGTATAAAAATTATGTCTTTGAAATCTTTTATTCTTACAAATTAAAAAAATTAAGAAATAAATGATGAAGAATGAGAATATTTGTGCAATATCTTTTGACATAAAATTAATTTTATTATTTTGTTATAATTCATACACGAATAATCGTAAATAGATAGGTAGGTACTTAAAATGTTCACCAAATACTTATTATTTATTATTCATTTTCTAAACGTGTGATCAAATTTTATCTTTCTTAAGAATATATTTGAGCGCTTTATAGACATTTTTAATATTTTCGATTATTTTTAATTAGTTTTCAATTGTTCAATATTAACTTTTCCCAATCGGAGGTACGTGAGATGTGAGAAGGTATGAGAGGATAAGTTATATTCAACGTATACATGGTACATACGAAGTAGGGTCAAATTAATAATGGATTAAATAATCACATATCGATATCAAATCTTCAGCGACTTTTTTTTCTTGATATTCCTTCGCCTCTTAGAATATAGGAATACTTGATATTATTGTAAGAATTTAAAACAAAATATTTTTAACATATTATTAAGTTTTTTTTGAAACTGCAGAGTTTCCTATTTTTTCCGAAGCTATTGCTTAATTTTGTGTTTAATCATTTCTTTACAAAAAATGAACAAACTTTTTTTGTAAGTAGCATCCCTCCAGATATTTCTAAATATATGTATGTAATTTTAGTAACCAATAATCTAAAATTATTTTTTTACGTATCCATTAAATTTTATTCTATTTCTGCGTTTTAAATTAAATATGTGGAATTTTTAATTGCCAGTAAATCATCTTAGTCCAATTTAAGTATAACATATTTAATATATTGAAAACATTCACAATAATAGTTAACGGAATTTAACCAAGTGCCCCAAAGAGTTAGTACCTGCAGGGTTCTGAAAATAGAGGATCAACAAGAGCCAAATTGTTAAGCAAATTTGCATGGTATGAAGCTTTAATTTTTTTTAAATTAACTTAAAAAAACTATTAATTTATAGAAAATTTTTTCTAACCTCTTCAACCACTTTATGTGTAGGACATAATATGCCAAACAAGTTAAATTCGCCGTTTTTTGAATGAAATAATTGTATAAGTTTTCTTGTTTTCACAATATATATGGTACCGTACTACCGTATCAGACACATTCATAAATAGTAAAATATTTTTATACAGTATAGACTTCAAGTCATAATATAACAAAAAAATCTGTCAAATAATTTAGGTAAAGTAGAGTGATTGACTTTTTCTAACACCTTCGACTTGAGTAGATATTATATCTCAGGATTATTTACTTCCGCGGATATACCAATTAAAACATTGCCTACATATCACACTTCAACATTAGTAGTTTCGTCAATTGACATCTATAATTTTTATTTTTTTGTACGTTATCTTTAATATTTTTAATTTTATTTATACATAGTATTAATCGATGTATAGTTTGTTTGTAACGTAGATTTGCCTAACACTATTTTTTAGTTAGTTTTTTATTGTATTTTTTTTTCGTATATTGGTTCATGGATGTTAAAACTCAATCTCAAAATAAGCCTGAATAGCCAATAGGTACCTAAAAATAATAACAATTCACTTATCAATAAAATACAGTGTAAAAAAAATTGTTGATACCGTTAAAGGTCCCTTTATTTTTGGGTACCATAAATTTATTTAGCATAAATATGTAGCCAATGGTAAAGGGTATGAATATTGAATGAATCTAGGACGTTTTCCCTCCGTGCAACCCCCTTCCCACCCTCACAACAGAACAATTTCCCTCGGATAAAAAATTAATAAAAGTAAAAATATTAAACAATATTATACAATGTAAATCAATAAAAGTACAAATTAATTATATATGTTTGTTACCTGTATTTTATAAATTATATTAAATTAAATATAATTCAATAATTCGTCATAACACTATTACCAATACATTAATATAAATATTAAACAATTTATTATACAGATGAAAATAAAATAAATACACTTTTAATATTATAATACAAAATTAAATAATACAAATAGAAAAAAAATCGAACTAATATTTTTATTCTGATAAGATAGCTCACGGAAATTACAATATTAAAAATATAATTATTTGAAAAACTTTCCCATAACTTTTTTAACCTGTCATCAGTGTCATCATTACACAAATTATAACGAAAACCTCATACTCTATAATTTAAAAGTGTATTAAGAGGACGTTATACCCGCATGTGTTGTCTCTCTCTCTTACTAATGTAGATCAGACCAAGTTTTCGTTCAGCAGAACCCATTTTTTTAGCTTTAATATTAGAGTCAATTTACCTATTATCAAACTTAAAGGTAATAATATTATCTAGGGCATCTCATAGGCTTTTATTGATATCTTAATTTTTAAGTGAGTTATAGTTATGTAAAATATTAAAACTTTAAAATGCTAGTAATTCGCTTAAAAATTAAAATATCAATAAAAGCCTATGAGATGCCCTAGATAATATTATTACCTTTAAATTTAATAATAGGTAAATTGATTAATAATAAAGTTAACATCACAAAATGTGTTCTGCTGAACGAAAACTAGGTATGATTTACATAAGTCTCTGGTCAGTGGTGAAACTTACAATAGTGTTAAAATCCACGGGAAGAGGGAAGACACGAGGGAAACGTCTAAATACCTACCATATTGAATACACGAAGACACGAACATGAAAAACAACTAAAAAAGCTTACCTATCGCAATATGGCGAGTATTCGATATTATGCAATTATGTTTATCACTTTTCGATAGATCTCATCTATTATCTATTACAAAATCTATTTTGTCACGTCCCCCCCATACTTCCATCTGCATTCTTAATATTCTTACTAAAAGTTAAAAAACGGTAATATTCATAAATTGTAGTATGTAAAATATCCGATAATGATAGTGTAGCTAAATAATAACTAGCCAATTACGTTTTTTTTAAGTTATATACTAAATTAAAAACATTTTTTAAAACTTTATGACTATTGTGGTTTTACTACTTATAATTTGTATTTATTCATACGTAATAAATTAATAAATAATAATACGAAATATGTCCGATAGTCGAATCTCGAATAACTACAAAATAAGAACCACTGGTTCATGAGCCACGTTGGAATATTACAACTCGTTTAGAACTTCATATATATCCTCTTTTTTAAAATTAAAGATAATAATTATTTTTGCAAAATATACCTTTACTCTTTAGTCATATTTCTATACGTGTTTCTTAGAAAGAGTTGAAAAGAAGTTTATACTTATTTTTTATGGTGTTTTTGATTACTAATTAAATGAATTTTTTATTTAAGTAACTTGTAAGTTAAAAAAAATTAATATTGTAAGATAGACAACAAATTATGTTATATCTATATTTAAATATTATTATTTATTATTGCTTATGATTAATCTGAATATCTGTTATATTTACTTACATAGGTAGGAAACTTAAAGTTTTTATCGCATACCCAAAATTATTTCTTGAAAAGTCAAAATGAAAATTAAACAGTTTCAAAAGACTGTTGTATCAACATGGTCGCCAAAATCAAATTATCCAATCAATATAGCAATGGGTACTGCTGCCCAACAATTAGATGCTTCATTTAACACATCATCAACATTAGAACTGTATACAGTACAATCTAATGATATAACACTTAATGCATCAATCTCCACTGATTGTCGGTAAGTCCATTAATTAAAACTAAAGATAAACTATTATAATGATTATAAATATTTTTGTATTTTATATAATATATAAAGGTTTCATAAATTAGTTTGGGGTGGTGCTAATAATAATGAAGAATGGGATTCTGGAATCATTGCCGCAGGCTGTGATAATGGTGTAATTTGTCTATATAATGCTTCAAAATTAGCAAGAAATGTTGATAGTATTTTAGTTAAAAGTGATCGCCATGTTGGTTCAGTCAAAGCTCTCAATTTTAATTTATTTCAAGTATGTATCAAATTATTTAATTATTTATTAATCGTGTGTACATAATGTAATTAATTGTTTCTACATAAATAATAATTAGGTATTATAACTTAATTTGTTTTTTTTTTTTAATATTTAATTGTTGAATCCATGAATTCTTTACCAATAATATTTTCTACACCTTCAAGTATTAACTTTGTCAAAAACTAATTGCTCTAGAAAATAGTACTCATAGGCCCCCAAACAAGTTAGTTCAGAGGATGCCATTATATATTATATTTGTAAATAAATAAATAATAAAATATATACCTAGTGTTTATTATGTACAGTTATACAGTAATTAAACATTTATTAAAATGAAATAATACTTGTGATTTAAAAGAAACCTTATATTTACTGAATGTGTAAAAAAAACCAGGATTATATCAAATGGTTTTCACTGTATAATTATGTTTTTTTTTTTTTTTTTTTTTTTATTTGGATTTCTTATTCTATATATAATATAAATAACTTAATTTTTTAGACAAATTTATTTGCATCTGGTGCTTCAGAATCAGAAATATTCATTTGGGATTTGAACAGTATGAGTACTCCAATGACTCCAGGTTCTAAATCAGAAACTTTAGAAGATGTAATTGATTTAGCATGGAATAATGAAGGTATACAATTATAATTTTTTTTTTTAATCATTATTACATTGTAATTTTATTTCTTATTTATTAAGGGGTGAGTTATGAGTATTGTAAATAGAATTTTGTTTTGTATTTTACTTTAATACATTTATATGTATTGAATGATAAAAAAATGTATCATAAATGTATATTATCAGTTACTTTAAATAATTAAAATATAGGTACTTCTTTCAATGTAATTGAAATGTATGTTTTATACTTAAAATTATTCAATGTTTTTCTTAAAACCTTTTTTTAAGTTCAACACATTCTTGGTTCGTTGTTTCATAAATATACCGTTGTATGGGATTTACGTAAGAATGAACCTATCATTAAATTATCAGACAGCAACTCAAAAGTAAATATACAAATATATATTTTTCATTTATTTAAATATATATATATAAAAACATGACTCATATAGGTTAAATGGAAAGCAATGTCTTGGAACCCTAAAGTGGCAACACAAGTATGCATCGCATCAGAAGATGATCAAAATCCAGTTATTCAACTATGGGATTTAAGATACGCATCTTCACCTGTAAAAAATTTAATGGGACATCAAAAGTGATTATTTGTTATTTTTACCATTCAAATAATAATAATAATACATGAATATTTGATATCTTGTTATAATTATATGTAATAATTTTAATTCATAAGCTAATCATCTATACTTAGGGGTATTTTATCAATGTCATGGTGTTCTGAAGATCCAGATTTATTAATAAGTTGTGGAAAAGACAATCGATTACTCATATGGAATCCAAGTAGTGAGAATGATGTAATTTTAAATTTATTTATTTTATTGTATAGAGATATAGTTTTCTTCTTGTTTTTGTTTCTAATACTTAGGTTATTTTTTGAAGCTCTTTGCACTTTCCTTGTAACTTAATTCTTTTAGACTGGTTTAAGGTGACCATATTTATAAAAATTATACCAAATATGTTAAAATTTCATATTATAAATATAATATTTTTTTCCAGGAAAATTTACTAGTATGTGATTTAGAACATAATAACCAATGGAATTTTGAAATAAACTGGTGTCCAAAAGATCCATTATTGATAGCTACATCTAGTTTTGATGGGCTAACAACTGTATATTCAATAAATGATTTGCAGAATTTTGATGATCGGGTAATAATAATTATAATTGTTTATCATAGTTTAAAATTTTTAATATTATAAATACTTATTTGTAATAAAAGTGACCATGAGAGCAGCCAGTTATATTTGAGTCGTTTTGTGACTATAAGTGGTTTTAGGTACTTTACCTATAATTATTGTAAATCACTGAATTATTATATTGTTTTAGAATATAAGTAGTAAAAATGAAAATGTCAATTCTCAATGGACAACAGCATCTAATTTAACAAACGCTCCCAAGTGGCTTCAAAGAAACTGTGGCGCATCATTTGCAGTAAGAAAATAATTGTATGAAAACAATTAAAGCCAGCTATGTTATTTAAGTATCTTTATATAGTTTGGTGGTTACTTGGTGTCATTTGATGGTTCACTTAAAGCTGTTCAATTAAACAAGACAGTGATTGAATCTGATTTATTGGTGTGGTCTGATCATCTAAGTAAAATCTTAAATAATGGAAATTTTGAAGGATTTTGTCATAATAAAAGTGAAATGACTTCTGATGATAATCTTCAGCTAGTATGGAAGTTCTTAAAAACTATGTTTCAAAATAATCCCAAGGAAGCACAGTTGGAGATACTTGGATATTCAACTAAAAAAGTTGGTAGTATAGATTCTAATTTTTATTTTATTTATCAATTTTTAAGACAAGTTTAATTTACATATTTAGGAAGAAAATGAAGGATTTCATTCAAATCTTTCAAATATTCAAGAAGAAAATAATATAGTGGCTAAATTTGATGATTTCAATTTAAAATCTTCTAACGCTGATGGTAAAGAACATTTTTATTCTTTATTTATTAAATTCTGGGTGGGATGCTCTGAATATATTGGTTTTACAAAGATGTATGTGTGAGTGATTTTATTTGTATCTACATTTTTCATAGTAGAAAAAATGCTTTGATTTTCAATCTTGAGAATAGGTTTTGGAGACAATTTGGATCTATTTTAACAGTTCCCAATCCATAGGCTGTGGGTACCGTAGAACTGGGCTGCAAGCCACATAATATTAATATTACTAACACATATATTTATAATAATATTATATATAGAAGTTCTATTAGTGATTAATGGGCCTTAAAGATTTTTTTACAAAATTGGTGGTGCGTACAATTAAAATGGTTGGGATCTGCTAATATATTTAGTACTTGGGTGGGTTGAGATAGTTAAAAAAATGATATTGAATATTGAAACATTGAAACATATAATAAAAATTTTTATTAATCAAAGAAACTTGAAACATTCCTTAATAGTTATTACCTGTTTAGAATAATTTGAATTTTTTCTTATAAATGTTAATAAAAATGTTATATCTTATATTCTTTCAAAATTTAGTAACTTATAGCAATTTAAATATATAAAAAAAAATTAGGTTTTTCTGTGCTCAGAATTAATTTTTATGCAATGATTTACCATTCAATTCAAATTTAACACATTCATTAAAGTAATGTATACTCGATACCTACTTTAAATTATAATAGAATGACTTCTCCAGTTCTTAAATATTTATTTTCTTATTCACTAATTAGTAATTTATATTACAAATATAGAACTACAAGACTTAATATATCAGTCACTTCTTATTGGAAATTTGTCAACGGCGGCAGACTTGTTTTTAGATAGCGGAAAGCCAGTTGAAGCTTTATTACTTGCAATAATTGCTGGTCCTAAAACATTATCTAGAATACAAAATAAATATCTCAAGGTAAACCAATATCATTATTAATCTATACCTTGTAATTATCCATTAAATACATGTTATAGAATTCAAGAGAACCCACTGCTGCTTTATTACATGCAATTGTTACTAATGATTGGAGTAATCTAATTGAAAATTGCAATTTAAATTGTTGGAAAGAAATTATGACAGCCATTCTAACTCATACAAATGGATCAAATTTTATTTCTTCTTTTGAAAAACTTGGCAATCGTCTTGCAGCTAGTGATGACCAAAGCTTGTCAAAATATGCACAACTCTGTTATATATGTTCTGGAAATGTTGAAGCTCTTATAGATAATAAAAAAGATATTAAAACAATTGAGAAGTTACAAGAATGTGTAGAAATGGCAATGATGTTGCATCAATCAAAATTGTCTAATAAATCTCATTTGGAAGTTGGGCAAAAGTTGTCAGGTCTTTTAGTGATGTATAGTGAAACATTGATTTCTCAAGGTGATCTGGAAGGAGCTTTAACATATTTAGAATTTACAAATAAGGTAAATAATAAAAACAGTTGTATTTAAATTTAATGTAATATAATTATTTAAATACTTAAATATTATTGCTTTAGGATTATAACGTTGAATTAAAAAATCAACTATATAAAGCGCTTGGAAAAAATCAAACAGCTGAATATTCAAATAATGTTTCACAAGTAATAAAATAATATAATTTTTGTTTTATTAATTAAAAATATGAGTAATTATTATTAATTATTTTTTAGAAAACATTTAATGTTGGTACTCAAGATTTACGAAAATACTCAACATCAAGTGCTACAGGCACTGTAACACCAGAACCACCTTTTCCATCGTATCCAAATAAGTTTATCCAAGATAATGAAATACATCAAAATCATAGACAACTTCCTTCAAGTTATCCTCCTAATATTCAATCTCAACCAACATACAATATACATAATCAACCAACACCTATTTATAACAATCACCTTAATAGTACACCAGAATATGGAAATAGTTTTATTAATCAAACAAATGTGCAAAAAACAGTACCTCCAACACCACCACCAGATTCTAGCAGTAGATGTATGACTCCTAGCAGTATTAAGCCAGGTATAAAATAATAATAATAATAATAATACTATATATAATCATGAATTAATATAAAATTAGTGTTAAAATATATTGCTTATAACAGTTATAACAAATATTATTTTCAATTCTACAGATAAAGAAAAATTTCTTATTTAATTAATTTAGCTTTTTTTGTTCAAATATAATGTAAATATATAATACTTATAATAGTATACATACATTATATTGTATGTGTTATACTATTTAGTTATTATCTTATCATTTAAAAATTTAAAAAAATTCATGTAACTTTCATAATTATTTTTTCATATTTCTAGTTTCTTGTATTTCTTGGATTTAATTTTAATGTTCTTTTTTTGCATCTTTTGTTAGCCATCATTTCTTTATTCATTTTTCTATTATCTCTTTATTTACTGTCTTTCTACAAAAAATGTTAAATATTAAAAGAGCTTATTTATTTACATAGTTTTCTATTTAATAATATTTGTAATGTATTTATATTATATTATGAACTGTAAAGTAAATTTTCTTTTTCTTTTTGTCTTGTTATAGGAAAGCCTAAGTATGTTGTTGATCCTTCTGTTAAAGGAAATAACGTTTATGGGAGTTATAACAATGGATTAGGAACTCCGTCTATGACAAATCCAGGACAACAAAGTGGTTTTAATGCACAAATGGGACAACCCCATACATTAAACCCACCATTTATACAACAAAGCGGTTTTAATTCACCAATGGGACAGCCTCTACCTCATACATTAAACCATCCATTTGGACAACAAAGTAATTTTAATCAACCAGTAGGCCAATTAAATACTTTGAACCAACCAATGGGACAACAAAGTGGTTTTAATCCACCAATGGGTCAGTCAAATTTTATAAATCAACCATTGGGACACACAAGTAATTTCAATGAACAATTAAACCAACCAACGCAACCAAATATTTATAATCCCGCTTCAGCTCAAATAAGTAATTTTAATCAGCCTAAAAGTTTTGGTCAGTTACCTAATATGAATCAACAACCAACATTTCAACCTATTCAAAGTCATTTAAATAATTTTTCTCAAGCAATTCCTCCATCGCCCAATTTTAATCAGTCATCATCAAATTATAATCAAACAACTCCATCAGGTAAATACGTATTTATTTAGTTAAAAAATACTTATGTTAATTGAATTTGTATTTTTTTGTAGTTGAACCTCTACCAATGAATTACATGAAAAAATCAACTCCTGGTTGGAATGATCCTCCAATGTTATCAACTTCTGCTCCAATTCAAGTAATAATCATTTATTTATAACATGAACTGTATATTAATATATTATCAATAATTAGACATTTTTTCCTCGAACATCGATGCTGGATTGAGCCACCAAGTTTCTAAGCAAAACTCAGTAATCTACTCTAAATATTATGCTGTGGGGCTAAACATAATTAAATACTAAAAAACTGATTATCCTTAAGTTGTGATTTTTTACCAATTAATAAGTAGTGTTCGGGATTTTTTTTCATTTATATGTTTTTCTGTAGTGGTCGTAGATTATTCTAGGTGAGTTATAAATTTGTTTTATGAAATGGCGAAACTAAATACTAAGTTTAAATTTGCATATTTTTGTATGTTTCTTCATATTTTAGGAAAAGTGCGTATTTGAGCAATTTTTAGCATATTTGTGCATATTTTGTGTTTTTTTAATTTGTTTGTTGCGTAAAATTGTTGGGAAAAATTAATACTTGAAAAAAAATTCAAAAATATTATTTATATAAATTAAGGTCATAGTCTGTCATATCTGACTCGTATGTCTGTTTATGATAATTTCTTTATCACTTGAGGACCAACTTTTTTATTGACAATTGTATAGTTGTGGTAAAACCTTATGACATCTAGATTCTAAATTGTACAACAGATTTAATCACGGTTAACTGATCACATTATACTACGCATTTACATTATTTCTTATTAACTCAGGATTTAATATGTTTTAATAAATAAAATAAAAAATTCTGATTGGATAAAACCAGAAAATTTTGTTTCCTTTATGTCTCAAACTACTGCAGTCTACATTATTAACTATTTAACACATAACATAAATGACCATGATCAATTAATAAATAAGTATAATAGTTATGTTACTAAGTAAGTAAATGAACGTCTTTGGTATTGTTATTATTACTTCATGAATTGAAAAAACATATGATACAGTTATAGTTTTATGGATAATTTAGGTATATATAAGATAACGTATATAGATAGTTCCATGAACTATGTTTCCAATATGAGAAAACAATTCAATGAATTTAACATGTAAATTGAAAAAAGCCTTGTTTCAAATTTATACGTGATGTTACACACGTGTGTTAAATTTGGCGATAGATACCACTAAAGTTTTAAATATTTAAATTTATTTAGACTATTAAATTATTATGTGGTATTTGTAAGGAAATCTTATCTAAGGGTCACCAAATTGACTATAAAGTAATTGTGTGTGTGTATATATATATATATTCATAAAAAAGAATTAAGATTTTTTTGAAGAATTTGTGTCATTATCATTCAAATGGTTTAAATAAAAAAAAAAACACTTAATATGTTGAACCACTTTAAATTATAACTCAAGCCAGTTTTGCTTCTCGATCCAGCACTATTAGTTATATTTGGCAGAGAAGAACATTACCCCTATTAATTTATTCAGTTAAATTCTACATTATTTAAGTATAAATTTTATGAAATACATTTCATGTACACTTTATTAAAATACATATTACTATATATAAAACATTTGTAAAACTAGTTTTTAAAGCAAAAGTAGGCAGTTCAAATATTGCTTTTAATAAAATAATAAACAAAAAATATATATATATATTTTATAAACAGCGTCATTCGTCAAGCATGCTACCCTCAATTTTTAATTTATTATAATTCTACTTTTTATTGTGCCTATGAGTAGTTTGTCAAAATATTTTGAAATTTCTTTTTTATTTCACATTAAAAAAAATATATAGGGGGAAATTAGCTAAACCTTAAAACTAAAAATTATGTAAAACAAATTAGAAGTTTTTAAATTAATGAATGTTTTCCAATATAAAAAAATTGCCCAGTATTTATATATATTTAATTTAATCATATATTTAGAAACCACCAACACCTGTGTCATCAATTCCTATTACACATCCGTTGTATACAAATAATCCACCTCCAATTGAAGAAATTGGAACTTACATTCCACTTCGAAGTAACAATGAAGAACAATATTCAAATAATAATATCACACAAGGTGTAGAAGCATTAACAAAACAACCTATACCACAAGAGCATGTTAAAATTCAAGTGGTATTGGAAGGATTGCAATCAAAATTATTAGAAGCAGCACCTACTGCTGTAAGTAATAGACATTTTCATGTAATTGTTTCATCTATATTCATATCTTGAGTACATTTATAATGTACTAGTTTTACTCTAATTATGTAAAATTTGTTAATATGCATACATTTTTTTCTTATAGCAAACCAGAAAAAAAGTTTTAGATATTTCAAAAAAATTAGAGTTGTTGTATGATTCTTTACGAGAAAATTCTGTAAGTATTAATATTAATACAAAATTATCTGAGAATGATATGTTTACAGTAATTTCTGAAATTTGTTACTGATAATTTTGACACAATCACAAATTTGTGACTATAAATTCTATATAAAAGTTATAAGTTGCATAAAATAATAAAAAATGTTAATATTTAACCCTTATCAGATAGTCTGGAACTGACCTGATTTCCATTTATACATTTCCTTATGGATATTAAATACCTTATTTGGATACAATTAAGGTCATTTAATCGTCCTAATACTCAGAAAAATTATAAAAATATGATTTTTTTTTATATTTTAAATACGCAAAGATGTATGTTAAAATTATCATTTACATATAATGAAATACATTTTAAACCTTTAAATTATTATTATAACTTATTAAATCAATGTTATCATAAATTACAGTTGTCAGCTTATTTGATTCAATGTCTCCACACAATGATCGATCTTGTACTGAAGCGAGATTACAATGGTGCATTTAATATACATACACAACTGGTTTCGGGCCCAGAATTTTCAAAAATATCAACTTTTATGCCTTCGTTGAAAGCACTGTTTCAGATGACATATCAATATAATGTCAGCCTTGAAGGATTGTGATCGAACTTGTATTGTTGACAAATAATCTTTAGATTAAAAAAAGAAATATAATATGTTGTATAACATTAATAACACTATAGCAATTTAATATTTCTTCATATTTATTTATATATTATAATTTATTATACTGGTGGTACATAAAAATTATTTAATTTATATGTTAATATTTGTGTATTTATTAAAATATTGTAGTAATACATTATTTATTTTGTTTTAAAAAAACTAGTTAATGAAGATTGTTTCATGCCTTGGTTAGAACTGTTTTTAGATTTTTTATTTTTGTTCTTTTTCTTATCAGCAGAATCTGATTCACAAATTTTAATTTTTTTAACAACTGGTTCAATATTTAATTCTTTAGGTTCAGGAATGTTGTCGTTTTCAGTGGACTCTGAAAGTGATTCACATTCTGTTTCCACAATTTTAACTTCTTTAGTAGTATCTACAAAAGAAATAAATTCACATCCATAGGTCAATAAAAACATTAGACTTATTAGATACTTTATTGTTTAAGTATTAAATTTAATTGAAATATTTTAAAATAATAAAAATGTGTTCTCACGGACAAAACCATCATCATCTATAAATGTGGATGTGGTTGTTTGTTTTTCTTTTTTTCGATTCTCTCTTGGTGTTGGGCGAGGTGGAGTAGGCTGTACAAAATCAACATCATCCTCATCATCCATAACATGTTCAGATCTTTTCATATCTAAAAATATATATTGATTAGTAAAATATAACACTGTACACTATCTCACATAAAAGTAATTTTAAGCGCTAATGATTTTTGTACAGTTTGTTCAGAACACACCCCTCAATTGAATTGATTTTTGTTTCTGATTGTTAGAATCACTGAAAACCGTGCTTTACTATGTGTTAGTCTTAGCAAAATGTAAATTAGGTATTTGTTGAAATAATCAGCTGATACTCTCAAAGCCTAGCGTGCAGTAGTTACATTAATTTTTATTGCCGTACACAGAAGCCCATCTGGAGTTACACTTATATGAGACAAATTATAAATAAATAAATATTCTACACATACCTTCTTCTTCACTATCTATTTCTTCATCTGAACTATCGAAAGTTTGAATACGTTTTCTTTTAACTTTTTGATTACTTTTACTTTTACTTTTATTTACATTTTCTTTTTTCTTTTTTTCTTTTTTTAAATTTTTTTCCTTACATACACTTGTTGAATTATCTTGTACATTTTTCGGTGGTTCTAAATCTATTATTTTAGTATCTACTTTTGTAATTTTTTCTGCTGTAACCTTGTTTTTAGAATCAGTAGAACCATTTGTTATACATGAATTTTTATTGGAATTTTTGAATTTTGTAAAGAAATCTGAATTGGCCTAAGAATTAATTTTTCATATTAAATTTATACATTTTTAATTTTTTGGCTTTATTTAATTTACCTTGTTTGGAATAACTTTTTTTTCAATTTCTTCCTGTTTTGTATTATTGGTACTATTATTTTTAAAGAAATCCAATCCATTTTTCTATAAAATAAATAAATAAATCATAACCGTTAGTAATTAAAAAATTAAATTAAATACTAAAATTACCTTTTTCTGTGGTTTATCTAATTTTGTACTGGCAATTGTTTCACTTTTATGATTTTGAATTTTATTAGGTGACAGGTTTGTTTGTTTAGTCAAAGGTAAATTAATCTCCATTTCAATTGCATCTTTTTGTTCAGACATTGAATCATTTATTTTTTCTTTCGTTTTAATACTTGAAGGCAAGTTAGTATAATTATTTAATGAATTATCAACTAGATATAAAGCATTATTTATATCGTCAAATCTGCTAATAGGTTGAATACTATAAATGTGTTCAAAATCAATTTGCTTAAAACGCCGGCGCATAGTTTCAACATGATCATCATACGCCAATACAATACAAAATTCATCATTTTCCTTGAGTGTCCCCCCAATAACAACTGTGATGGAATATTTTTGATCATCAGTGAGTTTAGAAACATAATCTTTTAACAATCTAGAAAAAATAAAAATAAATTAAAAAAAATATATATTTATAAGCTCTTTACTTACTGTTTTGCTTTATTTGGATGGATGTTTAATTTTTCAGTCAAATATTTATATGTAACCTAAAAGTACAAAATATATAATATTAAATTAAAGAATTAATATGAGACTAGAAAAATATATTAAGCTAAATCACTTCTTGTTAAAAAATTATTAGTGACATAGATAATGGGACAAACAATATTTAGAATAAGTATTGTAATCTGTCTAAATAACAGATTTAAATACTAGGTATACTATTACATTATATTATATCTAAATTTATGTTATTTACTAAGTATTTTTTTTTAATTAAAGTAAAATATGAGTAAATCTATTGACATACTGCATTACATTTTTTTCAATTTATGTATATAATGTTACATAATTAATGTATAAAGTAATAAAAAATTCAAAAAACTACAAAAATATAGTTATAATTCTTAGATTGCCAACAGTTGAAATATTTTATTTTTGTATTTGTTAAATAATTTTACAAGAAGCAAATACACAATTATAATTACAGATATATATCATATATCAATAATAGCATATAATATGTTGAAAAGTAACATGAATTTAAAATTTGTTAACACATACTTTAAAACTCCAACCAATAATTAATCTATAAAAGTACTTTATAAGTCTTAGTAACTTTGTAATCTATAGTACAAGAAAAAACATTCTTAAGATATGGTAAATTACAGTTACGCAAAGTAATAAGGTAAGTGAGTCATGTGCCATTTCTAATAGATTAAATAGGTAAGTAGGAAAATTTATTATACAGATTGTAGGCAGTGATGCACTCATATAATAAATAGAGGTAGCACATTGGAAAATATACCACCCACCCACCAAATTGCTTTCAAAAACTAAAAATAAATATTAATTAGTAGAATAATGATTTTTCTAATATGCTACTATTATTGGCAAACGTATTAATTACAGTATTTGTGTCAATTTGAGTATCATTTTTGCACGAAAATACCATTAAATTTTCAAGCCAAAATATTCAGGGGTAGCAGCTGCTACCCAAGAACCCTCTAGTATGTGTTATTGTATGTGCTATATTCAAAACCAAAACGTATATTATATACTAATATCATAGAACTGAAGAATATAATTATTATATGCTTAAATGAGTTGAACGTGGTTAACACAGAAACTACAAGACCAGTTTCAAAAAAATTATTTAAATATATTTCCTGAGATTCAGATGCTTATTCTTTCAACCCCTATAGGTTAGTATAGGGTGGCTCACACATGAATTTGTTTTGGCTCTCAAAAATCATATGGTTGTTTGTTTATACATAGGATTGCTATTAACTACTAAAATAGAAAATTTTAAAAAGAATTGGCAATTGACTCAGCTATACATTGCTATATGCCTATATGATAGCATTTAAATAAAAGAACATTTATTTATTATCTGTTACTCAAAATTGAAATGGTAAATGTACCACAGTATCATAGTAGCTTATAGTTTCAAAAAATTACTCCATTGATTTTGACAAGTTTCAGATATAGTTTTTAAAGTCATCAGGAAAATTTAGAGAGCAATTTGAACCATGTTCAAAAACATACCAAGTGGTCATCTCGATAGAATTAGTAGCAAGATTCGATATCAGTTTATCAGTAAACTGAGGTATACTAAAACTAGTAAAACTTGATGTATGCCAATATAACAGTACTTTATGATTGTTCCATTTTTCTCGAGAAATTTGAGATCACAGCTAGTAATATAAAAACTAGTCTTGAGAAGTGTATATTATAAATTTAATATTATTACTGAAATAATAAAATAATTTTACTTATTTAAATATTAAATATATTTTGGACTAGGGTTAAAATAAATTTGCACTCAAACTGGCACACTGCAATATTATTAACTACATCAGTGGTCGGCAATCGGAAATCGACAGCCCGCTTTAATTTCTAGAGCAAATTTTTTTTTTATACTTTTTATTATTTTAAAGTTTAAAACAGTATTTTTTTTCGTAGTAAAGAATTTAACAATATAATTTTTTTATTTTTGTCTGGTCCGTGAACTCTTTTTAATTTGTGAATATGGCCCAAGAGTACAAAAAAGTTGCCAACCATTAACCTACATATTGCTTATTGTAACCGAATGAAGCACTAATGTGTCATTTTGTTATTCATTACATAAGGACAACAAATTTTGAATTAAATATAAAAACCTTACTATTTGTTGTTTATCTTCAAGTTGTTCAACAATAATTTTAGTTTCCATTATAGTATAAATAAAAAAACTTGAATAAAAATTTAGTTAAAGTAGCTTAAATAAGCTTTACAGAAGTGTAACTTAATTTAAAGAACTTCAATGATATATTTTAAATGCCAAATGAAAGTAGTTTGCGTTATAGATTTAACACCAAATACAAAAATTCCGATGAAATGAAAACATTGAAAACCAAACGTTTAAAAAATTGATATCATTTCATTATCTAATATAATCAAAAAAAAAATTTTTTGCCGCCAAAAAGGAACAAAGAATTTAACCATAGAATAACAATGCAGATATCTTAATATCTTGTATACCTAATAGAATATTATTGTAGATTTTATCGCATTGTGGCGTCATGCACTCGTACTCGTATATAATACATCAATACCATAACCCTTACAATAAGGCACACAGGCCATAGACAAAAATATTAAAAACGGGTAAATATTTTACAAGTATTTTAAAAACTATTACGAATTACGATATTAGAATCCAGATGTATTTATAAATCAGATCCAAATCTATTTATCAAATGTTGGATTACATTGAACATTGAACTAATTTATCTGTTAAAATAATTTTAATAGGTAATAACGTTTATTTTTACATTTTAGGTCTTAAATCATTTCGGTGATTGATTCAATATTGAAGATTACAAACAAACTGATAAGAAAATAATATTTAAAAAACATTAAACATAGGTAAAGAACTAGAAGTCTTATAAGTAAATACAATAAATTGTATTGTTTAATGTTTATTGCTACTATTACTAAATTAAAATATTAAACAATATTTCAAAAAATGTAGTTTTATTAATCAATTATTATTATTATTAAAATTTTTTCTTGACTTAAATAATAAGTTCACAACATTTTAATTTAATAACTATAAAATAAAACTAATGTCTTGAACATAATGATATTTATAAACTTTTTGCAAATAAATATGTAAATATTTATAATTACCCACATGCACAGGCAATTTCAATCAGTGATGCACACTACCGACCACAAGTAATAACATATCACAATACATTGTTCAATTGTTTAGTATTTGATTGACACCCTCACAAATGGAGTAGTATGCACAATGGGTTGCAATTTATAAAATGTTTCTGGTTATTATATTTAAAATGTTTTACTAAAAGGAGTGTTTAATATTATATACAGTGGTGGGATCAAGATAGATCATAAGGTGCTGTAGTACATGTGCCTAGATACTTGGGGCTTGGGGGCCCATGGTATGTTTTCTTTTAATAATATACTGTTTTTAATTTATTTTGATGATTCAGTTAAATCACAGTTAAATTTGATTTTATGAACCTGTAGTAATAAATGTGAATAATATGTTACCAATTCAATTTTCTGTGTATGGAATGCTAATTATTACTTAGTGGAAAATCAAAATTTTTAATATTTACAATATTTAAAGATTTTCAGCAAATGAGCAAAAACTTTTAAAATTTCTCAGATATTTGCCTAGATTGAGAGGAGGCAGAAATTTTTGTTCCCGTCCCAAATTTTAAAATTGCACCACTGATGAATGTTTATGATAATATTATCTATTAGTACTTGGTATTTTTTTTTTAATGTCCTTTATATATATATATATATATATTATATATTTTTATATAATATATAAAAATTAACAAACAAAAATTCTGGATTTAATTATTAAAAATATTATAAGAAAAATAAAAACAAATTTTCTCAACATTTGTGGTATACTACCTAGTACCTGCTTAAATAAACTTACATTTTAAAAACAAAAATTTAAGATAAGGAGTGTTATAAATCATTTTGTATATAGAAAACCACATGAGAAAATTAGTTAATATTATTGTTTTTTATACTTTTTATGAATCATGTATTCACTTGTATTATGTTAGGTACAAATGTTCTGCCTATTATTATATTATTACTTATTTTTTTTTTTTTTTTATAGGTTTTGATTAATTCATTTTATACTTATTTTTTAAAACTGGTAAGTATAACTGCTTCATTTAAGATGAATAGCCCTAAAGTAAATATGAGTATTCAAGCTGCTAAAAAGGTGAATGGTTTAGCGGATCCAACTAAACCATTTTCTTCATTTATGAAATATAATAAAAATGATCTTGAAGTGACAATGCGTTTCATAAAAGCACCTGCCATGACTACTTTTCTCAAAGATAAGTTATATTCTATGATTAAAGACAATATGATGGAAGCATATAAAAAGTGTCCTTGGGGATGGGATGGAAAAAAGAAACGTGCAGAGTTATTCCACAAAGATGCTAGGTAAATAATAATTTTGCTTAAACCAAATGTACCATTAAATTAATTTTTGCTTGATATTAATTATTCAATTGAAAAAAACTGTACTATATTGTAGGTATATTTTAGTTCGGCATTCAAGTGATAACTCTCTTGCAGCTTTTGTGCATTTTCGATTTGATATTGAAAATTTGATTGAAGTTTTATATCTATATGAACTTCAAATTGAAAAAAATGTGCGTGGTAAAGGTCTTGGAAGATACTTGATGACCCTCTTGGAAACTATGGCATTTCATTATAAGATGAAACGTATTGTATTAACAGTGCTTAAAAGTGATGTGAATGTAGTCAAATTTTATTTTTCACTTCAATATGAAATTGAATCATATTCTCCTGAAGATGCATTTTATTATATACTAAGTAAAAAAAAAAAAACTTTAGAACTTACAAAGAACCAATAAGTTTGAAACAAGTTGGTTCTAAATCTATAATAAGTAATTTAACAAACTTTTTATACATATATTTTAATTTATATTCAATTTATTTAATACTTTGGGTTACATTATTTGTATCATTATTGCTATAATTTAAAATTCATAATATTGTTATGAAATAATATACAATTTAATAAAATTATATTTATAATACATACATATTTTTAATTAGTACAGATTAATTAAGAAATCACAACATTTTAGGAACTTACATCTATTAACAACCTATAACAAATACTGAAGTGTAAAAATGTGACAAACAGCTGAAAAATTAATAATATACATATATCACTCATAAGAAAAATAAATTCAAACATAAATAATTATTACATTTTACATATAAATTATTTATTTAAATCTGAAATAAAAGTAAAGATGATATTATTTAAGAAAATTAAAAATACTAATTTTACCTAAATAGTTAAAAATATTCATAATATTAAATGGAGAACAAGGAATGGAACTTTTATATTATACTTAGTATTTTTGTTCATTAAAAAAAACAACTAAGCCTAGTTTATGAATGCAATATAAAATTACTTTATAATTATTATGAGAGTATATATTTTACCTAGCCTTATTATTAAAAGAATAATATGTTGCACATCAGTTTTTATTTTACACCACACAGTAAAATAAAATATCTAGAACCCTCCATTCTTTAGTAACATCATTACATCATATTAGGTAATATGAACATATGAAATTTTAATTAGAGCCTATTTTTAGATTTAGTCGAAATTGTTTTCAAATTTTCAATATTTTAACAACATACAATATAGCTATAAAAATATATAATATATATAATATAATGTTATTAATAAACTTTTAAAATATAATATCAGAAAAAGACTAAATATAAAAAATATTTTCTGTACATTTAAGAATAGACCATAGGCATAACAATGTTAACTTGGATCCAAATTGGTTTGGAATATATTGAAAATAAGATAATTGTTTTATGGTATGTATACGAAGTGTGATATGCGGCAAACCAATAACTAGACGAATGCGTTACATTATAAGATAATTTTCTTCTAAATTTATAATTTAGTATGTTTGACATTTTCTGTCCAGTAGTTTTGAATTGTCATGGCTTCTAAGCTATTTAGAAATGAATCATTATCCAAACTATACATTTCATCTGAATTTTCCTGTAATATTAAACATTTTTTAATTAAGTTAAAGTTTTAGTTATTATTAAAAAAAAATATTTTTGTTCAATTATTTTTAATTTATCCTAACAATTGAAGGGTCTATGGGAATAACATGCTATGTAACAATTTGTAAATTTTACTGGGACGACTAAAAACAAAAAATGTTTTGCCGTATTGTATACCGGTTTATAAGTTTGAACACGATGATTGTGTACTATAAAAAAATTCTCAGAATTTCTTAAAATATATCGAGATTGCTTCATAGCATGTTATTCAACAAAAACATAAAATCCATAATATATTACACACCACGTTATTTCCACCCACCCTTCAATTATATCTGTAATAATTGGTAGAATGATATTCTAAAGAAACATAAACACAAGTGTAAATTACATTTTTAGAATAATTTAAGCTTAATCTTGACAATTAAACATTTTTTTTTTTAATTTAAATAATTGTGTCTACATTTATATTGTTTTTACAACAACAAATTAAAATTATGATACATTAATATTAACTTACTTTGAACATATCATCTAAATAACCAATAGAGTCTGCGTTGCTACAATGATCAAGTGCTTGAGGAGTATTCCATCTGCTTTTTTTGTACATTATATATCCTAGAATGACTGAAAAAAAAATTAATATAATTCAGTCATATATATATACAAATACAAATATATAAAATATTAATATGTCTACACTATTCAATTAAAATGTTTGGATAGTTTTGCGTATAACAAATAAGCTCATATATTGGCTCAAATCCCCTAATGCCTAAGTCGACAAAGATGATATGCTGATCATTTCTGGTAAACGATAAGTTAGACTATAGGCAGCTATACTCAGTGGTGTATTGCTAAAAATATTCGTGGGTATACGCCTTCTAGATCTTAGGTGTCAATGATATACCTATAACATTGAATCAAAAAAAATTTTTTCTCGCTTCGCTCGAATTAACTAACAATCTTTAGTTTAATTATCAGTATTTATCAAATGTAATTATGTAATTATCAAATTTTATGCTTTAAGGTCATTTTTGTAGTATTTTTAGTGCATTTTATTCATTTTTGAAAATTCTAACAGGTATACGGGGCTATACGGCCGTATACCCGCGTATCGTCGTTTATTTAGAGAGTATACGCTAAACAAAAAAATTGAGAAGTATACGCCGTATACCCTCCAATACACCACTGGCTATACTGAACCAATAATAAAGTTTATAAACATTTTTAAATAGTGTTGTGAAATATTTGAGTAAAGTTATTCATGTACCATGACAAAAAAGAATCAACATGACGGACATTAACTTAATGGTAATATGTTTCTGAAGTGGAATAAATAATTATTTAATAATATAAATTATCATATACTGTTAACTAATTACAAACCAACAAAATAATAATCAAAAAAACTGAGTAGTATTATAAAAGTTTTTAAAAATATTCTTTACATCACTGGATTAGTTACCATCCTTAAGAGTATGTCACACCCGCGTATGTTGTCTTAGTCTTACATATGATTACACATGTACAACATAGACAAAACGCAATTATGCATGTTAAGTAGAACTCGCTCAATTTTGATTCTAAAGTAAATATCCTTATTATAAAATAAAGAGATGATAATACTTAGGAGGGCAAAACAATGGGTTTTATTTTAAAATTTAAATTTTGTAAAGTTAAATAAAGGTTTTATAAAAATTTTGAAATTTTTGCTACTTCTAAACGATATAATAAACGTTATATTGGGAGTAATGGAAAAAACTTAGCGTCTTGCCCTCCAAAATATCGTCATATTTTATAATAGGTATAATTACTATAGAACCAAAATTAAGCGAGTTCTACTCAGACTGGGTAAACACGTTTTGTCCATGTCATAAGTATGTAAGACAGAGACAACAAATGTAGGTGCGATATCCTCTTAAACTTGATAGAGATTAGACTAAAAGTAAGAATAAATGGCACTTGGTATTATTTTTTGAATGAACTCCTTTATTAGTTTAATTTTAAAACTAAAAATGTCAAGTTTGAAATTATATAAAAAATGTTTTTATTTTAATAAACTGATCATAAATAACTAAATTGTGTTGAAGAAATCTTTACTCGCTGTTTATAAAATATTCATTAAATATTAAGTAAATTTTTTTTTATGAAATATAGCACCAGATACTTTAAGTATTTGAGTTAAATGTATATTTTTGTTCTCCTTAAAAAGTATTAAACAATAATCTAGCTTTGAATTGCAAATAATAATCAATATTTTTAATTTGTAACACTAATTTTTTATGAAAACAGCTATGACATTTAAATCCAATTAACAGTCAACAAAAAAATTACATAAACTATTCAGTATTGAATTATTTAACGGAAAGTTAAGTGTAATAATTTATCAATTAAAAAAAAAAAATTATCATTTTGGTCATGGTACAATTTTTTTTATACAGTGCATAAATATTATATTAATTAAGAAAAATATACATAAAAAACAACATAAATTATTTTTTTCATATTTTAAATATTCTCAAGGTTTACTAAAGTATTAAACGCACTAAATTAGAAATTATAACTGATTTAAAACTTCTAAGTTCTAACTAATATTATTTATAAAATACCAAATGATAGAAGAATCACGCAGCCAGCAAGTGAAGCTCCCGATATCAAAACAAAATGAGAATTCATATAACTTGAAATTTCAGGTAAAGATGTGATATTTGTATATGTGTCATTTGATCTATCAATTATATCTGTGAATAAATGTATCAATTATTTATTTTTTCTGAAAATATAAATTAATTATAGACAAACCTGTTTCATTCTGAAGTTCATATTGTTCTTTTAAAGCAAAATTGTCATTGAGTTCTGTAGAATTTTCTGTTAACAAAACAATCTGTGACTTATTGTTTACTTGTACATTGTTAACAAGTCCAGAGTTAGAAGGGACAGTTTTTAAACTGTGTATCTGTGTACTGCGAGCAAGACGAATTAAACTATAAGGAGTAAATGCATGACTGGATAATACTATTGGTAAAATACCTGAAAAAGTAATAATATATAAATAATTTGAAGTTTAAATTGAATATATATCACTAAAATATTTACCTTTCAGGTAACTAGCCAAACATATGAAACAAATTAAGTACATTATGTTGATACTAGGTAATGAAACATTTTAAGAAAATTGTTAAGTAGTATAATTTAACAATATTTCAATCCAAAATCGCGAAAAAATATGTTCAAGCAATTGTAAAATCATCAATTAATAACTTCTAATAATTATTTATTATTAAGGATTAACGAAAAGAAATAATTTTATAGCCTATTAATGGCACTTTGGCACTTTGAACTTGAATAGATGAATGGTTGATTATTATTGATTGATAACAAAATTCTTGTTTATACTTTGGTGAAAGCAAAAACAACAATAAACTTATAGGTATAAGGATATAGGTATAATAATAATTTTATTTGAATGAAATTATAAGCAATAATATTTATAACCTCTTTGGTATTTACTATTACAAAAAAACTGTATTTTGTACCCGCGATGTTTATAATAATATGAACATATAATATGATATATCATATATGTATAAATTTATATGTTTAATATTATGTGCATCATATTCCACAAGTAGTTTAATAGTTTATACGTTGAATTGTACATTTGTATAAATAAAAATAGATAAAACATTAGTCTTTCTATAAAAGAAACAAATAAAGTATTGACACATTCATGCTATATGTGTACATGATTATAGTCATGGTATTAACCAACTACTAATCAGTAGTAAATTAGCGGCAGCGGTACAGCACGAATTGTTGGTTACTTACTGGCAAAGTGGTAAGTGGCGAGTGATTCAAGGAAATCGTTGATTTTTGGTAAGGTACGTTTTAATACATTTTTTAAATATTTTTGTGCGAATTAAAAGGTGAATATGACTTACAATATGCCATCGCAGTCTGATGTCTCATGTGCAACTGATCGTTGTCGGTACATTGTTTGGTCTACCTACTCTGTTTTTTTTATTTGACTATTAATATAGTCATTGGGTTTTAGGATACTTTGTACGGTCGAGATTTAAAGTAGAAGACGCAGACGCTTTGTAGTGTCGAATAAAAATTAAGATAGCAGAACGTAGACACTATAGTAA
The DNA here is from genome assembly GCF_020882245.1 of Rhopalosiphum padi. Classification (NCBI taxonomy): domain Eukaryota; kingdom Metazoa; phylum Arthropoda; class Insecta; order Hemiptera; family Aphididae; genus Rhopalosiphum; species Rhopalosiphum padi. Next base: position 34,615,132 of record NC_083598.1, read on the forward strand.
ATATGTAATATAAATTTTAAATAAAAATTTTCGGGGGGGGGGACGTGTCCCCGGTGCACAGTGGTTCGAAATTAATAAAAGGTGGCCAAAACTCAAAATGGTTAAACAATTTTCCAAAACAATATATAAAAAACATTTAAAAATATTCAATATAAAATTTTTTTAGTCCAAGCATTTTTATTGTATATAAAAAAAATACATTTTATTCATTAGTTCTTGGTTGTGTCTTTTCCTCCATCCTTGAATATCTTGATCATATATGGGTCCGTATATTTTGCGCAGTTACCTTCCTCTCAAAAATATGTAATATATCCTCCTCTGACTTTCGCAAAGTCCAACATTGTGAACCATACATGATAATTGGTTGTATGATTGTCAGATATAACTGAATTTTAATCTCTTTTGAAAGGATTTTAGAGCTCAATAGTTTGCTTTGTGCAAAAAAGCATCTATTTCCCATTTTAATTCTTTGTTGAATTTATATTTGACATTCATTCTTCCGTGTTACAATAGTACCCAGGTATTTGAAATCTTCCACTTTTTTAAACTCGTATTGATCCACTGTTATGGTCAAGGCCGTGACTGAAATTTTTTTTTTATATTTAAACGTTGAAAATGTATAGTCAATAAACTATATTCATCACTAAAATATTTCTACTTTTAAAAATTTCGGAGGAGTCCGGACCCATGGACCCTCCCCCCAATTACGGCCTTGGTTATGATTTCGGTTATAGGAAAGATGGTTACCTAGTTCCCTACTAACTTTCATGTATTGCGTTTTCTCTGTGTTGTAGCACTTGTAGCCCCATCTTTTTTGCCGATTCTATTAACCTGCCACATAAGTATACCACTTTCTATTCCTCTTCCCCTAGCAGGACTTTGTCGTCTGCATAGGCAAGCAAACTAAATTAAGTTCTATCCATTAATACTCCTTCATCTCTTTCAATATTCATTTCTCGGATTACCTTCTCTAATACCAAATTAAAAAGGATTGGTGATAGGGCATCACATTGTCTAAGTCCGGTTCTTACCTGATACCTCCACCATCCTTGATGTTTCGTTTCCTACTTTGACTTTAACTTTAGTCTGTTTCATACTAGCTTTAATTAAATGTACTATTTTCCTTGGGAAATGGAAATGCTTCAAAATTTTGGTTATGCTGGTTCTATGTATACTGCCATATACCTTTTGAAAACCTACATAGATTGTATGGAGTTCCTTATTTTTATTCCCAGCTTTTCTGAAATAACTGTCTCATTATAAAGATCTGGTCCGTCGTTGACCTGCTTTGCCTGAATCCGCATTGATAATCACCCACAACTTCTTCGGCTAAAGGTTTGATTCCATTCAGGATGCAATATAAGTATATAACAATACCTTATAATATGTTGTATCTAGCAGTGCTATTCCTCTATAGTTACTACAGACTTGCTTGTTGCCTTTTTTATGAATTGGGCATATATATGCTATTCCCCAATCTACCGGCAAAGTTTCCTTTTCCCCACACTTCTTTTATTAATAAGTATTATATACTCTCTATCATGGAGCTATCTTAATGCTTTAATACTTCCCCTTGAAGATCATCTTCCCCGGGTGACTTGTGGTTTTTGAGTCTATAAATTTGTTTAGCAATATTATTTATTTTTTTAACTTGTTTTAATATTATACTTAACCTTATATTTATATTATAATTTTTTTTACTAACGGACAATGTAACCGTCAATAAATAAAAATTCTGTACAAAATTTGATCAGAAATCCATTTTTTACGTTAACACATGAAGAACAAATGGAAATAAAGCAACTAGGATGACCGACTCCGGACTTAAAAGTTCTCGTTTTAAAATCGGAAAAAAAAATAACAAGATACACACGTGTCATTTTCATACAGATACCTACAAAAAATACACGTGGTTATGCGGGTGTGAAGTCGAAAAAACATTATTTTGTTTTCCGTGTTTTATGTTTTGGTAATGTAACTTACTTCTTGGACCGATTGTGGTATAAATCAATTGAACAATCTATCAACAAAAATAATAAAACCAAAATTAATTTGATCATTTACAAAACGAAATTAATCTTAGTGCTCGGCAATCGTTAAGTAAACGATGGAACTGATAAACTTGACGAAATAGAAATAAAACGTCATAACGAGAAAACCAAAAAAAAACCATTACATTCTGAAAATACATCTCAATTGTGTACCACCTAGTGAGACATTTATTCTTCAGTTGAAGAATCGAGGTAATAATAATATAATTAGGTACCTCCGGTAATAACAACGTGTATTTCTAGGTGCCGTTGAACTATGCAAAAGTTCTAATGAAAATCTTCTTTGCTATTTGGAAAATTCGACGAGCATAGATTGGACTTCGAATACAATCCACGACGACTTATTGGACTGCATATTCCTCGTAACCCGGCAAAACATTTTATCGGAAATCGAAAAAGTGGAATTAATTTCAATAATTGTTGACGGGACCATCAATGTTTCAAACACAATACATTTTATTTTACTGTTCCATTATGAATTAAATGGTGAACCTGTGGAACGTTTTTTTTTTTTTTTTTTTTTTTTTTTGGGGGGGGGGGGGGGGTTTCAACGCCACCAACGGATACAATGTAGAATCATTAACGCATACAATATTGTCCGAAGTAAACTCGATTGTAAAAAATGCATCGTATAAATTAGTTGCTCAATCGTACAGTGGTGCAGGTGCAGCCGTTATTAGTAAAGTAAACATTGGGGTTAAGGAATCGTACCCGTACGCATACTATATGCATTGCCACCACGATTAAAGATATATATATATTATATCTTTTTTCTTGATTGCCACTTACACCATTTGGACGTAGAAATGATCCAGTCAGTATCTATGTACAAAGAAGTGCACATTTTGTTTTCGCATTTGTCGGGCATTACTGAATTCTTTTCGAAATCACCCCAAAGGCCCAAGGGATAACTGTTTTCCACGGGCTAATGAACAACTGGTCGTCGCGATCCAAATGTTTCACCAAAACGAACAGCACATTGAAGACTGTGTACTTGTATCGAAGCGAGATAATGCATTGTGTGAACATAATAATAGATACATTGCAAAAAATGCCGACAATTAATGAGCTGGGAATTAATCAGGCGGCATCAATAAAATGTTTACTGACTACTGAGTGAATCGGGTTTTGTACCTTTGTTATCAGTATTTCAAAAAGTCATGCCAAATGGCAAATATACAGTCTCCACAACAATATGAAATCCACTGAGTTATCTAAATTTGCGAATGTACGTCTACCGATTTTGATTAGAAAATTCTAAATATTCTAAAATATTTCTAATATTTGTAATAGTGTAATTGATATTGTTTCAAACTATAAAATAAAACGTCTTGATGATCAATGCAATAATCGCAACTATAACAAAGAATCCCACAAACAATTAGCTTTTGACATTTGTGATACTTTAATAAAAACATTAAAAACAACGAAAGATCATTTAGCGTTCAGCAAGTTTCAAGCTGAAAAATACCCATCGTAATCGAAAAAATCAGTTATTTCAATTTACGTTACATTGCTACCCACTTGTTGATAAAAATAGATTGAAAACTGAACTACAAGTTATTTATTATAGAGATGATTTTCGTAATTTGTCTGGAATTATTCCAACATATCAATATATATTAAAGACCGATATAATTGATATTTTCAAAGAAACTATTTTATTATTAAGAATATTAATAACAGTTCCTCGTATAACTACAAAAAATAAAAACAGTTCTTCATAATTAAAAATGATTAAGACGTGTCTAAAAAACACTATATTTGAAGAAAAATTGAATGCTTTAATAATAATAAAAATTAAAAAAAGAAATGATTTCAAATGATACAAACTTTAGTCAAAAAGTGATAATTATGTTTAGTGGAAAAAAGAATAGATGTTTAGATTTTAACTATAAAACCAAGTAGTTTTATAAATTTTTAATTTTGTATAATATAAAATTGTAAGTAAGAAACGTAAACTATTTATTAATAAGGTACGAATAATATGAGCTATTATGAATTTTTTTATAACATTCTATTTAAGTAAAATATATTTAGTTTTTACACATATTTTGACTTCTTTGACTTCTCTTTCCAGTTTCCTGTATTGAATAAATTATATTTATATTTATTAATTATTTGCAAACACACTGATGATTATTACTAGTACTATAACTATTATACATTTATACTTCATAATATAATATGTTTGGCTATATATATATATTCACACAAGTGTTGGATCACAGCTGTCAGGAGATGAATTCATCGTTTAATTACCTACTATTGGTAGAAATAATGATGTTTCCTATTTTTTTATTGTTTTTAATTTAGTATCGCACAGCCTCATACTACCACCAAGAAGGTGCAAGTGTACACATTTGTGTGGTTAAGACATAACGTTATACTTCATTGGTGTTTATTTGTTAATGTTGTTCTTAGATCAAGTATGAATAAAAATATATAATTATATTTTTAAATTGTAAAATTAATTTTTCAAAAATAGGTAGTTATTTTTACTGCAACTAGCAGTATCTGCTAGATGTCTATATAGATCTAAGCTTTCTAGAAAGTATAATCAATTAAACTTCAAAATAATTTATTATTTATTAATAAAAGGTTTTTATTTTAAAAATAATTTCTAATTTGTATGTTGTAAACTGTAAAGGAACCATTTTCAGAATTGTATTAAAGTGCCTAAATACTTTGTGTTGTTACAAAATTTTACTTAAACAAATATTATAAACTGAGTGCTTGTTACCTGTACTAACTGTTGTTTTAACAATAAATCATGAGTAATAAAAGTAATCATAATTCGGGATCAATAAAAAGGTAGAATAGATATCAGATATCTTAATAATAATTAATAACACCTTCATCGCCTATACAAATTTCACAAATTTTATCACAGCAAATTAACAATTGATAAAAAAAAAAACACTTAAAAAGTTCAAGATTGGCTTAATTTTAATTTTTAAGTATTATATTGAATCGATTAAACATTGTTTTCAAATACCAACTAAGTTTTAAGTAATGTGTGTCATATTCATTAGTAGTGTACAGCACATAAATAATGGATATCGTTTGATTATTGCTTCTAACCGTGACGAATATTTTAATCGTCCAACGTTGCCAGCAAACTATTGGCTAGAAGATCAAAACATCATTGGAGGTATAAAACAACAATAAAAATATTTTTGTAAAACATAATAATTTCAATGTTTTAATTTTCAGGGCGCGATTTAATGTCATCAAATGAGGGTGGCGCTTGGCTGGCTTTAAACATCCGTGGTAAGTTAGCTGCTTTATTAAATGTGTTTGAATTAGATAAAAGACAAAATGCTAAATCTAGAGGCTATCTGGTTAAGAACTTTGTAAAAGGCAATAGTTCAACCCTAGAATATTTGCAAGAATTGCAAGGATCACAAGATGTGTATAATGGATTTAAACTAATCACAATTAACATAAGGTTAGCATTTATGAAATAATTTAAATAATATATGTAATCAAATATTATATTTATATTATGGTATCTGTTTTTGAAGCAAGAAATCTTTAGAAACACATTACTTTACCAATTTTGTACAAGATGAAGGACCCGCCTTGAAACACATACAAAATGGTGTACAAGGATTTGGAAATGGACCTTTTTTAAAAGTGGCTGAGGGAGAGAAACTTTTCAATGACATTGTTAAGAAATATGGACATAGTAATCATAAGGATACACTAATCAAAGAACTGCTACGATTTTTGAAATGGAATAAATTGTAAGACAAAATAAAAGTAAACAAATATATCAGAAATCAAAGCTAAATTTAAACCTATTGTAGACATTATCCTGATGAAGAGTTAATTAAACGGACTCCAAAATTTCCTGGAACTGATGACCAGAAAAAATTTAGTTCCATTTTTGTAGAAATGCCATCTCGTCAGTATGGAACTCGGTAAATTGTTGTTCATTTATGATTTAATTCTATTGATAAGGTTTTTAATTTTGAAATATTTAATTTTAGAACACACACAATAATACTAATAGATCACGATGGAAAAGTAGAATATAACGAATGGACCAAGTCTGGTTTAATTTGGAATCATCAGTGTTATACGACCATACTAAAAGCTGAAGTATAGAATATGCAGTGCAGCTCTGTGACTTGGACGACGAGACAATCGCAACCCTTACTAAAATTAATTATATATTTCTATATTTATAAAACTGAAATTTCTTAGTAGTATAATTTATAATTTACAATAGTTATAATACATATTGTTGTGTGTAAACATTAAATTTGTTTCCCTCAGATATGCATGCATACGGGGTTGTGTTTGGATGACTGGCAGCGTTGTCCAAGCTTTTCTGAATACGTATATTTTAAGTGAAGGCTCTTATGTGAATCATGTGCGTGCTGGTATGTTTAAACTGTGATCTTATATACTGGTTTTGAACAACCGGTAGCGTCGTCTATGACTTATATTTTATATTATCATTTCTATTTTCTACTGCGGCCTGCGACTAGTAGGAAGCAGATTATATAATATTATCATAATATTATATTTAATATTTATAATACTTAAATGAATAAAATATTAAGTTTAAAACTTTTATTTTTTTAATTTTATTTACAATCTGTATATAACAAAATTACAATAAATAATATATATAATATAAGTTTACACAGGATTGACAGCTTGAGAGAAGGGGGGCGTCTAGTGACGCTACTTCAGCTTGAATGAGTTTTTTTTTTAGTTTTTGTTTATTAGATTTTAGACTAATTTAGATTTTTTTTTAGTACTTTACACCGAAAATTATTTGTTTAGGAGATTACATGGCTAATTACGCTTTAAGCATCGGGGAGGATTATCTGGGATAATAAGAGACTGAGAGAGGATAGATTTGATGTTAGAGAATTTGAGTGAATCAATGTGTTGGAGTGAAATTTTATATAGTGAGTGGAAGCAAGTTCAGAGAGAGTAGGAATTTTGAGATCATTATGAAGAGTTTTATTGCTAATGTACCAGGGAGCTTTGGTTAATAAACATAAGTTTATAGACTGAAAAGATTGGAATAATTTTAGATTTGAAACTTTGGTCGATCCCCAGATTTGGATGCTATAAGTCATCGCAGGTCAAATTAGTTGTTTGTAGAGAGGCTTAAAACTTTTTAGTAATAATACAGTAGTGGATCTGAAGCTCATTTAAGGAGGGGGCGAATTTGTATCATAGATTGATAGATACTACACTCTGTTCAGCAAGGGAGCACGCCACGGCCCGAAAAAAATCAGTTTGTTCTGCGCATCCCCTTAAAAAAAAAGCCCAATGGTGGGGGGGGGGTTAATCACCAAGTCCCCCCCTCAAATCTGCCACTGTAATAATATGTGTATTGTGTTTCATTTTATTATATTTAATTTGTAATTTGTTATACCTATTACCTATGAATATGGGTATTATATTTAATTTGTAATTTGTTATACCTATGAATATGGGTATTATATTTAAAATCACACTACTACTAAGAATATGGTACTATATATATTAGAAGCAAATGAGATTAATATTTGGATAACTTCTTTCTAAAGGCTAAGAAGCTAATACTTAAAAATAACTTTATAAATTTTAAACTAAAAATATAATTATTGCTGTGGGTATTTAAGTATTTTTGATAGAATATATATACATATTTTTTTTTTGTAAAAATTTGGACATAATATTAGATTTTTTAAGCATTATATAGTTATACATAAAAAGTATAACAATATTAAAAAAAAAAAAATTATATTCTTGTTTGATTATTGATTTCACCAGATAAAAAAGTAAAAATTACATATTGTATAATATTTAACTGTGTATCATGGATGTAAATTATGATCTTCAAGAATAAAAAGAGTGGGAGATTCACCAACTACATACTACATACATAGGTACAACTTTATCTATGATACAATTCAAAACAGTCAAAATATTAATGTATTGTATTAAAATTTAATAAAAACAGTTTTATATACCTATATATTATATAATATTGATTATTTTAAAATTACAACATTTTATTCTTCACATAAAACTTGTTTATTGTTTGTTCAATTTTAGATCTTAGATACGTATTTATCCTCTTCATAGAGGATAAAGTCTCTCAGATGTTGACAAGCTGCTTAATCTCTTCATTTTCCGGGCATAGCGTAGAATAGCTACTGATTGTAATAGTATAAAAAAAATATTTGAGGGTGTTAATACCCCCAAAGCGCTCCTCTATTTATGCCTATGCCTATAGGTATAGCTAATGCGACATGCATTAACTTATATATTATACTTGGATATGTATCATATTATAAAATAACAGACTGGTGAGTATGGAAGATAATTGTTTTATTATTATTTATAAAAGATATTTACAATCTGAATACATAGGATAATACATTGAGTAAATGAGATAACATAGAATAATAGACGTAGACATGTGATGGAAGGAGCATCCATCGGCAATACTTTCAATTAGAAATTAGGGGATAGTTTCTAAAATAATAGTAGAACTTTAAATGTTTAGTGTTATTTTTTAATAGATCATGTGGCCATTTACATTCGAGACGACGGATAGATTTGTCAGGTAATGTGCAAGCACTGCAAGCGATAGTTTAGATAGAAGGAGTTTGAGTGATTAAAGCAGTTTTTATTAAATTTGTTGTAGTGATAGGAAGCAAGTGTGGATAATGTTAGTATGTTGAAATCATGATGTAGGGTGCTATTACTGACGTACCAGGGAGCATTAGAAAGGACACGAAAAGATATCGATTGAAAAGCTTGAAATTTGGTGTTTGGTTAGGTTTGAATTTTTTGAGGTTCCCCAAAGTTGGATTCCATATTCCATTGCTGGACGTAGTAATTGTTTATAAATTAGTGTTTTGTTATTTAAAGAAATTTTGGATCCGAGTAGTGATCTTTAATGATCTTTAAGATTCATTAAGTGATAGATCTTTATAATAATAGCTTTAAGCCTGATGTTGAGTGATGATCTTTTGGATTTGATATGGTTAGACCAGATTAGTCTTTTGCCAAAGAGGAGATTTAGGTATTCAAAAGTATTTTTTATGGGTATTATTTGTCTATTTAGGTGAACAGGAGTAATATTTTTAGGGCAGAGAGTGAAGGTAATTAATCTTGTAGTTGATTTAGGTGGTCTTAAAGATTGTTTATAACAGTTGTTATATCAGAGTTAGATAAGGTTATGGCTGTATCATCGGCGAAGATAACTAGAGTAGTGTTGATGGATTATGGTAAATTTGCTGTATATTATATTGTATATTGTAGAGAGTCGAAGAAATTATACTACCTGGAGACGCCAGGTTTTATAGTGCGCGTGTTGGAAAAGTTCCATCTTCACATCTTACTGAAAATGTACGATTTATTAGGAATGATTTAGTAAGAAATGAAAGATACTTGATAGGATGAGAACTGAAACTGGACAGACTGCTGGTAATATGAAGATAGAAGATACAAATTACTAATTATTGAGAAGGGAAGAGAATATAAATTTGAAGACTAACACGAAAAGCAGAAGAATAGATTAATTGTTTTCTATGTTTTTTTTTTATTTTTAAAATATTTTTAGCTTATTTAGCTTATTTGAGATTATCATCTTAAAATTTGAATAAAAACTGTTATATGATAATATAACAATTTTATAATTTTATTGTAATATTTAACATGTTATAAAAATATAAATTTTGGTTGTAAACCTTATAATGGTTAATAAAATAGAAATCCTTATCGAATTATAAATTTAAAAATATATAGTATTAAAGTGAAGTAACATATCTTGGAGAGGGCTTAAGATTGCTCGCCCTTCTATGCCCTTCCTCATATTAACGCCCATGCTATCTATAGACTTTTCAATAGGTGTATTATACAAGGTTTTTAATTATAAAGCTTTTTGATTTTTTACTTAATATTATCTATCACTAAATAGTTATCACTTAATAGTTAATACAGTTTCTAAATTCAATTTTTTCTGATGTGTTTTATGTTTTAACTATACTATTAACATTTATTATATGGTTGTAAATCTATTCTGTGGTATTAAGAGGACAACATACCCGTGTGTGTTGTCTTTGTCTTACAAATGTAGAACATAACAAATTTTCGATCAGCGGAATAAATTTTATTCTGTTGATTTTAATATTAAAATCAATTTACTTATTATTAAATTTATAGGTAATAATATTATCTAGGGTCAGGGACGACTTGTTATAAGAATATTAGGAGCTCCTGCCTCGAAAATGGGGGGGAAAAAAATATTTTAAGTTGAACAGGTTTAATCATAATTCTTAACAGAAGATTGATTATTCAAGTAAAAAATAATTGTATCTATATCATAAAATGTAAAAGTTAATGAAAAATTTAACTAAAGAAAAACCTAAAAATATTACATTGGTCATAGTAAATTTAGTTGGTGGATAAGTAGGTGGGTTGTTTTGAAACTTGCTTCTTGAGTTTTAAAAATTCAAACCGCCATTTTCTAGGGTATCTCATACTTATATCATTATTGAAATTTTAATTTTGAAGTGAGTTATAGTTATATAAAATATTAAAACTTTAAAATTAAAGTGTCAATAAAAGCCTACTAGATGCTCCGGATAATATTATTACCTTTAAGTTTTATAATAGGTAAATTGACTAATATTAAAGCTAAAAGAATAAAATTAATTCCATTGAACACAAATTTGCTATGTTTTACATTCGCAAGATGGATACATTACATGCAGATATGACGTCCTCACTCCTCTTAATGGAAAGTGAACACAGACATATACATTTATGGAAGTAAACACTGAACAAGTCAAGTATAAAATTATCTAATTTGTACAAACAGTTCATAAAATATTACTCATTTACTCTTACATTATTATAAATACTGCAGAATTGATTAAAATTTAATATATATATTTAAATATGTTTGAAAAATTATTTGCACAAACTAAGATATTTTATTATAGCTTGTGATTATTTTGTATTATTAATAACTTAAATAATACTAGTCTATTTAAGTATAACTTTACAATCAAGTTAATATGCAATATGTTGATTTATAATTTTCAGTATCAAAATTAATTAATGCATAAATGGATTTATATGCATTTGATTGATAAATTAAATGTTATCTACAATATATATACAATAAAATAAATTATTTTTAATCATGTAAACAATTACATTATTATAAATCATAACTATTTAACAATATTGATTATTAAACTTAAGCTTATAATAATGGTATAATATTTAAATTATAATTTAAAAGGTTTTGAATAAAAATAATTCAATCATAGTGATCATTAAAATTTGCTTTTTAGTTTTAAATACAATAAGATTTTTAAGATCTGATACCAAGTACAGAATTTTTTGGTGAAATATTATTAAATATAGATTAAAATAAAGTACTTATTAAATTAAATACTATTAATACCATTTTTATCCGCTTGTTCCAAAAGTGCTTGTAAATTAGTATCAAACAATTCACACCGAATAGGCATTTCTAAGGAATAAAATGGATTCTTTAGAGCAAAGTCTGCATAAATCTCATAAATTTTCTTTAAAAGTTGTTCAAGGCCTACATGCGTTGGATCAGCAATAACCATAAATTTCACTCCTATAATATACAATTTGTAAATTAATAATGAAATGTAATAGATAATTGTATTCAGTACCAGTCAGAGTTTGAAAACATTGGAGTTTAAATGTATCAGCTTCTAAAGTTTCGATTCCAGAACTCCTGGGCTCTGGACTTAATTGTGATGCAATGGCAAATAATGGATAAAACATACTGGCTAAGAATATCTTTTCATTGATAGTCATTTTTGGCCGGCCAAATTTCAAATTAAGGGGATAATTGGTTGCATCATTTAACATTTCTATTGCATCCTTGCCATCTTCCAGTTTTCTACCAGAAACAGGAACTCCATTGATTGCTAATAATACATGACCAACTAAAAATACAAAACAGCTTATTTAAATTTAAAAAAATCACTGTTTATACTGGTATTTTTAAAAATATGTGTTGGAAAATGGGTTTTTAAAAGTTTGCATTACCTTTGATGTTGTCTCGTTGACCAAACGATACCAATAGTCTGTTGTTTTCACAAGATAGTTTAAGATCTAATGGATAACCAAATGTTTGTTCGGTTTCGATTTTTGGCACAGTATAGTCATAATTGAATATTAGCCCCCCTGATTTTGACACAATGTACACACCGTATATTCCCATTGTTTTTAGGCCGTTAGGGAGCTATTTGTTCAATATATGTTCTTCATTTGAAAAAAATTGTAATTTTTAGAATGAATACTAGGTATATACGACAATTATTGAACATACAAATTGTCAATAAATAAAAGTGACAGAATAAATTAACAAAATAATAATATTATGTTTTAATTTATGAATAATTAATTACAATTTACACCATTTACTGTTTAAATTTTACACCAAAAAAATCATTGCGATAATTGAAAATTCGATATTATTATTCTGTGTTATCAGTCAGTCGTCCGCACAGATAAGATTGAATGAACTAAGTCACAGACTTAATCTAGTGAACAAGTTCATTCTAATATTTAATATTTTTTTTTTTGTGGTCTTAAGCCGTTATCAAAGTTGATAACAAAACCATCAAATTACAAATCCACTATCCACAGAACAGGTGGTGATTTTCGATTTCTAGGCTTCTAGCCTGGCTTATAATAGTTATTAGTTATTACCTACTATCTAATTTACTACAATTTTTTTTCTAGCAGTTATAGGCACTAACTACAAATTAAAAATATCTTAATTTATTATTTGATATAGTGGAATAGTTCGTTTAACTTCAACAGTATTTATTATTATAAATTTATAATTATTTATACTATATGTTAAAACATCAATTATAATGTATTATTTATATTTAATACAATATTATATCATTGTAAATCATGAAAAATAATACTGAGCGTCGATTATTTTAAGGTATTACTAAGAATTTTTAATTTTGATCTACCAAAAGAACCAACTAGATGAAATGGCGTATTTATAACTAACTTTTTTTGTGGGTGGGGGGGGGGTGAAATTATTATTTTGAAGTTGATTATTCTTAGTTCGTAAACTTTAAGTTTATGGTTTTTAATTTTTATCTTATCAAATTCATATTCTTCACAAATTTTTGCTAAATCTACATAAACCATAAATAACTCATTTCGAATTGATGTTATAAAATTAATTAATGATTAATAAAGTTCTAGTTTAACTACTTTTCCCAAGTCAACATTTACTTTTTAGAAGCTCTGCTTTAGATGTACTATTAAAATTTTCTAAAACTGAATTCCAAAATACTTTACTAATACAATAATATTGAGAGACCTAACCACGATCACGAACCGCTATAAAAAAAAAAAAAATAGATGTTATTGTCGACACCTCGACGGGCAGTTTTAATATTATTTTCCTTATTAATTATTTATTATTATTTATTTATTCATAAACAGTATGTAATATTATGATTTAAAAATTTTTTAATAAGTTAAAAAAAAAATTACCAACAAAATTAAGTTTGTGAATAAAGGAAATTGTAAATATTCAAAATTAGCCGCTGTAAGGCGTCTGTAAACACGTGCTTATATCAGGGGCGTCGAGTACAAGGTTTCTCGAGGGCTGCACCCCCCCCCCCCCATAAGCTCGATTAGGTGGAGCTCAGCCCCCTAAAATTGAAATTGCTAATACTATTAAAATTTTATAACATACAAAACAACAAATAGATAACTATATTTTAGTAATTGTTTAACGATTAGTAATGTTTAGTAATTCTTTAGGTAAAACTGTACATGTGTTTATAAAATAGTGAGCCCCCATGATATTTCTAAGACCTGGCAGCTGGCGCCTCTGGCTTATATAGTGTTTTCTGGGAAATATGGCACTGCCCAAACCCCATTAAACAAATTTCATACATCCACGTTTGACGAATATTATTCATAACATTAAAAAAAACTTGTATCAAGGTTACACATCACATTTTTAACCGACCCAAAAACGGCTTTCTAATATTATAGCGACATCGTTTTAGCGTAGGTATTCCCATACATTTTGTCAATTTTTTTCGTAAACAGTAGTTACGAGTTACGATAATGGTTGTTATGCAAATTTGTTTGCCCATAAACTTAAACTTAATTAAAATAAATATCATCATGTCCATAATCCCCTAAAAAAAAAAATAAATATGACTGGACCTACGCCTACGTGACAAGAGAGTTTTCGGATCACTACGGCCAACGTGCGTTCTCCAGTCGATTTCTCTCAGCCACCGCCGATCTCTCTCCCACACGTCACTACGTCATCACTAACACAACTCACAGTCTCGTCTCGACCAGTCGACCATAGTCGACAACTCAACAATTGTCTACTACTGTCAAAGCATAAACCGAATCGCACACGCGAAATTGCAGTAATCGCGGGTAATCGCGAAAGTTTGCATCTCAGACCGGTCAACTGCTGTACACCACACTGTCCACACTAGCACGGTGTAATACTACCACATTATTACCACAGAACAAACTATTGTAAGTTAGTTGCAAGTTCAAAGTTAGAGGACCACAGAATACTAGGAAACGTACGTTAGACCATGACAAAATATGTATTTTGACCAACAATAACTATAAATTACTACAAGAGTATAAGAAGTACTATATACACGAGTACGGTGCACGCTATATATATAGTCTGTGGTAGTACGTAACACACACACCGCTTCCCCGCGAGTTCAATCCCCACTTGACCAGCTGCACAACGCTACCTGATGTTTGAACTGGTGCCTATCGCCTGGTGAGCCTGCCGTGTTTGCGCGCGTGTGTGTGTGTGATCGTGATAACGACGTCCGTCCACCAAGACGTCGACGATGTCGTGAGATCATTAGATGACGACATAGTGTGAAAATACGTACGAAACTACGAAAACATTGTGTAAATAGAATTCGACGACGCGAATACGTGATAATAGTGATTATATTGTTCAATTATTGTTGTCATTACTCATTACTACTCATACTCTTAGTGCTTCTAACGGTGAGTAGTAACGAGATAAAAGGAGAGAAAAAGTAAAATAATAAAAAAAAAACCTTTGCACCTTCCATCACGCCTACCTTCGGACGGATATTTGTCGGTATTAATTGCGTATTTCCCGTGTAAAAATAAACGCGTCGTTGTCGGTCGACAAAAGAGAAGAAGCGTTTCTTAGTTCTAGTTTTTTCTGACTGCGTTCTAAACCGCTACCCAAGGTCCTTCGTATTCAATATTATTCAAAATCTGTGATGTCGACATCATCACTTACGATCGACCGTCGCGTCTGATGCCGTTTTGTTCTGTTTTTTGCGACCCCAATGATCGAGCCTAACAAGTCCGGCCACGACATAAAACACAAGACGAGACCACAAGGTAAACAACAGGTAAGAGATATTTCTAATAGTTCCCCTTGTTCCCAACAATTATGTGTGCGATATAATATGATTTTGTTCTCAGCTATGCCAATCCAAGCTCCGCAGTGGACCGATTTTCTGGCGTGCCCCGTGTGTTGTAATGGTTTTGACGTCAAGACCCGACATCCTATCAGTTTGGGATGTGCTCATACGGTGTGCAAATCATGCCTGTCTAATCTACCTAAAAAACAATGCCCCTTTGATCAAGTGAGTTGGCAATTATTTATTTATAATTGACATTGTTCTTGGTTATACAAATCAATTTATTAATTCATCAAAAGATATTGAAATGTCGCAGTTGAGACTTACTGTTTATTGCTTCTATAACAGTACTCGAGTTGAATGAACCAGAGTACCTAGATAATGATAATATGTATTAATGTATTATTGGTGTTGAGTACTTATGAGTTTAAAATGTTAATTGGACTTCCTTGGTATCAGTTTTAAATAAATTGCACTTGATTTTATTAGGTTTGGATAACACACATGTTACAACAAAGTAAATATGATAAATGTGTGCTATTCATAAGAAATTATATGGTAGTTTGAAATAAAAGCCACCCTTTATTTATCTCAGTTTACATATATTTTTATTAAATCACTTTTCAGCAATGCATCATTTAGTTTCATCCAATAAGACACACTGCTCTATGATGGTAGATGCACCAAATGTGTTAAAAAAATTATTTATTATGTATCCAAATATTTTTTTCTATATTGTCTGAACCGTTCCTTTGCTATATAACAAAATAATACATTTAAATAAAAATTAGGGAAATTTTGCTTATAATTAAAATGTTGTCCAACATTTAGTATTGTTTAAATAATATTATATCATCTCATATTGAGTATAATAATGATCAATGATGAATATTAAAAATAAGTTAATATTAATAAGGTATATTTTGTTTTTTCCGGAATTTATTATTTATATTTAAATAATTTAACTTTTGATATTTAAAAATATAATTAATTTAATTATACCAAACATAAGTAATTTAAGTAACATTTAAAACCAAAGTTTATATTTTAAATAAGTTTTTTAATTGATAATTTTCAATTTTCAATTTGTTCGTTATTAATAATTAGTTATTATTATCCAAAATCCTATTCTCTATTATCTGTGAAGGTATGTGTTAAAATATTAAAATGCTGTACCTAAGTCTTGTCTTTTGTCATTAATGGACTCCTTGTTTTACTTGCTTCGTGATATTAAAGTAGGTCATAAATTAATAATGGTACCGATTATATATTTATTTTTTAGTTACAATGTAAATAATAATTTATTTATTTTTAATGAAATGATAATAATTTAGTTGACTTTTGGTAATTTTAAGTTCAAGGAAGAAAAAATTTAAGATAGATATAATTTTGTGATATAAAAAAAAAAATTAGTTTTATCGCATTTGAAGGAGAAATTTTTATATTTAAGCTACTAAGAATCTACTGTGTTCCTATTTCATTAATTTACTATATTTATTAGAAAAAAATATAATATTTTAAATAATTAGAATGTATCCTTGTATTTTTTTTTACAGAATTTAATAAACATAGAAATTGATCAACTTCCAATCAATTATGCTTTACTTCAATTGGTGGGAGCATCAATACCAAACAATGAAAACATTCCAAAATCCATGTTAAAAAATATTTCATCTGATGAACGGCTGTTATATAATAAATCAAAGAAATGTGTAGAACATCTTGCATTATACCTTAAATCATTTGCAACTGGTATTTATTATTATTTATTTGATATATTACCATATAGTTTATAGTATAAATAAATATTTTAATATACTTATTAGGTGGTGGTCAATCAACAAGTTCTGGACTATCACGGCCTATGCAGCGTAAATTGGTAACACTAGTGAACTGTCAACTTTTAGAAAATGAAGGCCGTATGAGAGCCATCAGAGCAGCCAGATCTCTAGGTGAACGTAGTATGACAGAACTTATACTCCATCATCAAAGTGCTCAACAATTATCTACTAATTTATGGGCTGCTGTTCGAGCTCGTGGTTGTCAGTTTTTGGGACCAGCCATGCAAGAAGAAGTATTAAAACTGGTTCTATTAGCTTTGGAGGATGGTTCTGCTTTATCGAGAAAAGTCTTAGTAATGTTTGTAGTTCAAAGATTAGAACCACATTTTCCTCAAGCATCTAAAACTAGTATTGGCCATGTAGTTCAACTACTTTACAGAGCTTCGTGTTTTAAGGTATGTTAAATGATTATTATTTGAGTAAAAGTCAATACCTATTGCATATAATAATATAAACCATGTATATTGAAAACCATGTTTTTAATTTTATGACACCAGAAAAATATTTTTTTCAATATAAATTATTATTATCCCTTTGTTTTGGTTTTAAATTGTAAAATAGTTAATTTAATATTTTGAAAATTATAAAATATTATATAGAAGGTTTCTGACATACTGAAATTGATTGTAAGCTTCTTTATTTAATAACTTTAGCACATTTATATATTTTTAATTTATTATTGTTGGGTTCCGTCATAAATATATTTATAATTTTTTATAAACTACTTTTTTATCAAACATATTTTATTAGGTTTCTAAACGTGATGGTGATTCATCATTAATGCAGTTAAAAGAAGAGTTCCGTACTTATGAGAGTTTAAGACGTGAACATGATGCCCAAATTGTAGAAATTGCTACTGAAGCTGGACTGCGTATAGCTCCTGACCAATGGTCAGCACTTCTTTATGGTGATTCTGCTCACAAATCACACATGCAAAGTATTATGGATAAGTTACAAAGCCCACAATCATTTTCACAATCTGTTCAGGAACTTATTATAGCTTTACAGCGGACTGGTGATCCCGCTAAATTATCATCTTTAAGGTCAAATTTTGAACTTTTGGCTGCAGTTGACCCTAATCCTAGTAAGTTTAATTATTATCTTAAATATTTGAATTCACCACAATTTAATTTTTATTCAACATAGGTTTGGAATGGTGTACTTGGGAAAAATTACATTCTGTTCTTGAAAGTGCTAGAATAGTAGTAGCAGGTTTGACTGATTTTGTTAAGTCCCATGGAAATACTAATAAAGGGTTAAAGAATGAATCTATACAAAATCAAACAAATGTACCTAGGTATAAAGTCAGTTTATGTCGAGACTTAATGATACGAGGTACATGTCCAAGAGGTGGTGGTTGTACATTTGCTCATTCAGAAGAAGAATTAGAAAAGTAAATACTATTATACATATTTAATTCTTACATATAATCATTATTTTACTCTTAGGTATAGGAATAAAAACCGGAAGAATAGTCGATTGGCACCAATGATTGTTGATCATGAATATTTGACAAATAAACCTAATTTTATGCCAAAAGAACAGTTTGAATTTATTCATAATAAAAAACCAATAATGTTATCTGAAAGTATGACCTATACATTTTTTAATTTAAAATATTAATTTTTTTTTTTATTAATGTCGTTTACATATTTTAGACACTCAAGATTTGGCACCTATTCCTGTAGAACATTCATATATTGTACCAACTGGACAAAATTATTATCAGAATGGTCAACAACAAATTTATCCAGTAGGACAATATGGTCATGAAATATATGGGTAAGTGTTATTAATATTTAATTGATGCTGCTTGTAGTACATTGAAACAAAACTAATGCGCAAACATTTTTCTAGTCCTGGACCGCATCCACACGGTATGCTAATAAATCCAAACAATAAAATGTATATGGATCAAAACATTCCTGGTCATTCTAATAAAATGGTATGGCTTATATATTACAAAAGTATATTGTAATGCTTCATGTTTAAAATTGTGTAAAATTATTTTTTCTTAGAAAAATGTATCATCAAGTTTAGTGTCTCTTCAGAATCGCAAACAAGAACTTATGGGGCAAATAGACAGAGTAATGACAGCGTGTTCTATTACACCTGATCAAGTAGTAAGTTTTTCTCAAATTGCAAAGAAACAATAGAGAAACATACAGTTACTAATATGATTATTAAATGCTTGTTTTGTTTAAAAGGATTTTGATCGTTATTCAATGTGGGATAATGGATTATTTCATGCTAAAACTGGATTGCCTTCTCCAGTCAATATACAAACTGGACGTCCCATGTTAATCAGGTAAAAAAAAAAGATATATTTATTCATTTTTAGTATCAACTGCACATATACATTCTTTAACTATCTTACATTTGACGGATTCTGCCTCTTGCATTTTTTTGTAAACATCAATTAGTGGTTGACATGGTTTTGGCTCCATTTCATCAGATGAATAATATAATTTCATTTTTATTGGTTTTTCGAGCATTTCAAAACGTTCATTCCACATTCGTTTTTTGTGGTCAACCTATATTTCAAAAGTTTATTAATATTTGATAACCAATTCTATGTTTTATAATAAATTACTTGATATTCTTTACGCTTCAAAAAATGAACCCAAAAATAACTATCTATTATTAACGATGCACCAAATATTCCCCATATCAGTGCACCTGATGGGTTTTTTTTGAGTAAACGCCAAGAAATAAGCTCATTCAGACGAGTTCTTGAAGAAGGCAATGGTTTTTTTGTACATGTATTGCTCATCTTTTCTTTTTTAATAATATAAGTACTTGAATAAAGAAATGATAGAACATAAACTCATTTATTAGGTTTGTGAATAACAAACAAAATAAATGTATGTTACTACTAGTAACAGTCAAGTATGTTATATTTTTTATTTACTTAATAATAAGGGGAAATTATATAGCTATATATAATATTACATTTATATGTAGAATTTATTTAAAATATCAATTTGGACAATATGTTCTTGAGAAATAAATTTTATTATTATTATTTAATTTTAATTATTTTTGTTTTTGAGGGGGGTGAAGAGTAATAGTTATTTAAAAATTTGGTACAGTAAAACATACTATTATTTTTTATCACCAATTATTTAACTTATTTACAGAATTATTAAAATGTTAATTTATAAATTGTAAATATTGTCCATCAAATACTAATGATAGCTTGTATATCCTTATTGTTACTGAACAAATTGAGCATTGATTGGCTTTACTGTATATGGTACTATATTATTGATAATGTTTAGTTATCGTATTCCTTGAAATATTATTTTCCCTATAATTTCAAATATGCACTGTTACAAATTTATTATAACAAGATGCTTTCATTTATTCAGACATGTTTAGTTAAATAGATTTTACAAGGCATATTAACAATTTATTTTATGTATACTTACACAGTCTTGTTGATGAGCTATGTACATCATTCATATACACTGTACATTTTTGGGCATGAAGGTTTTGTCTTACTATTTTTAATTTTTAATTCAAATGTATCTATTGTGTAGTGTTAAGTTTCCTAAAACATTAATATTATTTAAGTTTCATTAATAAATTAACAGTGTTGAAAAAATTGACTGTTAAACCACAAACTGTATAAAATTAAAATGCTAGTTTTGATATCATAATAGTTGGAAATAAATATTGAAATCCTCAATTGATGTTGACAGGTCCGATTCGATTTTGGCAGATCCAGATGAATTTGTGCCATTTGAGTTAGCAGTTAATGGAAAGTATGGTCCTATTGGAGGTAATGGCACTAACCCTGTAGCACCTCCTCCACCTCCACAATCATCGGCAGTAGTTAATAACAACCAGACGGTTGGAGCGAAGAATGGCAAATCATTGAGGCGACCGTGTACATTATCAATACCTACACCAGCTGCTGCCGCTGCTGCACAGGCCCAATTTTTTAGCTCTACAACAACCACAACGATAACAACACCATTAGGCACACTTCGTGGAGCGCGTAATAGTCCAGTAGCTGCATCTTGGTATTTTAATTCACCTCAAGGTTACCCAGCCGCTGCACATATTGTTGCGTCGCCTGTTGGTGCAATTGGACAAAGTTACATTACTATACATAGTCCAGCTGGTATAATGGAACCACCAAACTTTTTT
The DNA here is from genome assembly GCF_020882245.1 of Rhopalosiphum padi. Lineage (NCBI taxonomy): Eukaryota > Metazoa > Arthropoda > Insecta > Hemiptera > Aphididae > Rhopalosiphum > Rhopalosiphum padi. The sequence continues at coordinate 34,636,630 of NC_083598.1, forward strand.
GGAAGTCATAAAGCTCCCAAAAGGTCAGTAGTTGACAGTATTAATAATATTTATAGCTGTTGATACTTTTATTACAGGGTATAACAACATATTTTATTATTTCAGTTTAATGGCAGAGTCACAAAAAATGAAGAATCAATTAAAAAATTTGGAAAAAAAAATCAATGATCTTAAAGTAATGTTCTTTTCGCAATAACTTTTTTCATTTATATTAATGATAGAAGCAATTTAATACTAACTAACAATTCTTTGTATAGCTTGCCACACAAAATGTAGCTGCTAAAGAGACCGATAAATTGTCTGAAGAACTAGCACAAATTGAAAGGGACATTCAAACAGAAGAACAGCAATTTTTGGTGAGTATTATTTTTGGTTTTAAATTTGAGTACATAATATTATAATAAAAGTAAATCTAACATAAATTTATCATTTTTATAGTTTTTAAAACTTTTAATCTATACAGAATAACAGCTAATAATTTAGATTACTTAGCCTTGTCAAATGATTTTTTGGATTCTATTTTCTATGCTTTAAATTTATTAACTATAGATTTAAACTGATAACTTAGTTGTTTCATAATATTAAATTAATTTGTAATATTATTTTAAGACACAATGTTATTCTGAAACGGCCACTATAACTACTTGGGGTGATGGTATCTGGTCAAGTACCACTTCTTCGGGATTTACCGCTCAACAAGTAAGTTATCAATTATTATTTTAATAACAATTATTTAATATTAATATATGTCTTTTATTAAACAATATCTTAATTTAATTAATTAATTTTTTTTTTTAATAATGTATGTCATTTAAAATAAGATTTATTGTCTTATCTTCTATTTTAGGACGACGCTTACAACAGTAATAATGTTAAACAAGCGGAATTAAAATGGGACGGTGGTGATAATAAATCAGAAAAATCTGTGGTAGAAGAAGTTTAAAGTTATAGTATTAATGTTTGGTCCCCTATATTTTAACTATTGAAATAATATATTTGTATTTCGTGAATTTTACCAATTTTATTTGCCAAACAACATAATGCTTTATAATTTTTTGAGATAATGTGATATTTGTATTATTATTATAGTTATTATTTTTAATAATGTTAATATTTTCTTGTACGACATGAAATTTTATTCTTGTATTTTATTATTTTTTTTATGAATTAACGGTCGATCTGACCAAAACACAATGAACACGTATAACTTATTCTTTTATAAGTAACAATAATTTGTTACAATATTTTGTGATTTATTTCTTTTTCTGTTTTAATCTATATATTTAAATAATTAATTGTAATTTATAAATGTGCAACCGAACTAAATTTCTCATAGTTACCATAATGTTTGTTGCGATAAGCGTTTATTTTATTATATCCTATTATATTGTCAAATTATTTTATCATGTCAAACATGAATTATTGTTATCTAAGAATATAATTGTATTTTTTTTTATGTTATGGCTATATCGTAAAATTTATATTAACTTCGCGATTATATTAATCTACTACATGTTGAGGGTAAAATTATATTAGTTATTTTATTTTATACAAAACATTTATTATGTATAATTTTTAATCGGTGGTATCGGTATCTTAACACTTATATAAATATTTATTATTATTGTTTTATATATATATAAATATATATTATACATACACACCCAACCTTGTTGCTAAATAAAGAACTATTTTATATATTATAAAATATAAATTTTAATAAATTTTGTTTTTCTTTTTGAATAGGTGCTTGTATATGTTTCATTTTCATGTCAGTTATTTGCAATATGTTAGCAAGAACCTAATTATTGTGTAAGTCGGAAATATTTTAAAGTATAAATTAAAATAATCAAATGTTTTCTAAAATCAAAAAATTTAATTTAATTAAAAATACTACACCAAGTGTCGTTTAGGTATGAGTTATCACCGTATAGCTCTGCCTTGTAAATAATGTTCAAAATATTTGGCATTTATCAGTCTCTCTTAGTCTCTTACATAGATTCTCTTTTATTAGTTCTATCTCTTCTCTAGGCTTTTCTGTTGGGAGATATTAATATTTTTTATTTATTTTCACTCAATTAGTTTATTATTGACATTTATTATATTTTAATTATAGATAGTTTGAGCTATTAAATTTTGGTACAATATTTTATTATTATCAGAACATAAAATAATCGGCACATTCGAATTGCGTCCATAAATTATATTGTTATAAACATATTTTCCTTCTTCTCCCTTTGACAAACTGTCATTTAGAAATAAAAAAAATAATAAGAAATAAGAAATAATTTCTGTAATTAGAAATAAAATATATATTAGACATTATAAATTATTTATTTTTCTAAAAAGTATATGATTTTTTTTCTAATTAACGGGTAAATGTTTGTACGCCAATTTTTAAACAAACTCAAGATGTGACATATTTGTTGAATATTTTTATACATCCTCTCTTTGTTTTTGAAGTTCATTTAAATATCCATTTAAACATTTTTGAAAAACAAACTTTTATCCATTAATACAATATAATTGTTTATTTTTGTGACTAAACATTTTAATTATCTATTTCAAGATGTTTCATTATTATAATATTATTAATTGAATTTCGCAGTGTTTTTCACCAAAACTTTAGAAATAGAATAACAATTATTGTTGTGGGCGCAACCGTGCACACTCAAACATGTGAAAAAACCGTAACTAGGTTGTCACGACTTATATTTTTGTATAGTATATTGGTACCATAGTCCATAGACATATTAATATGTCGATGATTCGTAGCGCAGCAAAATTACTATAGGAAATTAATACAAATCAATAATTATAAGATTGACTATTATGTCCGCCGGTGTGCCTCATCAGCCATTTAATTGTTACACACTTCATGAATTTGATTTATAACATAAGTTAGGTAGTTACCTTCTTAAACTAGCTTGTATAGAAGTTGTTAAATACCTTAAAATACGTAGGTAACTCAATGTAGGTACTTGTTATTCTATTCTAATCAATTGCAAGAGAAACCATAATTTACAAAACAATAGACGATTCAAAGATATCAGTCTTGTATTTAATTTTAAAAATAACAATAGATATCAATCATAAACACGAATAAATACAATTTCATTAAATATAATAATATATAAGTAGTATAATAATTAAAAGTGCATAACGTACATAAATACATAACATATATTATATACAATATACAAAACAAATTCACGCAAATAAAATATGTTTTATAAATACGAACATGGAATAAATATACGTTAAATGAGAAATTTCATTATTAGGCATGAATTATTTTATTTACGAACAAAGTTGCGGCGTGGTGAAGAGTGGAAAGTCACAGCAATTCATTGTTTTATAATAATATAAAAAGAAAATACTTACCTAACATATTATAGAAAAATGAGAAATGATCAATCTTTTTATTTTTAAATCAATAAAAACGCTTTGTTGGTTAGTAGGTAATGCTTAGCATAAAAAGTATAGCAACTATTTTTACATTCAATACCCGAAAACATCTAAATAGGTACCTACTAGTATTATATTTATTTACTTTTGAAAAAAAATTGTATTTTAAACAGTTAAAAAATGATACATCACAAGCGAGCCACATCGAGTAGGTAGATTATAACGACTACCGATTTACAATATTTTTTCAAATGACCATAACTCATAAGTGCTGAATATATAGGTAGCTATACTACTACTATTATATATACTCTTTTAACTTGTATATGATATAAACTAATGGAAATATTCAAATATGTATGGAAACATTGGAAATAACTGCATAGTGATAATATAATAAAATTCATGAAAACAATATGGTGGATGAAAAACGACGAGGTAATAAATGTTTTTAGGTAGGTAATAGGAATATCAAGTTATTTAAATAATGGCTGAATATTAATATATTATTACAGCGAACTGCGAACGCTGTTCTAGCGTTTTAAAAGCACGTGTGCCTATATCTTATCCTTATGTGACATACACATATACCTACCTACCTACCTTCAATGACTCGTTCATAGAAAATATGCACAACGAATAACGATACCTACATCGGCTATATCGGCATCAACATCAACTACCATTGCGAGTTATGAGGACTAAAAAATATTTGACATCAGTTTGAGACAAAAAGTAGACAAAAACAAATCCAGTGAGATCCATTAAATCTATCATCGACATTCGACGCAGACGGTTGATTGTGGGGCCCTCCTTTTCACTGAGACTTTGAAGACGCTGCTTCGCGTCTGATGTACTCAGTCTTGGCCATTTCGGTGGCAATCCATTGCGGTACGTCCGGAATCAGACAGCTTAATGCACATCGGAACGCTAACATTATATGCTACAAAGTAACATGATTACAATAGGTATATTATTAAAATTATTGTAACGCGTATACTTATAGGAGGTATCATAAACACAATACAGCATCTATATCAAATACCGTCAAGCCGTCAAACCACATGCAAACACGTATAGACGTTAATAGACAGAAATATTGTGTTTTATTATTATTAGTTATATTTATGTATAAATGTATCAGGCACGTATACAGGGGGGGTTAGGGGTTCAAACCTCCCGAAATAATTTTGAGTAACGAGGAAAAAATTGTTTTATTATGTTGCGACACAATTTGTATTCCTAAATTTTGTATCCCCCCCGAAATTTTTTTTTTTATACGTGCCTGAAATGTATAATATACTACAGACTGCAGTATGTAGTCTATAGGTCTATATAACTATATAGAAGTCTCGAGATCAAAGTGGTTCATGTAAATGATAACACAAATTTCCTTTGTCAACCTCTTATAAATATTAATAAAATAAAATACAATGATTGAGCGTGTCGCGTGTCCGAGAGTCAACAATCAATAGCGATGTATACCATATTATAACTATATAAGTATACTCAGAGTGCCATGGTTCTGATTGTTCTGAAATTCGGTACATATAGATTATAGATAATCATTATACACAAGAACGTGTATTGTGTAAGTGTAATTCAAAACCATATTTTAAACTCTGAGCAGTGATGAATGTATTAATTTTACAACGATGTGTTTTATTTTTTTTTTCTGTCTATCATCACCTTTTGAGGCAATAAAAATGCTTTGATTTTCAACTTTGAGGGGTCAAAAGTAAAAAATGCCCAATTTTTTTTTATTTTAAATCAGGAAAAAAAATTAAGGAAAACGAGAATTTTTACGGTTAACCAGTTTTAGACAAAATTGATTTTTATATTTTATTATGATTCAAAAATGAATAATAGTAGAAACTTGAAATTTTCACTAAGTCTTTATACAATTATTTTCTGTAAATGGTAAAATGTCTAAAATATTTGTACTTTTCTTGTGTTATTTATAGGCATGAGAAATTTTCAATTTTATTTTTCTATAAATATCGATAAAATGTGATTCACAGGATCAAACTTCTTAAAAGAAAATGTTATTTTTATACAATTTTACAAAGGTTGTTCTTATAACCTTATAAAAATATCTATCAGTATAAAAAAGTTTTGAGTTGTCAATTCAAGCAACTTTAATTGCTTATACTATAAGACATGGCGAAATAGTGTAATGGGAAATTATATATACGTTAAAATTCAAACAGATAAAGTTTGAAATCATAGGTATTCTTGGAATACACGCCAAATAAGCAATTTGCTACCATTGGCAAAGCCAATATAAGAAATTTGACTTCTATTACACGATTTTTTTTTTAATAAATATAGTTTGGAAATTGGAACGTTTGGGTAACCAATGGCGGTGACCCTGTACCAACAAAAAAATAATCGTTTTACACAAGCCCCTGTATAAAATTCGAATTTTGCAAAAAAACTTTTCTTCGTGTGCCTATATAAAATACTAGTAACAGTAATAACTAATAAATAATAAGTAAATTCCCTCAACATTTCAAATTCGTAGGTAATTTTAGCTTTACTTAAATCAGTCAGTAAGGACACATTCTCTTATAGGTATATGTACAAAGAAAAATACACTGTAATGTATAAATACAACTATACAAGTATGATTCACTTAATTTTCCGAGTAACTAAATTATAAATTATCACTTTCTGTTGTTGTCCGAATTTAGTTTTATCATTATTGATTATCCGCAACAATTAAGTTATCGCAAAAATAGCAATCAACTATAATAAAGTTCATTAACATGGTCACCAAAATTTAAAAACTTTCCAAAATGGGTCATAACGTAAAAAGTTTAGATTACAGTATTTTAAAAAAAATGTAAAAGTTAGAAATTAGTAAAAATTAGTTTATTTTGTAAAAATATTTACAATTATTATAAATATTTTTTTTTTAAAGTTGATAAAAAAGTAATTCAATATATGGTCAGCTTATATATTTCGTACAACATACGATCATATCAGTAACACCACTTATCGAAGGATTCATAAGAAACATTCACCTTTAAGATTTTATAAGAGCAACGAGTTTATCAAGTATCATCTATATAAAGATGGAAATACAGAAAATTTACTTACACAAGAGAGAAAAGAAATGGGGACTTGGGGTATCCGTGTACTATTGCACACTAGATACGTGTCGTTAGGAGTGATGTGTCGAGATTGGGGACTGGGGATATTGCATGGATAAAAACAGCCTCTATGAACATTTTTAAGTTAACAACGCCTAAATATATATTATTTAATGGTTTTAATGTGACATACCTCAAGGGCAACGATTAATAGAACAGTTTGAATGGCAGTCATATCGGGCAGCAATCGGTGAACTTGACCGCTAAGACCAATCAAAGCACAGTTTACAAGTACCGCGATGAATCCCATAACTTCCATGATGTTCTACTCAAAACAAAAAAACAGCAATTATTGTTAATTTTTCGGAGGCTTAGGTATCAATTATCTCATAAAATATAATATGATATATAAAATATATATATTAATATTTTATGTTATGAATTATTCAATTATAATATAACATAGGTCGATGACTGATGAGACAGCATCGTACCTGCCACATTCCGATGTCCTTGATTCGTTGACCAAACGGTCTTTGATACACGTAGCACATTTTGAATGCGTCGCTGCGTATTTCAATCAGATTATTGAGGAACGCGCACAAGGCAGCCAGCGGGAACGCTGACGAGAACATTACCACATAACCAAACTGTATGAAAATTTCCAAGTGTTCGGAGAACGTACCGTCAAACTGCATGAACAAAACGAGAAGTTAAGGATTTTAACAATGGTAAACGTGATAAACACCTATTTTCTACGCAACTAAATTACTTCATTCCAGATGATTTCAACCTGCTTCAGAAGATTCAAAGTTATGGATGTTTAAACATTATTACTTTTACACTGAGTAAAAAACACTTACTACTTATCAAAATTTCGATCTTTGGTCGAAGGAAATGTCAGTTTTTATAACGGGACAGGAACATAACTTGAATCATTTTTAGGGGAGGGGAGGGTGAACATTAAAGGTTTTAACTCATTGTCTTAGCATCATATTATTACAAAATAGGTATTATATATAAATATAAGTACTTATTTTTATAAAAGTTTTAAGAGAACGTCATACCAATATACCATCATGGCACATGGGCATCATGAGCTGTCTTCGTTTTATACTAACATACAACATACAAAATTGAGTTCTACATTTCTAATAATTGTGAATTATTGTAGCTTAAATATCAGGATAAATTCACTTGAACCTTACCTATATGTGTATGTAACTATGTTCTCTTGTTGATTTTAACAAAGTTTTAAGTTTAAAATGATTTATAGTTATTTTATTATACATTTAAAAATAGATGTTCATAACTTACTTCAAAATTAAAATATCGTAAAATAAAACCAATGGGATAATACAGAAAATATTTTCATCTTTAAGTTCTACAATAAGTCTATTACCTAGTAATTAGCATCGTTCATATATCATATACAGTTTTATTAATATTAATATAAATTATATAATTAGCAGGGTTCAAGACTTCTTGCATTTGCATGGTTTTTGGTAGTGATCGTAGATAATTATAGGTGAGTTATAAATTTGCATATTTCGTAATATTATAATTACTAATTAGAAACGATCCAGTTACAGAAAATTAACTAAAAAAACAGTGTATATATCCACGGTCTTAAGCGATAAATAAACCAAGAACAAGATTATATGATGGAAAACTGCTGAACTGCCACTTACACAATTTTCACTATAACCATTCTTTGAAGAAGGGTGTATTCGTGTATTATAGATTTTCTACGAAATATAAATACAGTTTTAGGGAGAATACGTCATATTATTTTTAGTTAACTCGATTGCATATCGCGCCAACATGAATAGGAAAATCTCTTACTTTAAACATTGAACATTCAAGTTCCGGCTGTGACACGACGCGCTCGCCGTTCGGTTTAGCCGGGCCGTCGGATGGCGTCAACGCACCGAACAAATCAAAGCTAATTTTCGCAAAACGGATTTGCTCCAACACATAAGGAAGCGCCGATTCTTTGATGTTGCGAATCAGCTGTCTGGTGATCAAAAGCACGGCCAATTGCTACATGTGTTAAATTGTATATATTGTTCAAGCGATCAGGAAAAAAAATATACAGTAACATAAATAATAAATAAACTTTTTTTTTACCGTTCTAAGTCTTTCCTGGTCTTGCAAATAAAAAGCGATGTAAAAGAGAGACAGGAAAGAATTGACAAATTGAAACTAAAAACAATTAACTTGAATTAATTCATGATGCATATATTGATTAAAAATATACTGATATATATTATTATATAATTGTCAGATTATTATTTTAATTACAATAGTATTTTTCAAACAGGTACGAACCAGTGTAACTTTGATGATCAGCTGGTTTTCGTATTCAGTGTCCAGCCTATAGTTTTCTATATGCAGCATGTGTACAAAAACAGTGAACTCAAATTCAATAGAAACCAATCTATATTTTTAATAACCTTTTTTGATAATGGTCCGTTTAACAAGTTTAATTTTAGTTATAATTTTAAAATTGTATTTATTATATGTGTGAAAGATAAATGTAGACATTTCAATATGATAGTATTTAAATAATTTTAAAAAAGCTTACCACAATCATTAAGCCAAACAGCAATAATGTTGTAAATGTCATCAAGCACAGCAATAATAAGTGCTAACATAATTTTAGAAATATAACTTAAATATGTTGGATATTCATTTGTTTCAATATACAAATCCCACCAGTCCTAAAATATTCAAACCACATAGTGTACAATGATGTAATTTCCACTTCCGAATTAATCAAAGGAAAACAACAAATAAATTTACTTGAAATTTGATTTGTAATATTGTTAAAGCAAAGACTACTGCCAAACATAGACCAATGATAGGTGCACTGACAAAATAACTGAACAGCCTTCGTTTCCAATTTGGATACCATAGTTCTGCCTTACCAGTTATTGGACTAATTCGTGGATGACCCTAAAAAGGAGTTCAATTAAAAAATTATTGAAAAAATATTTTGATACATTATAACATAAGAATTATTGTTAAACTTTACTTTAAATTCTAAGCGAGGCTGTAACAAAAACTGATGTCTTTGATCTAGTGTAGCCCATCGATAAGCTAACTCAGCACAGTAGCGTTTCCATGTTTCCAAATATACCGTCAGCCAGAGAACATTCATAAAGGCCAAAACAACAAACCATACTCCTTCTGTCCATTGATCCAGTTGCCTTCCAAATCCAAACTTTTTGATAAGATAAATAATTAAATAATGTAAACTATTAGATGACATTACTTCCACTCTAATAATATTAATACATATATTTACCCAAAATGTGGAATAGGCAATAGCTGGGTATATTAATGAACCAGTATAGTGCCCAATCCATGCAAAGTACATGGCAATTTTGACACCAAAATAATCACAAACCTTATCCAAAGGCTGCAAGCTGAAAAAAGACTTTACCCAGATAATACGCAACCATTTTAATGTTTTATTTTCATGAACTGGGAATAAATGTTCAATTATTCCATTTGACATACATTCTGAAACTGAACAAAATATAATATAATGTAATTATATAATATCTAAAAAAGTAATAAAATATATTTTAAGTGAAACAAAATAAATAACAAATGTAGTGTTACTTAATGGTTGGCTTTCGACTAGTTCAGTGATCCAATCACAATTTTGTACTCTAAGTGTGTTTAAGATATATAAAATCAATGTTTGTCTTTCTTGCATAGTGAAAAAATTTGAATGATCCTCAATTCCTTCGAATATATTCATTTCAGAGAGTATAAATTCTCTTAGGCCACCACCGCCAATAACTTTTTTTGGTAAATGTACATCTTGAGCAGCTTTCATTAGACTGAATAATAAAAATGAATTGTTTACATATTATTAGAACACTTAAAACAAATAACTTACACATGAAAGGAAGCTGTCAAGTAAAAACAGTAAGAATCGGCTGATGAATGATATTGGACATTTACAGATAAACTGAAACCATTAGATTCGTCTACTATTAGTGATTTTACCCATTCAATAGTCTTATAGTCTGTAGTTTTGGTGAATGTTAAAACCACATCACAAGCCTACAATTAATAAAATAAAATAATAAATGACTTTTAAAAAAAAAATTTTTAAATTAATTAATACTAAATATTATATAGGAGGGAAAACTTATTTTTATTTTTTCAGTATTAATTGTACAAAAGGCGGCAAAATACTCTCCCTAATTTTGAAATAAAATAAAAAAACAACAATATTAGTTATCAATTTTTATTTTTTACACATATTTATTGTGCTTGTGCAACATTGGAAAGTTTAATTTATGAATTTTTAAGTAAAATTTTGGTCAAATTACGCTCTTTATTATTGATTTTGATACATTGTTCTATTTTATAATCAATGATATAACTGTCTAGGGAAGGTACTCAAACTCCCCCTAGAATTTACCACTAGAAAATAGATAACTATAACTATATATTATTTTTTTTCTATTAAAAAAAATGATTTATAATATTGTTGGTAATTTTTACATTAGCTTTGTCTATAGATAGTTATGAACTAATTGTATGTTTATTTACTTTAGGTGGAATTGATTGGATCCATAAGTGCCGTGGAGTCATTAAGTGACCAGCTCTTGGTATTTTTCTGCGTATTAATTTTGATGCTAAAAATCAAATTAACTTTAAAACCATATAAACAAATTTAATATTTCAATAAATTTAACTTTGCATTATAATTTAGAAAATATATTATGAAATTATGTACTAAAATTTAATTTTAAAGTATAAAGTACAATATAAATATATTTAAATACCAGTCATAATTATGTAACTTTATAAGTTACCTAATAAAATATCAATTTAAAATGTTACTCTTGTTTAATCCTTTGTTAGTCATACAGGACAACTGTATTTCACTTAACTATTTCTATTTGTTATGACTTATGATTATAATAATTAATTAACTTGTTATTATTTTTAGATATATTTATTATGAATCTATGAAAAAACGACACAGAAAAAAACGTTAATTTTGGTTAAAAGTTATTATATATCTATATTAAATGAGTAATAATATGTAGGTTAGGTTAGGCTAATTAAATAAATAAATAAATAATAATGTATAGGTACAAATGTACAATATTATAGATATCTAATAGTATATGTTATTGCTATTAAAAAATTTGGTAACTACGTCTCTTTCCCCACTAAAATATTCTTCACATAATGTTTTGAGTTTATTTTGTGATTCGGCATATATATATATATATATTGTTGTTGTAATGTACCCAGTGAATTTTATGCTAATTTTGATTTGTCATTTTCTACTTCTAATCGGATTTTTGTTATTAATACCCTATCTCTATATAGAGGGATCATGGTATAATAAACTTATTATATTATGAGAGGGATGACAATTGACAATGGCCCACTAAATTTGAGAATCGACGATTCCACCTCTCCGCTTAGTTATTGGTATTGGTCCGATCATAATCATTCCATATTTTCCAAAAAAATATTTGAATTACTGTAATCTATCATGTATTCATGTAGTAAAAATTATAGTCAGGTAAACACGTAACATTTAAACATGTTTGCGTTACATAATACCTGTATGTCGTACGATACAGTTCCACGTCAAAATATCCCTAAACCAAAATATCCCGCTTAAATAATAATTTAAAATATTAACCTTTATTATACAAGTTGCGATTAGAAGTAATAATCGAACTTTATCTAAAGTGAATGTGAGTGATTTTGATAATAATACGAAAACATAAAAATTTGGATGAGTGAATAAACACTATTGTATGAGGATGTGATGGAATGAGTAACAATAAATACTTAAAAGCAATAGCATTTAACTTAGTGTTATAATAATAATACTTTTCAACGAAAAACTTCATTTTAATATTTTTGTATTTTATAAACGTTAATAATAATTATATTGTATTAATATCTATGTAAATTTTATAAAAAGGTTTAAATTTTGAATTAATATTTACGCGGGATATTTTGTCAGGGATATTTTTTTGTCGGGATAAATTGTCAGCGATATTTTTACTATGATATTTTGACGTGTCACCGTATGACATACAATGATATTTTATAGTTTTTTGCATCAGCCTACTTTTAAAATAAAAATATTTTAAACATGTTATATTTTTATGTTTGAAAAACTGATAATTATTTATAGTCTATCCCAAAGAGTATATTAATTCAATGGTCTACTCCTGCTCACAGTTCAATCGAAATTCCTATTATTACGAATCTCCCGTCTCAGAATGTTATGCTCAAGTCGCTCAAGAATAAGGTTTAAGATAGAATGGTTGCACGTGAATGTCCTAAATGTAATATATGTAATATGTTTTAAGCTAATAGACGAAGTGATCAAATTTGAGCAAAATACATTTTTAATAATCTTCTGTATGCTGTAAACAATGTAAACCATATTCAGATATAATCATTGAATCGGAATAATGAAAAAACAATAGATGTATAGCGTAGAGTATAGACAAACATAGTATGTCAATGGAATAATTATATATTACGAAAGTAAAGCTCAGATGTTTGTCAACCTGATACGCCCTAAAATCAAAGAACGATGATAAGTGATAACAGTAAACATTATCAAAGATTATTTAATAGTTATTATCAATTTTTGCACAATACAAGGCAAGTAGTAATGACTAATGAGTCATGCGCATCGGTCAAACGACACTATATTAGTATATTAGAATGATAGCTGTTGCCTGTTGTGAAGACTGAAGTTTCAAGTTCACAAGTATCAACACTATGACCTAGTACAACTAGTACAAGTGAAGATATTATTTTCTTGTTTAACATTAATAGAACCACTAAATTGGTTTATTTTTTGGAGCACAAATACTTGGTGAGTACTATTAATTATTTATTACAATTTATTTTATTTTTATATTCAGTATTGGTCAATGGCACAATTTTCTTCTTAAACCTCAGTTTTCCGTCATATTTTTAATTTTGTGCCTTTTAAATGGAAATATTCTTAAAAATATAATATGTATTATCTTTGGTTAAAGAGGTAAATTATCATAAACCAATTCCTCAATAATTAAAAATAAATAAAAGTTAATTTAAAACACATCTAAGTGTATTCACAAAATTATTGATTAAATTATGTAATCTTTATAAATAAATTAAAAAATTAGGAGTTTGATTAACCAATAGCAGCAAGGGCAGGGGCGGTTGTACTACTAACATTTTGTATGGGCAAGTATAATTATTTATAAGTGAAGTATAAACTATGAACTTAAATTTTTTATCCTTCTTCATTTTGTTTGACTTATTTTATTCCTAATCTCATAATACACTTTTTTTTATCTTGCTATCAAAAATTAAATGCACCATTTCACAGTTGAAGTTAGAACTCTGGACTAACATATATTAGTTGCCATGCTAGTCTATGGTTCAACTAATTCAATTTCAAACTGAATCATTGTCCACCAATTATAGTAACCAAATAATATTTGTTCATTTAAATAATAAATTATAAGAAAACAAATGTTATATATGTATTATAATTTATAAGTTATAACAAATCTCTTGACAAATAAATATGTTGAATTTTGTTTAATTGTTTCTATAACAAGACATTTTTTACAACTAAAAATTAGATAAGTTGCCTAACCTAACATATTATACTAGAACTGCTACTTTGAACAAGGTACTATTAAATTTGTATTCATATATTAAGTGAAAAAAAAGTAGTTGAATAAATTATGAAAAACTGTTGGTTTAGTTAAATTGCTCAAAATTATTTTTTGGTTTCATCAAAAGTAAATATGTTTTATTAAAATAGTCTTGTCTGTAGAATAAAAAGGAATGAAATTCTAGCAACAAATCTTAATAATCAATGTCATTATTAGTAGATATAATTATAATATATATATATATAAATAATCTTTAGATGGCACTACATAAAAAAAAACCTGAAAGATTACACAACTAACTCAGTTATTAACTTAGTAATTTATTATTTAATATAATCTATTTAATGACCTTGTTTATATTAATTTAATTTACATTTCAGTAAATTTTAAGTTTGATTCAAAATTATGGAGGAAGACAATTCTTTTTCTAGTAGATTCACCAAAAAGTCTCAACAAATGCCCTTGTATCCTGTTGGTATGTAAAATTTAAAGATGCGTTTTACTTTAAGGTTTATAATATTTGTATTTTTTTTTTAAATTTAGGAATATTGGGATTTGGATTAGTAGCAGCCTATGGACTTTATAAATTTAAGTCTCGCAAGGGACGTACATCTTTGTATCTTATCCAATTAAGATTAGCAGCTCAAGGAACAGCTGTAGGAATCATTGGAGTAGGTGTGCTGTATAATATTTTTACTGAAGCAACTTCAAAAAAAAGCTGAAATTAAACTTATGATTTGTTAGTAAAATATTTTATCTATTAAATAGAATCATTATTATTTATTAATAATTGTTCAATTTTTTTTTATGTAAATGTATTGTTTTATAAGTATGTAACTAAAATGTAATGTACACTTATTTTGTGTTTTTTAGTTTACTGATTAAAAACAGTATTGTCTATTTTTATCTTAATTTTTATAAAACTTAAGTGCTATAATAATTTAAAAATTATATTTAAACATATAGGTAATGTACTACTAGAAATATTGTATATTTGAATTAAGTAAGCAATGTATAAAAGTGTATAAAAGTATGCATATAAATTCTTAACAATTGTGACTTGTGAGCACGGGATAGCATAAGAAAATTTTATTTGTTTAAATAAATTGTTTCTAATTAGAATAAGATAGTGACTAAAATTTTAAACGATTCTGCTAAAATTGTATCATTGGGTAGTTTATTAGAAAACGTACCTACAAGTTTCATTTTATGACCATTTATAAGTAGTGGCATTATTATTACTATTAGGTGGGGGTGGTTGGGATACTATATCCAAAATCTTTTTTTGAAATTTATAAGTTTTAAGATATTCTATAATACAATTTGACAGTTATATATTGTCCAAAATCCATATATTAAAATTAATAAATATTTTTTTATTTTACAAACTTAACTAGCTTAAGTAAACATATTGAAAAAGTCCTTTAAGAGAACAGAAATAAAGTAGTTACTTCTAAATTGTATATGTCAACTAACTCGTGTTAAAATTAATAAAACACAAAATTTGACATGAAGTTCTGGATGTACATTTGTTCTGTAATACATTAGAGACAAAGACAACAGATATGAGTATAGCAAACCTCTGAACATTATTAAAAAAAGAACAATACAGATACAGTAAGAATATGAATTTATTTTGTAATCGAGTGGACACTGTAATGTATATTAAATTTAATTAATTAATCATTGCAGTATTTCATAAAAAAAACAATACCGAACAACAACACACATTTTTTGGTAACTAAAACAGTTATTCCCCATTATTTAAAAATAAACAGAATTTTCAATTTTGACCACTCAAAAGTAACAACTAGATCCTATTTGCTACAAGAAACCACCAACAAAGTTTAGGGTATATTTCTACTGGAAAGTGATTAAAAAAAAAAAAAAAAAACATTGTAAAATCAATACATTCATTACACTTCTCAAAATCTAAAATAAGTATATTTTTAGTTTCAATTCAAAATTATACATATTTTAGTAATTTTTAGGATTTTTAGTGCATTAAGTCTCAAGCTCTACTAATGGTCTTCAGTTTGCAAATAGTAATAAGTATTTACATCATTAAAAAAAATGATTCTGACCACAATAATTAAGAATCTTTTTGTTTCAACTAGGTTTTTGGACTCACCTAACTTAAACAAATGTTTCTAATTATATAATAAATTTTCATATTTATGTTACCTATACCTGATGATTGACTGAATGTATCCAAAATCAATGACAATGATTCAGCTGGATTTGATTTATCTAGAGATGAATTTTCTAAAAAAAACATTAACAGTAAAATTATTATTTTAAAGAACATTATGTTTAAAATTTTAATTACCTATCAATTTTGTAGCAGTTGATGGAACTGAAATATTAGAGCATGTTAATAAATCATTAGGATTTGTTGCTGATTGTAGAGTCAATAGTTCAAGAGATTTCAGTTCATTGTCTATCTTGTTTGATTCTATTAAAACAAAGTAAACTATTAGTTTAGTTTCAAATTTATATTACTTAAACAATGTCAATTTATAAGTTAAAATATTATTAATTAATTTAAGATATTTTATACAAAGCATAGATGTTTAACAATGCATCTAAGCTAGTCTAATTAAACCACTTACTGTGTCCATGATTAGTAATTGGAATCTTTGAATTTTTCTTACAAATATCATGCAAAGTAATAGTTGTTTTTGGCATTTTATTTACATTGCTCATTATTATTTATTATGTAATTGTATTTCAAATTTAAACAATTATTGACGTCTAGCAGATAAGTCTGCAGTAATTCACTAAAAAAGTCGGTACAAAACTAAAATCAACTCAATAAATGATAACTGATAACAATAATTGTAACTATCTCTGCTATCATCATGAATCACGATTTATGGGTACAGTTCGGCCCCTTGATAAGAAATTATAACTATTAACCATAGACCTTATCACGGTCTTAGAAGATATTAGAAGATATCTTCTAAGACCGTGGACCTTATACTATAAGGTCTATGCTATTAACAGAATATTATTATTATTGTTATTCTATGTCATATTATATGTCTATTCATAGACTCTATTGTCTATGTTCTATGTTATTAATATAAATAGATTAAATCAGAATGGAAACTCTGGCCGCCCAAGCCCCAAATTTTAGTATGCCATTTTGAAAAGGCTCAACCGTTTTACCCAGATAGTAAAAAATTTTCACAATTCATTAATGTTTAAAGAATTCCAATTATGTTAATTAAATATTTTTAAATCTCCATAGCCTTCATATCTTATAAACCTGCCATTATTTAGGACCCTTGTACCTCAGGACAAAAAGTTAAATAAATTTTAAAATTTTTGATTCTAAAACGTTAATTTTCTCAGAAAAATTATCCACTGAATAATTTAGCTTATTATACAAAAAGTACTGATTGAGTAAAAATATATGATAAGGTTCATAAATAAATTAGTTGTAATTTTATTGTACAGTGACGAGTAACCTAACTTCGTTTGGAACTTGTTGCACTTAAAAATCATCAAAATATGCTTAAAATTATGCAACTAATCTTATATTTTGTTTTTGAAAACTCATAAAGCATATTATAATTTTAAAAATAAAAATTTAAAAATTAGGTAGGTACATAACCGTGATTAATAAACGAATACGTACTGCTTTTCATTTCGTTGTACAATTTATAATCTAGGTGTCATTAAATTTTATTGGTAAAAACTACCGAAAAAATAACCCCATATGAGATTTTGCAAATTAATCTAAATATTAGTATTATGTCATTGTGTATAATACAATTTATAACATACATACATATAATTTTTATTATTTTTTTAAGTATGATTATTCCCGACAATGTTACGTACATACAATTTTAAAAAATGCAAAATATGTACAAATATGCTATAATGTTGCTTTCATTAAATTTTTCAAATATATGCAAAAATATTCAAATTTATAATTATAACACACCTAGAATAATCTATGACCAGTACAATAAAACATGCAAATGCAACTAATGCAAGAAGTCCCGAACTCAAGTGATGACTGATATACATTGAAAAATAAAGCCACCTAACTATCAAATAAATAGGGCTGTGAATTTAATTAACTAAAAACCCTTAAAAAATGCAATAAAATATGCACTTAAAATGGCTAAAAAGCCAAAAATTATATAGTATAAAATGCACTTAAAATGGTTTTTAATTTAATTTTTATATTACTTAATAAAAAAAAAAAATTATAAAAAAATTGATTTACTGGTTTAGACCATAATATAGTAATAAACTAATTTTATAATTTGAATAAGTTCCTGATCAATGGTCTTGGTAATATAAATTGATATGTTTTCTAAAATTAGATTACGTCAATCCAAAATGAGGTTCCTTAAGCAATGTAGAGGCACATTAATAATTAACTTTATTGGGCTGATTTGTGAATCTTAACCATCCATCAAAACTTCCTAACGAATACAAAAAATTTCATTCAAATCGGTCTAGCCGTTTAGGAGTTCAGTGACATACACACGTACAGTAGAATTATATATATAAGATATCACCTTTCAGCAAGAAAAACCACAAATTTAAAAAGAACACAAAATAATATAGTGAATTAATATTATATAGTATACACTATGTTAATCATATGAGCATAAATAAAATTTAATAAATATCAATGAAATATTTTTAACAAATGAATGCTAATACAATATAAACAATATAAAAATTATCAATATTTTTAGTAATACTATTCAGTATTTTTATTTTTCTTATACATATAACATTTTTTAGAAAATCTTGATCTTTGGTTAATATACATAATTATATTAAAATAAATTTTATCATTATAAATCAGACATAAATCAGTTAATTAAATAGTATCAATTGTTTCATGAAACTGCCCATTCTTTAATCCGATCACCAATTGCTTTCATAGACTGAAGAGTTTTAGATTTACGTTTAATTTTATTGAGCTCGCTAGAAAATTCATCACATCTGCACTCAAACACGTCTTTTTTGTCAATATTGCTATGCATTTTATTATTTAGAAATGTAGTAAACATAGCTGTTTCTGTGAACCATTCCAAAAAATTTCTATGTGCAGTATTGATACCAGCATCAATGAAAAATTGTTTCTGAAACATAATAAGACATATATTATATTCTAAACTGAAAATAATAAGTTTTTTTTTTGTATGAAATGTATATTAAATAATTTAAAATGTATAAAAGATATTGATTTGTTTGTTGAAAGTCATAATGAACTAAGCCAATTTGTAATAATAAGTTAATTAACTATTAATTAAAAATGTAATTTTTAATTATAATTTACATATAAACTAAGTATAGATAATACTATTTGTAATATTATATTTTAAAAAAATCAACTAAATTTAATATAAGATATAAATTTATTATCATAATTATTTATCTAATATCAATAACTATCAACAATAATAGCTGTTATTAATTTATTATTTTAAAATGTTTTTAACTAAATTGACTTTTCTCAGAATCACTTAGAGCTATACAACAATCATTATTTCTATGTTTTGTATTATAAATTTATAACTATATACATAGTTCCTTTCAGAAAAAATATTCATACTAAAAAAGTAAAAATAGAAAAACTATGTTATCAACAATACCTGAAAATGATATTTATTTTCTGAATTTGGTAAAATAAAAGATTTATAATGACCAACTAGTTCCACAAACAATCGTATAAGAGACTCTGATGCTAAAACTGCCTTAGTTGATTGATCTAACTCCACTTTTAGCCCAATAACATTTTTCAAACCTTTTGCAATTCTTGATGGTAGGACACTATATTCATCTTTTACTTTACGCAATGCTTTGTTAGCATCCAAATCAAAAATGAAAACCTAATAAATAACATAATTATTTGAAAAAGAAATATAGTCTATATATATATAAGTATAGTAGTTACTTGATCGTTTTCACTTAATTGAGAGAATATATCTGATTGATTTTCTGTTTTCAACAAACCAATGATATATGGTGTTGGAGCTTGAACAAAATCAGCAACAGATACCATTTGAGAAGGAAGAACAGATACAAGAGTATGTTGCCAAGTAAATGGATATAAGGAAGATGTAAGAGCTTCAATGCTACTTGATAGCAAACTATAAAAAAAAAGGATCAAAAAAGAATTTTTAAACACCAAGTATTAAAAGTTAACAAAATATTTAATTTCTTTTAATCAATAACCAAAAAAAATTATTCAAATTTAATTAAAACTGAATTTTAATATACTTTAAATTATTTAATAAATAAAATTATTATATATTTAAATTTATAAGTGATCTTTTAAAACAACACAAATTACATTTTTATAGTTTACAAGTACATATATTATTAAACATAAAAGATGTTCAAAAAGTTTGTAACTATATAGGTATGATTTATTAGTATTTAAATACATTAAACATTCGGGAAATAATTTTTTATTTCTAAGTTAAATAATATGAAATTTAAAAATAATAAGTCTAATATTTAAAAAAAATTTTTAAACATGATTAAATTATTTGATATATTTAATTACCTTATCGATTTGCTGAGAAGTATCAATTTTCTTTCTAATAACATTGTAGCTAACATTTGTATAAATGTATTTGGTTTAATAATGTGTAAAAGTTTTAGTAGATCATCTTGATCACGTAGAATATCAAATGGTATATGAAGTTCTCCATTAGTAGAACTAGAAAATTTAATTTCAATATTTATATAAAAAAAATATATGGTTCATACATAAATAAAGAATGATATATTAAATTTAACAAATAAAAACTAAAAATAAAAATAATAATATTAGAGTATTACAAAAAATCAAATTTAGACTTTTTATATAAGTTTTAATTTTAAATCAATTATATTTTTAAAATATTGATTATATCTTCACAATTTAGCATAAGTAATTTTAAATACAGAAAATAAAATCAATATTTGAACTTCAGATAAATGAAGAATAGAAATTATTAAATTAATTGTGGATCCTGTATAATATTGTATGCATCTAACTACTTAAAGTTTTTTAAGACTAACTATCAAGTATATAATATAACCAATATTTTAAGTTAATCATTATCTATTATATTATATATTAAAAATAGAGATGATAGTTTAAAATTTAAAAATGTATGTGAATTCTAGAAAAATTATTTAAAATAAGAAAAATACAATTTTTGTAACTAAAATCTAGATTCTAACTTAAGTTTTACAATTATAGTGTTTGTTATATTAAATTTTCATCTTAAATAATATAATAAAATAAAACATTTTTTATTAAAAACTTATTTACTTACAACTCAGTACAGTAACTTGCAGGTTCAAGAGGTATATAAATTGTAGAACCAAGTTCTGGAAATGGCTGATCATATAGTAATTTTATAAACATTTTCATATTGAATTCAGATAAACCATGTCTTGATTCAATTTCTTGTAATATCTGTCAAATAAATTTAAATTAATTAATATTTATGTTCAAGAAACGGACATTGATTGAAATTAGAATGTTGAATAATATAATTAAAAATGTACAGTGAAAATATAAAATACATGCCTTAAAGTAAAAACTGTTGGCTTTAATTGAAGAATATATACAATACACCAATGGTAAACAATAGGCAGCTCCTTCAGGCTGTACTCTATAACAGTACCCATAGTTACGACGACCATTTTCATCAGTAACAGTTAATGAATATGTTCTACAATCATCTGCAGTAAATGGCCAAACATGTGCATCAGGAAAACACAAATTCTCAAATTGTTCTGGTATTTCAGCCTGAGAATATAAAATAATTATTAATGATCATATATTTGTTAAAAAAGAACACTTAAATAATTATAATTTATTTAACCACAATTATTACTTGTACAGGATATTTATGTTTTATATAAGGTAATTTTTCTTTAGTTGAACTTAAGTCTAGTCCAATTAATAGAAGTGCTTGAAATAGATGATTTTTATCATGAACAATAGTTGAACATGTTGATGTTGCTACTTGTTTAGCTACTCTACGTAAATACCCTTTACGCTCTAATGTTTGTTCACTAATATTCTTATCTAAAAAAAAATACATAAATATATATTAGAATTAAAATTATGTAGGTAATTGACATTTTTAATTTACTATAAAATGTATTATTATAATTATAATTTATTTATAAAAATCTGGTTACAAAATAAATTAAAATTTCTTTAACATATTTCTTTTAATGAAATATTATACTAAGTATATTATAATGATTTAATAAAAGAAATGGTAGAAGTAAAAATCATTCTACTCAGTTTTGAAGTTGAGTACTTCATTCTGATGTTACAATCTAATCTGTCCAGCGAGATAATGCGCCGATTCTGCACAACCTTCTGCGTCACTATGCTATCAAAACTGGTTGGCTTATGGCAGGGTATCATTGGGAAATGCGCAGAAAAACTGATTTTGGTCAGTTTGCGGCGCGTTCTCTCACTTGACAGAATATAAATGGTAATATTAATAATATTTATTATCAAAGCAATGTTAAAAATGTTGCACTCAAAAGAACATAACAGTCTAAGTAATTTAAAAATGATCACTTAATAAATTATTAATTTTTAACAGATTTGGATAGTTTATTTTTAGCTAAAAAGCAAAGTACATATAATAGGAGATATAATAACACTTACATATTATAATTAAATTTGTAATATAATTTAAACATAATTTTAAGATTCAAATAAAAATTTATCTTATAAGAACAATGCAATATTAATAAAAAAAAACATTTGCAATTTCAATTTATTGACCCCTGTATAATTTCAATGTAAAATTAACTATTAAAAATGTTTTTGTATACTTTATATTATACTAACAAATTTGAGATAAAACTAGGTAATATTGGACTTGTTAATACAGAAATTTTTTGTTAGTATGTTAAGTAATATAAGTTGAATAATTATAAATTATAATTGGATCAATAATACTAAGTTAAGCAGTTTTATTGGACATTAATGTAATCTACTAGTCCTTTCGGCAGCTTATTATGTGACCTATAATAAGTGCTTAATAAAATTAAAATGAAATAGATACCTACCTACATTAAACAATAAATATTATTATAATCACATGTGTAATAAATTGTAACAAATGAATGTATTCATTATTGTTAACTTATGTAATTATTAAGGACTCATATAATTATTTATCTAACAAATTAGTTCTATATAAAAGAAAATTTATACATCTGTAATGGAATAAAAATAATTATAAAGTTATTTATTTACCCGTTAGATTATTTATTGAACCACTAGAACTGTCTTCACAATTAGAAATTGATTCTGAATCACTTTCATCTTGACTTTTAACAAATGTACCATAAGCTTCATTCATTAACATTTGAATCTTAGAAAAGTATATAGAATTGACAGTTATTAATTTATTAAGTTATAAATTAATTTAACTAGTTACAAATTAAATAAATCATTTTTATAAAATAATACTTTTCTTTTATGACTCATAGTCATATTTTTGTTTGTTTTTGAATCAGTTTCATCTGTAGTATCGATTTGAAAATATGGTTCAGATTCTTTCAAATTAATTTCAGAATTATAATCTTTAATTGGTGTGGACTACAGATAAACATAACAAATATAGATTTAATATTATTTATAGGTATGATAAATGTTTTAGTAGTGGATAAATAAAAAAATCAAATAGACAATTATTATTTTAATTATTATTCAGAACTTACCATATAATGTAGATTAGATTTATCGGAATCACAAACTCGATCATTACCAATAAGCGTATTACAATTATTAACAGTATCAATGTTTAGCCTTGAATTAGGTTTTAGGAATATTGGTTCATCATATATATGCTCTGTATCATTTTCATTATATGATTTTCTAGTTAAATAATTCTGTTCATCTGTATGATGTATTTTTAATGAATTACTATACACTTTATCACTGTCCAAACGATTTAAAGACTTTGCCAAATTGAATAAATTAGATTTCTTAGAACTTATATTTGAATTACAATCTTGTCCAGTAGTATTTTCATTTTTTGGTCCATATGTATGAGAGTTTTTAGTTATAAATTTTTCTAGCTTTTCCAACATAGCTTTTGGATCAGACTTAGAAATTGTATGAGATTCCATTGTACAATTATAAGGAAGATCTAAATCTATTTGTTTATCATGAGCAAATGTTCTTGGTGGCTTTTTAGGAGGCGGACCAATTGGTAAATGTGCTTTTAGTGGAAGTTCAATATTTTTTTTTAGTACTTTTGGTTTACAGCTAGTAGTATTGTTATTTTCTAATTTTTTTTTCAAACAATTTATGAGAGATTTTTTGTCAGTTAAAAGTTTATTTTTATCATCTTTTGCAAATGTGTCTAGGTATAATTTTTGATTTAAACTGTCAGTCTTATTATAACTATGAGAATCAATAGGTGTGATTTTATTACACTCGCTAGTGTTTGAAATAATATTACTAAGTTGTTTCACATTATTAGTTACCACCACGGCCTGTGAATGATCCACTACGAGTTTTCTCGAAATGTTTACATCCCGCCTGAACGCGGGAGTTCTTTTAATAATTCTTTTGTTCGCATTATTTTCGTGTCGTCTCTTGTCATCCAGTCCGGGTTTCTTAGAACTTTGAAAAGATTCGAATCGTTTTGTCAATACGTCTACATTAACTACGTTCGTTTCATTCATAATTTTGATAGTATCATCGGTGAAAATGTCACATTTTATAACGAATAGTTATGAAAAAAAAATAAAAATAATTAAAAATACCTCGTTGAAAGAAAAAAAAACAAAAAAAACAATTACATATTTATATTATATTATTATTTTACGGATAATTATTATAAATAGCATTCATCAACCACGTACACCGAACACAGTGCTTAGTGCACACGAGTGAACTGAACTCTGTCAACTCTCATCTCAATGCGATGTCTAATCTACACCAATAATAACGAATAATGAAACGCGCAACTTATTAATAAACACAATATGATAATAATTAATAATTAATAACAATTATCAACGCAACATCATTTGATATAAAAAAAAAAAATGAACAATTATAATATATTTATTTATACACTATCAAATTTTCGGTATATTATATTATTATTATTCAATATTCGGTGTTCGCATGCACGGCGCATTGTACTATTGTTGTTACCATTAATTCTATATTGTGGTCTATTAGGTTGTTACCATTTTAATATACGAGTAAGACCGGTTAATGAAAAGAGATGACTGCATCACGATTCACGACTACATCAGTTGCTGTTGGTCGTATGTAAATTTTGTTCTACGATATGATATCATAGAATAGATTATGGTCTATGGGTAAAACCACCTATAATGATGATGTGATACATTAACATTACAGTCATTACAAATTTATTTTTACAGATAATAGATTGTTATCATACTGACTATTCTATAGATATATGGACCACCTGTTCGGCTGTTCATGGTTCTTTTCCATACTTTATCACATTTATGATTTATATATTATGTTTTTCCGAACAATTTCCTTTATTCCTATTCCTTGCGTCGATTATTAATCATTATTACTATTATTATTTTTAATAATTAGTAGTTCACAATATTTATAATATACTTATTCTATAGTTAAACCTTTATTAAAATTCTGCAATTCACTTGTGTGTACCTACATCACATTTTCTTATTTCTATATAGAAACAAAAATTAATTTTATCCATTGGCGTTTGATTTGATAATAAACTACAGAATTAATATTTCTTTTATAAATTACTGTGATTACAATAGCAAACAAAAAATATGATGCCTAGAGGAAAAAATGGTTATTCCTGGGAATTAAATTCAGGAACTCAAGATAGTGAGGTAAGATTAAGTTCATAAAAACTTGACTTATTTTAAACGTGAATGATCAAACAGTGTAGGGTGATATCATTGAAATAAAGACTACTTATTAAAGTTTATGCCACTTTACGAAATAATGAAATTAAAATTCAGTTAATGATTATTATTACTATTTTTTTTTTTTGGTAATAATCTTTATTACAACTCTGCAGCAAGGGACATTAGTTACAGTGTCTAAATTATTACTATTAACATTATTTACATTATGTTACATTAATTTTGAATTTCAATTATATTTTGTCACTTGAATTTGTTGAATTTAATAGTTTAAATTTTTTTTTTTTTTGTTAAATGCTTATAATTTTATTTCTCAACATTTATTACTTTAATTCTACATTTGAACAACAATATTACCTCCTCAGTAGCGCAACCAAGATTTTTTCAAGGTGGGTGTCCGCCAGTAGCGTATACAAAGTTCCTCAATATATTTCCAAATTTGTTAGTATACTATGGACATAAGTTACGGTTCAAGGGGGTGTCCAGACACCCAAAACACCCCCCTTGGTTGCGCCACTATACCTCCTTAGTTTTCTTATAAGAGTGTAATTTATTTCCTCAAAAATTTTCAAGTATACCCATATGGTATATAGGTAATAGTTAATTGAATTGTTTGAACATTTAAGTTATTTACTTATATCATATAATTAAATTAGGTGCACACCAAATCTAAAATAATCTATTATATTTAATATCTTCTTTAAAAATAAAGAAATATTTAATGTACATATCACTATTTTTAATTGTTTTAATAATTTTGATTATATTAGCCTTTGCTAGAAAGAGATACTGAAGATCCAGATGATGTGTTATTTACATCCCGCCCAGGCACATCAACATTTGTAGCTGATATGCTGAGTTCACATTCTCATAAAATGAATAATCAACACAATAAACTTGACCTCATATCTAATTCAGTAAAAACTTTGAAAAATGTTTCAGAAGATATAAGTGTTGAGTTAGATCATCAAAACGTGTAAGTAGATTTTAAATTATAAATTTCTTAGTGAGACTCGGATTTAACTACTTAAGTTACAATAAACAATAATTTCGCCAATCAATTATATTATAAAGAAATGTTTATTTTTTTTTTTTTAGAATGCTTGAAAATTTAAGCACTGAATTAGATAAAACTGAATCAAGATTAGATATGGTATCAAAAAAGGTGGCACAAGTTCTACAATTGTCTGATGGTAATATTATAATAAATTCTTACTTTTTAAATTAAAAAATAATATACACACATCTAAATATGAAGAACAATTAGGGGTTCATAACGAATCTAGGACAAAATATCCAAATGTGTCAGTTTTCCCAAAATAAGTGCATTACAGTTTACTTTCTAATAAATTTAATAAAATATAAATATATTATATTATACTACAGCAATTAATAAAATAATATAATATTAAATGTAAATTAATCTTAGTTTTTAATCAAATTAATCCATTTTTCTGAAAATAAGTACATTAAACTTTACTTGATAATAAAATTAGCTTAAATACTCAAATAATATAATCATTTTGACAAGAAAAATAAAATTCTATAAATAAAAAAATGTATAATATAATAGAAAAGGATCTAGGAACTGATCCGGTTACTATATAAATCCATATCCCAATCCACCCCTGAGGCGAGCTTTTAATTGTTATAAGTTATTAGTTTACTTGTTGATATATACAGAGGCGGATTTACGCATAGGCAACCTAGGTATGTGCCTAGGACACAACATCTTTCCGGGGGTGCCGCAATTTTCTATATATTAAAAGTATAATTTATATAATATAATAGTGTTGTAATGCCTTGGGGCGAAAAAATGGTGAGTCCGTCCCTCGATATATATATATATATATATATCAGGAGCGTATTTAGAAATGTCTTATGGGGAGATACGACATAAAAATGCTGCAGACAAAACTAAAGTCGCACAGCGTCAATTGGGTACCATTGGACCACCAATGAAAAAGAAAAAAAGATTTATTAAAACATATTTGTGAAGAATACAATGATTGAATGATGGCACTAGGGACATTCCAAATTTTTTAAATGCTATAGCTAATTTTCTTCGACAATAAGATACAATTTTCTATTTTTTAAAACATATACTAAATTTTTAGTTATTTGAGTATATTGTATCTAAATATAAAAAAAAATTATTTTACATTTTATTTCATATTATTTGACTAATGTGTGTGCAGTATATTTTGTTATATTATTACTATTAACGTAATTTATGTATCATAATATAATATATTTATATTTTATTAGATTTATTAGAAATTAAAGTGTAATTCACTTATTTTTGGAAAAACGGATACATTTGGATATTTTTACCGATTACCGTTCATAACACCATACACTCAGTTTGGAAATAGATACATTTCAATATGTCTTGCCTTTAGGTATTTTTAGAATGAGTCAAAAGTACTGTAGTATAGCTTGCATATTATCCAAGGCAATGATTATAATATTTTGGTGAGCCTAACCAAGCAATTCTGACTTATCAAATCATGTTTTGGGAGCTTTACTTATCAAAATCCTCAATACAGTCCCAAACCCTCCGCAATAAATACCAGCTTTAAAAATCTTTTAACTTTTATTTTATTTCCTTTAATTCTCTATACTATTAAATTAATGATTGTAATACCTTTAAATGTTTTACCAAGAGCATTTTTCTCGACCTCTTTTGTTCAATTATCCATATGTGATTTATAATGTATGTATTATCAGATTGGAAATCATGCTAACATGGATAACCCAATCAAAAGATATTATCTTTATTACTTTTAAAAATGTATTATTAATTTATTTTTTCAAATTTCTTCATACATTTTAATGTTTGATTGCACATTGACTATTCAATAAATTGTTATTTAAGTGTCAAATAAGAAAACCATTAATATAAAGGAACATGAACAATATATTATATAAAAGATATATATACTGTTTTTATTATTTAAACATTTTGTATAGAACAATAATAATATATTATACCCAAGATGAGAGATAAATTATAATTTATTTTTCTGTGTACATACTAGCAATGGCGAAACAAACATAAAATAATCTATAAGTGACTTAAAATTTACTGCCCACCTACTGTCAATAGTCATTAACCATAATATATATCTATACATTTTAATAAATATTAGTACTAGTAATACTAACACTTAGTTATTGTTCACGACTTTCATATCGGCACCCACCTACCCCTAAATCTTTAAAACACGTTCATTTCGCCACTGTGAACCAGTGTAGCTTACATGGTATAACACAAATAATTGACGAATTGAATGAACTTAAAATGTAAAAAACTTGTTTTTATTAGAGTATATTTTAATTGATAGTAACAATTATTAAATTAAAAATTGATTAGAATAAAATATGTTTTTTCATTATTAGACAATTATATCCCTCAGTTATGTGTTATACTATGTATCATATTAACAATGTACTTTTTGTTATAGATAGGAGACAATGGATGGCAATTGGAATTTTAGTTGGTATTATTTTAATAACTATAATTCTTTTAATAATTTTGTAAATTATGTTCAAACATTATATTTGGTAAAAAAGACTGATTTTATTTATATAATATTTACTTTTCACAAAAAATATATTAACATATTATGATAAATGTGACATAGTGCCTACATTTTAATATTCAAGAATCTAGTCCAAATTATATTATCACTTAATTTATTGTTTTTCTGAATATATTTTATTTTATATCTTTAAATGTCATAATAATATAATATTATCAATGATGAATGAATAAACTGTTTTTGATTGTTCAGCAATTTGTATAACTCTTCAAAAGATTTGTATAAAATATTTTGATGTATTATTTAATTTTACCTTTGTATTTGTTTTATAATTTTCTGTTTGGATGTTTAACTACTTGAATCTCTTGTACCTTTCACCTTCCCTATTTTTTATGCGGTACTCTATTCACACTGTTATTTAATGTGGGATTTATTCTCAATAAATTTCTAAGTAGCATGAAAAAATTTCCAAGGTATGGTTTACCTGATATTTACTAACATAATACATCTCCTTATTTTAACATTTTTTACTCAATAAAGTGATGGAAAAATAAATACAAGTAATACATTTCTAAGGTATTTTAAAATATATTACTATTATTTTGTTATTATTTAATTTAAATCACACATTCACTTACTAACTAATATTAATTATTCAGTATAAATTAATAAATTACTTAATACATCATATTGATAGTAAGAATTTTTGATACACGAGTTATATTGTTTTTGATAGGTTAATCTTCTATTAATATGCATAAGTCAAAATACAGATAAAATTAAATAGATAACAATTATTTATATGAAATAAATATAAAATTAGTCAATTTATAACATACTAGTATCATTGATCAATACCATATTTATAATTGAAATTACATGAATATGGATCAGCATATTGAGATAAATTATGTTCTCTATAATACACAATGTATTCAGGATAAAATTCATAATCATTAAATTTTACATAAACCATACCATTTGTTGATTTAGCCGTATCATAAAAATTAGGTAAAACATTTAAATTATAATTGACGCTGACATCTTTAATTCTTTGAACTAAAACTCGACAAACTATAAATGCTCGCTCAATTGAAATTTCTAAAAAAAAAAAAGAAAAAATTGCTAATAAATTAATAAAACAGGAACATCTTTAAAATGTATAAATACATAAATAAATAGTAATATTTAAACAATAGATTACATTATTATAACTGCATTAAAAAAAAAAATAATAATAAAATTTACTCACCACTATTAAAATCATGCCTCGATGGAACAAAAGGTTCAGCAAAATTATTGTCAGTAATATGGTCCATAAGCCATTTGGTTGCACATTCTAAACCTTGATTATGAGTATAAAATAATGCTCGTTTGACTGCTTCTCTAGGAAAACCCATATTAATAAGTATTTGCATTACATTTTCATCGTAGTCTATTGCAGAAAGTGATCCTGGTTTAATAATAAATATAATTTAATAAAAGTACAAAAATTAATTTGATAGCATTAAATAAAATGTATCAATTATTTACCTTGAGCACATGATGCATATTTGTTGGCATACAAAGGACAATATGAAAAACATACACCTTTTCCATATCGACAACGACTTGTGAAACGCCAGTCTAAATTATTTTCAGCTATTGATTGAACATTTTTAGTGGCTGTAACGTGATATAAAAGCCATTCATTTACCGTTATATTTTTATTATTTACTTCCATTTCATTTTTTCTTAATGAGTATAAGCCCCAAAGCAGTGGATTTTGTACTTTATAAACACTTATAACCTGAAATTAGTACAATTAAATGATTAATAAAAGTATATCATTAATACATGAGTAATAAATTGTCATTTAAACTTACATCAAAAAGATCATATAAATGTCTAATTTCTTCAACTTCGTACAATTCTGAATTAACTACTGGTTCAATAGAATAATCATTCATGATTGAGCTATAATTAATATTGCTCATACAAAAACCAAAATTTAATAATAATAATATTAATTGATTAAATGTGCATAAAATAATCAAAAATTAAATTAATATTTGTTGTTTTAAAAACTTTAATGCTACAACCCAAATGCATAAAAATAAAGTGTATTTTATCATATAGTTATTATTATTAAATATTAATAAAGCTTTTACAGTGATATTATAAGTTAAAATTACATATTTATAGACTGTAATTAGTATATAACTGTAACTTATGTAGGTATACTTAAATACACTAAAAACACTGGTATTTAAATTATAATTAAGTACCTTAAATTTGAAGACCACAATTTTTAAGTAGTCCAATCTGGACAGTTTTTTTTCTATGTACAAGTTTCATGCTTTTATATTAGTTGACTTTAGAGCTATCAAATATCATTTGATATTGGTTTTAACTATTTATACGGTATAGTTATCTTAAATAATTATCAACCAACACCGTTATTTGTTACGATAATTAATTAAACTTTAATTTGACTCGATCACTATCGGTTTTGTAATATACAAATACTAGGTATTTAGGTATTTAAAAAAATAATATATAATGAGCATCAAATTTTAAACTGAAATCTATATGTGTAATATAGTGTAATGGGTACATTATTGTTTTGAGTATATAAATTATGTTTGTGATTTTATACCACTACTAAGGTACAAAAATGCAAAACGAACTTGTGCTTTTGGTGAATCGAAAAAAATAGACGATTTACATTTTTGGGTTTCACCGCAAAGCCGTAGTTTAACGATTAACGAATAACCCATATAATATATTATGTTGACATGATGTTATACTAAGACTCGATAATAATCAGAGTAATTTAATAAATACCTAACATCGTTAAAATAATAAAACAAATTTAATTTACGTACCTAATGCCAATATATTTGGAGACGCAGACATGCAATACAATCAGAAGTTAGTAGATTACTACTTCTTTATAAATTTATAATCGAAAACCGTGTCGTCCGTCCGTCAATTGACCACTTTGAAGTTTGATAGAATTAATACCATGCAATACAAAAAAATATTCGCTAGCAATGGAAAAATTTAAAATATTATTATTATATATTATTATTAATAATAATATATTATACTACATACTCTGATTTTTGAATTTGATTTATATTTTATAACAATGCATCGAATCCGATTGAATGTCAAGGTATTAATGTAATATTATTAACTAATAACTACCTATAAAGTAAATTATAATGTTTATGGTTATATTACTTTTATTATTAGATATTACTTTTATTATTAGATATTAGATGAATATAATTATTAATTATATTTATTTTATTGTGTTATTGTAACGGTTTAAGTTACTATAGTGATAACGATGGGAATTCCTAAAATAAAAGTTTATTTTTATTTAAAATGACAAGACTTACATTTAAATTACTGAAATGATTTGACTATTTGAGCGACCGCACAATCCGGCAAATCGTGATACACAAATACAAAATTGAAAATATTAATAATTATTATTTAATATGAAAATTTTTTTTCCAATGGACCGATAAGTAACAATGCTGATTTAAATATGTCAAATTATATAATATTATAAGCTATAAATAGACGGATAACGCAATCATAATTCATAAAGGTTTAATGCATACTTATCATATTCACTATATCGTCTATATCAGACATCAGTCTTCACTCTTCAGTCACGACTCATGAGTCGCATTACTGCAAGAAGTGCAAGACTCTCAAGAAAAGTGTACAACTGAATAATGACGTCTTACAATAAAAACCGTTTGCTGGCAGCTGCAAAAAGAGTTCAGAGATCCGAGCGTATTAATGCCAATAAAGGGTTACCTAGATAGGTAATTAATTTAATTCATTCAAATTATAGAAATTAAAAGTATAAAATAATTGGGAGATTTTGCTCTCTTCTCTGTCCCGTCCAGGGAAAGAACATGCTGTGCCATGACGAAAATCGGTTTTGTGGCTACGTGACGCGTCGACATCCATAGTGAAATATAATATGGTCTCTGAATTTTCCTATAGTTCTATGTTTCGATAGTCGTTTGCTGTTTTCCAGGGTGAAGCGTCGGGATACGCATGAAGCATAATTGGGTCGTCTTGAAATCGAGTTTTATAGATCTTTTTTAATTCATTAAATCGATTATAATTTACTTTCATTCTTTGCACTACAACTGGAGCGTCTTGTCGCGGCCAGCAGTGGAATAGTAGGTAGGTACCCACTACCCTACATCTGCCACAGTTATCTATACAGGTTGGAGTTCGCGAATCGCGATCTAATCGCTTGTTGAAGTGGCAACTATAGGAAACCGTGATCACTACTTAGCCGTCAATCTCCATCTAAAAAAAAGTCTAATGCACGGGTTTTAAACTTTTAAATGATTTTTTCGGTACCACCATTTTGTAATTAGTTTAAAAAATATGCATGTACCAATAATGGGTCCCTAGCCCTAAAAACATTTTTTCTTGGGATGATTTTGTTTAAAAAAAATGTATTATCAGATGTATATTTTGTTAGTTTTAAATGAATTTTGATGAAACACAAACTACAAGCAGCTTATTTATTTGTATTCGTTCATTAATATATTAATATATTATTCCCATAACCCCATGTACTCTGTTGTGAATTGATTGAATTCTTAATTGTGTAAAATAATCTTTCATTAGTTTCATTTTCATCTTTCACAACTGTACGTCTGAATCTATATTGACCAGAATATTGAGAGTAATTGGAATGAGCAATGGAAATAAGCTACAAAATATGTATGACTGGAGTTCCAAGTATTAATCAATTTTATTATTGGTAAATATTATTTAGAAATAATAAAGTTAATTTTTTTATATACAAAATTTAAAAAAAAATAAAAATATTTTCCCATACCATTAATATTTGAACAACTTGTGCTAATAGATTTTTCGTCTATTGGATAATTTAACCAATCACAAAATTGTTTATAATATACATAACTAAGTATTGTTTTTTTACAGTGATTTATGATCATGACGCACTATGTGGATATAAAATTAAAGATGGTTATAGACTTGTAGTAAAACTTTTCATCCAAAATATCTGACTTTCATAGGCATACAATATGGTAATTATCAATTAAACATTAGATTCCGTCATTTCGATATAGATGATGAGGATTATTAAATTATTGACTTAAAAAACAAGTAAAGGTACTTACAGTATTTACCAACTAATGACTATACTTATTAAATAGCTATTACTTGATAATTTATTTAGTCTTAAAATATTATACGAGTATAAGTATTTAAATGGGTTTTAAAATAATCATCAATTATTAAAATAGCTAACATTTAATAATAATTTCAACCTTTAGGTATGCTTAATATTAAGCTTAAAGTTTAATTTGTATTATAATATGCTACTATACAAAAACTAAATTTAATACACGTGAGATATGGCTTTATAGTGAGATTGTCATTTTAATTTTTGGTTGACTTTATAATGATTGATTAATGATTCAGGATTCGATTTTATGACGCAATGTTTGAATGCTATAACTCAAAAACTCCAAGTTCTAGTAAAACAATTTTGTTAAAATTAGTTAGCTTATTGATATTTAATTGATTTGAGAAAAATACATACATAATATATACATACATAACAATAATGGTTAAATTAATTTAATTTATATAATAAGAAAATTAAGAAAAATTTTTTAAAAATATATCATAAATTCTAACCATCATGTCTGCACCACAAGATGCCATTTGTAGAACACCTTCTCTGTATCTCGAATCAGTCTTACACAGTAATGGTTGAAACTTAATTCTTTTCACTGTTAAATGATGACTAAATCTAAAATCGTAAGATTTAAGGAAACAATATGCATTTAAATGAACATACAACATTTATTTTATATTATAAATTATTGGCATATAGCCTATGGAAAAGGATACTCGTTGATTAAATCAGCAACTTTAACCCAAGGTGTAATAGATTTTTCTTCATAACTCCATTTATATAAACTAATACTTCCACAATCAGCACCAACAGCCAAAAAATAAGTTTTTTTACATTCACTAATTAGTGTTGGAGCAAAGGCTACAGCTGTAAAACTCTTTTCTGATACTATTAAAGGATCGGTTTTGGCACAATAAGTTATTTTATTGTCAACACTTTGATCATTTTGACCCCAAATTACTAATTTTCCATCTCTAGATCCAGTTGCAAAATATACAGAATCATGAGTCCAGGCACAACACCATATTATTCTTGTATGAATACCAGTGTGTTTATCTGATTTACTTATGATAATAAACGAGTTTGTATCAATATCATATTCGAATAATGACCAAGTACGATCACGTGAAACAGAGAGAAGATTCTTACTGTCTGGTGAAAAAGCCAATTGAGTCACGGTTAAATTATGTGATTCTAATTTTTGTACCTGTTGAAAATTTTCTGTATTCCTAAAAAATACAAAATAAGTTTTTAGAATGTTCTTTACTTTTGTACTAATTACATTTTATATTAAATATATTGTTAGTTATTACATAATTGATTTTATTTAAATTACCATATTATAATAGAAGCTAGCTCTAAAGAGGTCGCTTTTGCTGCCGAAGCTAACCATTTATGATTAGATGAAGATGCTAAACAGTAAACTTCATAAACGTGACCATAAAGTTTTTGAATTTCAGGCCATAATGTATTTTGAATTAAATCTTCTTCAGTTGGAGGTTCTAATATAAAATAATATTGTATAACATGAGTTTAATTAATTTTAAATATGTATAAAAAGTATATGTTATATTGGAAATGAGTAATAAATAACAATAAAAAAATTGTCTTTAAATTTTAAATAAAAATAAATCATTCTTTAAAAATCCATGCATATACAATATACCTAAACAAATTGAAGAGTATCGAGATTCAATCTCCTACAAATATTTTAAAACTTATGTTTTTCATTAATTATAAATGTTCAATAACTTAAATTCTATTAAATATCCTTGTATTTTAAGCTACTAAGAAATTTACTAAGAATACAATAAACTATAATCTACATATGTATATTATATTTTTTTTAAATACTTACGATTCAAGGATAAAGGAATAAAATAATGTTCAGGATAATCTTTCTTTTTTGGTTGATTAGTAATATTTTTACAGTCATCTTCAGATACTGCTTTATTTGATAACCCAAGAGATGGAACAGAAGCACCAAGTGGACATTTTGTGATATCTTAAAAGTATTTAATAGTACAAATGTACAATATTATTTTACTGAATAAAATAAATATATAACAATGTTATTGAATTCAAAAATAACTGAATCAATATTAATATACAATTTAAAACAATTCATATTTTTAATAGCAAAACTATATTTACCGACAGAGTCAAAATTAATTTTAGATAGTTGACTCATATTTTCTAAAAAGTTGTAAGGTGCTTGAAATGCTCTAATAACTTTTTCCTCAGCTGATGATACAAAACTTAGACTCGACAACATAGCAACACTAGACATATTATATCCATGAACTTGTGGTCGCGCCATTTCATGCCAATTCTAAAACAAATATTGAATACATAATGTTGAGAATTTATTTTGTTAAAACTTCTTTCATATATAATTTAAGAATCATGTTGATAGTGCTATTCATTAAAAACTAGTTACAATGTCACATGCTTTAGTAGTACAAATATGGAGGTTAAAAATATTTTGCTTATAAGCATTAAAATTAATGTATACAAGGCAGTAAAATTATATTAACTCCAATCTATAAAAGAACGGCCATAATCTGCGCATAAATACTGATGGTTTGTTAGTACCATCAGCCAGATTTTTCTCCAATATAGTTCCATTCCCATTAATCGGTGAATCGGTGGTATGCATACAGCGGCTTACAAAAACACATAGCAAATGCATTACGTTGCCGCATTGGTTATATTATTGTAGAGTACATAATATATAAGCAATTTTCTTTTATTATTACATAATAAATGGGAGATGTTATTGTTTTATTTATTTATTTATTTAATTTTAATTTCATATAATGAAATACTGGGCCCCATTGAGAATACTTGTGTTTCTCGTTGTTTGAATGAATAATAATAAAAATATATTGAATT
The DNA here is from genome assembly GCF_020882245.1 of Rhopalosiphum padi. Lineage (NCBI taxonomy): Eukaryota > Metazoa > Arthropoda > Insecta > Hemiptera > Aphididae > Rhopalosiphum > Rhopalosiphum padi. The sequence goes on from NC_083598.1 coordinate 34,674,365, forward strand.
ATGTATCACATTAAATCATTACTACCGTTACATATACAAGACTGTTAATGATACCTTTTGGTAATGATTACATTGCCCAAACAACTTTTGATTAATATGATTTGGTACATGGAGAGGGGATCAATTCACAGAAACGGACCCGTTTTTAAAGTCGTTCTCATATAAGTTAAAGCATAAGTTTAAAGACAATTCTGAGAGGTTACCTCATACACAGTAAAATCCCATTACAACAAACTCCAGGGGACCGAATTTTTTTTTCGTTGTAAAGAAAATTTGAATAAGCTCTTTAAAAGCCCTGCTTTTCAGCAGGGGACTTCTATGACTTTTGTTACATCGGGATTTTTCGTTGTAATGAGAATTTACTGTATTACTTAATTAAATACAGAGAATTTATATGTTTGAACTACTTGTATGGCCCTTCATCTGAATTCAGCATTTTTCACATAATTAATAAAAATATATAATATGACTATATGAGCTAATAAATTTGTAATTAGATATAAAATAACTTACACCAGAATGTAAATTGTTAGCTGGTTTCGATTTCAACCATTGTGCATGGATTCTAGAAGTTTGGTCAGAACCTACAGAAACAATATATTTGCCTTCTGGATCCCAAGTAATATCTTCAACAGATCCAAAATGACCTCCAATTGTAACTCCAGGAGTCCAACTTCCATTATTATTCTAGAGTTTAAATATCAATAAATAGAAAATGTTTAATTAGTTTTCATCATTTATTTTTAGTGCATACTTTTGTCCATAGATGAAATGATCCATTGTGTCCTTGAGCTAAAATACTATTACCATCAGGAGAAAATTTTCCACCATAAAACCCTAATGTATTACCCCCAACTTCCCCCAATCTTATTAAATCAACCCAAAGACCGCTGTTTTCATCATAAGCCCAAACCGCCAATGTTTTATCCATAGAAACTGAAAGTAACTCTATTTTTTTCTCTGAAATATAATATAGGTATAACATAATATAATTAGTGTTTAGCTGATTTTATATAATAAGAAATTTGTAAAATTTTTTAGCCGTTTCTTAAGAAAATCAATTAGTTTCTTTTTAGTAATGAAAATAAGAAATAAAAATTATCCTTTCATAAGATTATATTATGTTAGGTTTGAGTAAAAAGTTTTGTAACTTCATAAAATAACATTCTTTAATATTTGAAATTTATTTATTTGATAGGATTTGTGCTATTTTAAAATAGGGATTTTAAAGTCTTATGATTCTACAGGATGATAATTAATATGTACACTAAGTTTTGGCAATATTAAAAAATATATCATAAAATAAAGTTAGTGATATACTGATATACCTATTACCTAAGTTGATAGACCATTTTTGTTCAGAATTATTTTCATATATAATGATATTATATAATTTAATTCAATTTTAACAGACTTATATTTTAGTGACCATTTGGCACATAATGAATAGCACAGTAGTACTCAATAACCTACCTTTTTATTTATTGGAATACTCCAAAAAAAATTCTGTTTCAAAATATGAAATTAAAAATGTATTTTGTCATTCAAAAAATTAAAAATGAATGTTGTCTGATAAAAGAATTACACTGTATAGTTAAATCTTTTAATCTTATAATATAATTTTGAAATTAAAAAAAAATGTTGTGTACTATAAATTGGAAAACATTGCTATAGTTAACTATAATTAATTTTCTTTAAATTTACCTGTGCAAAAATTAGGTTTCCAGTGCACTCCATAAATCCACCCATCGTGTCCTGATATAACAGTTTCTGATTGAATCACATAAACACATTCAGAACCATCTTGTTTAGTAACATTAAAAGTTTTACTCTCTAATTTTAATGTATCATCAAATTCTTTGTTTGATTTGCAAGTGTTATAACTTTCTTCCATTGTAAATTTCCATAATCTTATCACAGAATCCTGAGAACCACTTGCAAGAAGTAGATTCCCTAAATTCTCTAAAAATATATTTTATGTAAGCTGTTTAATGTGCATATATTTTGCTAAAACATATTTATATACATTATGTAAATATGTAATGATCATACACTAAACAAAAATTATATCTAATTTTGTAAAATTTATAATCATACACAGTATATTTACCCTCAGATATAAAATCTAATGAACGAACCCAATCTTCATGACCTAATAAAGAATGGCTAGGAACAAACACTGAATCACCATTACTAAAATCATTCATGTACAATTGTATTTTGCTATTTGATAAACCACATGCTAATAGAAGACAATTTGTGTTGGATAACAATGTTATTTTTAGAGACAAACATAATATACTATCAAAATCAATAGTCTGAACACATTGAGATGTATCTGAAAATAAATAATTCATCAGTACTGATATTTAGAACAAAATACATGTAAATCGTCATAAATAATGCCCGATTTTCAATTGATGAAGTGAACTTTAAGTTAAGAGATATACTAAAATCCTTAAATAATAAAATACTTACTTTCATTTTTATTTTTAACCCAAACTTTAACAGTACAATCACCAGCAGCAGTTACAATAATAAGCATCTGATTAACAAGCCTTATGGCATCACTTATCGTAACAACATCAGAATGTCCTAAATACAAATTATTAAATGTAAATTATATATACATTAATTAATTATCTAACTTTGTCAAGAAATAATTAACTAATATTGAATTGATTTATAAAACTAGGGGGATCAGTCATATCATCAATAAACATTGAAGATACTTCTATAAACTCAATTTTTTGATGGGGATAATTTGTCCGTTTACCATACTTATCATAAAATATAAATTAGCCATGAGAATCATTACCAATTAGTCTTTCATAGACTTTATAGGATCCTGTAGGATGAATATCTTCCCATAATATAGCTGTATTATCAGTTGAACAAGAAACAAAGTCTTGTTGGCAACAGCTGTCTACATTTTGTACCCATTTAACACTATTTACACGTTTTGTATGTGCAACAAATGAAGAAATAACTCGTCCATCACTTTCATTCTGAAATCATATTACTGATGACATTAAAAACTATATTTATTTTTATTGATTTTTTTTTTATTCAGTTTATGTGTTAGTTATAAATAAAAACATTAATTATTCTTTCAATAACCTTACCGTTATTTGAGGATCATATAAATGGATAGCATTACAAGCACCATAAATTACTAATCCATTAACACCCCAATCTAAACAATTTGGTGTGCTGTTTACAGCAGAAGACACATACACTGTCTTAATTTGTTCAAATGTGTCCATTTTTTTACATCAAAATATAATACCTTATTAAAAAAAAATGTGTAACACATATAACAATTAACAGTAGCCACTGTTAATAATTACGATCAGGTTTAAATTTGAAATTTAATATGAATTATTTGCTACCGTATACAGGATAAACTTTGTATATAACACTACAAACCATCCTTCCGGCTTCCATAGATAAAAAAAATATTAAATAATAGAGCACGTGTTCAATGATATTTTTTTAGTTATTATCAGTATTCAGTAACGATGGTAATAAGATAATAACACGGTTCGAAAGGAATGCAACACCACAGCTGATATAGATATTCTATATTCATACGTCATACCAGCTGTGGAATGCAAGCACAGCTTAGATCATATACTATATGATCTAAGAAACACAGAATAAATCCAAACCACGATTACTAGACACTGATAATAATTATTGTTAGAATTTTTTATATCGTAAATCCAGACATGAAATGATAGAATATAATAATAATTAATATAATATTATGTCTAAACAAAAATCGTGTATGTTTAATCCATGATATAATTTATTGTAGATATTTTTAATTAAATCATGGACCATGGTTAGGTATCCAATTAATGAAAATCCAGTACATTTAAGATATACCTATACTAAAGAAAATGTTAGTTTTTTATTATTTTTATTATAGCTAAATATACCACAACGTTGACTAAATTTGTAGATATGTCATTAAAATTATTTAGAGAATGGAAATGTTTGTAATACAACCTCTGTTTATCAAACAATACGACTGCTTGGCCCATCAATAATGATATATTATTTAAAAAGGTGTTATTTATACTCGAAATTAAAAACTAAATATAATGAATCAAACACGATTTTTAACGGAACGAAGAATGTATTGATTTTTTAATACATATATCTTTTCTCAGAACACTTTTTAAGGCAGGTAATAATATTTTCTGGTAGAAAAGTGAATAAAGTTGGTATTTTGGGAGGGTCAAAAGTAAAAAATGCTCAGTATTTTTCTTAATAATCAGGATAAACAAACAAAAAAATTTAACGAGAATTTTTAAATTGATTTTTTTTTTATGTTATTCCAAAAATATTAATCGTAGATTTATGTAATTTTCGCCAAATGTTCTAGGCTGTTAAATAGTCAGCCTAGAATTGTTTTTTTAGTATACAATGATATTTGATCATTGAATTCAAATTTAATAACTTTCATTATAATAGTACACTATAAATGTCTAATGTAAAACTGTCGTAACCACTCTTTTTTTTTTTAATGTCATATATATTATATTAATAATTACATAAATTAGAATAAAATTGTTTAAATACAGAAAGAAAAATATTAAATATATCTATATCTAATACATCACAGCTAGAGAACAATATAAATCTCGAGAATCTTGCGGGCGTCCAATTCATTGATTCTCTACATGTATAACTAAAAGCATAGGCGTAAATTGAGGGGAAACGTAATTCCTAATCAGGATGTCCGATAGGTATGTGTTATACCGTTATGTGAACATTTAAGCTTTATGTATGAATTTTGTATTGTAAATTCGTAATACAATTTAAATGATTGAACTAAACAATTCAAATTTTATAACAATGACAAAAAGTTGTGTATTATACGCCGTTAAATAGATTATTTTGAAATTTTTATATAAATCTTATATAATAAATGTTACAATAAAATTGTAAAATTTATATGTAGGGGTGCAGGGGGCAAAACCCTCCACAGGTCTGTTCTGTTTATAATTTTAGCCCCCCTTCTAACCAGGCAAATTTACACCCATGACTATAAGTAAGTTATAGTATCTTAAATCGTGGTTATAATAGTGGAACAATAAAATAAAAATGTAGGTATTTTATTGTATTTATTTATTTATTTATAAAAAAACAAGTTATAAATGACAGCTATTTAAAAATAACAAATTTTTGTTTTTAACCATTATTTGAAATTTTTAAATAAAGGAAGTTTTCTATTTTTCTGTAATAGTGTACACCTTGACCATGATCATGGCTCAAAACAAATAATAATACACATCATAAATTAGAGTAAATATAAAAATAAAGTATTTTCTTAGTAATTAGGTAATGAGTTAATAGTACCATAATACCACAGAACAAATTAATTATCATTATTGATAACACTTGTAAGGAGTCAACCAGGTAATATTAGAAAATTATACAGCTGTCACAATACATTTGTCAACTATATAAAGATTGTAGATTTAAAAACATTTACAATTCACAGATTTTTTAATATATCTTGTACAATATTATAAGGGGGAAATAAAATGAAAATTCTTTTAAAATAAATTTGATTTCATGCAACAGATGATTTTAAATAATTTTTGGCTTTTTCATAATCGTTATCAAATCTCTTCAACACTATAATGTTCTGTATCGTGTTGGTAAATCCATCTGCTACTAACATCTCTAATAAAACATCAATATCTTTAGATAAAGGACGTGGAGCTGATTTAGGTGTATCCAATTTTATATTTTCAGGCATGGTTGACGAGTTCTGTAATATATAATAAGTTTTATTAAAATTAGATTAATGTGGAAATGATATTGTAACTTTACATTATTAGTAGGAGTAGTTGTTGATGATAACTTTTCCTTGTCCTTTTTGGTTTTTTTTTTGACGAACATCTACATTGGGCTTTAAATATTTTATGTCTCCTTCACCTAATTACAATTAATAAATTTATTTTAAAAACTATTAAGTATTAGAACTTTATATCACATTTAACTTGTCAAACATACCTAATGAATTCTCTAATTTGTTTCCAGAATCTATCTGTAAGTGCTCAGCCAAAATCGACCTATACACATATACTAAAATGAATATCATTGATTATAAATACTAGTATCTATATAATATATTAATAAAATACCTAATAGTAGAAAAAGTACTAGTTTTATCTTCATCACTTTTTTTGATAAATTCTTCTTCTAATTTATCAATTTTAGATGTTAAGTTGTCAATTTTATTTGATAAAATCTGAAATCCAACTACATATAGTTAATGTTTACATAAAATAATAAAATAACATTTTACATTACCATAAATTGAGCGCTTGTGTCATTTGGAAATTTATGAATTATAGTTACTACAAGTTCTACATTGCAATAAACTTCTTTGGTCACAGCATTATAGGAGAGTTTTGTTTGCTGTAATTGATATATACTGTTAATAAGTAAATAAATGTAAAGTATATAATTCTATAAAATATAAAACAATTATTTTAAAAAAACTCTTCATAAAAATTAGTTATAACAACATTATATAATAGTACTTGTTTATTAATCTCCATACAGACTTTATCACTCTGCCACTAGATAACTTTCTGTTTCTCGGATATTACTTAGAAATCATTACAAAACTTTCAAATTAAAATTAATTAGAATAATAATTTTAAATCAATAATTAAAATTTCATGATTACATATAAATAAACACAAAACAATTTGACAATTTTCAAATTCAAATTCTTTAACTTATTTATGCAGTAAAAATGTAATGCTTAGTCTCATTAGTTTTAATTTTTAACAATATTTTTAAATATGTTAATGAAATTTATAAGATAAAGAAGCAAATTTGATGCCAATCTACTTCAACAGTTACAGTAGTAAAAAATAACGCCAACAATTTTCTTTGAAATAAAAATAAAACTTAATTTTTATAATTTATGAGCTAAATAAAATGTTTTTGTTTCAATAAGTCCAATACTATTTTATCTTTACCTTTAAACATTCAATATCATCATCTGATTGGAGTTCCATCTATAAAAAAATTAATTTTAAACTAAGTAAATTTAATGCAGTATACTCTGGTATAATATGTAGTCATAATTTAATGCAGTAGTCAAAAGTCTAAGGGTTATTTTAACAATAACAGTTTATAATATTGAATTTATTAGAATTATCTTACTATTTTCCCGTCAGATGTTGGACACAATATCACTAACTCATCTGTTTCCTCCAATTGTAATTCATTTTTCTATAAAATATCACAAATTGAATTGAATTGAATTGATAGGATAATTCATATTGAAAAAAAATTAAAAAATGATTGAGTTATTTTAAATACTAGAAGCACTAGAATCTAATAAAAAAAGGTAAAATCAAGAGGCATTGGTAAAATTTCTAATTAATAATGTAACTGTTAAGTATTAAACTATTTATTTACCAGCGTTTCAATGAATCCAGATATATCTATAGGTGCTTTTATTTTACATTCAATCAGTTCTTTTTCATAGCGAATTTTAAATGTAATGAAAACGTTAGACATTTTCAGGTATGTATCTGTTTTAATTTTAAACAAATACTTACATAATTATTAAATTAAATTAGACAAAAAATTAATGAATTTATAAATATACTTATGCTATGATGCTATACAAAATATGAGTTGAATGCGAACGCGAAGAAAAGATGATGAAATACAATTTAATAGTTTATCTTGTGTCCGTGTCCAGTGGTCAAATATTAAGTTATTTAATGATTTAATGTCGAATACTGAAGAATCAGTGTTATCCGCGACCGTAGTCTGTGGAATATTTGAGACTGATGACTGATGAAGTGATGAACAACACTAAACTGCTGAGTGCTCAGTGCTGACTACTAAGTAGTGACTAATGACTATACAGTTGCAGTATTTAGTATATACTTTGAAAATATTTCAGACGGTAGAGACAAAGGATAGAAGAACTGAACGAATAAAAACGGAAAAACCTAGATGCTTACATGACGAAAATATAAAAATATTAAACCTGAAATCGGCATTTAATTTTAACATTTGACCACAAGATAAGATTAGAATCAAAATCCAGTATATTTTACTATAATATAAACATGGTATGATCGCAATTGTCTAGATTTGGTTCAAGTCTGCGCAAGACAAGGCAGACCCACGAATTAAAATATATTAAGTATATTAAGTATATTTTAATTCGTGGGCAGACCTATTGTTATTATCACGGTTTAAGATATATCTTAAACCGTGGTTTTTATTAACTGCTGCCCATACCTCTAACCTTTATACCTAAGATACTAGTATCTATATCATAGACATGGCTAAAGATATTATTATAGTTTATCTTAAGCCATGATCATGGACATAATAGAATTATGTCTATGATCTATATCCGTGACCTAAGTATATTTTAACACAGAATAATATTATTATTATTCTGTGATTTTAATTAGTGGCTGCTACCATGACTATTTTTGAGACTGGACAAGTTCTCCCAAAATATTATAGTTCCAATGGATGATTTTCCCAATTTTTGTACAATATTATTATAATATTTTTATATTATAAAAATATGATAGAGTTAATTATTATTTAGAAATACAATTATTTGGACAATTATCCTAATAATCTAACAAATAATTAAAAATTAATATTGTTACAGCCATATTTTCCCAACGACATATTTCCAATTACCAGTTCTTCCAATTTATTTTTAATTCTATAATTAGTAATTAGTAATCTAATTCCAATATTTATTTATTTTATGAATTAACACCTAACGACTTTTACAATGATACTATGATATGATATACATGCACCATTCGTACTTTTACCGTAATAAATCTTTTTTTTTAAAGAATTAGCTTTATTTGAAAAATTACGATCTATAAAGTATGTACAATAAGTAATATTAATAATTTACAAACAGTTGAAAATGACTATTCACATGAGGAGGGAATCACACATTTGCGACACCTCTTACATTCTTAAGTTTTAACTTAAGTTATCAAATCTCGGCACCATTTCTTCTTGAGGCGTCTGGTTGGGTTACCTGGAAGTGTTAGAGAAGCTAACTCATTGATAAGTTGATTAGGAGTATCTTGAAGTTAGGCGTGGAAGCGTTTGTAGTAGATAGCAGCTGTGTTGTCGATGGAGGGTAATTTGAGATCGGAGTTTAGGGTCACGTTTGAAACGAACCAGGGTGCACCAGTTATTACACGAAAAGTGAAGTTTTGAAAAGCTTGTATAGCTCTCTTGTTCGAGTTCTTAGCGGAACCCCAGATTACAATACCGTATGCCCATATTGGTAGAAGAAGAGTTTTATAGAGAATGATTTTTATGGGTAAGGTAAGGTTTGAACGAAGTAGTGGCCTTAGAAGGTGGAGTTTGGAGTTAAGTTTCTTACGGTTGTCTTTAAGATGAGAGGACCAGGTGAGGCGTCTGTCAAATATAAGTCCAAGATATTTAACTTCTGTTGAGTGCGGAATGACGATGTTGATTGTTACAGCTGGGCAGTTTAGAGGTCTGAGTGAGAAGGTCACAAAAGAGGACTTTGATTCATTGATTTTTATTTTCCAGTTGGTGAACCACTGTGAGAGAGAATTTAGGTGAGTTTGAAGTTGATGAGATGCAGTGGTATGGTCAGAAGAAACTGATAATAGAGCAGTATCGTCAGCATATGTTCAAACTAAAGTATTTTCAGATGTAGGTAGGTCCGACGTGATTTGCCTAAAAAAATAACCCCGGAAATTTAGTCCCCGAAAAAATAACCCCATATGCGATTTTGTAAGACTTTAAATAATAATAATTGTCTAATATTCAAAATGAAAATGTATATTCTAATAAATACGTGTGTATGAATATTTTATAAAATATTTTAATTATTAAGTGAATTATGAGCATTTTTAAATATTTAATATTTTTCATACTTATAACTCACCTAAAAATTAAAATATCGTAAAAATCAGATTATAACAGATTATGCTCTTACCTAAAAGTTAAATAAAAGCACACTAGATATATTGCCGGCGCAACGTCCTCTTAAGATATGGTATATCTTAATATCTATAAGTCATCCTATATTTATATTTGTATTGTTAAAATATGGACTTCCTAATCTGCCAATGTTACTTCTCGCCTAGTTACTAATAATATAATAAAATAATAAAATAACCAATAATATATAAATAAAAAAAAATGTAAATAATTTTAAGCAAATAGTCAATTTTTTCAATTACCGTCAATAATATATAACTGAATTGAGCCCAAGGGGAGGGCGATCAACACGTCGCCCCCACATAAATCCGCCTCTGATTGTGACAATTGTGTTGTTATTTTTACCAAATTTTGATAGGAGTAATCGGACTAATTTGATTGCTATTTGATTTGATGTTTATTTATATTCGTTCTAAAATAAATTATTTTATTAAGAATTATTTTTTCAAACATTTTGTTTCGTAATGGTTTTAATTATGTGAAAATAAATAATTTTAAAAACGTTAATACTTTTTGAGATAATGAGTGTTCACTATTAAAATAATTACCTGCTGCAGACAGCAGACGCAGACTACCTACTATTGATTGATCGAACTACGAGTTCCGTTCGATTTCGATGAACAGCATACGTATACCAGTGGCGTATATGGAAAATAATTTCAGGGGGGTTAAAAAAAATTTCCATTCTTAAATTCTAATTAATTATACGATCAAAATTATTGCCTGTACCAACCATACATTTCGGAAGGAGTTTGAAACAATAAACTCCTACCCCCCCACTATATACGCCACTGACGTATACATTAGTAATACAAACAACCGAAGATGGTATTATTATAGATACTGTGATACAGAAGGCAGGATTTAGGATTTGTAAGCTTCTTGGCCCAACCTGTGGTGAGGCCCTACCAGAGGGTTTCAGAAGAAATAGAAAGGGCATATGCATAAACAGAGGCTAGAGAGACCAAACCCACTCTAAAATATAATTTTCTGTGACAATAATAAATATTAACTATAAATATACTTAAACAATCTTTTGTCCTTCAATGTTAGTCCGTTGAAACTTTGAAAGCTAATTTAACTACGCATGGAATAAAAAAAGATTTAATTTAGTGATAAACTTGGGGTTTTGGTGAATTGCTGATAACATTTTTCAATTGACAAACATTATCAGTCTACATACTATACCAACTCCCAAGGCGATTATCAATACTGCTAAGCTTTAGCATTAAGTAACTACTGTTGAATGTGAAGTGTTAACTATTTTATCTCAACTATAATTTAAATAATAAAGTACAGCTTAATTTTGTTTATTTTTTGTATAATTATTATTCAAAACATTTAAACTGATTTGTTAATTATTATATTGATCAATATCCGCCCACTTCAAGTCACTTCTAGTCCTTACATTGGACTTGTATTTCTGTTTGTAAGTGTGACCACACCCATCGAAAATAGGCCTATCCGATACTGCAGTCATGGACATGATGATTTCCAATCTGCAACAGCAGCGGCAGATAACGGAACAGCTTCGCCGAGAAGCAGCTGTGAAACGTATACCTGTTTCACAAGCTATACAAGACATTATAAAGTATATCAGAGAAAGAGAAATGGAAGATTGTCTAATGGTTGGTTTTTCATCACAGAAAGCTAATCCATTCAGAGAGAAAAGTAGTTGTGCAGTTATTTAAATTTATGTATTATTTAAAATTTAAAACTACTTACAATTAATATTGAAATTTTAAAAGAAACAAAAATAAACAATTTATGCTATATCTACTGTATTAACCTATTGATCAATTATAATTATTTTAACTTCTCATTTACAAATTTTTGTTTGCTTAGTTATGTACCAGTGAAAATTTATTATAATATTATATAATGTGTATTATCTGATTCATTTTTTTAAAGCAATAAAATGTTTGTACGACAATTAATATTTTTTATTTGTTTATTTAATTTGTGCTTAGTCATAAGTGGATAGATGTAAAATACTAAACACATACATTTTGATTTTAATTCATTAATTCATTAAATCATATTTATACATTAAAAAATTACTATTAGTAAATAATCAAGTAATAAATTTCCCCCCCCCCAAAAAAAAAAAAAATTAGGAAGAACTTTCTCTGTTAAATTAATTGATGAGAAAATCATGGAATGTAGATAAATTAGTTAGGTCAGAGATGGATTTATAGAACTACCGCTTGCATGGTTTGGAGGTGAATTTTATATGCCTATAAACTTAACCACGAGTAAAATGTATTTTTTAAGTACTTTTTGAAATTATTTGTAAAAAAAAAAAAAAAATAACGTTCTGATTTCTGACACTGTTCTATAGAGTATTACTCTATGTACTGTTTTAATCAAGAAAATAGTATACCAAATCCAATACAATATTGGAATCAGTGGCATTGATGTCGAACAAAATTTTGAATGATTTGGTCACAGCCATCCTATTTAAATTTTACCATCTATCCCACTACAATATTAGCAATATAATAGTGATTTATAGGATAAATTTATTCGATACTCATTTCCTACACCTACCACCTTTATAAATTTTGTCTGGTCATGACCAGACTTCAACCCCAAGTTCGGCATCACTGTTTGGAAAAACAATTGATGTATATAATATTTATATAATAGATCTACTACAATTTACTTAAATAACTTAGTTCTTGTCTTCTTGAAGTTAAAATAAATGTTTACAACATAAATGAATGGAAAAATAAAACTTTAATGGTATAAAATAACAATCTATTTAATTTATTTAACCTGCTTTTTTTTATGAAAATGTGTATTATATCTTCAAATTGTATTCTATTTATCATATAATTTTCAATCAAAATAGCTAGTTTAATTTTTTTTGAATATGCAAGTAGTTTTTCATCTGCTTTAAAGAAGGAAAAAAGTGCAGTGATTTTTTTGGCTGCCTCACCATGACCATACCATAACTTTAAAAAAATAAACAGAATTGTCACGATTATATTTTTGTACATAAATATATATCAAAGAAATCTCAGTACCTTTAGTTTATAATTAGATTTTAATGATTTTACATTTTATACATTATACCTGAACTAATAAAAATAATAGGTATTAATTTTTTCATTTGTGTTAAATAATGATAAACAATAATTACTAAATAGAACCACTGAATTAGATAACCGATACGTTAGATTACAAAAATGCATAACTAAAAAATGTAAGTATTTTCCCTATAATTATTTATTTATATTTTAACTGGTATTACCCTTTAACATTTAAATTACAATATTAATTTTAATTTAAAAGTATTACAAAAATTACAGTATAAAATATTACAGAATGATAATTAAATATACTTAAAACAAAAAGTGGGTTCAGTGGCATTGGTATTTTACTTAAGACACTTAGTCACTTTATTAGTTCATTGGATAATTGGTGGTATAGGTTTGAATTAAGAATAAATCACACGCTCCATGTGATTGATCTGGGTATCTATGAATCAGGTACTTTAAGAAACTTAAAGTTCAATAGAAATTAAAAGAGAAGACAAGTAACATAATCACTTAATAAGCCATAAATTAATTTAAGTTAAAAAATTTCTCTGCGATCTCCCAGCAAGTTTTTGTCAAGATTTGCAATTGATGCATATAAGCGGACATTTAGTTGAATTTTTAGGGGGGCTATAATAATCTAATGTAAAATGACCCCACACCCCCTTGCTATACACAAATATGACATATTACTTTCGATTTTTTGTGGGTCTAAGCCTCTCTAAGTCTCCCCGATGTCCGCCTATGTTGGTGCATAGTTGTAAGGTGCACGTTAGTAAAATAATAAAAATAATCTTTTTTATATATTTAAAATGATTTATTTATGATCAAAATTCTCATACTAACAAATAATAATGCCAAATAACCACACCAAAAATATATATTGAAAACAATTAAAATTTTTATTAGTAACAATTTTTGGAATCTATTTTAGAAGTTAATTCAGTAAAAAAAATAAAACAAATCACCTACTTACTATTAATAATAAATTAAAATGTATACTAATTTGTTTTTATTTATGTATTTGATTGATAAAAATATATAAATATTTGTTTTCTACAATATGTCTACAAATCCATTTAATAACAAACACAATTTATACTATAGCCGATATTATTTATTTGGTGATTCCAATAACTCCACAAGCAATTCTGGCTCCAGCATTCCCTGTAGTAGCGCTTAACTCATGACCTCCTTTACCTAAATCATCTTGGTCAGCATGTACCTATAAAAAGAATAAATTTGTTAGATTGTGTGAAGTAAATGTAATACCTAGTAATATCATGTCATAATGGTCATAGCTTAAACAAATAAATTTAATGATAGCTAGTGTGTATAATAAGTAAATAATTTAGTAATTTAAAATAATGAAATTATCATAAAATATTAAAATATTATAGTTTTAAAACAATTATATGAATTTTATTAATTCCTAATTCCAATAAATCCTTAGAATCAATAAACTATTTATGTACTTAACTAGTTCATATATGTATCATATAACTTTGCATTACATATTAAAAAAAAAATACTTACCACTAAAGTACGACCTATAATATTGAGAGGTCCTGTAAGAGATATGATTGAGTCATGGAAATTTACTTCTGTCACAGATGAACCAGGAGCTTCAATATTACCTAAGTCACCAACATGTCTCACATCATCATCTGGAGCTCCATGGGTTTTACCAAAAGGATTAAAATGTGGACCAGAGCTCATACAACCTAAAAACAATATTATATTATATCCACTTATAAGATTTAAGAATTTATTATATTTGTATTTTATATATTACGGGAAAAATTAGAATTATTTGATTAAATACAAATATTTATTTTAATTTTAACTGGTACAGGATTATAATTACTCATATGTTAACCATAATATAATATCTTTGAAACAAAAATACTATATAACACTAAAAATGAATACATAACAAATTGGAAATCAATAATAATTTATTGAAGACTTCAAAGTTTTGTTGAATAGATATTTCTAAGATAAAAAGAAAGAAAAATTCAAATATTTTTTTTTTTACTGGTAATTCCTGATTGATTTTGCTTTGTGTTGAATAATATTCCGTTGTTTAGATATGCTAGATTAAAAACTAAGATTGTAAGAACTCTAACATTATAATCTCAAATGATTTGCATATTAATTGCAGATTAACAATTTGAACAAATGTTTTTTTTTAAATGAGATAACAAAAAAACAAATCTTTTAATTTGACATCTATAAAAATATCTGCACCCTGTCCTATAGCACTTGCTCCCTTTGCTGAAGTCCTTTAGCACAACCTTGGTAAATAACTATAATCTAGAAATTTTGGTTAAGAATTGAACAAATAATATATTATTTAACTTACCATTAGTGTTGTCGCCGAATTCATGTATATGAAATCCATGGCGGCCTTTAGATAGTCCAGTTACTTCACCAGTTACTTCAACAGGAGATTTCTCATCCTAAAAATAAAAATAAATTAATAAATACTATAACAACTGTAATACCTATATTATAGTTGTGTTTGTGTACTTACAGTTTGAGAGAAAAAAATGGTACCCTTCACATTTTCACCATTTAATACACATACTGCTTTAACCATTTTTAAAAATTACTTTTTTCAGTAAGTACGTTTCAAAATATTTTTTAACTCACGCGTTAAAACGTTCGTAATTTTGTAATAAGAAGTAAATTTTACGTGATTTTAGTCTATAAATATAATAATGATTAATGACCTAATGAATAATGATTAATAAATTATATAAGATCATGCAACGTTACTAAATACGTGACCTCGAGTATGTAATTATAAGACTTGAAACATGGAAACAGAATATACGATAATTGTTAATGTAACTATGGAAGAATCGAAATTACCAATACAAAATTAATAGAATTCAAATAATGAAATATGTATTCTCCCGGTTGTACCTATCTATATATTATAGTATTATCTAATATCTGTATTTCATGAGTAATGCCATAACTTCATAAATATGAAGTTCATACCGACATTGGTGGCAATATATAGAGCATGTCTTAAAATCCGTGTGTTCCTAAAATGTTTACTTTATAGATCGCGTAGTCGTATAGTATGATCTATTGATCTAACGATTCTAACGACCAAAATAGTAAGTGTCATTTTGTCATGCTATTTCCAATCTTTTTTTCCCCCCAAAAGTTCTTTTTCACAATACTATTTTAGTATTTTAGCTCAGCCAGTTAGCACCCCTACATTTTTTAAATTTTTTCAAGAAATTTAAGGTTATATATTAGAGAAAATTATAAAATATAAAACGTAATTCCTAATCAGGATGTCCGATAGGTATGTGTTATACCGTTATGTGAACATTTAAGCTTTATGTATGCATTTTGTATGGTAAATTTGCAATAAAATTAAAATTATTGAGCTATACGTTAATATTTTATAACCATAACGATAAAAAGTTAAGTATTATACGCCGTTAAATAAATAATTTTGAAGTTTTTATATACATTTTATATAATAAATGTTGCAATAAAATTGTAAAATTTATAAGTAGGTGGTTTTTGGGGGGGGGGCGAAACCCTCCGCGGGCCTGTTCTGTTTATAATTCTAGCCCCCCTCTAACAAGGCAAATTTATGCCTATGAGTACAATAAAATTGGACAACGAAACAGCATAAATGAGAAGGTAAAAATTGACAATCGTCATCAATCATAATAAAATATTCTGTATTTATATGAATCGACAGGATTATGATAAATAATAAATATTAAATATGAATATATGATATTATGATAGCAATTTTGTAAGCATGTTATATCCATGAATTAAGAACTAAGAAGTAAAAGAAGTAACTACTCTAACTACTAACTAGGTACTAACTACTAACTAGTAACTAAGTCATGGAGTAATATTATTAATATGACATTATGACTGGTTGAACATGAAGTTTATGTTAAAGAACAGCTGTTTATTCTGTTATCTTTTATCAGTTTGTATTTTAAAGTTTAAACCGGTTCAAAATGTTCAATTAATTTATTAATGTTCGATTTATACCTATTTATTAATGAGTTGTTTTAAATGTTGATATTTTTAAGGCATCTATGGTATTAATCTAATTTACTTATATGTTAATTTAACACTTCATTTACATCTAGAATTGACCTCAATTGTACAGTGTGTCATTAATATCTTTGAAGAGGTAATAATTATTTGCTTTACATTTATGAGTAATCTACTGCTATTCGATTTTAAGATTAATATTTACTGACAATTGTAAAAGTTATTTAACATGAAAAAAAAGATACCCTGGTTATTTTATAAAACTACTGACTGTGAGACCATGGTCTATGCTCTAAATTAATGGTTATGTTAGATGTTAGATGATTAAATTTAAATAATCTATGCTGTAACATATCTCCTAGCTTATAGATTAAATAACTATCATTTTAGTCATATTTAATATATTAATAATAACAAATCCATCAACTATTATGTTTCATACAACTCTAATCTCTATACAGTACACGTTATCCATTGTAGGCATAGGCCTTATACTCAAGAGTTTAAGGTCTATGATTGTATGTTGTTTTATTGGTATCTCATCTAAAATCTACATCACATCCTTATATAATTCATAACATCACTACATCAGTTCTAAACATACTTGTTAAAGAGGTCCCATAAATGTCCTAGAAGCTTTTTTAGGATATTATAATACTTAAATATATAAACATGTATGTCTATACCTAATCTTTGTGATTTAAACACTGGTGCCAATGATTTTTAACATTTTGTAACTAAAAATCATATATTCTTAACAATTAACTCCATTAAAACTTCTAATTTGATAAATCTTATTTATTTAAAATTGTCTAATAGTTAATTATAAACAATAGATTATATCCAATTTAATTAATAAAACATTTTTTTTTTATATTATTCCATTGTCCAATAGTGATATGCTATAAGTTATACCTAGTATTAAGAAAATGCCAGGAAAAGTGAAAGTACGTGTATTGGCTGGCCGAAATTTACCAGTCATGGATCGGTCAAGTGATACTACTGATGCTTATGTTGAAGTTAAGCTTGGAAGCACAACATACAAGACTGATGTTTGTAGGAAGTCATTAAATCCTCAATGGAATTCTGACTGGTATAAATTTGAAGTGAGTTTTCTATCATTATAAATTCTTAGTTCACAAACTATATTAACATGAATCTACTTATGATATCAGTTAGATGATATAGAACTTCAAGATGAGCCTCTTCAAATTAGAATTATGGATCATGATACATATTCAGCTAATGATGCTATTGGAAAAGTATACTTTAATTTAAATCCATTACTTTTGCCACAGCCAACAGTAGTTCAATTATCAGGTCAACAAATTTTAGCAGATACTTTGATTTCAAACCAGAGTCAGACTACAGGTACAAATTATACATATACCCGATACTTATAGTGTATAAGACATTTTTCCTAAACATATTGTGTTATTTTAGGAGGTTCTGTGGTATCTGGATGGTTTCCTGTTTTTGATACAATGCATGGTATTCGAGGTGAAGTACATATCATTATAAAAGTAGAACTATTTTCAGACTTTAATAGATTTCGTCAATCTTCATGTGGAATTCAATTTTTTTACTGTTAGTACATATTGGTGAATAATATATTTATGATATTGTTTTTAAATTGATTTTTTTTTTAACAGCTGGAGCAGGAATAACAGCACATACAGAATGGGTGCATGGCTTTGTTGAAGAATTAGTGGTTGAAGATGATCCTGAATATCAGTGGCTTGATAAAATTCGTACACCTCGTGCTACTAATGAAGCACGACAAACCATATTCCTAAAGCTTTCTAATGAAGTACAGAGACGTATAGGCTTAAAGGTTTTAGAACTTGGAGCAAATGCTGTCATTGGGTTAGTTATCTTATTTTGTACCATTGTTAAAAGTTACAATGAATATTCTAAAATGTCAGCTTCATTAAGTATAAAATAGTTGGTTGGATGTTTCATTATCTGGGTAATTTAAAATTTCCAATGGATTTCAATTGGATTTCCAATATATTGCTTGTAAAATTTTAAAAAGAATACATTTTCTTTATATAGTAGATAATAATATTTTATTATTTTTGGTAACAACTAAAAATTGGAAATGATTTCATTCTGTGTTAATTAAAGAAGAGCAAAAAAAAAAACATTCATATGACTCAATCTTAGCATTAAAAACTTAACATAGATTAAAAAATACTTTAAATACATAATGCCAATGTGATCATTTATTGCTAATTATTTTATTTAGATTCGACTCGTTAGTATTTTATGGAAGCAATATGTAGCAATAGCTGCTATATGTCACTAGTGAGTCGGATCCAAATTAAAATAATGAGTGATAAATTATTGCATTGGAATTGGTGGCGTTGTGTATCTATAGTGTTATTCAATCTATGTTAATAGTTATTAGTTTTTATCACTGAGACTGAATCCTGTGGGTGTTTTTTAAATTCTTTTTTAATTTGCTCAAAATGTAATCATTTCCAATTCTTACCCAAAACAATAGAATACTATCTACCGTACGAAGAAAATATATTCTTTTTATAATGTTATAGCTTATAGGTAATTAGAGATTTAGAAATCAAAAATAATATCTACTAACTATTAAATAGATATTATTGTTCTATTTTATTAAATTAAGTTATAAACTATGAATACATATTTATTGTGTAAACGTAATAAATATATTATACAATTTATTAATTAATTAAATACTTTTTTTTTTAGATACAATCAATATTTTGATTTGGAAGGAGAATCTGGAATTGTTGTTCGTGGTATTGGAACTGCAGTTACATTAGTGCGACATTTGACATTACCATCAGTAAATTTAAATTTACAGCCAACAATTGACGAGTAAGTACATTATTTTTGAATTATTAATTAAAAATTTAAATATTTTCTTCCAATATTATAATATTTCCTTCTAGTTGTGTTTATTATTTTATATGTGATTTAAAAAATAATGAATATACAAATCTTGTATACCTTTTAATTTTTAATACTACTATGTTGATTTATATTTTTTTAAACAAATGAAACAATTAATTACATTTTTACAAAAGTATATTATATAATTTATTTTCAATACTTAAAAAATTTAAATTTATGCAAGATTAAATGTGAAGAAAGGCAACTTTCTTGTTTATAATTATATTTTCAAAGTAAAATATGTATTTATGTACAATGTAATGTACATTGTACATTATATGTATACATTAATATTGATATATTAGTATATTACTGATCCTTAATAAATCGACAACAATTATTACCATTATTACCATTCAATTAAATTATTATTCTTAGAATATGTTAAAACATGAGTGTTAATTTAGAATCAGTGAATCAAAAATTGATGTTTAATTGATGTAATTTTGCCAGCCCTATAAACAATTTTAGTTAAAAATATATTGAGTCAGGGTAGCTGGTGAGTGAAAATGACTAAGAAAACAGTTTCATAATAAATAGGACCAGGATCTGAGATCTGAGATTTTGTCACCATGTCACTGGCTAGAATATTAAAAAATATATTTTTAAATAAATAAATTTATGTAGCTGAAAGAAATACAGTATAATACTAATTAAGTATTAGGTAATTATAAGTAAATATTTTCAAAAAAATATTAACTATTTGCATTTTGTGTTTATTTTGTTTGAAGTTTGGATTTTCATAACTCATTTGTACAAACTGATTATACTAACCATACTAGTTCATTTAATAACAAAAACAAAAAAACCTATTCTATCCGTAAAATGTCTCCTCAAATTCTAAAATCAAACACTGTAGATTTTGCTGAATTGTCTAGTATGAAAAGCTTATTTGATCAAGAAGATATGCGTACATCAAAATTTAAAAGACAAAATAGATTTTTAAAAGCTATTACTTTCCAAAATTCACAACAAAAAAACAAAAAAAAACAAATGTACTCTACTTCAGTAGAATCTGCTAGTTCATCATCAGATCATGATAGACATTATAATACTTGTAATTCGGCTTTAGCATTCTTAGCACAAGCTACTTTGGATTTTAATTCATCGTTTGACTTACCTTCAGAGTCTGAAGAAACACAACCTTACAATTCACGAAGTCAATTAACCAGACAACCTAGTATCGATACAAATTGTTCTAAATTATCTTTAGAATATTTGTTTCACCCTAATGATCGAGGTGAAAAAGTAGTACCTGATTTAATTTTACCTTCCTCTAGTTCGTTAAATTCGATTTCTGATTCTACAACTGAGTCAGAAATGGCTATCGGGTTTGAAATATCAAAACTTAATGTACGAGATTTATCTCCTTGTACATCTGATAATCCTACTTATTACTCAGACTCTTCAGACTCAATTGGTTCAGATTCAGTTGATATTGTGAGCACAAATTCAGAATCTTTATTTCAAAAGCCAAATACTCCTCCATTATCAAGAATAGTGTGTACAGACAGACCCAATACACCTCCGATTTCTAAAATTATTCATCTAAGCAACATTAAACCAAGTTTACTTAGTAGTCATTTAACAAATGTATGTGCATCCAGAAGCGTGTCACCTTATAACTCTAGTAGTTTTAGTAATTCACAGAGTACAATTTTACACAACACGCCACCTTTGCCAATGGTTTCTAATTCTGATGTAGAATGTATAATTAACAAAGAACCCAGCTTAATAAAACTCGAAGAAAATGTTTGTCCTGTTTTCTCTGATAATATAACTGCATCCGAGTGTTCTTCGCATGCTTTTAACTGTGATGACAGGAACATTGAAACAGCCGAGTCACCTAGCAAAGTCACACACCTTCCAATGCATCGAAGGTCATCAGACTCAGAAATCAATAATGCACCAAAAGGTAATTTATGTGTTTATGTATTCCATAGATGTTATAGCCTTGATTAGAATCGTATTGTTTGTTAATTATTTTACTTTCTTATAAAAACATAAGTTCTTGGAATTTTTTTAAAGTCATTATTTTTAAAATGTTAAGTATTTAGCTAGATTTTATTAATTTTTAAAAATAATGAATTATTAATATATATTTTTCCTATTATAATATGTTATTTGTCATAAATATATTTTTATTTATTTAAACTGTCTTTTGAGAAGATGATGTTTGATAACTGTATAATGTATGAAGTTCATAATTATTTATATTTTATTCTTTTAAAATAATTCCAAATAAATATCACAAGTTTTTATAATTTTATTATTCAAATATACATTGTAGGTACTTACTAACTATTAAAATAAAAATATAATAAATATATAAAATAATTTTTTTCAGTCACGAGTACATTTTTAGTATTCAGGTAAGAACAATAATATGTTGTGTGCACATTTCTACATTATGCACTATTCATCAGTGATATATTTAAGAATTTTTTTCCTAAAAAATATTCTTATATTACTATTTGATTACCCTTTTCTTTGTACCATTCAGTTGGTTTATCATCTGAGTTCAATATTTTCAAAGTATTTGTTAGTCATTAAAGTTGATCATCATGGCTAATGACCATTTTTTTATACAGTGTATAAAATATAATATATACATAATTGCTACTCCTCTATGTGCGCCTTGGTTAATTATTTAATAATGTATTAATCATATTCTTAAAAAAAAATTTTTATCTTAAGATGATTATTGTGTCTGTTTAAGGGATTTGAAAAAGTAAATTAGTATACTGTATCCAAATTTACATTCTATATAGTCTACAATGTGTACTATGCACTTTATCATGATGAATTATTGGTGAATTATACGTTCTTAACTTCACAATGGCATAGTCGATATTAAACAAATAAACTTACTACAATGGTAGTAACTAGTAACCTGTGGTGGTAAGGATTTTGTTTAGTGTGTAGAGGTGGAGGATATAAATTGTATTATACACAACATACATGCATAAGATAAATGTTATCGATATAATTTTTTACATAATCTACCAGTTATAATATTTAAAACTTATTTTACCAGAAGAAATATTATGTCTACATAAATGAACATTAATACAAATGTACAAATGTATTTAAAAATCAATAGAAGGTATCCATGCTATAATTTAGAATTAAAAATACAAAATTGAATGATCTTATATTATAGTATTATTTACAAAATATAGTTTAAACATTAATCATACTGAATGATTTTGTATATATTAAAATTTAAAGTATAACACATAATAATCATATTTTTTACTAATATAACAGTAGTATTACTAGAACAATTTTAATTATTATAGTCTTATAAAATGTAGTAAATAATTTTGTATATGAATACCAAATGGACAATGGTTATATTGTTAAAAATGTGAAGCATGTACAATAACATTATTTACAATATAATATACATCTATTATGTATAACTTACATTAACAATAAATTAATACATTTTTAGGTAACAGTTTGGCGGGAAGTGGAAGTTCAACTGTTAGTTCACATCGATCACATGGACATACAATGTTTCATCGCTCAATTTTAAGCAAAGATACTTTGGATGCAATGGAATATCCATTTCTTACAATGACCAAATATCCTCCTGGTTTTATTGTTCATTTAGGTTAATGAATAGTTTTAAATTAAATCACTTAACAATAATTTTGACAATTTTGTATAATTATAAATAAATTTTACAAAATAAAAATTATTTAGGTGGTATGGTAAATGCCAAATCGGTTAAACTACTTGAACGCATGTCCAATATGGAAGAACCAGAAAGTAGAGACTCTTGGTGGAGTGAATTAAGACTTGAAATGAGATCCCATGCAAGAGCTCTGTCTTGTAATGTAATTTTGGGTTATTCAGAACATACTTCAATATGGTATATACTATACAAGATTATACATAAATATTTATTAAAATATGTTTTTATGTTTTTTTATAGTGATGATGTTTGTGTATTGAGTGCAATGGGAACAGCTGCAGTTGTAAATCTTATGCCATCAGTAAATCCCGGTGGATATTTTTCTGGAATTTATCCCAATGTACCTCTTGCAGATATACCAGAACCTTTAATCTCAAGTACATATGTGAGTCTATAAAAGTTTTACTTAGACATAATTACTAAATTAAAACTTATTATTAAAATAAAAAAGGTAGGAAAGTGATACCGCTCTGCTGTACACTGGTGGTTGTCCTCTTAAGAATTTTATTTTGTTATATTGTAACAATTATTTAATTCATTTGTTAGAATTATTAAACTTCAAAATTTGTTTTTAGTCATGTAACAGTAGAACTCATAAACACTCTTCAAGTAATAGTCATGAAAAATTGGATTCCTTACCATGTTCTATCTGTCATATACCATATAATGAGCATAGTGTACCATTTTCTATGAATATGAAATATTGTTCTACGTGCAAGTAAGATAATTAAATTAAGATTTTTTTAAAATATTTTTCTGTTTAACTAATTTTGTACATGCAGACGAAATAAAGTACCACATATACTTTTATCTTCATTGGAACCTATGGAAAGACTTACCATTCGAGGTACTGGAACATTATTGCAAACGTTTGTTTGTCGTAATAAACGTGAACTAAAAGGAGAGATGAATGCTAAAGAAATATCAGATGGCTTACCATTTCTTGAATATGAATTACATAGTCAGTTATTGAATAAATTACGAGTAAAAGGAATGAATGCTATTTTTGGACTGAAAGTAAATAAGTTACTATCATTTTGGTAGGTTAATAATTCTTGATTTGTTTAGATTCAAGTTTGTCTTGGCGAACGAGTGGTCTCTTTACATGCTACTGGTACTGCTATGTACATTACTTGTTTGCCTGAACCACCATTACCGTTAGTAAAAGCTGGTAAATCTTGGGCTCACCCAGATCAACAACAAGTATTGCGTGCTCAAAAACTACTAAACGATGCCGTGGTTAATAACAGACAACACTATCATCTTATTCAAAAAGTAATATTAGTGTATACTATATCATAATAAAATGTAATTATTATTATTTTATTCATAGGAAGATGAATCTGAAAATATATCATCTAACAGTACTGGAAAAACTACTTTACCTGATATTAACTTAAGTTATGGAAATAGAGACACGTGTATTTTAGAAGTATAAATTATCTTGACTATATTTTTTTAAGTTATCAAATAATAATTTAACTCAATTTTATTTTTAGATGGATGATGCAGAGGATTTAGATGTAGTATCTCAATTGTTAGAACCAACTCCGCCTGGTTCATTTTTACTGTCCAATACTGATGTTCTTCCTGGAACTGGTTCAGAAGTTTTCCCTATGGAACCAGTGTGTAATCTTCAAATGTTTACTCAAGTTTGGAGATCTAAAGCACATTACACCAATGGAAATTTTGACAAACAACTTCAACGAATGCTTCAAGTAAGCCATATTTGCTAACAAATCAATAGAAAAATATCTGTATAATATACATTTATAATTTTTAGGGACTATTTTTTAAACTTAGGAGGATGACACCATGTGGACTGGGAAAACTATCATTTAAGATTGATATTCCAGAACCAGATGAATTGCAAATATCAATTGTTGGTTAGTTATCTTTATTTTTTCATTGTCCAGCAAATAATATCTATCGCAATCAAAGTTTTGAGTAGCTTCCTGGTGTTAGTTGATTTATAATTTGTCTTAATTAATATAAGTTTCATCATTATTGTTTATATTATAATTTAAGTTGTCAGTAGTGGTACTGGTATTTATTCTTTCTGAGACTATTTATTTTTTCTCTTCTTTTCCAATTAAAGACATTGTGGTCTGGTTCAATTAGGTAGTATGTAAATGGAATGGCTAGTCTAGTATGTCAACCATTTTATCATAGGAAGAAAATTTTGTGATAGTAGTGATTCTTAGATAATGGAATTTATAGGTTTCTATGAATACTTTTGGCTATTATATAAAAAAAAATTGAGACTATGAGATGAAAATAGTGCTATCAGATAAATCAACATTAATTAATTAAATATTTGTTGAATATTAATTTTAGGTATGGCATTAGGTCTTGGTGAATCTGATAAAACAACTGCCAAACAAATTTTAAAACGAAGACAATTACCTTTAAAAGATTTTGAGCAAAAAACAGGTATGTCTGCAATTAATTAGACCATTTATAATACAGTTAATTGTTGTTATACTTTTTTTTATTGATCTGATCAAATATATACTTTATTATACATATTTTTATTTCTCAAGTTATACTTTAATTTTATCAAATATCAATTGTTTTTGTATAGAAGAACTTATATTTAAGTTAGAAGAAGATGTTTCATTAGGACATGGGGAAAAAAAAGTAAGAAAATTTGAACGAGCACCTCGTCCAAATAGACTGTCTACACATGTAAGTTAAACAAAAATAACGTCTATAATAGATGTTTTAGAAAATTTTAGTGTATTATAATAATACACTAATATATAATTATTTTTTTATTATTTTTATTTGTTTTTAATAATATTCATGTAATATAATTACAGGCTGCTCCAAAAGACAGATACGGTGTGGATATTACACCAATGACTTATATACCTGGTGCCAAGATCGAACGATATTTAGGAAATTTAAACTTTTTTTTCATACGTGAAAGCACATGCATTAGAGAGGTAAAAACATTGTGAAGATACACCATTAAGTTATTTAATTTGTTGTGACAACTAATTTATTTATAATTTAGAGTGGTGGTCTAAGTGGCTTTGTTCATTGTTTTGTTGCTGAAGTAATGGCGATAGTACGTGCACATGTAACTGCACTTGGTGGAAATGCAATGGTTGCTTATTTTATGAATGAATGTATTTTGTTAAATAATCCTCATAAAAATCAAGTAAGTTGTATATGAATAATGTAAATAATACTTTAAAATATCAATTTACTTGTTTCTACATTGGCTAAAATAATTGTCACTTAACTTAGATTTTTACATAACTATATAATTTTCTCTATAATTGAATATTATAGGTTCACTTTATCTAACTAATTATACTGGAAAAAACACATTTTAATTTTAGGGGCAGTGTCTTCTAAATGTTGGAGGTGATGTTGTTGAAGTATCATACTTTAATGAGGATTAGTAGTTATTACTTATTACTTATTAGACTATGGTTGTATACTTGTATATTGATTTTTATGAATTATAAATATTTTTTATTGACAATGATCTGTTTCAAATAGTTATTAAACATCTATATGTTTATATATTTGACAATAATAATTTAATAGATATATGTACTTAAATAGAAAAACTCTTAGTAACATTTTTAAAATTGTTTAGTTAATAATGTCTGCATTGCCAATTTAAATTAAATATTTAAAAAAAAATTATTATAGACTTTTAAAATAGTAAATAGAATCTCATGTTTTTATAGTAATTATTTATTATTTGTTGATATGTACTTCATTTTTAATTTTAATTTTTGTAAATATTCTAACATATTTTAAGAATGTCAAAACTATAAAATATTTCTTGTAAAAAGTAAAATATATTTTAATTAATTATTTGACAATTTAATTGTGTTTTTTTTTTTTGTGTGTAAAATAATATTTTTGATGTATTTATTTCTTGAAATTTTTTTATTTATATACAAAGGATTATTAGGTATCAAACAAAATTAAGAATGAATGTAAGTTGAGTAATATCATATTGTTGAATAGATGTTTTGATATACATATTATATTATATGTAATAATGTTGGTAATTTATTTTAATTATCAGCGTTGAATCAATTGTATTATACATTTTAAAAAAAAGATCGACTTATGTACCATAATATACTCTTTAAGATTATTTATTTATCTTGATTTTAATCATAGTTTTAGATTTTGGACAGATTGATGAGGAGTATTTATATTGTTTTACTTTACTATTGGTTTTAAAAACTTTTTTAATTTATTTGCTTACAATCAGGTTTTAGAGTGCCCGAGTGTGTCATACATTGCTTTTAACTTTTAGCATAGTTTCTGGTAACAAATTTAATAGTCATAGTTGGTATTTTAGGGAGACAAAAGTATAAAAATCCTAAAACTTTTCTTTTTTTACAATAAATTTATTCAAATTATTTTAAGTTAAATACTTTTTTTAATAATTGAGAGAAATTAACAAAATAAAGTAGAAAAAACTGGAATATTTATATGCAATGCCGGCTATTAAATAATTTATTTTATTTTGCAATTAAGCAAGAAAAAAACATAGAGACTTATATTTCAACCGAATATTTAAATTTTTTCCAAAGTTTTATTTAATTATCCGGAATGTCGGTATAATTATTGGAATAAAGTAGATATCGAGTATACATACAAAATATTTGCATATATATATACACATACACTACACACACGATAGACGATAGTGATGTAGCTAAATAGTCTATTCAGTACGCCGTGTGATCATAATTTTGTATTATTTAAATTAATTGGGCTATATTTTATTGGAAAATATTTTGTCGGAATGTTTATTCTCGGAATATATTTTCTCGGAACCATATTTATTTGGAACTGTATTTGGTTGGAAAAATATTTCATCGGAACGTATACTGTAGGAATAATATCTGTTCAGAAAAAATACAGTTTTTAAAATCTTAGTTTTAAGTATTAAAAAATGTTAACTTGTAAATATTCCAGTTTTCTATGAATGATATTTTTACTTTAAATTCGATAAAAATAGTACAAACTAAATCTAATTTTTTACCAGAAACCACCTTCAACATTGAAAATAGAAGCATTTTTCTGCTATAAAATGTCTTAAGACTAAAAAAAAATACATTCATACACACACACACACACACACACACACACACATCATTGTAAAATTAATACATTCATCGCTCTGATTCGCAACATTACACTAGTTATTTGGGTTATAAATCACCCTTTGTATTATTTATACAAATTGATAGGTAATATTATTTGATACCTTCTACTTTGGTACCATGCTGTTTTCCAATCAACAAAATATTTCGGTAAATAATTTTTAGTTTCTCTAAATATAATGATATAATTAATTTTTTTGTACCTCAACATTTGTGTTAATTAATTTGTAATTATTTTTAACAAAATAATGTCGTAAAGCCAAATTAATAGGTATATATTAGTACAATAGTAATTATTTTAAATTGTATACAGAAAATATTATTATTATAAACGAATCGACAAAATATTTAATTAAATTATTGAAATAATAAATATTTATTTTATAACAATTACAGTTATAGCAGAATAATGGATGTTATATAATACGCTTTTTTTAAATTATGATTATTGAATATTTATCTTGAAATTGTAGTTACAATTAATTATACTATATATATATATATACCTTTTATTATATGAGTTAATTAAAGTTTAAATGCATATAATATAGAAAATAAATATTTGATCAATTATAATTACTTATTTCTATTTTCTAATAATTTTTATTTTATCTATGATACCTATTGTTAAAAAAAAAAACAATTAAAATAAATTAATGTTTATACTATTCAGAGTTTAAAATTGTAGGGTTATTCAAATTTCAAACCAAAAAAGTCAAAAACAATCAAGAAAAATCTTTGAGCACGAATAGTTATTTTAGAAGTCATCAGTTCCAGCAACATTATTTATAATTATTGGTAAAGACGAGTTTGTGAATAATAACTTTTGAGAAATGTATTAACAGGAATAGACAATACCGGCGACATTTAAAAAAAGTTATACCAGAATCTATAAAATTCATAATAATAAATTAGTAACAATTAGATAGAAACTATAATTCAATTTTTATGTATAAGTATTGATGTATTTTGAGTAATTGGCAATTATTGTAGTTCTGCTCATTGACTCTACTGCCTTGTATAACAATACCTATCAACTGCGTGAAAGAAATTCATTTTGTTGGTTCTGCATTTTATATTTTATACAAAGTAGATTCCCGGAAAGACATATTTTTATAAGAAGTCTGCATTCCTGTAAAATATCGATTTAGTTATTTTTCAATCCTGTTGAATTCTCGCCATTTTTTACCTCGTTTTTTATGCGTCCCAATTTTAATTCGTCCTTTGTTAATAATTTATTCTACAATAGTGATTGGAAAAAAAGTCTTGTGTTTAGCTACAAGCTGTTGAATAACATTGCAATGGCAACCGTTATCCATTCTCGATACGGCTCAGGCGCAGTAGGAGAACGTCATGTTACATCTGCAGTTTTTTGTATGCTGTGTAGTGTGTACAACACCTACGCGCGGCGAACCACCATTAAATATTTAATAACTGATAGGTATAACGTGAAATATAATTCATAACGAATAATTATAATAAGTACCTACCTTTAAATTTTATATTATATTTGCACAAAGTATTTGTGTATATTATGAGAGACATTCCAGAATTTCTGAGTTTGATAATTTATTTACCAGTCACCAGTGTAAACTGTAAATCATTTCTCACAATATATAGTTTGATCGTAATAAACTAGTTACTAGTAGTGTCAAACTGGAAGATATAAACTAATTGAGCAATGTAAATTATTATTAAAGGTAAATTAATTATTGTGCGTCTTGAATTTTCTTTTTTAAACAGAGTTAGAACTTAGAATACATCTAGAAGAATATTTAACCTAGATGTAAGATGTCGGTACCTAACTACTTATAATTATTTTGGTCGATTGATCATGAGTCATGACTCATGACCAAGGTTTTATAAATTTACGATAAACCCAATGAATTTTATATTTTAAACCTTCGTAATTTTAAATAATATGAATTTTAATTTCATATACCTACTTATTACCGCAGTAAGTATAAATGTACAGTATCACTTATTAAATAAATAAATAACTAATGACCATTCAAATTTCCAAGCATTTTATTTGTAATTGCAGTGAAACGATAAGGGAATTTACCAGTTCGATGATAACATTTAATATTTAATAGGTAGGTAGTTATTTTAAATTTTACAATATTTGATGGAATATGTTACCTCTTTGGTGATCTCTAGTCTTTATTTTAATTTTATAATAGTATTATGGGTTGATTGTATAGGTATGTATCTAATAACAATTTAATAATAAAAAATAAATAAATATTAAATACCTATACGATTATATTAATACTAAATTACTAAAAAAATATCGGAATATGTATTATATTCAAGTAAAGGTAGACACCATTTTTACTCGTATATATTCTAAATTATAAGTTCCTTAATCATTTATACATTATACTTTAGTACAAATATAAAGAAATGCATGCTGTACAGTTGATACTATCTATTTTAGATTATAATCGTTTTCCTGAGACAATACTTTAACACTTAGGTGTTAGGTATATCGTATATGTGGTTGAATGACGAATGTTGAAATAATACAAATACAACGTCAGCGTATAAATTTTATGCACGTGCATGAGTGGTAGTTAACCTACGTCACTTATTATCATTGCCCGGATAAATAATATTAAATTGTCAGTTTTGAAGTGTGTTTAACGAAATAGAACACTTATTATTTGTAAGTACGAAAATAGTACCTACAGTACTTTTAATTTATTTTTATTTTTAATTAATTCTTTTTATTTACAGTATTATAAAGACAAAAGCAGTAAACTGAGAATTGGCGTGTGGTCAACAATATAAAATACTTATACAGTTATAAAATTTAAACATAAATATATTAGATTATTAGATATATATACTATATACACCATATTTTACAGTGTACCTGTTATAAAATACTTTTATTTTTGTATAGGGGTTCTATAATATAAATGTTTATAGACATGTTAAATAATTAATAACGTATTAGTAATTAATTAATAAAAATAATAATTTTCAACATTTTAGTGAAAAATTTGTGGCATAGATACTGCAGGTCTGCAGATAAACTAGATAACTCATGAGAATTTATACGGTTTTTAAAAAAAGTGTGGTACCTAAGTCTTTCCGTTTCTATATATCCTGTTTATCTTAAATGCATTGAAAATTGATATAATTTTTGCATAAACAAAGTTAAATTGATATTATAGGTAGGTATTTTTCTAATTCTAGAAAAATATTCTAACATAATACTTATATTATATATTTATATGCAACAATGCTGTAAAAAGTTTACATGAAATTACTATATATATATTTTTTAAAACAATATTGTAATAATACAAGAATAAAAGCAGTTAAACTAAGTATAAAACAATATGTGCAGTAAACAAATATTTACTTTCTTTCCAGGTAATTTTATTCATATTTATGTTAGTAAATATATTTATTATTTATGCAATATAATATCGTAAAGTGTTGATAATATTACGCGTCATAGGGAAGTATCTGCTCTTTATTTTATGATAGGTACATGGCAAAGACGTGTGTTCAATGTTCATACTTACATTTAAACAAATTATTTAACACTATACTATAGAAAAAAAATATTTTTTATGTATCATCGTGATACTATAATGTATTAATACGTAGGTGCATTTGAAATGTGTTATAGATTGCACTTCCAAACACGGGTTCCTGATTGCCGCGGTTTGCATGTGAACGCAAAGGCCAAAGAGGGTTAAACATATTTTTCCGAAGGAGAAAAAATATATAAAGAATTTTCCTCAAAACTTTGTTATGATAAAATAATAAAATATTAATATTATCGAAATATTGAAAACATTATAATTTATAATATACAGACTTGGAAAGCAAACTGATTTACGTGCCAGTATAAAAAACCCAGAGTAAACGTTCGCGAGCGTGGGGTAAATGTTTTTCGAACGTGGTAGAGAATAATGTAAACAATCGCTACGCCGAATTTTGGTAGCAAAAATATATTATGATTATGAAGTATATTATATACATATAGACACAACATGAATTATTTTTAGAAAGCCGGAAAATGTTTATTGGTGAATAAATCCTAGTATTAGAGAATAGAGATTATCAAAATGTACAGCATATTGATCACTTACATAATATATAACATATAATAAATTAATATGGACTGAAAGAATATTATCGTCTGGTACATATTTTAATGCGATATACATTAAGAATTGTTATTATTTTGTAATTTTTTTTATAAAACATGTATTTAAATATCACTCTTCATACCTAAATCGGTTTTACATAATAATAATACCTAATATAGTAATATATATATTTTTCTTATTTAAAATATAAAAATTCACAATCTGTTTAAATATAAAATATATATGTACCTACAATAAATAAATTTTAGGGAAGGAATCAGGAGGTATGAGTGGGGAAGTCGCCCAGTAGCGACAACCCAGAATTACTAATTAAGTGCATTGTATGCCATCCGTGTACGTTTTCTTTTTGATATTTAAACTAAAAAAAAAAAAGGGAAAATTAAAACCTTATAAATTAAAAGTATTAATGTCTTTGTAAATGTAGGTAGTACTTACTTATTTAACCTATTTATGAAATAAGCGTAAAGACGCTTATTTCAAATTATTTACCGACAAAGTAATCACTAATCACACAAGTGTATTGATAGATATAAAATTTAACCTAAACGAACCATTTGTTATAGTATTTTATATTTAGTGAAATTAAAAATGTTTACAGTAGTTATCTATATAAATAATATCATATTTAAAATTTGAAGAGGATGTTAGAATACTATATTTTTGATGTTCACATGCACAACAATACAACATATAGCCACATAAGTAGCAAATTCGTGTTAATCAGAACCAATACATTATGATATGTGCTTTATTAATATCAAAGTAAATTTACCTATTATCAAATTTAATTTTTTTTCACGTTATGTGTGGTTTACGATATTTCAATTTTTATGTAAGTTATGATTTTATGAATAAATTCCTATGTAAAATATTGCAAATTAAAAATTCTTATGTATCACAGAAAAATTTTAATATCATAATAAGTCCAACATATAAATATAGATAATGTTCTTAATTTTTAGTTTAACCATAAGTCAATTCACTATTCACTAAGCTAAGGATACAACATTTCTTCTGTTGAATGAACATTTTTTATGTTACACGTGAATCTGAATTTATGAATTAGAAAATAAAAACTGAGCATTTGTTCTCTTCTCAACGACGTCACTATAACAGTGGGTAATATTTATAATTTTATAATGCATAATGTTGTTGTTTGCCATAACTCATGACGTAACTTGTAGAAGTATATTTACTTATTATTAATTGAAAATAAAATGCTTTTCAAATCAATTTTGTATCAATGGAATCATCTACGGGTAATACTATATTTTTTGGTATAATGTCACGATGAATCCAGTAAACTCAAAAAACCTGAATACAAATGATAACAAAATCAATTATTTTGGAATGATTGACGTTGTGAAATGTTCAATACGATATATACTATATTGAATTGAAAAACCATTTATTGCTTTTTTACTATAGAATATACCTATGATATATTTCCACCCTAATTCTTGACAATATTTAAACGTCTTCGATATAACTGTATTATACCTAATACACGAATAAATATGACATAAGTAGCTACTATATTATAATAATATCTTTAGATTGACAAATTTTTTTTAAATAAATAATTAATTTTATTATAATTAAATATATTAAATAATTAATAAATAATCAAACT
Organism: Rhopalosiphum padi; assembly: GCF_020882245.1. Classification (NCBI taxonomy): domain Eukaryota; kingdom Metazoa; phylum Arthropoda; class Insecta; order Hemiptera; family Aphididae; genus Rhopalosiphum; species Rhopalosiphum padi. The sequence continues at coordinate 34,709,020 of NC_083598.1, forward strand.
CAAATATGCTATTTTGTGGAATTATTTAGCTAGTTTTCTAACTGTATGCAATTTTATTATTTTTGGTTTTAATATAAAATAATTCTGTTGTAATTTTCATAACTAATATTTATATTTATTATTAATTAAACCAATACTATGTAATTCTACTTAATATTATAGGTAAAATAGATAATATAAAATGATACTATACCTTTTATTTCTATATTTTAGTCCTCTTTTAAATCTTTACCTAGCGACTGCAGGATATAAGGATGGTGTACGGTTGGTTGGTGGATTATACTTCATCTCCTTGTAAGTTTTGATATTACCTTTATAGTTGTACGTCGATTTAAAATGACAATTATACAAGAGATTTTAATTATTTGTTTAAGAGACTAATAATTTATACCATTAACTCATCTAAAATGAATTTCAGCGTATGTCACTGAACAAATCTGCTCTCAATATGCATAAATATATATATAGTAACCTATCCATAATCGTTGAAATAAAAATAGTATGTATCATACTAAAATCTCTTTTAACATAAAAAACATATGCTTATTATATGTATATGTATGTTATAGAGACACGTTACATGGATAAGGAAAATATAATTTTTAACCAATATAGTTTTTCATAACAAATTTTAAAATAGTTTTGATTATCCAACCTAATTTTATTATTATAATAATTTATTATTATGACAATTTATTATTATAATCATTAAAATTATACTGTAAATAATTTTAATATGTATGCGTTGTACAAGTTTGGATTTATCTATTTTATAAATTGTCATTTATGTTTATCCGATTATTCTACTGAAATATTGCTGATGTTATTTTCTATTTCAAATTTTTATACTATTTGATAATAACTTATAATATTAAACTATGTTCTTTTAAATTTAAATTACTTACCTTGAAAAGATTGTTGTTCTCATCCATCTAAAATATTGCAAAGTAATGCAATATATATAATATGTTATAATCATAAGAATTTATTCATCTAAATAAATGAAGTTTATTCATATCCAAAATCAATATGTTTTAAAATTATTCTGTAGGATTGTCTACAATATAATAGTTCATTCCATCTGTCATGAACAGTGTTTTATAAAGGAAAAGAGGATAATTTGTATTTGCTTGCGTAAAACATTCAATGTTTTCAATTTGGAATGGAGAAAAATATTATGTAGACAAAATGTAATTGTGTATAGTTTTTTTTTTTAAGTAATTTTATTTATTTATATTTATATTTAAATATATTTGTATAGTTTTATAATAATAATAATCGTAATAATAATTATGGTTAACAGTAATTCAATCTATATAGTGTACCAAATAAGGTCTATTAATATTATTAATTATAGAATAATAATATATATATAACATTTTAAGATGTCTTCTTACTAAAATAAATAAACAAATAAATAAAATACAGCAGACTAGTATGTTATTTTAAGTAAACATGAGCAGATATTCAATCCTAACGAGGTAGGTAAACAATAATACATTAAAAATAAAAATAAATTAAGTCTTAAAAATGTGTTCACAATAATTTTGATCTTATTGATATAGGTATTAAAATTCTACATTGCTGGGTATGCTATGTAAATCAAAACAATTTACGCGAGTAATAAATAAATAATATAAATACAAACAAATGATCGAAATGTTAATCTTAAAGTATAGTTTTCTTTTTTTATGGTGTAGATAGTAGTCTACGTTTTTTATTTGCAATAACTATATATTTTTTATTATATATGACACACAAATATAATAAAGTTGTTTAGGATCTAAGAGAAGAAGAAGGAAGTTATCTTAAGCATATTTTAAAAAGGCGTCGCATTTAACGTCTTCTGCGACCGAATCTGAGGAATACGTGGTCCAGATCTTGGCGTTTATCATTTTGCATTGCTGTATCGACCAATCCATCAGACATTCTGGTGTCTGTGAAAAAAAAATCACCTAAGTATTATTGTTAACAATGTACGTATTGTACGTAGTATATGTATGATAACATATTGTATAATACATAATACACAAAAGATTTTAAGCTTTACTGTAATAAAAAAAATTAAAATTAAATATTTTATAGCACTTTTATGTATATTCAAATAATTTGAATAATATTTAAAAATGATTAAAAACATAATTAATTAAAAGCTAATGTTAAATAGAATGTAATGTAAATCTTTTTGTTTAGATATTTTTAATTGGAAATGTATCAATTATTATTTAGATTAGAATTATTAAAAATAAGATAAAAGTCTAAAAAGGCTAATTTTTGCTAGCTATTGACATACACAGTATATAAATACAATACATTTTACAATTTTTTTTTCAAAAATTTAATTAGCATTATATATATAAGTATCGTGAGTTTGATTACGATATTTTTAGAGATCAGGTAAATTTCTTTTGTAGATAGAAAAATAATATTGTATCTTAAAATACAACAATAGTATGTATATAATAAGACGCACACGGTTTTTAACGCTTTAGCTTTACAATTATTAATGCTTAGATAATATCAAATATATTAGTGTGGTACACATGAATTGTTTGTTTTAGAAAAATGAGATAATGAATTAACATGTATATACAGTAAAATTGGAATACATAATAGCTATGCAAAGTAATACACGGAATTGAGACATTTTATAATAAAGAACAAGTAAAAACAAAATAATGTATTTTAATAGGTGGTGGAGTTTTTAATCTATACATATCGAACACGCTACATTATAGTTATAACTTTATATAAAATTAAAACATATGCCACGAAAGAGTTCCATCACTGGATGTCTTCTTTTAAGTTCTTAGTCTCTAAAATGTAATATATTTATTTAATTTATTTTATCTTATCTTATTAGTCTTTAAATATAATTTGTGTTGATTGTAAAATAAAATATTTATAGATTGTACAAATTCTAAATGAAAAATTACACAATAAAAAACGCGCATTTCCTATTTGGTTTTCAGACTTACGGTAGCAGATTAGTCGGTTGCTAATAATAATATTATTATAGAAGTTATAATTTTAATTTTTTTAACGTAGGTACATACCTACTTTACTACATAATATGGCACTATTCTATATACGTCTATTAATTATGTAAGTACTATTATTTCTGCACTTATAGTGAAATACATCAACGTTATATATATAATGTGGTATTGAATATATACGCTTTGTAAGTTTACTCACAAGGCATAGGCACCGGATACTGTTTATCTTGAATAAACGTTTCGATGGCGTTTGAAAGTGTGCGGATGGTGGACAAAGTCAAACACGCTTCTCGCACCTTTGGCGGCGCGTCTTCTAGCAGCCCTGGCATACACCGCGTGGGAAGGTTGTTTATCCGGCACTCGCACACGCTAGCCACAACTAGTAGCACAAGTGCGCTAGTCAGCATCGTCCTGTACGTAGACATATTTTCTTTCTAGAATAAACAATTATAATAGAGTTAAAAAAAATTCTCAAATTGCGTACTGCAACATGTTAGATAAGTGAAATACAATCATTGCTCATGTATAGTGTATAATTAATCGAGATACGAGGTGCGATCCTTCAAGATAAAACTAAACACGCTTTGCATAGTTCATTTGTTGCTGTACACAAATATATTATAACAGTTCCGTTTACATTATTCGCACACGATTGTAGGTCATGCGACCATCACTAAATAACCAATATTATAAGTGGGTATAATGAGTATTTTATTTTTCTCCTTCCGTTTTGTTCTACGTCGGAAATACACATATCCGAGTCGATTTTGCGTATATTACTTTTCGCAAACCATTCAGTTATAATATTTTGTCAACGAAGATTTTTTATTGATAATATTTTTAATCTCGCCAGCACGATACATAGCTGTGTATGATATATTTACTATTGTATACATATGTATTGTCTTTCGGGCTATTTAATTTCACCTAATACTAATCACTATTCACTATAATGATTATATATATAATTTTAAAACCATATTAATGTTTGCGTTTTTTTTTCACAGTGAATTTGATATGAAATGCAGTCTAATAAAACAGTCTAATCTTATTTGTTTAAAATAATATGTAAAACTTTTTGAAACATGATAGTATCTTTATGTTTATGATTTAATATGATATTTATTAAATTGTACTTATTAGGTAATAGTAATTATTTGTCACTTGTCATATTGCTTATTTCCATATTTTAATATCTGTCAAGGGTTATTTTTTACAAATTAAATACATTTATTTTCATTATTTTTAACTATGTATAATGTATTATATATTTTAATATACAAGTGTTTGGTATAATCTTACTTGATGGTTATACATTTAAATCTTGTCTTTTATTTGCATGTTCTCGGTACTATCACGCAATAATATGTCATATGAAATTAATATTTTTACTTCTTTCGTGTAAGTTGAATATTTATTATTCTTGACAAACGTCAAAATAAATAATTATTATTAAAAAATAACTAAACTACTATAATACTTGACATTTGTTATTAGTTTTATTATTGTTTGATTAAATCATTAATTAAATCGGGGAAACTCGCTGTGCTGTATTGTAGGTTTCAAGTTTTCCTTGTCAATTAGTTGGTCTCTGTAATAGATGTATTTAATTTTAATTCAACGATAAATATCTGTATAAGAATGAGCAATTTTGAGCTAAAGAAACTGAGCCATCACTCAGCTTCTATTTCTAAGAACATTTTACAATTTATTTTATTTGTATTATTATTAGTGATGCGGTTACTTGAGTTAATTTTTGCTTAAACTTCACACGTATTATATAATAAATAAAAATAATGCCCTTATTTATATTTTCTATGTATTTTTTTACTGTTTGATAAAGTCATTAAGTACTTTGTATTTAATTTCCAAAATTTTGATTTCCAATCAAAAATTTTATCATATAGGCGTTTAAATAAAAAATAATAATAAAAAAAAAATCGAATAGTCAAATTTTTTTTTCTAAATGATTAATTAATTACTAAATAATTTTTGTATACAATTATGACCATTATATGATATTATTGTTTTACCCGTAAATGTAAAAATGTTTACTAAAATTCATAATACTGTTATATACTCTTTCGGTTAAGGCCAAAAGGTATATATATGTTGTAAAAAAGTTCGTTCACTTACGGGTTGTATTCAAAACACTACACAAAATCTGTTTAACTTTAAGAAAATATTTTATTATAAGAATATTTTAACAACACAGTATTATACGAATCGGCTACTTATTCACGACTAACTCTTGCTTATTCTACGTTCTTGTCTTGGCGACGCAGTCGCTTGCAAAAAATTACACATATTGCTTACACTACTATGTTATTGTATAATATGCTTACTAATCTAAAGTGTGTGTGCAAGGGTTCCTAACACCCCCGGGGTTAAATGAAAGTTCATTGCCTATTGCAAATTATATTATTCTAGGCAATGGATTTTCATGATTTGGATTGTCTACGGTTTCATATATTATCTTACCTTCTATTGGGTTTTTTACAGAATTAGATGTTTTACAATGTTTGTTTTTGATTATTAAATATAAAATTATTATTATTACTAAACCTATACTGATGATACTTATTGTTATAATTATGTATAATTCATCACCTATTGTGCCCATAACATTACTACTTGTTTTTATGTATTTTAATTCTTCTAGTGATTTGGAGTATTCTATTAGTTTGAATAAATTTTTTTTTACTATAGAATTACCTTTATCTGGAATATTTGAATTTTTTAAAATTGTATTTGTAATGTTTAATTTAGTTTTCCAGTTAATTGAAACGTCTAGTTGTGGAATAAAGTCTTTATACATTTTTGTAGTTATTTTTCTTTTTGCTATTAATAATGTCCCGTCATCAGTATTGGCTTCACATTGATTGTCTAAATCTAAAATGCCTGTGCCGTTTATACTTACTACTATTGTTTCTGAATTATTTTTACATTTAATGATAATATTATCCCTAATCGTAACATATATCCAAGAATTTGTATTATCTAATCTATGCCATATACTAAAATTAAAATTAACATTTTTTAAGTTACACAAATTAGGTAATATACCTGGCTTTCTAAATATTGTTAGCTCACAGGATTCATCCAAATGATGTAACTGTTGATCATAAGTACATAATAACGTATTCATCATTTGTTTACATTTTGATATTTGTATTTCGCTTAATTCTAAGTAATATAATCTAGATTTATCTATAGCTATATAATCAGATTTTGGAGCTATCATTACATAGTCGTTATCGTATATGTTAACTGGTAAAGGTATGTTTTTATATAATATAAATTCATAATTGTTAACTATAGGTATTTCTATGACAAAAATTAATACATTTTCTATATATACTATGTTAGTTGTAATTAGTCGTAACAATTCTGATATTCCTGAATTATCTAAATCTATTGGTATGCCTTCTCCTATGGGTAATTGTGTTTTAATATCTTTTAATTGGTTTTTAAGGGTATTTATATCTAATATACTGGAGTGAACAAAACCTTGTAGGGCCATATTTATTATATTTAGTAAATTTTCTGTTTCAAATGCGTATTGTGTTAAAATGATATTTAATAATGATATTCTTTCTTCTAGTGCTGTTTTAAAATTTAAGATACCTATTGCAGCTTTCTCTGCTTGCATTTCATGAAGTAGATAACTGTATTTTTCGGCTAAATTAATTTCATTTTTATTTGTTTCTAATAGCGATGAGTTTACGTTTGATATAATTGATTGCATAATTTGTATTTGTGCATCAGATAATTTAGAAACGCGTGAATTTGAAATTTCAAGATCTCTTATTTTACTGTAAAAATATTCTGCGTCGGTGTCATCACATACACCGAATAGGACGTTAGATACTCTCCCAACTAAATTGATTAGACCTCTCTTGGTACGGTAATTGTTTTTTGGTTGATCTATAATTTTCATTACATGTTCTTTATTACTACTAATTTCTGATAAAAAGTTATATGCTTGATAATTATATTGGGAACAAAGTTGTTGTAAAGAATCTATCTCAAGGGATTTACTCATTTCACAGGACTCTTCAAAATCTTTTATCATGTTACCGATTTTATTGTATTTTTCATTATAGTTTGTAATATTAATATAGGTTAAGAAGCGCCAGTGAGAGTTGAATATGCGTAGATTGTTTATTGTGTGAAAATAGATTCCTGATGGGTTGTATATTGGAGTTAGATTGAATGAATTTGCCATCGTTTTTCCAAAAACAATTCTGAAAATGAGAAGAAAAAAAAAATGTAAGAAGATTGGAAAAACAAAATGATATAATACGGCTTTGAATATTTTAATAAACAAATTTATGAGTAATTATTATATTTGCATTATGTGTTATGAATTATTGAATTTTAATTTGCAAGTTTTATTTCATTTTTGTGTAATTTTATTTCCTTTCTGCCTCGTTGAATTGTTATATTTTCGTTGTTATTTAGTTGTAATACATTGTAAGGGCCCACCCATTTTGGTCCTAACTTTCCCTTCTGTTGGTGGTTTTTTACCCATACTTGGTCTCCGACTTTTACATTTACTTGTAGTTCTTTTTGATCGTACTTTTTCTTTGTTTTCTCTTTGTTTTTTATTATATTATTTCTGGCTGATTTACATGTTTCCTGAAGTTTTTGTTTTAATTCATATGTATAATCATCGTAGTTATATCTTGCTTGCGGTGTTCGACTTAATGTGTGAGGGACTGTAGCAGGAAAACCGTAAACAAGTTCATACGGTTGATGGTTAGTTGTTGTGTGAACTGTTGTATTGTATACAAATATAGCAAAAGCTACATAATCATCCCAATCTGTTTGGTTTTTATTGACATAGTGTCTAAGATATTCTGCCAAAGTTCGGTGAGATCTTTCTAAACCGCCATTGGATTGTGGGTGGTATGGTGTAGTATTCATTTTTTCTATTTTAAGTAGCTTGCAGCATTCTTTGAATATTTTACTCATAAATTCAGTGCCGCAATCAGTTACAATCGATTCAGGTATGCCATGTTGACATATAAATTTTTCAACAAATGTTTTTGCTACCGAGTTAGCATCATGAGTTACTAATGGAAACGCCGCTGAAAATTTGGTTAGATCATCTTGAATGGTAAGTATATATGAATGACCTTCATTTGTTGTTGTTAACGGTCCCACAATGTCAAGAAATATTTTTTCGAACGGTTTTTTGGCCGTTGTTGTAATTACCATGGGTTGTTTTATAGTCCTGTTCATGCTTTTGTTTTGTTGACATGATTGACAAGAAGCTATGAATTTTTTAACATCACTTTTAAGTCCTTTCCATTGGTGATGTAATTTGATTCGCTTGATTGTCCTTGACACGCCTTGATGACCGCCAAGTGGAGCATTATGAAATTCTTCGATTATCTTGAGCTTTTCTTCTTCAGAATATTCAATATCGACATAAATAATGATTTTTATTTTTGAATTTTTGAAAATGTACCTAATAATGGCTCGAACTTTTTCCCAGTTTAGTTTATCAAGTTCATTGTCGACTCTAGATAATCCGATTTTTGTAATATTGTTTTCTTCGCAAAAAGTTCGTAGATTAATGATGCATTTATAAAATGTTTCAAAAGTAGTTGTTTGTTGGCATAATTCTTTGGTGATTATAAATGCTAGAGATTTCTCATTATGTTGAATATGTGCGACTTCTGTGATTTCTTTGTTTTGTCCTTTTAATGTTTCAATTTGACCGAGTCTTCTTCTGAATTCTAAGGCTAATCCTTGTGACATCTCAAAATTTTTTGATACACAAACTACAAGAGTTATGTCTTCAGGTGCCTCGAATATATCACCCTGGATTTCGATTACATTTGAATTTGTTATTAATGTTTTCTGTATATCTTCTTCGAATTTTTCGTATGTTTTTGTTCTGTAGTCATCTACATTTGATAATTTGTCGATTTTTGCTATTCGACTTAGAGCATCTGCGTTTGTGTTTTGCGTTCCTGGCTTATATATGATATTATAGTCATACTCTTCTAATTGTAGTCGCCACCTGGTCAAACGAGCTCCAGGATCTTTCACTCCAAATAACCACGATAATGGTTTGTGATCTGTCACAATGTTGAATTTGCACCCGTACACGTAGTGTCTAAATTGTTTAACTGCCCAAAGTATTGCCAGTAATTCTTTTTCTGTCGTATTATAATTGGTTTCCGCCTTATTGAGTGTACGTGACGCGTATGCAATTGGCAGATCCGAGCCAATTTTCCCTTGCGATAAAATAGCTCCGATTGCAATATTACTTGCATCTGTGGTGATATTAAATGGTTGATTGAAATCTGGGTATTGTAAGATTGGTTCATTTATTAAAATGTTTTTAAAGTAATTAAACGATTCTTGACAAAGATCTGACCAGATAAACTGTTGATTTTGTTTTAGTAAATTAGTAAGTGGCTTAGCTTTCTTACTGAAATCTTTGATAAATCTTCGATAATATCCGACTAGACCTAGGAAAGATTTTACGTCTTTTGCATTCGTTGGTGTGGGGTAGTTTACCATACATTGTATTTTCTTCGGGTCTGGTTTTACGCCTTGCTCTGTGATTACATGTCCGAGGTAGATTACTTCTCGTCGAAGGAATTCACATTTTGTCGGTTGTAATTGTAGTCCATGTTTTTTGAATCTTTCAAATATTTGACGTAAATTTTGTTCATGCTCTTTGATTGTTGCTCCTATCACAATCACGTCGTCTAAATATACGAATGATTTCACACCATTTAAACCAATTAGGATTCGGTTCATCAACCTTTGAAAAGTTGCTGGTGCGCCTTTTAGACCAAAACACATCCTATTGAATTCGAAATGCCCTTTTTCCGTGCTGAAAGCGGTTTTGTGCTTATCTTCTGGCTTTAGAGCTATTTGATGATACCCACTTGCCATGTCTAGGCATGAGAAATATTTGGCTTTTCCTAACTGATCTAAGATCGTTGATATGTCTGGCATTGGAAATGCATCTCCCACAGTGATTTCGTTAAGTTTACGAAAATCGATTACTACCCTATATTTTTGGATACCTGATGCGTCTGTTTTCTTTGGTACTACTAATAATGGTGCGTTCCATGGACTGTCACTGGGGCTAATTATTCCATCTTGTTCGAGTTGTTCAATTTGTTTATCTATTTCTTTTTTTTGAGAATAAGGGAGACGATATGGTCTCTGAAATATAGGTTGGTTTGTTTCTGACGTTTTGATTTCATGTTGTATTGTTTCTGTGCAGGATAATGTATCTCCTTCAAGAAAAAAAATGTCTGAATATTCACTGCATAATCTTTCAATGGATTCTTTTTCTTCATTGTTCATGTGATCGCATCTAAGATTTTCTTTTAATAGTTGAATACGATTATTTGCATTTTTTGGAATTTCTTTACTTTGTGTACATTTTATAGGTACTATTTCAAAAGTTTCATGAGATAATTCGTTTAGATTTGGAATTTTCACAGTTTGTGGGTTTTCTGTTGGATTTATTACAGCAATGAGTATTTGATTTTGTTTTATTTCGTTTAAGACATTTCCACAGATTATATGTTCATTAATGTTTTGGGCATGAATAAGAATACTTTGTGAATCAGTTATAGGTTCGTTTAATATTCGTATAGGAATTATCGCTTCGCTTCTGGCTGGTATGGTTGTTGTGGCATTGTCAGGATAAGTTATTTCCTCCTGATCTACGTTGATGATGATTTTGTTTTCCTTTAGAAAAGGTTTACCCAAAATTCCATCCCCGTCAATTGGAAATGACGATGGTACCACATGAAATTCGGTTTCAAAAGTTTGGTTCTTATCTGAAATCATGAGTACAACACCACCCATAGTGTTGACTAAGCGGTCGTTTATTCCTTGTAACTGATAAATATTAGTATCCGAAACTAGAACTTCGTCATGCAATACGTCAAGTCGGATAAGGTTTAGTTTTGCGCCGGTATCTATTAGGAGTTTTGCACTTCCTGACGTACATTGTGAGGCTTGGAATATTGCATGGTCGTTATGTAATTTTATTGTAAATGGTAAGGTTCTTATTGTGTTTGGGCTATTATTTTTAAATCTTTGACCGAACGACTGCCCGAGGCATTCGGTCCCGATCCGTTTCCCGAATAATTTTGTTGATTTCCTTTATCACCTTCTTGTTGATTATTTTTTCTTTCATCCGCTCCTTTTTTTTTATAGCATTTTTCTATGGAATGACCAGCTTTTTTACAATATGCGCATGTCTCTTGCTTTGTATTTGAGTTTTTTTGTTTGCTGTTTTGCCCTGTGTCTATGCTACGATTTATATATCTACACTCATTCGTATTATGATTACTTTTTTGGCAGTTTTTGCAATATTTATTTGTGCTATTAGCGTTAGATTTATTTTGGAACAAACGTCGTGTTTCTTTATTTGATAAAAATATTTTTTCTTCTTCTAAGCTTACTTTCATAGCGTCTTCCAAAGTGGATGGGTTTCTAGATTTTATGATATTTCGGATGCTATCTGGTAATCCTTCAATGTAAGTAGTTAAAGTAGTTTCTTTGATATAGTCGTGCACTGCTTTAGCTTCTGCTATTGTTCTTTTGCTTGTACTGACATTACACAGCTCGTGTAATAATTTCTCGACTCTTGAAGAATATTCTTGAATAGTTTCTCCTGATTTAAATCGGGTTGTGGACAATTCTAGTTGAAGGTAACCTGGAGTTCGTTTAGCGCAAAATGTAACTGATAATAACTCCCTAAGTGAGTCCCATGATTTGACCTCTCGATGTTGTGTTATCGCAAAAGCTTTACCTGCTAATTTTGTTAAAATTGCCTGCAAAAGAATAGGGCGACATTCTTCATCTACAGTCTTAATCACAAAGTCACATGCACTAAAGAATGGATATACATCCTGTGGATTTTCTCCATTAAACTGTGGTACGAGTCTTATAGCTGTTTCTAAAGAAAGTAATGTTTGTTTATTATTCGCCATTTTGTTCGTTGGTTTTAAAATAGTGTTTTTATCGTTTAAGTCTATTAATGATATTTTATCAAGAAGATTTAGATTTGTATTTATATTTGTTTTATTTTGTAACCTAGTTAATGGTTTATTAGACGGATTATCAGGTACAACCGTTCGGTGGGGGACGAAATCAGGATCTAATTCAGTTGAATCAGAATTGCTACCCTCACTATCACTCGTATGAGTTGACATGCATTAATATTCTTATGTATATATATGTATATAAAACGTGATTATAATAGTAATTTGTTAATATTACGTTAAGGTTTTATAATAAATTAATAACTTACAGTAATACTAGTATAGTTCTTATGCTTAACGTATACATGCTGTTTGTTGTTGTTATTGGTTGATACGGCTGATTATCAGTGATAGCTTGTCACAATGTAAACACCGTAGCTGCTCTCGTGACGTTCCTGGACGCTCAACGCTCCCACTCCGTTGGTTTGACCCACTTAGATTTTCTGTCACGGTCAAGGATAACGACGGCGGCGTTGACGACGACAGCGACTCGTGACGGATGATGAGTAAACGTCACAATCGAAACGATTTTAATATCGATGTTGATGATTGTAATTTCGCACTCAGGAATGTTGTTGACGTTGCGTAATACACTATACACGGTGTATTATGCTACGTATAAAGACACCATAGCATGAATGATGTATAGACAATAGACGTATATAATAATACGTATATTGTATAGATACGTATTTGTTACGTATATAATATTAAAATTTATATAAATTGACGACTGTGTCACCTGAGTAAAAGACAGACTTCGTTGTGTTAGAATACTCCGAAAAGGTACCGCTGCCACCAGTTGTTATATACTCTTTCGGTTAAGGCCAAAAGGTATATATATGTTGTAAAAAAGTTCGTTCACTTACGGGTTGTATTCAAAACACTACACAAAATCTGTTTAACTTTAAGAAAATATTTTATTATAAGAATATTTTAACAACACAGTATTATACGAATCGGCTACTTATTCACGACTAACTCTTGCTTATTCTACGTTCTTGTCTTGGCGACGCAGTCGCTTGCAAAAAATTACACATATTGCTTACACTACTATGTTATTGTATAATATGCTTACTAATCTAAAGTGTGTGTGCAAGGGTTCCTAACAATACCTACTACTCGATAATATGAATTTAGAATGATAATATATTATACTAAGGCCTGATGAGGAGAAAGATAAAATTGGTGACAATATTCCCAAATAGACATTTATTTTTTGTCAACAGAGGATTTAACATTTACGTTTGATTTACCGAGTTCTGACAATGGCGGTGACATGTATAAATTCAACCTCTACACATACCGATATGATATATTGACATCTAGTACCCACATAAGCTCTTTATACTGATAATTCCTTAAATCCCGTTACAATTAGATAAACTGTAGAGTTTTGATTCAACATTTAAAAGAAAAATACAGTATTTGTGAAAAAAATAAATTACAACTGTATAAAAGAAAATGTATCTATTTCGAAGTTAAGCAAATTTGTCAGATATTAAAATGTAATATAAAATAAATATATAAGATCTGTGATAAAATACCAAAATTTTTTTCTTATTGAAAATTTATAACAGTTAATTAGATCGTTTTAAATGAGCTAGTTTTGAATAATAACGATATTTCCGGGTATATTAACAATAATAATAAAAATAATACACAACTTTTATTCATCATTATATACTTATTGAGTGAATATTTATTTGTTTAATCAGATATATTAATTCAGTGCTTTTTTAAGACTATTTTTTTAAAGAAAGTCTTCAAAATAACCATATAATAATATTTTAAAGAAGGTACAATATGTTAAATAAATTATTTGTGGATAGTCTGTGAGTTCAAACAAAGCGAGACTATATATTACTAGTAAAGTTAAAATTATCTCTTGCAAAATATCAGAAATAATGCGATTTTGTTTATTTAATTTAATTTAAATTGTCCATATTATTTATTTAATAATAGTTTATTATTATATTCAATCAAGATAAATAGTTAAAAATGGTTTAAATATTTTTTATTTCTTCAATATTATATTTTATATATGCGTACATATCCAATTAATCTGTTTATCTATTTGCGTTTTGCATGTTGTGGTTAAGTATAGTTATTGTTATTACTTATTCCGATATAATTTAGATATAATACGGTTAGATTTAATCTAAAAAGGAGAATATACTATAGTAATTACTTCTTAAATTGTTATTTGTACAGAATATTTCAAATGTATAAAATTGGGTTTTAGAAATAATTTGTTACTTTTTTCCTAATATCATTGGTTAAATATTAAAGACGTCACAACTATTACAAAATATATTTTGTATAATATGTTCTATCAATTCCATCAAGGATTAGTGAAAAATATTATTATATATTCTATTATCCCTATAAGCTTTATGTGAATGATTGAAAATTTTAGGATATCAGAAACTCAGAACATAATAATGACTGACGGGAGTAAGAAATATGGGGGTTTAAAATTGTTTAAACAATAATTTATTTACAAAAAAAATATATTATAGCTGAAATTTTATCTTTAGTATTATCATTGAAGACATTTTAAACATTATTATTTTAATACTTTCAAATTATTTGTATTTCTAGTAAATTAATAAAACCATAAATTATATATAAAGGAATATAGGTGCCTATACTCGTACAATTTGGATCTTCACCCTCATTACTTTACTAGTTTTTATAGTCTCTCTCATAGATAGAACCCACGCTAGTCCCGATAGGTCCCTTCATGCTTTGTAATAGTATTTGATTAAATTTGCGGTCGGTTTTATTGGTCGAGAATTCATATTATAGGTCTAAATTAGCTATTTTCAAAATTAGACTGTATGCTGTTATAGTAACCATGTGTTTTCTGTGAGATAATATAATATTAAAGCGCATTTTATTTAAAAGATTATAATTTATTCAGGATTTATTATTCATCATTTATTATTTTTAATTCTGGTATAAAAACTGAATAAAATATAATTTGCTGTTACAATATAAATAACGATAACTATCTTTAATATAAACTCCAAAGTTATAAGAACAATAGATACTGTAGGTTTCAATATAGAATTAATATTATAAAAAAAAAATACTACTTTTAAATATCTGGAGTGGTCAAAATATTTTGATCGAAAAGACACGTACAGATTTAAAGACATTTAAGATAATGAACTAAAATTTCTTCAACGTATTTCTCCGAATAAAAGAAACGAAGATACTCTTTTATATAAAAAGTATTAACTATTTTAACAAGTGTTTAAGATTAAATCACAAATAATAAAAAAATGATAACAGGCTTACATAATATTATTATTAAAGCTTATAGAGATACAACCGTTTTTCAATAATTTGAAATTATAATTGTTGAATGTAGAATAATCAATAACAAAATATGTGGTGTAATATTTTTAAAGCAATAGTAAATCAAATATTAATAATATTACAAGAAATTTATTGTAAGACCAATTTTTCGTTTCGTTTAAAATTTAAGGTCAGATAATTTCTAATTAATAAATAAAAAAAAATAAAAAAATATAGTATTATAATAATATTTATTTATTTTTATATATTGTAGCTAAATAAATTGACGATTGTGAAATTATTGATTTACAATTGTTTTACAAATAACAAAGGACAAACAGTTATCCAATTTATATATCTATACAATATTCCTCAACTTTCTAACTGTATGTAATACCTTAAATAAACTGAACAATCACACGATTCGATAATATTGCTTCTTGTTAAATAATGTCCAACTACTAATTTAATAGGAAATTAAATATTTGTTTATTATCCTAAAATAATTTCATTTGAAATAGTATTAAATATTAATAAGACTTCCTTAGACTATTAATGACATAATGATTACTTATAAAATTGTACAGTTAATAACGTAATTTATGAAGATTAAAATTTGTTAGTCCTCTTGAACTCTAAGATTATACAATTGAATTTCAATCAGTTTATTTGGTTTGAAATGTAGTTTTATATAACTGAAAATTATTGAAATTTAAAATTATAATCATTTGTTTTATATGTGATTTATGTAATAAAGATGTTTTATCATTTAAAAATTCTCCCGGTTTGCTCAATTCTCTACTTATTTAAATAAGTATAGTATTTTTGTCGCATTAATAAACAAAAATACTTTTATAAAACTATTAAAACTGTATGTATGTTACATTTATTTACTCTTGGGGTTCTTTTTATGAATAAATTTAATACATTTTTTTAATATGTGAATATTATATTATATTTTTTATTATAACCGAAATAATTTAAATTTGTCTGTTCGTTTTGATGTAAATAATAAAAAAAATAACATTGTAAAGAACGTTGGTGGAATTTCTTTCAGCTGAAAATTGGTTAGATGATTGATCGTGAAAGTACGGTTACGACAGAAAAGCAACAAAATCGTTCAAGTACAGTCGTGCGTATATTTTTATTTTCTGAGAGGTATGATCATAAAATAATTTAAAAAAATAAATCTTCTCTCTCATCTTAATATGTATCTGTAATATTATTATAATCATGAATCATGATTGTAACTTTATTTAAAGCAATTTAAATTTTAAATAGTATTATAAGTGTATAATTTTCATATTTAAAAGTCTTGTATTGATATAATACGATTATATTTATATTTTGTTATTCGTATATACTTTCACATCTAAAACTTTTAACTTTTTTAAAACATAAAAAGAGAAACATTTTTATAAGAATCAATCAAATAAAATTGTTCTTAAAGATAAATATTAATTTTGTTTTATTTGAAATGTTGTAAATTGTAAAAATAATGTATTATAACCTTTAAATATATTATATTTAATATTCATTATATCTAACTAATGTCTTATAATATATAATTAATTAACATGTTAAGGATTTTATACTAGTTTTGAGCTTTGTGACAATGTTACTGTAAATTATGTCGATGGTTAATTAAAACTATAACTGTATGATCAGTTCAGCATTTTATTTTTATAACTTTATTTGTAGGTAGTTAAACTTATAATTAATTATTTATATGGTAAATTGTTAGAAAATTATAAAATGGAATTACATTTTAAAACCTAATATCTACTTAGTGATTTTGTTTTTATATGAAAACATCTGTATTACATTTAGTAAAATTTTAAATAATAATGTTTAAAAAGGTTTTTCATACTCAAAATAAAACATTAAAATGCACATAGTTTTAATAAATTAAAGGCAATATAGAAATAAAAAAACCGTGGATTTAACATGATATTGAGTTATACGTTTTTAAAATAAATGTGCTTCGAAAATTTGTAATCATGAAATTAAATATTTAATATAGTTAATACTTGAAGAAGAAACACACTTGATAATAAAAAACAACACATTGTAATTGAAATTTAAGAACACGGAATGAGTGTCAGATTCATTGAATGGCTTTTATCAAAGAAAACTTTTGAAAATATTAAACATAAGCACTATACATCATATTACAATTATAATTATCACTTGAAGCTAAACAAATTGTCAGATTATTTTTTATTTAATAATAAATTACAATGTAATTTACCATTTTAATTAGAATAACATAAGCACTACAAAATATTAACAATATACATTTTTATTCTAAACAAAAATTCATAAACTATACCATAAGTTACCATAAAATAAAAGCCGTTTATTGGAACAATACTTTATAATATTAAAAAAAAAAAATACTCATCTAATATTTTAAATGTTGATTTTAAAGTGTGAGCATTAAGCTGATGTCGAAGTTAAAATTATAATAATCCAACTATTTTTTTATTAAACGTTCATGTTTTTATGCTATTTATTGCCTATTTACATTTTTTAAGTAACATTTAAAATTTATCGTATTTAATTTATATACCTATACTTTAATTTTAAAATATAAATATAATTATTTTATTATTTTTACTATTTTATTTAAAATGTACTTAACACTTTAATTTTATAACCATATGGATGTTATAAATAAATATGTAGTTTTTTAATTATTAATTTAATTAATGTCTTAAACGTTTATAACGTGATTTATTTTTAAATTTCCATTGTTTTAAAGTAAATATTATCAAACAATTAAACGTTAAATATAGACAAAAAATTGTCATAATGTATAAAATACGATATTAAACAATATCGTTTTTATCATTTTTAAGAATTTAAGATGTCGTTCAATATAAAAGCTTTAATTAAGGTATAATGTACATTGTACATAAGTAAATATTATTTGTTGTAAATGAAATTTTCTAATATCAGAATTAAATTTAATTAACTGAATATTATGAAGATTTATTATTTTATGATATTATATTCATGTAAAACCTTTTAAGAAAATGGGCTAAATATGAAAATAAAAATTAATATAAGTACTGGCGTTTTAGTAACCGAAATGTATACCTAGATTTATTTTAAATAAAATATCTCGATAATTTATTATATAAGATATATTAATAAGATTAACCTAATGTGTGCTTATAATATCATATAATGTAATATATTTTAAAACTATTTCAAATTATTTTTTTTTTATCAGTTTGTATTTTGTTACATAATTAATTTATATAATACACAAACTACAAAGTAAAAACTTTTGATTGAAATATTGCTTTTACTAAGAAATATGATCTGCTTACATATGTTACTTTAAAAAAAAACTTAATCCAGAAGCTTAACTAAGCTTAACTAACTAGGTACTCCAGTGGTTCACTTAAAAGGTATTTTTAGTTTGTTTGTGATTTGTACATATTTTAATTAGATGTTATGGAATTAATGTTTTAATAATAATAAAAAAAAAACTAAAGTAGTTTACTAAATCAAGTGAAATAACAGTTTTAATAGGATATAAAATAAAATAAAACATAAATTTAATTAATGTATCTATCATATAATTAATAATGTTTATAATAAATTCTAGAGTTTATGTTCAATGGTAATATTATGTACTAGAATAAATGTTACATAGTCACTAGTCAGTTTATTTACTAAACTTTAGTACAATATGTTATTTACCATTCTATAATATAACGATGTTCATTCATAAAAAAAAAAAACATAAGTCTATTGTTAACAAATAATTAACAATATTTGTATCATAATAATTTTCCTAATGACCATATTATCATTTAAATATTAAATTATTTAGTGTAAACAATAAAATTATAGAGCACGATTAACAATTGTATTATGTAACCATATTATAAAACTAGAACTTTAGGAGTAAATATTGTTGTATATTATATCATACATAACACATAATAGCTAGAGTAAGTGAAAATAAAATGAAAATCTATTGAAGTTTAAATGATATAACTTTTGATATATCTATAAATAAGTTTAACGAAAAATATATTAAGTAAATCTTTTAGATGGTTGAATTTGTTTATATAGATGTTATAATTTTTTTTTTTGTAAACTGCATAACATATATCAAATTATTTTTCTGAATGCATTTTATATTTTATAATTTTTGATGAGATTAGAGATTAAAGGATTAAGTCTTTCTCTTTTTTTATACAAAATGGGAGATGAAATGTATACATGTTGTGTAGATTAACTTGTTCAACAATTAAAAGGCAAAGTATGTGGAACGTAGAACATTGTTTAATTTTACAAACATGACACGGTCTTCATGATTAAAATCAATCAAATACATCAAATTATAATTTTTTGTTATCCATTTATATTTAAAATTGGTTAGAGAAAAAATATAATTCATACTTGAAAGGCTTAATAAAATCATTGGATTTTTAATGGAAATAAAACAATCGCATAGAAAAATAAATAATGAATTACATGTTAAAAAATTAAAAATCACACGACCACACTCGAACAATACTTTAAAATGTTTCATATAAGAAGAATAAAATACACGAAGCCGAAATGACTGAACATAAATATGAAAATAATATAAAACGATTAAGTAAAATAGTCTTTAGCAAAATAAAATTCAACGTTAACTAAATAGGTAGAATGAACTTAAAGGTTTAAATTCTTTAACTTATTGGTTACCCGCGGGAACTATTATAAAAGCATACTATGTATAAACATATTTAAAACGTTACAACTTTATTTGTATTATCAATGGATAATGATTAAAACATATAGCGAGTACTCATATAATATTATTAATTGTACATAAATTAGGAATAACAATGAAAAGAAGGAAAACCTACGATGGCTATAGTATAAAATAGAACTACGTTTAAATATTTCAATTTTGTTGTTTTTAAGTTATATTCTTATATAAATATATATGTATCTAAAAAGCACACGCTATGATTTACAAGCCAACTTAGTTTCTGCTATTAATTTTCATACGTTATTTATGAGTAAATTCATTTAAATTTAACCACTAATTAATATTTTATCACCTAATCATACTAATTATATTTAAACATAGACATTATTGAAATGGAAAAAATATCTAAATGACTTTTAAAAAATAATGGTTAACTGATTGATGTTGACTGATAGTAAATATGATATACAAAATAAAATATACCATAACATGTACGAATAAAAATAATGTCTTCATTTAATATCGATAAAGCAATATGTTAAAGTAGGTATGTGTATTGTACCTACAACCTATACATACTTACTTGTCAATAGTCAACTGTCGTTATGTATCGTATGACTTAATTTTGATAGAATCGACAAATGATTACTTTATATAGTTTAAACATGTATTTATAGTGGCCTATTGGTAAACAGATAAGGTAGATATATAGTTAAGTATTAAAAAGAACACATAAAAAGTTATTTTGGAATTTTATATTAACAAAAAATAATACAGTATTGAATTTATTTTTCATATTACAAATGTATATGAATTTAAAAATACAAATAAAATCTGATATTTAGCGAATACAAGTAGCAAAAGCTAGATATTTTATAAAATATATTTTCTTAGTTGAAAAATATTAAAAATGGGATATTAATTTTTGAGAATTTAGAGGGTTTTAAAATTATTAATACGTAAGTATAGTAGGTGCGTATTATTTAACACTCAACACTTTCACAATACCAATAAAAAAACAACTCACTTTACATATTTTTATATTTACTATTATTTTTTACATAATACATATACCTACATCATATCGTTCCATATAGTGAATAAATTTTCCGTTTAAAACATGAAAATCGACCATTATATATTTGCAATACTTTTGAAAAATAATCAGTAACGTTTATATAGCTAAGTGTGAAAATAAGAACGCTTTTAAACTTTAACTATGCACCAACATGATGTTTCTCTAAGTTTAATATATTACTTTTGAAGTTTAGTAATGGGTTTGTAATATTTAAAGTGAAAACTCTATTTTATAGTTCCCATGTAAATCATATGTAGATATTTATTTTTAAAACCTTCAACAAGTTTTTATTAAGTACAACTGTGTGACATTGATTAAAAATTCTAAATCAAAACAAAAATAATTATAAATATTATTTTTAAAAATTAGTTATAGTTCTTTTATATTTTATTTAAATTAATTTGAATTATTGTAATTTGACCATGTTTTTATCTTTATATCTATTATTTAATTAAATATTTGAACGATTGTATGTGAAATCAGTATTATTATGTAGTACATTCTTTTACCTATATTTAAACAATTTAGTATTACTTTAAGGGTAATTATAATTGCAATGATAAATTTACATTTTGTTTGATTCTGTAATTTTTAAACAAAACACATTTTTATTAAATGTGCAATATATTTATACACTATGTTTTTAATCTATTTTCATTTTTCAATAATATATTTTGTGGTAGATACATAATATATACCATATAATATATTGACTATTGAGTAATAAACGAATAACAATTTAATAACAATTTAAATCAATATTTTTGTAAAGATAGATTTTCGTAAAATCTTATAAAAATCCTACTATGTGCTAAAATATAATAATATAATATATAATACATAAAAAATATACGCCGACTTTAAAAAGCTAGCTGGATACTAGATTATTTTTCAGACATTGGCTGCGTTTATATGTCAACTAGATTTTTATTAAATTCTTATAGTTGAACGTGTTTCGATCTTTTTATTATTTTTATTATTTATAGTCAATTTTAGTAAGTGACACTGACAACCGTTTTAGATAATAACAAAACAACACTTCGAAAATTTCATTGTTATATTAAACATTAAATATTTATGTTAAATGTTAAATACTCTTCGAGAACGGCAATCGACAAAGCCATTACTAAAAAAAATATAAATATTCGAGGTAAAACGTATTTATGTATCAAACAATCTATAAAATGATAGGATCCTAAAAATATATGATTTTAGTTTTTTGATAATGTATGGATTAAGAATATATGCTCACCTTTAATTTTATTCCAAAGCAAATTTAGTAAGTTTAGTTTAATTATTTTTAACAATAAATATTATTTAAAAAATTGTTTATGTGTTATAAATAATTATCATAAAACTATAATTCAAGATCAATTTATAGACTTTAATAATGGTAATTCTAAAAAATTGTAATACAATCAAATACATAATTAATTTAAGATCGTTATCGTATCTTTTATTTCATAACCATCTATATATTTAAAAAACTATTGAAATGCATAAGTATCATTAATTTATTAAATTTCAATAAATGCTATACTTGAATAATATTTTACTGTATTAGTAGCTTTAGTTATCTGTATTTTTAATTCAAATCTATAAAATGTATAACATTTTAAAATTTGTTAAACTTTAGTTAATGTCAAATATTTTTGTTTTAGACGTTTAAGGTAACAAGCATGTTAAAATGCATAAATGAAACAATACCACGGTAATATTTAAAATAAAATGCAGCTTTTGAATTTAATTAGACATAAATAATAATTATTAAATAAACCATTAAAACTTTTTATAATTATTTTATGCAATAGTTTATTTAAGATAAAAACGTACCTTCTGATTCTAAGAGTTGGGGAAAATACAAAACATATTTTTGACACGCATCATTCTTGTTAATAAGATAAAGGTAAAGGTCATTCATTCATCACATACATACATAAAATTCTTTGAATAATAAACAAATCATCGTCCTTCGTCTTTCCAGTTATTTCCCTAGAAATATTTCCTGCGGGCGCCCTTGACTAGAGCCGTTTCATAAACACACATGAAACTAGGCCAACTATCTTAAACCATTGAAATCTTCAAAGACATATTGTCATAATTGGTTTTATAACTATCGATAATTCGATATTCTGAGTATAAATATTACTTAGGAATAATTTTAAGTCTAACTTTAACATTGGATGAAGTTTGAATTAAAATTCGGATAGACATGGTTAAGAATGACGTAAGAATCGGAGAAAGTAAGCAACGTTTTAGCGTTCAAATTCCGTACACACAAAAAAACATTGTATAATAAGGTAAAATAAATTTTCTAATTTAAGAAAACTGTTTTCATACATTTTTAATTATTACTACTGTTAGTAAAAAAATATTGTGTATACCTAACTATGTTTTTTTTTTTTAATTTAAGCAATATGATAATATAATGATTTTGTTTAGTTGTTTATAAGTTTAGTTTTACAGTAAATTACACGGGTTTATTGCTATATACGTATGACGCTACGATATTATGCCACCTGTCTCATGCGGGTTTTACAGCTATCTGACTTCATAATACTTTACTAGCATACTATTGTTATCGACCTAAATATCAAAATTCACAAATCTCTAATTTAAATTTAATGCAAATTAAACACTATTTTGGAATTAAACATCAAAAATGTTTATGTTTAAAAAGTAAGATATATTTTTAATCAATATGTTACTGATCTTAATATATTTTCAAGTTTATTTTTATTGTGTTCTATTCATTGAAAAAAAAAAAAATAATAATAATAATAATTAAATTTAATATTTTGTATTATCGTATTAATTTTGCATTATCAGTTTGATTATAGATTTATAGATTATTATCAAAAAACATGAATAATTAAAATTAATTTATATATTAATAGTTATTAAATCGTATTTTTTTTCAACAACAGCTTGATATATATTTTTTAAAAAATTAATAAAAAATATATATTTTTTGAACTTTGAACTTTGAGAATGACAATCTCATTTTAACATTACTCAAATCAAATAAATTTTGTATTATTTTTAATCTTTCTATAAACCTACATTCTAAAATACATATATTAAAATACTAATTATTTTTAGTAAATAATCATAATATGATACACCATACATGATTTTAAAATAGATACAATAAAACATGAATGAATAATATAGTATTTTATGTAATAAATAAGTTATAAAATTATAGAATAACTTATTAGTTCTCCAGATTGAATAAACTAATAATAAACAGTGACAGAATAGTATAATTATATGGAAAACGTATTATCGATAGTTACAAAGGATACTGGAATTATTACATTTAGGTAGTATTTTTATAATTTTCCATCACGAAGAAGAGTGCATTTTTATTAGATTTTTTTTTAAGTTAAACTATTTAAAATCAATTGTTAAAAGTGTAAAAAAGTGTAAATATGCATATTATTTAAAATTAAACACTTGGGTTATATTTGTTTAAAAAAAAAATGACAATAGAAAATATTTTGTGTAAATGCTATGAAAAAAAAAATATTTTTTATTCAACCCAACTATTATTTGAACGATAAATTTTTATTTTTCTAATAATCAAACACGAAAAATTAAACACGAATGTACAATATTAAAATGAATATTAATAAATACCTTAGTCTATTATCTTTCACACACGGAAAAAAACGTATTAAATATTTTATGTATATGCACCACACAGAAATTTATTTACGAATCTTTAATATGTATGTATAAAATAAAAGTTCACTTACCTTTGGTTTAGTGTTGATCAACAACGATCGAGCTTGTACCGAACGCGAGTAGTCGAAGTGCGAGATGGTAAAAGACGACGGGATATCCGAATGCAGTCTCTTATAGCTCCGGAACTAACACCTACTCACGCACGCTCCGCGGCACTTGTTGAGCGCTTGTTCACTTATTTTATTGGGACGCGCATACCCCAAATATTTCCGGCCGGCCAATCGGTGGTACTACAAAATACAAGCTATTACACTCACAATGAATTCACAAATAATGACGCACGAAAAATATTTAACTGCCATATACGTATATTTTGATGAATTAAAAAAAAAGAAAAAATTATTATTGATAATATATCTATAATAAATGTAGAGCTTGCGCCATGTTGGGACACTTAAAATTATTTCAAATCATGTACATGCATTTTTGTCTTTTGAGGTCGAGGCCGATGTCGGACAGGTTTAATCCTTACTATTGAAGATTGTCTTTGTCAAATCATTCAATAATCAATATGTAATAAATGTTATAACTTTTCTGTCTTCCGACTACTAAAACTCAATCTAAAAAAAAAGTGAAATTTAATTGAAATTAATTATTTAATATATTATAATTGATATAGATAAAGATAAATCTATACCGGGATTAACAATTTTTACCTAAGAACGTATATAGATATGATTTTAATTTTTAAATGTCATAAAATATATGTAATAAACTAATAAAAATGTAATAAGATGCACATAAAACAATAACTGACGAGTGTGATTTTGTGAATAAAGAATTAACCTATCTAATAATAAAACATTTTTATTTTAACCACGATAACGTAAATGATAACAATATCAGATTTTTGTGTTTTATAAGGAGATGATATTATTTTGATCAGTTGTATTCTATTTTTTACATATTATTATACTTATGTTTATACATATCATCAGACTTTTAGAAAACAAAACTATTTCTTAGTATTAATTTATTTTTTAATAGGTAGACATGATACCAATTATACCCTCTGGTTATAGGGGATATTTAAATATTTTATGTAGTTAAGTATCATTTTTTGATTAATCTATGAGTTTTTATTATTAACTCATTAATGAGGTATATTGTGTATTTGTGAATTAAGCAATTTAACTAATAGCAAACAATAACATGTGTTAAATAATTTAAAAACCCAAAATAATGTTTAAGTTACTTGAATGTTAACATAGTTCTTAAGTGATATGGATTAATGAGATATGTCTGTCTGTCTATCTTATTATATTTTGTTTTATAATTGGGTACCTATACAGTCATACGGGAATACGAGCAAGTTTTGGTTGACATATTAGAGTTGAATAAAAGCACATGATACATTGATACCTATACTAGTTACATATTTTATAGTTTTGGTTTTGTAAAATCAATAGTTTGAAACTAAATTTTTAATCATAGTAATCAAATTATTGTGTTAGTCAATTGTGAATTACTTTTAGTGGCCATTTTTAAATTTGGACTTAATTCCTTACGACGGGAAAAAACTCCGATGCCATTGTAAATCTGACGATTTTACATTATTAACATAATTATTATATGATATGCTGTGCTGCTTAAAAATAGTGTAACAATATTTTTTGAATTTTTTTAAAATTTTTGATGCAAAGAAAAGTAATGAATTATCGCACTTTTCAAATTTAATATTTCTAAAAAACCATTATTCTGCTATTCTGCACAGAGATAACCCCAACAAGACAAGTGCCTAGTACATTGATAACTGTATCCGATTCAATTTATTCTATTTAGGAATTTAGAATAGACATTTTATCGTTCGTAATTTGGTTAGTGATAGCTGCTAGAACGCGCAAAAACAGTAAAACAAAGATTATTAAAACTGATAAGTCAAACTAGATAATTCATTTGTATAATTATATCATAATAATATATTATTAATATGTTTGATTTACATTAGGGCTTGCAACCATAATCGGAATAATTTTAATGGGTATTATTTAAAAGTAGAGAAATTATGTGTTTGGTTAAAGCTTTCATTTATATTTTTTTTACTTTAGTTCCTTTTTAATTAATATTATTTTTAGAGTTTAGGTTATCAGAATCAAAGTAAAATACTATTACCTCAGGCATTTCACTGAAAAATGTTATGGTATTGCAGAATATAATATGTTTAACTTTTGAATATGGTATCACTCAGTACCTTTCTATAGTGTCTTACATCTGAGACTTAATTTTAGATAATATAGATCAACGAGCAAACCTTTTTTAAACATAATATTTTAGGGGCAATTATTACTTGATTTTCGTTTATAAAATTAAAACAAATTTTATGCAAATTTATTATTTGAAGTTTAAATCGAAGTACATTTTTAAGTTTTGCTTGATTCATTTTAATTAAGTCAGAACTCGGAAGTTTAGTAATCTAAATCATTGTTTACGTAATTACATAAGTTTTTTTTACATTATTCATATATTGACATAATAATATAGGTGTTTTCTATTTTATTAACTGCCAATATAATATGATCATATATTATATAAAATATCTTCAATGTTCAACTGTATAATTTATTTTATTCTTATTTAAATATTTTCTTAATTTTTTAATCGTTAGTATTTTACGTGACTAATTATTTAAAAAAATCTTTTGAAAAATGCACTTATGTTTATTTAGAAATATTTACGACCTGTATAAATATACATATTATATTATATTTAAATTAAATGATGTATTTAGTACCCAATTAAAATAATATGATTAGAGAAAATATCTATAGAAATTATTTATTGAATAAAATATATATACAAGTATAAAAATAACAGTAATATAACGATAATAATAATAACAAGATGTTTTTATGAAAATATTTTAATTTTTTTTCAAACAAGTAAAATATCGTCCAATACTGGAGAACCCCAGGACGGTTTAATTACGTCATAAAATATGTAACACAATAACTCCATAGTAACGTGAATAAGTATCCGGAAGGTATCCGTCAATGAGAATAACAACGAAAAAAATCGATTACCACCAGAAATACAATTTATACAAACTTTATAATATTACAGATTTTTACGGTTATTTCTTATTCGTCAAACATAATACAACAAAAATACTACAATAATTTAAAATTTAAAATTGACCAATTGTATTGCACTGAATAACATTTTTTAAATAATTTCTTAGTCATAGTAAATTTTAAAAAGGTAAGCAATTGATCTGCTGTACATTATAGGTGCCCAATATAAATCTAAATCGTTATTGAGTAAATCACTATAATTGATTTTGTTAAATTTGAATTCAATTTTAATCAACTGGATATGATGAAAAACAATTCCGAGCGAAGATTGTCTAACATAACCTAGCCTAACCTAGTCATAGTAACAAAACAATTATTTTAATATTAATATGGGATTTGCGTAAAAATTCTAATTTTTCATTATTTTTTTGTATGTTTTTCTCGATTATAAAAACAGTACTAAGAATTTTTAATTTTTACCTTTCTAAAGTAAAAAATTAGACCCAGTTTGCTATCTAAAACCACCCTCAAAGGGAAAATTGAAGCATTTTATTGACTATATTTATCGTATACACACAGACAAAAAAACACACATCATTGTAAAATCAATACATTCACAGCTCCGCTCAGAATCTAAAATAAAATATAGAAGGTAAGACAAGTATTATATACACATTTTTAATAGTTTGCCACTGAATATGTGCTAATTATAACGATAACAGTAAATAATAATACATTTGTTTAATAATAATTTTTTACTTCGTTTTTGGAGAAATTTAATATTTAGGTATTTATTAATCATATTTCTTTTAACTTAAATAAAATAATTATTAAGAATAAAATATGTATCTATTTAGTTTTTGACCAATTACACTCCCAACAACACAACATTGGGTTGTGCCTATTTAGGCTCTTATATATTTGTGTGTGTGTGTGTGTGTGTGCTTTGACATCACTGCTTAGTGTTTTAATATGACTTATTTTTCTTTATTTTTTTTATTTAGTACATACATCAACATTTTGTAATTTCTACTGAGGAACCAAAAATAAATAAATAATTAATATTATTTAAATTTAGGTTTATTAGTTTGAAATATATCCAATTAAAAAATAAGTATGTTATTAAAGTAGTATTAGTATTATATTACCTAATACATATAATATAATACAATTTTATTGGTTCATTATTTAATACATATATTACAAAAGTTATTTTAATTTTAATCAAATAACGTAATGAATGGATATGAAATATTTTATAATTAGAATAACATACGTACTTGAATATTCTCAATTACGGTATACCATTAAAATGTATCTATTTATTAAATTTAATAACATAGGTACTAATAAATCATATTAATTATATTTCAAGCATAGAGCATATTTAACTTCATTAATATAAATCGTGAAAAAAATTATTTTGACTATTATTTATATAAGTAATTTAAAAATATTAAATCCTAAATGAATATGTATACGGTACATGGTAATAACAATGTATATATGTTTATTGTTTATACATTTCGAAAATCGGTTTTTCATCAAATTCCAAATACATATAACATTGGATTACAGAATTCACATGATGAATTTGGGAACGTAAATTACCATATGTACCTAATATTATATAATATTATATAATCTAATCGTATAAACATTGAGTATATCGTGCGTCGTTGTTTTGATTGATAAATTATTACATAGGTATAATGACATCACCAAAATTGACCGTGTGTACCAGAATTGTAATTATAAACTACCGTGGTGGTAAACAATAATCATTTGATACGATCCTTTAATTATCTATTCATTGTCCTAAAGATACAAAATAAATAGCGTTGTACGACGTGCATATAGCCCATATAGGTACTATATAGTTACACTTAGGCAGGGTTATAATTTAAAATTACCGTAGTATTATACTAAAATTCGCAACGTATATCTTAGTCAATAGAAATTACAATAACAATTTATGATACTATAATATTATAATATAATAATGGTGTAATGAATAATAGATTTATTTATGACAATTTTAGTGCGTTGTAATTATTATGACACAATATTTATAGGTGTAATAGCATAATGGCATAAGTTGTGTATATGGACTATAGTGCATGTTTATACTTACATAAGATTTTTGGCGTTATTTAACAATTAAATACACGACAACATTTAAGATATTCAATTTTTATCAAACAACTAATTGATTATAACATTAATATTATTGCTATTTTGGAATTTATTTATTATACAAGTAAAAAAAATAATTACAATCCAATGAACCAATAGGAAAAATCATATTTTCGCCATTAGATTTGTATTTGTTCGAAGTTTAACCGGTTTCAATTTTTTCAGACAAAATGATTAATGATTATATACTAAATAAATAAAATATTTTAAGTGTTTTTTAATATAGTTATTGTATATAAAAAGATAATATACAAATGACAAAGTATATTAATATAATGTTTTATTTATATTATATATTGTATAATAATCTGCAACTATTATAGATATGTCAGAACGATACATAAATTACAGAAAATTCGTAAAACATTTAGTGCCTAATATGACCTCCGAATCACCAACATTGAAGGTATACGAATACGAATGAAATTTTTTCTCTCACGTGGTTTTCCCGTTCAAAATTATCAAAAAATGGCGTGACACGTCATGGTTTTGCAATAGTTTGGCCTCGGATCCTTATAATATTAGTTAAAGAGACATTGAAATCAATGAAAACTATAAATGCATTTTAATTATAGTCTAAAAAAATATTGTGTAGGGTATAATTAAATTATTTTATCATATGACTATATTATAACTGTAATTATTATTATTATATAACTCACGTATAAATATTTTAATAAATTACGCATAATAACCGTAAATTATCATATTATACAATTAATATTACCTACTTATAAGTATTTTTTATTTATATATATTAACATAATATATGTTATTAAGTTCGTTTGTTAGTTTCTTTTAATAACAACATAGGTACTTATACTACTTTATTTGCATATTCATATTTTAGAAGAAATTTAGAAACTTCTTATTATAGTATCAACTACAAATTACTAGTATAATATAGTGTGAAATAATAGCATCACTGAGAGATATAATTTAATACATTTTGAAATGATGATTTTCTTTAATAATTGTAATCTATTGGTAAAAGCTTTTTAAATTTTAATTTACTAAATACAATTTCTATTCATAACACCAATGAAGTAAGAACAATAAATCCCAAACTTATAACTTAATTACTGCAGCTATATGCATTTATATATTTGTAAAGCTTGTAATTTATACAATCCCTAAAATGAGAATAGTTAAAGTATATCTATTGATATTAAATTATTTTGTTTCGATTACTTTCAGAAATATAATTTATTGTATATTTGAAATATTTTTCGCATACCACATATAGGGCCAAATGGAAATTTGGATGAAAAATAAAAAATTTCGGTTTAGTATAAATACATTAAAATATAAATAATAATACGTATAGGTATATAATTTATATGTATAATATACATTTTTTGCAATAGTTTATCAAATATGTTAATTTATTATCTGCCTGTAAATGAAACCGGGAATACCTATACTATTTATTATTACAAAATGATTAAAAATTGTAAATAACATGTGAATATGTGATAATTAATTGGTACGCGTTAAAGTGTAATTCTAATAAAGTATAATAGTATAAATAATATAATAGAACAATCGCGGGAATTTAAAAAATATCTAGTTAAATTATAAATTATATGGTTTATAACTAGGACTGGGATTTTGATACACTTTTCATTATTTTCCAGAGGTTGCTGTACGATGCTCAACTGGTCATAAATCGGTAACGTGTACTTTTGAATGAAAATAAGAAAATTTATTTTGAATTTTTTGACAAATTTTGATTTTAACGTCATTTTTTCGTTTTTTTAGGACATTATTGGAGTTTTTGGGTCTAAAATTCAAACTTAAAATTTCATTTTAAGATTTTACACACTAACGCGAATTTTATATAAATTTGTTATTTTTTTTGTACATAATAAACAATAAAGTGGAAAATCTTAGATAACGAGTTAACGATTGGCAACAGCGTAGCAAAGTATATTTAGAATTACTATAATATATTAATCTGTTTAATAATCTGTCATAGCAATAAAATCGATACTGACATCTGATGATGATATGGTTTTTAATACAAGTTATATTTTTATACTAAATTTATACTAAATTTATTAAAAATAAAAATAATTTACCTGCATTTTTTCGTGTATTATTTAGAATTTTTAGGGCACTAAAGCATTTTTTTAGGGCATTACATTCCCAGCCCTATTTATAACCTTAAATTGGTTAGTGTATAAAGTATTTCGATTTTTCATGAATAACGCCATTTCATGCCTTTAACGCTTGCAACAGTTTCCCAATTATTGTATAGGTATATACACAGAATGAAAGAATTAAAAATTTAAAAAAAAACTTGATAAACCACCATTTTAAAATATTGGAGAAAAGTGATGTAGATACTTAACTATCTAAAAAAACTGAAGTAATGAGTTTACAGTATAGCTAAAAGAATCATACTGTTGTGTACAAATAAGTGTCTCAATATGTTTCGATTTTTTTTTTAGTTATATTTTTAAAATATACACTGAAAATAACGATTGATAAGTAGCAGCTACTACTTATATTAATACTAACTCTATTTATTTTAATATAAAAATTAATTAAAATTAATAAAGAAATACTTAAAAATCTGAGATAGGTAATTTATGTTAATATTTTAAAAGTTGAATTAAGTCCATTAAGTATTCAAATAATAATCTACATTTTGAAGAGTAGACAGCTGCAGTCTGGTAGATCAGAATATATATAGTAAACAGAATTATTTTTTTAACATAAGACACTAAATATTTCGGTATTAAATTTTTACTGTTTTTATCATTCTCATTATATTATTTAAGTTTTTATTTTTTTTAATGAGAATACATTTTTTATTTCATATTTTGAACAACAGTATTTATGGAGTATTCCTATGTCAAAAAATTTAACTTTTTATGAATTGTTAGTTAGTTAAAAATGTAAATACTATTATAACTAATATTAATTGTTAAATATTAATTGATTTAAATATATCGAAATACTCTAAATAATATTTTGTTTAGGAATATATAATAAAAAATGAAAATTACTTAATGTCATTAAAAGTAAAAAACAAGGGAAATGATAACGATAAAAGTATAATTTTTTAACTTTAAATCAAGAGAAATAATATTTTTTTAATTTTAATATAGTTGTCAAAGGAATGGTATAATGTTGTACGTTACAAAAAATACTTTATACATAGGCCAGTGTACCTAACACAAATTCACAAACATGGTGAAACTATAAACACTTTATTTACGTATAAAATATAATCTATAATGTATAATATATATATAATGTATTAAATTATAATTGAATCTACCTATACATAATATAGTACTAAATAATAAATACCTAAATATTATATCCTATACGTATATTTTTAAATCAACATTCGTCACTTGTTTTTAGATTTATTCGTACATTTATCCATTAGAAAATTTTGAACGTCATATTAATTCTTCAATAAATGTTATGTAAGTAGTTATAAGTAGGTATATTATAATTCGTTAATAATTTATTACAAAATTTTATTATTCTATAAAAAATTGAATTACCTTTATATTATGCTGTTTTAATGTAGTTTAAAAAAGTGTTGTATTTTCTTAATATTGTCAATAAACCTTACAGACTCTATATTTTAATATTTAATGAACAAAATTAATTTATTACTTTTATTATAGGTAAATAATAAAAAAAAATTGTTGCTTTGTAATTACTTCAAATTACGTAAAAATAAAATATTTTCAAAACCTTTAATACTTTTGAGATAATGATAGTGTATTACCTTTAAAGGAATCACCTCTTGTATTCAACTGTTAACTATAATGATATATATAATTTAGACATTTTAATGTTTCAAAGAAAATATTAGTTGTTTGAATTAAAGCACTTTCATTGTAATTTTCTAGAAAAGTACCTAATACTAAAAGTAAAAGTATATCCGCAATCATTATTGTTTATCGTTATTAATTCTAAGCCACGACTTTACAGCTTATATAATTCAAATGGATATGGAAAGAGTAAATAACAATTGTCTTTAATACTTTAAATCTTATCAGCAATAACAGTTTCAAATAAGTATCCGATACTGTTTCACGATATATTGAAATGAGAAAATATAGGGGTTCGTTGTTGTTGATGCCACCTGAATACTTCTTTGTCCATCAAAATGGCCGTGCTAATAAATATATAACGTAATAAAAATCGAGATTAGTAGCATTGAAAATAATTCGTAAAAGAAAAAAAAAAGTTGTAGATGTAAAAGTAAGAGACAATATTAGGTATTCGGAACTTGAATTCATTATTATTTATATTAGAACCATAATATACTATACAAATATAATAAAATCTACAGTAGAAGGTCAACTGCAGTGAAAGAAAGAGGGTCAGATAATTTTTAACATTTGAGTATATATAATAATTAATAGGTACTTATAACCCAGTAATTAATACACAGTCAGACTGTAGTAGTGTAGTATTGAAATACATTTTGAAGCATATATGTATAGTTAATTACTATAAGATTACTTATGCATTACTGAACCATAACATTAAATCGATTTCTTTGTAAAACAAAAAAAATAAATTACACATAATATAAAACAAATTCGAATGAACTATATATGTTTCTGTATGACCTCATTATTTTGACGTAGATACTAATCAAACATATAGTTTTAATGTAGTATATAACAATTAACCATGTCTAATATTAAACAATACGTATCTTTATTATAATTTATTCTTAATATCATAACATAATAATTAAATAATACAATTCTTGGTTCCAGAGACAACGTTATACCTATGACGATTTCATTTAGACATTTACCTATAAATAGATTTCTA
The DNA here is from genome assembly GCF_020882245.1 of Rhopalosiphum padi. Lineage (NCBI taxonomy): Eukaryota > Metazoa > Arthropoda > Insecta > Hemiptera > Aphididae > Rhopalosiphum > Rhopalosiphum padi. The sequence goes on from NC_083598.1 coordinate 34,743,936, forward strand.
AGTGTAATAGATATACTATAGGTACAGAATATCATATATCTATTATTTAATGTTACAAGAACACTATATAGTATATATTATGCATACAAATATTATAAAAGGCTCGTATAACCTGCAGTTGTATTCCAGCAGATATTTAGATATGGCTGATACGGCCGTAATAATTTTCTTTTAAAAATGAGATACCGTATTTTTTCACTATTAATTTTGTTCAATTTTCACCCTTTTATTAATCTGAACAAGTGCCAATCATTATCTACCAAGAATAATGTTCTCTATATTTTTACGTAAGGATAAAAACATCAAATATTCTATCATTATAATCAAAATATAATATATAATTTTTTTTTCATAATAATTTAGAACTAAATAATTATAAGGTCAAAATAATTAAAATATATATTATACAAATGTTCGTCAAATTTTGAATAACCGATACATTATTAATATTATAAGTGTTATAGATAAATGTAGGTACACATATAAGAACTTAAATCAAATAATTTGTATCATCATTTCATTTATAAGACAAATAAATTTAATAATTCAAAAATCAATATATAATTTTAATATTTGGTGAAAAAAGAAATGAAAAAATGTCTAAATGTCCAAGAATTTGTGGAGGTAGATAGAAAATATCTTTAATTTTTAGAGAAAAATGAACAGTAAAGAAAAACGGTATCTCATTTTTTTAGGAAAATAATCCTTTTTACAGATACAGTAACTCAATATATAATTATATATGAATATAAGACACGTGCCATTTTGACAACTTGAGATAAGATGGCAAACAGCCAGGAATGCAAGGTTAGGTCGTTAGGTGCAATATAGGGCACATTTTACATTGTATACCGTTACTGAAATGTTATTTTTCAGCTGACAAAAAAATTTAAAAATTAAATAATATGTAAAAGTAATTTTTTTATGTGCAAAATTTTAATTAGTAGGCGTATGTAAATTATATTATAATATGATATAATATTTACAAATCCTACATCGAGAATGTCTTCCCAAGAATGAATTAAACTATTAAACAATAATAATGAATATATAGGTAAAAATAATTTAGTTTTTATCAAATTGAAAGGTAAACTGTATGGTACAAGTACCTATACCTACATATTTTATCTATAAACTGAAATCAAATTTAGATTATAATTAAATTTACCACTTACACATTTTTTTTTTTCATCATTTATTAATGCCTTGAAGTATGTTTGTTAAATGTTAAGTTGTATACAATTAACTGAAAATATTAATTTTAAAAAACAATTGAAACAACATCAATGAAAACTATAGAAAATTATTTATTGATAGTATTTTCAAGTATCTTGGTACCGTTAAATAAATTAATAATCCATTGTCAGTAAAAAAGGACCGTATGGGTTTATGGAAAATTATAGGTACCTAAAAACCCTCAAATTAACCTAATTTTATAAAAATGAAGTAAGAAAATATAAGCAATTATAAAATATATACATAATACAATTTTAATTCATGCGTGTATTTGATAAAAAAGGAATAATGTAATTAAAATATTCTGTAAATAAAAATATCCAAATGACCACTTATATATTATGATTAGTAAATATATAATATATATATATATAGGAATAGATTAGTTTCACAAAAAATATTTTAATTTCTAAATAAACAACAAGTTTTATACTTTTGAAATCATTAGGAGTGGAGCGATGAATGTATTGGTTTTACAATGAAGTGTTTTTTTTATGAAAATATACGAATTATGTTGTATTAAATTCATAATTTTTTTTTAATTCTTAAAGCCTTAACATTTGATACAATTTTTCTCGTAATTATTTATTTCTGAAATTAAAAAAAAACGGTTTAACGTAAAGCCACATACATCTTAATGAGCATTGAGCAATGAAATTCAAATGTCTACAACATTAGATATTCAAACGTATAACAATGATTTGTCTACAAAAATCTTTTGTTATTTCGTAATAATTCAAAAAATATTAATGTAGGAACTCGAAATATTCCACTTATACTTTAACTCTCGTTTTCTATGTACAATTAAATTTTCAAAATATTTAAATTAATTTCAAGCTATTTATAAACATTTGTAATTTTGTAATTGTTTTATTTTTTCTATAAAATGTTGATATACATACATAAACAGTTATAATTACTTATAGTTTGTATTTGTAAGTTATAAACTTATAAATCTAAAACTTAAATAATTGTATGAATACTTTTATTTTGATTCAATACTTATGCTGTTACGAAGCTAGTACTAAACCATATATTAAGCTTTTATATTATGCTTTTCATATAAAGAGCTGATTTAAAGAGTTTAAATTTTATAATAAAATTACATTCATTAATTTTTGGAGTCGACCATAATCCACTTTTTTAATATTATATTATACAAAGTTAAATTAATTATACATAATAATCATAGAACATCGCATTATAAAACCACTATTCGAGGATTACATTTTATGAAAGTAAAGATTTTTTTTATAACGTACATATTATAGCCTTTTACTTTTTCGTTCTTTGATAAGTTTCGTTATTAAAATGTTGTTAACACCAACAAGTTAAAAGAATTTTCCACCTGTAAGATGCATTAATCAAAAGTACTTTAATGATTTCAATGTTTCAATGTTTTTGTCTTTTATTACAGTCATATATGGAATAAAATGTATTATATTATTATTTTCATGTTTCTATTATTATTTTAAAATAGCGGAGTCAAAGAAAATGTGAAGAAAAAACCTGATAATGACAGATGAAATGTGCCAAAGGCTTGTACACCACTACTTGTAATTCAATTTTCTTTCCTTTTTTTTTTTTTTGTATATGATGGAGATGATTATATTATCTTTGCTGGTCCCTCAATATTTTCTTTGACCTTTAGCAAAATAAACCAGAATTGAATTGCTGACGTTGATTACGTGCTGACGTTGAAAGAATCTTATATTTTAAATTATAAACTTAATGTATATTTCAGATTTCTATTTTAAAAAGTTTACTTAAAAAGTAGAAAATACTTATCATTGTCATAACGTTATTAGTAGATACTACACTTTTTGAAAAAATTTACAAATTTAATGTAAAAATGCATATGATGCACATAGCACATACTTGTATAAATATACTTCATTTAAACTATACTTTAAACTTTTAAAGACAAGGTATTGGATCATTTTCCTACACCAGTTTATAGTTTACACAGTAGATTATATATTATATTAAATTGTTTATTACGAATATTTTTAATAACTGTTAGAATAGTTGTCACTTTATCAGTCGAGATTTTTGAAATTTCGATGGAAAAATAGGAATATATATAAGAAGTTAAATTAATATTTTTAGTTTTAAACATAAAAAACCTTCAGATAATAATACATAACAATAACATAATATATACGTTTGTATAATTATCAAAAAAATCTCTTAACTCTCTTAACTTTTACACCCACCTTGTATATATAAAAAAAAAAAAAAACACTGTATTCACTATAGTACCACCTAGCTAAATTACGTTTATATAACTACTTTTGTTTCTTTTCTAGGCCAATAACCTATGTTGTCGAGGCCTTTATTTATAATAAATAAAATAAAAAAATTATCAAAATAAGCATAATAATACTATAATACAGTATAATACATCCAAACTTTTTCCGTGGGTCCCTATTTTGGACAAAATTCAGCCACAGCGCCCTGCTATGAATATTATGAAAGATAGAACAAAAATATACTCATGATTTATTATGATCCGTAAACTTCGGTGCCTCTAGTAAATCGCGGTACACAGCTTGGGAATCGCTGGTATAGTGGTATAATACATATCGTTGTGAATTAAAACATTAAAACAAATTCAAAATACTTATAAATTATACCTACTAAAATATATTATTGCTTGTATTAATATTTAATAACCAATATGGTACTAGCATGTAATACATTTTTTAGTAATGAAACTATAAGAACAAATTTAGGATCGCATATATATATAGATGAATATTTTTGAAAATAATGTAGTTAAATGAATAGAATAATTAAATGATGTTAAAAAATACAAAAATATAATGAATTTTCTTAATAATTTGAAGTTGTAACAGACTAAAAAATATATTTTACTGCCTTTTTCGTATTAATGTTTGTTGAAAAACTTCATAAATGGTACGCCTTGTCTCGTTTTAGAAATATCTTTCAAATGCGACAGCTTTCACTTTCAAATTTAATATAATAACACACCCATCCTTTTGACATACCCGAAACATTGGCGTTAAATGTCGTGTAAAAGATATTCGCGTATTATTTGATTTTGTGCTGAGTGAAGAATGTATTGGTTTTATACTAAGTGTGTTTTTTCTGCATTATTTTTTTTATAGTAAAAAATTTTTGAATTGAAAAATGGTCCAAAAGTTTGTAAACTTAACTTAGATGTTACTATTATAGCTATATAATATAATGTTATTTTTAAATTTTTTAGATAACTGTTCTTAAAAAAATATGTTCACATCTATGTAATTTGTAAATAATGTAACTGGTTATTAATAGTTAATTAATAATAATAATAAAAAATAATTAAAAAAAATAATAATTATTATTATTATATATATCATAATATTAATACATGTAGTTATTAATCAATGTATCTATGCAATGTATCTGATACTAGCTTACATAGTTGTATGCGAATAGAGATGAGTGATATTTGTATTTTAAAATGTTAGTAAGTACCACTATAATTCACTAAAAGTGTGCCATTTATTTTCTTTTAATAAAGAAAAGATTTTTATTGTTGTATATTAAAACTTAAAAGTATCAATTTACTTATATTCTGTTTACACGATATTAAATGTTTGTTTTCGCCAGTGTTTGCATTAAATATTAGAGTTTGAGTTTTATATTTATATTTTGGTAAGGCAGTTTAAGTATAATACAAGAATAATTGAACTTTTAATATTTATAGTACCTATAGTCTTCGTACGGCTCAATAAGTTTATAAGTGCTTTGATTGAAATTCAATAACCAAAAACTTAATAAAGATTTTTACTCTAATTTAGTAATATTTTTGTGGGAAATTACTAACTAATATTTTGGAATAAATAATAAGATAAAATAGTTTTATATTTTTCTTTTAAATCATTATTCAAAATATAGGTATAGCAGGTATGTAATGAATTACCAAGCATGCTCACCCTTCTTTTACCCATTAATACTGCATTTATTCAAGTTATAATTTTTGAACATTTTATGTATACTAAAAAGGACCATTTACTTAACTTAACCATACTTTCAAGTTGTTATTCTTTTAAACCATATTTAAACAGTAACTTGTGTCGATATAAACTTCTTTTTTCAAAATAGTGTTGCTTCCTTTTTTTACTGTAAATTATTGAATTTTTTTAGATAATGTTAATAACGTATTTAAATCTTAATTTTTAGGAGTAATTATTATATATTATTTAAATGTATGCATTAAGAATAATATTCCTTAATAACGGTTTCATTTAAGATATAAAATATATTATATAATATTTTGACAAGTATTTACTATGCTCAGATAATTTTTAACACTTTATAAAATGTCATTTGATTTATAAACTAATACAATGTTAACCACGTATCACAGCCCCCATATGTTTTACACATATTATCTATGGGCTATTCGGTAAAATGGGTGGTTTGCATTTTGAGAAAATAATTTTGTACTGTCACAGGGCACTGATTGCATAACAAATCTAAGTAATATAAAAGTTGTTTTTTTTAATAGTCTTACTTAAAAATATAAGTATATAAAAATCATAATTTGAATAAATGCATAGTTAAAAGGAAAAGTGGCACTGAGCATTGAGTATGCATAGTTAATATTATATAACTACCTATTAAGGATTCAATACAAATAAATAAAATATATTATCATTTATATTATCTATATAAAAAAATAAAAATTTAAATAATATGGCAATAATATATAAACTTGTATAATAACCACGGTATATTATACCGTGATAATAACTAAACCTATATGATTTCGAGAGACAAGAACGTGAATAATCCATTATAATAATAATACGTATATAATACGACCAATGTCCTTTCATAATTTATAGATATTTTGTAAAATTATAAGCAAGACAAAAAAAAAACAATAACTTGTGTAACAATTACATTTATAACAGGAAACATAAATATAAATACAATTTAATACATAATATCGAATTCAAACCATATTATGTAATAAAAATAAATCTATAAAAATATAATGATATAGGTATTATAGACTCAATATTATGGAGTTATGGAGATCTTTATAGATTTTTATAATTTAGTCATAGGGTGGGACGTGGAGTGTGTAAATAAAATCCCTTCTTAGAAATCAACATTCGTTGAATTATTTTAAAGAGCTAATGTGAGAACTATACATAGCAATTTAAAAATTCGTCAACAATTCTGGATTTTAAGGTTTACTTATTATAGATGTGGTGCAAAAAACCTCTTTTCATTGACATTCTCTCTCTTTTTTTTTAATTCTATCAATTTACGTCTCAATCCCTCGAGCCTCGTAATCTTAACGGTACCAAGTTAATATACACTGTCAATTTGAATAGATAAATTATAATATATTTAGATTTGCTCATTGTCATCACCAATTAAATTTATATGATTAATATTTATTTCTAACTTTAAAAGGTTTAATTAGATTTTAAATCCTAAAAACGTATAGAATTATCTTTTCATATCATTATTTATACTTAGATAGATTCTATATATTTTTCTGTGAGTTTAATATCTTAAACTTATAAATTTATGATACATTACATTGAGCTAGTTCTTATCAAATATTAAAAATATACAAATAATGTCTTTTTAGTTTTACATTAAAATGTTTTATATATCACTGGATTAGAATAAAACTTACAAACGAACGACCTATCCTTTAACTATATACCTGCACCATCATGAAATGAATTGTTCTATTATTTTAATAATATATTTGTAAAAAATAGTTTCTATTTTTATTGTAAATAGTTTATAAAGTATGCATTTCGTGAGAAAATATAGATCTCATGAAAATATAAGTTAATTGGCATTTAAAATTAAATTATATTAATATAAGATACCTACTTGTAAAATGAATATTTTGTCTTAATTGTTATTATAAAACAGTATTTACTTACTAATTTAAACCGAAATACAATTCTAAATGAATAATAAGTTTTAAACTGTTGTTATTATAAAGCAGTGTTTACTAACTCATTTAAACCGGAATAAAATTTCAAATAAGCAATAAGTTATAAATATTATTTCAAACTGTTTATTTTAAAGTTGTTATTATAATCAAGATTTAAAAAGTAACATTTATATTTTATATTGATTACGAAACAGTAATATTTAATTTTTTTTTAAATAGCTGACGATATTCTACTGAAAAATCAAAATAAGTAAAAACACGATAATATATAAAATACATTCCCAAGTGGACAATTTTAATGAGAATTTGAAGTTACGTAAATACAATGATATATACTAATAAAACACAAAAAATAAATGAACGAATTCGTATAAAAAATAAATAAAGCAATTGATTTCTAACTGTTCTGTTTGGTATTCCGTAGCCGAAATCGGACCTTCGGGGTTAATAAGATCGCGTTGTATCACAATCTTTGGCCAACATTTATATCAATTAAATATCATGTCGAGTTTGGACATGAGGGGGCTTTTATAGCTTACGATAAACAATGACTAGACATCTAAATTTTTTGAGAAAATCGAAATACCTCCAAATCGTAGGTATATATAATATTAAATACCTACACCATTCAGTCCCTACATTATACTGTAATATATTTTCTTTCATAAGTACATTTAGTCGTAAAATACATGGGGCAAGCGAAACGTGACGAGTGCTTATACCATCCGTTTTCTGTATCCAGACGATTTAATTTCCTTTATTTTTTTTTATCTGTCAAAAATAATTTTTTTTAAATCACGTCTACTTTTGTTTAAACATTTACTTATATTTATTGTAAATTTTGTTAGTTAATTTGTAAATTGATAATAACGAAAAATTATTAATTTGATTTAAAAACTGGTACTGTTATAAACTTTAATTAAAATCTTAATTATAAAAGTAACAGAAACCTCATAAATACATTGGTATTATTAGTTTTTACTTAGTTTAATTTTGTTGATGAATTTTAAAGTTGAAAACTTTCTTAAAGTATTGTTTTGACGTATACATGTGTTAGATATGAGTTATATTGATTAGGTAGGTATACCTAATATCTGATACCTAGATACCCGCAAGTGTCTTATAATAAATATACTTTTATAGTAAATTAACTTAATTAGTTGTAATACACATAATAACCCATATTCCCTCAATTTATTGTAACACTGTCTTCTAATTACAGGGTATAGTAAGGACGTGTACTTATACTAACACAAATATTATTTATCAGCAGTGCAGTATATTGTATATATTGTGTTGAAAAACACTGAACTAGTTTATATTCTCAGTTAGGTACTAAATAATTTTAAAAAAGAAATTTAAAAAATATACCATGCACTATAGTTTTGAATTAAAATGTTGTAATGATTAAAAATTGTGTACAATATATCATATACGTTAGTATTATGTTATATTGGTTAGAATAGATCAAAATATGCAAATATATTTATGATTATACATTTACCAGACTATAACTTATATAATCTAATAAAAAATACTATTAACTTTATAAATTAATAATTAAAAAAGGCGGATAAGTGGGTATCGCTCTACAGTACAATAGGTATCAAGTGAATCATTGCTGTAATGGATGTGTTAAATTTTTGAATTAAATGATATAGCATTGTATATTTATATCTAAGTATATTTCATGGCATGTTTTTTGATATTGATATTTAAGTTATTTTACTATTAATATTACGGTAGGTAATTATTATTATAATTATTTATTTACAAAATATTACATAATAAAATATAACACATTGTAGTATAATGGGCACCACTGAGTAAGGTCATATTGGGGCCCATGAGTCTTAACTATAATAATTATAGGTTTTATTTATACAATCATTAATTTAATTTAAAGACTATACTTAAGATATTTAGCCCTTAAAAATATAAAAAGGTTAAAATATTGTTGATAAGAAATTAGATTATACAATTTATAATTAAGGTGAATAATCAGCAGTTCGTTGTAAGAGGCAATTTATTAAATTTATTAATTTGAATATAACATAATTTGTTTAATCACATAATTCATAAGGTAGGTCTTATATATATTTGGACCAATATAAAGAGAAGAAGATTGAATGGTGAATTTTTGCACTTAAGGTGTAATAATATTTTTCAATTTCCGTCTGGTGCAAAAATGATGAGAAATGGGATTAAATAAATTATTTTTAACTAAGAAAGTAACTGTTGTTTTGTAAAATAGTTTTTACTGTTAGAGTATTTAATTCTTCATACAGATTTTTAACATGAAAGTCACGGCTTTTGATAAAGATTATTCTTAGGATATTATTTTACGTAATTTGTATTTTATTAAGATTACTTTTATTTTCTTCGCCATATGCAATTATACCATAAGTCAGTGTTGATTCTACTAGTACCTTATATACAGTTTTATTTTGGTTTTTGTTTAAAAGATATCTAAGTTTTTAAAGACGTTAGAGAGTTTCCTTATTTTTGTAGACAAAGAATTGATGTGCTCTGTTCATTTTGGATGATGTCACATTTCTATCTTCTATTATAGAAATTAATTTGTATTTTGTTATTGCAGGGTCATAAGTCTGAGGTTTTAGTACCAATCAATTGAATATAATAATATGTGGTAAATATTTGTAAAATTTTTGTTGATTAGGTAGTGTGGTAAAATAAATATTCTTTTAATTATATTTAAAAATAAACTATATTTTAATAGCCACAAATATATATATTTAATATTAGTCTGGATTTTTTGAAAAATTCTTCCTAAGTGTCACCTGGACCTGGTTACGATTAAAACTGTGTCATCTTCACAGCAAACGAATTCTTCGTTTAATGTAAGTGATGTGATGTCGTTTATATGCACATTAAATAGTAGCGGAGATAGTGCAGTGCCTTGTGGAAGTTCACATGTGATATATTTATCTGGAATTACTGTCCCATTTATATTTACAAGTTCTATGAAATAAGTAAGAATCAGTCAATTTGTTAGTTTTGATAATAATACCAATTATTTTCGGCAGTGTCAAAAGCTTTTGCCGGGTCTAAATATATTGAAGCACATTTTTTTTTTATCTATAGTGTAGTTACTACACTATAGATAAGTATAAACTGTAGTATAAATTGAATCAACTACTTTGTCGATTGATTGGTTAGTGCCTCGTTACGGTCTAAATCAAACCATATAGTTTGGGAGACAAGCGATTTTAAGATTCAAGACTATTATGAAAATTTGATTTTATTATTTTCTCAAACACCTTTATAACATTTTATACAAGTGAATATAATTTTCCACACTAATCGTATTCTTTTAAAAAAAAAAATGGGTAGATTTGGGCAGTTTTAATATATTAAGTCATATTGCTTAGGAAATAAAATAATTTAATATATATATGATAACGGTTTTTTAGTATTTAAGGTGTTGTTTTGCCATAACCAGAAGCTTTGTTATTTTAGTGAATTAATTACTTTTATGATTTAGGCGTTAACTATTATTTTATAATTATTTATTGTAATCGTTGAATTTATATCTAACGAGTTATTTTTCTGGTGTTTGTTCATTCAATTTGGTTGATTTAATTTTCTTCGAAAAAGGTTCATTTATTTTATTACTAATATTTAATTATTATAATAATATATATTTATGCGATATAAAATTCCTCAAATGGTATGAAAAAATATTTTAAAAGTATTTAAAAATATAGTCTTGTATGTACAATGTAGGTACCTAGAAATTCCAAAAACCAAAATTTGAATAAATTTGTTATTAAAAAAAAAATAGAGATGAGCTCGCTTAACGAGCGTATTAATATAAATAGAGGTTTTTTATAATCATAATGTGTACATTCTACAACACACATAATAATAAAAATATTATTGTTGAAAAATAACTACCTTATAGTGCAATGATGTTTTAATTTACATTTTTCATAAGTTCTTATGTTCTATATAATAAACGATCCAATCAATATAAAAAAATGTCAATTTCAATAACAATAAACATATTTTTAGTCATTTTGTACACATGTGTTTGAGAATTTGGTGGCGTTTTAAAGAAACTAATTTTTTAAAGTGGACAATAAATATTGCTTAGAAATAATGATGATATACGTGACATTTTTCTTCAAAAACACTCAGAGCATATTACAATCATAAATTTTTTTACATAATAGGTATTCTTATTACTTCGCTGTAATAATGCATATGTATTTTTAAATTAATATACATTGTAAATATTCATGTCACTATCATTAATAATTTGCTAATATTTTTATGGTAAATAAAATGTGTGTATTTTAAATGCTGAATTAATTTATAATAATTGAAAAACACTTTTACAATATAATTTTAGAATTATTTCTTAATTATATTACATATGAGTAGTAAAACTATCAAAACATCTCAAGATATTTCACTGAGATAAGCTCTTTTAAGACTTCTCCATGCTATACACAATTCTCGAAAAAATATATTCAGAAGCAATCAATAACAACACTGACAATTATTATTTGTCTCCATTTTTATTTTATATTATGTATCCAATTCATTCCATTTTCATAATTTATATTAGGTATTAGTTCACTATTTTTTCTCCTATCAACAGTTTTAAATACACATTTTTGATTTTTTTCCATTTTCAAAAACGTTAATACTTATGTGATAACTGATAATGAACAATATCATTAAAAGAATCACACGCTATTATTTGTCACGATTATTTTTGAAATTGAAGTGTTTATTTTTATAGTATAAAAGTCTATAAAACAACATGTAATACTTAAAAATTGCTAAAAATATCATATATAACTTATAATTCAATACTGATGTACTAGAAAACGATGTGAATAGGTTCGTAGACCGTATTATAGGTAAATAACTTAAAATTAGGAAGTATAAATATTGAAAAAATTTAATTCATGTATATGGAATATGATAATATTAGTGATAGTGGAATGTTTGTTTTTCAAGTTGTTTACAATGTTTTTTCGTCATCTTTTAACAGCTGTTAAAACAACTCACGAGGAAATAGGAACCCTTGAGATAAATTGTCATGCTTTTTGGCTGAATACAAAAAAATATTCAATTGACATAAATCGATAAAAGGAGGTATTTTTAAGGCACTTTTTTTTATAAATAAATACTTTTAATATCAATGTTATGTAACTGTATACATTTAAAATGCATAACTTTAATACTATAATATATTTATAGTATATTAGTTTATTATAGTTAATATGAGAAAGTCTTTTAAATAAAATACCTGATGCATATTTTTATTTCTATTTTGCATTGTTTGCATGAATGGAAGTGTTAAGAAAATATATTGAATACTGTAAAATAGAATTAACCACCAACAAGTTTCCGGCAACGAGAATGAAAATTGTTTCTTCGTAAACTCCGTGCCGGAATAAACATCACGTTCGGGCTAATGAACGCTCTTAATAATACCGTATATTATTATAGTTCATTGATGCAGTTTTTAATGAGAAAATGTTCGATGTGGTCCTATAGGTATCAATTTTGCACGAATAAAAAATAATAAGTAATATATTTTCAATAATCATAGTTATATGAAGAAACGATCTTTTAAAATAAATTAGTACAAAATAATGTTTTGTGATATATCGATTTAAAAGATTATACACACAAATCAATATTATAATAATGATATTTTTGTTTTTACCAAAATCATTGCTTATTTGTAAAACAAATTTTAGAAAGCATACTAGCCAATTTTAAATAAATTATTGAAAGTTAAAATCGTATTATATTAGGTACATATTATATTGTTGAATATTAGAAATTTTTTTAAATGTTTTTTGGTGCAATCAAAAATAAGATCACAATGTATTAAGCATTTTTAATACATAACAAACTAATAATTATAATAACATAGAATAATATATACTGAACTTACAATACAATATTTTTGTTTGATATGTTAACAATAATTTTAAACAATTATTGTTTATACATATAACACCCATTAATCATTATAAAGAGTTGACCTTAAGGTTATGGACATTTGCGCCTAAAATAAAAAAAAAACCATTATATCCTGATATATAGCCTTTATGTGCGCATTTAGCATGAGACGTTCCAATCAGTCAATGTTTAAGAAAAAATTGAAAAAAGTTAATAATTTCAAGTCAAATAGGAGCTATCGGCTATAATATTATTATATCATGATAAAGGATAAATACTTATAAGTATTTGGGGAATATAAATTTTATAATTTTATGTATAATTCATATCGAATATGGTCGGAAAACAAAACATCCAACTCATATAACTATAATATTATCTATTGAAAAAACTTGGGAAGTTGGGAAAACATATTATTCATTAATTATACAAAAATAATATTAAGAATGTTTTTTTAATAAAACATTTGTCTTTTCAAACTTACTTTGTATGAACTGTGAGTAAATATTATGTTTAAAACATACACCGAAACGCTCAAACATACTGTACATTTTTATAATGGGTAGAAAATCAATACCATATAAACTAGAAAATTATCTTAAAAACCAAAGTTTTCTAATATCAATATTATATAGGTATGATGCTATTAAAATTAACCTTTATTTTATTGTATTTAAAAATGTAATATAAAATAAATTATATTTTTAGAATTTATTATTACACTATTTGTGGTTATGGGTGTTATGACTTATGACTTGATTACTTGAATAGTTTTATAGTAGAGTAAAATACTAAATGAATGTATTAAATATTCTTATAAAAAATAAACTACAGATATATATACATTTTTTTTAAATCTTTTAACAATCGATTTTGGAAAAAAATACTTATTTTTTTTGTGAATAAATTATACATGTTATTATCAAAATTCTAATTATTAAACAATAATGATAAATATTTTAGTACTATTAAAATTTTAACCTTTTATAAACGAATATGAAAAAAGATATTAAAATAATTATATAATATTTGTCATACACAGTACACACATACGGGTTATGAAAGTAATTTATTTAGAATAGACAAAATGGTTATGTCTTATGTTACAATGAAAATTATAGAAGTTAAAATACATTTTGTAACTGTACAATTGAGAACCTATATTATAGCGTAGTTAGATCCCAAAGCTACATTTACAAATATTCTTGCTATTTGAATATTTTATTTAGTTAGGAATTTAGAATAAATATAGATTTTATAAAACATAAACATTTATTAATCACAAAAGCATTCTTATATTAAGTTTTCAATTAATTCTAAAAAAATAATTTGTTAGTTATCAATTTATCATCATCAATCTACAGCTACATATTAAGTTAAACTTAACTATGTTTTTTTAATTATTTTTTTATAATATGGTAATTTTCAATTTATTGTTGTTGTTTTAAATAACTACGATTACTAACTCGTTTTAAATTTTATTTTTCCAATAATTAATTTGTTTAGTTAATCCTGAGTATTATACTCATATTTGCTAGCAATTGGTATTTTATGTGCATATATATTATATATATCTTGTTTCAATTTGTTACAGAATTTGGTTAGTGCCAAAGAAGTTTACTCACTACCTACTAACTTATAGTATAATTATTAAATTATTAGTAAAACCTCGATAAGACGGAATCGCTTGGGACCATGCAATTTTTCCGTTTTAACGGGGTTTCTGTCTTGACGGGGTTCAAAAAAATTAAATTGAATTAAAATAAAGATTATTTATTTTAAACCAATATAATAAACATAATAAATTTTATATTTATTTATTTATAATTTAATATATTTTATTTTTAGCCAATATACATTAATAATTATTATATTTTTTGAAAAAAATCGGTTATTGGTTTTTCTTTTTTAGTCCGTAAGGCCTACTATTGGACACTATTGGACACTGTGAGGGACAATTTTTGTAGTTCTATACATATCAAATTTATTAGTTTTAAATGTCATCGTAAAAGTACACGCATGTATAGTGATTATCTTGGGTATCGACAATACGAAAATAAATTTGACGATTATTCTAAGTTTGGTTTTTCATGTTATATTTACGTCTTAGCAAGGAATTTTTATCAAATTTTTATACAGAACCGTGTCCGTTTCCGGCTTGGCGAGGTTTCCGTCTTGGCGGGATAAATTTATATATATTTTAAAAAAGGACTAAAGAAATTGTCCGTATTACCGGGGTTCCCGTTTTACCGAAGTTCCGTCTTATCGAAGTTTTACTAATATAATGTACCATATAAACTTAAATTAAATTATAAAAAACTCATTCATAATTGATCATATATGCATACGCATTAATAAATCGTGATTTTAAATACAATTTTAATAATAAATAATGATAACAATAGTGTAAATTATTAATAATAATAAATGTGTGATAAGATTTTAATAAATATTTTAAGATAATTATTAAATGCAATGTAATTTTAATAAATTTTATTTTATTTCGTAACTAAAATTTAATCTTGAAAGATTACACATCAAGACTCAATTATTATTACATGTAGATCATGTGGTTTTATATAGAGTAATTCATAAATTATAAATTATTTTTTCATACTGTTTTTAATTATTTATTTTCCTTAAATCTACACTAACTTGAATAAGTAAGTTTTAATATTATTTTTTATGTACTATGATTAAAGTATTATATACATATATTAAGCAATGTTTAATGGTTTATTCTTTTACTACAAATTAATAGCAACTAAAAATGATAATTTGATAATTTTATTTTATTTTATATAAATAGTTTTTTTTTTACATATTTTAACAATATGTCACTGTGCCTATTATCAACAATTTAAATTTAAAAATAAATTAAATTTTACATATTTGTTAAAAATGTTTTGTTATTTTTCAATTTCAGGGTCTGGAGCATTTTTAGCATAACCAAGTTTTTGTAGCACCTGTTTAATGCCCATATATACTGAAGGATCTTCTATCGTACCTGATATCTGAAACAATATGTTGATTTTTAATATATTACAATATTGAATACATAAACGTTGATTAATTAATTAGGTATTATAACATCAATGTCGTATATTTTATTGTAAGCTTGGTGGACTTAATTGAAAGTAATTCGTTGCATTAAATTACAATAATAGGAATTAGAATATCAAATCATGAATAAATGTGTGAATGTTATTCATATTTTTTTTATTTTTTAAATAATTAGGAACGAACTTGTCTACCATGATAGTTTTTATTGTAAAATGTTAAGTTATAGTTTGAATTCTGATATTGGTTATATTTTTTATAATATTGTTTAGTGTTGTGTTTTTTTAGGTTTCAGATACTTCCATGTTTGGTGAAACTGAATAAAAAATAATTTTAAGTTAAATCATTACGAGTTATAAATTTTAAGTTATGTTAAGTTATATGTTAGTATAGATATACTGATTACTGGCATACCTTATACAATTTATTATGATATGTAAGTAAGTATTAAATTATTGACTTACAATCACTTTTTTTCCACTAGCTAAATTTGATAATGATTTCCTAGCAGTTTTTCCCGATCGCGTTCTTGGCAACCCTTGCACAGGTGCACATAAATGGAACGACGCAATTGGTCCAATTAAATCTCGAACATTTTGTACGATTTCATTGTTAATATCTTCTTCTTTTTTACTGCAATCTAATTTCATTATGTTCAACTTACAGACATTAAAAAAAAATTATAAATAAAAATGATAAACCAACTTTTATTTTTAATATAAAGACATAATGGTATTTCTCCTTTCGTAGTTTCCGGGACGCCAAATACAGCTGCATCTCCAACATCCGGATGAGATAGGATTACGTCTTCTAATGCCGATGTTGACAACCGATGTCCAGCTACATTAATAACATCATCATCTCTAGCTGTAACGTATATATAACCATTTTCATCGGTGTAACCAGCATCCATTGTGTCATAATAACCCTGATGTAATATTTCACAATATTAGTCATATATTTTTGTATATTTAAAAATATTTATTAGAAAATATATAGTTTTACTATGAAGTTATTGAAGTATGTATTAATGAATCGTTCTGGGGCTTTGTACAAGCATGACATGACTCCCGGTGGCAATGGAAGTTTGACTACAATTCGACCCAGTTCCAATAGCTGACACGGACTACCGTCTTCTTTTAAAATTCTCACTAAAATTAAAATTAATTATAGTCATTAATTTTTCTATGCAGGTTGAATATTTGTATTTGTACATTTTATTAAAATCAAAAATTATTTCACTTCGTGTTATTTGAGTAAATTTGTAAGTACATAAATGTTATCAATTGACCACCTATATTCTAAAAAGTTACCGTCATATCCAGGGAACGGCATTCCAGCAGAAAACATAGGAGGTTTTAGATTATGTCCAAATCCCAGACAACTAGCTGTAATTGAATGACCAGTTTCAGTTTGCCACCAGTGATTCAAAACAGGTACCTAATCAAATAAACCAAACTTAAAATATTGTACCTATTTGATAATATAACTAATATATAATATACATTTGGAGTGACTCATTTAATGTAATATTTTTTATTATTAATAATTACTACACTTACGTCTTTGAAAATATTTCTTATACATAATTAAGTCATTATGAACAACATTTTTAGAAATGTTTTCATCAAAAAAGGTAAAAATTAAAAAATGTTAACGATTTAAAATTATCGAATAAAAATATTTTCAAAATTGTTAATAGTTTTTGAAATAATAAGTATCTTACGTGAAATAGATTACTCAATATTGTATAGTTTTATAGATAACATTTTTATTTTTAAACCTACATTCAGAGCTTTTCCAGCCCAAGTTAATGTTTCATGATCACAATGTTCTCCAGCCACAAATAATGTTCTTAGCCTGAGATAAAAAATATTTTAATTTATAAATTGATTTGATATTTTTTTATTTATAGTGGAACCTCGATAAGTCGAAATTCAAGAGAAATGCAATTTTTTCGACTTATCAAGGTTTTTGACTTATCGATGCACCACTGTATATTATATTATATTATATTATAGTATAACTTACGATTTAGTATTATATTTACTACCAAATTCCAAAACTGGATCTTCTCTTTTGATAACTCTTAAAGCAGTCGGTGCCGTGAACAATCCATTCACTTTATGGTCTTGGATTACTCTAAGATAACAAATTTGTTTATAATACACAAAACTACACATATACATATTTTAAATTCAAATCGTGTGTTATAAAAATAAAATTAATAATATAATAGTATATTGTTAATAATAATAATTTGAGTTTTCTATCATAATATATATATATATATATTCATATATAAATTAAATAACTAAAATTCTAGTGATTATTTCCGGAATATCATTAATTCATATAAGTATGCGATTAATAAATCCTATAAAATCTTAGATAGTATTAATTAAAGTGTTTCAATGATTATTAGATAATACACAAACCATTTTGTTGATATAGGTATTCTAACTAATTTAAATTATCTATAAAATCATGATTTACCTAAAATATTGTCCAGGATCTGGTGTCCTATCCGGTTTACCTTCATACATAACTGATGTGATTCCTGCGCAAAGTGGACCATAACATATGTACGAATGTCCTACTACCCATCCCATATCAGATGCAGTCCACCAAACATCATCTTCCGTCATACCATAAATGCAGCTCATTGTCCAGCATAATGTGGCAATATGTCCTCCAGTTGGTCTAACGATTCCTTTAGGTTTATCTAAAAAAATTAATGTATTTTAACTTTTAAGTATTACACTCAATATAACTTTAAGTATTTATTTAACATATTATATGCTGCAATTTAAAAATGTGTAAAGTAAATCATTGACATTTTATTAATTTTATTAATTTGTTCGTTTACTCTTATATATGTACATATAGATAAGATACATGCATTAACATAATGTATTTTAAACATTAACGATTTTTAAAATAATTTTACTAATATATTTAAAAGATAATATACAATACAAGTATAATGTAATACACAAATAATTAATTTGAAAAAATTGTTTTAAGAACTAAAGGAATATTTGTCCATAATATATCTTATTAAATTAATGCATTTAATAATTCAATTTTCATTATTATACATCGTTTAGAAAATATTTTGCACATACCCGTGGTGCCAGATGTATATAGTATATAAAGAGGATGATTTGCTTCCACAGGCACACATGGATGATGTTTAGCTGTTGATAATGCATCAGACCAAAGTATATCAATTCCTGGAGTTAATGGAGAAGGTTCCATGTTTGGTCTTTGGTATATAATGCAATGTTTAGGTTTTTCTGACACCCGGTCTAGAGCAGTGTTTAAAATATCTTTATACCTAGATTAAACCACAACATGATGAATAATTATTGTTTACTGTTAATTTTATTTAGTAGTATAGTTTTTTTCTTTCAAATACCTTACTATTTTGTTCGGTTCAATCCCACAATTTGCAGCTATTATAACCTTAGGAGTAGCATGATTGATACGTGCACAAAGTTCACGAGCTGCAAAACCTGAGAAATTTAATGCATTTCATAATAATAACTAGGTATAGTTATACATTTATTGTATACATTTTAAAATTTTTTACACGTATTATTAAAATTAATAATTTCAACATTTCCTAAAAGTTCACTAAATTTCTATACAAGTTTCATATCAATATAAATAAGGTAATTTGATTTAAATATTGATATTATATAACTACAATAATCGTATCATTAAACACTAGAGGTACATGCTTGAGTTATTTTATAAGACATTTTTTTTTATCGATCTTAAAATACATCGTCAACTTGGCCATTGGTATATGACGTGCATTTTTTTCTTACCAGTGTTTTTAATTAACTAATATTATTCAATTTGTATATTGTATCGATTTTTAAGAAATAAAATTAAGTTTTTAGTGTCTTCCTTCTTAAGAGTTCGGCTCAAGAGCTTGGCAGATTTGTTATAATATGTGAAATTGATTGTGGTAATAAAAATTTGTTTTTTCTATTTTTGTATTTCATAAGATGTCTTTAGTCTTAATATTACTTACAACTAATAAATATAAAACCTAGCTAAGATATTATTTTTAACTATCAATCATCGAATATGTTACTAAAAAATATTTTCCGAATTCCATTGATCGTGAATTATATACTCAGTCTTAGTGTCTCGGTAGTTAGAATGTATACTTATTATATTTTGTATATATTATTATAATTAGTTTGCCAAAAAAAAAACAAAAAATATATGTATTACATACATATTTTTTCAATCATTTATACATATTCATACCAATAATATAAATTGGTATACGTATACACTAACCTAAATATTATTTTTTTTATCTTTATATAATCTTTATATATCGTTTTTTTAAGAACTTGATTTATGAATCAAAATTTTGTCAATTGCTGTTATAAATTAGTTAAAATATCATTATAAAACATAAAATTCTTTAAAGTGTATCATTTTTAATTTTACGAAATATACACACCTAAAATATAATAAGTAACATTAAAAATGTATGTAAAATAACAAATTTGTATCTTAAATTTACTTTTAATTTGAATGGGGTAAGGAAGTCAATTATTATCATAATACAACTTTACCTCCGAAAACGACAGAATGAACGGCTCCAATGCGAACCACAGCTAACATTGAAATTATTGCTTCGGGTATAAGAGGCATATAAATCAAAATACGATCACCTTTTACTACACCTAGATTTACCAAAGCACCAGCTAATAATGATACCTTAAAATAAAACATAAGAAATTGTATATTTTTACAGTTTGATTTTATCTTTTAGTACAAACTTTTTCATATAGATCTTCATAAGTAATTTTTGTCACGGATTCAGTCACGGGGCTATCGTGGATTAAGGCGACTTTTTTACCTTTACCTGCCTTGATATGACGATCGACTGCATTGTAGCACGCATTTATTTGTCCCCCAACAAACCTAAAATATTAATGGAAAATATTAGCTTTTACTTTAATTTGTATACAGTTATTGAATTATTTCAAATAATCTGTCTAATATGTAATTTTAAGCCGGTCAATAAATAAATATATATTTATGTTTGTGGGTGTATTTGGGAGAGGATATGTTCAATATGCCATCGCTCCCGGCTTAAAATCGGTACCTACTTTCCGCAGCCCTAGTGTAAAAGAATGGAAAACTATTGACTCTTCCATAATAACACAATACTCTAATATTTTTAGAGAAATTGATTATTGTGAAACTAATCTGATGAGATGAAAAAATAATAATGAAAACCTCTTTTAGATTGGCGTTAATAGCTGATAAATGTTATCAAACTAATTTATTTTTAAAATAAACCATCGCATTTTTCATATGATTCTCAACTGATATGTTTACTGTACAATTAAACATATCACTTATAATATATGTTGAACATGTAAAGTAGGTATTTAACACTTTAACAGTAGGTATATCCTACGACTAATTTCCTAATAAATAATATATCCACCTATTTAATGAACACATAATCGTTGGCTGAGTAAATGTTACATGACGTATATTATTTAAAAAAAAGTGATTCTCCTACTAAAATAATAATAAAGTAAACGCTTAGCTTTATAGTTACCGATCATAAGCGAAGATGAAACAAAATATAAAAGTAATTTCTAATTATATTCATATAAAAATGATTTGTGATCAAACCAATATGAAAACTTATTTAAGACCTATGACGATTGCAGACACAGTATCTAATTTTTTTTTTAAATACTAGAAATTCTTTTTCAAACCCGTTTATTTATTATTTATTTCCAATTTAATGTTACATTATTACACCTACTATTTGCCAAAGTAAGCGATGGTAGACAAGTCCACGACTTCTAATTTGCAGTGACTATATCCTGTAGTATTATTATTTTCTCCTATAATATTTTGGCAACCACATTATAATTTAATGGAATATATATTATATTTATATCAAAAGTAAATGTATAAGCAAGCTGCTAAACTATGCAGTAGATAGAACAATATTCGTAGATAGCATATGACACCAAAAAACTTTATATAATTATAAACATTATATATAATTTGACACGTCATTAAGTTTTTCATTCCTTATAATCATGTAAGATCAAAATAATTTAAACCTGATACCAAAACTTAAACAATTTTGAACTTTTAAAATATTAACCCATTCTGAGGTACTATAAAAATTTACAATTAAAAATGAAAAAAAAAAATCTAACTAGTTGACTCAAAATAATAAAATATCTTAGTGCTGTTTTAGAGTAGGCACCTTTTATATAGTATTAATAATGTCCTGTTGTGACTTGATCACTAATGATTTTCAACCTTGGGTAAAGTCTTTAACCCTTGGAGATCTTGTTTAAACCTAAAGTAATAGTTTTGATTGTATATACCTTTTTATTTATTAGAAGCTTTGTAAATAAATATATCTAATACACTTCAAAAATTATAATATATAAGTATTATATAAGGTATAAATTTAGATTTAAAACACAAAAGAATTATTTTATATTATAGTTATAGATTATATCTAAGTCATACTCAAAAAATTTTCATAAAATAATTAATAAATAATTTAAAGTATGACTTAGTATATATAAATATAAAATAAAATAATATAATATTTTAAATTAATATTAAACAATTAACCTACAGATATTGTTATAAAAATGTTTGTACTTGTTTTATTTTAAAAACCATAGGTATTAAATGTGTATAAGACACATAAACTAAAAGTACCTATATTTATATTTTCTATTAAATCAACATGGTTATTAATATAAGCTCAAGGTACCCAGGTTAAGAATCACTGTTTTAGATAATTTTGTTATTATAATAATATTCTGAAATATTATATTTTTGTAATATACTTAGATATATATAAATATAACTATTAAACATTATTCACCAATATTATACTCATAATTATTATTATAAATTGTATAATTTTGTTAAATATAAAATATAAGTGTTTAATTATTATTGTATGAAAAAATATATACAAAAACAAGATAAATATCTTGTATTTAAATCTGAAATCATATGGGAAAATAATTAAACTGTTTTAATATTTACCAATCAGTTAAAGGTTGAGCACTATTGTCTAAAACTTTATCCCAGGGCTTATACCAATCGACTACAGTGCCGACTTCAGCCCAAAAACCTTCAGGATCTTCTAAAGATCGACGGTATGCTTCTTCATAATTTGTAGTTGTATATGTATTTACTATAATAACGAAAAATAAATTGTAAAAACTCTTAATAAAACAATAAAATTCTGAATACAATAATTGTAATAAAAGAAAATAAATTATTACCATTTTGATTTACACGGAGTGATTTGTTTCGATTTGGTACCATATTGTTGTCCACGAAATTATTGTAAACTAAATTAGTGGAAATGTCCATAATAATAGAGAATGAAATGTGTAATGTTTATGCAAAAAATAATTTAAAAATATGATATACGTACATATAATAAACAATAAAAATAACAAAACACAGAAACAAAATGTAAGTTATTACTTCAACGTATAAAGAAATAAACAGAATTTAACTAAATAAGACACTCCTGCCAGTAATTAAAATTAATTTTCTTTATTACACCCACGACTGTTTTTATTTAAAATAAATAATTAACATTAGAATTTTAAACAAACACATTGAAATTAAAAAAAAAATGATACTAAAATGATTTGAAATGCGGTGTCTAAAGCTTTGACAGTGCTGTTCGATTAACGACCTTTGTTTAGTTAAATTATTTATAATTATATGTAGATTAATTCATATTTGTAATAGACAGTTAATGCCATGTATCTAATTTCATTGATGAGTTAATATTTATATCAATTGTTATTATCATTGTACGAAAGAATTATAAAATAAGCAAAAATACTTAAAAAAAAATAATGTAAATATTATGTTTTTTTTTTTCAATTTAATTTCATTTAGTACACGTAAAATATTTAAGACTAAAGTATGTTTAATGGCTCTTTTCAATTTATTAATTACAAATTTACACGGAACATTTTTTAAGCTGCAAAACTATCATATAATTTTATACTAATAAAATGTACATATTTCTATTTAGTTTCACGTTTAAACCAAATGGTTTATTCCCAATAAAAAAACCGGCAATAATAATTACTATAGGTTTTATATATTTTTTATAATATTTATTTAATAATTTCATTTTTTTAATTTGTTATTTTAATTAAGTCATAAAACCGTGTTCGGAAATTTTACCAAATGAACTCGATGAAAAATTATACGTGTAATACAAATGTCCCCATTTGTAATTATAATTCAAACAATCAAACTCACATCCTGGTATTGTTTTTGCCCTATGACATACCTACTACTATACATGATGTATATTATGTCATATAGTTTAAAATAAAAAAAACCTTTTTTTTAAAGAAATCCTATATTCATTGTTATTATATGTACCTATGTCAAATAATATATATATATATGTATATGTGTATATAAAACAACGATAAAGTTGATTATTTCATATCAATGAGTTATATAAGATTTTTTGTTTCATAATGGTTATACATAGTTAAGCGTAGTAAGTAAAATCATATACAAATATGTATTAATTAAAGTAACTCTTTTCAAATTATTATTTAACGAAAATGTTTTCAATTCTTTTTAATTTTTTATTATGTATTAAATCAATTATAAAGTTCAAAAGAATTATAGAGGCACACTATAGTTTTGAAGTTAAAATATACTATGTTTCTTGTTTCTAGGCGTGTATTATTGTAATTATCCAAGTGTTTATTTGTTTAAATTCTTTTTAAATTGTAAATGAAATTTTATTTTATTGCGTGGTATTAAATATTTACGAAAATGGTAATTTAGCACGGTTGAAAAGTAAACTTTCCTAATTTGTTTTAATTACTTAGTAAATTTTTTTTTATTTGATTCACAATTTTTTCTCGATACAAAAACTTTGAACTTATAATTTCTATAAGAAAATTATGATTATATATTTGGTTTCCGAATAAAATATTTATGAAGAACTCTTTTGTAACCTGTTATAAATTTTCAACTGTAAAATAATTTGCAAATTTTTGTCATTTTGTTAAAATTTTAACTCCAAATGCTTATGAAAATAAATTGCTTATATATTTCAAATATTATATTTTTATATAACTGTAAGAACAACTTATGTAATGTCTTGTATTGAATTTTTAAGGTAGTATTTTCTCCAAGAAAATTTTTTATCGGCATTTATGAAAAAAGAACTAAAAATTAAAAAATGTCTATAAATAAATCAAAAAAGTTATTTTGAAAATTTAATCACAATAAAAATTATCATGGATCATAAATCAACATAAATCCAAAATTAATTATAAATTCCAGTAAAATTTTTTTTTAATATAAATTGAAAAACTTTTGACGAATCTGGTATTCAATTTTAATATCGCAAATATAAAAAAAAACCATTTTCAATTTTTTATGAATTTCTAACTACAAAATTACTTGAATATCTTCGAGATTTTACGAATTTTTCCAAAATCCTAAGTTTAATATTGATTATAAGAAATATTGTGACTGTGTATTTTTGATAATTTTAAATGAACAGCTTATACGAATCTTTGTATTACATTTTTGAGTATTTTTGCTCAGCAAATAATTTTTCATTGTCATTTATAAAGAAACATTTTTTAAAAATATTGGAAAATTGCAAATGTCTATAAATAGTTTAAAGAGATTCAAAATGTTTTGAAAATTATAATATCTATAGAAAATAATAATATAAACATTTGGTGAAAATTTCAAGTACCAACAATTATTTTGTAATTACTTCAAACAAACAAAATCGGATTTTTTTATTACCGGATTTGGGTAAAATTTCCGTTTTCCTTAATTTTTTGTTTGTTTTTCCCGATTATTTTGATAAATACTAGGAATATTTTACCTCGCTTAAGTACAAACTATATCCAATTTCCTATCCGAAATCACCTTCAAAGTTTAAAATAAAAGCATTTTTCGATTACTTACCGGTTTTATCGTGTACACTGAAACAAAAAAACACACATCATTATAAAATCAATACATTCATCGCTCAGCTTAAAATCTAAAATAATTAAAGAATTCAATAATTTGACTTGATTAATATTAAATAAATAAAAATAAATTTTTTTTTAAAGTACATTTTCTAAGATAATTGGCAATAATGTAATATACGTATCATGCATACAGATGACATGCATTTTATTTTTAGACAAGAGAGTCAGCTTTTTTATTTTACTGTCGAAGATATTTAATATTTTATTACATAATGAAATATGTCACAAAAACTTGAAACATAGAATTTTTTCAACACAAATATATAGATCATTTTAATGCATTGAGTAATTGGGTACTATTATAAATAAATTATTATATTTAAGTATATATATAAG
This sequence comes from Rhopalosiphum padi, assembly GCF_020882245.1. NCBI lineage: Eukaryota > Metazoa > Arthropoda > Insecta > Hemiptera > Aphididae > Rhopalosiphum > Rhopalosiphum padi. Next base: position 34,770,546 of record NC_083598.1, read on the forward strand.
CATAAAATACTATTGTAATAATGTAAGTATTCAGTATTTCTATGCATGATACTGTATTGCTTAAACATTTTGAAGATATGTTTTTTATCAATATAAAAATTTTAAAACACTTAAATAATTACTATAATGTCAAATGTACATAAAAGTAAAGCATTAAAGTATTTCATGAAATTTTCAAATACTTCTCCTAATTTATTTACAGTCGAAAGGTCCAATTTTCCGCTTGTTACGTGCTCATAGTTTGTAATTTTTGAATAAACGAACCATAGTGACGTCAAGTCGGATATAATATAATATATTCTTTATTATTATACAACATGTAAATCGTACGTTTTACATCTTTATTGTTATTATCGTTTTTCAATTTTACAACCGGAACCTACATGTAGATACGAAATATCGCAAAATATCAAATTTATTATGTCAAAACATAATGTAAACGTTTCGAATAGAAGTAAGAGTATATATACACATCTATACGTTTAAGAAATACCAAGAATTAAATTCGGTAATTTTATAATGATTCAAAACAATTATTATCAAAGAAATATTAATTATTGACAATTTCACCAATATATAACTGCTATAAATAAGGAGCGGCATGTATTTTTTTTTGCATCTCAAATTTCTTCTGCATCTTATTATAATAAGCTACCATACAATTTACAAGCACAAGATGGCTAATGCATAAAAGTTAAGTTATATTGTGACAATACTGATAACTATAAGACTTAAGTACAATATAATATAATATGTACTTTTGTCCTATAGGTATTATTGGCATTTCGTATGCTTAACAAAAGCTATTTACAACTTTAAGCTTTTATAATTTTTTAATTCATTAAAATATTAAATGCATGACAGTATAACCATTCAGCACCGTATATGCGCCACACATACATAAAATACATGTATCTATTTTACCTACTTAGTATGATTAGAAAAAAGTGGTCTGACAATAACAAAGAAATGGTCTATTGAAAATTTGAGAACCCCTATGAAAATTATCCAAATGACAGCACTACTAATGATGCTATAGGCCTATAGACCGTTAAATCTGCGTATAAACAGGAAGAATTTAGTTTAAAATAATTTAAAATTATAAATTCAATAATACCTATGTAATATATAATCTTATATTTTTAATTAGTATGTACTCATAAAAATCTATGCCAAATTTCGTATGCGTGCTAAAAAATTCTGGGTCCCAATAATTGGTACGTACCCCAAAAATCTGGAGCCGCAATTCGAAAGAAAATTTTACCACGGGATACAACTAACAGCTACACCTAATTACGCCAATATCCGAAATGATAAAAAAAAAATTAATCGTTATAAATAACTTTTAGTATTTGACCATTAGCAATACTGAAGTGCTTTACAACAAATCCGGACTTAGGATTTCTAATTATTTCTATTAAATTATGTACCTACCACCCTTGTTTTTATTTATATAGCCATAAATATACTTACATTTAGACTTTAACTTTTAAGTATAAACAGATACAAATAAATAATAACTAATATAACTAATACGCTTGTTACCGTAGAAGATAAAATATTTCAGTGTACGATTTGAACTTAATCACCGACAAAGTGACAGATGTAATTGAACGAAACAATTTGTTCCGGAAACTAACCGAAAAATAATAAACCACATTATACGTTGGAATTGACTTTTATACATTTCAGGAAGCCAAAACATAGAACATACGATATTGTAATATCTATTTACGTTAGACAAGTTTGACGAGTAACTTGTAAAATTATATCATAAACGTTAATTTAATCATATAATTTAATTTATTTATGGTGAGGTACGTTCTGTTTTAGATTTGGAGTGGATGCTATGAATTTATAGATTTTACAATGATATATGCATTTACTTTTTTTTATGTTAACTGCACAGTGCTACGGTGTATTAGTGTTTGTACTAGAAAAAGTGTTTTGATCTTAAACTCTTAAAGTGGTTTCTGATACCAAATTGTATTTATAGTTGGTACATTTGGAAGGTCAAATTTAAAAATGCTAAGTACCTACTTTTCAAAATAATTGAAAAAAATAAAAAAAACAATTAAGGAAAATGAAAATTTTTACTCAAAACCATTATTCAATAAAACTGATTTTGTTTTTATTATTCAAAATTTAAGATTTGAAAAAAATTATAAGCACAATCATTTTTTAGATTTGAAAGTTCAAATTTGGACAAAAATTGATATTTTAATGAAAAATAACGATTCAAGTTATTTTATTGTAATTCAAAAATTGTATTGATATAGAGACTTGAAACTTTTACGTATATTGTTATAATTAAAAAAGAAGAATGATTAATAATATGCTTTTCACTCGTGTTTTAACTCATGCCTCAAATTTATCATTAATATAATATTATTATTTTTTAACAAAATATGATCTTAATATGAGTGAATGCAGCTTAAATGAGTTATTGTATACACATAAATAAATGATTTAAATTCATAATCTGATAGAATATTAACGTAATCTCATTATTAATTACGTATATTTTATTTATTTTATTTTATACAAAGTATATACAATACACTGTATACATAAAAAAATATCGTTGGAATTTATCGATAAATTATATCTGTAAATGCATGAAAATGCGATAATAACAAATTACCTAATAATTAAAAATTTTCGACTGTTCTAAAAATGTCAATTTTGAAGATATCAAAAAACTACAAAGATTACAGCTGCTCAGAAAACATAAATCAATCTAAATCTAGTGTCAAAAATAGTGGTTCATATTTAAAAAAAAAATTTTACTGCGCATGCGCAGATAAAAATATTTAAAAATTATAATTTATCAAAAACTGATGTATTTATATGTCCTGTATGAATTAAAAAAACTCCAAATCAAACTCAAAGTCATACGTTCGAAATATTTCCTGTTACCTTTAAAATGTAACACACGGTATACATAATAATTTATGTTGTAGTACATACTATATTGTGATAAAAAATTTAATTATATGGATTGTGCAGGACGCCCCTTATAAATCTAGCCAATAGCCATGATTATTTTATAACTATTAATAATATTATTGTACCTAAAATAGATAATATATTGTTTAATTAGTTTCTAAAAATAAAACGGAAATTAATTAACTTTATGTTATTATTTATAACTGTTTTTTTTTTATTATTAACTAGTTTGTAGTCATTTTTTTACAGCCAATAACTTATTATTTTTTTCTGAATTATATACGTATTTAATCTATAAATATAATAATTATATGAATAATAATTTTAATATTTTATTACCAAATCTTTTTATTCCATTTAAAAGAATATTTACAATTTATACTAAAAGTTGCATAACAAATAAATTAGATGATATGAAAAAATGAAAACTCTTTAAGTATAAGTATACATAAATATGTATGAACTATAATGAAGATATGATTAAGGAGTCAACCCATAAGGTATATAGTTTTACATTACAATAGAAAAATATACCTACATTTTCTTTATGTCAAATAGTAATATTCGAATCTTATTCAATTATACTGAATACAAAGACTCAGAAATATTAAATTTAGATAGTAACAATATTTATTTATTAAACTCATCATAAAAAAATTTAATTTTCAACGAAAAAAAAATTATATATAGGTAACAATAATGCTGAAATTCTGGCTTGTGTCAGTTTTAGTTATCGTCAACTTTTTTATATGAAAATTCTCAACCTATAATAAGTGTTGTTCGTAACTATGATGAAATCAATATACCATCCAACCACCAATTTAGTCTAAAAATAATAATACAATGTAGGTATTCAAGTTCTTTATTTACTTGTTTAAAAAGAATTACCTAAAAATATTATAAGAAATCTTCTTTTATGTACATAAATTATTATTTTTTATACATCATTTAACATTGAAATTATGAATTTAATTCAATTTCAAATAAAACTATACGCCTAACAAAATCAAATGGAAAACTCCCAAATCGTTTATTTGAGCAAATAAATCATAAATAAAAACTTTTATCGAAAAATCTTTTAATGGGTATTATGTAATAGACGATATAGTTACAGGGTCTATTATAGTCATTTTCATCAGAATAAATATAAGTACCTATAATTACAATGACAGATTTTCGTCTAGAAATTTCTAAAAATCTTGTATCTAAAAGCTACAACATTAGTGGAAAAATGAGCTACCTACTTAAAATATATATTAAAAATAATCCCCAAAAAATAAAACGCAAATAAACCGTGTATGTCAAACATAAAAAGCTTTATTTATATATTTATAATTTAAAAAAGCTGCTCACTAACCACAGAGGTACAGATGTGCCAGATGTAGCACTAAAAAAACGAGGTTCGTTGGTTCGTACTAAATGGATGTGCTCCACATGTTATGTTCCATTGCTTTTGGTAAAAAATAAAAACTACTTTAAACTTTGTCATAATACACACAACACATTGAAAGGGTAAGACTTTTAGTAAAAAAGTATAAGCATTTACATATATAGCCCTGTATCGTTATTATATAAAAATTTTCTATTCCAGATTTTGTTCAAATTATTCATAGACCCTAATATAATAGTACCAATGGTGGTTTTAGAAGGAATTCAGGTCATCTGATCTACAATTAATATTTATTGATGAAATTGAACACTTTTTAGTTTTTAAGTCCCTGAAATAATATTTTACTTATTAGCCATCATTATTCGTTATTCAATTGAAAATGAATTATAATTTTTGATTATAAATGTAGGTAGATACTATATTATATTATTTATACAATTAAATTATAACTATAGTCTATAATATATAATACTTATTATTTATATATTATATATTTATATATAATGGCCTGTGTTCTTAGATTACCTTTTCGTAAATAATCATCATAATAATATTAACTTTCGTAAAATCAAAAACCCATAAAATTTATTGATATATATAAAAAAACATACATATAATATCAAATATATCATATATTTATTAGAAATAAGTGTACGTTTTTTAGTTCTGTCACAGAACTTCTGTGTTATAAAAAAGTAAATATTTGGGTGTTAAAAATAAAATAACTTAATAACGTAACAAGTTACAGTTTAACTATTTAAACACACTAAAACTACACCAATCTTTTTTGCTGACTATAAAAAATTATCTATTTATAAATGAATTATTAAATTCGGTTAACAAATTAAAAACACATTTTATTGGAAAACAATTTTTTTATCGATTTAAATTGTATTTTACTATTTTTAATTATTTTTTATTAGTATATAAAAATACATATGTACATGTTACCTGATAAATAATATATATTATAAATTTAATCATAAAATAAAAGTTGTTTATAACAAAATGTTATATAATTTTTATTTCTTTATTAGAACATAAAGGCACATTTCCCACCTAAAAGCTAAAATAAATTTATTTCAAAAAATATTTGATTGTTTTACATAAATCGATTTTTTCCTTAAATAGGGGGTGGAGGTGACTATATTATCGCAGCACAACTCACTCAACTATTAAAATATATTCTTTAGACCTCTAATTAAATACTAGAAAGAGTCCTGCTAGAATGCAGGCTTAATTGTAAAAAAAAAAATTGAGTTATACATTTTTGTTCAAGCACAATCTAAATATTATATATAATGAAGAAGGTTTAATACTTTTCCCAAATCGGCCAAATAATGCGCGACTATTAACTACAGTACTACACTATTCGTCACACCCGCTAAACATGAAAACTATTTTCCCAGTTTTAAAATACATGATGATACTCGTTTGCTTACAGTACGCAATTTTTACTTGTAAACTGACAATTCGTTTGCGTAGGTACAACTAATCTCATTTTCAATTTAGAGTAATATTGTAACTCGCAGTACTTAGTGCTATTTAATGAAAATATTTATTTTAAACATTTCGATATAAGATACACGTATTAATTGAATTGAGTACCTATAATCAAGTTACAATTTTTACCAGTTATAATTTGGCTACGTTTTGTATTATTATACAGAAATATAAACCTATTTTAATTTAACGTGTAATGTCAACAAGACACGAATGCCAATGCTCTTTAATAAGTTTTTTGAGTTTTGGTAGACATTTTCTATTGTTGATTTACGCAAACGAGTTCTACTTTTTGGTCATTTAAATGCATGTATTAAAAATTTGTGTGCGCAATTGAGTTGTACATTTGTACGCAAACGAGTTTCAAAATAGAGAAATGTACGCAAACGGGTAAAGTCCAAAAAAAAAAAACAAGTCAACAACAAACTTACGCTTTTAACGCCATACAGTCCTATTCAACAGACAACAATTGTAAATTTAATTTTAAGAGTTCATTGATATTCTTAGCAGTTTTTCTAAGCAAATGGAAATGAATAGTTTAAAATTACCTAGGTACTTACAAAATATACCTAACAATATTGTAGCAAAATTGAATCTTTTATTGTCATTTTAAAAATGTTATAATCATAATTTCTATTCATATAAATTTTCAAATTATTAACTGAAAAATAATCATAATGAATATGTTTTATCAGTTGTCGTGTAGTCTTCGAATACAGAAAATATTTCATTGTTTGTAAAAAACCAATATAATATACCGTAAAATGGGGGTGAATTGCAACAATTTTTAGATTTTATTTAACTTTGAACTTAATTTAAAAATCAGACATTTTTACTACTATTAAAGAAAACAATTTTTTAGAATTCTTATTACCTTGTTTATCATATAAGTATAATTCAGAAATATAACTTGTTAACTTTTTTTATTATATTTTTTTATATGACTGTTGCAATTAACCTTTGAATGGGGTGAATTGAAACATTGGTTTAAAAATCATGTTTTATTCATTTAAATCAATTCATGGGCGAATTGAAACATTTGAAACATTAAAATATTTTGTTTTTTTAAAAATAGTCAATTTTTCGAATTCATTGGTATAATTTCAATTTTTTCTGATTATTTTAGACAACTGTTGTCTGACAACATAATAAATTAATAAGTATCTCAAGTATTATAAACTTAAAAATATCACAAACAAAATTTCCGTCTTTGAAATCGCTTTATTATTTAATAAATTATAACAGATCAGGTACGTATGCAGGGAGGGGGGTTGGTGTTCAACCCTCTCTCCCCGAAATATTTTCGTTTAACGAGAAAAAAATTGTTTTATTATGTTGCGGCACAATTTATATTGCTAAATTTTGTAAGCCCCCCTACCGAAATTTTTTTTGTATACGTGTCTATAACATATGTACCTCCTAATCACTATATATATATTAAAGTAAGTAATATATTAAAATTACATCTAAACATCATAATACGACAAATTAAACAAATTTCAATCTTTGAATTTACTTAATTATTATATAAATTTAAAAAAAAAACAAATTGAAAAATGTATTTACGCTATTGTTCTGTAAATTTCAGAAAAATTGGCAATATTTTCTATACAGAAAAAAAAATTATTGTGATAGTGATATTTTAACAATATTAACAGGGCTATAGGATTTTGGAGGTAATAAAATGAGTAAATTCATAAATCATAAGCGTGGACAAATTATTTTTCCGGGGAGGTAGTAATAATCCGATCATGATGATTTTTTTTTCAATTGATAACATTTATTATTATTAGGTACTATGAATTTAATTCTTATTATATCAAGTTGATAACATTAAAATTTAATATTCCTCGACTTTAATAAACAAAATATTTGTTGCCTTGTTACCATTCGCCTACCAATTGCAATTCACCCCATTTTAGTATTTTACGATAGTATTTACTGGTTAATTATTGTAAAATGTAATCGCTAAATGACGTAATCAATAAATGACATCATAATATATCAATCACATTAGAACAAAAAAACGTCGGGTGTTAAAAACTCGCTACTAAAATTAACAAATTAAAATTTCGAAATTTCTAATTGAATCTTTAAATTTAAATCAGTGATTTTAATTTAATACATTTAAATATTAGTAGGTGAATTACAGTTTAGTTTGATTACGTTTAAAATTAATTATTGCAAATATCATATTTTTACAAAATTGAAACTTTTTAAGACTGATAGGTATAAGTGATATATTATTATGTTTGATGAGATAAATTATTGTTTTAGGTATTATTATTTACTTTTGTAGTTTCGTAGGTTACTCATAAGTCATAACTCATAAGCAATTCTCAGCTAAATATACCTACCTAAATTTGCATATTTCTTATTAGGAACTTACACATTCAAAATATAATACAACTCCATCAACGAGCCAGCTATTCCTTTTTTTAAAGAACAGTATCAAATAAGCAATGATGGCCTTTTGTTCGGGGTACGTAGAACCACATCGCCTATGCTCAGACTTTCAAAAAAAAATTTACTAGAATTAAAAAGAAATGTGTCTAACTGTCATGTGTAACATGCTTTAATATTAAACATCAACACTTATGTTCCTAATATTTTATCAAATTATGCAAATTACTAAATTAGCATTTTATATTTTCTTTTAATATTAATCTAGACCAGAGATTCCCAACCAGGGTGCCACGAAATTTATTTAGGTTGCCGCGAAATTATTTGAAATATATTTTTAGTCTATATAGGGCATATGGTGCCTTTGGATTTTTAGAAAATGACTAAGGGTGCCGTGAGTCAAAAAAGGTTAGGAACCTCTGATCTAGACTGTCATATTTAAAAATAAATAGTATTTTAAAATTACTTCATATTATAATATATTATGTGATATACCTACTTTAACTGTTTGTATTGTAGGTATATAGGTAATGTTATATTGTTATCTATATTTTAAATTTGGTAACAACTTACTATCTCTGAATATTTATATCGTGTCATGTTGACACCTCAACTGTCGATGTTAATAAAAGTAATTTCTCTCTATAACTGTTCAAACAAATATACCAATATATTTAATAGGTACCCATATGGCTATATAACTTACTAAATCTAAAACGACTAAAACGAGTATAGTGACTTTTTGCAAAAAAATACCATAAAGGTTATATTACTTAGTCATAAAGATAAAAGTTTTAATCATAATAATTTTTGGTAGTTGGTACACAACTAAGGAAAAACATTATGGCGACAAACCATTTTGCTTAAATTGTATATTTTTTTAAATAATAATAATATATTAATATCAATCTATCTATATACAGGGCCGTCCCGAAGTGGTTTTTGGGGCTGTCCCACCCCCAAGTGTACAATATGTATATGTCAGTTGGCATATTGATACATTAAGTATTTAAGTTGGCACTTGCCAAATTATAATTTTTTTCATACAATTAATAAATAATTTTGTAAATACTACAAAGTACAAATATGCCGGCATAATAATTTATTAATTGTATTGTAATTTATAATAATGATGAAGGTATATAAGTTAATTTTCCGATTACCAATTGTCCAACACAAATACTATAATACAATTTAAGTACTAAAATATAGTTTGTTAAATAATTTAAAACATTTGAATTTTGATTTTTCAAATAGAAAAATTAAATTTTTTAAGTAAGTTCAATTATTATTTTAATTAAATTTAACTTATGTTCAAATAGTTAAGTTTTAATTAAAACCAGTTACCTACCTAATTTTTAAGTTATTATTTTATATTTAAAAAAAATAATATAATATCATTGTAAAAGATTAGCTCCTAAACAATATAATTCTAATGCCATAACTCAAGCTGAATTCACAATGCATCTATTTTATAGAAAAGAATTTAAAATAGTTCTCGATACTCTGTTGAAACTAACAAATGAAAATTTAAAATCATGTATTTCTTCTATTCAACCACTATTTACTTAATTTTCTAAACCATTTAATAAAAGCAATATTATATTATGTTACCAAGTGGCAAATTATAATAGTTTTATAAAAATACAACAGTGTTATACATTTTGTTATTGAAAATATTTTATTGTAGTATACTTGTGAAGATATTATCAAAATATATATATAAGAGATAGTAAAATATGTTTACTGACTACTATATGTTTGTAATCTGTAGGTAGCAAATAGTTGTTGAGCAAAGCAAGAAAATTTTTTTTAAGTTTGCACATTAATGCATCTCAGCCCCCCCCCCTCACCCTTATTATTTTGTTCAGGACGGCCCTGTCTATATATCTATCTATCTACCTATTAATATAGTTATATAAGCCACAAAAATTAAATAAACTAATAATGACTCAAACTACAGTAAGTACTTATTTATTAATATAAGTAAATGCACAATAATAATTTAAATTAATTATAAATCTTGATTCTTTATAGTTTAGTGTTTATACAATAAAAATATACATATAATAAAAAATTTAAAATTTATAAAATATTATACATTAATAATTCAATAATATATTTTAATAACTATAGAATAATTCTTTAATCTATTTTTATCATTATAAAAATAAAGAAAAAATTTAATTAGTTCTAATAGCTTTTAAACACATTTTGGTGACCTTTAAAATGTATAGCGTGGAATCCACAGTTAAAACTAATTTAATTGCTATAATTACTATTGTAATTTCATTTTTTTATATTGATGTATTTTAACTAGACCTACCAAAATGCATAGTGTGGTGGAGCTTACATATTGTATGTCTTTCAATCTAACTCACGTGTCATACAGTGTATATGCATACCAAATTCTTACTATAGCTTATTTATAGTTAATATAAAAGCAAATTGATATATTATCAAATCTGTGAGAATATAAACTGCTTAAGAAAAAACATAGTTTATACTCTTTTTTATAAATTTAATATTGAGAAAATTGTATTTAATATTAACTGTAAATAAATTGTGGTAAGAATTTTATATATATATATATTAGATATGTTATTTTACGCACGAGTGAGATAGACACAATGCTTACATTTCTAAATTGTTGGTACTTTTTAAAATAATCTTATTTTTACTATATTGGAGCAAACTAAAATTCTATAATAATATCACAATTTTTTTAGTTATATTAGTTAAATTATTTTAATTAAAAACAGATTCTAAATAAGTTTAATGATTAATCGTACATTAAAATGACTGTAGTTTTATAGATAATCTAATCATTTACAATCAATAACATAAAAAAAAAAAAAGAAAAAAATAGACTCAGTTATTTAAATACTATTGTACTATAAAATGTATAAAGTATGTATCTATTAAGAGTATTTTTTTTCAGCCAGTTCTATTAAACCACACAAATACATATCAGTTGAAATTAGTCATATTTTTTAGATTGTAGGTATAGAATAAAAATATTAGTTAACAAACCAATGAATTGTGATTTCATAAAATTATCACACTTTCATATATTGAAGAGTAGGTTTAACATTTATAAAAATTAATTTAAAAAAAATCATCTTAATATTTTTCTTTTTATCTCAGAATCTTCTTTTATAAATGCTAGGGATCTAAATAAAATTATCTTAATTCTTAAAATCATACTTTAATTAACTAAGTCCCATAAAAAACAAAAAATATACACAAATAATATGTAATCACATTAATTACAACTTTATTAAAGTTTTAAAGTTCACTTTTTTTATCATGCACCTTGGTTGTTTTGAAGTGCTTGATTCTGTTGCAAAGACAAAAAAGCTAAATGCCCCTTTGGACACTTGTTTGCATAATGACCTTTAAATCCACACTGAAAAAAAAATTGTTTATCAAATAAATGAAACAATGTGAATTTACTGATTCTATATAAATTAATTTCTAATAAAATGTAAAAATTGTATTATTACCTGGTATTATAACATTAATCAAACACTTACATATTATTACAACATAACATGTAGTTAATAAAGAATTAAATACTTTTTGATAATAAAATTAGTTAAGTTTAAGAATTTAAAATAAAAAAATTAATATATTTAATAACATAAACTAAAAAATATATTTTCATACTATAATAATTGGAAATTAATGTTTTTGAATAAACCTAATATTTATTTATTAATCATAATTAAAATTTATAAATACATGAATATTATACGAAGAAACTGTATAAAATTGTCTGGAATTTAATATTATGTAATTACTAAAGAATGTATTTGAATGTGAAATCAAATAATATGTAAGTTGGATTTCTCTACAAAATAATCTGTCAATTTCACTGTTTTTAAAATTTCAGTATTGAATACAAAACATTATCACCTTATAACATGTAACTTCTTCTAAAGGTTTCAATTTTCTAGAAAATCCTGCTTGAGCATTTGTTGGCAATGGCTCATTGTTGACCTCAAGCTCTGGTTTAATTTTTACAAGATCTGATACCATTTTATGACAGTACATAGCTTTATGTCCTGTGTCACCACAAAAATGACATATAACTACAAGTTTTTTAGAATCTTTTTGATTAGCATCGTATTGTTGATATGCTGGAAGTTCAAATCGAGGACTATAACAAAAAATAATATGTTAATTTATATGAAATACAAAAATATATATTCAATTTACTATGAATTATTTTTTTTTAATACATTGGCTGCATTCTGATCCAAATTGGGATCTTAGAGTTTTCCACCATTTGGTGTCAAATATAAATTTTAATACCATTTGTAAATATAAACATATTGCTACATGAGAGTAGTTTTTATTTATTAGAAGCTATTATTATACATAAAAATATATACATTATACAAAAATATAAAATATATTATTAAAGGAGGTAGATTTCATTCAGCATTATTTTATTTAATATTAAAAATGTATAGTTTTATAATGACAATTATTTAATGTTTGTTAAACTTAAATTTAAGACCTATATATTTTAAAATCTAAACTTTTAAATGTTAATACTTATTTTCATTCAAGAAAAAAAAATACAATTTACATTTTGTAAATTTTTATTTTATTTCAAGGAATTCCTTACATACAGGGCCCGAATTTTTCTAGAAAACTACTAAGGAAATCTCGGTGGGCTGCTCAAAATATGGGCTAGTTTTGAGTGTTTGGTCATATTTTTTTATTATTTTTGTAATTAATTAGTACAAACATTGGTAGAAAATATAATTGATTTGAATTATTTTAACTGTACAGTAGCTGTAGCTATAATTAAACGTTAGAAATTCCTAAAACTAGGTAGGCCGATAGCTTGTCAATCCGGCGGTGCATATATACGTTTTTTTTTTGTTAATTTATAAAACTATATTTTTAGGATTTGTAAAAATATAATTAGCACTTTTATTTTCAATGTGGTCAGTTTTACATTTTAAATTAAAAGCTTATTTTTAATAAAAAAACACAAGTACTTTTGAAGTTTTTTCCAACATTTAACATTTGATTGATCTTTAAAAAATGATAAATTCTTATTTTTTTTTTAAGAAGTATTAGACTGTATACTGAGGTTATATTATAAATTTATAAATAATATGATTTATTAGTAATAATACATACTGAACAAATTTACAGTTTGGACCGTCCGGGCAAAATCCAGACACATAATTCATACAGAGTACTCGGCGAACATGTTTATGTTTACAATGTGGGCCATGGCGACAAAATCCTCGATCATACCATGGACAGTCTTTTAATTTACTTTCAGGATCAATATGTAAAAATGGACATTCTTTGTTATGACATGCATCTAAAGAGATTAAAGTAGCATTAAAATATATAAATAAACTTTAATAATAAATAAATATAATTTATTAAAAATAACTATTATTTCTTACTAAATCGAGCATAGAAATAACATTCAGGCATTTTAGTCATGTCATATTCATGTAAGAATTCACACTGATCCCCTTTTTTGCACAAACCACGTAACCAATGTTTACAAACAACAGTTCTATCACCTCGTACATGTCTCATTGGACACAATGCTCCTTTAGAACAGGATCCTTTTGGATAAAATGAACAAACTGCAGCGATAGATTCTAGACAAAAAATATAAATTTCAATATTTGAGTTAAAATAATTATTTTTCTAAGTAAAAAAAGTATTAACATAATATTAACAAACATATCCTATGTATAAATAGTTCGATCTAAAAATGAAAATATTAATTTGTACAAAATAAGTATCATTAAGTCTATTAATAAGTAAGTGTTAACAAATATTTTATACATATTTTCTTTAAAATATATATTATTTATATCGTATGATTTCATGATTTCTATTCTAGTAAAATAAATAAAATATTAGTACCTAGATTTCTGATAAAACATAAATAGCTTAAGTAACTTCAAAGTTAAAATTACAAATTACTAATTAGGATTTGACAAATAAATAAAAAGTAAAAATAAAATCACAAAAAGTTTATTGTGAATCAATCTGATACAAAAATGTATAGCAAATTGTAATAATGGTCAAAATATTGTAATATTGTATAATATTAAACATATTTAAAAATACCTTTTTATAAAATATATTGTGTACTTTGTTTTTGTCATACAGTCATACAGATTATCTTTTAAATTCTGTTATAAAAATCTAGTCCAAATTGCAATAAATATTTTAATCATTCCAATTCATATTTACTTTTTGAAAATACGTAATTAAATAAAAGGAATCTTTATATAGAAACAAATTAGTATAAGAATGGCTTTTATACTACCTATACAACAATAAATAATAAACATTTATCCTGAAAAAAATGTTTAATTAGTGACTTACTGTCCATTCCATTGAACGGCAGAGGTAAAGCTCCATGTTGTTCGTCTAAAGCTATTTCAACATTGAACTTAATGTCATCAAATCCTGCCACAAGCAACTCCATTTTATCTAGGCGATAAAATACGTACAGCTAATTTAAAGAAAAACTTGGCTACTAAATTATACTACATAATATTTTTTTTACTTGTAATAATTCTGAATAGTAAAATAATAAATATACTGTTTATTTTCGAATACATATTCTAATGTCGATAAGAAATGATAACATATTTGATAACCAGTTAACCAATTGATAAGGTTTTTGGACCGTGGTTAACGCTCAAAAATGTTGGTTTTCCCGGTCAAAAATAAAAATGACACACTTCAGTCACCAATTCAAACCAATCAACAGTTCATTCTTAGTTCGTACATTACATATTATTCAAAACAATAGACAATAATCTTTAGTTTGCCCAGTTGCGTGCACGTCTTGTTGTTTTTCTTGCGGTGTCCGGTTGTTGTGATTCTTTTTTGATAAACTGTTATTTACATTTGCCGATCAGTGACTGCGGTTAGTCTTCTCGTCCGTAAAACAAAAAGTGACGAGCGCCGCACCATGGCCGATTGTCCTCAGTTCCAGTTAATGCCTCAAGTGATGCCCGTATATCATCCGCAGCCGCCATCGACACAGCCACCTCCACCACCGAACGCGTTCCCAATACCGACGGGGCAACCGATGTTTCCAATGCCGCCGCATTTTGGCTATCCGCCCATTGCGTGGTCGCCAATCCATCACTATCCGCCGCCGCCAACGCCACAGCAACCGGTCCACGAACACGCTGAGGAGGATGACGATTACAACGCACAGCAAATCGCGTTCAGCAATAACAACAATAACAGCAGCAGCAACAACAAAAATATCAATTCTGCGGAAGACTCGCAAAACGATTTGGAATTGCAGTCACCCCAGCGCCCGAATCGTCAGATGTTCACACGCAATGTGTCCAACAAGGTAATCACCACAAATGAATTCAGTTGTGTTTAGGAGATTGAATGCTTTTATATTTTAATACTTGTATTATATTTGCGTGAGCACAGCATGGCGAGAACTTAAGTTTGTGGTAATGAGAGATCTAGTCTTAAGAAGTGGGATTTATTAAATATTAAATAATTAATATAATTAATAAGAACCCTTTAGAAAATGCATCTTCTTCATAGTATCTAGGTAGGTCTAATTAGGATTTAAAATTTTTTATCAAAATTTAAAATCCCTGTTCTCTGGTATGGAGATTATGGGGTGCTTCGTTTTATAAGCTGCCTGTAATCTGTATAATTACAATAAATCAAGTTTAAAAGGTAGAATGAATTATTTTAGCTCCTGTTTTTATTGTTATTTACCTTTTGTCTACAAGTTTTTTTCAGTTAACTTAAAATACTTTGAATCTACCTTTTAAAAAGTAAATTAATAAAGTAGGGAAATAATTCAGAATTTCAAATACAGTGAAACTTCCATATAACGGACTATCAATTTACGAAATTTTCTGTTAAATGAAATATTTTTAAGAACTATGACCTTTATTGTTAATGAATACGTAATTCTATTTAACAAATTCCTCCATATTACAAATATTTTTTGTTGCTTATTCGACTTTGTTATATGGAAGTTCACTGTATATCCAGTATTTTTAATCTATGCTATTCTATGATTGACTTGGGGTCACATGTTTTTATAATAAGTTTAAAATTTACTAATTTTGAATGTAGGTATTGTCAGTGCAACCATATAATTATATTGATATATTTTTAAAATACAAATTATTATCTATTTTAAGTATAAAATCTTAATAAATTTGAATTTTATCACTAGTTTTCCTAAACAAGAAAAAAACCGATAACTTTCAAACATTTTTAAAATACCTATTTATGCAAATGTAATTTTTAACCAAACTGTTAAGATTTTTTTTTATTCCTTGTGTGGCATATTAATTATTATAATGGATAGATTAGAGTATCCACTTCAGGAAACAGTCTTTATGCTTATGTTAAGAGGACGTAATACCCGCATGTGTTGTCTCCGTCTAACACAGTGCGACATAGCAAATTTGCATTCATCTGTTTCAATATTGTCATGTTAGTTTTGATATTAGAGTAAACTGACCTATTATAAAATTTAAAGGTAAGATTATTACCGAGGACCTCACTTAGCCTTTTATTGATTTTTTATTTTTAAGTAAGTTATGATTATTACTTTAAAATGTATAGTTTCAAAAAGATATCAATAAAAGGCTATGTGAGGTCTCTGGTAATAATCTTATCTTTAAATTTTATAATAGGTTCACTCTAATATTGAAACAGGTGAACAAAAATTTGGTATGTCGCACGTGTGTTAGACGGTGACAACACATGCGGGTACTAAGTCCTCTTAGTTTATTTATATATTTTATCATATTATGTATTGTGTTAGGACCTTTCTCGATACACATGTTATGATCAACTCATTATAGATACTGGGATTAATTACTTTTTTCAATTTGACAATATAGGTATACTAACTAAAATTATTTATTTTTAATTATGTTTATTTTTAGTTTGATACACGACATGAAGAATTCAGAAAATACTTAGAAGAAGTAGGTATTTTGTCTACATTCACTAATATTTTATCAGAAATGTACCAAGATCCTTTGCGACCTAATGATCCGTTGGGGTAAGTAGTTTACTTATCAAAATAAATAAATTAAATGAATAATTAAAATATAATTATATTGTGTTAAAGATATATCCGAGATAAATTAACTTCTTCTCGGCCCGAAACAATTGAACTTCAAAATCTTCGCATTTGGTGTGACCAATATCAAACAAAAACTATTCGCCTGGAAAAAGAGTTAAAGCATGTAATTGAACTGTTAAGGAAACATGAACCATACATTACTGATGATTCTCTTTTTAATGAAAGTACAAAAGAAAATGACTGTGGTGCCTGTGTATTGGATGTATCAAATCTTTTGTTGGAAAATAAAGAAGAAAAACTTAAACTTGGAATGATAAAAAAATATAACAAATGATAGTTAACATTAATTCTACAAACAACTTAAGAATAAACTATGAAAAATTGAAAGATTTTCAGAATTTGTTGTTATTGTAACTTATGTTTAAATCATTTTTGCAATTGTATTCTTGTTAAAGATAATTTTTCAATTTTTCTGTTTCTAAAATTGGACTGTACTTATTAAATTTTAATGACGTTATTTAAATTAATAGTTTTATGTTGGATTTTAAGTTGTTTAATTTCTCTACTTGGAGAATTATTCATTAATAACTTATGTTACAGTTACATTCGTATTTTGAATGTATTTTCTCTTTAAAATGTTGAGAAAATCCATTGTTGAAGTTTATTTTGTGCTCATATAATAATTTTGTTTTTAATATCCTTATTGACTTATTTTGGTTTTTTTTTTATTGATTATCTTTTTTGAAATTGTCTAATTCTAATTTAAAATGATTTATTATTCAAATTAATATGTATTCATATTAGATTGATGATCTATAATTTTTGTTTTTTTTTTTTAAACTTTTTTGTTAATATAGATCATTGTTATTTGATACTATGAGGTACTTAACACTTTGTACGTTCATGATAATTATTTTTCAATTTATATTACTTACATTTTTGTTAATCCATCCAACATTAATTATTATTATTATATATATTTGTTTACTTAAAAATGTGTGTATGTATAATTTGTATGTGTTTATAAATACCCATAAATACCTATATATTTATACAACTTTAATTTTTGTTTGCCAACTCACATTAATTTTTTTTGTTAACTCAAAATATTTTTTTTCACATTTTCTTTTTTTTAATTATTTAATTTTTTCTATACAATTATGATTTTAGTATCTTAATATTAATTTTAATATTCAGACAAACATTATATTTATTGTTTAATATTAAATACAATTAAATTATCTTAATTTATTATTAGTATTTTTATTCTATAATAAATTGAGTTCCTTGATTTTTAATAAAAATATCAAGACTTTTTGTAAGAAATTTGTATTAACTCAAACTTTGAATAGTATAGTGTCTATACTTGTTAGAGTATACAACATATCGTACATATTATAATAATATGTTATTTGATAGTTGAATTAATATACATTTACACTTTGCTGAACCTCGAGCACTTAAACCGTTTCTGAGCCACAACAAATTTTGCATTCAGCACTTTTTCACTCATGTGATTCGTATAAATTGCGTGTAATGAAACTCGAAATCCTTATAATATCCTAATATTCTTATTAATTGTCTTTTTAATACATATTGTGTTAAAAATTACCGATTTATGTTGTATTAATAGTAATAATTTATTACATACATATTTCATAATATGACTAATATATTATATACTAATGTACCAAATTCACTCAAATAATTACATTATTAATTTTCATACATGATCTGTATAATTTCAATGCATATATTGTGTATCATTAGGTAGATAGGTACTTGTTTTTTCAACAATATAAGAATATAATTATTTAAATTTAAAACCTAAAATTATACTCAAATGATAAATATTTAATACAATACATAAAAAATTGAGGCCTTAAATTAAAACTTATTGATGATTATTAATTATTAAATATTTTATTTACTCTTGAGCAAAATTTAACAAACACGTGGTAGCTAATAAATACTATTGTTTAATACTTCATATTATTAACAAAAATACATTATAACGTTTATACATTGATTTTTATTAGTTGGGTGTTGAATAACTATTACACTCCAGAAGTCTAATCAATTTACGTAATATAAATCTTACCACAGAAAAATGTTACATGTTATCTAATGTATATTGTATTTGTATTTTATTTGTCTGCAGTTATTTTGTATATTATAATACTATGAATGAAGTATACAATGATTGAGAATAGGTACCAAATGTATCTCCATCCATGATGTTAAATGCTGTAAAAAGAAAAATATCCCAATATTGACAGCAGTATCAATGTTTTAATAACATTTGCATTATTTAGTGTACAAAAACAAAAACATAAAATATTATTGCCATACATACGTACAGTCATTTATTCATATAGAAGTGGAAGCACTTTTTTTAAAATATTTATTTTATCATTAATTAAGTACAGGTCATTCCTTTATTTAATATAAATAATATAAAATACACTGTGACACTGTAATAAATATTGAATGTTATTAACTCGCCAATTCACTTACAAAACACCTATCATGTATTATTAAATATACACCCAAGTACATGAATACAGTACTGTGCGAAACAAACGTCGTCGAGAAATACTTATATTATATACAGCAAAACTCGTTAAAGCTATCGAGAACAGAACAATATAAATACGATAAAATGCAATTTATTGAATAAAAAAAAAACAGTATTGTACATTGATAAATGCGTTTCGAATCAAACATCAGTGCTCTACGGTCTCTAGCACGATTAAAGATAGTCTATCTTTAATCGTGGTCTCTAGGTACGTCATATAATATACGTGTAAATTAAAGCAAAAACAATAGAACTTGTTATCGCAATCACGAACGCAAACGGCGAAAAAACCGTATATGTATACAGCTTTCAAAAAACGCACATTACGGAAATATGAAAATAACGGATTGAAAAAACTGGAAAAGTTAAAATCCTGTGAAAAGTGGAAAATATTCGAAAAATCACGTCAGTATAATAATAATAATACCTAATTTTAATCGATCGCACAAAGACCATAGAGTAATAATTAATAATTAGACTCTACGACAAAGAGCTTTTATCTATGTGATCGCAGCGCATTCTTTACGTCATAGTAAACGAACTATTTTTTATATTTTATTATATAAGAAAGAAGAAAAGAAGAATATAATGGTCTTTGAAAAAAAAAAAAAATAAATAATAATGGACATGGTACATACGAATTACAGGCCGTTGTCTGAGAGATTTTCAGTTTTCTCGTTACAGGACAATATTTTAAAAGTTTATTTATGATTCTGAGTCCGAACTACAGTACACACCGATAAAATGGCATCACAAAACATGGACATCGATAAATTCTTCGATGAATGTATAAAAGAACTGAGAGCTTTCGTTGATGACGTTATACACTTATACAAGGCTTGTTGAATGATCTTTTGCAGATAATGTGTGATCCGTTGTCCGGCGGAGACAACCGTCGTCGAAAATGACAGTGCAGTCGGTCGAGTCGACACTCGATCGAGGAACGACTGCCTCCATTTCCGACGACGAGCCAGACAAGCTGGTTGATGGTCACACGCCTGATGGATATGGAAATTGTGCCGTTGAAACTGGTGAAAGGAGAAGATCCGTTGCCCGACGACGAGCTGGCTGGTGATGACCGGCAGGTGAAGGATATGGACACGATGCCGATCAGAGAAGAGGAAGTCCGAAACATGCCGCAACTCATCGCTCCTCGCCGTTGAAGATTTTCGATGGCGTGGAAACGAGTCCGACGAGCTTTGCGGTTCATGCATCCGGGGCGAATAGCGACTCTTTTTCGTTCCGCGGCGATTCCGTCGGCCAAATCACGCCCCCGGTCGTCGCCGATTCCACAGCATCATATTTATTATTTTATTCGTTCACACCGTGCGCGTTTTGGTCTCCACTGTCCGTCGCCATAGTCGTCATCATAATATCTGCATCGTCGACGCGCACCACATCGCGCACTAGCCAGTAGCCGCTCGTCGCTCGTCGTCGGCCATCGCTCCCGAAGCTGAAGTTGTCGAGACTCGCCTGCCGCCATGATGGTTGTCGAATCGCTATTCGCTTCCCGGCAAACTCTCCAGCGACACTCGTCCGCCCGCGAGAACGCTGCACAGGTGACCAGTAGGTTATATCTTACACGCTTTTTATGCACCCGTTTCGCTTTCGCCATCCAGTATCTCCCTAGTCCCTCCTAGTTTATTGTGTCTTCCGATGTACCCCTCCCCCTATTTTACCTGATTTGGTTTTTCCTTCTTTAAAAAGCTAATTATTTTTGTTCATGTTAACACATTTTGTTTTGATTATTGGTTACAATGTTTCAGACATTTAGGTAGACTCAAAATTATACACTTTTTTCATTTACTTACTTCAATATTACAAAATTTAATATGTTGTCTGAGCCCTTCAGCCACATTTTGTTTTGATTTTTTTCAAAAAATTATTAAAAAAAGTTAATAAAATTAAAAATTGTAGTTTTTTTCGTATTATTAAGTGTATAAATCAATTATTACAAAATTAACAACTTTATATAGTGTCATGAAATTGTGAAAATATCATACATTATTCTAAATCCTGATAAACCTAATAAATTGTTTACAATAATTATGTCAGTTGATATAATAGAAATGAATTATGCATTCGTGCCTTCAAATAGAACTAGTTACTAGTTAGTAGTTCGAATAAAATATATTTTAATTGATTTAGCCGATTTAGGTACGTGCATGTTTTTGTGTACGGCATAAAAATGTGCCGAGTTGAAGAAATAAAAATACGTAGGTATCGTAGGTAATATGAAGTTTTTTCGAATTAGCTATATTCGATTTCCATCTAATCATAGGCGCAACTAGACC
Source organism: Rhopalosiphum padi (assembly GCF_020882245.1). Taxonomy (NCBI): domain Eukaryota; kingdom Metazoa; phylum Arthropoda; class Insecta; order Hemiptera; family Aphididae; genus Rhopalosiphum; species Rhopalosiphum padi. The sequence goes on from NC_083598.1 coordinate 34,792,754, forward strand.
TTTAAAATGTGGCATACTAAAACTGTTGACAGCTTACCAAAATTGATGGTATTCCACTAAAATAATTAGTGTTAACTGTTAAGTATAAAAAACAAGTGGTGCTGAATTTGAACTTGCCACTTGGGGGTGCTAAAGACCTTTTTGCACCCCCCTAGTTACGCCACTGCATCTAATGCTTCTATACATGAATTAATAAATAAATAATAAAATATATTATGCAATGAATATAATCATTAGCAATATTGCAATAATATGTCAATCAACGTCTTTAATCATTTATTATATTTGTATTGCATGTACTGAACACTGTGTTAGTCTAGTAATAAATACTTTATTAATCAAGAAACTCAAGTATATTTTGGAGTCACATTATTTGGCAATGATGCCAATGTGATTACTTATTATTTCTTTTATTATTCGGCGCTGATGAGTATTGTCAGTATTGAATTACTATTGATTATTTATTTATTATTATATTTGTTTTATATTATTTTAATAATAAGCGGTTAAAAAAGTTGAGTGGTTATCAAAATTGTAAGCAAACTTTGTTAAAACACAAAAAACAACATTGTTTACATTTTACAAATGTAAAAAAATTCAATCTTGTTTCGTGAAAAAGTCTCAACAGTTGAAAGTAAATATACATTATATAATATAAATTATACTTACAAGTTATAATATAACATATGTATACCTATGTATTAATTAAAGCTCTTAACACTATAAAGAATAAAGTATAAAGCTTAAAATGTGCAAAAATAAATACCTAGTTTAAAATATTTAAAACCATAAATTGTAATAAACCAAGTAGGTACATAATAAAATTTGATAAAATGTGTGTAGATAAATTAAAATTGAAATTGTATTAGAATTGTATTATCAATCATGTAATTAGTAGGTACAAATGTAGAATATAATGATATAAATAAATAACCCGAGTATTTTACTAATATATTTATTATTTATATGAATTAATAGTGTGACTGACAAGTCTCATTTGTTTATTTCCCTATTTACCAAAAAATTGAGTTATAATGTTGGAATATAATTTTATTATTGGGTAGGCCGTGGGTAGGCTCTTTAAGCGGGGGCCAATTTTTTTTGCACCGAGGCGCAAAATGTCTAAATACGGCACTGGCCACTGGGTGTTAACACCTAACAGTGTCTCACGCTCCAGAGAAAGCGACGATGGCGTTGTACGATGTCGAGACGAGTCATAAACTCATAACCACCCCCACCTCCACGTGGATCACGTAATCTGCAAGCGGTAGTTTCAAGAGAGGCACATCGCACATCACACATTAATACATTATTAATAAATAATAATTATTATTTCACAAATGGTCGTGAACTCGTGAATATTGTTTCTTTTGAACGCATTTAACCGTTTGCGTATTTATGCCCCCGTGTATTTCTACGCACGCAGTATGCGCTCACTCCTAAATTTGCACTCACAACCTAGTCAACCTACACAACCCAGTTGATCAATTTTTTTTTTGAAATTGACTAATTTCAACTTTTATACAGCATGGTTCAATTTACATTTATAGCCTAATTAGCATTTTTTTAAATGTATATAACAAGTTTCTAATTTATTTATTTTTAAATATAGGTAGGTAGATATAGGTACCTAGTATTTATAAATAGTAGTAGTAGATATAACTAATATTATTAGCTATTTGGTTTTGGTTTCTTACTGATTTCATCTTGAATTATTTTTGGTTCGAAGACATCAAATTACAAAAATCTTTTTCTGAGTTTAGGATCAATGATATCCAATAAAAAACAATTGAAAACTCGAAGTAAAACTTTTTCACTCTGAATTCCGAAATATGTAATGTGTTTTAGTACAATTATATAATTTATATCATTAAAATTATTTTAAGGATCATATGAATACCTATAGTAAATACTCACTAATAGTAAAAAATTTATATTTTAAATTAGGGTTGTCACTTGTCATACATTTTACTATAATAAATAAATAATAATACTAAGACTCCTCATAGACAATGATCGAATGAAACTCACTTGTACGTCGATCCTAATGAGTAATTCATTAGTAGGGTTCGGATTTGAAGGCAATATAATCAATAAAAAAAGCATTTAAAATGTGAATAGGCAAAAAAAGGCATTTAATTTATATAAAAAAGCAATTAAAAAATGTACTACAAAATTAAATATACTAACTAGTTGGTATTAAAAAAAAAATTCACTACCATGTACTTTGATAAATTGTCTTCAGTAAAACGTTGACGGTTTGGACTCAAAATATTTTTGTACACGGAAAATTATCTGTCCACATCCACCTAAGATTTGGGGGCGTATAAAATTAATCCATCGATTGAAAAAATATTTTCACCGAATTCTGTAACATACTTTTTCAATTTAGAATTGTGATTTTGTTGAACTTTCGGCATATTAAAAAAACAGAATATAAAAAAAACGATATCGATAAATATTGCGAAGAACAAAACTCATCCAAAATAAATTTAAACATAACATCTACAATGCACCGTCTTCACAAGCTCTTATCGATTTTTACAGATAATACGTAAGCTATGTATAAATTTAACACTAAAAAGGGATTTTTAAGTACAAAAGACAAAAAAAAAAGCAAAAAGGCATTTATATATAAAAAGGCAAAAAAAAAATACATCCGTCGTCTTACAAATTAAATGAAACACATTTTTATAGAAAAATTATTTTTCTATTATTTTTATTAAAAAAAAAAGGCTTTAGCCATCAAATCCGAACCCTACTCATTAGTATGTATAATGTATATATATATATATTTTATATATAAAAGAGCGTTTATTGAGTGTCTATAATCTGTACAATGAGTTCTGCAACTAAGTAAATTTTAACATAATAATAATAACTGCGAATGGTGTGAAAGAAAACGCAGTCACTTTTAACACTGCGAGTGAGTTAATTTTTTTTAAATTATTTACTATCTTACATACTATAATAAGTAGGTCTCTTTACCGACTTCATTTGAGTCACATTGTCGAATTTTCTAGAGGTTTCTTCATGGCTAGCTGGGAGATGAGGTAGACGGTAGTTAGTTTACTGTGAAACTTTTCTATAAATCATGATAGCCGTTTCTTAGGTATAAACAGGAATCTACGGTTTAACTTCTTACGTTTGTTTTTGTAGTGAGGACCTTAGGTGAAGCTTCTGTAGTTCTGTCCAATATAAGATCTAGATAACTAACTTGGGAAAAGTATTACAAAGTTGTTTATAAAGATTGATAGGCAGAGTTGTGATGATGGTAATGCGGTGACATGTGCGACGAGTGGACTTGGATTCATTAGGTTAGGTTTTATTTTTTCGATAAAACCAGTAGATATTAATTAAGTAACCTCTGCAATGCAATAGATCAAAAGTTATTTGATTTGGGAAAAATTAAAATATCAAATTTGAAAACAGTTATAACTGTTTTTTTTTACTATAGCAAATAAGTAAAAACGTTGTGACTCAGAAAATATTATTTTTTATTTAATGTATAAAAATTTAGTATCTACTAGGACTAAATAATGGTTCTATTGTTCTAATTTACTAAAACAAATTACGAGTGTATGGTATCCTCTTCATAATTAATTCACTTTAACAGTAGCACACTGGCACACCCAAGTCAGGGGCTTTGGAGTTGAAGAGACTCCCTTCAAAAACATATTTTATATTAAATTAAACATTATTATATGCCATATCGTTTCGTCACAAATATATTACATATTACAATTTTTTTTCCTATTTAACCGACAACAGAGAAGACTTGGTGTGAACAATACTACTCCAGACCTTCGTCACAAATTACAACCTAAGCTAGAAAAGAAGAATATATTTGTAAACTTCCACTTTGCCCGAAAAAATCCTAAATGCGTAATCTGAGTGTAAAATGTAAATAATGTTGAACTAAATAAATTTAAAATGTAAGAAAGTGGATTCTAATAAACTTCATGATGAAGTTTCAGAAATTGTATCGGATAACTAGTTCGTATAAAGATTGACACTTTAGGTAAAATAATTAACATTTTTGACGCGTTATTAACATGTGCATGCACGTGGGGGAGCGTTTGCTATTTATTTTTATAGTCACATACTCACATACAAATGATAACAATACATAACTAGGCACAGACGAATACACGACAAACAGCACGTACACACGGGTATATAGGAAAATGTCTTTATATAAACGTTTGGTATCAAATCCTAAACATCTGAACGTACTAAACGAAAACTTTTTTCGAAGAATAAGTATTTATTTTTGAACTATGATTGCATAGTTGAACTATTAGCCTTATTTATGGTGAATGGTAATGTTTTCTTTATTTTAAGTTGAAATAGACGATTCCACATGCAATTTACAACAATTATTATAATTTAAGTATATGTGATTTATAATAAAAAATATATAAACATGATTATAAATTAATTATTAGTAATTAGTGATTACAAACAATAATATAAACATTTCTATTTAGTCCTAGTGTGCATCATTCATTTGGATATATTAATATTTTCAATCTAATTCAATTACACAGCTTAAGGGTAAACTCATTACACAAATATAGCATTTAAGTAACTAGCTATCAAGCTATTTCTTAAACTTGACTCCAAAATTTAAAATTTATCAAAAACGACAATGATTTATAATTAATAAACTACACGGGTAATATATAAGTAATACAAATTAAAACAGATTTTGTTTGAGTTTTTTATATTTGTATAAAAAATATTGTCATAATCTAAAAAAAAATTGAAAACACATTTTTTTTTATAAATAACATTAAATTGTTCACTATAGCGTAGGTACATAATAATAAAAATAAGGAAAATAAATTTTAAAAGCATTTTTTAATTTGATTAACATAATATGATAAGTATTATAGTTACAAAATATTAAATGGTAAGATATTAAGATAAAGGTATTTCATCTAAAGACAAAGAAAGAAATGTTAAAAAAATGTATAAGTGGTGATAGATCAAAAGGGCTTTAAAAACAATTATTTCATTATTATCCAGTTTTTGATACTAAAGCATATAAATATCATTATTCTAAATGATTGCTAAAACTTTATTATCAGTATAATAATTTAACAATTCACTAAAATAAAATTGGTAAAAATTACAGGATATTCAGAATGGTCCCCATAAACCACAAGGTAAACACAAAAAATGAGGAAACCTTGGATCATTCTGTATATTTAATTTTATTTAAGATTTAAGAAAACAAATATAGCTAACATTTTTTTTATAAAAGTAAAGTTTAAACTGTTAACAATTTTAAATGTTGTATAATTCTGACATTTTGGCCTATTTTTGGAATTAAAAAATGCTGTTATTGAAAACCACCATCAACATATTATTATTATATTGTTTGTAAAATACATATTTACTTTGTGATAAGAATTCATTTTTAAGACACTTCAGTAAAAAACACATAGATTTTAAATTAAAAATAAAATTAACTTTACATGTTTACATCACATACCACCAGTCCTCTCTTGGTATATTTCAATTACATCGTCATTTATCATGCCTAATGATTTTGGGGTATCTTCATCAGTTATTCGATGACCATCAAACACAAAACGTAATTCATCCACTTGAAAACCCAACTTGCTGCAGTATGAACGTTTCAGGCGAACCAAGGCTGTGGCGGCTTTTACACGAAAGTGTACTTCGTTAGTCATATCACTAGTGATGACACGCAAGCGGATGTACTCGTCTGTATTGGCCAAAGATTTTTCTTCAGACACCTCCAGCGCACCAGCATTTGCATCAGCAACAGACGTGCTCTGGCGTTGGTCGTCATCAGTGGCTTTTTCCGTGGAGCTGGTAGCTACGTTTGTGGTTTCTGTAGTTTCTGAGGTAGATGGTTCTGTATTTGGCGTTTCTTCGTCGTTCAACATTCTCTACAAACATCAAAAAAACACTTTATGACTTATGTATCAATAAACTTATAAGCTAGTTATATGTTAGGTATGTGTCACTCCAAAATATCGCTAGTTCCATTATTACTCACCGCTAAGGTTTGTTGACGTTCTTAATTCTAGTGCTGTTTTCGTTTCTGGTGCTGGACTTGGTGTAACACTTATGACTGCCAATCAAAGTTAATTTAGCTATAACGCTAAACAACAATTGCAGAATTACAATTTAATGCGACGTCTAACGTGCGATAATAGACATACGTCAACTATATTCTACGAGAGAGAGTATAGTATAAGTATTAACCACAGTTTAGAAGCTAGTAGTTACAACTTACAACAAACTAGCAACTACAGTCTACAACTGTTACAAATTACAACGAATGGCATTCAGTAGCTATTGCTATTGGCGTAATAAGCAATAACGGTAACAACACATGGTATTAGTTTACATGATAAGTATGTAAGTGTGTAATGTATAATATTATTATCAAAGTAAAAGATGGCCGACATCAACAAACATTAATTTTTATTTTTTTATTCAATCGATATAATATATTTTAAAAATACAACTGGGAGATTAAAAACATCGCAATGCAATGATTTTATGTAAGTCGTGTAAAGTGTCGACCAGTCAAATATGGAATAATAGGAACATTTATATTGTAATGTTGTATTGTATTTAAATACAATTATTACGGTAAGATATCATGTATATAGCATATGGCGTATCCCACCGTCACGTATATATTCAGCATCTGTGATACACGCGACTGGTGACCACTGACCATGGTTAACCATATACCTTCAACTGTAGAAGTATAGTGTTATACCTAGGTATAACTTTATGGTTTAATTATGATTGTTATGGTAACTGGTAATTACTCTTTTGTAACTATGCTGGTAACGTTCTCGCGACAAAAGAAATTTTGGTTTAGTCGGAGTGAGTACTCCGAGTACTTTAAGTACTTAATAATTAATACTTATATTGTTTACATACCTAGTTCACAAATACCGATGAATACGAAATTGTAAACTGTAGGGCGTAGGCTGTAGCCTATTAAAATCATTAAATATTTTGGAATACCTACATAATTATTTGATCTGCTTGAAATTATAAAATTATAAATATATGGTAGTAGGTATTCTATGAAAAAAAAAATACATGATAAATGATAATATTATAATATAATACTATAATATTATACTAGTTGACCAGGCAAACGTTTTTTTTTAAGAGTTTAGGTGAGACTGGTCAGAGTATTTTTGTCATCGTTGCCTATACCTACTCTGCAAGTACTAAGTAGGTATTATAAATAAATTAACCTTACAGTATGTACAATTTCATCAAATATACGTATATGGTTGCTAGTTCATACGAAAACCCCATCGAAAAAAGTAGGTACTATCAGTTTTTTCTCGAATTTTTCAATTTTCCGGACAACTTTTTTATATTTTTTTTTGCTGTAAAAACCTTATTAGTACTAGAGCCTAGGGGAATCTAGGAAAAAAAGCTCCTAACAACTTTCATCGAAAAAAAAGCCCCGTACCAACTAAATTCATTATTCGTTATTTTATTATGATTTACATAATTAAATATAAATAATTAATTATAATCATTACATTTATCTATGTAACACTTTTTTAACATATTTGTAAGTATAGCTGAAATCTGCATTTAACATTGTCAATAATTGTCATTTGTCATTAATAGGTACTTACATATTTTGGTATAAATGCAGTTTAGTTCCCACTCGATTTTTTCGATTTTTTCTTCCCAAAATGGCAAAATGTATGTTTTAATGCACCTAATTCAAAAATTCTCGCAAATCATTATTTTGGAAGTTCTTTCTTTCCAAAGTTCACGATTTTACGCATTTATACACATGCATGCGCGAAACGCTGTATACTTTGCTCTCCTGCGTTTTCGTATTAATATTAATGATAATTAATACAGATTTTAGTTTTTACCCTGTGACCTACATGAGGTGATTTTGCATAATAAGTCAAGGGATATTTTCGATTTGCAGAGTGAAGCGACGGTGCCGAGGAGCATAGCGACGCCTAGGGATATTGCAGTGGCGTTAAAAATTAAAATAATTTTTAAATTTTCTTGATATTTCGGAGGGGGGCTGCAGCCCCCTCAGCACTCCCAGTGGCTACGCCACTGGGATATTGTGATATCGAGTTGTGATATTGTGTTAATTTGTTTTATTATTATGAAGGATTTATTCATGAAAATAAAACATTATTATTTATCAGTTTTATTGCCTTTTGAAAATTGAAAGTTGTTAAATATAATAATTTAAATATAATCTAAATTTTTCATCAAAACTACTTTAGATAATAATATTATAACAAGATAAAATAACATAATTAATAAGAGCCAAGAAGCGACAATCCAATACGAAAACGTAGGGAAGCAAAGTATACAGCGTTTCACACATGCATGCATAAATGCGTAAAATCGTAAACTTTGGAAAGATATAACTTCCAAAATAATGATTTGCGAGAATTTTGTATTCAGTGCTTTAAAACATACATTTAGGGATTTTAATTAAATGCCATTAAGTCTAGTATAAAGTGATGGTAATTATTAATTACCCATAAAACTGTCGCTAGACGTTAATAAATAAAATAAAATAAATATAAAGTATTTAGATAACATTATCGTGCATGAGCTTTTTCTGTTCACCAGAACACTTATATTATGCAAATGTAAAAATAAATTAAAAATACTAATTATAATTTTAATGAAGAACGATTTATATCTCATTCTCATATTTGTATTTCGTACTTTTGTAGTTAGACACTTACAATCATTTGTTAGTGTGACGTACCTAAATAATATAAATTTATTATAATATAGTAATAATACATAATATATATGTATTATTGAAGGTACCTATAAAATATTACATTTATAACAATTACTAATTAGGTATATAGGTACCTAATGTTTTAATGTTTAAGTTTATAAGTCATACCTATGTGTATAATGGGTAAACTAAATAAACATATTTACATATAAACGCATGTAGAATGTAGATACTATTAATACATAGATATAGACCTATAATCTAATCATTATTATTATAATTTAGGAAATAGCCAATAGTAGGTGGATAATTGAAAAATTAACATATGGTCATATTAAATTGTAGTTGATAACCATGTATATTACATGTATAATACACAATCTAAAAGCAGTTGTTGTGCAGTAGGTACCTATAAACAATATACTATATATATATATAATATATATTATATAACGTATAATACCAATACTTATTATTATCAGTTATCTACAGTAAATACAATCGAGACTACACCTACAAATGATAAATTTGTTGTACCTTGTATTTTGTAATGTATTTCTCTTCTAGTTTCTTAAATCATGATTATAATAGGTAGGTACATAGGTGGTTAATATGATGTGATTATAATAACTATAGATTATTATAGCTTATAGGTAATGATCATTTCTATTGTGAAGTTCACGCGTGTGAAGGTTTAGTTATTTTTTTCTCCGATCTGGAATAATATTGTTTTCGTGAGCTTTTATTATAATTAAAATATATACTATTATTATACTAAAATTATATAGTTAGAAAACCAAAGTAACTACTTGACGTTGACATATTTATCACCATTCACCATTTATAATTGGTAAGATATTTTAATTAATTATACCTATGGTACAAATCTATTTATAAAATATTAGGTAGGTATATAAATATAATATGTGTAAATACATTATAGTAATTAGTAAATTGATATTATATACAATTTAAATGTCTATTATCATTTATCATCTAAGTACATTATACAATAGTACAATACTAGTAACTAGCTACTACTATAGTAATATACTGATATTAGTTTATCTATTGGCTATTAACTATAGAATTCTGTGTGACTAAGTAGGTACCTATTATTTGGTTAATTCCATAGGTTGGTCTATAATAAATCCAACAAAAAGGGGCGGGACGTTTTTCGCTCAAAAATTGTAAAACTTCTTTTCCTTTTCACCCAAGAATATTATAGCACTTTTTGACCAGATTTTTATAATAACCACTTTGGAAATCGCTTTATTATTTATTTGTGTAGATTATTTTACAAAGCCATTTAGCATTACCCAGAGAGCACCACGAGGAGGCGGCTTTTATTTCTCTCCAAAAATATATTGTGTATTTGTACATATTACAAATTCAAAAAAAAATATTACCAATGGCAGTGGCGGCTCGTGCTAAAGGGCACACGGGCACGTGCCCCACCTAAAAAATTGAGAAGAAAGAAGAAAAATTTATATTAAATTATTAAAATTAAAATTGAATAGGTATTTCTTCCATCATAATATAGTTGGTATATTATCGAATATTATCGAAAAAATTTTTTTATCAAATACGGGTGCTCCTAGATACAATAAGTGCATACTATATTATACGCATTGGGCGGCGGGCACAACGAAGGTTTTAGTATCAAAGGTATCAACAAACTTATTTTATTTTATTTAAAAAATCATCAGGAATTGATGGTAAATTCAATGTTGTCATAGTGGAAAAAGAAGGAAATATTTGTGCCCCACCTTCAATGAATCACATGAGCCGCCACTGACCAATGGCATTTAATTATTATAAATTATAAATTTAATAACTATAATTTAACGATTTATATTTTTTATATTCGCATTTTTTTTTAGATTCTAAACGGAGTGATGAATGTATTTTTGAATTTATAATATCTTCAAATACACAATATATTTTTGAAGAGTAATAAATGCCGCCTCCTCGTGGTACTCTCTGGGTAATGCTAAATGGCTTTGTAAAACTAATCTACACAAATAAATAATAAAGTGATTCCCAAAGTGTGTATTATAAAAATGTGGTAAAAAAATGCTATAATATTCTTAGGCGAAAACTAAAAAGGGAAAGAAGTTATGAAATATTTGGGCGAAAAGCGAAGGGCCATCCTTTTTGCACTGTGATGGTGTGCGGTATGTGCGTTCAACCAAAGGCAACCGCTGACAATTTATACCATAATTTCCTACGATTAACCTTATAAAGGTCCGTTTAATGGCCACGCGAGTGGTGTATCATATGTGCATTTTTTTTATTTACATTAACATAAACGTGCGACGCGCCGATGGGGGGTTATTAAATCTATAATATCTAGATACCATTTTTACGGGAGTTCCCACGGCACCGTGGGTTCAAAAACGAAAAAATGAAAAAAGTACCATTACCAAACCTAACTGTTAAATTAACTCGTAAGTCGTTCAGTTATGTATAGCCATGTAGGTCATCATTAATTACTGTTGCTAACTTTAATAATAATTATTACTGATAATAAATAATGGGATGCCTGCTACTAAATTATATAGTATAATATAGGTTATACTAATTAACTATTAAGTACTAATAAAGTAATAAATTAATATATTCCATTACCACAGACTTCAGTTCTTGTTTTCAGAATGTAGGTATGTGGCATGCACTACATTTTTAATAGAACAATTCTCGAGCAGTTAAATATTTTTAAATTGTATACGGTAGTACGGTACCAACTACCAAGTGTCAAAGTTCATAGTTGGTTTTATTTAGTCTAAAATATTTAACATGCGTAATTAATATATTATTATTGACAAAAATAATATTAACTTATACATGAATAGATTTTTTCATATTTGATTCATAAATCATGAATTCATGCGATTTATTTAATTATTTTGAATATTTATTATTTTAATTTTGATTTCTGGCTATACTTAATTATGCATGTACTTATAATTTATAACACATTTATACGTCCCTAAGCAAAACTAAATTTTTAAAATAATTTATCTAAAGAAAAGTATTTTTCAGTCTTAATATATTAAAGTATACATGATGGCTAATCAAAATTCAAAAACAGACGAAAAATACTTATTGAAAAATGGCCGTGTCTTACTAAAAGAAATGTTCGACGGATTGGCTTACACTTATCCAGTATTTGATGTATATCCAGAGAGTAGAATAGTTGGATTAAAATTGGTTAGTTTATAATTTTTTATTATAATTTGTATTATTACTTTATTACTATTTACTATTACATCATCGAATAAAAATATTAATATTAAAATATTTTTAGAAATCAGAAAAACGAGTTTGTTTACTTGGTGGCGGTGGATCTGGACATGAACCATATCCATTTGGTAAGTATACAGGCGCGAATCCAAGCGGTGGCAAGGGATCTCCCCCTCCTCCGTAGACTCGAGGATCGATACCTATATTATATACATTAATTTATACTTTGTTAATATAATTAATTAGGTACCTATTGATCATTTCAATAAACAATTTCATTTTATGAGAATTTTTACCCTAAAAAAGTTGATAAGTAAAAATTACCTGCTCGTGTTTATTGGAGAATGTGTGATCATACCTATGTAGATGTAAACTATTATCTATTTTTAAGAACCTTGTTGTTCAGATATTCTAGCATTGTCATTTTCTATTTCATTTTATATAAACAATACATTTTAAATATTTTTCTAGAAAGATTAATTTTATAATAATCTACGTTGTCAATGATCCATGGATGGGTTCTATGATTTTATTCGAAATTCAAAATGCATACAGTGACTGATAGTAACTACTGATAGTCGGGGCGTTAAAAAAATTAGCCAAGTTAGGTCTTAGGTATATTACATTATAAATTATAATTAGGAATTAAAAATAAATTATGAGTACTAAATAGTAAGTAGGTAGATAAATAAAAACAGTATTTTCAGCATTTTATTTTTTAAGGAAACATTTTAATTTTTAATTTAAAATTTAAGTAAAAACACTATTTAAATACTACGTTTGGATGTGTAATTTTTCCTATATTTCCTTATCCAAGTAGAAATAAGTAGGTATGTGATTTTTTAATACAAAAACGCTAAAAATTATGTTATTTCAGAACGTAACTACTAGCCATACTATATATATGTATATCTTATAATCATATTATAATTGTTTTCATTTTAATAATAATTTATAATTTTAAATTAATTTATATTGTGTTTACACTATTTACAGGATATATTGGTGATGGGATGTTATCCGCGTCCGTAAGTGGTTACGTGTTTACTTGTTGTTCATCTCTCAATATTTACCAGGCAATCAAATATTTAAATAATTACAATTGTTAGTATGATATCGTCATTCTAACTTCTACAATATTCTCTATTTTATATATGTACTTCAAAAGTAAAATTATTTTTATGTATTAATGTATTATACCTATAGGTAATGGAGGCGTTTTACTTATTGTGGCGAATTATACTGGTGACGTATTTAATTTTGGATTGGCCTGTGAAAAAGCGAAAAAAATCGACAATATTGATGTAAATAATTTTTATATTGATTGTTTATCAAAAAAATTTTTAGTAAAATAACTGTTTAATTTCCAGGTGGCCGAGTTAATAGTGAGTGATGATTGTTCAAGACCAGGTGGAAAAGTAGGCAGAAGAGGAATGTGTGGTTTATTGTATGTTATAAAGGTAATTTATATGATTTATAAAATATTTTCTGTTATCTAATGCAATTATTTAGTTGGTATATGCTTGTATTCCACCTATAATGCCAAATTGAAACATAACTCTTTAGGTGTTAGTAGTTAAAACTGAACTTATAAGTTACTTGTTAAGTTTTAGGTGATATATAAAATAAAATATTTAATAATCAACTATAAAATATTTAAACAGATTTTATAGGTTTATTAATATTAAAATATTTATTGAATTGTTGGAGTATTATTTTATTAAACTAAACATGGAGTAAAAAATATTACTCATTGGATACATTGAAAAATGTACTTTAAATAGTTGTAAAAAAGTATTAAAAATATAATATTAATGTATATTTACTTATTATTGGTAGATATTGGGTGCACTGGCTAAACGTGGTAGTAGTATTGATGATTTATTGTGTCTGGGTAAAAACATCAACGATAAGCTTGCATCACTTGGAATAAGTGCAACTTCATGTAATGTACCAGGTGAAGATCCATCATTTTTACTTCAACGAGGAGAATTTGAATTTGGAGTCGGATTGCACGGGGAAGCAGGGACTTCAAGAATTAAAGTATAATCAAATACATATCATATATTATACAACAATATAATTAATTAACTAATATGCAATAATAACTAGATAATACAAATACCCATGTATTGCATGCAAGGCTGAATTAGAATAAAATATTACTCTAGGTAAGATTTCTAAGGTACCCTTTTGTGGCTTACGCTTACTCCTTAAAGTATTATAAATTACCATATTATTTTTAAACAGATATCAAAATGTATCTATTTTAAATATATTATTTATTATTGGAAAAAAATAACATATTATAATATTATAACATTTATAACATAATATGAAAATATAGTAATATAATATATATATAATAATATAATATAATGAAATATAATATAATATAATAATAATATATAATAGTTAGGTTTTTCAATAATTGATTATAAGATTAACAAACAAAATATATATATTTTTTAATGTTGGGATTATTAAATAATTTAACATCATTCATATTAATGTGATTTGATGTCTTGCTACAATATTTTATAAAAGTTATCACATTTATACAGTCCTCTTTTTACTTAATATTTTATAATTCTTTACCTATTTAAGTACAGTAAAATAGTGTCAGTTTAATTTTCAATAGGTATAGTATAATTTACTATTTATTCTAAACATTATTTCCAAATTAGAAAAAACCTTTATTATTCTTAACCTTCATCCTTGATATGTGTTAACATTTAATATTCTAGAATCTAGAGATTTGATTTTCCAGTTTTTCTCATAAAATTCTTAAATCATTTAGAATTTTTAATGTCTCCTATTTATTATGTTTGACTGAAGGTCTGGACATTTTTTTTTTTATATTATAGGAAATTATTTAATATGCACCTAAGCATTAATTCAGGCCTGATTGCATATATAAATTTCACTTTAGGTATGTCTTGTTGTATAATATATTTAGGTAGTAAGGTAACTAATATTTATATACAATTATATCAAACTAATAATTATGAATATAATTTTAGGCATGTGATGTGAAAGATTTAATCCGTTTAGCAGTAGATAAAATATGTAGTACCCTATGCTTGAAAGAATTCAGCATAATTTGTTTGATTGTGAATAATCTTGGATTAGTATCACACATAGAGTTAGGTGCATTGGCTAAATACACTAAAGAATATTTCGGTATGTATACAATAATATATTGTTTTTTTTATTTTTTTAATTAATTTTTATAAAATGGCTCGCAACTTTTAATTTTTACTAGAATATAATAATAATTAAAATGGTATTTTTAGTTGATAATGTTGGTGCAAATGAGATAAAAATGTCGTGGATGCTTGGATTTTTAATTTTTCTAATGATCTAATATCATACAGACATAATTATAACTAAAAATTAAAATATAATTAGTATCTTTAGCATCTACATTATTTTTGAATGTTTTCTATAGTATAGGTGTGTTATATAATAAATAATAATTTTAACAATTATTCATAGATGAACTTAAAATAGAGGTTAGCCGTATGTTTGTGGGAACATTTATTGTGTCTCTAAATATGTATGGATTTCAATTAAGTGTTATTGATGTGAGTGCCAATCGAGAATGGATTAATTATATAGATGAAGAAACATCAGCTTTTGCTTGGCCGGGAAATAATATGAGCATCAAAACAATCGAACAACAAAAATCAGAAAATATAAAAATTCCAAATATTGATGATATAAATCCTAAAGTAAATACTAATTACCTATACTAAGTTTAATATTGTAATTATTATGTAAGAATCAAACCTTAACACCAAGTATATAACAGACGATATAACATTTATGTTAGGTTTATGCATATGTATAATATTTAATTTAAACACATCCTATTAAAATATTTACAAATTAAGTTTTAAATTGTAAGGTCTTAAAAATTAACTGTATTTAATAAAAATTTACAAAAAACTGTTATTTAGTGTTAAATGTTAATTAGTATAATAAAATAAAAATAATAATTTTTGTAATGAATAACAGATGAGGTGAATATTTTTTTGTTCGAGTTCTAATATTTTATCAAATTATTAAACAGTCTTATAATAAAATGATTTTCAAACTATAGTTAAACTAATTTTAACAAAATAAAAATATTATATTATTGATTTTGCTATAATTTATTAGATACTTAATGGTCAATTATTTCCGTTAGGACTGTTATAGGTTAAATAAATAAAATCAGAAATTATTAAATCATTATGTTATAATGAGTGATTTAGTGCTTATTTTAGTTGATAATCAGAATACTCTTACTTAATGGAAAAATAAGTGCATTATATGTTGGGTACAAAAGTTTATAAAGATATATTTATAAATTATTTTAATATGTACCTAGTTAGGTGTATGTATATCAGAAAAAGCAAGTTTAATACTGAAAAATATATTGAAACAAATTGGAGAGGATCTATTGAAAAATGTTGAGGTCTTAAACAAATTGGATCAGGAAATCGGAGATGGTGACAATGGTTCAACTATTTCACGGTTTGCATCAGGTAAATGACTATAAATATTTACTTACTAAAACAAAATTTTAAAATCTTAAATATATAAATTGAATTATAATTTAGAGTTGCTTACCGTTCTAAAGAATCTTCCATTAAACTATCCAGCCAGTGTTTTGTATTCTTTGGCATTCATCTGTGAAGACAAAATGGGTGGTGCTTCTGGGGCTCTTTATAGTTTGTTGTTGACTGGAGCTGCTGGGCATTTAGCTTCAATGAACTACTTAGACTGGACTGGAGCTTTGAAAAATGCACTAGATACAGCTATGAAATATTCAAGTGCAAGAAAAGGAGATAAAACCATGGTGCTTATTACATTTAAATAAAATATATTGTACATATACTTTATTTCAAATAATAGTATGTTCAGGTCAGGACTAATTTTTATTTAGTCTGATCAAACCAAACTTATTAATACATCAGTTTTTGTCAACTTTTGTAGTAATTTTTTGTTTCCGACAATCAGCTAAGGCCAAAAAACCGCTATAATACAAAGTAGTCAGTTGTTAGTATATAGTGAAGTGTACTCTTGAGAGCAGAAGTCTCTGTATGCATTACCAACATCTATTGCATTTGCCATGCTTAGAAGCCTACTACCAGGGTTATTCTTATATAAGACAGAGTATATTATCATAATTTTAATTTGCTGATGTTATTTTTCAGTTTGATCCAATAATTGCGGTATACCAAGTGTTCCAAGAATATGGAGACATAAGTGCTAAAGAATATAAAACAGTTTTAGAAAAAGCATTACAGCGTGTACATGATGTTTGCGATGATGTAAAACAAATGAAAGCTGAGTCAGTTTAAAAAATTAGGTTTTAGGTTTTCATGTACCTAAATAATAAAAATTTAATGTTGTTATAGATTTGGCAAAGCTTCATATGTAGAAAGTGTTACTTCAGTTGGTAAAATGGATGCTGGAGCTTACGGTGTAGCTTTATGGTTTAACGCCATATATACCGCTTATATCAATACATCAAAATAAATATTATTTCATAATAATCATAAGTTTGAGTAGTTTTTGTAATATATTAGATTATTTAATGTTATTTACTATTATATTTAAATTTATACAAAATAATATTTAAGTAAAATAAATAATAAAAATGCAAAATTTCATTGATCTTATTGATTTTATTTTAAATATTTAGTAAATAGAATTATGATAATTAACTGTAAACATAAGTTATGCATCTGATTATTGATTCATATTTTAACAGAAAAAATATATTGTGATAAATACCTACATACAATTAAAAGAAATAAAATAATATGCAACCTAATTAAATATTTATTTTAACTTAACAAATATAACAAGTGATACAAAAAAATCATTTGATAGTAAGTAGGTATACATAATCCGTAGCATATACTACATAACCATTATTAGGTTTACTTTACTTCTGCCACATTTTACATTAAATACAAAATATAATTTATAATTATTCAAAATTAGTGTAATTATTGAAAAAAAATACATATATAGGAAAGGAACTTAAATTATATTATCTATCTTTATAGTTGATTGATCATTATTTGAAGGTTACTACACTATAATAGTAAGGTAAATTTATAACTTTAATATTATTTTAAACGCAGAAATTATGAAATGGATAATTTCATCAAACTTATAATTAATTTTAATTGTATGTATTTATTACAAATTATTATCCTAGGTTTACGGATTCTAAAAATATGAAAATACATACAAAATATAAAACAATATATAAGGTATTTTAAATGTGTTTAATTTACATTTTTCAATTCAGTAATTCAAAGTTAGTGTTTTATTATAAGATCTGCTTAATAATTGATGGTCATTTATATGAACTACAGATATTTAGATATAGAAGGATCAATTAAAAATCTTTAATTTTTTGTTTACAATACATGAAGAATTACGATTAAAAAATAAATCATTGCCATTAAAAGAAAAAATGTTGCTTAAAAAAGTTATATACCACCACCAGTTCTTTCTTGATATATTTCTATGACATCGTCATTGATCATGCCTAGCTTTTTTGGAGTGTCATCATCAGTGATTCGATGACCATCAAACACAAAGCGCAATTCATCTACCTGAAAACCCAACTTGCTGCAGTATGAGCGTTTCAGGCGAACCAATGGCGTGGAGGCTTTTACACGGAAATGTACTTCGTTGGTCATATCACTAGTAATTACACGTAGACGAATATAATCGTCAGAAGCTGAATTTTTGTCATCAGCGACTTCTAATGCACCAGTATTGACATCACTTACAGTTGGGTTCTGTTCATTTGACTCCTCAATGTTGTTGGTTTCAGATGTGGATGGCAATGATTTGGACGTTTCTTCATCACCCGACATTTTTCTATAGTAAAATCACAATTAATATAAATAATAAGCAGGTAAATATAGAACAGTATTTAAATATTTAAGATATTCTATTTACGTTTATAAATTTTAAACTTTAAAATTAAATCAAGTATGAAGTAGTTATAATTGTTTTAATTATACTTAATAAGCTTATGGAAATTATAAATGACACTTAAATTTTAAATTAAATGAAGTTTAATCAACTAAAAATGGCGTCCAGTATGACAATATATAATACGCCAGGAACAGCAAAATGACGAACAGTACGAATTCGAAATCGTGGTTGAGATTTGAGGTACAATGCACCAGTACAACACAAAAACATAGACGCTTTCCTTAACAATAACATAACATGATTACCATCACTTATGTAGTCTGTTATCATAGAACAATATAAAAATAATAAATAATGCTGTTATCAAACACTATTGTAGTATGTAGAAACCACAGATATATACTAATATTAGAAACAACTTACTGTTTACCTCCATAAATTGAAACAATTTAATTTACCTTCATAACTACAACATACATCATATTATATACCTTTACATGCGACTTTGAATTGAAAATATTTTTTAATTGTTCAAGATTTAAATTCAGTACCTACATTGCTAATAGTCATTAAGTCAACAGAAAAAACTATTATGAATTTATTGAATAATACAAAATATTAAGTAAATTTTCTTTAAATACATTTTATGTTGGCGGGAAAACATTAATTTAAACTCAAATAGCTCAAGTAGTTACAAGTATCTAATATTTATAATCAATGATTTATGATATTATCGTTTAATCTTTTAAAAATACATTGCATTTTATTATAACATACAATTTTATATTATATTACATTTATTATATTTGTGAATATAAAATTATATGCAAATTTACTTTTTTTTCAAAAATAATAAAAAAACAAATATCTCACTATTATGTTGATAAACTTTCATTAATTTTATTTTATTTAATCGAAACTTATTGGACCAAAATCGGGCCTATAAATTAATGAATCAATATAATGATTAACAGTCGATAACTATTATTGATTCAATAAGATATTATGACTTTGTGCAACATATTTTAATTTTTATCGATTCAATAACTCAATTTATTGTACCTATACCTATTTATTGAACCAATATAATTTTGTGCAACCGGCCCTAAACCGTGTTTAATAGATATATAATAAAAGCAACTAATAATATGCAATTTCAATTTCAGTATGACAATGTTCCACGACGGCATGATTCTTTTATTTTTTTTAATTTTTGAATTATTAATCCATAAATAAGAATTAATAAAAAAATCAATCAGAAATGTGATAGTGAACCGGACAGTATATAATTAAATTATATAATGTTGAAACATTTAAACGACTCTAAAAACGTGTACCTATCCAGAAAGACCAATAATTACCTCTTCTACTTTGACACTTACTAAAACACTTAACACATTAAAATTAAATTAATGTAAATACATGCAATTTGTAAGTATTACTGTTAGACTTCACCAGATACACGACGCAACATACAACCTGTAAAAAAATACCTAGTTCATGGAGCCGATGGCAAACGTCTATTATAAAAGCATAATGAAATCACGATCAGTTGATAAGTCATGTAATATATTTTACTCTATGATAATACGTGACATTTATTATTTGATTTGTAGCTTCGGCTGCAGCAGTAGTTGCTTGCTGCAAGAGCCAAGAAGATATTTTATTATTGTTCTGTATTGGAAGGGATTAGTTGTGAAATTATGTATTTTCCTCCTTTTTTTATCTTTAGTAAATATAATTTGTGATAACAGATACCGATTAGTGATAACTGGCTCTGACAACCTGACGGTCTTGTATTTTGGTTTTCATTTTGAATTCCAATTTGTTAGTTACTTTATTCCCATCTTACATTCTAGCCCTGTAGGCTGCATTACTGCAATATTGTGCAACTTGTTTTGATCCTTTTCTCGACATCGTTTTTTCATTGCTGTTGCATTACTTGCATTCGCCATTGCCCATAGTCCATTCATTCAATCAATTACTTATACGAACTTCCGTGATCATGTTTTTAAACAAGATATCTAAGTGTCTGACGACGAAGGCTAACAGCGTCCCGTGTCTTTTCTATCATAAAAATGTAAGTGTTAAAACTGATCACATAATACATTATTAAGTATTTACCCAAATAGAGTAGAATATTATAACTTGTAAAACAAAATCCTGTGCTTATTTAATGCAATTTTTTTCACCATCATTGCCTTAATTGTAAATAATAAAAGTAAATTGGCTCTCAATGTCTTTTAAATTATCTGTTTTGATAAATACAAATAGCCGACCCTATTATATAGTACTATTTATTTAATCTAATTACAATGTCAGATATAATCTAATAGTGTTTTATAGTATTCATATTATTTTACATTAATTACAGGTGATTGATCATTATGAAAATCCCCGTAATGTTGGATCGTTGAATAAAAATGACAAAAATGTTGGAACTGGATTGGTTGGAGCACCTGCATGTGGTGATGTCATGAAGTTACAAATTAAAGTTGATGATAATGGTAGAATTGTTGATGCCAAGTTTAAAACTTTTGGCTGCGGATCTGCTATTGCTTCTAGTTCACTAGCTACAGAATGGGTTATGGGAAAAACTGTTAGTTTATTTGTATATTTGTTGCTTTATAACATATTCATCTATTTATATATATTTATTTATATTTATTCAAATAACTTATGTATTAGGTTGATGAAGCACTTTCCTTAAAAAATACAGAAATCGCTAAAGAACTATCTTTGCCTCCAGTGAAGCTTCATTGTTCAAGTAATTTGAATTATTATAATAACAATAATTTAAATAAGTTAAAATATTTAAAATTTCTACATCAAAATACTTTAATTATCAACCAATATATCTATTTCTTTTTTGTACTATACATTATTATATTTAAATAACATTAATTTTTTTTTATATAGTGTTGGCTGAGGATGCTATTAAGGCGGCATTATCAGATTATCGCATTAAACAACAAGAGAAAAAAAAATCAGATCAGGAATAATGAAAGTGTTAAGTTAGTAATACCACTACACATAATAATAATGCATTACTACTTTGTAATACAAAATTGTATTTGTTGTCCTTGAAATAATCATATTTTTTTTAAAATTATTAAATTGCATAAAAAAAAAAATTGTTTATCATTATATTTATAGATGTTTATTATAGTAATTAAAACATTATCTAATGTTCTAGCAATTTTAATTTAAAATAAATAATTATTATTAAACCTGATTAAAGAATATTTTGTGCAAGATAATATTTTAGGAATATATAATAGCCATGTTGGGGTTTAATTTGAAAATTTTATAAAAAAATGTAATACCTTATAGAAAAATGCAAAAATATTTTTGACCTCTTATCAGTTTCTACCCTTAACATATAAGTTTTTATTTTCTTTATTTAAAACATATTATTTTTTTTAATTTATAAATCTGAATTTTAGGTATGTTACTATGTGTTACAACCACATATGTAAAATATAATTAAACAATATACACCAGTATACAACCATATATAGAATTAATATTAATAATGTTTGAATATTTTTTTAAAGATTAAAATTAATTTAATTATCTTATAATTTTTATAAACTGTTACTTTTACTTATATTTTAGTAATTAATACATTTTAATTTAATAATTTTTTTTTTCATTTATGTATGTAAGATTATTTTGATGAAATTATAAATTATAAAAACATTTTATTTTTAAGTTTTTAAATGCATATAAATAAGGTCTCTAATAATGAATATTTTCAAGAAAGTATAAGTAATTGTATTGTTATTAGTGAAATTGTAGAACAAATTTTAGTTACTTAAAAGTTTATTAAGGTATTAAGGCTTAGATAGTTATGCTTATGACTATTTTATTCATATAATTATAGTATAATTTTGAATTAGTCAAGATTTAAAATTTATTAACTTATTTTGTATCTAATCTTATACTTGTATATTCGTCAATTTTGAGCATACAGGCATATACCATTTAGTTAAATATTAAAATACTGTACTAATTTTAAATTCATACTATAATATTGATACATTGTAATTATATAATGATACTTAAAAAAAAACAATTTTTGAACATATTGCAGGATTGTATTATAAATGCATATTTTAATGAAAATTTGATCATCATGTCAAAAGCTGAATTAGGCTTTTTTAGGCAATTGCATCAAAATCAAAATGGTTTGGTACTAGTGAAAGAATTTAGTGCGATAACAATTTTTTTATAATAATATTTATGTTATTAAGGAAATTAAAATGTAGATTAAATGCTGGGGAGCATGGGTGGTCAAATAGTAATTTTACTTAGGTCAGAAAATTGTTTAGTATGCTATTGATCTGAGTGATACCCATTATTTTTTAAATATAAATTAAATTAAATGTTAGTGCTTTTAGTATACATCATATTTCAAGGATATAAATTTAAGGTACCACTATATTTTTTGTCTTGTGTCCCAATGTTTTTTAAACCTACCTACAACTATTAGAGAAAAGTAATTATACATTTATCTAGATTTTTTGTTAGCATCCAGAAAATAGTTTGTAGAGTTAAGATATGTGGTTTTTAACCAATGCGCCACAAGTATCCTTGAAGTGTGCCAAGTTTGTAGTAGATGAAGTATGACACATTAAAGTAATAGAAAACCATTTAACTACTAGTTTAGATAAAATCAGTCCCTCACCATAACTATATGTTGTTTTACGCAGTGTTATTAAACTAAAACTAATAAGGTTTTGCAAAAAAAAAAAATGAGGTAGAAATGGTTGAGGTTTCATTGACTGCCGCTGTGAAATTTTTCTTTTCTCAAAATTGAAACTTACTATCACATAGAAATAATTAAAGGTATGGAATATACAGTGTGATCACGATTTAAGGTACCACTAAATATCTCGGCTGAATGACCTTGTATTGAATTAAATATTTTAGAAGGCCTAGGCGATACCTAGATACACATTTATTTATGATTTAAAATTTTTTTACACTTGGTGTGCGCATGCGCAATACAACTTACATTTTTTTAAATGGAAACACCATTTTTTTTTTTACATATTTGGATAGATTATTTTTTAAAAGTTTTTTGTATAAAAAGTTTTTTTCTATTTACAAAATTGACCAAATTAGAGAAGTCACCATTTTAGTTAATACATAATTTGTGTTTAACGAAATTTTCACTTATAACCATTGGAAATAATAAAATAAATGTTCAATTTACCTTATCTGTTTACAAATAATAATTTAATAATATTGTATGTCGTCCAGATAGGTATCAAGTATGTGATAATTTTTGTTTCGTTGACTGATATAATACAATTTCAATTTTAACTATTTTTAAAGTGGAATTCTATTTTATTTTTCAATAGTTTTAAAACGATAAGATAATCAGATAATGTAACTGTTAAGGTTTTAGTTTGATGAAAAGATCACCTTGGTTTTATTCTTTAACTAGACCCGCATCAAAGTTTGTGCGTTATTAAGTGTTCCTATAATTTTTTAAATATGAATGACTGAAAAAGTGGAATTGATTTTAATTTATGGTGAATGTCAGCGTAATGTACGCCTAGCTGCTAGAACATATGCCAAACGATACCCAGAAAGATACCACCCACCTCATAATTATGTTTTACGACTTTTACAAGGGTTAAGTCGAGCAGAAATGACCTTGCATTCAGCTGAGATATTTAGTGGTACCTTAAATTGTGATCACACTGTATTATAAAAAGAAATCTGTTAAAACCATAACTTTTTAAAATGGTAAACAGTTTGAACAACTGAATTTTAATGACAATTTCTTTCAATAACCTAACTTAAACTCAAAACATAAATATCAGAATTGAACAGATATTGTACATGATTATAATTAGGTATTAACTATGAGAATACTTAAATTATATATATTATAAATTGACAAAGGTATATTGTAAATCAATACTCATTAAAATTGATAAAGAACAAAACTAAAATTCATTATTAACCAATTTCTGTGACATTGCAAAAATAAACAAATCATTCAAATCAATAAATACTAGTAAATCAGAAAATATTTTTACACTCATTATTGCTTCTAATATTAAATGGCATTATCGTGGCTAAATATATGATTTAACCATGGACATTATCATAATACATAATCATATGTTTATAAAAATCATTTATATACAAACACAAATCACTTAAGATAATATTTGTTATAATTAACTGAGAAAACATTAACTTGGATTTGAATATACAAAATTATAAATACTTTAATGATAAAAATTGAATGCAAAGAAATACATTTTTTTTAAATTTAATACTTATTTTAGGAATGTGAATTCAAGATAATCACAGTTTTAAAAATTTTTATTTTTAATACTGTCATTTTTTTTTTTAATATGTATATATATTATATACTATATACATGATCCTTAAAATATTTTAAAAAATAAAAATACTGTTTAAGTTTAATTCTCATACTTAGCTCTGCCAGCCTATTTTGAGTTATAAGGTAAGCATCTAAATAAGATCTTATTTAGTATAACAAAAAGAAATAGACATTTCCATAATTCTAAAATGTCTAATTTTTAAAAGCCAGTTCAGTGTCAGCAAAGTAGACTTATTTAAATTCTCATATACTTTGAATTCTGATTAAAAGTTTTAATTCAGACTTGTCACTTTGAGTCATTGCTAGTTAATCTTTTTTCTTTGGTTTTTTCGGGTTACGACTCCTGGATTTGGCTTTGCATAACGGACAAATTGGAGCATTACGATGTATTTGTTGATGACACGATAAGCATGATTTCATTGGTGGTGGTTGTTGTCTAAAAAAAAAAAAAAATAGTATAGATAATAGTCCTTAAAAATTGAAATATATATTTATGTTTGAACATTTTTTTTATAAAGTTAAGTGATATTTTAGACATAAGTATTTATAATTGTAATATTTGAGACTACATATAATAGAGATATTAGATAGTTTCAAATTTTCCACAAATAATTGATAAATAAACAAATTTAAAAAAAATGTAATGTCATAAACTATAGCCTCTGCCACAATTTAAAATATAGTATATAATTAGCATATTATCTTAAATTGAGGTCTATGCTGAATACCAAATTATATTTATTATAAATAATTTAAGCCGAGATAAATTAATAATTTTAAATGCCTGTTGATTTTAATCATTTTAATAGAAGAAACAACTGATTATAATAATAAGTAATAACCAGTGGCGTATTTAGGCTGGGGTACTCAAGGTACAACCAAAGTTGGGCGGAGGGGAATAGTACTTAACTTTTACTATGTCATAAAAAAAGACAATTTCATTTTTATTCAAGAAATAATGTTAAAAAAGTTGTTTTTATGAGCTCTGTGAAGAATAAAAATTAGAATCATTAAGAAAAATTTAAAATATTTAATTTAACATTTGATTACGGTATTAATGAAATAGAATGGAGATTTCAAAGTTTCTGAATGTTTTAAATTTTTTAGACATATAATCAATTTTATTAATTGTACTAAACAATAAGGAACTATAAAACAAAGCAACAGAAATACTACAAAAAAAGTATGACCAAGATATTTCTCCAAATTTTGCCCACCAGACACTATATTGTTTCGACCATATATCAAGGATATCATCAAGTCTAAGACAAAGAAAGACTATAGAAATGTTATAAATAGAATATTCTCCTATTACAACATACCCTGATGTAAGCACTGCTTTTATTTTATACTTGACATTACCCATCATGGTTGCAGCAGCAGAACGATCATTTTCAAAACTGAAAATAATAAAAAATTATTTACGAAATACTATGGCTGAAAAATGTCTGTGATTTATCAATTATTTCCATTGAAAATAAGCGGATACAGCAATTACATTTAGAGAAAGTTTTGGATAAATTTACTTAAATGAAGGCTCAAAAGTTCATTTCTAAGTATATAAAATGTTATTGTTTTAAAATAAAAACTAAAAAAATATCAAATAGTAAAACATTTATTTTATTAAATATATTTTTTAAGTCCTTCCTATAGGCCCTAGGGCCCCAGTTTCACAGTACGCCACTGATAATATCTATTATATATTATTAATACTATCTATTTTACTGAAATTGTACCTTTAAAAGTTTAAACTATGATTAATAAAACACACATAATACAGATAAGATAAAAAAATATGTTCCACAAAAACAATACATATATTCTACATAATTTGTAGAATACACATACATATCGTTTAAGTATAAGTACCTGAATGTTGGTGGTCCAGGAATTGGAGGTATTGGTCTAGTATCTACAGGTCCACCATTTACCATTTTGCTACTAGTAGCAAGTTGTTGAAGTGGAGCTGCTTGTGATCCAAGAAAAGCCGCCACTGCAGCTTGAGCATGCTGATGTGCTTGAGAAAGGTTTTGTACACTATCACCATTGTGCCAATCTGAATTAGGGGGAGTTGACACAGCAGGTTTAATTTGTTTATCAAAATAGGTCTGCACAAATAGACTGTAATAAAAATAGTTCAAATTAATTAAAAACAAATAATCTAAGATAATTAGAAAAAAAATTGTTACAAATTGAGAGGGAATTTTTTATTTTCATATGTTTAAAACCATAATCTTAAATGTTATTAAATGCTATATTACATGTTAAAATATAACTATCCAAGAAAAATGTAAAACGACAAATTCTAATTATCATATTTACATTAGATCAAATTCTAAAATTAAAAATTAAACAAAATTAAATTACTGTTAATTTAAATAATATTGAATGCAATTATGTCTTATAAATATATATTAGAAAGATAATGGATAAATATTAAAGAACAATAAAAATAGTTTATATTATTATTATTAATTATAATAATTAATAACATTGAAGAGATTAGGAATATGGTTGTTGTTCTCAATATGTTGTACCCGAATATTTCTAATAAAAATTATAATTAAAGAAAAGTTGGAAATCGGTAAATTTTGGACATGCAGGTAATTTTCAAATAAGTACTTGACTTTTGAATTACATTCAACTACTTATTTAATAAAAATTAAACTGGGCAACTAAATTAATTTAACAATATCTTTTTTCATATTATTGTAAACATTTCAAGGTTGATATAATTTAATATTTTATTGCTATTATGTGTGCATTGCAATATAATTATTTATTGTTAACAAAAGTATTATAATAACTGTACATTTTTAAAATTGTTTAACTATTGTTTAAGGCAGTGATTTTAAAACTGGGTGCCATGGGTATCCACTAATTGTGCCGCGGTTTTTCATAAATTACCGATTGCATTGAATTGTGATATAAGAAAATGCGGGTATGTGTCAACTATTCGTTCAAGAATTAAAAATATTTGTTAGCCCATCAATCACATATTTCTAATTAAATGTATATATAATTATAATTAATTCAAAACAATTTTGTTCATCTAAAAAAAGGCCAGTGTACCATGAAAATTTTTTGAAGTGTACAGTGTGCCATGTATAATAAAAGTTTGAAAACCACTGGTTTAAGGTTTCATTTTAATTGATGAATTATTATTATATGTGCCAAATAATATTTTTAATTATTATAATAGTTTCTCATACTTATAAATAAATAAATAAATATTATATTTTATTTTTAAAACTCATAATTAAAGTTTTATTTAAATCATATTTTTTAATTTTATATTAATAGGTACAATTAAAAAAAAATTAAATGAGATTTTATTTATAAAAATGTCCAATTTGGCTTTAAAAGTAAGCATTCCTTCCTCCATCAATTGCACAGACTAGTCGACAATAGTGCCTCATCCCTTGAATAAAAAAAAGGTTGCTCTGGGGTTTTCTTGATGTTGCTCAGGCGTTTGATTGTGTCTGGCACGAAGGGCTATTGTTCAAACTATTATTTTTACTTACCCTGTTATTTCTCTTGCTTAAATCATTCTTATCAAACCGCACATTTTCAGTAAGATGTGAAAACAAAACTTCTGACCCACATCCTATAAAAGCTGGTGTCCCTCAAGGCAGTATCCTATCGCCGACTCTATAATATATACATAGCAGACTCACCCCAATCTATTAACACTACTCTAGCTACCTTCACCAATGACACAGCCATAATCTCAACCAACTCCAAAATAGCCACCGCTGTTAACAACCTCCAAGACCATCTAACCCAACTACAAGATTGGTTTAGCTTATGGAAAACAAAATTAATGAAAACAAATCCACTCACATCACCTTTACTCTCAGGCCTAAAACAATCCCCCCGGTTTATATAAATAACCAAAAAATTCCAATGGACAAATCGGTCAAATACCTAGGTCTCATTCTTGATCAAAGATTAACTTGGGCTGATCACATCAAAGCTAAAAGAACTTCACTTAACCTCAGGCTTCACAAATTAAGAAAACTTCTCCAAGGTTAGGTTAGGTTATAAAATTCAAAAACATTATTAAAAGTCACTAATAAAATTCTAATTTATAAACAAATTTTACGTTCTGCAAGACATACAGAATTAAACTCTGGCAAACCTCGAAAAACTCAAACCTTATCAAATTCTAAGTGTTCCAATCAATAACTCTAGGTGTCCTCTCCAATGCTCCCGGGTATGTCAGCAACCGCACCATACACCACGATCTCAACTTACCACCAATATCCTCTTTTGCCTCTCATCATTATAACAAATTCCATAAAAACACCTTTAAGCACTCTAATCCGCTCATATCTAAACTCTCTTCTTGCACAATACCTGACAACCCCCTCCGTTGTATCAAACACAAATGGCTGCGTGATTTACTAAATATTATTTAGCACTTATTTTTTATAAAATTTTATCTCCCCCCAAGTTCATAAATTGGAAGTAGTGTCACTGGACACTCCCTTCCCTCACATTGTCACGTCTAGTAATTTATTGTATCTAATTTACTTATTGTTTTTCTATGTAAACAGATTGTAAATGTCTTATATAAAAAAAAAAAATTTTAAATAATCCTATAACTAATATTAATTGTAGAATAGTCATACACAATAATTTACTGATACATTTAAAAAAAAATGCTTACTCTGGTCGCACAAGATCACTTTCTTCTTCATGAAGTTCTGGTAATCGTTCTAGTCCAAGTAAATCTCTACGCATAAGGTCAATATCTGTCTTAAGAGGTTTATATTCATCATGGACTTGTTTAGCACGTTCCATTGATCGATTTCTAGATTCTTCAGCTTTTTTTATTACACTTTCCATCTACATGATACAAATAACAATATATAAAATCATAAATTTATTATTCAAAGATTTAAAATTTTTAAACAAACAGCATTTATATCAGCATGTATCTGTCTAAGTTCTTCAACATGTGCCATTTTTTCTTGCAGTAAAAGTTCCAATTCCTTGCGATATTCAATAAGACATTTATCTTCTTGATCACTTGCTTCAATTTCTTTCAAAATGTTCATTTTTAGTGTTTCCAGTTTTTCAGTTTTGTCTCTAAAATAATAGTATTGTATATTGTTAATGAAAAAAAATATTTCAAAAAAATAAACAATTTAAATGTAATCGGTCGACTGCTTATTTAAGAAAAAAATAAAGATTTATACTAGCAAGATTTAAGATATACCTGCAAACAAACGGTTATAGATTGTTTAGGAGAATTACCGATAAGAATGTGTTTGTACATTCATAAATAGAGGTACTCAAATCAGGGATGTACACAGGGGGGTGTTTTGGGTATTCAAACACCCCCCGAAATACTTGGGTTTTTGCATGGTTGTTTACTTATTCAATTTTAATAATAATTTTGTTATATTAATGTTTGTATTTAAAAAAAAGTATTTTAAATATACCTAATTTTCATAAAATTGTTTTGTATATTTATTAAAAATAGTTTTACTGTTCAATAACTGATCCCATAACTGAAACACCTCTCAAAACTATTTTTCTGCGGACGTCCCCGACTCAAATAATTTCTCAAAATGTTATGGTAAGATATTGTCGTATTGACAGGGGTTATTTTGTGAGCAACGGGTAACCGGTCCAACCACCGACAAACCAACTTATCCATTGTTCACCACGTTGTCAAACACCGTGAAAAATCTATCGCATGACCATATAGACAACAGCAGATCGCGGGTGGATGACCGAGAGGGACGTCCAAAAACACGGATCACGGCTTTATTAGAGACGAGGTTACGAAAACGATTGATAAACGACGAGTGAATCGCCTTGATCAGACTATGAGACTGGAATCATGGGACAAACAAGTAACAGCCCGAACGCTCCATCGGGGTCTAACTTTCGCAACGAGTATGTAAAATATCGTTCCTCACCTGATGTCTTTCAACGCATCGAGCTTTTTGAAAACCTCGTCGCTTTGGACTTCTTCGGTCATGTTTACGGACATTATGGTGTTGGCACGCAGACCACGATCAAAACAACAACAACAACAACGACGACAGCACGATAGGTGCCCTGAAGCGGTGAAATCGATATTTTAACGCACGGCGGGGCGAGCGTCGTCGGTGGTGAAACAGCGGATGGACGGGACGATGACCACCGCGGGACCAGATGTGCGGACATTCACCGTTATCAGTGGAGCGTTATCAATATACGAAAAGGGTGTTTGGTGTTAGCAAAATCCATAAAGATAATAATATTCTTCGTCGTGCTCGACTGAAAACGCATGATCCGAGGGACATCTCGGACGTTTCAAATCCCCTTGTTATAGTTGTTTAAATTTTAGTTTTACGACAACGAGCACAATGAACTGACAGTGACAGCTATCGGACAAATCGGAGTGATAAATGATAATCATAAATAATAATAATATTACGGCGAGCGATAATAGTTTATTATCGCTTGGCTTCTTGGCCCTTCCGAACGCGCGGTTTTCTTTTCTTCCACGGTGCCGCCGCCACCGTTTGACTCTTCCACGGCCGTCTTTGTCATTAAAAAATAACATAATTACAATATCCGTCGCTCGGCGCGGGCCAAGCAGTGCACGCACAGCTGAATCAGCTGATTCTGACGTTCGTTCAGTCGCAATAACGAAGCTTCGTCGACGTCGTCACTACGTCAGTGTATAACACCATAAACACTGTCCAGAGGTCTTTATTCTGATTACACACACACACACACACACACACACACACACATACATACATACACACATAAACTCATCAACACAATCGCACGAATCACGCGTAAGTATACAATACACACACATATATACTATATATGTACTTGTATAATACATACGTCACACACACGACGATTCTCTACAGTCTATAATAATAATATTCTGTCTATATGCGCTCATTTTATTTGTTGTAGCCGTAACAGCACTGCTGCGCCGCGGACTGTAACGTTACGTGTGGCAATTGATCGCAGTCGATCGCTTTGTGTGCTGTTGTTGAGTTGTTCCTGATCTCTTCCGCGTTTAGCAACTTCGGCGGTTCCTGTTATTGTGTCAGTGTCTGTCCGCACACGATACCACACCCCCACGTTTTGCACATCGTCATCATACATCCGACAAAATGGTCTTGTTGAAAACCACCGTGGTCGTCCTCCTGGCCGTCGCGTGCGTTTCTGCCGCCAACTCGACGGTCGCCAAGCAGTCGCAAGATCACGCCGAGCTGAACCTGCCCGTCGGTGAGTATCCGCCATTCGATCGCAGTAACGATTCAGGACGACAATTGCGACAGCGGCGTTAGCATTTTAGCAATAATAATATTGACAATAGTATGTTCAAGGTCAACGGCGATACGCGACACGTACGCTTCGCTGGTGGCTTCGATAGGTTTTCTCTCGGATCGCCATTGTTCGACCAGCTTGTCGCACTCGCCTATCCATTACCAGAAAATTAAAATAAAATAACTCGCAGGGTTTTTACGATTACACCCACACCACCCACATATTGGAACCACTGGTTCCGTGGCGTTTCGATTATGACGTCCGTACTCCGCGCACGGTCCACCTCCCTCTGCTCGTCACCCACTGGACTTTAGCCGTGGTGTTTACAAATTACGTTACCGACGTCACATTATTTGTGTTGTGATTTGTGAGCAATGTGAGCGCATAGTTGTCATTGTTCTCTAGGCTAGGTTATTTATTAGTTATTGATTTATCCCAACCGATTATTTTCTATATCGACTTTAGATCCGCCCCCTGACAGTTTTTCTCTTGTTATAACTGTTTTTAAACACTGCTTAGTGCTTACTGTGTTCAAGGTTGAGGAATTAGGCCACAATGGTTTTGACTGTGTCACTGCAACTAGATGATTGAAGAGTTATTTTTGTTTATAAAAATACACCTAATACAATGAAACTGTCTTTACAACATGTAATATTTTCCATTTATCTCAACCGACTGATTGAATTATAAAACAGATATAGTGGTTCATTGTTATTTAACAATAGCCTGTCTTTGATAACTTTTTATATTGTGCAACTATAATTTCTTATAAATGCATCATCATTTATAGTTGTTTTTTTATTTTTCTGTTTTTTATACTGATTGGGTAAATTATTATCTCAATCAGTGTATTAAATATTAATATTGAGATAAATTATAAAAATGTTATCTTGTTTTACAAACAAATAAATGAATTTGTATTAAAAAAAAAAAAAATATATATTATATTTGTTTATTATTATACATAAATTAGTTTAAAAAATATGGTATTCTAGTATTTCAACTTATTATGTTACAATTTAATGTTAAACCACATTGATTAAATATTTAAAATTGTATTTATTTCTTCATCGATTCTTTATCATTAAAATAATATTTTATACAAACAAAATTATGTTTTTTTTTATGGTTAATTAATTGTTTAATATTTTTCTTTTTAAACTACCCTAGGCATCTTTATTTAAACAACTAGAATTCCTTATAATTTATAAATATTAAATACAGTAACATGATCAATAAATATATATATATAATTAATAATTACTTAAACAAATATGTATACATGAACATGTTTGGTGTTATATCTCCAGTGAGATAGCCTAAGTCATATGGCTTCAAGTGTTTTAAAGCACTTATTATCTTAAAGGTTGTCAAGAAGTTGTTAAGAAGTTTCGATGGTGTGCAGCTCTAGTTTTTTTGCATAATATTAATCGGAAAATTTTGATATTGTGACCTGATGAACGAGAATGAGAAACCATTAATATCACCTCAAATAATCTATATCCATTTTTCTTTGATATCATATTAAATTATTCGTACACTGACCATTGTTATTCATTTAACAAAAAAAACAATTTAGGATCCAATATTTTCTATAACTACCCATTGAAGCCATGTTTAAAATGATGTTTATATTGTATTTGTTTTCAAGTACTAAAATAAAATGAACCTATTTGAGATCTTTAATTGCGTAGAATGTTATATCTTCATTTTGAAGTTAATCTTGTAAGGCTAGATTTAGATAATGCATAATTGTTTGACAAATTTTGTTTAATCTTAGTAACATTTCTTTAACATTAAAAGTTAATAATTAAGTTAAGCAATTAATTAGGTTAATTGCTATTGTCAGTTATTGTTATCACTGTATTATAATATAATGGTAACAATTTTATTCTGGATTTGTTTATTTTGCTCGAACTTCAAATAATACGTATTTATGATTACTCTCCAAATTTTGAAATACTTTGTATAGTTTTCTGATAATAAATATGTATAGTCTTAAAAATATATATAGTATATTTGCATTAAGTAGAATCTATTTTGTTTTGACAGTTTTAATATTGTCAGTTTTCTTTATTTTAATTTTAATGTTAGTAATAAGTATGTAAAATGTTTATGTAAAAAAAAATGGGTACCAAAAAATGTTTATAACTTGCTTTTTAATTTAATATAACTAAAATATAGATAATATTCTTACCTTTAATACGTAAATTTACTTTAATATTATAACTTATGTCACAAAATAGATTCTACTAAATGCAAATTTTCTATGTTGTGTATTTACAAGATGAAAACAACACAATATAATATAGTCTGTCTAGCGAGATAATGCGCCAATTTTGTGCAACTCCCCGTGTCACCATGCTATCAAAACTGGTTCGCTTGTGGCTGGGTATCATTGGGGAATGTGTAGGAAAACTGATTTTGGTCGGTCTGCTGTCCGTTCTCTTGTTGGACGGAGTATAGTCACCATGTTTTCTTCAAATAAAAATTTCATAATAATAATATATAATAAAATAATATGATAATATAATATATTTAATTTTAATAGAATTAAAAGTACATTTATCATTACATCAAC
The DNA here is from genome assembly GCF_020882245.1 of Rhopalosiphum padi. NCBI lineage: Eukaryota > Metazoa > Arthropoda > Insecta > Hemiptera > Aphididae > Rhopalosiphum > Rhopalosiphum padi. Next base: position 34,827,956 of record NC_083598.1, read on the forward strand.
CAATATTTTAAATTAAGTTTTCTTACCTTGTATATTTTAAAAATTAAAAATATGTATTAACAAATATATTAATGTATATTAATGTAGTAAGTTTAATAAACTAAGAAATTTGTTAGGTATTTATTTTTTTGCAAAATAGCACACCTAGAGAATTGTATCTACTCTGTTATTTTAGATTCTAATTTTTAGGGTATCATAAGATTATGTAGTACTGTTTTCCTTGTTTAAACGTTAAAAAATAATTTTTTTTAATTTAAATACCAATATTAGGTTATGCATTGGTGATTTTCTAGTATCTATTTAAATTAATTTTAGTATTTATTAAAAATAATATTTTAGAGCAGAGGTTCCCAGACTTTTTATGGTATAACCCATTTCAGAAAATATTGAAATTTCAACGAGATACTGATGAACTTTTTTATTATCCGATAACTTGACAGTATCTTGTATACACTTAAAATCATCACATATAATCAATGATACACCTAAATTTATTTATCAATGTATAACATAGTTATACAGAAAATACTGTATCATATTTATTTTAATTTATTCATAAAATCTGTTCTTTATGTATACATATTTCAGTAATATTACAGTAATTACCATGTAGTAAATCATTGTAAAAACCCCAACCATGTATAAGGTTTGTTCAAAGCATTGCTTGTAGGTTGGTTTTTGTGGCAACTTTTTATAATTTAGTTAATGTTGTTCTTGCGAGAAATAAAATCATCTTGGTTATTAATCTAATTTTAAATATTTAAAAACTTAATGTGACCCTTGTATAATGGCAATCTAAAGTAGGGGACACAAAAAATGAGTGCTGACTGTCATGCGCTAAGCGGTTATAGTGATTGTTAAAATCTTAAAATAAATAGTTTGTGGTTTATTGGATTTGATGGCAAGTTTATTAATTGGTTGCTGAGAACCAATTGTTTCTATGACGAGTATGAACCATGGCCACAGGGGCTAGCGCTCATTTTTTGTATCCCCGACTATAGTTTATGGAGGGTATGGTTTAGCATTTACACAATTATATTTTCAAACTGACCTTTTACTTGTGAGAAAAAATGGACTTATTTTAAATTTTATTAGGTACTGACCAATAAATATGTTTTATTGAATCTCATATCATATATTATAACATTAATTTGAAATCTAATTATAGTTGTTGATGTGTTAGCATTTATTAAACAATTTTGATTGAAAAAAATATTATAATCTTTGTTATACATGCTTTAAGATGTTAAATTCCTTATAATGTTGATTTGATAATAAATTATTAATTTTAATTTGACTAACTGAAATTATATGTATGTATTCAAATACATTATATAACTGTTTTGTTTTCGAGATTGATAAATTTATGCCTTGTGGATTATATGTGTAATGAAGAATATTGATATTGCTTTTACTTTGATTGTTTGGTTCTGTAAACATTTTTGGGCTATAACATAAAGAAGTAGAATGTATTATTATTTATTTATTTGTTTATTGATATACATTTAATTATTTGAATCTATTTAATATTTTCAAAAATAAATTTGACATATTAGTAGGTTAAATACAAAATTGTATATTTACATTATGTTACTTATAAATACAAACTGACTAATCTAAGTATTAGAAAAAAAGATCCAGTTAATCCATTAGCACATTAGCTTTAATTTTTATTTAACATACCTAATAATGTATTCTTACTATTGATAACCATAGATGGACTTAGTAGGTGACTCAAAAAATATAAAAATTAACTCACTATTTTTCTTTTACAATTTATTAGTTACTTAAATAAATTAAAATAATTATTTGGAACAAGCATTCTTTTATTGAGTGATTATACTTTGGTTCTTGTTGAAGAGTATTGGAATTAAACATTTGAACCTTGAAAAATTCTAAAACGTTAAACATAAAAACTAAAATTGGAATCAAGAAATTGATTAGGTTTTAAGTATTTTTTTTTTTGTTAATAATTTGGTATTTATTTCATTATATAATAGAGATTACTATAATAATACATTTTTTAAATTATTATAATATATCTCTTAAAAGCAAAGCTGGTTTCAGTTTGAAGTAGGCAAGTCACAATAAATAAATTTAAATTAATGTACAATATTAGCTATTTATATTGAATAATGTTTATTCTAAAATCAATAAATTAATTATTGATAATATAATGAATACCTTATGATGTATATAAAAACATTTTAAACTTATTATTAGTAAACAAACATAATTAATAATATGTATATATTGTACTGCGCATGTTTATTTTAAACATTTTAGTTCAATTGCCAATCATTATTATTTTGTCTACACATTTTCTATTCTTCCATTTGTGAACTTTCACGCGACTACACATTTATTGTTAAGATTTATAAAATGTAAAAATAATGTGTATTTTAATATTTTAATTATTTATTTTCAATAGATTATTAGAATTAGTTGTTAATCTGAAATATTTTTTTTTGTTTTTTTTTTAGAACTAATTAAACCATTATCATCTGGAACCAGTACCACTTTAGTTCCACCCACCACTACCACTAGTTTACCATCTTCATCTAGCGCCTCAACTACAACAAATAAACCTTCAACCACAACTTCTTCAACGACAACTGCTCCATCAACAACTACACCTTCAAATGTTACCACACATGCACCAAATATCACAACTACTACACCTGTTACACCAACAACTACACCTGTTACACCAACAACTACACACTCACCAAATGTCACAACGACTACCCCGAGTCCAAATGTTACGACTGTTGTACCTCCAACTCCAGAACCATCTCCAGCACCATCTCCGGCTAGGAGTTGGGATGGTCCAAGTTTCTTAGGTATTATTGAAATTAATTCATATTAAAAAGATATAAAAGTAATTTTTATAACATGTTTCTATTAATTTATTTCAGGTGGCATGGTCTTAGCTTTTGGTATTGTTGCAGTCGGATTTGTTGGATACCGATTCTTTTACTTGGGACGTGGTGGTGCCTACCATACTTTGTGAACATTGATAATCTGATCAAATTATAAAAAATATAATATTTTTTTTTATATATAGGGCTATCTAATTTAATTCAAAAACCTATATGATTGTAAAAATATTTTACTGATTAATTATTTAAAAAGTAGAGCACCCTTTCTCAAAATTCAGTGCTCATTATTTATTTTTTAGTGGCATATTTAAATGCTTCAAACAAAATTAGGAATTTGGAAATCCATCGTAGATGATATTAGTATTGTTTATTCAGTTCATATTTGTTTTTTTTTTTTTTTTTAAATAATGAATAGTTAACATTTGACAAACTGTTCTTATTCAATTTATTTTGGTGATAACTAATGTAAAATTATTTTTAAGTATTTTTTTATATAATTAAACGCTGTAAAGATAATTTTGTCTTTTTTTTAAACTATGTTTCATGTGAGTTTTATATTTATGTATTTATTTGTAAGGAAAGGGTATAAATAAGTGTTAAGCAAATCAAAAATTATTTGATTTTATTTATATCAAAAAAGAATGTTTAGCTTAACATAAAATGACATATTTGGTTGAACATGATTATTATGAACTATGATTCATTTAGATGCTAAATTATCAATAAAATAACAGATAAAAAGTTCAAATGGGTCAAAATGAATTGTGATAAAATTAATTGTATAAGGAAAATAATTTTAATTACATTTTTTTCTATTCAGTCATAATCAGCTGTTTGATAGCAAACCCTTGACATATTTTTTAGTAGTTATCTGTAGATAATTATTAATGTTTAATGTATGTTAATATATTCCAATTTAAAATAGTAATGTAGTAAATTGTACAAAAATATATTGTACCAGTAGTCAGTATGTTATATTATTGCCAGATACCTAAATTAAAATATTAATCTTAGCATCTTAAAACCCCACTACTCTGCTAATTAATACTCTAACACAACAACTATACTCATTTGAAATACAGTTTAAATGTATTGAAATTATTAGGAAAATTTTTTACTGGGGACTAAAATTAGAAATCTATAGATTATTTTAAAAAGGGAAAACATTTTAAAGTTGTGATAATATTGTTTTATAATGAACTTTAAGTTATATAAAAAATATATTTTTGAAAACATTAATTCTTTTCAAGGTAATGATTAATGAGTGTTTACTGTTGAAAAAACTACCTACCTGTATTATTTAGTATTATACTATTATGTACAACATTGATATATTAAAAACCGTGTCATAATATAAGAGACTCATTATCCTAGGTATTTAGGATCCATAATAATCAAAGATAATGATATTAATTTTGATGTGGACATGAGGATACTTATGTGTGGGAAGTAGGTGTTATAATCTAGGAAGTTAATTTGGCTCTGAGGTCTTATCAAGAAAACTAAAAACTTGATTATACATAAGTACATGACCTTGTTATGACCAGTAGTATGTGTTTTTAGACTTAAACTCTGAGAAAGGTGGAAGAAACATTGCAAACATCGTTTGAGTAGAAAATTGTAAGAGTATTTTATGGAAACCGACACTGGGGATGGAGGATATGTCACAATAATGAAGAACTAAAAACTTGTTTTAAGACCAGACTATTGAAATTACAAAAAGAAGACTAATGGGCCGGTCACTCTTGGAGGGAGGAGGACTCGCTTATTGAGACGATTATTAAAAAAATATGTTGTAGCAGTAGCACCAATGTAAACATTATTAAAGAGAAGTTGCAGAGGATAAGGAAAGATGGCAGCTAATTGCTTAAAGAGTTGGTTTTAAAGGTCGAAACCTATTAAAAGAAGAAAAGTACTTATAGAGACATAGAGTAGGTACCTATACAATATACATTAAACATTTTGTTATTATAATTTATGTAAGCTCGTATTAAACTGTAAATTGTAATAATAAAATATATAATTTATTCGCATTTAGAGAACTGTAAATATCCATAAATTGTAGGTATTTTTATTGCTGATTAGGTATTATGTTCCATGCTGGCGAGAAGCAATCAGATTATAATTTTAGTTCAGAATCTTTATTTATCACCATAACAATAGATGAACATTGATATTAACTACAGTCTACAATAGGTTTTTATTTTTTAGATAATGCACTAATTAACTTGTTTAAAAAAAAATATTTCTATGTTTTAAATTTAACTAATAACTTTTTTTGTAAATTAAATATGAAGAATAAAACCGATATTTTATAGGTACCTCAAGATTATTGTTTTATAATGATACTTTAGTTTTTATTTAGTACCTACTTACATATTAGTATTGCTGTTATTACGATTTTTAACTGTTCATCAAACCCAATTAATGTGTGTCTACGTGTCTTCGAGACTGAATTTTTTAAAGGTGATAGCAGATAGAGTCCGTAGAGACTTAAGACTTAACAGACATACAGAATACTTACGGGGTTTACCTACCATTGACTTACAAATTTACAATTCACAAACGGCATTGGACATTGGTGAAAAGCATAATTAATAATATATTTACCAATATGCCACTACGCCAGTGCATGACAATATAGGTACCTACAGTACATATTCAATAATCAATATTCCATAAATTCAAACATTTCAAATAGATAACAAACTTATAAGAAATGTATAATAAATGCCTATATTATAATTTATTTTTAAATAAACTAATAAATTACTAACGGTTTGGAATGTTAGCAATGTTAGCATTAAAAAAGTGTGAATATTGTTGAACATTTATAAAAATTATGTAGATACATAGGTCATAAGAGTTAGGTATCTACCTAGGTATTAGGTATACTTACTTAGGGTACTTTATACGCGAATGGGAAAATATTATATTATTGTAATATTGTGTAAACATCATCAACGTATGCAACATGGCATGTAGGTACCTGTCTAATTATTGTAAATAGCCATAAAAAAAAGAATGTTTTTTCGAGTGACGTGAGAATTTTACTAGATTTTAACAATACATATTTTGTTTCAATGCCACGATTTGATAATAGCTAGGTAGGTAGGTATAACTATGGGTTGTTATATGTGGAATATTGTTTTTGTCAAAGTTCAAATAAAATGCAAGTGATTTTATATAGGTACCAACTCGAATTTCGTATGGTTGAAAAAAAATGAAGTAGCTGGTATCGTAGAATTTAATTTGGCTACATAGCTATATGGTTAGTTATTAACTACTCATTAATTATTATTAATAATTTTAGATTTTAAACGGTGTAGCTTTTGTAGTATTAAGTGATATAGACATCCTAATTAAGTAGTAAGTATTTTAACTGCAATTTAAAAAAATAAGAAATTTTGCTTGAACTCACTATATTTTTATGAGCGTTATGACGAAATTGGATATCTAGTATCTACACGTAAAATAATAACGATTTCTGCTCAAATGATTTTTTTTAGTTTGTTATAGATTACCTATTTAAAAAATATATTTCAATAATACTTAATTTATCATTTTCTTTACAGAATAAAAATGTAGACCAATCTTAAGACATATTACCTATTAAACTGACAGACCGGTCTTCGTTTTTTGTATCCAAATTGATTTATCACTAAATTCAAATTTAACACATCCATTATTTCAGTGACTTAATCAATGCCTCACACATACGATAAAGAGCAGAGCTAGTTCACCGGTTATTAATATAACGTTTAAATTGTATTTAATAATTTCTATTCTGCTCTTGTTTATATCGTTGCCCTAATCTACAAAACGGTCGTTTGTCATAAGCTATGCCTATCATAGTCTTATCAAAGCAGCGCGGTTTATAAATGTTTAAATACTATTTTTTTCACTTCATTGCAGTTAGTAATCGCAGTTATACTTATTATAAAAAAATATACATAGAACATAGGCAGGTAGGTACATCGCCGCGTACAGGTATATAATATTGTTTATAAATCTACGTAGGCTCCATAATAATATGATTGATGTGTTTTAATTAAGTTTTAACCGCAGTCGGTTAAAATTATTTACGGTTTACGGTATACGTAATTACAATCTTCCGCACGGCAGGTAAATAGGTGTGTACACTGTAGTACACGTCTTTTATTATAATTAACAGGTAGGTAGGCAGGTATAATACTGCCGAACTGCTGCAGTGCGTATATTATAATTGTGTGTATCTAGAGGTATAATATTGAGCGTATGATATTACTACTGCGAGATACTTACTTGTAATTTAGGTATAGTCCGCGGAAAATGGGCGTTCGTATACATATATTTTAATAATTTATACGCACCTTAATATTTTTTCAGAACCCACGAAAAGATTGATTTTAATGGTTCACGTGTACGCCTTTACGACATTTCGTTTCGTCCGAGTGCGCACATAGTATAGCTATATTTTATCATCATTCCGTACGAGTAGATGGATATTATTATTGCCTAGGTATAGGTATAATCAGCAATATTATATGTTCACTAGACTATTAATGCGGTGGGTCCGAACGTGATTTTAAATTATTGATGCTGATTGGTTTGTAAAAAAAAATTATATATTTATTCGACGGTTAAATAGGTGCTCAGAGATATTATTATTATTATACTATAACGCACCATATATTATATTATTTATATTACACAGATATTGTGTTTATATAGTAAGTCGTTTTTCTCGACTTGCGAGTTACGGTATACGCGCAATTACGATTTCGCACGCCTACCGCGGTTTATTTAATATCATATATAGACGTAGCATAAAACGTTTATGTATATATTATTTATCACGATAAGTCAGTGCGTACGGTATATCTATTGAAATGTTGAGAATTTATCACCCGAATTGTAGTGTATATAGTAACGAGTTATTATTGTAGCAATAATTGAGATATTGAATGTTTGAATGTATGTAGTTATTGGGGGTAATAAAATTATGCTACTTTATTAGAGTCGTTTTTCAGATAGGTAGATAACCTAATAAAAATATGAAGTGTAAACTGGTCTCCGATTTTTTAAATTAACGGTTCATAGGTGTACATATTAATATAGTATACATATATTATTATACAACGCTTATATACGCCGAGTCCCAACTCCCGAGATAGTTATAATAATTCTTATTGATCATATTACGTTTCTCTTTTTACAATATATACCTATACACAATACAATTTGTGTTGTTAATATTATTTTAGACTCTTATACGAGTTATACAATATACTCATAATAGTCATAACGTTTAATTTATATAAATTAGTTACCCACCTATATATATTAATATATTATATTGCTTTAACCAAACATAACCATCACGGACTCGTATACGACTTTAAAATGCTATTAGATTATATTCAAATAACATATAAAACTATTAATTTCCGTCAGCGGGTATTGTATACAATATCAAATGACTACATATAATAATATGCACACAGTACACCTACTGTTAAACAGTCATCGGTGCCCTATAATGATTTTTTTGTTTGTTTTTATTTGTTGTAACAATTTTTTTTTGAGCGAAAACATAATTTCATGTTTTGCGCATAATAGTTATTCATTATCTAATGCATAACACAATAGTTTATTATTATATGTAGGCCTACCTATAAAGATAAAAAACAAAACAAAACAGTAAAGTGCATTTTTTCTGTTATGGTTTTTTAACCGTATAAAACGGCAAAAAACAAGCGAAGTGATAAAATGTAGATTAGGTATTATTATATATATACCTTATAACGAAAACAAGTTATTATTCTTCATAAATCACTAAATCATTGTACAATCGCATACTAGCTATTTCAAGCACTTTTATATCTACCAATGCAGGCGGCGGCAATAGTTATCTTCTCGACTTCTCGCGCGTTTTCTATTGAAATATATACTTTAAAAACAGTTACAATTTAAAAACACTCTAATCTATTAATTACTTCTGATGTATACTACAGCAGATTTAAAGAAACATTTGATTTTTTTTCTAGTACATCACATTATATAGCGACGGCCTTAGCTACAAATTCTGACGTTTTTCTCTTGAACAGATGCCATAGATTAGTAGGTAGCTGCCTAATTATAACTATTAGTATACTTCTTATGTGCTTTACTTATATTATAATAATATTTAACAATTTTTTTAATGTGTTGGTGGAATGGTAGATGATGACTAGCAAATAACACGTATACATAGGTACATATTTAAGTATTAAAAAATAAATATTTTTACTAATACTATATAGTATCATAATGTGTTATAGAAGTTGTAGAGGTTTTGGTGTCATTATACCGCAAGGAGTTTAGGCTACATAATGATTTCTTAACTTTTAGCGATAAACAAACAATTAGGTTAATACATAGATAATTATATTTTTTATATTTTTCAGAGCAGTAAGTCAGTTTTAAGAATTTGTAATACTTTTTTCATGATCAACATAAGAAACTACTGCGTAGATGTTTCAATCCTTAGTAATTCTTTTTTTTTTATCAAATTACAAAATGTGCAATATCCTTCAGGGGTTTCACAAGCTCTAATCTTTTAATACAAGTCTAACCTAAGAATATTGTGAATTTTATGTATCTAGTTATATGTTTTATAGTCATGATGCTATAAAGTTGTGTAAAATACGACTTTAACACAATGTGTTTGATTGTATAATTTTGTTTAACTATTCAAACTTTAGGATTTTTACTATACTAATCATTAAGATAGAAACATACATTTTTCCAATCAATGCATTCTAAGTTTATCTACTTATTTTAAAACTCAATCATGTACTATAATGTTTCTTACTGATTTCCTAGTACAAGTACTGGTATTTGCAATTTACTTTATTGCTTAATAAATAACAATAATCTGCGGTAGTATATATATATATATATATATATATATATATACATATTATCTCGGATGAGTAATGGGTAATGTTTAATTAAAAGTAAGATTTCAATACAATATATAATATTACACCCGTATGTGATGTCTCCGTCTTACACATATATAATATAGTAAATTTGCGTTCAGCAGAATCCATTTTATGTTGTTAGCTTTAATGTAAGAATACATTTACCTATTATCAAACTGAAAAATAAGAATATTACTAGAGCATCACATAGACTTTTATTATTATTTTAATTTTAAAGTGAGTTATGACTTGTGAGAAGTTTAAAGTTTTAATATTTTACAAGGCAATAAATTTAATAAAATTAAAATATCAATAAAAGCCTTGTGATATCCTAGATAATATTTTTATCATTAAGTTTGATAATATAGGTAAATTTTCTCTAATATTAAAGCCCACAACATAAAGTGGATTAAACTGAACGAAAATTTACTATAATGTGTGTGTGTGTAAGACGAAGATAACACATGCGGCGTTCTCTTAATACGTATTTTATTTAAATGAATCTAAATAGTGCACATAAATGTATGTATACATACAAAATAAAAATAAATATTTTCAATAAAATATAATTGAAGTATGAAGAAATTTGGAGGACATGGCTGCAGTATTTTTGTTATTTGTTACAGCAATAATAAACGGAAATTGTAACAACGTTAAAACAGAATGCAAGTATTATAACTGCTTGGTCGGGAACTTATTAAGTGGAAGGATCTTTTAAAAAAAAAGTTTTAGCGATAAGTGAAAAGTTTTCTGGGACTGGTATAAAACTATTCTTCTCCCTTGTAATTATTTGTTCTGGAAGCCAGCGTTTTTATGTGCTTGGACCCAGAGATATTGAGGCGAGGCGAGTGGTTTTGAACTCGGTATATTTGAAATCTTTTAGGACGGCAAATTAACTCGATCCTACTAAGTCTTTTGTTTGAAAATAACTTTTTTTTTCATTGGATAATCATTTGTGGGGAGCTTCTGTCTGAAATAACTTTTCTTCTCATTGGATAATCATTTGCTTTCTGTCTCTGTTTTAATTTTTCTATATTTCAAACAAATTATTATTTCTGTATTTTCTATACGTAATACGTTAATGAACACTTACGAATTTACCTAGTTGTCTACACAAAATTATCTTATGATATGTTTAAAATAAAAATAACGTATTTAAAAAAAAACTATAATTATTTTGTAGTTTTTTAACATAAAATATACACACCGTGAAGAATGGAGATAATGTTGTTGTATTATTATTATTATTATTACTCATTAATATTTTTGAGCAGTATACATATACTCTATACAGTATACACATTATAAATACATTATTTTTATAAATGTTTAGTAATTCCTTATTGATGTGAATATATTCACGAACCTATTCTACTATTATTTGATTTGTATTATTATTTTTTTTTAGATAATTCTACCTTAAAAATCTCTTGTATTTACATTTTACTCAGTTATTGAGCAAATTATTTAGTACGTGCTTACATCACACGATATGCGTACTTAGTTTGTTTCCTTATATATTATATCATAAAGCTCAAAGTTGTAGATCTTTTATATATATAATATTTTTTGTGTAATTGAGCATGTATATTGTATGTATTTATATTATTCTACTTACTACTTCTGTAGTTATAATACGTTTTTATAGAATTATTATTCCTCACCAGTAATCTTACCTTCTATACCTCTCATACCTTTCTCAGAATTTAAGAAGGTTTGTAATATTTGTCGCCCACTTTTATTAAAAAAAATCTGGTCAGTGCAGTCATCGTTCATTTGCTTTTATGAGTGTTAAATTTAGTTTGATATTAAACTAGATAACACTGATTTATTTATTTTGTATTTTTGTAATCTTATCATGATTTTAAATCAACGATTTATGAATAGCTTTAAATATTAGGTATGCTTTGTAAATAATAAAAGTACTCTTTAATAATTTATTAACATTACTATATTATGTAATATAGTATTAATGTTTCAGTTTAAATTGTGATAAAAAAAATATATGTATATATTGATATAGGTACAACTATAAATAATTGTTTATGTTATAATAACATAATAAATTCATTTTTATCATGTACATGTTTATTAACAAGTATTATTAACTATTTATATATAATATATATTATAAGTAGTTTAGTTTGTTAAAATACACTCGTCCAATATAATATAATATGTGGTATGAGACTATCTCGATTGTAAATAATAATAATTAATTTCGTAAGTAAATGTTTACGTTCTTCTTAAATATATGATTCGATGGAGTGTTTGATAAACTAATCAAATTGCAGTATCTACATTTCACCTACTTGCTAGTATTAACAATTATTTTCCTATTTAATTGACATTTGTGTTTGGAAAGAATGTATATAGGTAGGTATACTTAATAATATGTTGAACTATATAGGTATTAATTATATTTACAATTTATGTTATGGAATTTAAATAACACAAACAATTATATAAATATATAATATGTAAACGAGTTCTTAGAAATAAAGGGTTGAATAAATATTTGTCATAATATTTATTTTTCAAAATTAATTTTCTCTAAATTATATTTAACCTTAATATTTTTAAATATTGTAAAGACAAGTTGTATTTGTTCTCTATGAATGAATCATCAAAGATATAAATTATTAATAGCTAATTCCATAAATCATTATTTGAAACGATAAGTTTATATAAATCAGTTTGTTATATAAGCATATTATTTATTTTCAATAACTAATTTAATTTTAATTTTAAAGTTATCATATTCGATTTTTAACATTAAATTGGGACAACTGGATCTGAGTGGTTACCCGTTAAGTAATTAATTGTACTTTAAAATTAAAAGCAATTTATTTAATTTATTAAAATAATTAGGTATAGGTAATATTATAAGCTATGCGATAAAAAAATTTAGGATTATAGTTATATCATAATGTGCTATAAAATATTGTGGTTATTTTTATTTTTTCTAGATTTTTCAAGTACATATCTAGCAGAATATCAGATTTAAAATTGATGTTACTGTCAGATATTTCCCTTTGGTTTTGGTATGGTGACTTAGTTTTTGAATTTGATCATAAAATTGATCCCTTTGGCCATGTTTTGTATAGGCAATCCTTTTGTTTTGTTTTTCTGATAAATAGAAGAATTTATTGTGAGATTTTTCTTTAACCCCTTTAGTTTTTACACAGGACTGTACAAGTATGTTCATTGTTTTTGAAAGGTCCAACATTCCGATGTTCATAGGATAAAATTGAATTTTGGCTTTCAAAAACAACGGGTAGCTAAAGGAATTGGAATATCACAAATTCTCTGAAGTCATTAGCGGCACTCGTCCAGATGGGTCGAATTTTAGGAGTCACCCAATGAATCTCAAAGCGCCTTTATATTGATGATAGTCCAAATCTTATACGGTAATATTTGCGGCCAGCATCCTGGTACCCGCGATAACATTATTTTATTTTGTTTATTGGAACTTGAGGAAACTTATTTAATAATTAAAACTGGTACTTACGCGATAGTACAAAATTCATACAGAATAGTTCAACCTAACATTTAATATTAATTATTTTTTCATTCAAATATGTACATTTATTTAATTAAAGCAATGTGTACAGATTTTATTAAATAAATGTACGATAAAAAATCAATTATATAATGGTTTAAAAAAATTATGGGTAAGTGATATCCGTTTCCATAAAAATACTTGAAAATTAATGTTTTTAATTTTTGAGAAATTTATTATATTCAAAGAAATTATGTGTTATTATATAACCTTACAACACACTTTAGGACAATCATTTTTCAACTCTTCTTAGGTATCGGATATTTTTCATTTGATTTTGTGTCAGACATGCCTGCTCACAGTTAATATGTCGGTATGCCAGTTATTATATAAGTGACGGAAAAACGGGAAGTTTTACACATTATCAGTTTTCGACAAAATCGATTTTTTTTATTTTGCTGTAACTCAAAAACGAATCATTGTAAATACTTGAAATTTTTACCAAATATTTATATTAGCGTTATCTATTTACGATTAAATTTTCAAAATATTTTGAACTTTTTAAGCTATTTATAGACAATTGAAATTTTCGATTTTTCTAAGTTTTTTTTTTTGAAATGACTATAAAAAAATTGGCTATCCAAAAAATCTTTAAAATTTAATACAATGTTTATTATAAGTCGTACTTATCTTAGTAAAAAAAAATCAAAAATCGTTAGTCACAATTTTTGTTTATAAGCATTTAAAGTTCAAATGTTTACAAAATATGTTAAAATCGCGAAAATTTGCAAGGAATTTTGAAGTTGAAAATTCGTAAAATTTTTATGATTTATACCTAAGGTAAAAAAACTCAATACAAGGTTATCCATAAGTTTTCCTTTAAGTAACTGTAAAAAAAAAATTCTAGCATCAATATAGAAAAAATGTTATGAGCATATGAAATTTATTTTTTTACGAAATCGAGTAATATAACTACGATATATTACAATTTATATATAGGTAATAATATAATATATCCTACTAATTATTCTTGACTGACAAATAATCTCCGTTCAGAATCGTTTTTCGTATACAATGATACCTGTCATTGCATTCAAATTTAACACGTCCATTATAGTGGATAGTGACTCATTTCTATTATACAGCAGAGCGATACCCACTTGCCCACCTTTTTATCATTAAACTTTAAAATATTTGAATATAAAATTTTTATAACAATTGTTTACTTGTTTGACTTATACTTGTGTGAAATACAACTATATATCTATTAATAGCTATAATAATTCAAATTATCATAAGTCTTTATAACTATACAAATGTATTTACTGTGATATAGTGCATTTTTTTAGTTCTATTATTATTTATTAATACAATAAATCTCTGTTAATTATGAATTATAATATACAATTATAATATTATAAAAGTTAAAAGTATTAAAAAATTATTTTACTTTAGTGTAAACTCTATATACATGCTATTGTTACAATATGTTTGTGAATTACATGGTTCTAAAAAATAACTAGTCTAAATGCTTTTTCAAAAAAATACAATTTGATTCAAAGGAGAATTGAAACTTTTTTGTTTTCGGCGGAAACAGGCTTTGTGTACATTTTCCATCTAGGAACTACTGGGTATTTGATACTCGATGAAATAATATTAATATAAGTAAATTTACTTATTCTATACCAAAACATTTAAAACGGATAAATTACAAATATATTTTCTTAATACTTTACATATTGACAAGCTCTTTTTACACCCTCAATTAATTTCCGGCCATTAAAATATTGTTATCAGTAGATATTTATTTTATGTGCCCTCTCTATTTTCTTTCCAATAAATTGTTTAGTCCATAAATCTGTCATTAATAGTCTCTAGGGTCCCACATGAGCCATTCTATATGTCTGGCAAAAAAATAATTATAGAAGTGTAAACTCTAGTTGATACAAAAAGCGCCTCGTGTTGTTTCAAGTGTGAAGTTATTTTGTGAACAATGTTTAAACATATAGTATTGGTTGAAAATATTGAACACAATATTCAAAGAGAACTATAATAAAATTAATGAAATTATTTTACTTTAACATCAATATCTAAGGAGTTTTTTTCTCTGTATGGATAATACATTATTATTGCCACGAGAAAAAGTTATTAAACTATTAGTGATTAGTTTATTTTGACTTAGTCAATTTTTTTTTTTGCGAGTGAACTTTAAATAGCCATAGAATGGTTGAGTATTAAAGCAATATTAATGTAATAGTGCACGCTTATTGAAATAATTGCACGATTGAATTTTTAAGTAAAAATCTAAAAACCTATCGTTTTAAATATCACACCACAAATTCGACGCATGCTCGGTTTTCAAATATTGTAGACGTTATTACCCTAGCGGAGACACTATATATATATCTGTATCTATCTATACATCTTTATATATGTACATAGGTATATATTGTGTTAACGCAACAGACACAAATGTACAAGGGTTTTGTGCGGACGATAAACTCAGAATTTATCGTTCCTAAGCTACGCGATAAGGGAGGTCTTCTCTATGGTGGTTTTCGAATCGAAGCAATTACAGGCACCAGAATTAAACGTGTTATTATTATTCACCCCAGTCGGGCAGCGGTGCCGTCGTTACCGCCGCGGAGTTCGAACGATTCAACCCCCAAACGGCCGGGGGCTAAATCGACTTACACTAACCGGGTGTACATCGTTATCAAATTCGTATCAAAACCGAATTATATCGAACGGACCGCGAGGGAGGAGAAAAAAGGGCGAAAGAAAAAAAAATGCCAAGAAACTGGAATAACAAGTACATACAATATGAATGGCGAAGGGATCGCGTCGACGACTTCTTCTATATTCGTGTATGAGGGACGCCCGAGATAAAGACGATTTGATTAGTGCAAAGCCGAATGCGCGATATGGTGGCTGTACAGTATACATTATAATACAATACTGTTATAAATGGCTGTTGTATTGTGCGTTTACTGCAGTTTTCTCCATGGCACGGATCTCGGGACCACGTGGTTTTTACGAAAACTTGTCCATTCCGAGAACGGTTTTATTTTTAAACAAAAAATATCATACCACGACAGTATTATACTAAGAGTTTGAGGCATTTAAGTTGAACGCACTGTATTAAAAATACTAGGGTAGCTGTATTTGGCGTTTTTTTAAATGCGTGTAAAAATTTGCTTGAAACGAATATGCAGTGTACCAGGAACTATTGTTAATATTTAATTATTATTCTCATTAATATTTGACGTAAGAAAATTATCAAAGCTTAAATATTTCAAGGTGGGATATTTTAAGAAATAAAAAACAGAATACACGACGGACAAATAATACACGGACTTCTAAACTATTACGCTTGCATTTTGTAGTATGTTAGAAATTTAATACATTTAAAATTATTTTAAACGATGTTAAATTGTTAACTATATTGTGACAGACACTTTATTTTATTATAATAAACTATATATGTATATTATTTTATTATTATATTTATAGCTTAAGCAGAATTGCTTTAACTTATGCTGTTGAGACGTTGTTTGTAAGTACAATATATTATGTATAAAAATATATACACGTGAACATCGAGAAATGTGGTTCAGTCCCAGTAATATGTTTATTTTATTTGAAATTTTCTACGATTATTGTTTGACACTTGTCTACAAATAAAATTAAAAGCCATTATATTAACTAAATTAATTTTAAAATTCAATAATAATATGGTAACACGGCGTATTGTATAGGCAAATAAGCTTCACTTTAAATTTTTCATCTCGGTATTTACAATATTTTGTAGTCATACATATTTAGTAAATTACACGAGCAATGAAAATTCATTAACAATATTAAAACGAGAGCATGCTATCCAAGAAATTCAAGATAATTAATTACTGAAGGAACTATTACTAAAAATATTTTCTCGTACAAAAAATATAGTAATAGTAATATATTCTACTACTTAATGATGAGAAAAATTATTATCTTATGTACATAAATTCTATGCTTGTTTTTAGTATATAGAAAGAAGGTACTCAAGCTCATATTAACATTTTACTCCTGTAAGAATTTATTTAAAAACTTTATAAGTTAATTTACCTCTACAGGTATGTAGGTATTACATATTATATGGTTTACTAGATTTTTCGCGTTTATCAATCTTTTTAACTGACATTTGCTTCTCATGGGTAATACATTAAAAAAAAAGAAAATAATTATATTTTACTCACTGCTCTAAGAGAAAAATTTGAAATTATATTGTATACGAAAATATATAAACTTAGTATTTTTATTTTTATCCGAAATCACAAGTAAGAAAAAAGTTTAATTTTACTTTATTCATATTTAAAAAATAATTCTTGATTTTGAATTATATTGTTAAATTTTGCCCTTCAGATTTTGTAACAGTATAATTAATTACGCATTTGTTTTGTGTGTTTGATCGTAACAATTTATATTAAAAATCATCTTTAGTAACCTAACCATTTTAAAACCGTTCTGCTGGCATATCTACAATTGTATATGCACAGTAGTGTAATGACCGAAATTAAGCCATTGTATGACTTTACCAGTATACCGACTGAATGACATATTTTATATCAGAATGCATTAATGGATTTTTCATGTTTGTGAATGAAATATGAAGGACAAGAAAACAAACGTATACTGCGAACGCCTAACGGTGATCACAATATAGCAGCGAGTCTGGTTGAGGTGGTATGGAGCGACGACGAGAAATATTCTGTTATGCGCGTACCGGTTAACAGTCGGAATAATTATATTATTAATTAGTAGGTACGACTGGTACGAGTGCAGATGACGATGAGAAACGGGATTCGAGCTGTATCTGGGCGTACACTGTACGCGGTCGTTGTGCGTGAAAAGTTTCGAAAAGATTTCTATAGTCCGGATATTTCAACAGTCCACGTGAAATGTCCAAATAAAAGTGGGCGTTTGGCGAGGGCAGTTGTTATGAGATATTATTTGATTCGTTAAACTTCAAATCTCTACCAGAAAAACACCGTCGGGTAGCTGGGAAGTCTTACGTTGTACCAGAAACTCGAGCCCGCGCAGTATCACGGAATAGTTTTCGGTTTTGGCACGACGCTTGCTACAACGACGACAACAAGACGAGCGAAGCATAGAGATAGAGAGAGAGAGAAAGCGAGAAAGGAGGACAACGGCAAAGGGTTAGTCTTATATACATTTATGGTGTGTACGTGCGCGTGTGCTGGTATATTGCGCGTGTAGAGGAAGAAATTCCTTAACTCGGGAATTTTCCGAACTGGGGAGCGACGCGCCCGTTCATCTTCGTCGCCTGCAGCGCGGATGAGGGTATCCCCATTATCATTTGACTTCTTGTGCAGTGTGAGAGATTTCTCTCTATCTCATTTAACACCCCAACGAGTTTGTGACACATTATACTACCCGAACGGCGCACTCGTATTTTCTTCACTCGGCGAAACCGCATCCGCGATAGTGTCAAATTAAATTAAACATCGTAAAAAAAAAAAAAACATTGTAGGCCGGTCGCTGCCGCGCCGCGCGCCGTTGCAGTATATAGTTCTTTTTATTTATATCCTTTTTTGGTTTCTCCCGTTCTTTCCGTCGACACCAATTTCCGACGCCGCCAACGCCGCCGTTCATAAGACGAATTTAATTAAACCGTCAGATCTGAAACCTGTAAAGGTCAACTCGATTAATCTCTGCCGCTGCGATACGCGTTCGCCCACGGAAATCTAGATGATTTGCGGTTAAGACACTCTTACGCGATAAATTATTATTTAAATGCGAGTTTATAATTATTTTATTTTCTTTGAAACACTAGCGGTTCCTTATTATTTTAATAATGAGTGTTCCGTTCACTCTCAACACGCGTTCACTTTACTGTTTTTGGAATTTCGACGAGTACGAATAGCGAAGTTTGCACAAACAAATGATGCGTGAAACAAATGCTGCGTTGATTCATTTGGTCCATAAATTAGTTATCTTTTGGAAAATATAATTTCATATCAAACAAAGTGTTTTACTCAAAATTAAATTAATCATAAATATAATTTTACCCATAGATTATATCACAATTATCTTTTTGTTAAGTATGAAAGTAGATTACATTTATAAAAACTAATGAATTCATAGCGATATTGTCTGTTTTAGTTAAAAAAATAATTATTTTTTGTTTAGAGTGTAGTGTATTTACGCTTAATTGTAACTAACGCATACATACAAATTTCGAGCAATTAAATAATATATATTTCCTAAATAAATTAAACTTTTATACTAAAATATATAATATAAATAATTTACTAAAAAATTTATATAACTAATAAAACTGAACATTTAGTTTGAAAATTACATGTCACGTTGTCTTAAAGCAGTAAATCTAATGAAAATGTTACATGGTATTGATTTTCAGTTTAGATTGTTCTATATGAGGTAATAGTTTGGTTTATTTTTATTTTTCCTATCGTAATAGTTTTATGGGACCTGACTATATATAAATATTAAATATATATATTTATAATTAGACACAAAATTATAAGGCCTGTTATATGTCGATGAAAAATAAAACAATATCATTTTCAACATACAACCTATCAGTAATAAGCATTTTTAATACTCAATTTTATTTAACAGCATAACGTAATATAAGCAATAAGCATAGAAGTATACGTAACCGTTCTGGTATTCTGGAGATAAATTTTCAACACTATTGATTTGGATACAATTTGTCTATTTGACTATATATTTTACTGGTAATGTATAAGTTTGGAATTATATAAGTCATACTGGTTTTAAATGATGGCCATAAGAAAAAGTTTAATTATGTCAATTCATTTGATCCGTAAATTCACAATTTAGGTTATCTCTGATTGGCTGATTGAATTTATTTATTGTATGGGAGAAGCATATTGTTGGCATAGGTAGGCATTTTCTTTTTTCTTTGTCTAACTGTGTTTTTGAAAGCCCGATAAATTAATGGCTGAATAACGTATTTTGAAGAATGGCACAAGTGTTTTCACTAGTTTGGTTGCTTTTAAAATATATTGACCCAATCAGACGATCAAAACAAAAACCAACAAATTACTTTTTGGTGTCATTGTGTGAGACTAAGATGTAAGATAATTAGACGCTGTAGGTGAAGTAGTTTTAATCTTGTTGTTTTAATTAAAATTATTTAATAAATTACTTAACTTTCAATAGTTGTGGTTGGTAAAAAACTAAATTCTTATGTTTTTTTTAAGCTTGCACTGCCGTACATGCTTCTATTATTTTGAATTATTAAAAAAAACAGCAGCTAACGTTTGCAATTTTGAATACATATTACAAAATTCAAAATTATATAAATTTGAAATAAACATAAATTATTGGTACTATATATTTAAATTGAATCAAAACGGAAAACATTAAAAATATTAGATAATACAACTATAGTAACAAATAATTTGAACTATATATTATATTCTGTATAATTTTTTAATTAATTCTATTTTGTATCAATTTCACCCTACGGCTTCCTAAATATTTTGGGCATTTATGAACTGGATAAATTTTTGCATCTGTTGTTTACTGATGTATATAATGTACAGTCTCATCCATATACAACGTTGATGCATTGATACTGTTAAACATATTTTGAATTCATTGTTAAATCTTTTGGAAATGTAATTTGCCAGACTATTTCTCCACAGAGACAGTGTCTTTGAGTGTGATGTTAGATAGTGGGGATGGTCGTTCGTCATAAGCTCGTGACGTTCCCCTTTGTAACAATTTATATTGTTTGTACCATTGACATTTTATACACAATGGAAATAGTTAAATTGTGTAGACTGATTGTGTCATAATAATAATATTGTATTAGTATTTATAAGCAGTAAATACAGTCTAATCAAAGTATTATATTCATTGATAATATGTAGGTATACCACGATAATACGACAACCACACAATTTTAACATAAACAAAATTATGTTTAATAATAATTCATATTATGAAGGTTAATAATATAGTGCATATAATTTTATTTCATTCCCTAAGAAATTATAATGTGAATTGTATCAAAATAATACTTTTATATTTCTCAACATAACATAAGTTTATTATCGTTTAAAATTTAACTAGTATCTATTTCCAATAGTAATGTTTAAAAATATAAATATAATATTAATTTTCGTAACATATTATTTTTTACAGATTAGTTTTGGTTTACGTTTGTTTTCGTTTTATATTGCCTGATATATATTTATAGTAATAGATAAATGGTATTCAATTATAATAATTATACGACATATTGAAATTTTTACATTTCAATAAAAAATTGCATACATTTTTTTGTGTTTTTATAATCGTACACGATAAAGATTCAAATATCCAATATAGTTTCAATTTAATAAGTATTACAAATCGACAGAGACAAATAATATTTAAAGGAATTTTTGTGAAGACTTATTTGAATTCGATTAAATTGTGTATAGTAATGTAACTGAAAATAAAAACGATTAAGGATATTCAAAATAAAAATATATCTAATGCTCTTTTTACGTCGTTTTCTTATAATTTAAATAAAAAAGTGAATTTCTTCCAGTAAATAATTCAGAACTTTTTTATTTTAATTTGAGTATTATATGAAATTGTGGAATGATGTAAACGGGATAACTGAAGGGGAAAATTACTAAAATAATCTTGACAATACTATACAGAATACTATCTCAGTGTACACTGAGAAATATCGAGTTATACTTAGACTAAGCTTTATTAAATAAATGTAAGGTATGAATTTATTTTTCTCGAAAATAAACTTTAAACAATCTTCAAAATATCATATCTTTTAATAAATCTATTGAAGTATTGAATGATATTAAGTGAAGCAAGTTCTTATATTTATTCATTGTATATCATTTTTGTCAGCATAATAATTAGACTAGTTATATATAACTAATAACTATATAAGATATTGTGGTTTAGATTTTTTAAATAATATAAAAAGTGCATAAATAAAATGTCAGAATTCCTAAAATCTTAACTATTATAATATATCTATAAAAAAAATTATTAAAATTAATTTGAAATATATTTAATTGTTTTAGATGTACTATCGGAACTATTAATCATTAAATTAATTTAGTACCTACCAGTATGATTTACTGAAAATAACTTAGTGTTTTTATAAAATGAGTTCAACCATAGTGATAATTAATAAAATTAATTAAATTATACTTAAAGTGAAATAATAATTATTATTACTTTTGTCTCAACAATAAATTATTTTCTACTGTGAATAATAATGTCATATGCATCGTTGTTTTTATTTTTCCTTTTTTTTTTACTTGAACAAAAATGTTGGTTGGAGATAAATGTATAGATATGCCAAAAGTAATTATGGCAAGATTCAAATATAGGACATAATAATAATAAATAAAAGTTATCTCAAGTGCTTGCAAAACAAATTTTCAGTTAAGTTTTTTTTTACTACAGGTATTAGATATAGAAAGAAATTTGTATAGGTATATAACACATCATATCTATGCATAATTCCAAATTAACTTGTTTTAATCAAAATATTATTTATTTTTTTACATAGATTAAAAATATGTATGTTAAGTACTAAGTACTTATTGTAATTTGATGATATTAAACTTGACATATATTATAATTTTTGATATTTATATATCTGTTGTGTTAAAATAAAAATGTACATAAGTAATAAATTAAAATATTATTAATATTTAAATTATTTTATGTAATATGTATTAAACTATTGAATGCAAGATAAAAATTATAATACATTCAATAGTTTTATAAGCAAGCAAATAATTTTGCTTGTTTATAGTAATCAATAATTTAATTATAACGTTTATATATTATAGGCATGAATATGAATGTTAAATTTTGTAACTGAATTATTTCTATTGTTTTACAGAATAAAGCATGTACGTTTCACAGCACATTTTTTAGAATTTAAAATAAATCGCGATGACTTAGGGATATAATATTCGTCGTATGTATTTAGTAAGGAGGGGGATAGTTAGGGTTTCACATTTTGGCTTTTTGTATAGTAATATTAATATTAGGTGTATAATTATAAAAATGTAAATATTACTTAACCCATTTTTAAACCTTTCTAATCATTATAAATTACTTTTTTACTACATAGCAATAAATATAGGTAAATAATATCTAACTTCCTATTTTTTATAATTGATCTTTTTATACACATAATTTTTGACTAGATTTTAGTGTTTTTCAATTTATATATGCTATTTTTCAATTTAATTTTATATTTGGTCGTATTAGTATAAATTAGTAAATTTATTTTCCTTCACGTCTTACGGGCCTCACAGATTTTACTTTGACTCTAGTAGTCTAGTGACTACACAGCTATTTGAAATAGATTTCACGATTTCAAGAGTGGTCCAACCAGAAAAATAATTCAAAAATAGAAAACACCCATTTTGTAAGTATAATATAATAACAATTAACAACCATTGAAAACAAATCCCACGGACGTGCGACACGGTTAGACTTTACATGTATTGCTGTAGTTTGATATTGTATTGTATTTGGTTAGTAATAGTCATATACATAATATTACTATAATTATTGTGCGTGATGCATCTACGAGTGTTTTAACTTTAAAGCAATAATTATTTGTGTCAATCTTTCTGGTACGTAAGCTGTTAAAATTTCAAAAACAAGTAATTGATATTGTTTAGTACGATGTTAGAAATTACTATACTGTTGTATTAGGTATACTTATAAGTGTATGTATGTTTTAATTAAATTCATTGTATAAAATATAAATATACATTTCGATGTAAGATATGAGACACAAAAATTGTGGAATTGTATAATATTATACAACAATGTGTTTATAAGGTATTTAATCTGACTTGTTTTAAGGTAAACAACATTTTTTTTTTATAGTGATAAATGTAATCTGCGAGAATTAATAGCTAGTTGGTTAAACTCAGAATGAAAAAGAGTTTAGCATATCTCTAATACAAAGGAACGAGGAATATCATTTTTAAATATAATTTGTATTAATGCTATATAGATCATAAAATGTGTAACTTTGAAAGGTTTATTTAATCCGTGTTCATCTGGAAAAATATCGATACTTATTCTTCGTTGAATATAAAGTTAAATTATATTTAAATAAATTAATATATTATACCTAACCTGTATATGCATATTTAAACAAATTGTAGTATTACGAATACCTATACTTACCTTACTTTGTATTGCTTAGTAATTGCATTCAATGTAAAAAGGGTCTTGATTTATTATTATCGGTTGCTGCGGATCTTCTGAATAATTAAATGTAATTTTCGCATTTAAGTGTGCGTGATTATACCTACAGTGGCATTAAAAAAAAAAAAACACCTCCGAAAGAAAGGCAGAAAGACTTGTTTATCGTATACACATTAAGTCGACGTATATACAAGCTATTTGTTATTTTTTTTTTATGGAACGCTTGTAATTCCTTTTATACCTATATAGCTATAATATAGCAATCTAATAAGTTAATGTGTGATTAAAAATAAATAAATAAAATACGATTTGACCAATAGTGAAAGGCGGGATAAGGGAAGGCGATCGCTATATAGCTAATAATAGTATAGACAGTATAGTGTACTTATTACTAGTATATTAATATCATAATATAATAATATGAAATGTGCGCATCACACGTTTCAAGAATATTATTGTGTAGGTATCTACAAATATCTCTTAATAAATTCCTGCAAGTGCCTAGCACGGGAGTACTCTTTAAAATAACAATCTAGTTTTTAAAGCGACCGGTCCAGTCGGGCCTGGAATCGATCTATAGTTCTATAAACATCACTTTCAATACTATATCGATCCACGCGGTGACAGAGTGAATATTGTTTACAAGAATGATTTTGTCAGTTGTGTATCGTCTGCAAATTGATAGGCATTTGGTGAGATGTTGTCATATGCATCCATTGCAGATCTTTGCAGAGGTTTACATAGAGAAATTAGCTTTTTCCAATGGATTAAGAGCGTATTTACTGCAAGCCAGCTTGTATATAACTATTTTCACTCGTCCCCTCCCTATATCGCGTATAAAGTAAGTATATAATCTTCACCACCGTACAGCGCCTGCGAGGCATCGCGACCACGACGGCGAACGAGCGGGGTGTGAAAACGTAGCTCTATATAGTACGACGGAGTAAGGTACCGGTATATTATATTGTAGGGGATGTTTGCCGGTGGAATTTCAATCTTCCCGGAACTTGGAAGAACAAAAATACATCAAGCGTGACAGCGGTTGTGTGTGTGTGTATGTGTGTAGTTGTGGAGGGCTGCGGAATAAGGCATCACCATCGAGGCCGCGGTGCACACGACGGTACACAATATGGTCTCTTGCTCGGTTTCCTTCGCAATAAACTCGCGTGTTGCCGGTCAAACGGGAAAAGTTTGCCGAAAAATTATACGGGAAAACGAGCGGAAAATTTTGATTCATAGGCTTCGATCTCCCGGCAAAGTTTCCACGCGCGCTGACGTAGAACATAAATCCGAGAATTAATGGCTCGAAAAAAAAAACAACAACAACAAAAAAAAACGCTTAAAACCGCTCGAGAGGGAGATTTGCGAGTAGGCGCAAAGACGAGTAACGGCCCTCGGTTGTGCTTTATAAAATAATACTGCAGAAGGTATCGCACTCAACTCCGTATACGTAAGTCCGCAGTGTCCGCACAGTATAACGCGCAGAAAAACGCACACACACGACGAACATTATAATAATAATATTATAAGACTCAATCGCGTCGGTCGTACATGTCTCAATCCCGTTTCGACGGCCTAACAGCAGTAGCATAATAATATTATCGCGTGTGTTATATATATATATATATATTATCGTTATTATTATAATACACTATATTATGTTGTACGCGTATTATGCGGGAATATATTATTACATACAACACGATATCAGTGATATCACAACATATACATATTTTTTTTTTACAGAAGTCGTCCGGTAAAAAAAAAGGAGAAAAAAATGTCCGTGGTTTATGGGTGACATATCGTTGGCTGTATAATTGCCGTCTCCCTCACCTCTCTCCCGTCAACTGGTTTCACGTAGCTTCCGAAACGTGCTGCCTCTTCGTGGCGTTAAACGACATTTTTTTGCCCCTTCCCCCTCCCCCGTAGCTGTTCCTCTCACATTACACATCAGTTCTCTTTCGTTGTCCGTTTCGTCCGCTCGGAACAAACCGAACAATAATCATCAGAATAATCACAATCGTCACTGTGTGTGTGTGCCGCGTGTCCGTCGTTAAATTATTATTACCAATCATTAATAAATGTGAGCGGTTGCGTGTTCGCGTCCGCCCGATAATCGGACCAGCACAAGGCCGGCCGTGTAAAATATAGGTACGCATTGACTTATTAACAAAAAAAAAAAGCGACTTATTCGTTAATAAGTCAATGGTAAAATACGCCGTGGCGATCCCACGACAGTTCGAAACCGACGTAGTGACGGCCATTGTACCTATATAATGACGATAAGTATGTGCCACCGCGGAGCATATAATAATTAACCGATATTAACGGGATTCGAGGTCGAAAGAAAAACGATAAACTGCAACGGGAACGGATACTTTATTCGTATACAATATTATTATTCTTAAAATCCGTCGCGCATCATGCAGAGGCGTATGTTTATACATCCGATACGATATAAATTATATAAATATATTGTATTATACACGAGTAAATCGTGTGTATTTAGACGCCCGTGGCGACTTACCGCGCGCCGGACTATACGCTTTAAATCTGTCTTGGTACCTACGTATATACTGCAACCTGCAGTACTATAAAATAGTAAAAAGTTATTCGTTGGGTTACGAGTTGACGACAGAGCAGGGGAGATGCCTATATATATTATACAGACCGGAAAATGAAAAACCATAGACAATATTATCATCATAGTGGTTTTTATATCGATATATTATGCAGACACGGATGAATATACCACACACACTATGCAGTCGACGCGCAACTGCGTCAAGTATAAATTGGTCTTTATATTATAACAGACGTACCATATTATAGAGACGCGTAGTCAACTATTTTATTATGACAGTGATGGTGGGGGGGGGGGGTAGTTGATATTTAATTTTGTATTGAAATATAACTAATGGGTAATGGGGAGCTTCAAACACTCATCACGATTGTAGTCGTCATATAAATAGTCATAACAATAATATTAAATTATATAATATATGAAACAAAATCGAATGAAAACGAATTTTATAGACATTTAAAGTAAATAATAATAATATATAATTTTTCCGCACGAAACCGGTTGAAGGGAGGTATTGCAAAATCCAAGACAATTGTCTGGCTACTGACTACGACACTGTTAAGACCATAAGAAGTAATAATGTTGAAGTAATTTGAAAACGTGGTGGACACTAATACACTATATATTATGATTTAATACTATTTATGACGATACCGTTCATATTGCGCGAGTATAAATACGCATAAATAATACTCGTTACGGTGTTAATTAATACGAATTTTCTATTGTATGAAATTAATAATTTTATGCAGCACAAGTGTATATTATATACGTGCAGTACGTGGTCTTATAAGTAGTAAGACAACCGTAATATACTAACAAACACAGCATTATTAATAATACGATTAACAAACAAAAACAGTTTATGTTTGCCGGAAAGGGTACATAAATGGTACCAATTATTGAAGTTTCACAATATTGGAACATTTTGCTGGTCAAAGTTATTTTAATCATCAATACGAGTCGGTTAAATAACCTTTTAGAATTTTTAAACTTTTCTCGGGAAATATAATACATTTTTTTATTAAATTCAAAATAAATGAATGTAATATATTGCATATTATATATTGCATATTGCATATTGGTGGTATTATAATGTAAGTGAATGTTATAATTTACATTCCATTATATTGTGATCGCATAATTTTGCACAATGAGTAAATTTAAAAAATGAATACTTACAAATTGTGTTTTAATTATTATATGCATTATAATATATTATAAATTTAATGCATGACACGGATGTAACGTTATTATATTAAATTTTCTTAATAATAAATAATAAGTGTAAATTAAGCAACATAATAAAAATATAAGTGAAATGTGAAAGATTTTGTAAAGAGATTTTTTAAATGTAGGTTTTCTATTTTATAATTGATCATTTCAAAGTTTGTTCTGCAACACATTACATTTATGATTTATTACAGGTAGAAAAATGGTTTTTACATTTTCTATCGCGAGATTTACCACGAAATTTTCAGTTTGTCTGTGTCGCATTGCATTTCAGTCAATAATGAATATCTCTTAGACAAATTCTAACTGTTTTACGCAGTAATGAAGTTATGCGAATACCCATTTAATGTGTGAGAGTTTTAGACAGATGTTAGCGTATTATTCATCAAGATTGTATTATTTACACGATCTGCCGTTTTCCCTCGTCATTTGAATTTCTAAAATTTGAGCAAAACCATTTTCAGAAACGTATTTACATACATTGAAACTTGTCAATTACTTAGGCATAATAATATAATATTAAAACGTAATCATCGTACAAAACAGTTGCTACGTCATGTTGTAAATTTATTATCATAAGTTCTATTAAATGTTAAAATAAATAATTTATCTTATTTTAATTGAGACACACATTAGGTAACATACTAACATGTGATAAAATAAGTGTTACTTTTATTTTAAAATTAGTAAAGATAATTCTATTGTTATTTGATAGAAACAGAAATATTAAAAACAAAAAGATAAATATATATAATATGTATACGTAAGATTTCATTAACAAATCATACCTTTAATATTTGCTTAGATCGAACATAATAAATTACCCCCCCCCCCCCCAAAAAAAAGAGAGAATTAAAATAATAATTATTGTACCTAATGTATGAACTACGAGAAATGTTTAACTGCACATCGAACCATTACGAAAATTAAATAAGTATAAATTGTCCGTCACAGAAAATGAAATTTAACATAATATTGTATAAGAAAATAGAAATTAACTGTGTGTATATAAATGTAATACATTATATAATAATAATGTATATAATATTCATTATTCATTGATAAAATGATTTATATTATGTGAATAGTAACGTAAATTATCCAATACAATTTAATTGGGAATTTTTTTTAAAATTTTAATTTTTAACGTCAAAATCGATTATATTTACCCATCGTATTATGTATAATTAGAGTACTCGCTTTATGTTATTATTACTGCTGTTTACATGGCTATCATTATATTTTTCGGTTTCCATTCATATTTGTATTTATTATGTATATTGGAATGTACAGTATAGTCACGTTTCCCCCTACTAGTCTACAACATAAATTATATTAATATTGGCATATTAATTTTTTTCTAGGGTAGTGGATGGATGATTGAGTTCTAGTTGAAAAATAAACCATGGTCGAAGAGTTATTATAATTTACTATAGGCGTGTAATTCAATTTTCCGTATCATTTCGTCTGACGCCCTTTTAAAAATTTGTCACGCTCCCACCTCTCGCCACTGACCAGAGATAGTCTCGTCGTCATCCGGGAAAATTGCAACGAAACGTCGAGCGTCGACAGTTGATTTACCGCCTTTGTCCTTACATAGTTTCCAGTCCGTTAGTTTTCGTGCGCCCCCCTTTCGCCACTGCTGCCGTTGCCGCCACCGTCACTCCGGCGGGATTTCATTCCACCGGAATATTTCTTTGCGCCCAATATGCACGTTAATTGCGGCTGTTTCATTCACCGAGCTTTCTCTCCATATTCTCTCTTCCGCCTTCTTGCACTTACTTCCCAGCATTTTTTGTTTTGTTTTTAATTTAATTAAAGCGCTCCAGCCATCGTCGTAGTCGTCCCGGTATGGTGCCGGCGGTGTACTTTTTTTCAAAACAAAGTTCTTTATACGCTAGAAGCAACACTTTAAGTCACTGGATACCTGTTTTGCGAGAGAAACGAATTCGTCAAGTATAAATGTCCAACTTTGCGGTCGGTGGTAGATTTTAATCCTGCCCTCACTTCACTTTCAAAACTATCTATTAATTGTATACAATATTATGAGAAAAAATTATATCTACCAAAAGAAACACACCCTATCGGCTGTCCTTCATCTCATGTCCTCGCTTTTCGGTAGTACCTACTTATATTTGCGAACAACTATTATTGTTTCCAAAAATAAAAATCATTCCACTGTCCACCATATTAGACAAGCGCATTGAAAGTTATTTGAGGATTGTCTTAACTTCAATCGATCCGGATATCGATTCATTATTTTCACAAAAAAGCAATTTAAAATTTCACATTAATTTTATTATTTTTTTAAAATTGTTTTATTTTAATTATATATTTTAAATAAATAAGGTTTTTTTCTTGTGATTAAAAATAAAATGTAATAGCTCGTAAAATATTTCTACTCGTTATTCGCTATGATAAAATTATAAATAAAATGTTCTAATTCTACTCACATGATGGGGTCTATTCTTCACAAAAGGTTGTATACTCTTGTCTTAGACTATTATATGGCTTAATATACATAATAAATCTAAATTATGTAAACACAAAATGTTCAAAATATGCAGACCGATTTAATTTAATAGTTGACATAAGTGAATTTATCCCAATCGTCTAACGTCTGAGTACAAATATGTGTTTAAAATTCAACTAGTCCATCTGTACGAATTTCCCCGGTACATTACACTTGTATGTGAAAATCATCATTTGGGGGGTCATAAAATTGAGTACCTACATTTTATTGCATCAAACATGAGTTGCGACCTTCTCGTGTAGGTATCGTACCTACACATATAAATTGAAGTAAAATAAAAAAGAAACTTATTACATTATTGGTTTTACTATATTATGGTATGAGTTTTTTTTCTCTTAATAAAAATATTATACAGCATCCTTATAGATTGGAATACAAAATTCATGATTAAAATTTAAAAGTGGTTCTTAAATGTATCTGTCCTAGATTACAAAAATTATGATTAAGCCATGTATGTAAAAAATATAAGTATTTAATCAGTCCACTATACGAGTTACTAACTATAATTCATATTAGTATATTACTGCGTTGCGAATATCTAAGGTATTCAATTTAGTCATGTTACATATTGACAGATCTGCTTACTAAGCTCATGCTCTGAAATACGTAACTGTGTAAGATTGCAGTTTATACAGTGCGAATTATGTATTTTTATTATCGTATTCATTAAGAATTTTATCAAGTTATTTAAAACCTGCTATGTAGAATTAAACCTATATCAATATGTGTTATAAAATATCTAAAATATAATAGAATACTTAGTTATCGTATAAAAAAAAACGTAATTGGGTATAAACTTTGACGTGTTTAGGTTTTAGACATTGACAAATTCCCAACTGTAAAACAAATTTTCTTCCTAATACTCAATCGTTAAGATAATATTGTATAATATAAGAAAAAAATACGTTATTCGAACAATAAATTGTTGTGTTACAGCTACTGAAACTACATTACGGATGTTTATCTTGTTCTTACTTTGTAACTGTCACAACACCGATGGCTTTTTAGTTTTTAGGCTTTTTGAGTGTCTAGAGAAAGTTTTTTTGTATTAGGATTTATGTAATTTTGTTAGAGGTTTTAGAATTTTTAAAAAATTTACTTTGTTCAGTTTTTTTTAACTTATCTCTAAAAGAAAGTTATAAGCGTAAATAATGGTAGATTTATTATATTTATTAACAGTAAATAGAGTGCATTAAATTAAAATTATTTGTTATTGTAGATAGGTATTTAAGTTAATATTTTTATAACTCTTAGAATATAAGTATAAATATTATAAACACATAATATTATTTTAAATTATAATAACAAAATGTTTGGTTAATTCGTTATGCAAACAATTTAATTAGATTAAATGTATTTTTGTAATTTTGTTTATATCTTTATACTTCAGTACAACATTGTAATGTTATACAAACGTTATTTTTTTTTTGATTCTTTTAATAAATTTATACACAGGTAAAAATAAAATATTTTTTTTTTAAAGTGAGTTCTTTTTTACATGATGTGTCTTGAACATAATCTTTAATTAAAAAGTATTCCGATTAAAAAAAGTTACCTAATTTCCCAAAGATAAACATAAACATTTTTTTTTCGGAACATTTAATTGTTGAATTCATTGATTGTTTTATTTAACTTGGAACAAATTAACTATAAAAGTTTTAATTTTAAAGTCAATTTATTTATAATATACCTTGGAATACAAAACGTAATGGTATAAACACAATTAACAAAGATACATAATAAAAATGTTGTTTTTTGTATGATTATAATTATAAGTTTAAATATTTGTTGTTATAGGTTCTTAATTATATAATAAAAAGAGAATACTCTTCTAATAATAGGTACAGATTTATGAACTTTAATTTGTTTATGATACCCAAAAATTATAGTTGTTATTACTGTGTATTATAATATCAGTAGTACTTTCATATATAATAATAATAATAATAATAGTTGAATAATTGTTCTCATCAATCATTAGTTGCAAATGTATTTTAATTACCTATATGCTTTGATTATTATTAATAAATTCTGTTCAACCGTTAAATAAGTGGGCAGGTTTATATTAAAGACCCATGCCGTTTAAATAGTCATTATTATGTACAGACCGCAGTCAGTGTGGCGGTGTAGGGTATACAATATTGTTATAGGACTTTTAAGGGTGTGCGACACACGCGATGGCGTTAAATATAGAATTACCTTTATAGGCAAAACTTTAAGCTCGATTTACTAGAAATGTACTGTAGATCTTAGTTTGGACGGAATTTTACGTATAAATACCTATACCGCAAGTGGTTACAGTAACTGTTACGGTGCTGTGAATACTGTGGCGCAGGTAGATAGTGTGACGGAGGGTGATTGTTATGGACGGGGTATATATGCTGGAGGGGGAGGCGACTATAAGCAGAAATCTGTTATGGTGATTATATTATATGGAAAACTTTGCCATCTCTGTCTACACTTAACCCTTTCCCGTGCAATTTGCTTGTATTTTCCGTTTCCGCTCTCTATCTTTTATTAACAAAGTTTCGGGCGTTTTCATGACGCCACCACCCACCGCCGACCATTGTTTTGATACGGTTGGATTATCCGTGAATGGCGGTGGTCAAATGAAATTACGATGCCGATTTGATTTCTAAACGATAACTTTGAAGGGCTCCCTCCGAGAGACAAAGAATCATATTGCGTTAACTTTTATATAGCTTATGGTTGTTACGAATTCAACTTCACATCCCAAATACGTATATATATATATATATATACACGCACACAAATACATGAATATGACTTAATATAATATTCGTGTAATTAATATAATATTATTATGTTTTGACTGAAAGGCGTGTCTAAATTGATCAAATTGAATGCGCGGTAAACTTTCATAGTTTTCGTTAGTCTTAAATGAGTTTCATTCGCTGAGTTAAATAATATATAAATACAATAAATACATATACTGTGTAGCTATTACAACAAATGCTTAGTAATACAATTTTATGACTGTAATTACTGCTCAACTACAGTTACAAATAAGCCAAAATAAAAAATGTTGATCGATATAAAAAAAAAACTGTACATTGTGTTATATATGCATATAAAAAATACTTTTAATATACTTTTAATACTTTTTGTAATATATTCCCTAGTTAAACCCATCTAGATGTATAGCCTTCGCAATTATGGAATAATGCAAAACAATCTAACATCAACTAAATTTAAACATTCCAAAATATTACACTAAGAAAATTAATAAATGCTCCATACTATCCTACATAATATTATCTCATCTAACATTATATTTTTTATGTCTCAGATTAAATCCGTTTAAGAAGAAGTAAAATTATTTTACAAATGTTTCCATAGCAGTTTAACCAGAGCTTGGTAAGTTACCACACTAAGCACACATAGTAGGTAAGTGATTACATATGTAAATTCTTACATGAAAAAAATCTACGTGTACGTAGGTTCCTACTAATTATATAGAGGAAAATAGTATACGTTCTTTCCCAGTATTTTGACTAGTTCTATTTCTTGTAGAAGTCTTATTAAAAATGCTTGTAAAAATTTCCATTCTGAATTCAACTTAAAAAGCGGAAAGGAAATTTGTATTCGTTATATTCCACCCCCTCCTCAAAACAAGATCATTTCGATATAGGTATTTAAATAGAAAGTGCTATGAATGGGTGGCTATTTCTGTCGGGTGTGACACGATTGCGCCCACCCTACCTTTTTACTTGAGAAAAACGCAACACGATTGCGCTTGAGCCTATATATATATAATATATATGTAGGTATTGCCCTTTATAGCATATAAACATTTATTATATTTTTTTTTTCATAAATGTGTATTGTGTTCCCAATAGTACAAAAGAAATACTATAATTGTATAATTAATAGGTATTTATTTTATATATATTGGAAAAATACGTTTATG
This sequence comes from Rhopalosiphum padi, assembly GCF_020882245.1. Lineage (NCBI taxonomy): Eukaryota > Metazoa > Arthropoda > Insecta > Hemiptera > Aphididae > Rhopalosiphum > Rhopalosiphum padi. The sequence goes on from NC_083598.1 coordinate 34,862,830, forward strand.
AAAAATGAATATGACAAATGTTTATAATGCCATGCATTAATAAAGTATACAGTCGAACTTGGTTAACTGGAAATTTTAACTTTGACTTCAAGTTAACTAAGTCAGACTGTATTTTGTAAACGTGTATTGGAAAATTGTTAGAAGGGCAATACCTATATTAGAGGCTCGAGTGCAATAATGGCGTGTTCTTTGCATGTAAAAAGGTAGGGTGGTTGCAATTGTGTTTCACTATTTCTGTCAAACATAATTCAGGCACATAAATACTCTTAATAAAATGTGAGTATTGTTCCTATAAACATAATGTTAATATCTTGAAAATTTTTTTTTTTAAATAGTAAAATATCATTCCACATTTTGAACTTCAAAGTATACAAAAATATACTGTCGGTCAAAATAAAGTATAATTTTTTAATTCAATATTAGTAAAAGTCATATCAGAGTGATTTTTATGTATTGGTTATAGTAAATATATTATGACTTATAGACATTTTTTAAACATACCATAGGTACTTACAATAATTAATTATAGTTATAAATATTCGTCTAGAACCTAAAAAATAAATTTCAAAGTGCATGGTATTTTCCAAGACATTGTATGGTTTGCAATAAAATAACCATCAAATTAAGTATGAACCAATAAAACGTAGTACCTACGTAAAATAAATATTCAAAGGTTATTCAATCATTAAACATTAAACCGGAAACCAAAATTTATTTATTTAGGTATCGAAAATAATTTTATTAGTGGATTCCATGGTTGAACTAAACTAAATCGTACATTCTTAAAATAACAATATATATTAATTTTCAAGTGTATTTTTTTTGAGATAAACAAATTGAATTAAAAGACTGCAAAAAAGAGTAACATAAATCTGAATTACTGAATAGAAGTTGATATAAGACGGTTTTTTGTTGTTTCTGAAACGAAATGTTATTCAAATCACGTAACGGTATGAAGGCGGTTAGCTTATATAACGCAAAGAAGGGTTCTAAAATATCTTCTGATCTATATCAAACCATCTAAGTACTCTTAGAGAACAGGGTTTTTTTTTTTATTAAATCGAAAATATTGTTGTTTTTATTTCAAATCTATTATTATGTTACTATATTATTTGTATAAACACTATATGTACCTACTAAGTAATTTAATTTATAATTAAAATATAGTGAAGTAAAATGTTAAAACAAAAAATATTTATTAAGATTAATTAATTTAAACTAAGATATAGTATATAATATTATAATAGTTTTTTTTTTGTATAATTGAAATAATATATCCTTTTAATGGATACAAATATTATTATTGGAGTTATTAAGGAAAATAATAATAACAAATTGTAAATCATATTATTTTAAGATACGTTTATTAAGTTTTAAGTATTCAAAAATGTATTTAATATATGAGTTTAATCTTCTATATGATAGGCTTTTATAATGTGTGCACGATTTACGTACCTAGTTGGAAATTTGAAAATACTGAAAATAAAAGAAATCAATTAGTGAATGACGTATTTTTTATAATAATTTAATTACTTGAAATAATATATAATGTTTGATGTAATACATTTTTTAAATTTCTATATTACTAACAGTTTAAGACAATCAATTAGACAATATATATTTAATTTTTTAATAATAGTTGTTTCATTTCTTGTATTTTTTTGTATAATTAATTAATATTAAAATTGTTTATTTTATTAATTTATAGTTTATTTGTTCATATTAATATGTTTTATATAATATTAGTTAACTAGAACTTATTAATTATTATGATAATAACTGAAGGGAGGGATAAATTACCGGATATGCATTGCGGATTAATTCGTAAGTTAATTTCGGATTTCCGGTTTATTGGTTATATTATCGGTCTATTTCTATATGTGTAAAAGTTCAGTTCAAAATAGGTTTGTGTATATTGTTGTTGTACTTATATCCTAAAGTATTATACATGCACACTGTGAAAGCTTTCGGGACATTTGGTTGTTGATCAATGGCAACGCGGTAACTTAATACTTGATGATGGGGTACCCGCGAGCCAGTGAAAAGGGGATGTCTTACCTTGGTGGGCAATTCCCACAGGAGCCGTTTGAAAACGTGCCGTCGCTCCGTGAACAGATATCTCTTTACATGAAAAGGCAGCGTTCGTATAGAGAACGAAAACGTCTGTATTTTAAAACATAATATGTCCTTTTTTTCATTGAAAAAAAATGTTGTATATATGATATATACATTAAAATAATTTAAACCATATTTAAATAAATTACAAGAAACATAATTCCAATAATATATTGTTTTAGTTATTATTAAATGTCATATTTAAAAATGTTTTTTCAAAGATAATAAATATTTTATAATTAAACAGTACATTTAATTATTAAGTATAGACTATAGAGCATATTCATTTACCTAACCACACTTTTTTTTTGTTCCAGTGTTAATGTAATTTGTTATCATTCGATACCTAATTATTATGATTTTGATATTGGTAATACGAATTTCCTTAATAAAATATAATAATTACAGTTATGATAACATACTAACATGGCGATTTGGATAAAATATTTTTGTATAACGCTCTCGTTAATGCATATTGGTAATTCAATATATATATATTATTATTATTTTAGTGGTTTTATGAATAATATTTTACTTATATTATTAATAATGTTTAACTCGAGTTCAGACAATAAAAAATAGTGAACAATAATATTGAAAGAAATTAATATATATATTATAACTTTATTAATGTTAAATCTGTTTGAATGAGTAGTACTTACAGAAGAAAAATGTTTAGGTTAATATTAGATTACATTTTTATTTTAAATAATACACTATACGTAATCTGTTTTAAATGTATACAAAAATATTTTTTTTATTTTCTTGACTTTGAATCAGGTTTACGAACGTGTGTACCTCTAGTGTGAACAATTCCCAATTTTTTTTTCACCCAAATCGATACTAAGAAACGAATTGGCATTAGGATATAAAAAAAAGCAAAAACTGTATCGAATATATTATTGAATATAGTGAGAGTACTGTTTCTTGAATTTTTTTTTTTTATAGAATTCTATCAATATAACAAGAATAAATAAATGGTATCACATACACGGTAGGTATACCTTATACCTTCAATTGATTTGATTTAGGTTTTAAATAGGTTACTGTGTTTGTACGGTTAAATCGAATAATATAGTATTTTACCTAATAGAATTTTGTATTTGTTTATTTAAGCATTTACGTGTTTACTAATTATGAAAGATGTAATAACGAACCTACCTAAATGATCGAAAAATGATAATGTTTGACGTAGGAATAAATTTTTTTTTTAAATTGCCAAGATTTTAAGATTTTTTTATAATTAACTTCTAGATAGTCGAGAGTACAATTAGCTTATTAATATAATATAAATGTTATATTATATAATTTATATAAAATTAGAGTACCTACATAATTTAATTTAAAATTTTAACAAAATATTTTCAAATTATTATATAGGTAGTATGTGAAATGTTCGGTTATTGTTTATGTTGATTTTGAAAATGAATTTGGTACTATAATATTAAAATGTTTTTTTTTTGTTTTATATGATTTTTATAAATAATGTATACTTGTAATAATGTATGACTATTAAAGTCATCATGTTATCATAATTTATACCTTATTATCGTTTAGAAAAAACATTGTTTATTTAAAAGTTAATTTTCCACACATATATTATTTAAACAGACTTTATATCAAATCAATATTTTATTAGAAGACAATATTAAACTATAAATGTAGTGGTTAAACATTTTCAGATGTTAAATACATAATTTTTTTGCTAAAAAATATCCATAATAATATATTTGTATCAAACTGCGACTATATAGTTGGTTTACAGGCACTATTTAGGCAAACCGTTCCGTGTGTTATTACTTATCATAATAATAATAATGTGTGTAATTTAATTACCGTATTCATATACGGGCACTAAATTACAGTGTAAGTACTCAGCTTTGTAATTAAAATATTTCTTTGTAAATTTACGTTGTAAAATGTAAATATAAATATATATATAATCCAAACAAAGTATATATACGCATCTCTTGTAGCAGAAAATACGTTTACAAAATAAATGAGGACAAAAGTCCAAATAATATTTATTATTCTATTTCTAGATTGTTTTAAAATATTTTCAGATCTTTATTTTTGAAATAAATTTGACTTTTGCTTTATTATCGTCACAATATCATGCACGGCATTGTAGATTATTAAAAAAGAAAAAAAATGCATCTACTATTTGTTTTTGTAAAAAGGATATATTTATTTTTTAAATTTAAAATTTATAAAAAAAGAAAAAAAAAGAAAGATAAAAGTGAATTCTTATTTCTGTTAGTTGTTTAATTATATCTTATAACAACGAATCATACTAAGATCTGCTATCCTGCTATCCATACCGTCAGGAGTTGTATAATTTTGTGGCAACATAAATGCCAAAATTTAAAAATCCGCAGGTGTATCTAAAAGATGAAAAAAAAAAGTTCGGTTGTACCTCAATAATATCGTTCATCTGGTATACCAATATACTATACGTTTACACGCAATCGTCATTCGGATGTACCGATACTTTAAAATTCATAATGCGTTTGTAGAAATCAATTAAGAAATAATCATAATGCAATAATACCATCAATGTACCATCGTCGTTGTCATGCACGTCCCGTTTCTTGACCCGCCTAAATTCTAAAACCGATAAATATCCATAGTTTTTGAGAAAAGACCTCTACATAGATACTGTAGCCCCTGCAGGATTAAAACGTTGTTATTTCCATCGTGCCACCGCCGACAATAAATCACCGTTCGCCGCGGTGCGGTCCATTCGAATTTTCTATGCCATTGATTAGTTTATATGAGCTTTCTACTCACTTCGCGTCCTTTGGGGCCAAAATCTGCTGTATCAAAACAATAAACGTGCCAAAGAGACGGGGACGCACCGCGCCGTGCCGTAAACAAGATTACTTTCTGTGCGTATACCGACCAATTCCCTTGATCTCTTTGCCAGAGAAACGAAAAAAAAAAGAAAGAAAAAACAATTTATCCGTGTTCCATTACTATCTGAATACAAATTGGTTTTTCGTATTTTGTGGGCTCGTGGCCACCCATATAGGGTTCGTGACCTGTGTTTTTCCGTTTTCACATATACACCTTTTCCGAGAAAACACGGTGACCGTACTGTATACATACATTCATATAATATATATATATACCTATATTATATAGAACCTGGGCAACAAGTAGAAAAAAGAAAGCTAAAATAATATAACATAATATATAGGCAAAATATTATACACGGTTTTCACATTTTCCAATTCAAACCTGAGAATAACTTAAATTTTAACTTGAAAATAAATAATACTTGGAAATAATGGTATATTAACAAGAAAAATAAAATCACAATATTATTAACGAGAAAAATAGTTGGCATTATTTCGATGAATGCATTATGATTTTTAAATCAATATTTTAATTGCCAAATACACAACAATATTATGTGATTGATCTATCAAATATTTGGAATATGATTTATTTAATTATTTGTTTGGTTTCTTTTATTTTTTTATTATGTAAGTATTTCGATTGTTTGTGAAGATATTTCATACAATCTAAAAATATCAGTATTATTAAAGTGATTGCATTACAATTTATAAAGAGACGGCCTTTGAAATATTTGTAAACAATGTAATAGAAATTAGGTTTGTTTTGGTATTTTTTATAAATGTTTTAGATTACGCGATTTTATGATATTTTGATAAGGTTTGTAAAAGAAGAACACAAGGAAATATATCACCGTGATCTGTAAACTAAATATATTATGTAATAGGTATAAAATATATAATTATTAGTACAAATATATTATGCATGGTTGAACAAAAATATAATTTATATGTTTGTAGGTTCATCATTACAAATTATTAATATTAAGTACGAAGAAATATAATACTATAAGAATGAATATAAGTAAAAACGATATTTCTTGTTATAATTAAATAAATAACGGTATTGGTACTGGGAATGTTCTATCATATTGAATTTTATTTTTTATTAACTTACCTAACATCGTTTTATTACTATACTATTATTTATTTCATTTTTAATGTATCGGTGTAAAAATTTGCCTGCTACTATTATTATTCATTAGTTTATATTGTAGCTGTCCTTGGATATTTTATAAGTTATTTGAATAAACTATAAAGTAATAAGTAAATCGCAAAACATAGTTTAAGATTACATAAAGTTTGAATTTACTGTAGTGACATATTAAAAACACAAACTCATTATGTCGTAAATCATTCGATAATGGGCCTAACCGTTCAATAACATTTCAAAGACATCAAGTCAAACGAGATAGTAAAGATGAGAAATAATTACATGAATTTTAAATTGTTAACTACTGCGCGGTATGTTGAAGTTAAATATATTATATAAATGCTAGAAATAAAAATTTAATAACAACTTAGTACAACGAAAAAAATATTTCGATCGAAATAAAATGCCATGAATTATATTAGCGTTACAATAATATTAATAATAATTTATAGGTGAGCAAGAAGCGGGAATTTCCTTTGACGGTAGTACACTAGCACTCAACCAGGACAACACTCAACAATTGATTTACAACACAAAACTAGGTAAATTATTATAAACCACGAAATAAAAAAATAATAATGATATAACTAATTTTAGTAAAAACTAAAAGTAAATGTAATAAAAAAAAAACTAACGGCCAATAGCCATCGATCCCGATGCGATCAAATTTTTGTTAAAGTGGGCTAGCAAAATATATATTTCAGTGTAGGTACCTATGAGCTATCACCTATCATATAATATTATTTTCTATGCCTTTTTTTAAATACTAAAATAGGTTATTAGTTATTACAGTGTTTTGTCACTATTATCGTAAAAATATATTTTGACCACATAAGTGTTTTTATTTTAAATTATAATAATTTTAATTTTTTTTAAAGTATAAAAATTAAAAAAAATTAAACTTATTGGCCTTGATTGTTTTTTTTTTATAATATGTTATAATTGTATTTAAACATTTTAATCAGAATTTTTACTGAATGGTAGTATGAAAATGTGGTTTTCATTAAAGTCTATTATTGTTTATATGGATAAAATGGAAACAAGTTTGAGGCAATGTGATTTTATTGTGACTGAATAGATAATAGAAACTTTGTAACTTTTCCAACGCTGTCATTTTCTACAAAGTTATTTTCAAGATTTTAGTTCATTTCCTTTATTTGTCATGTTACAAGACAGAGCTTAAGTTTGGCTTAAAAAAATTTAAACATGATTTCAAATAAAATAATTTTGCGGAGATAAATACTTCTTAATAAATAAGATGTCAAGTATAAGAACTAAAACATTTTGATTAAAAAACGACTTAATTAAAAAAAAACATATTGTTGTGAAAGTGGAAATAGGTGACATTTGATCGTAAATAATCAAGTTTACGTTAGAAGCATTCAAATTTTACTTTATTCAAAACTCATTAGTAAAATCTTATGAAATGAATTAATCTTTATTTTGAACAATTTCAGTAGAATTTATACAATAGTAGTATTATGTACACTGATAAAGTTTCTGTCTAAATGGTTTCGCTTAGACAATACGTTTAATATTTAAAAAAGGAAAAGATATTTTTCATAATCAATTTTGTTAAACGTCTTTCAAAAGTTTCAAGTGCTTTTATAAAGGTTTTTTTTAATAAACCGCATCAAGTCTGAGGTCACCAACACTAGCAGCACTATATACAGTTTCTACGAAACAGTCATGAGTTTTATATGATATGTCTCGAATGGAAAAAATAAAACTAAAAATACAATATATCGTCAGACCAGTCTGTTCGAATGTCGTTGGCGCGTGTTGAAGAAGAACCGTATAATAATATGCAGAGAGACGCATCCGGTGGAATAGAGAGTGAGAGTGAAAGAGAGCGAGCCGGCTGTAGCGCGGAAATGGTTTCTGGTGGTGCGTTAGAAGCAAAAACAATTGCGGCGCCTCTTGTATCAGAGGAAAAACTGCGTGAAACTTCCGCGGCGGACCAAGTTTCGCGTTCACGGTCTTCTGGTGCCGGTCATAACAGGATGTGCGCGTATCGACGATGTGTATTATATGGCGGCGGCACGTAGGATTTACGACGCGTGGAACTCGAGATTTATTGGCGGAAAGTGTGGAAAAAGAATACTCGCGACACGCAGAGAGCACACATCAGGAAAGAGTTTTCTCGTCCTTTTTTTCACCATATACGCACATATCATTATCCGCATATATACACATACACACACACACACACACACATATATATATATATATATATATATATAAACGCACGCGTGTGTGCGTAGAGTGGGACGCGATTCGGGCGGATATCCGATTTTCTGGAACGCCGCCAGGATTAACTGCACCGCCGCCGCCGGCTGTTTTTCCCCGTCCGCCGCGCGCGGTCTACCCTCCATGTAATCGTCTGGATATTCGTCCTGCTGTACTCCGCCGGCATCGTCGCGGTGCCCTTGTCGCCCGCCAGACCAACCCCTCTCGTCCGCCGAAACGGGCAGGGCGTTTTTCCTTAATCCGTACATATGCTTCCGTGCCACCATTACTTACCGATCCCCCGCGCAACCCCCTCCCCAACGCCGCTGCGTATTACGGCCCATTGATATCGATCTCACGCATTGTTCTAGAGGACTCGTGTACTCGTCGTCGCGGCCGCGGAACGGCGGGGTGAGGGGTAGGGGGGTAGGGGGTGACTCGTGCACGAGGACATAAACCATCAATAACGCGGACGATCCCGGATAACAATCGACTCTACATGTCGTTCAGTGGTAAATTATTTTTTTCTCGTCGTGCCAATAATACATTATTGGTAATTTCCTCGGAAACCCATAATATATGTTGTATATACGGATTCGACGGTTTTACATAGGTCTTTTAAACTCGATATGCTCAATAGTCGAACAATACATATTGTATACGCGTGTATAATATATTATAAACTTTCTCCGTTATTACATTACACATATTATTAACGTCCATTCCGCATTCACGACGTACACCTATAAATACGTATACCGACCACTCTGGAATATACGTACGCAGTTGCGGCGGTGCTGTAATATAAAAATTATACTGCGCCAAAAGGAGCACGTGCGAATACTCGACTGACAACCACGAGATCTTTTTAGATTTCACAAAGGCCGTTTCTTACTTGTGCAACGCTGAACGGTCCATTACGCACTCCGCTCATTTTTACGCACTTTGTCTCGAACCCGGATGGTTAGGTTAGGTTTATATATATATATATATGTATATAATACACACACACACACACACATATATATAGCGTATAAGAGACGCTTAGCGCGCGCACATGCCGTAGTAGTAAAAATGATTTAGTGTCGCTAAGCGTATTTTTCGCACGACGGATATGGATGGAGTGGGCGGAGGATAAAAATGGAAAACAACCAGGCAGGCACGTAAAAAGTAACACGTGCCGCGCGCGTGGTATTTGTCCGGGTTACGTCTTACTCCGAAGCCTCTAACCGAAACACATATATTACACGGATATATGTGTATGCCAATCATAAATAAAACGGGGAGGAGAAACATAATATAGGGGAAAGACTCGGTGATCTTTTGTTAAGACTCGACACGAAACGTGCTCTGAAGGTTAACCGAGTTTTCCTTTTAACCCTCGGCACGGAGAAGACGAAAAACCAGGCAGTAATTGACGTATAGTCCGGATAGCCTTACGCCGGCGTATACGTCTCGCCCAATCCCCATCACCATCAAATACCCGACCGCCGTCACCACTCTACCACCGCGCCGACAATGGTTCAGTCGACCAAAATGAAACTGCAAACACCGAGCGGAATTTTATGTATTGGGCGCCGACGGATCTTGCGGAATACGAATGACTATATAAGGGTTCTCATACGAAAATTCGTAACACAGATGCAGTCTGGGAATCGATATATACTTTCGGGAATGCACGTATCATTGTTGTGGAAATAGTATTATCCGGTACAGCTCGGAAGAAATTTATTTACAAATCTGGGTTTTATTGTATCAAAACCATTTACGCAATAAAAAATAAATTAAAATAAAACGTAAATTGTATAAACAAATGTATATATATATATAGCAAATATAAACCGCAGAATACACAAACAATTATGTAAAAACTTAATGTTGAATAAAAACACATAAGATTGTGTTTATTTAATTTAACTGAATTGATGATGGACGATAAATTAAAGCTATCACGCAGAATACATAATATATAAAAGACACAATTTAAAGCTATATATATATATATATAATATATAGATGTCAAATCAATTCTGATGTTTGGGATAATCTCTTAAACTATACATATATATTGATAAAGGATATATCAATAAACTTTAGTCAACGTTAGCTATTTACGATCAATTTTTTCTACATCGTGGAGAAGTTGATAGACCTAACTCTTATCCTCGGAAAATTAAGCGATGAAATAGTAGTACACGTGCGGCGCCATCTGTCAGATTCTTAAAGACTTTAAAAATATGTTTACGGAACCACTCACTTGACTGTGTTATAATGTTATTATATTAAATAAGTAATGTAAATAAATTTAGGTATATTATTTGTTAATTTTTTCCCGAGTGGAGATTGGTAATACAGTAAGTTATTTTATAAAATAAATATTTAAATTAATTTATTTATATTTTGTTTATACTACTATAGTCTTTGCAGTGTTATAGTGTATAATATGCCTATAAGCATAATAGTGCTAAACGACATACCAACGTGAGATTAAATTAAATATGTGTATTGTGTATAATATATTAATAATATTATATATTCTATTCGGTTGAGGAACTGATGTAAGTATTGTGGTTTAAATTATTTAAAAATTTTTACTAGTTTTATTGAATCACATATTAATAAAATACCACATTATGGTCTTAAATTTTTATTTTTTAACGGTTTAATTAAATTGGGTGGAGATAATATTGTACCTGGTTCAGACGTGGTTAATTTCTTATGGTCTTGTAAACCTAATGTTGTTAATGGATTTATCATATATATAATATGTGTGTGTGTGTGTGTGTGTGTGTGTGTGTGTGTGTGTGTGCCCTTGTGTGTGTGAGTGTGTATTTAAATATAAACATTAGTTTTGGTTTTACTTTTACTTTTAAGGTCAAATGGCTAAATTTAAGAGAAAAACTGGTAAATAAAGTTCAATGTTGATTACTCAGTTATAAGTTTGACAAAATAAATGTAATTTTAAACATTATAACGTTGGATTTTTAATCATATTATTAAAGTTTTCTTTCAAATATTTTACTAATATTAATCGACCAGGAATCTCAGTAAAAGATTAACAAAATTGCAATGTTGGAATGAAAATAGAATATCATACGCAGGTCACTGAATGCAACACGTGAACTTCTGAAAGAGACGTTTGAAATGGTGATGGTTATCATTTGTTTTCTATAGAACAATGGCAGAACCCTTTAAAAACCTCGAGGGATTTTCCCCTAAAACACATACCGAGATTGGATACAATGTATTATCATTTTCCAAGTTCAGACCAAACCTTGTATCACAATACAGCATCACACGCCTCGAGCGATGTTCTGTTCGCAAGGAATATAGATATGGGGTGACAATCCGTTAGGACTTGGATATGTTGTAGTATATAACATTCGGAGCGGGTTAAAAACATTACACACACTGTGTTACAGTGTAAGGAGTAGTAGAGAAATAAACTTATGTTGTATGATATGTATATGTTGTACCTGTAGTGTATTATAAAACGAATAAATATAACATTTTAATATAATAAATTAATAAATAATCAAAATTATATACATAGTTGTATTTTTGTTGTATATTAATTGTATGTTGTTATAAATTATAATGCAGAGAGGATTCGGTGTTTGAATTACAATTTACATATTGGATTCAATTATATTATTTTTTAATACTTAGTAATAAGTATTATTCCAATAAAATCAAATAAACATAAATTAGCATAGATTTTATACTTTCCAAGTTATAAGAAAATGTATTTTATGTAATTTAAATCATGGAATGATCGTAAATATTGTTTATTAGGTAAATAGTAAATACAAATGTACGGTTGAAGGGTAAGTGAAATTTCTAATAAATTAATATAAATGGTATTTTTATGTATATAATAAGTTATTATGAAATAAAAATAATCTAATAGTACCTATTAGATAAAGTATCAATCAAATCTGAGTAGTATTTTAAAAATCAGCATTCTATACTTAACTTTTTCTGTATGGTAATGGGATTCTTGTAGATCAATAAAAGAAAATACAGTTGATATTTTAAGTTTTGGAATTTAGTTGGAAATACCCCCTAAGATAATATTACGGTACAGTGATAAAACTATAATATTTTAGATAAAAAATATTTTTTTTTTTTAAGTTGTGACTACTATATTTCTATTGAATAATAATTATCACAACTGCACAATATTTTAATGTGAGAAATGTCACTGAAAAAGTTACTTCCTTTTTTTGTAAAATTTGAGAAAAATATTAAGTATTTGTGTTCGTTCTAAAATATAATTGTAAAAATATAAAAATGTTAAAAACTACATTTTTGCTGTTTGACAAAATTAGTTTTTCTATATCTGCTGGCCAGACAAAACAAACCTAAACAAAAGATTTCGTAGATGTATTTTATATATTTGAATTATATGTTATTTGCATGTATAGGTATATATAAAAAAATGTTCGTGAAACTCTAAGTGAACTAAGTGAACTCTTATTCACATTTAGGTACTCAAAAACAATAAAAAGGCTTAATTTATGATAATAAACACACAAACAGAGCATTTTAACCTCACTAGCCTACAAATTTACATATTATGTAACACTTACTGTATATTTTGTACTTTAATTTAAAATCATAAATGTTATACAAAGTAATTTCAAATAATTTTTACACATAAAAAGGAATTTTGACAATTAAAATAATATGGACTCTGAATAATGTTTGTTTTAATACCAAGCTCACTAAATATTAATATGATTTATATCTAAAAGTAAAGTTAATAATAATTAAACATTGATTACATGTTTTAATTGAAGGATCGATAAAAGGTAATTGCATAATATTAAAATAATAGTTTAGTTGTAAAAAGATATATTGTTTTTTAATGGAAATTAATTGGTTTTTTATATTATTTATTATTGTAGTGAATCTATTTTTAATTAACACATAGTGTTATCAATGGATAATTTTATTTTTTATAAGACATAATGAATTTTATTTTTTATTTAAATCGTTGATGCGTTTTACTTGATACGATTCTATTTGATCTAAGTGTTGTGTGGAGATTAAACCAGAAATCTGGTCATTAATTAAAAACGGATTCTTTGATGTACTACGTTCTTATCAACGATAATGGAGATTGAATAAATAAACCGGATTATTGGTGCTTACATGAATTATATCAGTATAGGAGTAGACGGCATAGACATAAACAGAAAATCAATAAAATATTTAATTTAAAAAAAATCTTGATTAAAATTTTTTTATAAAAGATAAACGTCACGTAATAACAGAAAATTAAGTAAAATTTAAAAAATATATATTACATTCATAACTACCTTTGCAGTACATATTGTATAATTTACATATTATTCTGTTATAGTTAAAAATAATATATATATATATATATATATATAATTATCATCTTATTTATTTTGTAAATAATTATATTTTGTACGGGTACGAGTACATAGAACTAATAGAAATTATATCAGATATGAAAAAAAAATCTTGACCCGTCTCAAGCATCCATTTTGTTTTTAACTATTTGAGAAAATAAAGGATTTGAAAAATTAATCTCTACTCAACTCGATTGGCGATATCATTAGTATAATAGATCGAGAGAATTAAAAAATATACAATATATAATGCTACGTCATTACTTGAATGAAAAGGAGTAGTGAATGACCCAAAAGGTTTCAAACGGGTTATTATTGTTTGTTACTGACATTTAAATTAAAAGTAGCTATTAACTGATTGTTAGTAGATAAGATGACATTATCTATATTAACTATAAAGGTAGACGGTACAGTAATTTATCAAATAAATCGAATCGAGTAGGGTGTAGGACGTAGGTATTAACCTAATTCAAACAGTACGGTTTATATATTATAGTATATTATTATATTTTTCACTATAATTCGATGTCAATTTATTTTGAATTTCACTCTCGTCGTTATAATTATTTATTATTAGTACGTACAATTATTTTTTCATAAATATTTGCGTAAGTCTGACGAATTTATTTTTCAAAAATAATTTATATTTTCAGTGTTGACATTTACTTATACTGTTTATACCTATTTATCTTTACAATGACAACATCGTCGAGAATCCGAATTTAAAATGATTTAGTAAAACTGAAGGTATGTATTGTATATATTATAATATTTAAATTGGTGTTGTTATATGACTAGTAGTTTTATTTTGTTTGAGTATTCTTAAACGTCGTGTCACCGAAACATCGTATTTGTCCGTCAAAATGTACATACCGTGTAGAGATCTACCTTTAAATACTGTTCAACTTGTATTACCTCCTGACACAACGTTGTTTGTTACATTACGGTTAGCGGTTACCGACTTACCGTAATACAAACTATACATTATAGGTACAAATGTACAATATAATATACAGTCTGCATAGACGACCGCTGACTCGACACTACAGTAATCGCGTTACGGTTTCACGATCCGGACCACCGCGACCGGTCCACGTCGGCCCGAACGGCGTGCAAGCAAACACCGGCCGCGTGCCAAACACACATATTACAATAAGCGCTGGTCCGGGGAGGGTCAGTGGCGGCGGCCTGTACTGCAGCAGTGGGCGGACAGCGTTTTCTCGACAGCAATGCAAACACACTCGTGGAAACCCTTTTCGAGGAGGCCCTTTTGCCGAGCCGCATTCGTATCGTAATATGTACTCGGGGGCACAAAACATTCATTAAAACCGGTCACGTGATACGCCAAGGCCGACGTAGGGTGGTGCGGGCTCGACGTTTATGGTGAGCAGTGAGAGGGGTGAGAGGGTGAGGGAAGAGAGACGTTATTATAACTACAGTATTATAGTAGTATATGGAAGTAAAATATGCTTGTATATGCGCGATGCTATATATTTATGTACGTGCTCCGAGGATTGAGGGAAAATATTTATTTAACCACTTGTGAAAATAATGAGCGACGACCACTGCGGTCGCGTTGGTTGGCCGACGAGGGTTGATATTCGCGACGATTAATCTCGACGAAATGATAATAATTCGACGATTTTCGCACGCGTGTCCGACCGTACGTCACAAGGACGAAATGAAAATATGAGATATTATTGATTTTTATCCCAATTTTAGTGTTCGGTTTTCGAAAGCGACCACCTGCCCAAATCACGGCGGCAATATTATTTTATTATTTAACGATCGCCGGTGGGTGATATTTCGTTTCTGAAAATATCGCGAATGACACATTACTGCACGTCTTATAGTCGTAGTAAAAATAATATCTTGCCAAATATATTTTTGTAAATTATCTTTATAATGCTGACGAGTGAATAGTGTAATGTAGCAGGACAAGAATCGTAATTTTATGCTCATATACCTATATAATATGTATTGTATACCTACGTTCAGTTCCGAACGTTTAAAGGCAAATAAAACGAAAAATATAAACGAATCAACAGATATACACGTGAACAATAAAATTCGAAATCCGAATTGTGGTAGTAGTAGAAGTAGTAACAACTGTGTGTTGTTGTTGTAGGTAGTCATAAAGGACCGAGTGATTGTCAATGGAGTTTTGAATATTTTTGCACGAAGACGTTTTTTTTCTCCGAATAGTTTTTGAGTTTTCCGTTTACGGGAAAAATCAATACGGTAATGTTATTATGTAAAATGCTGAGGGTTCGATGCGAGAGAGAGTAAAAAAAAAAAGGAAAAAAAGGAAAAGTAAAAAGGTCCACCAGCAGTATTCCGGTCACGAGCGCCAATCAAAATTCTATTCTTACACTTCTGTGTGCCGAACAAGAGGGCAAAGGACGTAATTTAATTTCCTAGGCGAGACGATGGCGGCAGCGGTGTCAGCGGTTGAGATTATCCCCGTGCAGTACTACAAAAAGGGACGAAATTCGGTTGTGGATACTAATTTCGAATTTGGCGGTGTATGACATTTGATTAATATTCTGCTCGGCGGCGGCGGCGGCAACGTTGGCGGCCGTACACAACGCACGTCAAAGGGCCCGAAAACGGTCTTTTGATTACATATTATTATTATGTTTTCGCGGACTAAAAACAATATAAAAGCGGCAATAAAATTGCCTTTTTGAATGCGAAGCAGTGAATTTATATCATCTACGACAAAAGTCGCCCACTTTCTCGTTTGACATTTGTAAAGTTCAGACAAAAAGGGCTATTGTTCGTCCGAAAATAATACCAAACAATGGGAACGTCGTCGGAGAGGCGCGCGCGAAAAAATAAAATTAAATAAAAACCTGGTCAAATAATTCATAAAACAATGCTCACGCCATCGCGGGGCGGTAACGGGGGGATGGCCCGGCGGTGGCTTACACGGCAGCGAAGGTCCGAGTGTCCGAAAAACGAGAATCTGAATTATTAACGCCGACTGTTCGTTGCACTATAATGCTATGTTGAACAATGTTAGTCGTGTATTATATATACCGATGGTCAGTAAAAAAGCAATTTTTTTTTTAAATCTCTTCACTAAATTCACGGTATCCTATACTATGAGTGTAAAGTCCGGCGTGTATAATATTAAAAGCTCAATCAATATTCAGTATAACGGTATACACATTATTTTTTATACGTCGTATGTATATATATTATTTACTCCTATATTTTCTCCTAGCGGGTAAAGTGTTTCAAATACCGTCTTTAAATATGTTATATAGATGCCATCCATTTTTTTGCTTGTTTTCAACAATTTAAATAATTTTCAATAACGCAGCAGTCATACTTTTAAAACACAGTCGTCTATCATACTATTTTTACGAACGTAAAGTTATTATTTTAAAACTTTTTTTATTCAACAGAACTATATATACGTGGTACTAAACAACGAAAAAGCGTTATTGTGATAAATGTTTACATTTTGTTTTTTTTTAAATATTTTATGAGTTTATTAAAAAGTTAATATTTCATGTTCAAAATTCAGGTTATATTATTTATTAAATATATTATATAAGTTTAAGTTTCATCATACGTAAAGTATTGTTTGTAATACCTTGCTCTGTACGTTTACTTTTCTGACATGTAAATATTAACTGTAAATATTAAATATAATATGTTTTAGGTTATATATGGTAGTAATGCATATATTATAATGATTAATGTTTAATCCACACTAACAATAATGTAATATTTTTATATATTATTCCAAATGATTCTAAAAATAATCGAGTTCATATAAAAGTTAATGTTTATTAATGACTGTCGTGAAGTACACGATTTATTTTGAATTCAATTATTTATTATTATGAAAATGCATTTGATGGTTTATAAGCAAATCATATTACCTAACAATGGGTCAAAATATATGAAAATGTTGGCTTTTAGTTAATATGGAAAAATACCTGTTATTTGCTTGTAATATTTGATAAAATAAATGTAATATCTACACAAATGATTAATAGACGTTCCGCATTAATCATGACGTGATTAATATTAAATTATATTGATTTGAAAAATATAATTTTAATCAAAGTTTAATTATCAACGACATAAAGTGAAATGAAACCGAACATGATCTTTAGTTTCGTTCAGTGGAACGGAAACAATTCACTTGGGTCGCTACTTATAATTTATTTACACAGTTATAGTAGCTTAGTACTCAAACATAGAATAATAGTGTTGCCCATGGAAACGGACCATTTAATTTTAAACATTCGTTTTAAGACCAAAAACAATGGGGTTTTGGGTAGATACGTATTGTACCGTACTTGGAGGATATTAATTTTATTACACACATACTATTATATATTCACCCATTTCTGTCAGCACACAAAAACGGATTAGATGTTTATCTTTACATATCGTATTATACTATAATATTTTGTAGTTGCAATAATAATATATTGATTTGATAACCCCGCAGTATTATAATATAAGGGTAGCATTGAAACCATGACGAAAATGTCAACGAATGTAATCCGTCAAATGAACTGAACGGGAAAAGAAGCAAAAATTCTATAAGTATTTATTATTATTAAATATCACTTTGAATTCTATAAAACCCTAAAAATGCTGTTATTTTTTAGACTAACAGAGAAGTAATGGTATTAAAAAAATATATATTGTATCTCAACTTCATATACAAACGCATATTTTTCATTTTCATAATAAAAAATGTATAAAGAAAACGTGACGAGAATGTGGTAGTTGTATTATATATATATATAATAGCGTATTTGGTATTATGAGACGTAAAAGTATTGGCTCTATACGCTTGAACAATAAATGAAATTGGGAATGTATTTTTTTTTTTGCGGGTTAACTAAGTCATAAATATGTTTTTGTTAAACCATTTGCGTTTATTTAAATTATAACGTAATAATTATTTGTATATATTTTGAAAATTTGATAGTCAGAAAAAAAATGTTGTGTCAAAATTGTCTGCGAATCTTGAAGGTATTTGTATTCAAATATATAATAACAGTATATTGAATCTTATTTAATGTTTATGGTGTTTTGTAAAAATTAATATTATACCTTGTTCTGAGTTACAAATATGTTATAACTCATATAATAATTTATATTTCAAAATTATTCAATATTATGTTGTATCATCAAATACAATGAGAATATCGGCTCATGGATCATGTTGCATAGTGGGCGATTGTATACTATGCAAAATCTTATGGGATACATTGAAACCGTGAATATCCAATGACTTCAAACAACAATGAGTATGCAAATTATCATGTATTATTAATGGTGTATGACATTATAAAAATATATATTACAAACTACTAATTTATAGTAATAAGCAATTATACGCCTACACTGTTCAAATTTGTTGAAAAAATAGAATATTATAATTTTTTTAACTTATTATTATTATTTTTGTAAAAATACACTTTTTTAAACACTAAAATACTATATTTAGTACTATATAATAGAATACTATATTATAACTATAATATTCGTCATAAAACGTTTAAGACACGATTTATTGGGTTCTTATCTAAAACTGTTTTGTATGACAGATGGAAAATTTTTTAGTTATATTTTATTTCATTGACGTCTATACATACTTGAATTTCATAAACTTCAACGGAAAAATATTTAGTTTATTTTATTATACAAAAAGTTTTTTTGACATATGAAATAGTGGATATGTTAAAAAAACCCCGTTTTAGACTTACATAGCTGTCTAAATCAGAATACAATGTATTTTTGTTTTGTTTCCAATGTAAAAACTGTCGTCAAAAATGTCAACACTTTTGGCTGTCAAATAAATATAGAAACAAGTTCAATCTATTAAAAAACAATGAAAAATAAAATAAATAAATCTGAATAAGCCCAAGTTTTTTTTAAATCGGATTTCTTGGAGAGTTGCGTCTTTGAGTATTTTATGCACTTTAATTACAAATGACAAACCACCTAAAAAAAAAAACAGAAATTCATATTCGAAGAAAAATTCTTTTGTTTTTACGCATAATATATTGTATAGCTTTAATTATGAAGGTATACATTTTATAAATAATTGAATATTGTTTTTGTGTCTCGTAAAATATTATATAACACTTATTTCTATGAAAATATACTTATAAATTATGATTAATGGCTCGCTTAACACGATACTTTGATTTAATAATGAAACTATAAACCGCACATAGATATGATAGGCATTTTATTTTACTAACATATTATTTGATAATGACGGCGATATGGATAGGCAGTTATAGATACATCAGACTCGCTTTCCACTCGTTTCCAGTACTGATGCACTCAAATAAACTAGAAAGAGTAGAAACAATCAGATAGTTTGGTGTGCTGGAGATAGTAAAAACGTAAAGCACATATTGTCATTTTGGTCGATGTAGTAGTTGTAATGATATAATATTATTTTTATTATCGGAACCCAACTTAAGCAGCAGTTGCAAAACAAATATAACACACGCATATATAATATTAAAATAACATTCCAAACACCATATTATTAAGTCAATATTTTAAATTGTTAATTTTGTATTTATATAAGTAGTAAATATTGAAGCCTATTATTTAGATTTTGTGGCAAGTGAAGAATGTATTTCATTTTGAAAATAATATGTGTACTTTTTTATCTTAAAACACATTTTACAGCAATATGAAAGTTTAAAAAGTTTTTTGTAGCACTTCAATAGATTGGAAACTAAAATAAATGACACTGTAAAGTATTTTTTCGAATTTATCATTAGGTTTTCGTGTAAAACATGAAATAGTACAAATAATGGAAAGAAATTGGGGTTTTGACGGCCTACAACGGTCTTTTTTACTCTAAATTACTTACATAATATTTTTAGTAAAACGAGTCATGTCCATAATAATGTTTTAAAACAGTTATCTTATACGTAACATATTACATTTAATATTTTTACTACACACATAGAGATGAGATGCGTTTTTATTTCATGTGATATTGCCCATTACCGCTGTATTGTTTTTCATCTATTTATTTTGCATAATATGAATGTTTTTAAAAAAAAATAAATATCGAGAGTTTAACCAATATATTTGTATAGATTTTCTTGGAACTGTTTTTATTTGATCAATTTATTATTATTGTAATCGAGTATTGCGAGGTGTATGGGCACACAGTGCCACGCTGTTTAGATAACGATCACAGACACTGTACGATTATTGATGTGTAAATAATATAATATATCAAACGGATAAATAACTGTACAAACAACATTAAATTGAATTATTAAGAGTTATATCACGAAACCAAAGATATAATAATGTCATTTTCGATGTACGTGAACATGACCGATCCCTATAATACAGACGGGACAATACAATAATGCGAACGGTCCATAACCCGTTTCCCGGCCGTACAATAATTCAGGATATCCCGAAAGAGGTGACATAAGGGTCGGACGTATGAATAACGGACTTATCTCCTATGAATCCGATTGATACTAGCGTTATAGACTCTGTGGGGTATTTGTTGAGGATAGTGTGGCTACTCAGTTAGTGTGTGTTGTTGACGTCGAGGGTTCGAAGGGGTTCAGCGTTCCCGCGGTGAAAAATACAATAGAACTCTGCAACTGTATTATATAACTTATAATAATAAGTGTATACGACTTCTCCAAATCTTCACTGTTTCGTGTGATACACATACACGGAAGTGTTTTGTGTAATATGCGAGTTTCTTGTTAAATATTTTCGATCGATTTGGTAAAAGTCTTTAACATGTTGCGGAGCAATCGTGTTGATATATGACGGTAGCGTTGATAGAACGTAAAAAAGGTAATAAAGGAACAATAATAATAAATCGTAATATTTTTGTAAAATACGAATTTTATGTGTAATTAATTCAAATTTAAAATGAACTAGTTATAAAAAAGAATGATCACGCGTGAACATTATACTTTATCGACAAAACAGAAAATAATAGTGAGTTGATTTTATATCGGCGATACAATAATAATCGAATACATATTGTGGAGTCTACGATGTGTAATTATAACAATTATGTTGCATCACATTTCTAAATAGTATGAACACCGTAAGTTGATACCGAGTGAACAATTTATAACTAATAAGTAATAATATGATGATGACGTATTATATTATACCAAAATCAAATTACAAGTAATATGGAGTATAGATTAGTATTTAATACATTTTATTTGTTTAAAAAGTCATTTTAATTATGTAATAATATTTATTTATTTGTTTTATTACAATACGGTAGGTGTACGTACATTTCGATACAATATCGTACATAATATGTGAAAAATATCAAAATATGTACATAATAATATAATATTTATATCAATAGAGTTGATGAATTCTTATTGACTATACTTGTTATTTGGTTTAATGTTTAATGACTGATAATAATACAATTAGTATTGCATATCTGTATGAAAAATAAATACATGTGATGGGCACGAAAGGTGGGACTTTTAAGTTAATCTGTGCTAGTAATTCGGCAGTGTTTATATAATTATACCATTAAAATGATGCTTGGGAAAAATTAAAGAAACTTTAAACGCTCTATTAACTAAAGTATTCAAATCAAGCCGGTGTAAAGTTGATCGAAATATTGAAAATTGTTATGCTATCGCTATACTTTTTTGGGACAAATTAATTTTATTTTCTAGTTGGAAATTGTGTTTCTATATTATGTCTGCAGTGTTTTTTTTTTTAACGAATGATAAATATTTTAACTGTCTCTAAAATGAACAATATTTCATTTATTTTGTGCTTATTTAAATTTAACAATATATTTAATATGCTAACAAGTTTATCTAACATATTTACTACTTTTTTTACTCTTTTATGTGAATCATAATTCATAATAAATTGTATGGTACTCGTAGTTTTAATAATTGTAAGTGTTCTACAGCATTATTCAAAAATTGTAGATCAATGTAGTGTATTATTTTTTTTTAAATAGATGTACAAAATGAATGAAATAACAGTCATTCATTCACAGATCTTATTTTTACGAATAAATTTAATATAATATTTTTATTAACATCAAAATAATTTGTACGTATCTAAACAATACGTACTTGTACAATTTAATTATATTATTGTACGTACAATCTATTTAGATATTCTGCTACCTATCACGTCATTAATATTCATATCTCCTATTCAAGAGGAAAAAAATCAACAACTTAGTATCATACAGAAAATATTCGCTAAACTGATAAATCATAAACATAATATTTCATTTTATGTTCCAAAGTACAAAAGGGTAAAATTATAAATATAAACCTCGTTAAATTTAAATAAATAAATGTGTAGATAATCCACAAATTAGAATTTAAAAATTTTTATATGCATATAGAATGATAAACGAGAATAAAACATAATTAAATCTAGTTAATGCAGTGGGTATGCTTAATATGAATGGCTTTGTGTTAATAACTTAATGATGTTATTATTGAGTTGTTTTATACTTTAGTTTTAAAAATAACAAAATTAACAGTAATTTAAGTAATTGTTTTAGTAACAAATTTTTAATTAAATTTCAAACTAAGTTTTGTTTTGCTAACAGATTAGGTAGTGGTAAATAATAACTTGGATTTCATTCCAAAAATAAGTTTTCAAAACCATATATACAATTCAACAAAGAAAACTTTGAGTTGTTGCTAACTAATTTATTTATATTGTTTTCACTTTTGTATGATGTAATAATTTTTACTCAAATTTTAATAAGACACTGACTTTGAAATGTATACTGTAACATATTATTTGAATGAAAATATTAGCTCAAAACGGTAATTTTAATCATGAATACTACAGACTACCTAGATTTTGACTAAATTGGTGTCTTTTTAATGTAGACAAATAGTTAGTAGATATTTATTGAAATGGATTTAGATCTTTTCTATTTCTCTAAATATATTAGGTATTTTATATTCTATCTACTACTTATATATACTCACTATTCGATAGTATTTCATGTTGTAAAGTTGTATTTTTCGAATAAGAATGTAGTTTAATATTATATATATTTGCATTAAATAACTATCATACTACCTAAAATAAAATAATAGATTTATTGATATATTTTATGATTTGTCTAAATTCATTATTATATTTTAAACAAATACTTGTATACATTATTTATTTTACACTATAATAGATCTTTCAAGTTGTCTCAAAATGTGTATATAAGATATCACATAATAAATAAATGGTTATATATAAAACAAATCGAGTGTATTAAGTATTCGATAAAGACATTATTTTTATTGTGACAATAATTTATGATGTACCAATTAAATGATTATTATCGTAAATGTATATGCTGGACGCAGTGCTTTTGTGTCTTAAAATGTATGTTATTGTCATAAATTCTTTTTTTAAGCCTTGCACAGTCGGACGTATGAGTGTACCGGATGCATTCGCAATCACATGAAATAAATAATATCTTTCAACTTTCATGACGTATCAAGACGTAGCAAGCAACTGTAATACGAGTGATAATAATAAAAATGCGATTAAATTGCTTATTCGCATCAGGGACGGCACATCTTCGTCTGTGTGCAGTCCTGTCCGATCCATCGTAATTCATTGAAAATGTTTTTCAAACAATAATCATAACAAAAACCGCGTCAACTCGGCATATCGTATACTTATTAAAAATAGTATTCCTCGCGTGGCTGTAAATAATGTGAGGTTTTGAAGGTGAAAAAATAATATAATATACATATAATGTGAAACTGGATAATAACTTAACGTGTCCCCTCTTAGTCTCGTATTTTCGTTCACACGGGATCCGGATTAATAATTAGCCCTACAGGCCACGGTCTAATATGGTTGCCTTCTTGTAATATGTTAATATATAAAATATTATACACAACGGCAGTACGGCGAGGGCGGCGGCGGCGGCGGCGAGTGGTAGTCCCCTGCAACAATGACTGTAATCTGAAAATTCCAACCTTGGATCAAGTAGCTGTAAGGCTATTAGATATAATATTATTAACGTGCGTGTGTGCATGTGTATGGATATATATTACTCGGCTTTGCCCGTTATTATAGCTTATAATACGTTTTATACGACGACGACGACGACGACGACGATAAATACAAGCGCCCGGCCTATAGATATAATAATATTTTCTTTCTAGAAAGATGAACGTGTTCGACACAAACTCTGTACAGTTGTTCGTTTTACTATTATTAACATTAATATTTTATTTTTCAAACCGTCGGTGACAAGAAACGTTTATATCGTGTGTATTCGTGTGTATATGTGCGTACGGTGTACCCACTACGTTGCATTATATACATAATAATATAACAATATGTGTTGTTTAATGCTCGATGATTAAGTTGAAAAGAGGCCAACGAAGGAAAATAGTTTTAAAAAAAAATCGCGATCTTAGCTGATAAGTGCGGGCGCGAGAGACCTCGCGATCACGACCGTTTCTGTTCTTCTTGCAAAGAAAATACACACACACACACACACATATTACGTATCTCGAGCCGCGATCTCGGGCACTATTCGTTTCAAGTAGCCATTTAATCGCAGATGTATATGCGCCGTTAGCGAAACGAGTTTTTACAGACCAACTACAATAATGTAATATTATTATATTATACACATAGACGATTGCAGTACGACGAGCGTATAATATTCGCCGCAACCCGTTACAACCCCCACGTCAGTGTTTCGCTCGTAAACGAGAAGATATCGCTCGTATATTATAATGTAAGAATTGTCCTCGGTCGTAGTTTGGTGTTGTGTTGTTTTTTTTTTATATCTCCGTCCCTTTTTAGCATTTTTGTTTGTCATCTTGAACCGTCACATCAATATAATACGTCCTTTTTGATAATATTTCATTCCATCTACATCCGCATACACCGACGCGCCAATTACAAATATACTCTGAGTCATAAGGTACGCAGTGTCTTGGACGTTGATAGTATTTACTAAGTTCCGTATTTTGAAAATATATATTTGTCCATGACCGGCGCCGCAAGCGGTTTTATTGTTGCCAGTCCTTTATACCTACGATGTACTATATTATATCTATATGCGATTATGTCATTCGATCATCAATTAGGTCAAAATGTATACGAATAAATGTACATTATCAACCTACTCAAAATTTAAATTTAGAAAACGGTGTAATTAAATGATTTTTACTACTACTGCTGGTTCTCTACCATCATATTTTATGTTAATAGGAGTATAAATTATTTGACTCTATACTGCGTTTAACAAATTAATGGCTTTTATTTACAAGACGTATATGACGTGATGTATAATATAGGTACATCGTATTTTCTATAGCTATACAAACCTACACATTAAAAAAAATATATATACACATAATTTACTTATGCACATTACAATTATTCAGGTATTCATTTCATGTTTGCTGAGAGATGAACATACAATATTAAACGATATAAATCACTAAAGGAGAATTATTAATTGAAATCTCTCGAAAGATTGCTTAAACATCTTAATTAAGTCAACTGAAGTATGAAATCCACTTGAGATATTTAATGAGATTGATATATAGATAGAGATGCTGTAATGCGAACCTTTATCATTTCACGTACTTCAACTGTAATACAAATCCAATTGAATACAGTTAACCATTATAGGCGAATCAAATTCAATATATAATATATTATATACATATTACACGACGGTTTTCAAGTTAATGTCTAGCAATAAGTAGGGTTTAAATTAATATTTAATTAAACAGGTAAATTATTACTATATAAAGAAATATAAAACATATTACATTTGAATTTATATTATTTATATTAAATTATTTTTATACGTTTTTTTTCTATCGTCGTATGAACATCTATTTTATGTATAATTGAACCAAACAAATTGGTCTGTAAGTTTTATTTTGAAGGCACGTAGAATAATGATTTAAGTTTAAAAACCTGTACTTGTACAAAAAGTACATAAAATGTGAATACTTCATTAGTCGTTAGACGCACAGTATTTATTTGCAATAAACCTATTTTATTAATTTGCTTAGTAGTATGTTTACTTTTTAAATCACTTAGCATTTTATATTCTTAATGACGATGGTTGAATTTAAAAAGTACTTGTCGTTTTAAGCGTATAATCGATCGATGAGTTAGTAAAAACTGCTTATAAAACTACAATGGTTCCAAAAAAAGAAAAAAAAAAGAAAAGTTATTTGTTAACCCTGTAGCGGCTGTAGATGACGAGAAACATGGAATGACAATATTATTATTATGTTAACTTTGTAATGTGAGGAGGCTCGATGGATTTTTCTTTGATAAATAGGTTTTGTTTTAATATTGTTATGGAAAAATCTTTACGTGGGTCGACAGAGTATATTTATTTATATATATAATATATAGCTTTCGTATCATACGTTAGTATAACTCCTCCCACTTAAGTAGATAAATAAGTTATTTTCCAATTTTGTATAACCCAATATTCAAAGTCAGAAACAAAGTCAAGACACATGACACGGTAGAAATACTATTTTTTATTATATGCGTTACGTATATAATATACACCTCCTTTTTCATTTTAGTTTATAAAATTTAAATTTAACACTCACATTAAAGTTATATTTTTATATTTTATTTTGGTTATTTGATTAATTGATATTTTTGAGTTATTATTATTAAGATTTAAGTTATTCATAATACACACATTATATCACAGTTTAATATGAATGTATAAATATTGTTTTTGAAAAATTACACTATGTATAATTGGGTATAATAATTTATGTTATATGAAAACATCGAAACGTACATTTTTAATTGTTTATTCAATTAACTATTAAGCAATTTAATACTAATATTAATATAATTTATATTTATATTTTAAGATTATGCTGATGTAGCATTTTACGTATTTTTTTGGTAAATTCAAAATATGTAAGGTAAATAAAATAAGTAAGACAGAAGTCCATTTAATTACCTGAAAATTAAAAATATGTTATTTTTATTTTGCTGCATATATTTTTTAAGATTACCTCTGCATATTTTATTACTTATTTAAAAATTGTTTAATTATTGAGTTTATTTTTTATTTTTTATTATATTCGTTCCAAGTTTAATTTTGTCAACGAAAATGATCAATTTTATTTTATTTTCTGTTCATCATCTATCAACACTATGACTAAAAGAACTATGCACTTGTACGTATTTAAATTGTCCATGATCTGCGTATTATTTTTATAATTGAATGTTTTAATTTTACTATATAACAAATACATATTATAAAACTCAATTTTTTTAGAGTTTATTCAAAGGTACATTTTATAGTTTTTAGATCATATAAATCCTAATTATAATATACACAAATATGCACAAGTATACAAGTTTATAGATGTATAATGGATATACACAAGTAACAAGTTTGAAATTGAAGTTAAAATCGTTATTATTTTAATGATAATTTTTGTTTAGAAAGTCTACAACATAAACTTAAACGTTTCGACCTATGCGACCAATTAGGGAATATTACTTAAATTGACTACATGAACAATTTTCCTCTACCGAATAATGTCGGTCAAAAGTCAAAACTTTGAAACCAAAATATTATCTTTAAAGACGAGATTCGAATTAAATAACGGAAATACTTTGAAGATAGTTTGAAAAAAGATTTAGTATAAAAAAACAATTCAAAAAAGTCTGCTGTTATAAGTTATTTGTCAACAACAGGCTACGGACACTTGTGACTGATTTTTTTAGTTAAATTGTCGTCAATAATTTTCTTTTAGCTGTATAAACAAAGATATATATATATATATACATATAATATAATTTTAAGTGATTTAATATTTTATAGAATGCCGTGGAAAAAAAATAAATCACGTGTCTCATGGCGCAGTGGAATATTGGTTTAACATACACTACACAATTAATATAAAATGTTATTCAATAATTCAATATATTACCTACATTATTATATATGCCATAATATTGTGTGGTCTAATAATAATATGTATATTAGGTATTCGACAATGTGCATCAAACAAAAATTACTTTGGACTTACCATACAAATTTAGGTTTCAAAGTACCTATCTATATACTACAATTATATGCCTTTACATGGACATGGATATAATCAAAATACGCAGGTGACAATAATACAGCATAATATTAATATATTATGTACTGCAGCAGCAAATAGAATCGGACAATACAAAGTAGAAATGTATAATATGCATGAATATACGCGAAGAAAAGTAAAATGAAAAAAAAAAATTATCTAAAAGCACGTGTGAAATAGGTTTGTTGAATAGTGTTGTCGTTTAGAGTGTTTCATTGTGGAGCACAAAAACGACATAAATTGTGATGTCATCATATATATTTTTATTCAACTATGGTCGTAGTCGTAGCACGCAGTAAAAAAATAAAAAAAGTAAAGAAATAAAAAAATATATACATGCACGTGTGTATTTGAGAAAAAAAAACTAGAAAACATAACGATTTCGACGGAGAAAAAAAGAATATTCTAAAATCAACTGACATCAGAGCGAACGAATGTATGCGTTTAGTACATTGTGCATATCCTACAAGAAAATATATTATTAATAATGTTGATATTATTATGGGTTTTCTTTAACAATGCCACTCCTGAATATTATATATTATATTCAGCAAAGCCGTTTCTGAAGAACCATTTAAATTGATATGTTAAACGTAAAACAATGCCGCACAAAAATATAGACGAGACAATTGAATTCCAGACGCAGTGGAAAAAAATGTATAAAATACAAATACACGAAAGACTATAGAAAATTAACGCGATGATAAATGATGTCTATAAATTATTATATTTATTTTGAACCGAGAAGACGATTGAAATGTATATTACACGTTATAGCAGGTTGTATTTTTCTTTGTATACTATTCAGTGTTATGTTGGTATAAAAATACTGTGTATGATTAACCGATGCTTAAAGTTTATAAGGACTACATCAATAATTATTAAAAATTTATAAATTGCAATAAATATTAAATTTATATTCCTAGGGCAATACTTATAAAGATCAATTTAATGTAAAAAAAAATAAGAATTATAGTTATGAAACTAAAGTTTAACAAATTTAATTACGGACAATGATTCAAATTTCAATCACGGAATATAATTAATTTTATTAACTGGTTTTTTTAAATAAAATTATTAATTTTTTTTTTACATCAATGAGTAATAAATAATAATACATAATCTCGATCCTTGTCAAATTCAACAAATTTATTGTATTTATTGTTATTGAAATTTACAAGTATTACATTTTAAGTATAATATACGTGTATAAACTATAACCATAAAACTTTTTAACTCTAAGACTGACTGACTGACTATTTTAATACTAGAAATTAATTTACGACCCAATGATAATAATATTATAATTTTGATTTGAAATAACACGAATGATGAATTCGTTTACAGTCAATTTTATTGTTTTATTAATAATATTAATATTGTCACTAGTCAATATTTTAATTGGCGGTGTTTGAATTTTAAGTGCATTATCATAGTAAATACCATAACCAACAACTGTTGGTCTTGGATTTTGGAAAAAATGCACGGAAAACCGGAGTTTTCATATTCTTACGACTGCAACGGTCTCAGTGTGTAGTTTTTACGCACCGGAAGAAACGTAAAATAATTATACAGGTAAAACAACAACGGTAGTAACTAGTATCTAACACTACAATATTGATTTATATTTTTACAATATTATTAGGTTTTACGGTGTGATACAAATTATTATCAGCTGGTCGTGTTTCCTTGGCTTGCGACTGTGTATGCAATTACACGTACGTACGCGCCACATAAGATGCTCACACCGAAGAACGATTATTCGCTCACCGACATCACTAAAAACAGTAAAAATTGAATAAAATATTATATCATATAATGTTGCGCGTCATAGTCTGTATAATCGCACGCGAATATATCTGAAACAAATCAACAAGCCGTAAACGTGCATATGTTGGAGAAAAAAATGTAAAAATACACAAATATTGCATGTGTTTGAACATCGCGCTTCGGTTGGTTTGCGATCGATGAGGAGCAATATTACGATCTGTCAAAAGTCGAAACTGAAATTCGAGGAAATGAGAAACATACACACGTAGAAAAAATACCATTTATGATTCAGTATCTGACAGTTTCTTTTGACGCATTTGAGCATTCCCGACATTGTCGTCATCGTCTTGTTTTTAAACATATTTTTGTACTGTCCCGTTATAGTCTTTTTCAAAATACGGTTTATACAATTCCGAAAATAATGATATTACCACTCCTCGATGTCGACCAATCAGAAAACACGATGACCAAAATTTTAGAAGTCGGTGACTTTATTTTCGATTTGGAGTGGAATGAGAAATGTATTGATTTATTTTTACAATATTGTGAATTGTATTATTATTATTTTAAAACCACTATTTTGAAATCGCACTAAAATGTTCGTACAAACCTATCAACAAATTGGAAACTTATCACTGATCGTGCTTTAAAAAGGTTGTTTTTGGAATTCTTCAGTAGCTTTTTAGAAAATTGAGAACAAGTAATCGTGAGGATGTACGTCGTGCTTTGAAAATAAAATCAGGTTATGTTGCTGTTGGTACTTTAGATGATAATACAAAAGACTTAAAATGTTCATTAATTTTAAATTTAGGTATTTCTTAGAAGCAAAACAATTTTCAAAACATTTTAATTAATTTATAACAATAATATTATGAGTAATTTTGAAATGTTATATTGTTTTTTACATTATTATTTATTTTTTTTACAAAGTTGTAATTTTTTAATTTTAAAACTTGAAAAGTTTAATTGACATCATATTAAAATAATTTAATCAGATACTAATACTAAACAGTCGTTTTAGTTGATTCCAGAGAGTAACACAAAAGGCTCATCTAATATGATCTTCAGACTTCAAGGTGTAAGGTATTATTAGCTATTTTTGTATAAATTGCTTATCAAAAAAAAAGTTATTATCTACCTATTTGTGTTTAACCATTAAAGTCTTCAAAAATAAAAAGCCTTTAAAAATGTAAATAGATACGTTTGTTATGTTATACGCTCTAATCATAAAATGAAACTTTTTTTTTAATGTACCTTACTGGCCAATTGCGTACGAAGGCTTTTAAACTATGATATATATTATTATTAATTAAAATTAAAATATCTTCTAAAATCTAGCTCCTATATCACCGATTACGATTTATTTTACTGTTTTTTTAATTTGAAACAAGAAGTCAATATTTTTGTTATACTTTGAGAACACTCTAATTAGATTATAGGTTATATTATTATTACACAACACATACAATAGACGCTTTTATTGTCAACTGTATAATATTACAGTAGATTTATTGGAGCTATATTATATGCCTGTATAATACGAGTATACTATACTTGAAAACGAAATCATACAATTACTCCATAAGAAAATTCTGGTGATTAACGTTTTCAATTAAAATTATACGAGTCGGACATTAAACGCATCATAAAACTCATAACGATATTTCTTCCGAAAATCGACGACACCACGCCACCGTCGATTCGGAGGAGAACTTCACTGTTGTTCTGCAGCGACACCGATGAACGCTCGAAGAATGCGCGTATACATATATAATAATATTATCGCACATGTTTTGACGGCTGAGTCTCGAATTCCTATGTACGGGACTCGTATAATATACACGCGACATACAGTATAATATATAATATTTATAATGACGTACGGCCGTTTAACTTTTCGGTGGGGTGTTTTGAGGAGTCGCACATTGAAACCGACCGCGAATATCATTGCCGTTTAATATCATCCGAGAGTTGCGACCGGGCGGTGTCTGCAGCGGTGTTGGTGGCGCGGTGTTTGATGGAGTGAAATGAGTTGCGATGATACCGACTTAATGGCCGCCGCTGCATTATTGAAGAAGAGTGAGTATTATAATAGTAATAATAACGAATGTATGTATGGGGTGTTCGATTCCCATAAATATTAGTGGTGGTGAGTCATTTCCTGAGCTGTTGGCACGGGGGCGGTGGCGGTGCAGGCGAGAGACGGAATCCCCGCGGTTTCGTCGACTCGTCGACTCGTGTCCGTATTATTATTATTGTCTGGTGCGTACATATTATTATTATTATTATTATTACATACAACGGGCCATCATAATATATAATATTCACATGGCACTATTATTTTATCACACACCGGGTGTACGCGATTCTCCGCGCCGCCGCCGTCAACGCGACGTCTTCACACATCCAAAGTCGCCGCCGCATATTTATTTCGAAAACAGCTCTTTTCACTCGCGCCTCCCCGAAGGACCGAAATCAAACCGCACGCCGATAACATAATATATGATATACCTCGTGTCGCGGGCTCGAATGATGGTGTTATAACAGATACGATAATAATAATAATATAATATTACAAGGTGGCGCCCGACCGTAATATAATAATGATAATAACAATATTATTATTATACAGGCGTATCGCGAACGGTTGTCGTCGCGTATCGTTTTTATTATTATTATGTTCTGCGCGGTCGTGTACCGTTCGGACGCGTACCTACCTATACGCTGCCGCGCGGCATCTGCAGTGACGACCGACCATTTGTACATCATATTATTATTATATTATAATATACTATGTGGCTATATTTAATAATAATAATAATAATAATATAATATATACGAAAACTACACTCGGCTGCGGAACACGTTCTCGAACACACGTTTTTTGACCGTGACCATCGTACACACACGCACACACACACACACACACATACACACGCCGACCGTAACAAGTGGGACCATTAGAAAGAGTAGTAATTTTTCATCATCAGCACCCATCCATACCACCACCACCGCAGACACACGACTTTATACGCCGCCGCGTGTGTATTATGTAGTCGTCGTCTCCGTCTCGCCGCATCGTTCTCTCTTTCCGCGTCTCACACTGCCTCGCCGTCCGTCTCCGCACTATGCGCGCGCGTATAGCCGCCCGATAACCGGGTAATAATATCGGCTCGGGGCGATCCCGCGCAGGTCTCCGCTGCACCAGTACACGTCGCTCTGCAGTCGTAGGTACCTAAATAATAATAATAATAATAATATTAAATATACGTATATTATAATACGTTATGGAAGTCCTCCGACGGCGGTACGTTATTAATGTATTATAAATGCCGCACCGACTCTCGTATAGGTATACCCTACGACGGGCGACGGCAGTAAGACAAATCTCATCTGTGTACACACACACACGACCGCGTGGTTATTAAGAAAAATTACAAACACTTCGAATCAATTAGAATTTAAGTTGCATTTATTCTTACTTAACGCCGTAACACTCGATACCTAATAACACAAAATAAATGTATAATTATGTACCATTGCACGCGGAGGCGCGCTACTGACCGCGACGACGCGGCTACACACCACTTTTGTATATCATTATAATATTATACTTTATACATTTATATCAAACCATACCATAACGTACGCGCCGATATTATAATTATCACTGGCTGCTCCGGCTTGTTGTGTATAACACGATAATTAAAATAATTGCTATTGAGCTCTAATTTACGGTCACGTATCGTACCAACAGAACAATCGGCTCTGCAGTCATGATATTATTATTTAAGTTTAAGAATATTATAAAACATGATTGCACTATATTATAGTATGCCGCAAGGGTATAATGTACTCGCAATATAAAACTATATACGCATAAACAATATTACATAGTCGGGATTCAATTAAAAATGCGATGTGGTCTCGCCAGTTCAAACGCGTCGTCCTATTCGACATGAATATTTTTCTCTAGAAACGTCTCTATTGTTCTATTATAGATTTACATAAATGCTATAATTTTTATTTTTATATATATATATATTAGTTATACTGTCCATATGTATAGAAATTTATCGTTTAACATTTTGGAATGTTCTATTATAACAAGCCATATATACCTACCCATATAATAATATTGTAGAGGAACTAGAAGAATATAAAATATTTTAGTAACTCGCCGGAGCACAGGACGAATATTGAATTTCTCTGGACGTATGCGTTTAAATAAATACTATATTATATTATAATAGACATAGCCGGGCATTATAATAATTATTATGCACGATCTTCGTTTAAAATATGTTAAATAATTGTGTTAAGTATTCACAAGACAAAGGGTGTTAACTAGAATGCGGTTTAAGTACGTCCGATGGATACGTTGAGTGATAATTTGACATTCCAAACATTAACGAACGAATCGTAGTCGTTGTCTTTTTTTGTTTGTTTCGCTATTATATTATGTATGCGTACTCGTCGAAATTTCCACGTCAAACACTATTCCAATTGTTTATGCAAACGCGCGTGTATAGAGAAGAGCTGATGAAGTATGCCTGTATCCAACAGTCGTCTCCCGGTTCTACTCGCGTGCCAGGACGTGCTGCGTTCGTGCAGGTGGACAAGTATAATGTGGCTGGTATAATATTATTATATTATCTATACATTATAGCTGTACGGTATACTTACCCACACTAGACGATTATTATTATGATACGTATTATAATACTTTTTTATTTTGAACTCGATTATAAGTTCAGACGACGCGAAACCAAGATGCGTATTATGCGTTGTTGTGTTGCATTCGTATATTATTATTATTATTATTATTATTACTATATAGCTGCAGTAGTGCAGTGCTATAGTACTCGTGTACATACGCGGCTGCTTCGACAAAAGATTTTTTTTCTATTTTTGTTTTATTATTTTTTATTTTTGTGATATTCACGTTTTGAGAAAAACGCCCATCATTCCTCGGGGCGGGCGGATGGAACTCCCGAACGGCGGCGGCGACGGTTGATTAGGTATAGGTAGGTAGACGAGTACGCGTATTATACATTAGACGTTTATTATACGGTTTATTGTATATATATATATATATATATATGTAGTATATATTATAAGTTTATATAACGTAATAAATGCAGTACGTCATAATATATGCAACGGTCGCTCGGAGAGTACCTATATCGTTGCAGAGGTATGACGATAAACGTTGCACAAAATGACTATAATATAATATTTTTTCCCGCGATGTTCGATTCGCTTGCATATTATAAATAGTATACGTCTACGAGTAAGGTCATCCGCGGGGAACCGCGCGTGCTTCCAATATTATTGTTGTCATGTCGTACAAAAATCGCTAGTAAAAAATCTCTGAAAGCGTGCGAGCGGGAGTGTTGTACACCTAAATATATTTTATTATTATTGTTATTATCATTACTGTAGTAGTTGTCCGGCGCGCGCTGGTCTTGACAGGACGTTCGTATACTGTTTAATATACATATATATATATGTATATTGTATAGGTATGCACTATGATTTATGGGCAAAGGTTCGACAGGATCACATCTTCAGATTTATCGGTCGCGGGTTCAAAAGGGGTCCACACACACACATAGAGACGCTGTTCTCCCTCTCTCTCACTCCTAAACTCTTCCCCCTGTCCGCATGGTCGTCACAATACTACCATATACTACCAGGTATATAATATTATAAATATATATATACATTTTATACACTACCACCGGCACTTTGGCCTCCTCCCACGTACCTACTAGGTACGTACATACATATATATATACATATATGATAGTAACACACATTATATTATTATTACACACAGTTGCCTTGTAATTCCATCACGCGGCGGCGGCGGCGGTGGAACAAGAGACGCACGAGCAACCCAAAACTCTCTCCGTGTGTCCATCTCTGTGCGCGCGCGCTCGTCTTTATAGACTTCATTAGCCGGCGGCCACGAAAACTCGTTCCCCCTCCTCACAAGCATTCTTTCTCTTCCCCCCTCTCCCGTCATCCAACACACAGCGACAACCTCTCGTTAAACGCACGCACACACACACACACACACATGTAAGATGAGGTTTTTAAACGATTGTAAAGATTTCGGACCAGATAGCCGCCGCCACATGTGACACGGTCGATGCGGATAAAACCGCAGGCCCTCGTCCTCGGTGACCCCCATATTTTCAGAAAAGATTTCGTACGTAAAATTCCTTTTCTCCGGCTCGTAAAACGTTTTTAATTTTTGACATTCGTTTCACCGGACAACAATAAAATAACGACGTATGTGTACGCCTAAGTATATTATATTATAATGTACATAAATATATATATATATACATTATACATTATACATACGACATAGGTATATATCAGCAGGTATAAAATAATATATATAGGTACACGCACACATCACCGCGTGGGTTTCGTCGGTGTATTATATCGAAACTGTCCCTGCGGTTCGGTCGACCGGAAAAAAAAAATATATATCCAATAATAATAATAATAATGATAATATAAAAATAAAAACCCGTCCCTTTCGATTTCCAATGTTTTCATTGTGCGTATATATTTGTATATGTATAATAATATGTATACCGCGCGCGTTCGACCCATACCCACATTCACATATTATAGGTAAGTACATATATATACTATTTATATATATGATTCATTTTATATAAATGTATACATGTACACAATACGCTACAGTAATGTGCGCCGTTAACGGTACACAGCCAAAATCGTTCTTGCCGTTCAGTTTTTACCACAAAACACAATAATATATAATATTATAAATCATTTAAACCCAACGCCAGAGATATACACCCCGAAAATTCTTTCACCCGTCACACGATCTCTACAATAACACTAAATAATATATATATAAATTGTGTGGGTATAGAAATATCGAACAATCATATTTTTATTGTCGACACTTGAAATATATTGCTTTTCTTTCAAGTGTTTTCATATTTTTTTTGCTTCTCAAATGTTTAACTGTGTGATATTTTTAAAAGTTGTTTGTGCATTTTGAATAGAGCCAAACAAAATCAAAAGGTATTATTATGCATTTATGCAATTTACATAACATAATGTATTAATTAATCTACATAATAAGTAGGTATAGGTACTTACTCATATAAACAAGTAAACCGAACAGTGCGGTGTAATATCAATTACCTATAATACCTATTCATCGTTAAAATGATTTATAATTTATATTATGGTTCTTTCAGTGTTAATATAATCAGTTTATTTATGTTGGTCCGTGTTCGTATAGTATAGTGATGGGAATTATACTTTTTAGTATCTGAAAAATCGCATTCCGATTTTTAAACAACTAATAAGATTCCCGTTAGCAATGAATATATTGACTGCGAGGCGTTTTAAATGACATGATATATTGACCGTTCGTCGGTATTGAGCATAAAATGTTTACAAATTATCGGCATGGTAATTTAATAATTACGGACATACTTACCTTAGTATACCGTATAACCGATTGAAAAAATTGAACGGGGAATTTGCAAGGGCTGTCACCTACGCAATAGGATAGCATCAGACAAGTGGGTGGTAACCGTTCAACGTTTAATATTTAAAAACTGTATGCATTTTTTTACTGGGTAGTAGTTATTCTGGTTCGATCAATTTTAAGAACTAAAAAACATTATTAATAAAATATTAAAATATACCAAGTAACTCGAAGACAAAGAAAATATAATTATAAAATTGAATAATAAACATTAATCTTGAATAAAAAATATTTGTGTATTAACAGAATATTTAAATTTAATATGTCATTTACTTATTAATTATTAACAATATGATGTGTAGCTTACCTACTTGTTTACAGATTAAAAAATTCTCGAGATTCGATGTGTTATACAAATAGTCCGATAGATTGCGCTTCACGTATTAACGAACGTTAATATTTTATTGAACACAATTTATTATCTTTACGGTAACAATTACAATTATTAATATCGACAGTCGTATGTTTAAGTATACACTTAACTGTCAACTGAACAAATTATTGTGTAGGTAGATTTCTACTGTAAAATGAAAGGTCGTTTAATTGTTATCATCCACTCCGTTGCGTCAAATGCAGTGGTCAGCATCACAATAATAATAATATACTGATGACTGCACTAAAATGCCCACTCGAGCAAAATATGTTCTTTGTTCGAGGTAATTTGGCCAATTATAAAGGATGCTCATTGCTCGACCTATACACGGGTCAGACCTACAAGAATACAAGACGTTCAAATACCAGACAACCGAGGAAAACTTGATCTAGTTTTATTTACTCTTTGAAACTCTTCCAAAATATAATCCTTTTATATGTAAAGACGCTTTAACCGCTGTAAGTCTTAAAAACGACGTCAATGTGTATAAATAAAGTATTATTTTTATGTAAATATAAATAATTATTTTTGAACCAAAAACAAAATACAAATGCTAGTTATCAGAAATAATTTATGAACAACATACCAATAGTAATTAAAAAAAAAAACTATGATACAACGTTCATTCTACAATGTAGTGTTAAGAATATTCGACGATCGTAAACCATATAAAAACTTAAAGCTGCAAATTTAACATATATACCATATTATTATACAGGTATGATATATTATTATAATATTATTCAAGTCTCGAGGCTAAGATTATTGGCGTGTTTGGGTAAAAAAAATATCTCTTGATATATTATTTATTTATTTTTTTGACGTCGTCGCGTGCGCGAAAAACGATAAAAAAACATTATCTATCAGGTACGTCGTACCAGTTTGGTTAAGTATGTTTTTTATAATATTACGAAAAAATTCTTAGTAAAACAACGTGAACATACTATATAGTCAACTAATTCGTGACTGCTTACAATAGTTCTATATAGTAACACCTCTGTATAATGCTGCATTTAAATAATTGTATTTCACGAAATAGTATGTATCAGGCCGATCAAGAATATTATCTCAAATAACTAATAATAACTGAGGTATCATCATACGTATACAACTCTGTCGCGGGGTAAATGATTATAACAGTTGGCTTACACGTAAGGTATTATGTATACCGTTGTAGAAATAAAACACGTATTAATTAACTTAATATTATACAGGTAGATGTATCATATTAATAATATGTGGTTACGTTATATTCGTGCGAATCAACTTACTATTTCAGCGGAATTACTTTAATTTTTTGTAAAAACTAATAAAATCGAGTGCAAATTAATAATTAAAATGTTTAGTATAAATACAACACCGAAGCAAGAGATTACAAATCAAATCAAATATTATAATATGGTATGCTGCAATGGACCGAACTACGTTATTGTTACGAAAACAATGTGATCGTGTTTGTTATGTGAGAATAGAAAAAACCCCCGCAGGCTAAAATACCTAAAAGCGCGAGCAAAGTCTTCAGTTATTGAACACTTATAAAAACAATTAAAAAGCGCAGAAGACCGTTGAAAAAAATAAAATAAAATCACTTTCGAGACTTTCGACTTTTGACACCCAGTGGTCGGCGATCGGACATAGACGAAGCGGAAAAAGGAGATAACACAATGATTTCGTAATAAAAAAAAAAAATCGTATAATAAACCTAACAATCGGGTGGCGTAGGAAAACGTCAGTCCGACTACCGTACGGTGTGCTGCGGCGGCGGCGGCGGCGGTGGCGGATAATCACAGGGTAACCATAACCGGGAGCAGCAGCGCCGGCCGGGAAGGGGACGCTGCCGCCGCCGACGACGGACGGTCGCCGTCACGTGGCGCCCCCTTTCGGCCGTCCAGCACAACTAGCGGACCACTGGATACGCGGGCCAGTGCGGCCGTGCCTGTGTCGCGTTCAGTCTCCGCCGTGAACCCGTTGCCGACAGTTCGCCCGCGCATCGTGTTTTGGATTACGAGTCCGTTTATTATGTGAAAGTGTTCGCGGGCGCGGACGTTCTGTTCTCGAGTGTTGCGATTTTTTTTAAGTTTTTTTTTTTAGTTCGGTTTTTTTTTTTTATTATTGTTTGTATACCGTCGCTGACTTAGGGCGATATTTTTGATTTCGTATATATTAATCGGTATTCCGGCCCGACTACTGGCAGTACCGTAGTGTTTTAAAATAATTTTTAATTTTTCGTTTTCGTTGTTTTTACTTAGTCTCGAATCCGCGCTTGTGCGTCCCGCGCGGCAAAAGACTACTGTGATTTGCGATTATGTCGAATGCCCGACCGACGGGGTCGTACGCGAACCGATCGGTTTTCTGACGAACGCCCGCCGCGATTTTTTTTTTTTTGAAATAAATCACATCGAGTTTCGAAAAAAAAAAAATTTACCTGTTCGGTTTTTGGCATTACGTCGCCCGGTTGCTGTTAATCCGGCGCGAAGTAATCGAGACGATTCAAAATTAACGAAAAAATAATATGAAATTGTTTATTAAAATGAAACTATTTTTGGTGGCCGCGATGTGCGCCGCGGCGGCCGCCAAACTCGACGGCAGTGGCGCGGGCGAACCGTGTACGTGGTCGTCGTACAACAACGACACGGCCAAGACATCGGTACAGTGCCGGGTCCGGGCCTTGGCATTGGACAGTCCGAATTTCTCGTCCGTGCAACCCGAGGGCACAGTCCGGCTGACGGTCGACTGTACTGACAAGCTGTTCTTGCAGAGTACGCTTGTGCCCCGCATGTTCCGGCCGCTGCACCAGCTCGAGGAGCTGGCACTGGTCCGGTGCAAATTGTTAGACATACCCACAGACGCGTTCGACGGCCTCGGTGGGCTCAAGAAGCTCACCGTGCATACGTCTAACCTAGAATGGGGAGCCACCAAAACGATGGAATTAGCGCAGGGCAGCCTGGACCGGCTCACGGAGCTCCAGTCGCTTGACCTGTCCGAGTCTAACGTGCACACCGTACCTGCCGACGCGTTCTGCGCCCTCAAAAATATCCAGCAGCTAAATGTGTCGCACAACGGCATCGAAGACCTCACCACGCTCGGGTTCTCCGGGCCTGACTGTCCCGGCGGCACCGACCTCAAAGTGCTCAATTTGTCGTGGAACAACTTGCAATCGGTGCCCGCTCGGACCGCTATATCGGCCATGAAGCGGTTGCAGACGCTCACCCTGCAGCACAACAGCATCACGGACATCGCCGCCGACAGCCTGTCTACGCTCACATCGCTCAAAGTATTCAACGCGTCCTATAATAAACTGGAGGCCCTGCCGGAGACGTTGTTCGCCAAAAACCGTGACTTGCGCGAGGTTTACCTGCAAAACAACGGGCTTTACGAGCTGCCCCGTGGACTTTTCCACCGGCTCGAACAGATGGTTATTATAAATTTAAGCAACAATAAGATCAATCAGATCGACGAAGGGCCGTTTGTCGGCCTTCTGCGGTTGGTCGTTCTAGACCTGTCCCGCAACGGACTGACCAGGATCAAGTCGAACGTTTTCAAGGATCTGGTGTTCTTGCAGATTTTGGACTTGAGCAACAACAGTATTAGCAGTATCGAGGAAAATGCATTTTTTCCACTGTATAATTTGCACACGCTTAACTTGGCGGAAAACCGGCTGCACACGATCGGACCGCGACTTTTCAACGGTTTGTACGTGCTGTCTAAACTCACTATGAACAACAACTTGTTGATTACCATAGACGACCAAGCATTTAAAAATTGTTCGGCTCTTAAAGAACTCGATCTAAGTTCAAATGCCATTCAACAGGTGCCAGCCGCGTTGAACGAATTATCATTCTTAAAAACGTTGGATTTGGGTGAAAATCAAATTAGTGTGTTTCACAACAATTCGTTTAAAAATATGGAATTACTGACCGGACTACGACTTGTAGATAATTTTATCGGAAACCTGACTATAGGCATGTTCTCTAATCTGCCCAACCTGCAGGTGTTGAATTTATCGAAAAATAAAATTTACACCATCGAACGAGGCACATTCACGCAAAATAGTCAAATTCAAGCGATCAGACTGGATGCTAATTATTTAACCGACGTTAACGGAGTTTTCGAATCGCTGTCTAGTTTGCAATGGATAAATTTATCTAAAAATAATTTAATTTGGTTCGATTACGCGATGGTGCCGGCCAATCTTAAATGGCTGGATTTGCACGATAATTACGTTCAAGAATTGGGAGACTACTATAATCTCAAGGACCGATTGAACATTAACACAATTGATGCCAGTCACAATCACATTACCGAAATTTCGGAACGTTCGATACCGAACAGTATAGAAGTATTGTTCCTCAACAACAATTTTCTTTCAAACATTAGGCCCAACACGTTTTTGAAAAAGAGAAATTTGGTGCGCGTGGACTTGTACGCCAACGAGTTGACGCGATTGGACGTGAACGCTCTACGGCTAGGCGTTGTGCCCATCAATCGTTCGCTGCCGGAATTTTATATCGGTGGTAATCCATTCGAGTGTGATTGTTCCATGGACTGGTTGCCCGCTGTCAACAATATGACGCAACTCAGGCAAAATCCCAAGGTCATGGATCTCGATAATGTGGTGTGCAAAACGACAGATTCCAGAGGCTCGGAGGTAGTACCCATATTGTCGGCCGGACCGTCACAATTTTTGTGCAAATACGAAACCCACTGTTTTACCGTGTGTAAATGTTGTGAATACGACGCGTGCGACTGTGAAATGACGTGCCCTAATAATTGTACATGTTACCATGATCAGACATGGCATACGAACATTGTTGACTGTTCATACCAATTAAACAACCAGGTGCCGCCGAAACTACCGATGGACGCGACACATGTGTACCTAGACGGCAACAATTTTAATCAGTTGCAGGGTCACATATTTATCGGCCGCAAAAACATGGTGCACCTATACCTGAACAACTCGAAAATCGAATCGTTACAGAACCACACGTTCAATCGACTCAGCTCGTTGCAGGTACTCCATTTGGAGGACAACATGCTCACTGAGTTAAAAGGCTACGAGTTTGAGCAGCTTTATCAGCTTAGGCAGCTGCACTTGCACAACAATCGTTTATCGTATGTAAACAACATGACTTTTGCGCCGCTCCGGAACCTGGAGGTGCTTAGGCTGCACGGAAATTTGCTTAGCAATTTCAACGTATGGCAGTTGTCCGTCAATCCGTACTTAGTACAATTGTCGGTCGGCAAGAACCCGTGGTCCTGCCGCTGCAAGTTCCTGCAACCGTTCCGAAACTGGGTGTACGAGAACGGCCCGAAAATCAGCGATATGTCAGATGTAACGTGCGTGCCAGATGAGTCGGACCCCGGCCAGAGGCGCGAGATCGATTTCAACGAAACAACGTGCAGCGACTTCTACACCGGCGGCTGGGCCCTGCGCAACATGATGACCTCCAGTTACGTGCCATTACTCACGTTCCTGTTGGTCGTGTTCGTCGTGGCCCTGGTGCTGTTTGCCGTTCGGGATAACATCAAGGTGTGGCTGTACACCAAGTACGGTATACGAGTGTTCAGCTGCAAGAACTCCAGCAACAAGCACTTCTACGAAGACCGCGAGAAACTGTACGATGGTTACGTGCTGTACAGCCCCAAAGACGAGGAGTTCGTCCTGCAGTCGGTGGTCGCTGAGCTCGAGCACGGTAACCCGTCGTACCAGCTGTGCCTGCACTACAGGGACCTGCCCATCACGTCCATGTACCACGCCGGTTCGTCACCCGTAGTGATCGAGGCTGCGGAGGCCAGCCGTCGGGTGATCGTCGTACTGTCCCGAAATTTCATACAGACCGAGTGGTCACGATACGAGTTTCGGTCGGCACTACACGAAGCGCTCAAGGGCAAAGTGTACAAGCTAGTGTTAATCGAGGAGAACAGCATCGCTGCCGAGGCGGATGCCGACCCCGAGATCAGGCCTTACCTGAAAGTTGCGTCTAAGGTGCGTTGGGGCGAGAAACGGTTCTGGGAACGTCTTCGGTACCTGATGCCCAGCAACAACCACCACAACAATAACCATCACCACCACAAGGTGTGCAACTACCGGAACAATATAAACAACTACACCATCGACACCCGGACGCCAGTGGTGCCGGCACACCGGCGGCAACCACCGCCGTCGCCTCAGGACAAGGGGACACACCACCGTTCGCACGGCCACCACCACCATCACCACCAGCACCACCAACAGCAGCAGCATAGC
The DNA here is from genome assembly GCF_020882245.1 of Rhopalosiphum padi. NCBI lineage: Eukaryota > Metazoa > Arthropoda > Insecta > Hemiptera > Aphididae > Rhopalosiphum > Rhopalosiphum padi. The sequence continues at coordinate 34,907,639 of NC_083598.1, forward strand.
CCCGGATCGTTGCCCCGGCCGCAGCACCGGCACGAGGACTCCAACTACTCGACGGCCACGACGGCCACGCCGTCCCCGAAACTCGGAGGCGGTTGCGAAGACCGGCCGGCGTCCACCGAGCACATCTACTCGGCCATTGACACGCCACCGCCGTCGGTGCACCAGTCGCCCAGCAGGATGATGCCGCCCGTACACCAGTTCGAGCGCACCAACAGCCGGAGGTCGGCCAAGCACCATCAGCACCAGAACGCCGTGCAGGCTTACCTCGTCTAACGCGAAAACAGCCCCCCTCGCAAGTCGTCGTTACCCCTAATACTTCCACATCGCAGCGTATACCGCGAACCTATAATATTATTGCATTTTGTGGGTAATAATCTCGCGCAAACAGGTCAGTGTCACCGACGTACTGTACGATTATTATTATTATTATTATATCATTATCATTATTATTATATTTGTATTTTTCGTTTGGTCTTGTTTCGTTTATTGTTAACCGAACAAAGCATATTATGTACGTATGTGCTCATCAATATGTGATAATGTTGTTTAAATAAGCACGACTTGTATGATTCATAGATTAATTGAGTTCCTAAGTGTACGTTCTCCGGAACACGCTGCGGTTAATTCCCTTTGAAACTTTCTTGTATTTTTTTTTTTTTTAATTATTTTTAATTTTTACTTTATTTGTTCGTAAAAATTACTTTACGACGGGCTGTGTCCGCCGTTTATATTGTAAATGTGATTTTAGGCGGGTTTTTAAATATTATATTATTATTATATTATTGTGAAAAAAAACGGTTCGTACTAACTATTGAGAATCTAACGCCATTTTTCTAGTCAGCTCAAAAAAAAAAAAAAAAATGTTTTGAGCAACCAAATTGTGTGTGTTAAACTCATAAAAAAAAAAATGTATTATCCTCGATTTGAGGCCCAGACTGATTAAGTCTTCGTATCACTGTTGTTTGCTCCCCTCACCTTTTAACTTTTTTCAATCGAAATGACATACATCGCGAACGTTATTATTCTATTTCATTTTTCACGTGACGCAGAGCAATAATAATAAAATATTATTTTAAATTTATGACACATGATGTGGGATAATTAAAAACCTCCGTGGGTGTTGGTGTTTTTTTCTCTTCATACATCGTAATAATAATAATAATAATACCGGTTCTAGGCTCTCGTGTATTTTATTATATCTCTCCTTATTACTACACTCTCCTAGAGCGTTTATTCTGTTATTATTCCGACGTGTCCGAGTACGCTTTCGTACGAAACACGGAGTGAAAAAAAATATATATTTATATACTTATATATTATATATAAATGTATATTTTTTTATTCAGTACACGGATTACCACTTAGTACTGCCGCTGCGTTATCTGAAATGGATTCGGCTTTTTATTTGGAGAGACAATATAAAACTATTATTTTTTTTATCTTTAAAACACAAAACAAGGATAATAAAAATAAGATAAATAATAAATACACACCTTCTTATCCTCGAAAATAATAATTTAATTTCCCTGTAAACTCGGTTTAATATATAAGCTATAACTATACTTGATTAATAGAGACTACGACGTGTTTCATTCCGTTAACGTAAATTACAAATTATGAATATTTTTACGAATTTACACTCAATATATGCGATTTTTAATTGTTTTAATTGTTTGGGTCGAGTGTAGTAACAGGGTAAGACCGATAACAACTTGGTTGATTGTGAAAAAAAAAAATAAAAAAATAAAATTTGGGGAATTTACATTTTGTTTCACTACTTGAACGAAGACTGTATGATATTTTTCATTAACCACAATTTTTTTTTATTTAAATATTGTTAACTTCGATTCTATTTTATTATTATTTGATTAAGAAATTATTTGTATATATTCGTGTACATCCCATTTTATTATGTAATGATATTAATATGTATAGACGTGTATTGTACTACGTTGAAAATAAATAATTTATTTTTTATTTTGAAAAAAAAAGACATGTTATTTATTTTAATTTCTATCACCCAGGTACAGCACTGCGTTACACGCTACCTACCTATCTGCATATTTTTTGTCACGGTCCAAAGTATGACCATACACAACAACACTACATGTATATATATGGTATATTAAATACGCACATACATTACATTGTTGTTCGTTTGTATATAGCTTTTTGTACGAATCAAATGATATCGTACTGACCGGGAGAGAGAGAGTCACATGTAGGAAAGCGAAAACATGAATAATACATGGGTTTTTTTCCAGCCCTTTGCAAAGGCTGTCTGTCAGTCATGCAGTCAACAGAAGTGCGTGTTCGGCGGACTAGACGGAATATTATTGTTCTGTTCCGTCCGTACGCCGTTTGTGTGTCACGTAAATAGATGACGGGGATCTACCCTTGCTGCAAATACGTACAACATTATATTATTATACGCGTCCAGAAAGTGAAAACCAAAAGAGGGTCTCAACCCTTTTTTTTCTAGTCTCGTCAGCCGCCTGCAGGAAACTCTCCGTCGTTTGGTGTACACTGGTTCATAAAATATTATTTAATAATTACTGTCGTCGACCGACGGTAGTGGTGCTCGGCAGTTTTTCTCTTAATATAATATTATGATTGTTCCAATTGAATAAAACTGTATAACGTGACAAGTAAGTATAATGAAAAGATAAAATAATAATAATAATAATATAATAAAACACTGGCTCGGTGTATAGACTGCAATGGTTTTCTTTTCTTTTATTTTTTGCGCCAATCGAACCGTTTCGTACGGTACGGTGTATATTATATGCAAATTGAAATACATCCCACTCAAAAATCGGACACATATCCTTAGATGACTTTGAAACGATCTTCGCTGCAATAAGCTTACAATTTGTAGGCTAACGTTCACCGCAAGAGATGAATACTGTGGTAGGTGTACACGTCAAGGTATTTCATACACACGCTATTATGATACTATAATATATTCGAATTTTCAATTCCCAACACTATGCGTTCGTCCTCTGGCTCAAAACAACATCTATATATATATTAATATTAATGTTATCAAAAAAACAACGCATTCGTGGCTAAAACAACATCGCATAATATGTATGGGTTGATTTCATTACTGAGAGGTCATTATTTTATGTCTTTAAAACATTTTGGAGTCATTTTGGTGAGTATTTAATTTTTTCACACAATACAATACAATATAATATTTATGCAAATAGTTTATATTATCAAACGTTTGGTTTGCAGAATACAAGATATCATTTGAAATTGTAGTGAATAAAACAAATAAATATTACAAAAATTATAATGTAAGACATCGAAAATGACTATACAACGTATAATATTAAGACTCATATTTTTAATAAATTTTAAAATATGTATTTATTAACGTATTGTTTAACTTGTAATTTGTAAGTATGTCGAACAAAATAACAAATCATAATAAAACATAAATACTGCAGGTACATACTCGTACACGATTATTTCCTTGGAAATACAATAACATACCTATAAGTATAATTACATTTTTTTTTTTATATAAATTTAGAAACAAAATCTGGCCAACAGGTATACGACTGATATACGACACATTTTGTTTTATACATTCGATTCGCCTATGTTTTTTAATTGTCTGAAACAGACCCAAAAATTGAATTTGAAAGTAGTTCCGAGATTAATCATTTTTTTTGTACGTTTTCCACGCTAATTTATTACTCTACGGGAGGCCCTGTATCAAATAGAATTGTTAAATTACTTTTACTGAATTCCATTAGTAAGAATACAAAGATTATATGAAACCGTTAAAAAAAAAATTAAAAAATAAAATAAAAATAGAAATATTAATAATAATAAATAATAGTAATAACAATATTCTATGATTTTTCGTTTAGGAGACATGTCAATTTACTATATTTTATATAATACACATATATAATAAAAATAAAATGATAATAGACCTCTCTCGATTGGTTTGATTGTATTCACATCGTACACAGAAACGAGTTGTATTCGCCGACGACGACGACCACACGACCAAAATTACACGTTCATTACCTAGTTTTTCTAACTAATTGCAGTGTTCTGTTTGTTAGATTGTCACGGCGCGTGATAACGTCGGTTTTTTTTCCACCACTCATATATTATATAGGTAAGCACGACCGTTAAACGTCTTTACGGCGTGTTTTTGGTTTTTTTTTTTTTTTATCATAATATAATATAATATATTCTAACGGAAGATTGACTGAAGTGGTGGACCGATTTCGTCCGTAAAAATGTCACCGCGGGTCGTCCTACACGCGCGACCCGGACTCCGTATCGAGTTACTTATTATTAAACTCGTTAGAGACCGTCGGCGGCGTTGATAATACACTTTGCGGCGGCGGCGACCCAGTGCGATTTATGGACGAGTTTTGTGCGTTTAACGAGCTCGTCATGTGCCGGCCATGTGGACATCGTAAAAAAAAAAAATATTGTGAGGAGGAGGGAGTAGTACGGCGACGGAGAAAAAAACATCACCGAAATACGACGTCTTCGGAGAGTTATCTGCGAGACGTTTTTGGTATATTATTATTATTATTATTATTTTTTTTTTTAAACGCTAAAAAGAAATAATAATAATATTAATAACGATAACGAAAAAGCGTAGTTGGTTAAAATTTATGATCGAACGTTGTTTTCTGCAGTCTAATTTGGACGAAGGGACCTTGTTAACGCCAGCAAACATATTTCAAATCCTCTTTGGCCTCCGACCCCCTTGTCCACTCGGTGCTCGGGCTTTTTATCCGGTTTAGGGTCTAACGTCGAGTTGGTAAAATGTGCATATACATATATTCAATACACGCCCCAAGATTGCATTTGGCTTTTGATCTTCTCGTGGTATATGATGTATATATATATATATGTGTGTCAGTTTCATAAATCAAACACGAGAGACGAAATAAAAATGTGTGCGTTATGTACTTTTTGACCGAATATTTTTTTCGTTTTAAGACCCGTATGATCATCGGATCGTTTGAACATCTGCTCGTGCCTCTTCCTCTCTCGCTCTCGCACCAAGTCAGTATAATATGCAAAGTGCGACGTCGGTTATTTCGTTGTGTTTAAACGTTTCTATTGTCGACGATGATCGTACAGGAGGTGAACATGGTGCACGGTGATTGCTGCGTTATTGGCGTCTGCAGGGTATACCCGTAACAGGTGTTTACGCGATGAATGGAGACGTCTAAATAAAGGTAAACAAAATAAAGTAAAGGAAAAAAAATAACCAACGAAAAAACAAATAAAATAAAAGGGTTGTATAAACCAAGAACAAGAGGAAGAAGAGGAGAAGAAGAAAGGGTAGACGTAAAACAGGAGGTGGAGGATTGCTTCGAAATCATTCAGGAAAACTTGCGTGTTTAGTTTTCGCAAGCGGAAAAGGAGAGGTTGCTTCCCAGGTGGGCCAAAAGTTTGTCTCAAAGTGCACGCTCGGGGGTCTACTGCTGCACCGTTGTCGCCGCGTTTATCGATTCGAGAAACAATACAACAATAATGGACTGATGGGATTTTAAACGCCGAGACAATAATGTATGTGTGCACAGGTACACACATACACTTTTATATTATGTAGTTTACAATATCAGGTAATGTTATCTGGTATTTAAATATCCATCTGAGAAGAAGATGGGAAAATAATATAAAGAACCTCTTTAATTTACATAAGAAATAAACGATATGTAAAATATGATCCTGTTGCTTCTGTCCGCTGGAAACCTACACTCAGCTGCAACGTCATTATATTATATATATATATATATAAAAAGTGGATAGTTGTTTCGATTTATATTGTGTAGACTGCAGACATGTTTTCGAAACAATTGCGTTATATCATAAGCCGTCGTATTTGTTTACTTATTTTTAGACAATCTATTATTTATAAATTAGTTTAAAAAAAAAAAATATGTTAAATCGAGTTTTATGTAGAACAGAAAGAATTTTGAATAGATTATAACACCCATTATTATAATTTATTGCAATGACAGTAAACGCGGCACGGTAAAATATACATTAAATCGTCACTATTATAGTCACCAGTCGCCGATATGACACGCACACTACCTACATATATTACATTATACTTCTACAATAGCTGTTGTCGTTTGATCGTTAATTATTTAAATCGGATCGAATCTCAAGTCTAGAATATACCACATAAAAAAATGGATTGTTAAAAACATGCGAGTCAATTTTCTTTTTTTTTTGTTTTTACCGAAATTGTCAGTGCGACAGTTGTGCGTGACTTCCGTAATTCGACGGTAGGTACCTATATATTATATTATATATAGACGATTCGTGTATAGCCTATACTATATTATACTGTGCTATATAATGGCCTATATGGCCTACACGTGATATATTATAATTTAAAGGCGATGGCTATTTATAATAATAAAGCGCACTACACGAATATATTATACTTATCGTTATAAAAATGATATATTTTTTTCTCTTTTCGATTTTAAAAGCCGTTTTTTTTATTTATAATATGGAACTCGCGTATTTTGTATTATTCGGCATCTTCGACATAATTAAACTAATACGATAATACAATTTATGTATATTCAATAATGTACAATGACGCATGAATGGCGGGGGGGGGTAGCGTTAATTAGATGCACAACCTTCTTCTCCGCGGATTTTCTTTTGCTATATATATATATTATATATAAAAATGTGAAAATATTTATTTAAACTATATATTTTATGTTTATAATTTTTAATAAACCCTCCTCCTCAGTTCCCTATTCATTTTGGAAATTTCTGTGTACACCGCTGTTATTGTGTAGCACGTTCGTTGTACTGCAGCGATGGACATTGCACATAACATTACAAAATCCAACGTAATTTTTATTGCAAGGGGTCACGTGGTGCCAGGACTGCAGGGGATGTTTCGTAGAAAAAAAAATAAAACTTCAAAAACTCGGAAATCCACTACCCGAAGACGAACTGCTATTATATTATACAATATAATATGTTTTATTATATTATCGCCAACCTACTAGAATTTAAATCTGCAGTTCACGGTTATATATATATATATATATAATTCACTTAAGTAAGCGAAGGAGGCGGCGGCGGCGGCGTAGGTCGTTATCGGAATTACAAGTTGGAGTGGAGAGTAAAAAAAAAAAATAAATATAAACAATAACCTTTTAACGATTCGATTTTAATACCACAAAGAGACGGTTTATAATACATTATTATATAATATAGTAGTCCGGCGGCGTCGTCGTTTTGTCGAGCGTTATTTAGTTCGGTCTTTTGTTCCCGAAGTCCCTTCTATACCACCGTACTCTATTTGCGAGCGTATCGAGTAATGTCGTAATCCGCGAAATCCGTTAAACGACAAGAATCATCGACGCAATGCTCGTCGTCTGCTCGTCCGGTGGTCGGGATACGCGTATTATATATATTATATAGTACGACGACACTTGCACCGAGACACTCGAACGCTGCAATAAAACGTATAATACAACCTAATATAATACTAATCATTATATTATCATATACCTACAGTAGTGACGTCTGAGAGCGTCCTCCGGGGCTTACAATACTATATATATACAATTATTATTAATATGTTTAGCTGGGCTACTATTCCGGATCAAACGACCCGCGCCTATGTGCGAGCGTGCAGTGCGTATAATATATTTTGGACCTGCAGGGCGGCGATGCAATTAAATCTCTTCCGCACGGGCACAAACACGCGCGCAATTAAAGTTAAATCCGAATATCGTAAAGGCTTAGGCAGGTATAGTATATATATGTATTATATTACGTATATAATTTAAAGTATAGTATACACACACACACACACACACACACACACACACTCAAACAAGAGATGACGGTTTATTCATTTATTTTGTTTTACGACGTCGTTGTCGAGCTATTTTCTAGTTGCATACGTATATAAATATATATTATAATATGATATCTATATGTGCGTTTAAATACGCGTATTTTCATTGGACGCATTGCTGTGTAGGTGTACGAAACGGTTTTCGAAACTACGTACATAAGTGTATAATATGTATATACTATATATATGCACTGCACACATATACACGCACACACGCATATATATATTTATATATATACCATCCTTTAAGCGTCCGTCGTCCTAATGAGATGAGAGGGCGGAAGGAAGTGGGCGGGGGTAGAAACTAGAAAGCATCCACCGGATCCGTGTGCAGTAATGTAAGCTATATATACGTATACGAACAATAATGATCGGCACATTAGGGTTTTTTCTTCTTAAGTACAACAATATAATCTTTTGAACGGAGTACTTACATACGTGTGCAGTATTATATGGAGCGACGCCGCGTGATCACCTCCACGCGCCTAAATAATTACTTTAGGTACAACTCTCGGGATTCTGCAGTAGTTAAAACAAACATAGTTTTGCGAATTCCGTAAGTGCGTGCCGCCGATAGACGATAATAGTATACTTATAATAATACCGCGAACGATTTCGGGCGTTTTGTTTTTTTTTTGCGCGTCGTTTTAAATGCGGTAGGTACCCATATAATATAATATGACGTGAATGATACACACGATTATTATTGTTGCGCTTATACGAACACTTTAATTTATATGTTTATATGAATATATATCGAACACGGTTATATCATATATATATAATATGTATAGTTATATAAATTTAATATATTAATAATAATTATTGCATAATCCTTTGTCCGGTGCCGACGAGCCGTCGCCGCCATTGCATCGGTGCAATAATATTTTAATAGCACTTCTTCCGGTGGCGGCGGCGATAACGACGTGTTTTATGATAATTAAACAAATTACACGTTAATTAGCCGGACACGGTTTCTTGGGTTACATTGGCTGATAATGCTAATTCCACTTTTTCCCCCCCCGACCAAACAATGGACGAAAGCAAATATGCCAGATGTTTTTTCAAATATTTTTTTAACCATGACACTCCAATTGGTTGGATGCACACACTACGCACTACGTGTTCCCCATATTTCCCCTCTTAAATCCCGACTTGTCAATCGGAAAACGTTACTAATATTAAAAAAAATCTAAAGTCTAAATGCAACCTATACAATGCTTCGTCTAAAACACATCCGTTTGCATTCGAATCATATAACTATATCTCTTCATTTCCTCGGCAGCACACCCATACATAATATCATACATATATAAGTATACAAATGTATGTGATTTAATTTGTGTTTTTAAACTCTTTGTACGACGGTAGTATATTTACGAGTTTACGACTCTGTTGCAGCGTTTTACTGGAGTGCAAACCCATAACAATATATACTACAGGACATGCGCGTAGTTGTTTTCTGTGCAAAATCACAACGGCAATGGAAACCATTAAACGTAAAAGTTTGCATAGTAAAATGTTCATTACGAGTACCTTTGCACATTTGACCTTTTTATTTACGAAATTCCTTTTGTCACCGGGGTAAAGGTCAATATCCAAATAATTGTATACGTATACGCTATTGGTGTTAAGGTTCCATTAATCTGTGCACGACGAATGACAATACATTTAAAAAGGTTGAAAAAAGCTTGAAATTATATTAAACATGTACCTATAGTATCTATAATTGGAATTTTTCTATAATTTTTTTAGCAAACAGTTTCACTGCCATAATGGTTGGCCGCCGTTCACAATATAATATTGTACACGTTTGCATGAGCCTAATAACACGCGTATTACAATTTACAACGTCGTGTAGTTCCGATACTTTTACGCGATTAAAACACAATGACATAAACAGCCGCTATGGGATTGAAATTGAAAAAACATTTTTATATTTCATTGTTATAATCGTTTTCTTTGAACGGAAGTTGAATAACGGCGAGTGGAAATGCAATCGGGAATTTCTTCGGACGAAGACTTGGATGACGATTACCGGAAAATAATACAGATCTGTTGGCGGACATGTGAACTTCGACGTAGGTACGTAGGTACAAAATAACATATTTTACCTATTTTGCGTGGTCCGGTTTTTATTTTTCTAATATAATATATATAAATATATTATATCATATACACATATATGATATTCAGGCTAATTTCCGTCTGGCGTATCAGTTGTGTGTGCATTGCGGGCGCATTACATTATGTGCAAGCGGGGTGGGTCGGGCAGCCGGTCCAATTACGCCTGTGGTTCTATAATAATTCGTAAGGGCCGAGAGCAGACGAGTAGACGATAAAAAAAAATAACAAAATTAAAGAATTTCAATTAAAAACCGCGCCTTTTCCACGGTCCGCTGTGCAGAACACCTGGAAATTAATCACACACACACACACACATACACGTATATAATATATATATATTATTATTTTTGTTTTTAACTAAAAATAATAATGTGCGCACGTTGTTCGTCGTGTGCGCGCTCCAAACGTGAGGACCAGCGCACAGGTAAAAATGATTTTATAAAAGCGATTTTTTTTCTTTATTCCACCAGGCCTATAGGTATTATTCACCATTTTACACACACACACACACTTGCACGTGCATATTATATATGTATATATGCTTAAGTTAACTGTATATGATCGCCTCTGAGAGTGTATGTGTGTGTGTGTGTGTGTGTGTGTGTGTGTGTGTAGGTAGTTTATGGGTCGTCCGCGATGGCGGCGGCAACGCATTAGACGATCGGCAGCAGCTGGAACTCTACCTGCTGGACCCCTCAAACCCACACGGACGCACAACTGCAGACTCAGACACGCACACGAGTGCACAAACACACCACTCGGTATGCCACAAGCCCACATTGCATTACGCGTTTTTATATTTTTTTTTTTTTTGTCTCTCCACCCCCCAACCCAACCATTATCAACGACCCGCCGCCGCCGCCGAATTATTCCCTCCCGTAATAATACACACGGACACATGAATATTATAAGGATTACTATACTCTATACGGCGTCCTTTTTTGTGCCCCCACCCTCTCGCGTGTGTATAGACTTCGTTTGTCGTCATCGTCTGTCTCACACCCTTCACCCCTAGCCATTCCAACGCGGTAATAATATTTTTTCGCATTTTCTCATTCTCGCCGGTCGCCGAGTCTATAAGTTGAAGTGCGCCCCGGAAAAGTTTTTAATGGTCCCTTTAGTTTTCAATTTATGAGTTTCTCTTGTTTATCTCTTCCAGACGTGATGTTTTTCGGGATATTAATATTTTATAACACTATTCGTCGTATGAAAGTGTAGGAAATTACATTTTCTTCCGGCCGAGTTTACCTCTTTCGTACAAATTTCTATACTTTTTATTTTTACTGTCGAGTACCACGAAATGATCCAAGTGTCGAGTTTTAATATTTTTTAGAATTGTCGAAGCAAAAAAATAATATTATGGTTTATAATTTATATTGAGCGGTGCGTGCAGAGACCTAAGTCTTGATTATATAATATACACGTATATGCCTGTATATACATTTTTAAGTTCATGAACTATTTTAAAAACAAACAGAATTCTTTAATGCTATTCAACTGTTATTGTTTGTGTTTCTTTACGTTCAAAAATGACCTCTTGAAAATACCAACTTGACTATGGGTCTAACTATGGTTCAAATCGATACGTGTAAAGCACTAAAGCAGTTTCCGAAACTTTAGAATCCATACTATCACCCTAAATAGAATAAGCCACAAAAGTGAAAACATAAACAATAAATACTACTTAAAAATAAAACTCGAATTGTAATTATTAATATTTACATTAAATATTTAAATGAAAAATGTTTAAAATAGGTTCGTGAAAAATAAATAAAAAGTAAGACTATTGTTCTGTGCTGACGTGTCTGTATTTTTTATTATATAATAATGTAATATAGTTCGGTGTATACGTATGTGAAATGTACCTGTATAATATTATATTATTTAAAAAGGGAAAACAAAATACTGACTCTTCTATGTAAATTGAATATTGTAACATGACAGGTACGTTTTTGAACAAGATGATCTATCACACATTACGCGCCACGTTATTAATGTAGATTTTGAAAAATTCACCATTTCTTATATTATAACCAGGTGTTTATACCAGAGTGGCAGAGTGATCTGAGTGGCAGCAATATACTCGTGAAAATGACCTCGAGCTAAACGCAACACAAAAGGGATTATGATTATTATTATATATTATTATAATCCTTATAATATATGAGTATACTGTATAGTTTAAGGTTTTTTTTTTGTAATTAATTTCGATGTTTGTACATTATATTGTTATATTATTATCTTATTATCGTATACAAACTGAAATTAATGTTGAATGTTATTTTATAGTATATACTAATACAAATATTATAATATTTATTCATATATGTGTAGAATGTACATGCATATTTTCTAGTGTTCCACGCATAGTAACTATACGTATATACTTACATATAATTTACATACATTTATAATAAGAGTATTATGATTTAGTATATTCATATAAACTATTATAATATTATTATCATTATGTACCGCATTATTATGCTTTGTATGGCGAAAGCTGGTACATATTTTCTCTCTAAACATTACATATTTACATGGTTTTTGATCATTTAATAATATCATTATCTCTGAACATTTAATATTTATCATGTATTTTATTTTTTCGGATTGAGAGTGGCTGAGTTTGTATTTTTGTGGCATAACTATCTGATAATAATTGTATTTGAAAAATAATTGTTTATTGTTATTGGATAAATGGGTAGAAACCCCAAAAATCCAAATAATACTGTAGACAATTTTTTATTTAGTATACGCGTCAGTGAAATAATTGTATTACTTCTTACTTTTTTTTTTAAACCCGGAGACTATGTTCTACCCAGGTTCACTCATCACGGACAAAATGCAGGTTATCCGACTATATGTTAGGTGTTCGGTAGCTAAAACGATTTTAAACGTGGCTTTTAAAATACAATACGACTGTGAAATCTGTGTAAAGCAGGTTTTCAATAAGAATAGACCTTTTTTCATGGATTTTTTATGGTTTCGTGAGATTTTATATTTTAGATGGATTGAGCACACACAATATGGGTCTTATTTTTTTTTTAAATCAACAATACAGAAAAAATACAAGTGAAAATTATAGTGCTACCTTTATATATGTATAATTCATTATGTTATTTATCCGTTGGGTTACTAAAATATATATATTTAATGTGTTAAGACAGTGTTTTTAAACATATAATGTCACTTGTATCGTCTGTAGAGCAGTGTAGACTAAATATTCAGAAAAAAATAATAATAAAGAACTGTAGTTCCTAACACATAATTTTTAGTCTACTATTATACATGTCGTAATTTTATATGAAATCAAACGATTAGGTTATTAAGTAATTATAATTTTATATGAATTTTACTAAGACTTTTATTTTGTATATCTTACAAAATATAAGTTAGCTTATTTTTATAATATATGTGGTTATAAATAATATTATTGCATTCTATGCCTTTTGCAATTCTTCAACATATTTATATAATAATCATTCTACTAAAAGCTCTTGTACAATAGAATCTGCTTCTTTCAAGCGCACGTATACGGGGAAATCAAAATGTCATTTCTTAGGTTGGTTTTTACTATTGAAAAAAACAAATAGTTTTCTCGTTCAGATGAAAAACCTAAAAATAAAGCAAACTTTTTAAACAGTATTTTACGCTTCGGGTTTATGTAAATATTTTTTGGATTATATGAATATAATATATACCTACACGCGGATATGTAAACGGACGTTATTTTTTTTATTTTGTTTTGTTTTGTTTTATATACATTGCCTGTAGCATTTAGGAACTATAAACAAATTGGAAAAGTTCCTAGTCACCATACTGTGTACTAACGTCTCTGAATAGTTTTTAGAAAATAGTAGTACTATATATTATGTATAGATATTATAAGGAAAAAATATTTTCATATATTTGTTATGTAAGTCATGATTTAAAATTGAAAACAACGAGAGTGTATAAAATATATTTTAATATTTTATAAAAACGCTGATCGAAAAAAAAATTACAAAAAGTATCAACACTTTGGTCTATAGGCAAAATAGGTAAAGGATATTGTGTATGTTTTTAAATTAGATTATAATTATACATCGATACCACGAGTATATTATATCTGTGATTTTACGATATTTATTCAGTGTGTTAAAATGATAATAATTATTGTAAATATGTAAAAAATGAAAATATAAACGCACAAATCGAAATTAATTTAGGTATATTATACAAGTCGGTATAGCTAAATCCGGACAAATTTCAAAAAACCATATATTTCATTATTAGTATATATCTATTTTACCAGCTGTGTTAGGAAGGAATGGATCCCTGGAACGAGTTCCATTTCCATTTAAGAAAGTCACGTTGAATAAATTTATTTTTATACACAAAGAACAAGGAACGGAACGAAATGCTTACTTTTTATTCAGAGAAAAATTACTTACAATTCCCATTCTTTCCAAATTGTACTGTTATTATAATAATAAAATAAGTTCCAGTGTCAATGCTTCTAAGTGTACATACATTTAATCATCAGATTAGTGGAAGCTCCACTGCAGTTTTAAAATTCTAAAGTTTGTTATTTTATCAAGTAGTTTTCTTAAAACTAAATTATAATAAATGACTAAAGAATTTGCATTTATTATTTTTACTGTTATTTTAATTGTATTTTTGGTTCATTGTGGAACTAAAAAAGAACCTCGTTAAATTCTAAAGAAATGGCAAAAGGACGAATTCCTTTATTTTTTTTAAAAAAAGAACAAGGAACGGAACGAATTCTTTTTATTTTTAAAAGAACGAGAAACGGAACGAATTCCTACATTTTAATGGAACGTGCTAATCATTGAGTTTATCAGATAAATAATAATCATAATATATGAACGCAGTCTATTCGAATCGGCTGTGTGTATAAATGTATAATAAGTATATGAAATTTACTCGAGTACAAAACATTACTCGTTGTTTCATTATACTGTACTATTGAATGTTCCGGGCACACTCGTGGTATAGATTCGTCAAAAATCGAATAAAAAACCAAAATTTACAAAAATATTTTTTTTTCTCTTACAACGATGATCGATGGGGGAAAAATCCTCGAATTTGACATACATACGCATATAATACATCGTTTAGTCGACTCAACTGCCGAACGTGCACACGACACTCTACTACATATAATATCATAACGTTACGATTCGTATTTTGTAAAATCGTTTACGCCGCGATGCGTCCGACGAGACGGCCGATATGACTATTATACGTTTCGTATATGATGTATACGCCGTGTGTATTCCTTGGACTAGAGCCGCGTACATATATTATTATTTTATGGGGACCCCGTCGTCTGGTAATCCGTCTTCTGTAAAAAAAAAAAAAAAAACCTGTTCAAATGACGTAGCACTATATTATAATATACAATAATGATAATAATAATAATACGTAATATGCGCCGCTGGTACAGTATAGGTATAATGTTATACCGTCTTCGTGCACGCGATTGTGATCGCCGCCGATAAGTGGCGGTGCTGTATATTATATACCGTCGTCGAAGGCACCCCCGAACCGACGACGGACGCGGGTCGGCTTTGCGCGTCGGCTAAACGAAATCCGTTTGTTTGGTTTTTGTTTTTCGATCGAGGATTGACTGCATTGTAAGTGCACGTTTCCTGAGTCTGCGAAGCGGGAGCGTAGGGAGGGGTGTCGAATTTTCTATCTGCTCTCAGAGTTGTCCACGGTTGAACAATGATTGTTTTAGTGCCCTGATTTGGGTTGCGCAAAATTGGCATACTCTTCCGCTGTACCTAATACGTCCGACAGAATATCCAAATCTGTAAATTTTGTTCGAATTAAAATTTTTTTATTAAATTGAAAATATTATCATGACAAAGTAGATTTGTTTTTCTGAATAATATAATGAATATAATATTTAACCATAGTAAAAACAACTTTGTCGTTAAACTATATACAGGACTTAAATAAAAAAACTCAAGTAGCTTGAGTAGCTTTTCCTACAATCGACTATATTATATTTGATTGTAGGAAAAAGCAAAAATTGAGAATTTGTAGTCAAACATAAAAGTTACAAACACCAGATATTATGACCAAATTACGCTGCATCTTATTTTTGCTCTAATTTAAACTTCAAGAGGGACGATCAAACAAATACCCCTACCCGTGCCCTTACTCACTGTTAACTACCACAGAATTACAGATTACACGTTGATTCCGTTTGAATAGATTATTATCATATTGGACGACGTGTCGCCTTTACACAGCCATCGGATTGTAGCGTATTAGTCTTGTTGGGAAATTGTCCACCGCGTTTGATATAGCGTATAAGTAATATACATTATACGCAGACACATGAAAAATATAGATACAGAGAACGGAAGAATTAATAATATAGAGAAGAATATCATGAGAGATAGAGAGATGTAATATGTAACTCGGCGTCATAAATAATAAGAGCGGTCGACTATAATAGAAACCTGTACTACGCGTCCTTGGATATTAAAATTCGGTAGAAAAAAACTACTCGGCGAGGAAGAAGCAGTAAATTGTCTACGACGTTGCGTGCCGTTTGCCGTTGTTGACCCCCACGAGGCATATATATACTATTATAACTATATTATATCGTATGATATAATGTATTTACTTATATACAATATACAATATGCACGTATATATATACGTTTGGGTTTATTAAACTGTCTGTGCAAACGGCTGAGAATTTACTGTAAAGATATTTCATTAGTCTCGTTTTTCAATAATTAGACCATAGTCGTACACCGAGTACTAAACTACTAATTACTATTCTCACATAAAGAGACCGACAGATTTTCAAAACATATTAGCGAAAGTAAATTTACTGGGAACCGTGGTAGGCGGGTAGTTGATGGCGAGCGCACGGTTTTTGACATATTTTTCAAGGTGACACGTGGACCTATCAATTCAAATTCCAGTAAAATAAATAATATAAAGAAATAAAAACCAACATAATTAATATTGAACGACCAATATTAATAAAACCTATAAACAATAAAAAATTATGTTTTATCATTTCCTATTTGTATTTAAAAAAAAAAAAATGTACCTCTTTGAGAGACATAATATGTACTGTGTATAATATTGTTATATGTGTATGTTAAATATTTAATAGTATTCAGCAGTGACACGCGAGCCCCACCGAGTTCACATATACGTTTTTTCTTGACATTGAGTTTTTAATAGGTTCCACATATTATGTGATGTATTATACCTGCAGTGTACAATTCGTCAAATTTATTATATGGGCACACGTCTTTATATTATTATTTATTTTTAATATATACGTATCAACAATTCAACAAAGGGAAGTTTTTAATCGATGTTCTTGCATTTCTACGTCATAATGTTTTAAAATGACAACAATATTTATTCGAATTTGTCATAGTGTACCTATCGCGAGGGGGAAAAAATGAAGTAATATTATTATCTACTATTGTGTACCATTGTACCTATACTTAATAGATATTCATAGCATGGTTATTAAATTTACATTATTGAAAATAAAATATTTTTATAATACATTATTATAAATTACAGGTTTAAAAATATCATTAAAAGTTTATACTTTATGACATAGTCTGTACGAATATTGTATACCTAATAATATTTATAAAATGCGTAGGATTGGTGGGATCATTGCATTCGAATATTAGAACGGATTTAACTTATTGAGAATACGACATGATGCTCTTAGCGTAGCTTTTGTACCAGACTTATTAATAGTAAATAATATGTTTTGTAGAATATACGTAAAGATTAAACATAAAAAATTAGTTTTATTTTCGTCGCTGTCATTTTCAATTATTTATTTCTAAAACGTATAAATCTAGTGTTAACCACCATAAGACATTTTCACTTATCCCACACTATTCCTTTCATATGAACATATAATCTATTATAATATTCTAGTCCATATAATTCCTTGGTTACTCCGCAACTTATAAATATATACATATGTATGTATATATCATAAGCTATATAGGTAGTCGTATTTTTATATGTTGTCATGTGTTTTTAATTTAAGTAGTTATCCTTAACTTTACTGTACTAAAAATTCAAATTTATCGCGTTTAACATTTACGTAAATTAACTGTTAAAAATGTTTTAACGTTCGCGTGATGAAACATCATACGAAAACATGTTAGGTAAATTCTATGCGTGTTTAAAAAATGTAGAAAAACGCCGAAAACAATATTATGTACGGATAAAAATATATATACACAGATTAAAGGTAAGAATAAAACTAAACCGATTAATTGGCTGTGGTTACTTTGATCAAAATACAAAACGTATAGGTGCACACTGCACACGCAGACTAAATTATAACCGTCGTGTCGAAGAACTTAACCGTAAAAGTTAAGATGTTATATTTTAATCGCATAAATATTATATATATTCACGTCTCGTTAGATATATTTACGGGTTATGCTAAGGGGAAAGTGGAAAACGTCAACGTGCGCAGGTGACTATAAAGTTTATGTGTAATATATATATATATACATATTATGCCTATCTAATAGGACTCTGAGGAAAAACGATGGAATGGAGAAAAAAAATCTGTTGTATCTTTTTCAGGCCGAGACGTTGAAGCATTATTAAATAAAATTCAATATATATATATATTTATACATATTTGTGTGAGTGTATATATTATATATACAGCACACATATACACACATATATAATGTAACACTGTCAGCCCAGCGGTGGATAAATAATCAATCAATTAGGATTACCAGTGGCGGCTGCGGCGGCGGCGGCGGCGGCCCCGTTGGATTGGCAACTGGATCTCCCACAGGCCACACTTCACCGGATTAGTGGCTCTATTATTCATTGCCTCCCCGCCCGTCCGACTATGCGTATCTTCGTACCTCCGTCGTTTCTTTTAAACGGGAGTGCGAGAGTGGGAGTGAGAGGGAGAGATCGAGAGGAGACGGTAGTTTATTTTTTTTTTAAGACATTTCGGAAGCCGGCCCACGAATTATCTCGTCCGTATAAAATAAAATAAAACATATTCGTGTGTGAATGCGCATTAAATATATATATATAAAAAAAATAAGAATAAAATAAAATACGTTTATACGATACAGACGACATTCTTCATAGTCAAACGCACCACGCTGAGAGCATTTGTTTCGTGCGCTATAACATACGAATTATTCGAATCGCGTTGGTGCGCACCTACATGACGAACGGTCGTTTCGGGTATCCTGCGCGATATATATATATTGTTATTACCGATCATTATGACGGCGGCGTGCGGTCGCGTACGGTCCGAAATCCCGCACAGCGGCGTCGCTGTATACAATAATATACCGACGTACGTACTGTACCGGTCGTGTTTGTTTTTTATGTTTCTCTTTTTTTTCTTTTTTTTTTTTTTTGTCATTCGTTCGCTTTTAATCTCCCGGGGTTCGTGTTTGCGATTTTTTCCCCTAGTGATGGCGGCGGTCACGGCAGGATAGCTATAGCCTATAACGTATGTATCCGGAAAACGGGAATCCGAATATTTATAAGTATATTATAATGTATATAGCGTAGCGCAGTCGTCGCTCCACTTATAGACCCTAAACTGCACGTGATGTATACAACACATGTGTCGTGGTAAAGTCGCACGACGTCCAGGCCCCAGAGACACGGCCAACGGAAAGGCCCGACGGTATCGTTGTCGATTTATTAACCGGCCGGCCGGTCGACGAATTCGCGAGTGCTACTAACTGCAGTGCTATAACGACATATTAATAAACATTATATAGTGTTTTGGTTGTACTGCGGTTTGTTGTATTATTATGTTAAGCGAAATGATTTCTGCTGGCGCAGTGCGTCCTATAGCGAGATTATATTACACGGAATTCTGTTTTCGTCCTAAATCGTTGTGGTTTTCGTTGAGATGGGTAAAAATTCGTCTTGCCGCATAAAATCGATAAAAAGTAAAACGTAAAAGAAACCGACACACATAATGGTACTGGCCTTATTTTTTTTTTTTACACACAATATACGTAAAGAAAACGTGTAATCAATTCTTTAATTAACTCTATTCATGTACAATAGTAGCTCCGGATCTCCCTACTCCAGGGGAAAATTAATTAATATGTTTTTCCAACGCATTGACGTTGAGTAAAGACAAACTGTGTAGCCAATAGAATCAATGATGTACGTTCGGCCGGTGTAGAAATGTAAATACACGTGTTGAATCGAGTGTTCATTGAATTCGGTTTTAAAAGATTTGAGACTTTAATTCCCATACAATGTATATATATATATATATATAAGTATACTAAAAACACCGAAATAATAATCAGTATGTACAGCGATGATGTATATGGTGTTGGTTGAAAGGAGCACACTCTCGAGCGGTCGTACTCAAAACCGAATTTTGCCGACTCGCTTTTTCCATTAATCAAACCAGATGACTGGGCGGGCGGGAAAAGCTGGCGGAAAATGAGCGTACACAAGTCGTCTACTTTTACGTCCGCGGTATATACATCCCCGTCCTCTCAGATCGTGTTAAATATCCGCCTTCCCGCGCTCCGCAACAAATCCAGACGCATCGGTAACCATTTCGTATTGTGTGCATGTGAGTGCCCGCGAGGATTTTCTGGATTTTAAAAACGAGCCCGGAGGCGGTGGTAATGGGTTAGGGGAAAAAATTCTCTGCCAGCAAATATCATTCTCTTTGATGACGTTACCCGCGAAACGTTTCTACTACGCACGTCATCCCCACCTTGTGCACCGCACATGACTCCATCATTTTTCCGTTCGCAACCCCTCTGACGTGCAGTACCGTATTCTTATTATATACATTTTTAAACGTAAACGTATTGTCTGTGATCTTGTGACGTATATTACTCTATTATAAAATATTTCTTTTTCAGGTGGGAGGAGAGGGTTGAGAAGAATAATAACGGGCTGCGGACTGTCCGTTTTGTCGGTCAGTGATCGTTGTGGTAGAGGAAATGGGCTGTGGTTAAACGCGTGACAAACCAGACTTGGGCGTTGGAAGTGAAAATGATATTTGACAGTAATTGTAGTAATATATTAAAGTCGGATTTATGAGTGGTCTATTAAATTTTGAAACGTAGGTACATATATATAACCGATCAAATACTAAAATAGCCATTCGACATATTGTCGTGTTGTACACTCCCGCACGCGCATATCATATTATTATTACTATTACACGGCTTAAAATAGGTAACTATATTTTATCGTGTATATCAAATCATTATGTTCACTATCGAGTCATTGAATCTCGATTAGTTTGGATACAGAAGACTATATCGATATCTTTGTGTTGGACCATAACGCTATGTTTATGTCTAAATGTATATCACAAATAGATTATATACCTACAGAATATTACTTCACGAAAACCAAGTAGATAAAAACCCCACGAATTTCGTACCAAAGCCCAGTAACACTCATGGCAAAATACCATGTATTTGAAACCCTACGATAATCCAAAACGAGCACCGCCTAGTTCGGAAATTGAAATATCACATTAGGTCGTATTGTAGTTATAATAATATATAGGCACTTAATAGAAAATAATCGATTGGCATTCAACTCACGACGGCCTCTCCTATCGTCCGTAATGGGTATGTAAAATCAACAAGTACATACATGTTTATGTATTATATATATATATATATATATATATATATATAATTATATACGTCCTCGGTTCTGCAGTTCTAGTTATGACCATTTGAATTTGTAATAATTCTTTCGAGTTTGATTTACGTCAGTTATTCATATCAAGAATTGCGCACTTGTCAACCGCATCACGTATGGTCTTTATTTATTGTATGCGCGCGTGCGGGCGCGTGGTCGATGTATATTGTCCATGTCCATAATATGTAGGTTAATGGGAAAATATTGGGTTGATTGAACCGAATAAATGTTCCTGCTCGAATTAAAGTCTTGTTGGCAAATTAACAGCGTCACTGCAAAAACGGAAAATCACACAACACGCCCACACACATTATATTATTATTAATTTATGATTTAAATGTAAACATAAAATACAATTTACATCGTTAATAATAGTATAACATATTTTATAATACGTATGTATCTATTACGCATAGGTATGTATACAAAAATATTATAACATCTATAAAATGTGACGAAATATATTTTTTCTCGACTGTATGTGAAAAGTGTGCAGTAGACGCTGTGAAAACTACACACTATATACAACCTCTATCTATATTATATTATACAGCACAACCCCGAGGTACATACACACCATATATTTAATGTGTAAAAAAATGTCCCTCCTGTGAACGCAAGGCAACAACAGTATGGGTCACAGCGAACGTTTTACAGTTCGTAAATACACATTATTTAATTTGCGGAGAATATTAAAAGTCTCACTATGAAATATTTCCTCGTGATATTTTCGTTGCCCTAAATGGCGATCTACTATTCTTCGTGTACGATTTTACACGTGTGGTATTATGTAGGCATATAGGCAGTGCGCTCGGGGTGTCGTGTAATTTATAACACACAGCTATTTTAATCTCGACAATACACATTATTTTATACGTTTATTGCACTATTATGTTTCGTTTAGTTCCAATAATATAATAGTAATATGCGTATAAACACAATACATCATTGTATAATAATAAATATAAAAACTTACTCTATTTACAAAAGTGTCGAAATGTTCACAGCATCACTGGTGATTTTTTCATTATGATAATGTGATAGATAATTGGCCAATGATAATTATCATTTAAGCGACGAAGCCTATCGCCTATGGCTTTGACTATTTAGTATTCATACATAGATAATAACCAACCCAATGATGACTTTCTTCCTTCTTCCAACACCAAACCTGTAAGTAATAGGTATTATCTTATTACACTATAAACACACTATGTTACATTAATAATCATTTTCATTTTTATACAATTTAGTAAACTATATAATAATAATTATATAATATACACTACCTATACATTGATCGCACATTTACAGATACGGCAACATTTCTTTTTTAAAATGTCGACTTTCACAACATATTAAATTAAATTATAGCAATTATAAATTAAATGCCAACTTAAACAATACACTTTTTATAGCCATTAAACAACACGGTTTAGCTAGTACAAAATATTTTATAGGGTTGTCGGGTAGTGACTCACCCCATCTGCATTGGGCATAGTTAACCGTTCGTACATTGATACATATCATTATAACAGTTTAGACGAGAACATGGTGTACTATACCAGGTATAGAAACAAAATACAATTTCTATTGACTATATAATTAAAGCTTTTAAAAATACTGAACAGGATAAAGAGACCAGGTGATAGGCGCTCGTCTCGCTTCGATAATCTTGGTGCACAATGAACGATGGTGGTTGTTGGTATATTGCAAATTTTAAAACAATGATCAAACTATCAAAGTATATTGTCTCTATATTTAAGCGATGACTTAGAATGAGCATTATAAATGTCACTATAGTTAAAATATATTAAATTATTTTGAAATATTTAGGTTTAGTATTAACCCTTTCAGACCCAGTGATGCCATATGGAATCATAATATTTAGTATTTTTTCTTATTTTTATGATGAGCCCAATGATTCCATATGGAATCAATTCTTATAAGAAATTTTGTGTTCTATCCATTGGTATCACTGTTTTAACGATAAAGTGATCATTGATAATATTATTATCAGTTGTTGTCAAATTTTTTCAACCGTTACGACGGGAACTACTTTTAGATTTATTTCCTCAATTTTCGGTAAGTAATTTATATTTTATTATGCTTGCAATTACATTTTCTTATGTAAAATACGCAGATTATTCTAAAAATGTCTTTAGTTTAATTGTGTTATTGTTATTTTGGCTGTTACGAGAATGTTATTTGATGATTCCAATTGGCATCATTGGTTCTATACGAGTATATATTTTATTGTGCAAATATTACTTTCATTTTTTTCAGTAAATTTATACTATGGCTCTAAATGATGCTGAAATAGAAAACCTCCTTAGAGGAGATATGTCTGATATAGAAGATTTTAATGATGATGAAGATGATCTCAATGAAGAACAAATTATTATTCAACATATTGCTGAAATTACAGAGTTTATAGATTTGAATAATGCTGAAATGGACAATTTGGTAAATAAATTGTAATTTTTATTATGTTTATTGTTTCTATAATATCTTTTGAACTTAAGGAAAGAGAACAATGCCTCTTAGATGGTGAAATATCTTTAACACAAGATTTATTAAACAAAAGTGACAATACTGAAGAAGCTGATGTTGAAAAAGAAAATGAACAGTTACCAGCTAATTGGGTTACAGGTTCTTGGGAAAACCAAAAATACCCATTTAATTCTATGATGTCTGCTCCCCCTGTAGAACCACATACTCCATTGGAGTATTTTAAACAATTTTTTGACTCAAAAATTGTAGAAAATATTGTTTATCAAACTAATTTGTATTCTGTACAAAAAAATGGCAGTAGTATTAATACAAATTCAAATGAAATGGAACAGTTTTTTGGTATGCATATGTGTATGTCTGTCATTAAAATGCCTGCTTACAGAATGTATTGGGCACAGTATACAAAATATTCTATGATTAGTGACACAATGTCACGTAATCGATTCACTGCTTTACGTACACATGTACATTTTAATGACAACACTAATTGTTTTCCATCTACAGATATTAGACATGACAAACTTTTTAAAATTCGGCCATTTATTGATGCTATACAACATAATTTTAAATTAATAGAACCTGAAGAACATTTGGCAATAGATGAAATTATTATACCTTTTAAAGGTAGAAGTTCTATGAAGCAATACAACAAGTCAAAACCGCATAAATGGGGCATCAAAATGTTTGCTTTGGCTTCAAAATCAGGTATAGTACATGATTTTGAAATTTATGTTGGAAAAGGGACAGTGAAGTCAAGTACTAATCTTGGGCTAAGTGGAGATATTGTGATTCGTTTATCTGAAATAATACCTAAGAACAAGAACTTCAAGCTGAGTTTTGACAATTGGTTTACTTCATACAATTTGATAGTAAGTTTAAAAAATCATGGAATTTTAGGTGTTGGAACTGTTAGATCGAACAGGTTATCAGGGTGTCAGTTTGAAAATGATAAAAACCTCAAAAAGTCAGGAAGAGGATCTTATGACACAAAAATCGATACCACAAATGCAATTGTTGCATGTAAATGGTTTGACAATAAAACTGTGCATTTAGTTTCAAACTACATTGGTCCAGAACCTCTTGATCAGGTTCAACGTTGGTCAATGGCAGATAAGTCAAGAATACCAATTGAAAGACCAGCTATAGTCAAAGAGTATAACTCTTTTATGGGTGCTATTGATTTGCATGATATGCTGGTTGAGATTTATCGAACAGATATTAAATGTAAGAGGTATTACATTAGAATTATTTTTCATATTATAGATATGTGTATAGTGAACAGCTGGCTTATGTATAAACGTCATTGCAAACAGTTGAATATAATAAAGCATGATTCTTTACTAATATTCAAGATGAATATTGCATTAGGTCTACTGAAGGCTGGAAAAGACAAAATAAACACAAGAAAATCTTCTTTGACACCACCGAGTAAGAACAGATACAAGAGATCAAATGCACCAGTTCCAGATGTGAGATTTGATGGTTATCAACATTGGCCTGAACTATCTGATGACAAAAAAAGATGTAAATTTTGTGTTCAACCATACTCCAGAACAAAATGTTCAAAATGCAATGTGGCTTTATGCTTTAATTCTAGTCGGAATTGTTTCAAAAGTTACCATGAGAAATAAGTTTCTATTACTATTGATTGATATTGTTATTTTTATTATTATTTATAATTTATATACAACAAGTTACTATTTTAATTGATATTGTTATTTTTATTATTATTTATATACAACAAGTTACTATTTTAATGTGATAAATTGTTAAAAATGTGATGTTTTAATATTTTGTAAGAAATAAAGTTATTTTTTGAAAAGTTTAAAATGAGTACCCCTATGTTCCCAATGATGCCACATGGCATCAGGTCTGGAAAACTTTGAGCTTTTCATGAAAATCAAAAAAAAAAAATTTTTTTTTCTTATTTGAGCTCTATATAGTAATATTAGAAAAAAAAAACCATACAATTTTAAGTATTTCTAGTAGTGGGCCTGAAAGGGTTAACAAATAGGTAGTCAAATAATTAATAAATAGTCGTTTATATAATAAACCCCTAATAAGCGATGGAAAAATGACGATCTTGCAGTTGGGTTACGTTTATGCATATATTATGAATATATAAAAAATGTAATTTATATAGTCGTGGTTTGTGGATATAATCGATTTCATTAATAAATTATTTTTAAGCTTATTAAATGACGGTCGTAACCGTCATGTAGACATGTTATAAATTTAATTATGATAGAGTGAACTTATAACGAAATAGCAACTCTTAAAATTAAAATATTTAGGTATTTCAATATTCGAAGAAGCTAAACATTAACATATAGTAGTTAGTCATCAAATAAAATAAAAATATACATTGTATACAAAAAAGTCGAATAAAAAGAAAAATAGGTATAATTGATCGAAAACTGCAAATAGTATATAGATATTTAATGGGTGTAAAATATACTGTTACATAGGTTTTATGAAAAACCTTTTTTTGTTTTTGACGGTTGGGGTCCGGGAGGCGACAGGCAGGCTATAGGTAAGTAGTCTCACCTTATAGGATCCGGACTAAATCACTCACACTTACTACTTACGTTTCAGACATTTTATATGTAAAATATTCGCCGACTTGATACACAAAAACCTTCGACGGACGTGAGAAATGAATGGGAAAAAATACTATTTTTTTTTTACGAACGATTTTTTTTTCGTATTACACAATACATCACAGGGACCTATACATATTTTATTATAATGTCATACCCGAGTACAAATTTCCCATAAAAGTGCTACCGTTATTATTATCGTCGACGATCCGCAGCGCGCGTTTTCACGATCGTCTCTATTTATGTACACAATATCGTCACAAAAATAAGTGCGTACATTTCGTATACACATTAATATAGTGCATATTATTGGGTATTGTATAATCGTCGTTTCCCCGGTAAAGTGCGGTGTTTTCAATAAACGACAGCATTATTAACGAGCGTACTTATATACCGTCGAACGGCACCGGTGTCCCGGGTAGCGCTTTGCCGACACGATAGGTATACTTATGTACGTATAGACATTATTATAATGCCACCTCCACCGGCACCACCACCTCCACACGGCGGCGCGCCAAATGTTACGTCGTCGTCGCCCCTTATAATATGTCACATTATTATAATAACGGAACGCATTGTTTGTCGCGTACACATCATCGCAGTATATTATGTATACGACACGCGCCTATCTACATGGCCATACATATCATAGTATGTGTGTGTGTGTGCGCCCGCGCGCGCGTGAGTGTTTGTATATAATATAATACGACAATCGTCTTTGTTTTATATTATTGTTTATGACGGTCCGCTCGATTTGACGTGCAATTAATTATTGTCAAAATTAATCCGAGACATCGACGATTCGGATTTTTTAATTGAGTTAATGGTTT
Source organism: Rhopalosiphum padi (assembly GCF_020882245.1). Taxonomy (NCBI): domain Eukaryota; kingdom Metazoa; phylum Arthropoda; class Insecta; order Hemiptera; family Aphididae; genus Rhopalosiphum; species Rhopalosiphum padi. Next base: position 34,935,316 of record NC_083598.1, read on the forward strand.
TTTACGGGCTACCGTCTTAACGGAACACTCGACGACGACAAGGGCGACACTGCAGTGATACGACCATTACGACCACACTAAAACGACTACTAACTGTATACACACAATATTATTATTATTATTATCTACAGACAACTTCTCTTGTATATTATACCGCAGTGCACGGTCTTATACAAACCTCCGGCAGTGGTCGCTGCCGCCGCCCTGTAATGGAACTCGTCTCGTTACGATATCGACCGGTCGATTACGGCCGTTGTACGTGTATAATATTATTATTATTAGCTCCGAAGCCTGTATATATATATATATACATACATACATATCTAAACATCTTGGTCGGGTTATCATCGAACGGGGAGACGGGAAGGGGGTAAAAGTGTACGATAGCATAAGAAAACATAAATTCTCGGTATTATATTCGCCGCGAGTAGCCCCTTTGATGTTTTCCTTTTTAAAAATTCCACTCGTCCACGTCGGATCACCCGTGTAGGTATATAATGTAGAGCCGACCAACCGCGGGGGCCACACCTCGATAATATTGCACAGGTATCATGGTATACGCAGGTATATCATTTTACATTGGTTATTCGTGTTCCACTATTGTACATTATATGTGCGTATATTATTGGTGACTATTATACGCCGAATACTATACATGTGTATTATACTACAAACTAGTTCATTTTTTTTTCGCGCAAATTCTTCCCTTAGCGGTGGCTTTATATGACCATGTGAATTTTTTTTTTTTTGTTTGCGGGTTTGAATGGTGCACCCTGATCCGGTGTAAAAAGAGTGTTCAAAAAGAGTCATGCTACAGTTTTTTATAACAAAATTATATATATGTACTATATTATTATATTTACTTTAGCCTTAAGGAGGTCATTTTTCGTTTTATCAAAGTATAATATTCCCGAACACAAAGAGAGAACAGAGTGTCATTCACTTAGGTCCACACCCCTTTTTGAGAAAATAGAATTTATGTTATTCTATCGTAGTTTTAAAAAAAAAATAAGCCCAGATATTTTACAGGTTCGTCAAATATGTAATATATTCAAGTGATGAAAGCTTATATTTTTTATTTACCTATTGACCGTACAATTTTGTAAACTTAGAAATTTAATTAGAGAAAATTATTATAGATATAATATAGATTATAGATATATTAGTTTTTTTTTAAATTAAAATATTTGTACTTTTACAACTAAGGAATTCAATACTACTACAATGTTATACAACATGTTCTTCTGTGTATTTTTCGTGTTTGAGGTATCGAATTTTGACCGTAAACAAATTGAGAATTTCACGACTGAATAATTAATCATCATTTTAATTTCAACTGATAAGTTGTCATGAAATTTTTCGACCGTGCACATTAGTTAGTGGTTTTTTTTATAATTTGTAATATTTTATTACTAATTTATCAATACAGTCGTATTAACGTTGTTATTTGTTCATCGATCAGTAAATAATAATATTAGTAGTACGTGGCGTGTGGGTAATTGTATTTCGGTGGAACACGAACGGTATTATACATTCATACTTAATATACAACTTAGTACATTTACATTGTGTATTTAGGTAGTAGGTACGCTAGGCAATGTATATAATGTCTATTATATAACCGTCTGTCGGTCACGCCTCGCGTGGCAAAACTTATATCATATTTTTCACGATGGTGGGTGCGGAAAATGAATTGGATTTCGGTAGAAATTCAGTTTTTTCCTCGACGATTTCGTTACGTGGAATTTTCCGTCGTGCGTGCATATTATGTGGTGCGCAGGAGAAGAAAAACAACGCAGTCTACTCGTGGAGAGTTATGTATTTAGGGTATATTTTGTCCACATTATATTTATATTATAAATGCATAAACAAATAATGATAAAAAGAATCATTTTTACTCGCTCGCACTCTCGTTTTCCGACCCGGCTTTGAATTTTGAACTTGGTCATTACTATATACGAGCAATATAAATTACTCCTCTGCCGCTATCGCGTTTAGACGGGGGAGGTCAAAAAACGTTTTTGTTTTTATTTTCACATGAACGTCCGCCGTTCCATTTTTGTTGTGTATATATACAGTACAAACTTCGAAGGGCACGTGTAGTACACCTAGTATACCAACCAAGGCCGTTGTATAGTGTTCGACGAAGTGCAAACTCCTGTAACGGGATAAAAAAGTTATCGTCCAAACAAATTCATTAAATCCGATGATGAAGACACGTTTTTTACATAAAAGGAAAAAAAACGACGTACAAAATGATGTTTGGCGCCGCAGATAATAATAAATATGTGCTATGCCAATTACTTATTATTAGTGTGGCGATGTCGAGTCGAGTTTCTTATACTTAAGAGAGTTTTTCCCAAATAATTAAATAATTGGTGGACGTTAACAAGGGGAATTATTATTACATACGCGTATGATATACATATGTAGCATAGATATAGTCTTATAATATGTTCTGAAAATGTTACGCGTGTTGGTTTTAAGAAATTTACAAACTTAACTAGTTAGTACTTCGACGAGTAATCGTAAAGTAATATATAAGACGATCAAAGTATTATAAACACATGTACCGCAAACTTTTGTTCAAATATGAAATTCAAAGAAGAATTTCACCGTGTATTACGCGAGCTTAAGTATATTTATGTAGAAATTGGCACTGTTTTGGAAAATTCACATATCTCCTTATGAAGTACACATAAAACGTCAGTGTAAGACAACTTAACTTTAACTTCGAGTCGCAATAATAATAACAACGTAAGTAACATTACACAGTACAAGTACATTTTTGGTGGCTTTTTCAAAATAAGTCATATTTTAACACTGTATTATATAATTATTTACTGCGATCTATCTACACCTATATATATTATTATGTTGTACGCATATTATCTATATTATATTTCACATTCATATTTGATGTACGTACGTGCTTGGTATTCGCAGAATATTGTAAAACCATCCTAAAAATGCAAATAATGTTCATCTTTTTTTTTTTAACTTTTTTTTTTTTTAAATTGTTTTATATTATAAGCCATTATACAGTTTTAAGTTGATAAACGTTAAGTATATATATATACTACTAATTGGTATGACATTAGATGGCTGTCTGGTGGCGTTCATTAAATATTCCGACATTGAACGAGGAGAAGAGAAACGAATAAACAAATAAATTATCACACAATTAACTAAACTATATTATATTATTATACTCGTAATTTAAAAAAAAATCCACTCTATATACTAACCCATACCATTTATATTAATGATTTAATTAATCAAAAAAATAATAGCATATTCACTTTGTTTTAATTACATTAATTATACAACTTTATCCCTAAATTATCGTATTTATTAACCCATGAGATCCTCAGAAACTCGAAACAAATTTTTAATACTGTAAGTAAAACCATATTAGCATTAGACGTGTGTTGTATATATAATAAAATATATATGTTAATATTATCTTCATATAAGTTTTGAATTTTCAATGCAAAGGTTATAAAGGATCTACATAATATTGGGGAACGTGATACACTTCAGCAACTAGCAAACCTAATTTTTTTATGAAATTCAACACGATGTAACACGTTCTTCAGCATATCGAATATCAATATTTACACGAGTACTTTTACAGACCTCTCTATGGAAAATGCTTAGTATTAACATAGTATAATACAACTACTCTCGTTCTACAACATCACAATATATTTTGTTTTTTATTTTATTTACTATAAAATTTCTCTTTCACAAAACTAAACAAACTATATTATTTAGGTATAACTCAAAGTTTAAAAACAAATAGCTTAAGGTTTGATTGAATAATATTATAATAATAGAAGTAGGTATCATAGTTTTTTTTTAATGGTAAATATTCTAATTTTAAATAATTTGTCAATTAACAAACATAATATTATATAAATAGTATTGCTGATGGAATGTATTCAATTGTTTGTTATTTATTTATCAATATTATATATTTTGCTTATATCTAATTCTGCATGAAACAAGTATCTATATTTTTTACAGAAACCATTATTTTTGCGAAGTTTTAAAACTGTTATAAAATCTCTTTTGAGTTAATTTTAATTCGTAGAACTGACCCAAAGAAAATAAAAATCAGTCTGATCCCATCATGTTCATTTGATCTTAATTTTAAACTTATTAAGTGTTTGGCAATAATTATTATATAAATTGGTTTTGTTGTTATAAAAATGAATTTGTTGTATAAATATTAAAAACTCGATGAAAACACAGTAACAAATGACGAAGCATAGTGAATATCTATATAACCTATATAGCTATTAGCTTTGTCAATTGATTATTTTATAATTGAACTAAAACTGTATTCATTTTTATCATTTGGGTTAAGTCACGTATTCACTATTGATTCTCTTTAAAACAAATTATTGTCGAATCGAATGTAGTGAATTAATTTTATATACATCAATATTATTTGAACGAATTTAACATTTTATCAATCATGCGCTTTCAACATGAGTAGAAAAAAAATGAAGGATCGGTATAAATGGGCGTTGGAAAATTAAATAAATATATTCTGCGGTGTAGATAATTTGAGAAAAAAAACATTTAATGGTATAAAGATGTATAATATAAGGCGTAAGCTTATATATAAAGTAATTTCACGTAGCGACTTTATACTTTTCTCGGGCGTTTACCGTATAATATAATGCGTTCCAGCACACCATATATACCAGTATAATATTGTTACGCGTGTCAGTACCTACGGCTAACATATTACCGACTGCACAACAATAATATTATTACCGTCGTCCTTTTAGGAGGCCAGTTCGTTGACACACACACACACACACGTGCATACACTGGTATGGTGAGAATAGGGTGTGCCAGTCAAACTTGCACACATGCGACTATAGTGTATTATTTGAACACAGACTTATGAAAACTTGACGATATTTTCCAAAAAATGTTAAGGAGGCACTTGATAAGACAATATTCTTGCACAGTACAGTAAAGTCTTGTTCGGGATTTGAGAGTAATTAAACAATGTAAGGGTGCGGGTCCTAGGTTAGTCCTATGGCCAACTACGAGCAACCATAATAGCAGACGTATCAGCTATACGATACACACATACGTAATAATATTTATAAGATCGACAATGATAATATTATATCGTACTGCTGTTTTGTACATAATATTATAAAGTACAATATGTATATATTGTGTTTAAGCGTCCGCGTTAAGACGTTTCTTACAAAGCGTACGCCCGTTAATTGCAGTTATATTAATTTTTACCGAGAAAAATGACTCTAGAAATATCCACGTCGTTCACCTCTATTCTATATGGGTTTTAATTGTTCGTTATTTTATTTTCATAGTGCTCACACGAGAGAGCACATAACATAATAAAACATCGCGTAAGCGCGTGTGTATGTATTATATTATATGTATATAATATGTGAGTACTTTTAGACTATTGTGCATCACATAATAGCTGATAGGAAGACTGCAGGAAGGTGGATGCACCAGGTATATAGTAGATATACGGTTAGTGTATATAAAAATGCATCTCAACTACGGTAGCCGCCACCGCAGCTTGTGTGCTTCTGTTGTCGACGTCTTTTTTTTTTATCGAACGCACAGAGCATAATATAATAAAAAAATGCATTCGACTCGAAGGAGGAGGACGACAACGACGACGAAACTGGTTTGCATTCTCTCCACGCGGGTACTATCTCATTCTATCTGTCTCTCTCTCTCTCTCTCTCATAATGCACTCGATCTCGCTCTTTCGCGGTGGCGGTCGTTTTTAATTGGTGTCGTTTATATATATTATACTTCATGTATAATACAGGCACTCTAACGGGTATATACCACACCACTACCACCACCACTAATCGTCGATTCTTTTTACCGATTATTATATCATAATAATAATAATTTGTACACATAGTAAAGAAACGAGCTGTATGCGAATTCAACATTTTTTTTCGGATTATCATAATAATGTTAGGTATGATATATTAGGCATCATAATTTATACACGTACGTTAATCGCGTTATCTATTGGCGATGATCCGACGGCGGTTGTTGTCCACAAATCGTATATATTATTATATAGCACTGTAATATTATATGTGAGCATGAACACGGAAATAATTTTCCAGTGAAAAATGTCAAAGTATTAAGTGACCACCATAATATAATATATTAAGTATTAATTATAATAAAAAATATTTATAAAATCTTTATTGCTTAAAAAAACAGAATATTGTTCAACGGCGCTTATAGCAGTGTGCTGATAATATTATGTATCGTATACAAATCAAACATCATGGTATTCACTCTACCATCGGCCAGGCAGAAGTAAAAATTACAAAATGTTTAAAAATGCATATTTTTTAAATAAAACGTATAATGGAATATATTATGAAATTTGAATACGTATCGCGTATTATAATATAATTACCAATTGCAGTTAATATGACCGTTTGATGCACACGATGTAATGCGTATACAGTCAAAATGTTTATCGATTCACTCAACAGTACTGTACTGTTGTATTGCTTAAATTTACAAAACCCTATGTACATCTATTATGCGCATATAATTGTGCAGTGTATATCATATGGGTAGGTGGTCGTATGCGATGGGTGTAAGCGAGCCAGTCAATGTGATATAATAATTCACCGGCCGATTTTGCAGTACACGTCCTCATGTGAAATATATTTTTCAATGTTGTGTGTACGTATACCGCCGTGGTCGGCTGTAAAGTACGCGCTCGAGTACATAAAGTATGATATAATATATATACAAATGCATATAGTAGGTACATATTTTATACACAGCATAATATGTATACATATACACACGTGGGCATGGCCCCGGCGGCGGCCGACAAGACTAAACGATGTAGAACGCCGTTTGCCAAACCAGAACACCGGTTAATACGGCTAATAAACCGACCGGGTGATTCATTGCCGACGACCGTTTTGTGAAACGTTCCCCGTAAAATATTATTATCATTACGTATTATATATACCTATAATAATAATAATAATATATATATATACATCGTATACACATTATGTTGTGTTTTTTTTGTTTATATTATATTCTCCAAACCCGTCTCCCTCCCTTCCGCCCTTCCCACAATCGATAATCGATTTGGTGGACATGATTAAAGTGGAGTTTTGCGGTAGCGTACTCGAAGTTTTTTACCGTGGTGATGGCTGGGGAAGAGTAACTGTGGTGAAAATATCGCCAACACCCCTTTTCCCCTCGAAACAAACAATTCAAAACGACCCTGTCACTACGATTTAAAAAATTTCTCGTAAACAATGTCGGGATCAAGAGATGAAGGTTAGATATTATATTAGGTTAGGTCCATCCTGGTTACGGCACTGCGAAAGGCGACGACCCGCGGTCATTATATAGGTACACATCACCACAACCATCATTATAATTAATATAATAATTATTATCGTACAATATTATTATAATATAATATTATATCTAATGATAGGTACACCGGAGACGTGTTTAATTAAAATAGACATCCGCTATTGTTAAGAAAAAAAAATGTAATTTACTTTTCCGTATTTATTATTAAAAGTCCGGTTTTTAACGCTCGTCGTTTTATTTTTTATTTTTTAACATTGTTCGTATATTTTTTGTTGTACGTGGATCTAGTTCCGAAAGGATGCTTTTGAGAGCATTATTAAAAATAAAAAGCTTCTTCGTGTTTAAAAAATTGATCTTGAGCCCTGCCAACGCGCGCTTATATAATGCAAATGTTAAAAAGTGAAAAATTCTTATAAACAATTCACGTGTAAAATAGACCAGTTTTATTTGTATTATTATTATTTTTATAACGCCTAATTTTATTAGTCGTATATCACATTATAATTTTATCATTCCAGGAATGACGCGTTATTCACACTGCAATAATAATTGCTATCGTACATTAATATGCTATAGTTATAGTTTAAACATAGGTAATTATTATACTTACATAGATGTGCTTTTTTTGTATCAAGTATTAACTATTAATTAGGAAAACGACGATTATTTTTAATTATAGTAATATACAAATAAACTGTCGCGTAGGTACACACATATTCTATTCGTTTCTCCATATAGTTGCATAAAAATGTATAGTAATTGATCCGATTCTGCAGGACCGCAGCGATGTACCGCGCACATTTGACTCCATGTCATATTACTTCGTTATATATAGAAAATATAGATCATGAATATTAAATTATAAACAAATGCTTTAGAGAAGTGATTTTAAATAATTTCGAATTTTGTATTTTCTGGTGACAGTATTAGTTATAATATTTTCTGTCAAGCGAAATCCACGAATTTTTTCCTTCGACGACGTCTGTTCTGTGTGTTCTAACAACCGTATTGTGCTAGTCCCTTGCATTGCTTTTGTTTTACAATTGACTTACACTACTTTCCTTTTGAACATAAAAGAACGACTATATATATATGTCTTTTATTTTTCCGTATAATGTTCTGGACATCTTCCTTAAATAATAAAATTATACTTCATACATATATATATATATTTTTACAGAATAATTGTATTATAATCTTATCCGACGAAAAATATTAAATTTATTTTAAACTTATCTTACATAGGTATGTTTCTTTCATTCCTGATTCCATTCAATGCCCACGGAAATTTACATTTCAACATACAAAACGTATGTATATATACATATATACAGATAAATAAGTAATCATCTCGTCAAAATCCTGTTATTTATTAACTGACTTTTTTTGTGTTGCAACAGGAATATCGCTTGGTATTTTATTACATGGTTTTAAGTATATTTTGTTCGTATGCTATTATGTATTAAATATATATGTAAATAATTAATTCTGAAATATCACTGTAATATAAAAATATAACTAATTTGAACATACCCAAATATAGTATTTTTGTACTTAACACGGCTATAATAATATCTATAAAATATAATACGAAAAATATAAGAACGTGACAATAATAGTTATTTTTTAAATAAAACTTTTGATAGTATAACCGTATATATATATATATATATATTATATGTATTATACTTTATTTATTAATAAATTGTTTGCGTATTTTCATATTATAATGATAAATAATAGTATTATATTCATTAATTAATTCGACCTTAAAAATATGTAATAATATACAGTTATACGAAACGATCGCCGATTTAAATAGGTACTTTATAACAATGGATTTTGGTGGGCAATAATTATTATTTTGCATGAGTACAAGTAATGTATTTCGATACTCAACTATACGAATACTCTCGGAGCTCACGAGTTGCATCCGTCCCACGGATATTAATATATTATATATTGGTACATGTTTATGGGTAGATACGAACTTTGCATATGGTTATTAAATATTAATATACTGTGATCTGGCCGTAAGATACATGATCACCAAAATAATGACGGTATCTTCACATCAATTAAGTCCCTACGCCTATATTATTTGCGTGGTAATCTCAAGTGTTCGTATAAAGCAAACAGATGTGTGTCGAAAATCCTTAATTTATAAATACCGAAATGTGAACATTAGTAAAAACGGAAATTGTACTTAACCGTGACAAAAAATACGCGACCCTAAATGCGGTCGGATATGTTTTTGAAAAAAGGTTAGGTCAGGTTTTATCGCGACTTTTTTTTTTTTGTTTTTAAATTTTAACCAAGTATAATAAATTAAAAAATAATTATATTATCAAATAGTTATCATTATACCAATAGACTTTATATAATATTATATATTTAAATATATTACTATATTATAGTAATATAAATGCATGCTCAGCTATTATGTTACCAATAGAAACATAAATACTGATTATTTTTTTATTTATAATTTATTCAATTTTTAATAGTTTTATATTTATGTAAATTTTAAACTCAAAATTTATCGTTTATATTATATACTCTACCGGACTATAATGCCTGCCGGCTACATCATAATTATTGTTAGAGAAACATAGTATCTAAATATCTTACGTTTTATACATAACCTAAATGTAAAACCAATTTATAAAATATATTTTTAATTAAATGTGCTCTGTTAATAGGGTAACATAAAAATCGGTACAGACATTCTTCTCATGTTAGAAATAAATCACTTTAACGAATAACGTGTACATTTCATAAGCATTGTATCCAACTCTATCCAAGAAACTGTTTTGAATGGGGAGTTTTACCAAATATAAATCTATATTTATATTATTTAAAGCTTAAACTAAAATCGAATTGTTGATTAAATATATCCATTATTGAGATTAAACAATATGTTATTCAGTATTTAAGCGAGCTTTAGTTTAAGGAGTTGAATTTAATTTAGTCATTAGGTCATAAATTAATTTAATTTTTAAATGGATAATTTGTATTTGAAAAATTATTATTAATAATTTATTTATTGTTAATACGATATATTATATTATAATATATTTAAATGAAACATATTTTGTTATGTATTTTTAAAATACCATAATTACATAATTAAATCATAAAAAATAACTATAATTATAATTAAATGTTTAAAAAAAAAAATATCTATAAATGTATACACTATATTATGTATTTAAACAGCATAGTTATGTATTTAATGACCACGGTACACGGATGAAAATAATATTAAAAAATAAGAAAAGTCTAGTCAAAATTATGAACTAGATTTGTTTTCTATTACATATTTTACATATTCATAACATTCATCACATTATCGTTAACACGTTAACGGTATTACTAATAATTAATTAGTTAATAATTATCAGTATTTTCAATTTACATTATAGCTAGCGAGTGTAACATAATTATATTAGAATACATGAAAACATATTTAAAATTAAGTAACTGTCGACTGTCTTTAGCGAACTCATTAAATATTTTAAAGTTATAGGATATCATAATTAATTTCTAAACTATGATTATTATTTACCACACTGGTACAATACTGTAATCTGCTAAGGTAACTGTGCTTTCTTCGAAACGAGTGGGAGTCAATAATTTAATTGGCTAATTAACATTAATTAATTTTTTTGTGTGGCCTCAATGAAGAGAGTTTAAATTAAATTCTATACCGTTTAATATTTATATATATAAAAATCGAACGTATTATTAAATACCTTCTCTTACGGTGTTGTATATTATAACTAATAATAATGCATTTCCGTCTCTCCTGCAACAACTCGGTCGCGATGTTGTTAAAACACATTTTGCATAGAACAGCGTTTCTGCAATAATAAAGCATTATCACAGTGAAATGGATTAAATGTCCATGGGCTATTTTTATTGGTGTATACCCTGTATAATATACATTATACGCTTTTCCGACGAGGCGGCGTTGAGAGGATTTTTCATCATTCACCAGTTGTAATAATATGACACGGCTTTTCATTGAACGAACATACGTGTGCGTGAGGAAAGCCAGGCGAGTTTGTTCGAGTAAAAATAAAAACGAAAACGAAAAAAAAAACGCAGCGCGCTGTCTAAGAACCGTTGGGTATTATTAATATTCTTTGAGTTTATTTTTTTTTGTTTTGTTTTTCAAAGGTCTCTTTTTTATAGGGACTTGCCCTCGGGTGACCGTCAAGAAATTTTACGCGGGGCAATGTTTTTCTCTCTCGATTGTATTCTTTAAGCGCGCGTTTGCTCTGCAAATTCTGCGCGTGTTAAGGAGGAAAAAAGACCAAAAGGATTTCTCCGGAGCAGAGGGACAATATCTGAGACTGTATATACATGCGTACAGGCACCGTCATAGTTTGCTCTTGCTCCCTTATTTTTACTTGATTTTTTACGCGCACACACTTTATTTATTGTTTATCTTTTCGTCTTGTGATCTCTTGCCCCCCTCCACTCTGCCGGCCGGGACCTTTTAAACTGATAACGAGTAGGGTATCTCGAGTTGTTTCTTTGAATGTTCGACAGTCTTTTCGCTTCGGATTTTCCTCGAACACACTGGGGATCAGAAACGCTATATGCTACAATATACAGCAAAAAGAAAGAGCGCAAAAGTTAGTGAGTGGAAAGGGAGAGAGTGAGAGGGAGGGAATGAGAGAATACGTACGAGTGAGAGCGTGGTGGAAAGTGGAAGGTTAGAAGGGGAAATTTTCCCGGATGACCGGACCTGAAATGCCAATAGGGAATAGGTTAAAAATGCAATCTACGATAAATGTTTTTTGTCCAACACAGATGTCTGTATACCCGCCGTTAGTGTATTGATTCGAATCGGAAAAACGTTATTACGGTGAACGATAGAAACGCGCATAAGTCATGTGAGTAAAAAATTACAGTTATTACTTATTACTCGTCAAATACAATTAAACTAAACGGAAAAAATGTCACACTCATTCGTAGTTTCCACCAATGTTGACGAAAATATATTATAATGGAATATATTAATAAACTTAAAATGTAATTGAATCGTTACTATGTGTAATTGTCAAACGTTAAAAGAATATTAAAATTCGCATATACCTGCGGAATTGGTATTATTATTTATTAGAAAATCGGTCAAGTTTAGTAACATTTTTGTTTTGAACATTTCTTAAATAAATACTATATTACAATCGCTATTAAACTGTTCTGATATTTCGTTGTTACATTTCGGTTACAAGATAAAACACGTATATAGGTAGACAAATATAAGTTTTTAAATTAAAAGTTATTTTCCCATACAAATAGTAAATAAAAGAAAGAATAGTATTTAGGTACCTAATATTATAATCACTAATAATTAAATTGTATTCAAAAAGAGGTTAATTATTATAAGTATTAAATCAGGTGAATTTTTAAATTAAAAATAAGTAAATTAATTTTTTTTAACTATAGCATGTTTAAAATGTAAGCCGAGTATATTATGATGATAATCTACATTACAAACTATTCGTGTAGTTCTATCCAGTTTTATGCGTAATATAATATTATAATTATTTCACTACAACTTTTTTTTTGTTCAAAAAACACAAACAATACATCAAATCGCTGTTGCCGTCCGTGATGTATACGATTATATCAAAATCAAAATAACACGACCAACACAACTTGGAATTATCTTAAATATTATACTTAATAATTGGTGGTCTAGGTGGTTTCACAAAATATGTAGAACTGTTATAGATATAAATATCGCTAATTTCCATTAAAAATTATAATGGAAACTTAGTAAAAACTTGTATTGAATTACAGTGCACTTTGAAGTACACGACAAAAAAAAAATGAATTAATTTTGTACAAAACAACAAAAAATATTGTAAGTATATTTTTAGTTTTTATTTGGAGTGTAAACCTAAGCACGTTCTGCAGTAGGTGTATAATATAATTACAACATAAAGGCAAGTTTTTTTTAAGAAAACCCGTAGGAAAAAACTATCCCCTTCGACCGGTGTTCGTAATCAACAAGTTTCGCCTGCTGTATTTTTTTTTTATTAAAGCACAGTCACACCAACCAAATCAATAGGTACTAATATAATATTGTGTACTTGGCCTGGAAATTGACAATACCTACTGATAAAATTTTGTGTATTTTATTGTACTGCAGAGTATTAATATAGCAGTGAAAACGAACGTTTCCGTTTAGCTGAACAAAAACGCGATATGGTGTAGTATTATTATTTCAATGCGGTTCGCAGTATGTACTCTGTCCAAGTGGCAGGTATATGTATATAATAATAAAATACATAATAAGACATGGGTGGCGAGTATTTTTAGCGGAACAGTTTTTTGTACTTAACGAAAAAAAAAACAATGACAAAAAAGAAATCATCACCACTCGAGTATTGGTGTATAGACGGATTCATATTATATTATTATAAAAAAAATAATATGTGTACAACGGAAAAAAAATACTCAGAGGTGTTGTACATAAGATACGTGGATCGTTTAATGACGATTTTATTGTCAAGGACCGTCAGCTGTACCTATACCTACTACGCCACGCCACGTCTGTCCATCAGCGCACATGGTTTTACCGTATGTCTTTTCACGTCATTCTATTGTTTGCAACAATGTAGGTATACTTTGGACAGTGATAACTTCTGATACGAATTAAAAAAACTATTTTTTTTTTATTCCGCTAAGAAAACCCTCTGACTGTTGAACAATCGATCCACTCGAGTGAAAAAAAATTTAACCCTTCAAATACATAGAACTGTATTTCTTTGAATTTTTTATTCTTATTCTATTCTTTTTGCTCGAAGTGACGTCCTGTGGTTTCCTTGAATATTGAAAATAATACGGAAACGGAGCACGCTTCTTCGAAAAAACCTAGTTTAAATTAAATTACAATGCTTAACAGGTTGACTGTGGAGATTCGTAAAAATGTGCCACACCAAAAAACATAATTTAGACCATTTTGGGGCGTAACACATATTATGTGATATGACAGCATGCTTTTGACATGAACATTTCTGAAGTTGAAAAAAGATAGAATACAATGTAGAGAATTTGGTTATTTTTTTCGTGTATTAAACGTACTATTTAAATAACATGTTTAAAATGTACAGTAAACAGTTTTTGAATTAATTATTATTAAAAAAAAATATATATAATAATAAATAATAACATCCTTACTGAGAACTAAAAAAAAAAATAATTCAAAATTGATATTTGATATAAAATTAATTTTAGACTTTTAAATTTGGTAAGTATAGTCATAAGACAATGTTTTAAAAAAGTAACGTATACAATAACATGGTGGATCGTTTTACATAGAAATATTAGCAATAATATAATTACTCATTTAAATATTTACAAACATAATATATTTCTGTATAAAATATTATGTTTTATTTTTTCATTTTTCTTGTTAAATTACTTTTTCTTAATAAAATAAAAATAATATCAATATAATATGCAGCTACTCATTTTTTTCTACACATATTAACAGAAATTATTATGTAAATAATTGTGGTTCATATTTATTAAATATTTACAAACATAAAAATATGTTTCTAGTTAATGTTTTATTTTTCATTTTTCTTGTTAAATTCTTATTTTTTAATAAAATAATAAAAATAATATGTGCTAGTGACTCACGTAATCAATCATAACCATACATTCATTTTAATTGAAATTTCAATTTTATTTTGGCAAAAACATAATAATATGTATGTTCAAATATTTTATTCTGTAACTCGTTTTCAATTATAGATACATGTATTGAAGTATATTTTTAAAACTGGTTAATAATAATAATAATTTATCCTGGAGAACTAGAATATTGAATGTTACTCCGATGATATATTTTTAAGGAAATTTTTAATCTACGTGAATTATTATTTTATGTTAATACACATAAATGATGTGGTGGTAAATAATAATAAGACTATATTCAAAAAAAGGTATTAATTAGTGATTTTACGTTTATTTTTCATATCTCAATCATAATTTTCGATATAATGTCACGTCAGGAAACTCATTTTTATATTCAGTCTTATCGTACTATATCACTTACATTACTGTACCCATTATTCAAAATAATTTATTTAATATTAAACCACCTGTATAAATAGTAATATTTTATTAAATTGATCTATTTCTCTTACCTATCCTCTGCCGTTCTTTCAATTAAATGTAACATACTAACATTATATGGGCCGCATATCATTTTTCTCTTATTATAATTACTACTTATGACTTATGAGTCTAATCCATTTGGATTTCAATAATACGTACACAGTAAAATAAATGTAGCCGGTGCAGCGCTTGTCCGTCTTTCTCGACTACTGTGGTTATGGTTATCAACATGCAGCTGCAATATCAATGTTTATCCTATGGATATATTATGTATACGTATACGAGTGAGCTGTAACGGATTCATAAAAAAAAATATATCTGTCAAAATGTATAATGTACGCTGTAAGGAAAAAAGTAATAGGCAATATTGTAATATTATAAGACATACATGATATTATAATGATACACTTGAAAAATGCATTCAAATGATTGACTTAGAAACCTATTTAAACTATATTATATAGTATAGTCAAATGTATACGTGGTGGTATGTGTCTAATGACAACCTCAATGGTCGAAACCGGTAATTTGTAACACGTCATTGTAAAATATAATAAAATATTAATAATATTATTCACCTGCTTTTATAAGTGCATCAGTTGCAGATATAATATATTGAGATACCGGCACAATCTACTAGGCCATTTGGCATTAAAAATTATATGTTCTTCATTCGTGAATTTCTGCATTTAAATGTAGGTAATTTAATACACCGTATCCAACACATTAATCGAACACAAAAACACGTTATTTTATTTTTATCGGCTATATTGTATTATTTAATGGAATAGGTTTTTGGGACTATATTGATAATAATATACATTATGTTAAAACGAATAGGTATAATATAAACGGTATTTTTGGTTGTCAAAATAACATTTCATAAATTTCGAACATTTTTTTAATAAATTAATATTTACAAGAAAACAACTCATATATTTTTACAATATCAATTTAAAATAAATTGAATTTCTTATTTTTTTACAGTCATGTCAAGAAAGAAACCTTTGTAACTTTTATCGTATACAAGACATTTTTAAAGAGCTATGTGATTTATGTTTTTATAATAAACGATTGTGGGAATTTAATATGTATATACAGTCAAAGAATTAAAATGTTTATTATTTGAAAACTGAATTTAGACAACTGTAGTAATTCGGATGTATTGGTTGATACCTATTCGTAAAATCATGATACTAAATTAAAATCTAAAAATTAACTTTTTTTGGTGAGCCGTATACGTATACGTATTTCTTTACACAAATCTTGACGGAATTCCATATATAATTGGTGCACATAGGTATTATATAACAAATAGTTTTTCGGTTATTTTTGATTGAAATTGAATAGAAGTTTGAAAAATTATCGTTTTGTATATTAACAATGATTGGTACCTATCTACCATAAATCAGTGTATTTATAAACCATGTATCATCTGCTTAATGGACTAAAATTATTATATCACAGCAATCACTATCAGCAGACGATCGTTGTAATGAAAATTTATATTCTGACCACTTTTGTAGTATATAATAGTATGTTCTGTTGTTGTAACGTGTATAGTACAATATACACACATGTAAAGCCTCCTCTAAACATGTAATATTAGGTTCAAGTTTCCGCCTAGAGCGCGAACAGGTTGTTGTATTGTAAGGTTTTTAATACTCATGTGTCCATATTATGTCTCTCGAAATTTTCGGGCTAGATTTTTAGATGTGTCACGGACGAATGTTATTCCCGCGGACTGACTTACCGTAGATAATATTATTATGTTTTGTTGAACGCAGCAGTGCTTTACTGTCCAGTCATGTGGCTATGGCGATGCGCCGTGTGCGAATATGTGGACGGCGACCAAAGGTTTCCGAGCAGCGAAGAATGCACACTTATTCGCAGTTGCTGTACAATAATAATAATAATAATAATAATATAATGCACGTACGGTAAGAAGCTGAAAATAAAATAAGAACAAACCCACGGGAGATTAATGACTCGAGTCGTGCGTTTACGCCATTAACGCTAATTTCTGTGCGCGGTAATTCAAAGTAGTGCGGCGGCGGCCGCCGCGTCCTCGTGCAGTAGCTGCTGTACACATATTACACACACGTACCCGTCTATATATAATACACACACTCACATACGACACACACTTATAATATATACATACGTATAATAGGTACATATATTATAATAATAATAATAATAATATATACGCGTCTTGTCATCCGGCGGATAAGACGGCGGCAGAGCGCGTCGATGACGGGGGACAAACGTGTATATATACGCACGGAATGAAAATAAAATCGCTAAAACACTGAACGTCCATTAGTCGGGGAACAGAAAAAAAATATACATTTTAAAATATCATTATATTATTATGTTATTATATACGCCGGTATCGCTATAATAATATGTATATATATATATATATACATATATGTACTGCACATAATATAAAACACCGACTGTCGTGGCGCGTGTGCTTATATTATACTAAATAACATTGTTATAGACATTATAATATTATTACTATTATTACCTACCAACCGATACGAACGGAGTATACAGCTGCAGCTATAGCCAAGAGAAGCAGAGTAACTCGGCGGTATACAGTTGAGCTAAAAAAAAAAAATGCAATTAAAAAGTGATACGGTGTTGATTAAGTTTTTTCGAACAAATCGGTTAAGGTAAAAGTTAATTAAAAAAAAAAATCTACTTGTTAGACTGATAATATTTAGATTAATCTTATTATGAAGTTTCGACAATGATATAACAAATTTGTATGACAAATGTTTGCGAGATAAAAATATTTCTTAGTTAAACTTAATTCATAATTGGGATCAAATTCGAAATTAATTCATGATGGATTATATCGATATATCGACAAATAGTTAAAGTTATACGATTACACTATAGTAAACACCAATACCCGCGGTGCAAGGTGCAACGACAATAATACAAGTTCAACGACCGCAATTTACATGCAATTCTCTAATTTTGTTGTCTACAATATATACAGTTTAACAATATTTTTTCATTCCCGATAATTACTTACATTATAAAATATTTTATCATGTAACGTCACTATGTTTTATTCACACGGAATAAAAAGGTCAAAAAGTTTCGATACAACATTACCACCGTGACGTATTCCTAACAAATGAACGTCTGATTGAGAACTGTAAGATTTCTGATATCCCCGAATCCGAATCCTATTATATACATATATAGGTACCTAACATAATCAAGTATTCAATACTTAGGATTGTTCGGATTTAAATCTTATATTCCTAACCTGATCTAATATGATTTAATTGGATCAATATTGATCACATTGCAGGTACCTTTACAATATATACCTATGAACCAGTACCTATATAAGTGGTGAAAGTGTAGTTTAACAAGTCAGAATTGATAACAATAAATTATTGGTCGATGATGATTAGCATTTCACAATCGTACCATCAAGAGTTCTGTGGTTTTCATTTCGAATACTTGCCCGCACTATTTTTATGCAATTGCAGGTAACCGCTTAATACGTTTACAGGAGACAGCGTTCCACTCATCGATTCTCGCCATGTATACGACTGATGGAGAACGAATACGGTCCACCGCAATAGCGCATCGGATAAAAATTATATTATCGGTTTTGCCGGTAACAAATTCGTATTTTTCTCGACCTATCATGGTAACCTACATATATATTTTATATATATAAACATTCTATATGGGTACGTTATCGGCTCATAGAGCCATCGTTTTCGCGCGGTTATCCTCTGCAAACTGGAACAGCTCCAAATCGTTGTTATATGACGTACCTACCTATATAAAATATTGTGAGAGCACATAGGTATATATTATTAACTTTATTTACCGTTCGCACGAAACGGACAGCAGAGATCGGATAAACAATATTATAAAGACTTTCGGTTCGCGCGGGTTCGATTGAATCGCACGCGCGTAATGTGTAACACACACGAACACAGCAGGTCGATACGTTGCAGCTGCTACTGATAATGTGTTTCTCGGCCCGTCCATCCGCCGAAATCGTTAACAGAAAAAAAAAAATTGAAAATATGAAAATAACACTGTCGTTGTCCAACTTGCGAAAATCGTTTCGTTCTACACAAACCAGCCAAGCGATTAATTAATATCGTACGGATTTTATTCATCTAGTCGTCTTATATATAAACATACACTAATCAGCAATCGGCGACGACACTATATATTATAATACACGCGTGTGCGAACACCGTCTAACGGAACTCTTTTCACGTATAGAGTTTGTTCCGAGTGCGCAAAGGAGCAGGTGCACTCGCGCACACTAAAATGATATGCATCGTGTTTATATATATATATATATACATATTATAATGATATTATATTATCAAG
Organism: Rhopalosiphum padi; assembly: GCF_020882245.1. Taxonomy (NCBI): domain Eukaryota; kingdom Metazoa; phylum Arthropoda; class Insecta; order Hemiptera; family Aphididae; genus Rhopalosiphum; species Rhopalosiphum padi. The sequence goes on from NC_083598.1 coordinate 34,955,236, forward strand.
TCGTTTCGACGGGACCGTTTTATCTGGCGTACATGTAGGTGGTTACAGGTACGTCATATATTTATTACGATCGTAATATTATATACGTACGACTGGCTTATCAAACGCACGAAAATGTGTTTGCGTACAGTGTTCGGACGGACGTGCATCGATATAGAAATATAGTAAACGCATATACAGCAGCTGAAACGCGCGCACAGACATTATAGTCCACAACTAGTGTGCAGTGTTGTGTGTGTGTGTGTGTGTGTGTGTGTGTGTGTGTGAGTGCATTTCTTCGTCGGATGGATATTTCGATGCTCTCTGAATGACGCTCGTTCCCGGTAATTACAGATAATGGAATTCGGCCGCAGTCGTAAACCAGTAGCTAGCCATATATGTGTGTGTGTGTACATATATATATATATATATATATATACTTTATAGATATTATATGTACTTAATACTTGTATATGCGCGCTAAATGTGGTGCGTATAAGTATAGGTATATATATATATATATACATATATACATGTATACGATTTAAGTACGCGACCGATAAACGACACAGTAATGGATTCTCGGGCGTGCGAAAATCTGCTACGATAATATTATATATTATATTTAAGTATACTCGCGCGCGTATCGTAACCTGATATTTTACGACGGCTAAACGAATCTGTGAAATAATTCTCGATCCGTAATCGCGCGTCTCGTTGATTACAACAACGCCGGACGATGATCCGCGTATAATATAGTAAATTCGATGTCTTTATACCTATATACGTATCACGTTGTTTCGAATCAATAAATTATTGTGTAAACCACACATATTAAATGCACTATGAATAGTAGTACCTATGCGGCTATACCTGCTGCAGCTAATGTTCGTAATTCGTATCGCGTCATCGCATCCATTGATTCTATCAAATTAGCTAACTCGCATAAGGAAAATATTCGAAATTCGTTTATAAACGCTGACACTTATAATATTATGATTTTGATTTTGTCATCAGAAAAAAGAATCGTTATCATACTAGACATCAGAGAAAGAGACGTGTAATACCCGCACAAATGAGTTTAATATAATATTATGACGTGCTAATACTTAATATTATGCGCCTACTGATTATATTGTAAGTATTTACCTAAACGTATTCAATTCGAAATAGGCTTTTTTTTTTATTCGATCATTTATATATTTTTTAAAACATTTTTAGACGTATTTTCACCGTCGAAAGCCCTCCGGGCAATTGACTGCTAGAGATCATTTCTCTTTAATATCATATTTTGCGCGGTAATAGCCCGTCCGTGTTCCGGATCACAAACTCGGCTCGCAGACTAAATGTCATTTCTCTCATTATTATTATTATTATTATTATTATTATTATGCTGATGGGTAAAAAAAAACTATATACATACATAAATAGAAAAATAACAGAAGAAAAAAATAAAAACAAAACGAAAATCAGTTGTCCGACGAAATTTGTTATTAGGAAGAAGAAAAAAACCAAAATAACTCGTTGCATGACTGCGCGCCCGTAATTACAGGTTGCGATGATATTGCAATTCAAATTTTAAACGGCGGTGTCCAGTGATTTTTTTCTTTCCGATTACTATATTCACTATAGTATAATATTATAATATTATTGTATATACGCGCTATCCTCCGGAGATTAAACGCGGGACGAGAGTTGTGATTGCGCCCGCACGAACCGTATATAATATACCTACGCCGTCAATATGTCGAGCACATTGCGTTTTCGTACAGATATGATAATATGAAAACAATATTATACGTATAATATATTCTATTCCAAACGTAATATTATCCAGTCTGTTGGATGGTTTTCGTTTAGCAACCTAACCTAACCTTGACTAACTGAGTAAGTTTCAGCGGGATCGTCGAGAATCGCCAAAAAGCTTTGGATTCGACGTTAATGGGTAAGTAGATTTAAAATGCATCACTATCGTAATAAAAATCGATATATATATATTTAAATAAAGTAAAGGTACACAGAGTTGCAGTATGGACAGTATGGTGGTTTTCGGCGGAATACGATAATACAAAACAACGAAATATTGCGATAGACGACGTCGATATCGTCGAACAAATCGTTTCCCGAACATACCACAGTGCACAGATACGTCAAGCCATATCAAATAGGCTGAGAGAATTGTAATTTTAGTCTATTAACCGGTAATGCTAAGTCACAAGTAATAAACAGTTTAATAATAACATAAATCGCTTTATCGCAAATAACTAATGAAGTTACAAGTCGATTTTAAAATATTGTATCGAAGTCACTACAGTCATAAGATTAAGTTAATTTTTTACAAACGCGACTTTGCGTAGTGGATGTCATAACTTCCGGATAGTAAACTAATCAGGGGTATCAACTCAAAAAAAAACAATTACCTAAAAAAAAAAAACAAGGTCATATTTACCTTTTTTTATAAAATTAACTCTTTGCTAATTTCATATTTAAATATAAAGGTAATTCAAACCTGAATTTAAGTAGTTCGCTATTATTTGCTAACTAGTCGATGACTAGCATCATTCATCCCACGCTATAGTGGGAAACTATCGCTCGGTTTCTAATTGCAAACCGACATTACCGTGGCGGGTTATTGGTTTCGAAATTGCGACTAGAATCGTATGGGAATGGTATACGATATACCTAATCGACACGCGCATCTGTATACCATGTTAAATTGCTTGTGCAATACACGCATTTATTAATTATATATGTATATTTAATAAATCCCAAACGGTAAACAAAATAAGTACGAAATTTACGCGCGGTTGGGTTAGGTACGCCGTTCATAACATACGATATATATATAACATTAATTATATATCGCACGTGTCACTGCGCGTAAATCGTCGTATAGTGTTGTGTGGACTTATCGGGCGTTCGCCATGAATTATTCGAAAATCGTTCGTTTTGATTGACGGGCAGCTCGACCGGAATCGATTTGAATATACCACTATAAAATGTATATGCGAGGTAATAGGTATCCGCTCCTCTTTGTTATTGGCGTAAACCAGTTTCACGCGGACCCGCGGCCAGGCGTCTCACAATGTTATAATTATTACCAGAGTGTTATATATCGTGGCCAAATTAATTTTATGTCAAAATATATATATATATATATATATATATATATATTATATTGAAAATTATTACTCTCCCGGGGACGTGTGTGCAGAATATTTATATATAATATAATAGGTGTATTAGATTCCGGTTTAAATTTGCACGCGATTGTGGTAGTGGTAGATACATAATATAGTAATCTAATAAAACTTGACGTCGTCATTATGTGTCTATAACACATACTATATTATGTCCATGTATATATAATAGAACAGAATGATAATGAAAGTTCAACGAACTTGGTAAACGATCGTTGTTAATGAATTTTGTATGTTGTATATCACATATGCGCGGTTGAAAACAATTCCAAACACTACAGTATGGTATATACCATTATATTATCATTTAGGTACCTTTTTAATAAAAACCATTCTAATCGTTTTTCTTATCATCTAAAAATAAAACTTTCGAGTCATAGAAATTACTTTTAAAACAATCATATAACTACTCTATTCATAAACCGCATGGTTCGCTTTGGAAAACAGCACACAAAATCTTAAATAACACATCCACTTCTCACCCTTTAAAAACAACATTGCACCCGTGTTGCAACTAGTACAATGATTTCATAAATAAATAATGTGTTATAACAATATGAGTGACATCTATTTTCAAGTTTTTTTGTAAGAATTAAAAGAAAACAAACAAAAAGCATGCTTATTGTACAAAAAAATATATATTATATAGATCGTAATATTATATTATGACATTACCTATTTTAAAGAAAAAAAAAATTTTAATTAAACTAAAGGCCAACGATCATCGGGTACATACTATTACCTACTGTATACTACATAATATTACGTATATTGGTATATTTGATGTCAAATTCAGATCGATCGTTTTTCCAGCCAACACAAGGCAGTAAATATGATTATGTCACGATATTATGGTATTACATAAGTATAATATCATCCATGTCTAGGCGGTCGCGTGTAAAACGCTGTTCGTCGAAGAAGCATTACATTCTATTAGTATCTGAAATTCTGAAAATACTTGAGTTCAGAAGTACAACAATTATAAATTATGGTAAAGCATTTCATACATAAACGTATAATAATAATTACAGTAATGATTTAAATGATGAGTTAAACGAAGACGATGGATCCGGATTATGCGAATGATTTTTGGATATCCGCCAAATTGGAGTCTCGTTAATAATAATATACAAACTATAATATCACACATTCACACATATAGGAAATATCCGGATGCAAAAATACGATAATAATTATAATATTCCTCTCTATACTGAGAAAATATATTAGAATAATACGCGTATATATATATATATATATATACTATAACTATGTTTGTTATATGCGTGCGCGCTCGTCCGCAGTTATTGCGCAGTGTCAGTGCAGCATATACGCAACATACGATAATATCGTTATAATGACGATAGTTTATAATATTATCCTTCTTAATATTATCGAATAAATCGAGTGGCGGCGATGGTGTGTGCGCGCAGCAGTCGTTGCTACCGGACGATCGTAAAATAAAATTAAAAAAAAAAAAAAAAAAAAACTAGAAGCTATATTATTAATATTATTATACTTTACGTTGGAAAAAATAAATAAAAATGTTATTCGCCGCCGCCGATCATCATCTCCTTACTCGTCGTCTCTACGTGAATATTATAAGTATATGAGTTATATTGCCTTCCTATCACGGGTGTTGCGTATTGTATATATTTTAATATTATTATAAAATAATATTATCATGTATATAGGTATGCGACGCCCGCCGTTTTCCCCGACCAGTTTTATTCGGATATCTCGCCGGGCCCGTTCGGTCGGCGCGCGCGAGTACACGTATATTATTATTATTATCATCATGTGGAAGCGACGTAATTTTTGTGCCCAACTATTATAATACGACGTGTATGGTGTACATATTATAGATACATGTAATAATAATAATAATAATAATAATAATAAAAATAATAATATAAAAATTAATAATCCCACAGCAGCGTCGCAGAAGCAGCCACTATAATTACCACCGTCTCCTCCGTTCGCCTCTCCGTCGCCGCGCGCGTACCTTATACATGATATATATATATACGCGTACATACACAGAAGATGCTTTAATATAATAATAATAATATTGTGTGTATTATGCACGCGCTTTGGCGTCGTTTTCGTTGGATTCGTATATATAGGTACGCGTATTTATGTATATATTCTATTATATATATAGGTCCTTCCCGATACCTATATATATGTAGATGTATATAAATACACATGTGCGTACCCTCCGGCCCACCCCTCGTGCCTAAAGTATCGGTCGACGGTGAGCGTATATTTTCATTATTAATCATTTATTTATTATTACACGTCGATCGGCAGGGCCTCCAGATACACGCCTTCGAAACGTATGTATAGTACGTGGAAAAAAAAAAAAAAAAAATAAATGTTTGTCGAACCGGACTCCGGCGTTACACGTTGATGATTTTTTTTCAATATATTTTTACAATCCTTGCCCTACAGGTCGGATATTATTTTCGAAACGGACCAGACATTTTTTTAACGGCTCCGAGGCGAAAAAATGCAACACGAAATCTAGAGCGTACAAATAGATACAGTTCGGCGGCGGTGGCGGATCCGATGTATATAATATATAGCTCATTCCGTATATAATGTAATAATTATATATGTACGGTGTTTGTAATAGTCATATTTCTCGTGGCTATTATAAAATAGTATATTATACATACATCTCTGACTTAATATTCTCTAATATGTATATTGCATAATACCATACAAATATTATTTTTTGTAACGAGTTTGGTCACGAACTTTTATTTTACTTGAATTCCGAGTATCCCTAATATTAAGATTTTTTGAATATTAGATTAATTATTATATTGTATTATTGTGTAAGCTATTGAGCTATTGACTGTTGACTTCGAGAAATTTAGATATAGTAAACGGTTTTTCGTATATTCCAATAACGTGGATGCCTACTTTAATAGCAATTGCGAGTATAGACAGTGTTTACAATTTTTGAGAGTTAATGGTGTAAGACCATAATAAAATTTTTAGTGGACAGGAGATTCCAGTGAATTCTAAAATCTCTCTCTTTTTTTTGCATATTTTATAGATAACGTTTGTACTCAATACAATTTTCTTAAAGTATATAGTTAGATAATTATTTTGATATAAATTGAAACAATGCAACTTATTTCAATTATTATTACGATTTATATCTGACTTAAAAAATACCAGACATTTTTACAGTTGAGCAGCTGTTTTTTCTTAGATCATAATCAAGGGGCAAAAAAAAAAAAATTTAAAAACTACGTTGATAATTGTCCCGTTTACGAAATGGATAAGTTTCGCTAGAAATGTGTGTTTTGCTACCCAGCTGGTTCGGAAGTAATTTGCTTACCTTTTTTTTCAGATGTAAAAACCTTTTTTTTTTACATAAACGAACATCTTACATGATACGGCAAAAAAGTTATTTACAACTCACCTTTGTACCTCGTGTAGATAGGAATGTATAATCAATGATTGGAAGTATCTTATTCGAGTAAAAGACACTATATAATGGTACCCAAGGGTCGCGTAAATCTACAAACCCTTCTAACGGATGTCTGGAAAACTTTAATGCCAATAAATACTGCAGACAGTGCATCTGAATGAATATGCTTTTCATATTATAGCATTATTAAATGCAATATATATTATATACTTGGTAATTTAGTATAGATAACTATATATAGTCATCGTAAATCTAATATGGAACTTTCAGTCAGTGGCCAATTATTTTCCTTCTCGTCTTATATCAATGTGACATAAAATTATGTTAATAATGGTCACTCGCGTCGTGGTTTTCAAGTATAACTAATGTGTGCGTAAACATAAACCAATAATCATCACGTGACATAAAATAAATAAATAGGTAAATAAAGTATGTGTACCTATGCGCACATTTTATTATACTGCTGCAGCAGTTTTCAGGGATATAACATTATTACAGTATATATTATGCTATGCACATTATGCAACACCGTTGCCTGTTGTTATATTGTTAAATGCAATTTTTTACAAACGCACTTTACGTTCCAACTGTTCGAAACGTAATAACCGGCTCTTCATCAAGAACTGATACAATCGTCGTGTTAAACGAGCTGTTCCGTTATGTGCGTATGGTTTAAAAATAATAAGAAGAATAAGAATAAAAAATGCCGATACACCAGCCTTCGCTATTCATAACTCGGAAACACAGAAATGAAAAACGAAACAATAAATAATACGCTAGTCTTCAATATAACATTGTGCACGGAGATAAAACCAGGATTTACATTTCAGTTATAATTCCTCTACTGAATGTTATGCTTAACTGCGATATGAATCAATTTTTTTCTTTGCCCATTACTATTACTCAAAACTTTTAGATTTTAAGAAGAAAGAAAAAAATTCCTCTATTCGCTTGTGCACGCACGACATGAAATAACAATTATCAAAGAAATACGATAGTATGAAAATAATATAATAATTTATACGAATAATAATAATAATAATAATTCTTAATCATATACATTATACGTATGTTCAATGTGTATAATACGCGTCTTGTCGGTATATCCAAATGGCATGACTATCAATATTTTACACACATCACCCATCAAATAATATTTATCTTGAACGTTTTAATGGTGTCTTATACAAACACGCTTGCTTATAATATTATTATTATATGTATATAGATATTATATAGTATGCGAGAATATGTTTTCGATATATTATTTTATAAACCGTTTTTTTTTTTGTTTTCAGTTTCCCACAAATCATGTACATATTATACCTACACACATTCAAAAGTCTTATGGTCGGAAATTTATCTGAGACGAATATTCTCGTGTTGTATAATAATAATCGATTTTTACTTGGGTCTTTAATCGATATATTCTTATATATTTTTTTATCAGATCATTGAACGTTTAAAATGTTGCACTCATATTGCATATACGTGGAATAAAAATTGTTATAAGTATATAAACATATAAAGGGTTATTAAAATTAAAAAAAAAAAATAATAATAAATAAACGATCGTCCATTTTCTGTCGGCAAAATAATTAAACGAATTACTGCACCGGTTCTTTGTGTGCGAGACACTATGAGTTAGCATTCCCCATTCCCGCACTAAAATATGACAAGTTTTACGTTATCGTCAATCGTCATACAACAACGATAGTATTATGATATAATACGACGAAGCAAGAAAGAAACGACCGAGCGCTTATATCATTTTCATACCGCTCAAGAACTTCATGGGATAATCATCATAACCGTCTTCGGGGGGACGACGACGAAATGCAAGAAACAATAATAACACGAATTATAGTCTCTTGTTTTCGATACTGCGAGATCGTATACATTATATTATTACACGCGCCATAACCCGCGACATTGTAAATGGCTTTATTTCTGTTCTATTTTTTTTTGATTTGAAAAATGTGTTTTTTTCTGATCAATTTAATGGCATATGAGCTTAGAAAACGGTTAGAAACTTAGGATCATACCGTATATGTATAAATATAAGTAATAGTAATCATTCGTTTAATTTTTTTTGATAATGATTCAAGGGGGGGGGGGGTTGATGAAGTTTTTTTCCCACTCCTTTCAAGGACCCGTCCAACTTACTTTTCCGCCATCGAAACAAGTACGTGCACTGGACTTCCAAAATATCATACACATTTATCAATATTATTGTTATTATTACCACTGTGATCGCCGCGCAGTCTGAGAAATCAATATGGCGAGAAGTAATAATAATAACATCGCATATTATCATACTTGCGCAATATGCAGTTTACAATACAATATTATTTTATAATAATAATAATAATAATATATAAAACGCGTCTCCGTGTGGCGGCGGTGGTTGCCGCACAGTGAATGAACTCGCGCGACGGGTCTTTGTGGCCGCTTCTATACGCGTGCGCCGTTCTGAGAACCGGAATTAATGTCGCAAATGTGAAGCTATTTTAATGGTCGTACCGCCGCCGCTCAGGTTTTTTAGACGTTGACGTTTAGTCGCGGCATTTAGGTCTCGATTTTTTCTCCTCCACAATTACGCGCACACACACACACACATACACGCGCGCACATGCACTTGTATACATATGCCCACTAACGTCCTCAAGTAGTCGGTCGATTTTAATTAGCGTACTATACACTACTACATAATATATATATATATATGTATGTACGATGAGTATCGCGTGCGTGCGCGCGCGGCGGGGCGGAGAAAAAAGCCATTGCGCGATGCCGCTGCAAAGAATGCAGTTTAAATGCGTTTTGTAGGTCCGAAAGATGAGTGCGCTATTATTATATTATACGTGTATACCCAATAGTATATATCGTGTTGTATAGGCGCGCGGTGCGTGGTTTTTACTTTTTTTCGTATTCAATTCCGCCGATCACACCAATTAAAACCGAGGAAAACAATTTTGAAAAAAAAAGTTCGGAGACGGTAAAAAACGCCGAGCACAGACGCCGATATAACTGCAGGCGCTGGCCAGCGAGAACGCGCGCTCGATCGTTTCCCACACCGGCCGACGGCGACTTTGCAGCGGATTGTCCGCGAATAGTTGGCAGATATTTCCACATGAGATCCTCGAAATCCGCGATGGTAAATCACTCGCAAATCGTTCGTTTGGTCTCTCAGCCCATCGTTAAATAACCACTCGTCAGTCCAATACAGATGATAAATAAACAGCCCCCCTAATCAGCCCCTTCCCAATTTAAATAAATATATATCTATTTAAATATATAAGAAGAATCTGGGAAATATTCACTAACTTATATGCTATATGCAATAGTCAAAACCACACTATGTGTAACGGACGTTATCGTTCCACTCCCTATCAAAACGACGGTCCAAGACTTATATACTATATATATATATATATATCGATTGTGTCATGTATATGTATGAGTATATAGGAACGCATGGCTGGCAAACTGTTCGGGTCGACGATTTTCAACTTCGATTGATACGCTGTGGATCGTCTTGTGTCGTTGACGTTATCATTTCGTTTCCGAAGATAGCACATAATATGATCCGAAAACGGGATAGGAAAACCGTAAAAAACTTATCATTCGACCTCTAGTCGACTTTTTAATTTCATCTCGAACAACGCGTTATTAATTACATCATGGTCTCTTTCACGGTACCGCTTATATACATATAATATTATAATAATGCACGCGGATTACTTCGTCTTACTGCATTTTCGCAGTTGTCCGTTTAAAGTAAATAATAGTATATATATATATATATGTACATATATTCTATGTATATGTATGTTATAAACCTATATAAGCTGTTGTGAATATTGTCGGGGATAATATCGACGATAATATTGCCCTAATTATTATCGTAACGGTTATTAATATTTTATAATGTAAGTGTATTGTTCTTGTCTTTACAGATCGAAAACTCAAAATAATTATTTTAATCGATATACCTGCAACGTTGAAAGCACAAAGTGTATTATAATATACCAACCTCGATATAATAATTTTATGTTCTAATTACACGAGTTTTTCATTAACTTTTATATAGGAAACACTATACATGCACAAAATATTTTCATTTTTTTTTAACGTAAACCTATTATATATAATTACTGATATTTCCAATTAGAAAATTGTCTAGTTTTGTTAGTGTTTTAGAGATAGGTACGGTGTATAGCTACTGTAACTAAATGTTATTCCATAAAATTAATTGCAATTAAAACGGAAATAGTGCAGGTACTACACGTATTATATTACACGTATATTAAAAATTTAAAAATGAAGTAATTAGAATTTCATTGAAGGTAAATATATCCTAGTTCCTATTTTGATTTCCATTTTTTTTAGACAAAGAGATTCTCATCTATTTACTATTATAATTTTTATCATGATAAAATGCAATTTATTGTACATTTATTGTTTATTATTGTATTATAGTATTTCATCTCACTTGTGGTAATATTATGTTTATTGTGTTGGTACATTATTATTGTGATACAATTTGTATATCGTTTTTAGATCACGTGAACGTTTTCGCACGATCAACAATTTGCATAATTAATTTCTGACGTGATGCTTTTTTGCCGTTCTAGTTTCATATGTAAAACTATAAAACTGATACGAAAGTATTCTAGTATAAGCATATTATATAATAAAATAAATAATGAGTAAAACGTTGAGCGTACGAGTCGATGGAAACTAGTGCATCACAATAATATAACGATTTAGTATTATAAGGATATCATCATAATTATTATTATTGCTGAAGAATATCGGATTTATCGGATCACGTGCCGTCGGGCTTACGGAAGTAGCTACACTGACGCTGTAGCCGCATTTACGAAACAATCATTCGAAAAAAAACCAAAACAAGGTAGATGAGATGGAAAAAAAATGCTCTTCGGGTGCGGTCCACGCCGAATTTCTCGGTTAATTATCGCGGATGCTGCAGCTGCTGCTCTGAAGACCATTGAACTCGTTGTATACATATTATAATGTTATGTAATAACAAAATTAGTGTGTATAGTGTGTATACCTACATTACTCTATTCGTATTTTTATACCTCTCCTCTTTCATCTCGTTCGTCGGCGTCTGTGCGGCGTAAATACTTGGACCGCAGCTGCAGTAGAACGTGGATACACCGGACCATCAATCGTTTTCGTTTCAAAATCTTGCGGCTGGCCTGCAACCGCCCGTCACTCATTCCATCGGCTCATCGTCGGTTTATGTTGCAGACGATTAACAGTAAGCGGATTCTCCCGGACGATGGACTTCTGAAATTAATTCACAAGTGATACGGACATCAGTTAGTGATAAGTTAATCTATAGATGTATACATAAAATATAAATCATACAGTACAGCATAATTTTGTATGACATTAGCGCCATCTGTATTCTGCTATATTATGTTGAACGCCACAGGTGTGGGTTGTTTTTTAAGGAAATCCAACCAAGTTCTTAAGTTGTTCTTTAGTTATTTGTATACCGGATAATGAATCGACAAATTTCTAGGTATATATATATATATATATATATATATATAGATACATATTCGATTTAAACTTACAGATTGAAGGTCGAAGAGTCAAAATGTACGGTTAGTCTCTAAAGAATTTCATTTTACGTGTCAAATGTTGAAATGAAATAATTATAATTATAATTAGAAATATATATATATATACCTAATCAAAATAAATTTCATATTTTTTATGTACCATATAACATGTTTTTTATTTAATTTATTGATATCAATTAAGTTTAATTTTAAATTGACCAACATTAATAACTATATTTTAAACTTGAATACGTGTATGTATATTTTTAGGTTAATTGTTATATATTAGAGTATATGAATGGTGCGTTGTTACTGGACAAAATTATAATAATTAGTAATAAATATTTTTGGAAATCAATCTAATTCGATTTACTTAACTTGTATAACCAAAATATAAATTATTATTGTACTTTCTGACATCACGGGCGTGAGAGGTGTTTTTATGTTCCTTATTAAATGTAGTTATTTTTTACTTATTCCTTTTTGCTCATATTTAATTTTTGTAATACACTAGGGGTGGCTAAACTGCGGCTGACGATTAAATAAACCTATGTATGTTTACTCACTGTTGGATACTATGTACAACTTTACCCTCTCTTTTAACTTCAAGTTTAATTTTGATTGATCTTTAGTTTTAGATGAAGATATTTCCGTTAATTTTAAGCAGATAAAATAATAAAGACATAACTTTACAAATATTTTCTATAAAATATTACTAAACGCGTATATTCATGTTGTATGTTTTTTTCTGTTTTACAGCACTTAATTAAAAACCTAGTTCATTATTGAGATTCATTTATAACGAACAGCTAACACTTGTTATCGTCACAGATGGTTTTAAAATTAAACGTTAATCGAATCTGCGTTCTTTGACCACAATAGATAATATATCGTTAAAATAATATATTATTTTTTTCCATTATAATATATAGTTGATTTGGATATTTCTTCTAGAAATTAAAAGAGTTAGATTAATTTTTTTTCACATTTATAATTTATTATCGAAGAAGTCCAGATGACAGATTTAAGAATAGTATAAAGTTTGGTTGGTCGCTTTCAAAATGATTAGGTACCTAAGTGATGTATGAAGTCAATATGCTATATTATATTATATTATACGTTGCTCTATAAATCAAATAGGTCTGGATTTTTTTTAGAGATCATGTATAATTTTCATTTAAAACTTTTCAACTATCTATTCATTTCTAATAATTAATATAGTTTTTTATAATTACTAAACCCTAATTTCGGTTTAATTTAAATTATTAAGTTTATTATTTTAAGTTTAGTGCGTGGATATTATTATACTAAAATGACGTATATTAGAAAAGTTTTGCTTTAAAATAAGACATAACAATGCTTCTACCTATTTCAAAAGTCTGCATTACTGACTGCAATAATATACACACTTGATTTTATCAACAACTATTCGAGTCAGAAAATAAATGTCTATTCATGGGTAATGTAGTTGTAATTGAAGTCATGTATAAATTCGTGTTAGACATTTATACATATATGTATATATGTATATATACATATTAGATCCTTTAAAACCTGTAACACTTTGTGAAACTATTGTAATATCGGGTTTAATGTACTTCGCTAATTACAGAGGTAAATTATTGTAACCTGCGCATGTCATACAAAGTTTTGATAGTACAAACACATATTATATCATTGCCTATTTTGTGAATTTGACCTTTATCAGATATTGCGTAATATCTAATATTTCAGTTATTAATATTGTAGTTCATAACACACTCCCACACACACATACACACATATATGTATAAGTTATTGCATATATATATACAATCTGTATATGCGACAATATTAATTTTCAAACCCGTGCGTATAGTCTTATTTTTAAAACAAACAATTTTAGTACCTGATACATTATATTATATTATATTTATACGCAATGCTAATACGTATGATTCGTATATAGTGTAAAAATACGACGGATGACGATCGTAAAACCGATGCGTCCTTATTAAAACGCGGAATACGCGTTACGGTGTGAGTACACAAGTCGTTCGAATAGAGAATATTGGTGGCCATCCGGGAGTTATCTAAACAAAGAAAAAAACATAGATTAAGCCCACTCCGCACCGAATTGTCCGGCGGCGGTGGCGACGACTACAATGTCGATAATTCGACCCTTTTATACGAAGTTAAACCGCGGCGCACAAAGATGTTTTTGGAATTGTTCGAGTTTTTTTTTTGTACTACGAGGCGGCGACTTGACTGGGAATTTTCTCATTGAACAGAAAAAAAGGGTTAAATGTGGTCTCTGACATTTGTGCACGCATATGTACACACATGTTTAATGTATGTACGTATATCCAGTCCATACTATAGCCGACAGTCGCCTGAGGGTTTCCGTTTTATGTACTATCGACGGCACTGGGATCGTCTTCCGGACTTTAACAATAACAATAATACATAATATTATGAATAGACTCAGCAGTGAACAATAATAAAGGAAATAATAATAAAAATAATAATCGGTAGTTTAAACGTTTTGGGCCGATGAAAATGGCATGGATTAACTGCTGTCTACTATATCGACCAGTCGCAAGCACCCTTCGATCGCGCGTGTTCCCAATAAATTTGGTTTCATGGGACGAAGCGCCGATTGATCGTGCCCCACCGCCGTCAGAATTATTTTTTTTTTATATACATCGTCACCGCTCACTGCCACTCGTTATCCTGGTGAACATACGGTTCTACTACAACGTAATATACATATTTATATAAGATCCGTGAAGCGCGTGTCGTGCAAGGAAGACATTATCGCGGGGCGCCCGTTGTCTGCAGTAGCATCAACAGCAGTAGGACTTGGCTGGTGTGGTGTATATGTATATATATATACATACATAATACACCGCGGACCGTTCAGTGGCGGTACGGAACGTGAGGCCATTAAAGAGATGTGTCCGAAAGATCTGAAAATCGTACGTGAAACGGTTTTGAAGTGCGGCGGATGTATGTGTGTGTGTTAGAGCGAGGAGGAGAAAATATATCCAAAGAGATGAGAGACGATTAAAAGGTGTATAGGTACGTCGTGCCAGGTGCCGATCGTAATTATACACGGAAGGTGTTTGCGCGCGGCCTTGGTCCTTCGCAGCAGCCGCTATCTCTCTCTCTCTCTCTCTCTTTCTTTCTATATATATATATATATTATATATATTAAATTAAATATATTACCACCCGCGAGATGGTTTGTGGTATTGGTTTTGTCCTTCTTGTCATCATCCTCCTGCTCTACCGACCGCCCAGCCTTACGGAATATGCATATCTCGTCAACTTCGCCGGTCGAGTCGTCACGATTTTAACTGGATTACGCTGAACCTTGATATGCTATTGGATTTTCTTAAGTATACGTAGGTATATTTTTTATTATTATCCTATTACACAATAAAAACAGATCCATAGTACGACGTTTAGGTATTCATAATATTTTATTAACCATATATACCATTCAGAACTAGGTCTACTCCAGAGTGGGAGGTCTGTATATCTTCTATAAAATGTTAAATTTTTACATAATATATGCGTATACGTATTAACGAATTGATGAAAATGCGTGAAGTATAATATATTATGTTAAATACATTGTATATTATATAATAATAATATTTAAGTTAAACTTCTTTATCAACACTCCCATAAAATGTATTTGAACATAAAATAAAGTACGTGGACATAATATATACTGAATATAGAATATTATATGGAGTCAAAAATAAATACAATATGATAATGTTATTATATATTAAATCGTTGATTTTATTAATGCAAGTTTTTGAAAAGCACATAAACAATTCGAGATTAATACGTTGGTAAATTCTTAACGGAATTCACAAAAAATTGAAACCGCCAACGGCTGACAATTTTCTTAACACAATAATATAAAAAATAATAATAATAATAAAAACGATGTGGTGCAATTTTATTGTTTATTGACATGAACCATTTTACTGTTGTTCGATTGAAATTCCTTAATTCTATTCCCATTTTTGTAACTATATTGAAATGAGAAAATATATTATTTTCTCAGACATGTTCGCGTGATGATAAATATATTATTGTAAATATCTACATTAAGTTTAAATTCCAATGTGATATATAGATAAATAAACGATTCTCGTTAACTGAATTAATAAGAATGTGATATTCAATTAAAAGTTTAAATATATGATTTTTGTCATCAGGTGTGTTTACGTATAATGTAAAATAATATTTATATATTAAAATATTTCCAGTTTTTATTACAATATCATTTATTATTTAATATTCAACGTAATTTAGATATTTTGATTAAAAATATTATTCTAACGTTAGTATTGAAATGTTGACTAATAATATTCACTTATATTAATAAGTAATAATTCATAATATATTATCAAATAAAAAATAAATGTATGCATTGATCATAGGTTCAAACGGTTAATCGATCTGAACCTAATAAGTAATAATATATTGTTTAATATAAAATTGAATTATATTGAAATGATCAACCCAATAAAATTATACAACCACTTTAATGATATAATATTGTTACAGATAATTTTGTAATTATGATTATTGATATTAATTATAGAAATAAATTATTATATTTTTGAATTCAATTTCTAATTCGTACATATTATTATGCTGCTCTTGACGTTGGTCCATATTATGTGAAAGATTTCATGTACACACGATAGTACACATGTATCGTAATACTATTATCCAACGATGAATTGGACATATAGGTTTTTAATATTGTATTGTATCGTGTTCTAGAATAATACATAGAAATTCGAAAATAAGAGCTAATCATTTTGAAATCATACTAAAATGCAGTGGTCTGTGACATATTTTTCCACGAGAATTTAAAAGTAATTGAAAATATTATTTTGATCAAACTGTTTGTTAGATACCGTTTAGATTGAAAACTTGGGACAAAGGTTTGAAAAACAAATACAAACAATTTCTATGTATATAGGTATACATATTGGTTCAAGTAGGTACACTTCTTAACTCCTGAAAACTCTATGAGTAGGTTGACAGACTGAGTACATATATATATATATATATATATCGATACAATCGAATCGGAATCCATTTAATCTAAATCTATCACTATTGCAGAGGTGTTGGAAATATTGTATTATTGTTTATATAAAGTATTATACTATATACGTTAAGAAAAAATTCCAATTATAAAATACTGTGATAACTATTTTAAACAATAATATATTATATATATATATATACACACATAAAACTGTGGAGTTGTTTTAACCACCAAATAAGTCAATTCCGTGCACATTCGAGCGTTAGATTTCGCCTAAGGATGAAGGAGTGTTAATTTGACTACGCTATGTAGTTAATAGTAACCACTTGGTTTAATTCATCTATGTTAGTTAATACAACGCCAGTTTCAGTTCTAATTTACTTCATAAAAAGTATCGGTATAACTACATCAATAATGTTATCTCAACTATTTTAAGGAGTTAAAATTAATATTACTTTTATCCATCTATTGCAAAAAATTTTAAGAACTGTCAGAGATTTGAACTTCGATTGGGGAAATTTTCTAAGTTTTCCTAACTTAACGCCTAACCTACTGAGCCACTACCTATCTTTATATTAGTTGTGGAAACACTGTTATCTAAATAAAGTCATATCTACAATTTACCTATGTAATTATAAGATATTATAAAAAAAATTGTTGTAGGTAATTAACTAATGAACATACGCAGATATTTGATCACATTTTAGGGGGGCTTAACATGTTTGTCTGATCCATGTAAACATATATTTTTAAACTCTTCAACCTTGCGGTGTGGCTTGATTACATTTTGAGAAGGATTAAGCCCCCAATATTCACCTATGCTAATAAAGCAAAATTAAACGAATACGAATTGCCTCTCAATATATAATAGGTACCTTAAATTGTATCGTTGAAAAATAAATGCAGATAAAAAATTTAATTTAATTTAATGTTACAAATTAAGTTAAATAACAAATAACAAGCCTAATATAATATAACAGGTATCTTTCATTGCATACTTTTTTATGCGATTAGATTCAAATAAAACAAACATTGAGAACAACTTAAATTAGTGCAATATCAATTATCATATCAACTAGGCTAGTCACAACAACGTGCATCGATGTTTATTTTAAGAGTAAAAATAATTCAGAATAACTCATTAACTTGTAGTCATTTTAATCCTCAAAACATCTTAAATTAAATAACCTGGATTCTCAAAATAACAATTTTTACGAGTTATTTCAATACCTTCAAATAGTTGAAATATTATATTTAGATTAACGCTCTATTGCAGTTGATTTAACCTACAAATGCAGTTTACTTCAATTATAATGCTTGACAACATAGTATGTAGTTAAAACAACTGTCCCATTTCTATGTGTGTATATGTATTATGTATACATTTTATAAATACAAAATGGTCTTACTTTTTTAGTGTCATACAAGTGTCTATACAATATTTTAATAAAAAGCTTTCTGTGTATTAGCACAATCATGTGTCTGCAACTCGTGTAAATACAATGGTTTCTCGACAAAAGGTTTTGTTGGCTCATAGCATATTATTATAGATTATAACGAATATTCAAACCTCCAAATTAATTGAGGATTGACCCTTTGGGTCTTTTTGGCACACCAGAGACCTATTATATGCACGAAACCCCTCGTGGGCACAAGACGCAATGAATTATTATCGTGAACTCGTTTTGATAAAAAAAAATATATATATATATATATAATAATAATAATATATTATGTACATAAATAAATAAATAAAACGTATACTCACACACAAACACACTACTCACACACAAACACACACACACACACACACACACACACACACACATCAATAATGTTTGGTAAACAAAAGGGGATTTTTGTATTGATTGGTACGTGTACGTATATAATATGAGTCCGAGTAAAAATAAAAAGGAAAGGAAAAGATTAATGAGGATGGTAGAAAAAGAAAATAAAAAAACCGATAAAGAAGTTTTTTTTTAAGTGTACGAATATTAATCACGAAACTAACAAATTACAAAACACAAGTACCGAGTGTGTGAAGTCGCAAGACTGACAACAGGAGAAATATAATAATATTAGAAAAAAACACTGACCATTTAAACAACAAGAGAATAATATAAAAAAAATGTACACGCACTTATATATATAAATACCTATATATTATAATATTCGAAGTCGCAAGACTGACAACAGGAGAAATATAATAATATTAAAAAAAACACTGACCATTTAAACAACAAGAGAATAATATAAAAAAAATGTACACGCACTTATATATATATATAAATACCTATATATTATAATATTCTATAGATTTAAAGGCACGTACAAACGTTAGACGTTAATAAAAGTCATATCGCAATAGCGACTTGAAAAACCTTCCAAATTTAAAGAAAAATATATTTTTCAAAAACAGATTCAAACGGATCTAAATAATTTTGTTTTCGTTTTAAAAGCTTATATTAATATGTAGATGACTGAAGTATGTGCGCAGCTTAATGTGATATACTGATATATATATATATATATATAAATATAAAATATAAAAATAATATATAAAATATAAATATTTATGCATTTTATAGAGAAATACATTTTTTTTAAATGTAGATATTATACGTAAAACAAGAGTTCAATTTAAATATGAGCAAATTACAATGTAAACTATTTTTAATCTTCATATAATGCACATAATATAATATAATTTATCGATTATTTATGTGTATTACGATAATATTAGCGTAGTCTATTTCAAACATCATTTCTTAATAATATTATTATTATTAGTTGTAGTGAACCAGATCTCAGCGAAGCGATCATGTCGCACGTGGCGCATAACTCGTTCGTCGAGAATATAAAATCGTCTGCGAAAAAAATCTGCGAATACACGCACCATTTTCCTTAATAGAATTAGTGCATATATATGATATATTGGTCGACGTGGAAGAAACGCACGTGTATATAATGTAATGATATGGTGGCTAAAAATGGAAACAAACAAACAAGAAAAAATTTATAATTTAGATTTTTCGACCGCACAACCGAAACGATTATATTTTTCTACACAAACTTTATAATAATATGTATTATTATGTCTTATTAACGACTCGTGTCGATAATATTAATCACGATACTTGATTTTTTTTTTTATATATATAATATATTTATATGTTTAATATATTATTATTATACAATATATTCCAAGACTGTATATTAGAATTTAGAATACACGAAACGTCGTTTAGGGGCCTGCGCGCAGACAAGTAAATCGTCGTAAATCAATTTTCGATGTTTTGTTTTTAATTTAACGCGTTAAGAGAGCCGATTATAAATCTTCGACGGACTACTATATACATAGGTACTCTATCTGGGCTATAACAATGATTTATAGCGTAGCGCGTGGTATGGACTCGATGATAAAATATAAAATAAAAAACAAACCGAATAGCTCCGAAACGCGATAGGATGTAATATAATAAAATAATATTATATAATATTATTTTCTTATAATATTTTTATAACAACAACGAGGTGGCGGTATTCACGCTATCCACACACACACACAGATATTATATACATATTATTATATTATTATATTATACGCCGTACCTACACGCAGTGTACAGTCGAAATCGATAAAATCGAAAAACCTATTGTGCCTATAATGCGATTCGGAGGTGGGTACCCATTTAATAATATATATATACATACACACACACACACACACACACACACATATATAATATGATATTCTTATAACGTAATTATGAAATGTTTAAACTGCTATTAACATAATATTTGAATATTTTACGACGCGGGGGAATGAGAAAAACGGGTTTCACTCTGGGTTAGCATATATTACTATCAGTGTATACATATTATGTTTATATTGTATATTAAAGGTATACGTTATCATCATATATGATTATATTATATACGTACGCATGCAGATGGTGTAATGACATCGAGTCTTATTAGACCCTCGACGTCGTCTGCAGACCGCCAGACAGATCGCCGATGTCATTTACTCGTTTCTTTGTTGAAAATAATAAAACGCATAAAAACTAATTTTTTTTTTTTACTTCTTCTTTATAATAATAATGTATAATAATACGCACTCGTGTGCGTACGATGGCGGTGGCGGCGGCGTGGCGGTTATACCACACACGTACTTGCAACGGCGGCGACGTACCACGACCATACGCCGTAAGTATTATAATATTATGTCCCTTGTGACGTTACAGACTACGAAATGACAATATTCTAATGAATTGTATGTGCACTTCGGAGATTGAGGACCGGATATCGTTGATGCTGCACTGCAGCTTGTAAAGTCGTCCGAACAAAATGAGATCTCAACGGCCACGGCACTGCGTATAAAATGTATAATTATTGAAAAAAATATCGTGCCCATAAATATATATATACACGTAAGAACAAGAAGACTTTTTTTCGTGAGAAGTGCATAGGTATATTGTACGACGTGCAACAACAACAACAACATGGTGCATACATATATCGCCGCAGCACACGTGCAGTGTAACCCTATTTTTATGAATAATTTTTTTTTTTAATTCAAAGCAGACGGACACTGCACTCACACCGGCCAGGTCGATTATTATGATGATTATTCGGCGAAACAATTACCGACGTACATACTAGTTTCCGGAACGCCTTTTTTCGGTAACCCGACCGAAATCCGGTAATTTCATAATTTAGACTTGTGCTTGGCGGCGGGGAAAAAATATAATACCACTGGAAATTAGATAATTGCCGTCGCCCCGCGACGCGTGACGTGAGATCACATGATGGCACATACTACATACACACACACACACATTTGTAAAAATGTTTCCATGTGCGCGTTTACGTATAATATAGAGTATAATATACGTATAATTAAATGCAAATTTGATAAGATAAGAAAAAATCGTAATAACAAAAATGCACGGAAAAATAAACAACGGAGAGAATTTAGGTCATAAGTTCTCGGTGAAATCGAAAAAAATTCCACGAGAAACACCCGGCGGGGTGTTTAGATCTGGCGCGCTTGCGATGGCATACATATGCAATACATATATTACGAGTATTATAAATGCATATTGTTGTAACGCGTGCGATGTGTGCGAATAAGATTTTCGCATCGTACATTGAGGCGCACACGAATTAACCATAAACGTTATACGAGTTATCGACCCATAACCAATTTCTACCATAGCAAAATTACAACAGTATAATGTTGTTATGCGTTTTCCCCTAAATTAAATAACGACTGCATTTTACAAATTCGAATAATAATATCATTCTTCATCATAATAAGTATATTCGTGCACATTCGAAAACCTAACGGCGTCTGCACGTTATTGTAATAGTATGCGCGCGTTGTTATGATTGTTATTTTACAACTGATTTGCCCGTAATAGCATGTTGATCTAATACCGGCTAAATATTTATAATGACGTTCGGTACGTGCAAACGCGTGCGATCGGCGTAAACATAATGGGTGAACCCGTTCACTGCACAGTTTGTTCAAAAATGGATTATGATTGCGATGCAATACAGTATAACATGGCACACAGTCGTGTACACGGTACAGGTATGTATTTGTAGTGAGAAAACAGAATCTGACTTTTTGAGGAAAACTGTTTCACTGCGGCGGTCGATATCCTGTTATCGGCGCAATAATACTTGTGATTCCAACTAAAATAATTGAATCTGCGAACGGAAACGTTTTGTCGTTATAATATTACTATTAAGCGTGACGTGTTTAGGCGTCATTTATAATCAACCGAAATCCAAAAATGAAATAAAAACTACGGCACATTGATATTTATGATTTATACGCAACTATAATATTGTAACAATTAAAATACACTATACTATAACAGTGAATGTTTTAAATATCGAGACTTAAAGGTTGGTTAGGTTAGGTTGACCATCAAAATTCCGTTACAACTCCGCTCGTCAAAACATCAAATAATTTAAATTTTTCAAGTCATAACTAATTGCTTATTCGTATAAAATCAAATTTTTATATTATAAATACTTATATTGAAACTACCAAAAAAATATTTAGGTTTAGAATATGAAAAAAAAAAAAATTAAATTAAAAAGGATACATTATAAACTATAAAGGGATATTTATAGTGAAAAATATAAACTATCTGCAAAAACAAAACAAAAAAAAATAAAAAATTCCATTTCCAAAAAAATGTCGAGATAATGAGCATTTATATTATTAAAACAATCATCATGCCATATTAAATACATATTATAATAATATAGCTTACGGCCAATTATAATAAACATAAATATATAAATTGTCTCCTGTCGATATCGTATATTCTGGTGCAGTCATTACGGTTTTTCATTATTCAATGCATACACATAAAAAGTATAATATAATACTTATAAATATATTTATATATAAATGCGTGTGTGCATTATTATAATAGATGCATTATTTACGAGTATAATTCAGTATATTATTTATATTTATTGAATCTTCCCAATACCGCACGTATATATAGTATCAGTGTGACGCGCGTGTGTGGCCCTTATTATTTCCATTTATATATATATATTTAAGTGCAATAGCGTGCGTGCACGAGTGTGTACGCGTTGCCGTCATATGATATTATAATATTATATAGCCTGCTGTTTCATATATAATATATATATTTATATTCAGTGGCATCGTCAGTGGGTCTCCCCACCCAATCGGTAGTATTTTTTTTTTTTATTAACATTTTAACAGAACGTCAGTCATATCATATGTAATTAATATATGATGTGTTAAACACGCGGAGTCGCAGATAAATATTTGTGTCCGGTCTGTGTATCGAAGTATATAAGCACTTATTGGTAATTTGTGGCAAATGGCGACAGAAGTTGTTTAAATTGTATAAGGTTTTTTTTTATTGGTTCCCTCTCTTCTTTTAAAAACTGTGGCAACAACACTGTTTATGCATATATTATGTACAGGTATGCTCTTCACATCCCCCGCTGTATATACATATTTGATATTATTGTGTTATATGTTTGGGCTGAATCTAAAGTATAATAATACATGTGGTTATTGCGCAATGCTCTATTATTACGATCTCACTTCATCGCGGAAATCGAAATGGAAACCATTTACGAAAGTAAAACACAATATTCACCCCGAAACGACCGAGAGGATTGACCCGAGCGATGCTGCGGTAGATCATGTGCTCGCGATCGTGGAGTCGTCTTCGTTGGTATTCGCTGCATTTGATATATATATATAGGTCTATATAGTGTAGTGTTATAGTAGGCTATACTCGCTGTAGGTACACACTGCAGTTACGTACCGATATAATGATGATGACGACGACGACGACGACGACGATAATGATAATAATAAAACAACCAACATAATAATATGTAGGTACCTATAATGTGCCTATGAACTGTGCGTATAATAATATCATCGATTACACCGACTGCAGTTCCATTTACACCGACGATAAGTGCGGATTTAACTCTAAGTCGTATTTCACAATTCATCTATTTCTGCGTATATTAATACATTTATTATTATAAAAATTCGCATATTATTAATATTATTACTATCGGTCTATTTATAAAACTATAGTGTTTTTTTTTATCCCAAAACTTGAAGCTTTTGTAGCATGCTTAGTAATAATATAATATGAGCAATACATAATAATAATATAATATAAATCAGGGGCGTCATTTAACATTTTTTCGTGGGATGCAAAACCAATATTGAAAATTTAAAGTAATACCAGTCACTCGCATGGTCGAGTCATCCCATGAATTTTTTTCAACACATTTTTTGTGTAAATGTAGATCATTTTATAGAAATTATAGTATACAACAAATAACAATAATTTTGTTCATGGGATGCATTTGTACACCCTTGCATCCCACAAATGATGCCACTGATATAAATCAAAATATTTAACAATTAATACAACAACAATATTTATCGCGGACAATATGCACAGGTCGAGTTGTAAAATATTGTGATTTTTATAAATTACGAATATTTTTTCAAGGGTTTCCATTAAATACGCGCGATTAATATGAATAATATGATTATAATATTATACAACTTATTTACATTTTAATTGCTACAATTTCAAAATATGATCAAAATTTCACATTTTTTACACCATTAATTTATTGTTCAATGATTGTTTTGTTTCCCAGTCACTCGTTAAGGGAAATTGATTTTCCGTGGGAAATGTGTTGATACAATTTCTAAAAATAAATGTTATAAATTAGTATTAATTGGTAAAAATTATGATGGAATTATTGTCTATTGGTATAGAAAATATGTAAAATTATGGTGCCAGGGAAACTTAACTTATTTCAACCTTTATTATATAGAACTATTCTGATATATTATTGATAGATATATTATCGTCACGTATCTATTAATATTATAATAGATCTGTCAATTTTACCACTAGTTACATAATGTATTTAAAATCAATGAAGTTACTCAAAAATTGATCGCTTCTACCTATTCTATTAGGATTTAATTAATAAATTATGCCTAAAATTAATGCTTGAAAATATTTTCTGGTCTTAGTACAAGTTTATAGGAAGATATCTATGGTAATGTTTCTTTTAAGAATAATATATGCAAGGAGGTTGTTTTTTAATGTACAATTCTGTATATTGTATCATTCCTCCTAAGATTAAACAATTTTACGAATTAATTATAATATATTTTAATATTAAATCATTAACATTTGCTCAAGAAAATATAAAAATATTTTTAATTGACAACTATACTGTATTTGATTTTGTATTATCTATAGCTATATTCTATATATTATATATAATGACGTAGTATAATTTTCGGAAAAGTTTGATGCATCAAATATCGAACATAATAAAGTTTGTTATTTATGAGTATTTAAAGTTTATACAAGAACGCAGAAAATTGTCCACGAGAAAACAACTCTTATACTTCCTTAACTTTGTACGACAAATTGATTATTTTTTACAAAAATGTAGTATTAAAACTTACAAATATTTTGAATTTTATTTTTATTTTTTTAATGACATACAATGTGATAAACAAAATAAATGTTTAAACAACGTCGAGTATTTTTAATTTGTATTTTACGCGTCATTTAACAGTTTCCAAATAAATTTAACTTTTAAAAATTATGAACTCAAAATTCTGTTTAAGTAGATGTAGCTGAAAATGAATGTCATTTTATCAACGTATTGCAAGGAATCGCCTAGGGATTTAAATTATGTTTTACTGTTTAAGCCAGAAGTTCAAAAACTAATATTGTTTTAAGCATAAAAATATACCAATAACAAATCGCATATTTTACAAGATTCCGAAAACTTTGTCGATGTGCATGAAAAATTTAATATACCATTAAATCAGTTTTCAATTCATTAGACGTGTCTTTAAAACGTGAATAACGACAATAAATTCCTTAGAACTTATTCCATTATCTTTTATCAACGACGCATATTTTTATAATCCCAATATTATGAAAGTGATTCTGTATACGAATTACACTTATAGTGATTTGTTAAAGTTCTATATACTTTCTAAACTTTAATATCGTCGTAGATTATCAAAATCAGATAGAAAATTACTATAATCTACGGTCTGCATGGGCTTTAACCAAAATCTTATTTAACGCTTTTCCCTATGGAATTTTTCCTCTTTTTTTTGTTCATTTGGAAAATGGAAAGTACTGCAACGTCTAACCAAACGCTTTTTCGTAAATTAAAAAAAAAAAACCTTGTTTTATTTCGGTTTGGGTAGAATTTTTCGACAACTAAGTTGATTGACCCACGCAATGACATATGACATTAAAATATTATAAACGTAAGTAGAACGAATTCGATAAATAAAATAAAATACATTGTTGTTAAATAGTTTGAAAATTCGATTCGATGCTAACATTTCAAACAAAAACGTAAATGTATATAATTATAAAAGTCAATTATTGAGGTATAAAGAGAAAAAAAATTGTTGACAAATAATCTAAATAATACGTGTTTGATGGATTACTGATGGAATATTTTAACCAATAATTATAAACTTTTAGGAATATAAACCGAGGGAAATGTTTTTAATGATTATAAATATACCATATATATAAACAACCTCCGTAATGAATCAATAAATCATAAAATAATGTGATGTACTGAGTTTTTGCTATATTTAAATGGTTTAATGAACAGTTTAAAGCAAGATGAAATGTTACTAGTGATTTCGTTTGATAATTTATCTATCTTATTTGATATTTCATTATATTAATAAATTATACACCTGTTACGCGATATTTTACATTATTCATTAGATGTTTTGTTTTATGGGATATACATAATATTATAGCAGAAAACTTGTTCAATTTGTTTAATCATATTAAGGTCAAGTAAATTCTATGTTTTCAGACTATCTGAACTTTGTTAATGAATTAGTTCTTGACGTCACTGTTAGCATTTGTATTATTGATAATAATTAGACAAATTGTGCACCAAGGTTATTTGTATCAATACTGAAGTATTATTTATTGCAAAAAATGAACTAACAACTGCTTAATTTAGGTATAGTATTGTAATTAAAAATTAATATTAAATAATAAATTGTAGTCTACAGTCACTACACTTTTGCAGTAAGTTATTGTGATACAGGAAATGTTTGAAATTCTTTTGCTGTAAATTCAAAAATAATAATCATAGTTAATATTAATTAATTTTAAAAATAATTTAAATTTTATAAAAATAGTTTTTAAACGTTACATTATTTTGGATGAAAAAACCCCTAAGAGATGTATTTAATATTAAATGTTATTAATTCATATAATAATTAATAAAGCTGTTCTTTCAACTGTAAATGAATATTGAATTCTTGTTAGTTTATATTTGTTACGTTTTACATGCAAAATAATGAAAATATATATCAAATCTTAGACACTATAGATATGCTTTTTTAAATGTTCAACAATTTTTCAAGACATTGTACTACAAAAAAAAAATATTTTGTTTTTTTTTCTATACAACATACTTTTAAAATGATTTTATTTATTTATTGTTTTGTGGAAATATACTCGAAAAAAATAACTAAAAATTTAAAAAATATATTTATTATTTATATATTTATTACATTTGCGTGTAGATCTTTATCAAATATTCATCTACTTATTCGGCATTAAAATTATTAAAATCACATAACGTATAGACAGTAATAAAATTATGTAAATGTTATTGTAGTTATATCGTTTTAACAACGTTTACCAACATCTGCAAGACTAAAACCCATAAAATAATTTGCTTTATCAAAGTGTAAATTATTATAATAACATATAATATATATATATATATATATATATATATATATGCATATGAAAGAAATACGATTTAGACATTTAATCGTGAGTGGGTGACGTGTTATACACCTATTATAATAAATATACGCGCTTGTTACAGCGTATGAAACGAAATCAATATAAAAACGAATGTATTATCCTTCTTCCGTTTGTATGGTGTTTTAATTAACAGCTGTCCACTGCATTAAGACCGTTCAATACGGTATATAATAATAATAATAAAAATAATAATATCTTCTCGTATACGGGATGTAAAATAAACGTACGAGGTAGGCATATTATAGGCATCGATATAACAGTAAGTGCGGTAGTGGCGTAGTATATATTAATTAATATTATACTTATACAGCATAACGCCGTACACAGTGTCCGTGCGAGTCGACATCATCGTCAGTGGCGTAATTTTTAATTTTATTTTTAATACGCGAATTCTCACGACGGCCGCTTTTCAGATTTCAGCACGCCCACGGAAGAATTACGGTAAAATCTATTAACCATCAGCGATTATTATTTGTTTTTGATATACACGTTCGTCGATGCGGCGCTGACACGCCTACGAGAGTTATCCGAAATAAACGACACCACGCTAAAACACGCGCATCCTTCATCGGCAAGCATCTTATATAATGTTATTATTATAATAATACTTTTGGACTCCGTCTAATATCGAAATAGCTTCACGGCAATAATACGCGATATTATACAGCCGAGTTGGTAAACGCGTCTTCGGACACACACTTTATATTATGTCATATCCACCTGATAAAATTGTCCTTTTCGTGAACTGCATAACTTTTCATAAAACGGATACTAAAATTTCATATTGTGTAATTTTTTTCATCAAATAGCCATCCACTTGGTGAAACAAAATGTAATATACAATTATATAATTATAATATTATACTGCCATTGCTTGTAATAATACATAAATAATGTATCACAATATTTATATTATTATTATCAATATTTTAATATTGTAATAATATCAATGTTGTGATACATGGTTTATGTATTATTGAAACCAATAGCAGTGTAATAATATTATATTTTGTTTCGACAAGTGGATGGGTGTCATTTGATGAAAAAAATTACACAATATAAAATTTTAGTATCCGTTTTGAGAAAAGATAACCACTTCGTGAAATTTTTAATTATTTCACGAAGTGGAAAAATAACAGTTTCTATTTTATGAAACGGACAATTTTCTCAAGTGGATGTGTCATTTATATATATTATATATATATACGAGACATCGATCGGATCGATGTCATAACCGTACGGATCCTAAACAGCAGACGTATAATATTATAATATACGCGGCTGTAGCAGAAGTCTATGTATAGGTGCAACGGACAAGAGTGCGTCTCGCCGGTACACCTGTTGTCGAGCAACAGTTCGGTTAATCGGTGGTCTGTAAAACGTCGGAATTGACTGGCGATGGCGCGTGAATAAAACTCTTGTAGTCTTGTCGTATTACTATTATGTGCACATTAGGGCAATAATACGATACCGTTCTCCACAAGTCGAAACGGCTGCCGCCGCCGAGTACTATATAATGATATGTACGTTAATGCATATCATAATATAATTTGCTGTTACCGCACTCTTTAATAACACTACAACTGTACACGAATTTGTACTCGTGATAATAGACATTATTATCAGTATTCCGAGCACCGGGCGGCAACGAGACATATTTTCATATTTTCATCTGGGCAAACTTCCTCACACCGACCGACCGGAACACGCGGCAAACAATAAAATATATCGTTCGGAACCTTTTGACGTGCCATATAATATACGCACACTGTGTGTTTAGACCTTTGAGGACGTTCTGATGTCGCTGTGCGCCGAACGCTGCGATTCCGCCACAAGATGACGGACGCGTCACCCGCGCGCGCACGGTCTTCGGTGCAGGTCTTGTGACCACGCGGAGGAAATCCAATATTCGACGTCATCTTTCCGCGGTGCTCGCCCGATCGGTTATACTGTCATCAGTCGGGCGCGGGCGCGCTGCAAATTCGCCGCGGAGAACCGACGAAACTCGCGCGACTTATTGGGAGATTCATTGCTCCGGTCGCGCGACGTCTACGCGCACGTCGTTGCGCGGGCTGCAGCTCGCGTGTACGGCCGATAATTTATCCCTCCCCAACCCTTGAACCCGAGCGAGCGCGTGTGTGCGTGTGTCGCGCCTTGTGTTTCGGTCAGGAAATAGATTTCTCTCTTTCTTCGCGTCCCTATAGCGTTCTCTCACTCACTCTCCCTCTCTCGCTCGTGTCGTGTGTCGTATGTGTATATATATATATGTATATGGTCTCTCCCCACACACTTCCCGTTTGGTTAGCATCGATCCCGACCGACTATTGCGGGCCCGGGGGACGTGTTCCCGGACCGGAAAAACTCGATCCACTTTCGCAAACCAAAACCGTGTTTTCTCGACGTTTTTTCCGTTTTCTATACATCATTATACATATATTTACACGTCACTGGAGTGCGTATGTACGATTGATGTACAGCGATATTCTTTTTCCTGTATTTTTTTTCGTCTTATATTTTAAACGAGTTACGTTTTTTTTTTCAGCGCCAAATGGATATACACATATACATATACACACTTAAATCCGTATTACATTCCGTACTCGTAAACAGCACACACACGCGTATTTTTTTAAATTGTCTCGGCGCGCTTTATATATACGTAGGCACTTCTTCTATACACTATATATATATATATATATATACACATCAGCTAATCTTCGCTATTACGATGGCTGTAGTATACGCTCGGAAAAATATTACGGTTTTTTTTTTTTTTTTTGTACGAGTTACGACCTTTATCCGACTTTCTCGAGGTTTTTTCCACAGAATGTTATAACACTGGTAATACCGCCCATTAGACGTGACATCGGGATAATTATTTGTTGATTAAACGTTTATTATATCCCAAACACACAATTATACAGTAACCATTCGATATTATATCGATTTATATCTACTTACAACACATAAATAACTCGCAACAAACAATATTGTGTTTTATTTTTTGTTACGCTGCCTGTTCCGTGGGCGTCGTTTCAAAGTTAAAATAATAAGATACGATATAAGCCGCAAAGCGCGTGTACCTACCGACGAGGGTGCAGTGCACGCGTAATTATTAGTTGGCCTACGGACATTATTGAATTACAAATACCTCGTGAACGAGGGGATGTTCCGGGCACCCCGTGTATACACGCCACGGTGATTGCAATAAGGCAGCTACGAGGAAACAATATTAGCATTTCTTTCACCACGCACCCCTCGCCGAATCTATAGTATACAATATATTATATAGTATTCACATATTGATAGACAGGCACCGTTTTAATAACGGCGTGTATATATATATATAGACGGTTCCGAGTTTATTTAACGACAGTCCTCCGTACCGGGCATTTTCGTGTAGCTACAATAATATATTAAAAGAAAACCTTTGCGCTCATATACGTATATATATGTATATAAATAATAACGGGGCTATTATATCAACTGACCGAACGACTTTTACTCGTGTCAACGAGTCGGCAATTGAATAACACAACGTCGGACGTGATATAACGGTGTTCAATTAAATTAAGAATTAGATGTCGTTTGGACCGAAAACAAAGAGACTGTCCGAAAAGCAAAAAACGACAACCACTGGCGCTTAATTTACGACTCTTTGTAATGTACATCTACATGTACACATATAGTTACATTATGATTAAATATATATATATATACATACATTACACGCATTACGCATTAATTGTACGGATACGTATTGTATAGAGCGTAAGAGTGTATATGATGGTTATACATTTCCAGTATAGTTTCAATCCATTTTTTTTTGTCCAATTACTAAACGCATGCCGTCAGTTTTCTGGATTTCGCATTTTCTACTGAGGTCCGTGCAACTGTATACTTTTTCTTTTTACAGCTCATTAATTTTTTTTTAGGTCTACTCGTCTCGTGATTATACTAATGGAGTTCATATTTAAAAAAAAAATGACGCATTGATAACGTAGTCTTATCGGCTTGGCATTTTCAAGACGTTCGGAGGCTCATAAAAAAAAAAAAAAACAACGGCAATAATAATAATGGTATAGAGGGAGTACCGTAAAGAGTGCAAGACGCGAGCACAGAAACAAAATATGGAAAAACATTTGCTTATCGTTTCGAAACGTTTTAAATGTCGTGTCTTCTGGTTTTTCAAGCTGCAGTTTTATGGGTATTAAATTCGCAAAAACGTTTTCCAAACGGAGCAATCTGAAAAACAAATATTATACACGTGTAAATTAAGTATGAATGATGATATTAAATTCTATATCGTCTATTATAGCAACAAAGTTCAATATAATTAGTTGCGAACACAGACATTTCTAAATACTACGAGACGTTGGTAGATTTTACCATACCTATTTGTCTTACTATGTAAATATAAGGACACGAAATAACATATTTTTTCCCTTTAATTTAACGCGTGCGATATTATATGAGAATGTTGGAACCCGAGAGAAAAATGGTCACATTAATAATAAGAAAGGAGAAACTGCAGTATTGCACGGAGATACGAGGACTACATACGACCTCATTATTACTCATAAATGTTTGAAAAACAGACAGATGGTTGTTACTGTTATTATAGGTACTTAGTAGAAAATATTTTATTCATAATGATTGTTTAACATTTCAAAAATATCCAATGATTTTCTATTTTAAGTAGGAAGTTTTTTTTCTAAATTAAATAAGAGATTAGACTAACAGTCGTGAAGATCTCTTAAAATCGCATATATCTATGTACTACATTGTATGCGTCGATTATTTTTTAACGTCATCTAATAATTGAGCATTTTTGGAATTATTGGACCATATTTGATAACGAAAATGACAATAAAAAATACAATAAGCAACCAGCCAAACTGCAATTGCCTTAACCAATCGACAGCATTTGAGTTGACATTTGGCAAGTTCAGTGGCTGATTTATGGTTGCTTTTAAATTATAATATATTTTATACGCATGGATAATATTATAGGTACCGTGTAAATTTGAATACCGTACATACATTTATGGTGTTAGGTATAGTAGTATTATAATGATTATAATAAATGTTTTGGACTTCTTGGAAATTGTATTATAAAGCAAAATACTCTTTCCGTGTAAATAAGCTAAGCCGTTAAAATAAAAATATTATTGTTACACAATTCAAAATAATGTAACAAAAAAGGCGAGTCACATAATCCCTTATCACAATATATATACATATATATGTTATGTTGTGCATATAATATGCTATATTACACGTACTTAATATATATATATATATATATATATAGGGTTATGAGTGCCTATATGTAGGTATTATATCATATGTGTACACTAAGCTATTGTTTTGTGAACGCCGTAGATCTGTAATTTTCACGGACATCACAGAGTGTGTTTTATTACAAATAATTTATTCATAATTCGAAGCAATTGCGATAACAACGATTTATTCCCATACAAATATACGCAATATGGCATTGTGTTGCGCCTTGTTAAAACGACAGGAAGACACGTATTTTGACGGTTATATATTATAATACACTAATTCAAGTCGACGCCGCAAATGCTCTCTAATTATTTAATAACAGAATTAATATTATTATCAAAGGTAAACCCACTGCTGAATATAATAACGCGGTAAAAGTCATGAAAACATAATGTGAAAATTACTTCATTTGATCATTTAGCTTACTTGTGTTTTTAAACTTTTCGTTGGCGTGTTGTACATAGATAGTGAAGAGTTGAAAAGTTGACTTCTCAAAACTAAATTAACGCATAATAAAATGGAAATTCTTTGAAATTACTTTATTGCCGGCGTAGGAAAGTTGATGATTTAATAAAACGTTATTAATTCAGAGCGTATATAATATTTTATATTAATATTGAGTGTAAGGATAATTCACAACCGTCGTTTGTGTAATAGAAAAATTACGTTTTCCTTTTCGGAAAAAATTATTAAGTATTATACTATGATGCACAACGAATAATATTGTCGATATACGTTGTACCACACAGTCGAACGGGCTGAACGGTCGAGGCGGGAGGCTCGTCGATTGAATACGTCGATGTGTGCTCGGCGTGTATCAGCGAAAATCTTTGCGTTTTTACGGCCATAAAAACGACTATACGCGTGCGCGCGCTTATATTGCGAGGACGGTGTGTTCTATAATATAATAATTTCCCCTTTTCCAAAAAAAATCCTAATAGGCATATTATGTTATAGTATTATTATGTAATACACGAATTATCTGATGCGGCGCGAGTACAACAAAATTATGTGTATATCATTATATGAGCGTCGAATTATAATTTTCACTCATCGAGAGTCATATTATAATTTATAATAGTGTGACGGTGAAAGTGCCGGAGATGCTACGGATATTAACTGTACATATATATATATATATATGAACGCTTACAACCGTACCAGGAAAAGGGAAAAGCGTATGAAAACTGCACATGTGTGTATACGACTTTAATATATATATATAGGAGTCTGGAAGAAAACAAAAATAACCGAATTTGGCGAGCAGTCCGGCGGTGGAAACAGAGAACACACACACACACATACACACTTACATACAAAAATTACATGTGTGGGAGTACGAAAATCAGATTTATAGTAAACTTCATAAATATCTCCCCGCTAAAGCTGCTTTCCGCTCGTCATTCTCTTTCCTCCTCCTGTCTCTGCACGTCTTTCGCGGGGGGGAGTTTTATTTAATAAAATATACGATGGGGCCGTCGCCGCCACAGCCACAGCCACCGCCACCGAGCCTTTTCTGTTCCTTTACCAGCCGTTACTTTCCGATCGTATATATATTTGTACATATACACAACAGTCGTCGTCGTCGTCGGCGGCGGCGGAAATTTAATATCACACGCGCGCGCTTTGCTGAGCACGTACAACAAACGCCGCCGCGCGCACACCGACGCTACATCCGATATTGACTGACGACTGTATACATATTATGGGTGTATGTACCGGCACACCGGATCTTCGGTACGCGCCGGTTCGACTGTACCGTCTGTTGTAGCACCGATATGTCATACAATATAAAGCATTACGTTATTTTTAAAATTTTAAAGTAAAATATACGAATCCATTAGGTTTAAAAAAGAAACGCGACAAGAAATAACCAAATAGGTGTAATCTACAGTTATTGTCCAGTATTGGAAGGTGGAAGAACGGGGTGAGCATTGTCCTAAAACATGACAGGAAAATAAAAAAGTCTTCATCCGGTTTCGAAATTTCATATTTATTAATAATTAAGTTACATGGATGGCGGTGAGGTAAAAAATATTGTTAAAATTTATTTAGTTTTTATATACAGAGTGATTCACCTTGCATATGCTGACCCCAATTTTGTACCTAAAATTTTGGAAAAATTTTTAAAATGTGGTAACTTGTAAATCGTTCATCTGAAATTGTATTTGTATATATCAAAAAACTCCGAAAAAAATTCTTTATATTAAAATTATAAAAAATAGAGGTTTCCATTTGAATTTCTAAAGTTGACCTGAAAGTCCTCGCATAAAATATTTCGAAAAAAATAAAAATTAGATATTAATCATTTTATAATATATTTCTAAATAAAAACAACTATAAAATAAATTTTGAATCAGCTTGTATGTATATATAGGCACGTGTTTCTCAACCTTGTCGTTTACACTTGACCCAACGAATTTATCCGATTTTTCTCGCGATGACCTTTTGTCGGTTGACCACCACCACGCCACCTAAATGTATATAATACATTATATAGTACATTAAGTTTTACCACTCAGTCTGACTTACAGATATCAATACAGGAGCGTTTATCGATTTCTCGTTATCCGACCAAAGCTCAACAATACTGATGAGTAGTCAGAGTGAAAACCCTCTAAGTATATGTGTCACCAGTATTTCCCGATAGTTATCACGTTTCGAGTGTTTCTACAGTGGGCGTTGTTCTCGCGGGATGAGAGGGGGTGTGAGGCGAATGTGTCAGTGAAAACTTATAACGTATACACTGTACAACGCTATGTGCATTACGAATCACCCGAGAAAATCGCGAGTAAATCCACGGTTAAGCATATAATAGCTGCCGTCGAATAGTTCGAAACATAAGACATCGCGTCACCGTTTCTCACTCGTCTTGTCTTAGTGTCTTTGGATAGGAGAGTCTGACAAATCAAAATTCCGTAATCTGTGACCATAAACTATAAACCTATATAATATACGCACGACAATACGTGAAAATGTATTGTGTACCGCCTCGTTAATACAATCCACAACTATAATACCGTTTATTCCATCATAATATTATATAGTCATTGCTGTAATCGCGAATCGTAATATAGATTAATTATAGTGACTCTCATCACAGTTAACACACTCGCATATTATACAGATACATTTACAAAATAACTCCTGGAATATATCATTCAAACGACGCATAAGCAAATTCACTTATTCCTCCGATATCCATACATTTATAGGTATATGTATATAATGTACACTATATCTGTGTAAATAATCCTTGTGGACCGACGGTCGCCGCAGTCATCGGTATCTTTTAAGTAAATAATACAAATACGCAAACAACACGGACGTTTATCAAAAGGTTTCGAACAATAATACTGTTATAAGTCATAACCAAACAAACAATATCCGCGGACTACCCCATTATCAATTCACGGTTTAAAGTTTAGACGGAGATCACGGATTATCAACTAGCCTTTGCAATGCTCCAATTATTTGTTACGCATTTATTTTTATTGTAATATTATGTAATATATTTTACATTTTTACTTGATTGTCCGCGCCAATGCAAACTCAAAAATATATATATTATATATATTTTTTTCAAACGTAAATTCAACATTCAATCATAATACCGTATTGCTTTACGAAGTAAATTCTACTTGACTTTCTCGACTCATATTGCCATCGTAAATACATTGAAGAATAAAACCCAAACGAAATTGTTCGTTTAAACATTTTATTATACCTATATTACTATGTCCCTTGGGACAGATGTTCGTTGGACGTTTAAAAATGACAAATTACACCGAGCGACATAACGTTCAGTGTTGTGATAATATAATATATTGTTGATAAACAAATATTTAACCTAAATTATACGAAACGAATATTGTTCCCTTTGTGTGCTGTTGTAAATATTGGCCGGCTCCCGCGACGATAATTTTTCGAAATTCACCGGGTGGTCCGGGCCTTTTGATATTTCGATGGTGGTCAAAATGCCACCGGTGTGGTTATACCGGATGTTTTATTTAACCGCGCCGTACGCAATATGCTGAATCCGACACTATACCACACACTGAAGCCAGCATAATATGTTCTCGGAACTTCTATAACAAACGTGTAGTTATTGGTAATATTTCACAGTAAACTAAAAAAATATATCACATTATATTATCATCGAAAGACAGTATCGATTGGTGTACCTTTGGAAAATAAACGAAAATATGATATTTTAAGTTCGTTATAGTTTTTGAACGAATCATTATAATATAGACATAGATTTAAAAAGGGACGTTCTTATTGATCTCAAAAAAGTGTATGTATTTGTATATTATATTATTCCTCAAAGGCACGTATATATTTTTAATGATTTTATTATTATAATATCGTTCAGATAATAATATCAAAAAGTCACCAAATTAATCAACCCTTAATAATAACGATACTATATAGTTAATATGCTGTAATATGTATACTGTACAGGTACTACTCTTTCCCTCATTATACTAGGTACATTTAAAACACCTCTTTTTTCATCTCTCGGTTTCAATTTTTCTTATAATAATGCTTTTCCCTTTAATAATAATGTCATCATAATAAATTCCGTACTTAGTTTCAATATTAAAAAATGTGCGAGTTTTCATTGCTTTATTTTCTCACTAAATCTGTATTTCTATGTATTTTAAAATGTACAAAATAAATCTAATATCACAATTCTTTTAAGAAAAAATGCATGGATAAAAATAATATTTGTGTTTATTTATTTTTTTACAATTTACATACATAATTATTATTTGTTTATAGTTTGGTTTCCATGACAAATATTTGATGAAACCTTGCAAAGCTTTTTTGTAATGAGGAGATTAAGTTATCTTATTATATTATTCATTAACAATTATTTAAAAATAAAAGTAATTTTTGTTAATAATTATTTAAATTATTTTATTTATCCATAGATTATGTTTAATAAACTATCTCGACTGCAAATCTGTCGCAGTCAATCCGTCTTTTAAAATTATATGCGAACTCTGAACGATAATTAATGTTATTAAAAACACATAATTATTACATAAGATCCAACCATATAGACCATATGACAACGATTATTGCTTATGTGAATGTATATAGTGTAAACATTATGGGCCCGGAGAAAAATATTATCATATGTAAATGTAATCAGTAATCACAAACCGCTTGTTTAACTTTTAAAACAGAAATAGTATGATAGTCAACAAGTAAACTGTTATATTTATTCTTTCCTCGACGCAAAATGCGTATACTGCGTACAAATTAGTTTCTAACAATACCGAATCACTTATGAAATCGCGCATGCATGAAAATGAACTTTTTTTCTTTTAGATGGGACTAATAAACTTACGTGCACCATGTATATATTATTATTATATACGTTTGAAAACTGTAGTTATGATAATATTTTAAATTATACAATTTATACGTATTCGTGTAACTAAAACACAAAACACCCATTCGATAAGGACGTTAAAACAAAATAAAAAACTATAAATATTTTAATTTATTGAAATATTTCCCATGTTAAAAATAAGTTATGAATCGGTGAATCGAAGTAACATTGTAACAATATCATCGTTGAAAATCATGAAGTACACTATGACATACCTATTTATATAATATTCATTCCATAAAATATGCTTTGTATTTTATACTAAATATCATTATTATAATATTCGTATTACTTACATATTTTGCTTAACTGCACAATATTATATATTTTATAATTACTTATTATGAATTCGCGTTGACAGTTTAACACAATAATATTTTAAACGTCATTTATATTTTATACCAAATAATATTTCAAAGCTTAGCTGATATTTTGATATTTGTATAAAGTTAATTACAATTTGAATTGGAGATATAATAATCAATAATAATATTATACACTTTACTTATTTTATATTGTACAATTGAGTGTTATAGCGAATTATTAAAAATAATGTGTTTATCCTTTTAACTCAATATAGAGTTTTTATTAATAATTAATAATATGTTAATATTTATAATTTTTTTTAACTCTCATACATGTAATATTTTACATCAGAAATATAGGTAATTATTTATTTTTTATTAAAACAATTTAAATCAAATATTTTATTTTACATTTGCTGGAAAATAAAATGTAATGATGATAATTTAGAATTGAAAGTAAGTACTATATCTATTAATAATGATAGTTAATAATTTGTATTATCTTCGTATACATTTTCTGTGATTAAATATTAGTGTTTGATTGTGAATATAGAAATAAAATTAAATGAACTAAAATTCAAATTCTATTTAATTTCTTTTTTTACATCGATCAAAATTATTCACAATAGTAGATTTTACTGATTTGAACCATTCTGTATAGAATCTAAAAGTAAGTTTTTCACAAATTCTCTGGTCTGGTGGATATAATTATAGATAATATGCAAACCGATTACGCCTTCAAGATTATTACCAAGGGTGTGTCAGTGAATACTGAATAAACATTCTTGCTGGGAGATATTCAATTAGATATCCGCCAATTTTATGAAATTGTTACTAAATTCACGTTATTGCGTTGGTGTTTCTTTGTCGACGGGATTGGTTCAGTTAATCTTAAGTCGTAAAATTGCCAAATGGAAAAAAACGATGATGTTTTATTGTTGGTTTACGATCGTTGGATATTTGATTTTGTGGTTTTGTAGCTCTCGACTGTACAGTCGGCGTAGGACACTCGTAAATATTTTTTTAACGTATATTTCATAACAATCATACGACATAATCCGGAAAAGCATAACGCTCAGCACATAGTTTAAGTCATTAATAGCATTATGTATATTATTCAAGAAATGAACTACATTATAACTTCTGAACAAAAATTAAACGTTTAATATTCTTGTAGTTTATATTTTATTGGTTGAGTATGGTGGAGCATATATATTATTATATTATATAATATAAGTTTTTGAATAATTCCTTTAAGAATTTGTATTCATATGTTAAAATATAAACATAATAATTTAAACACTTAAGGTTTGATTTATATAAGTAAAATTATTATTTAAATTTGAACACTAAAAATCGGAAGGTTATATTATAAAAATTATTATATATATCCATAGTAAACGGAATAAAAAAAAAAGTTTCAACAATAATAAGACGCTTATAAAAACGAGATACAACTAATAAGATAATTTACGCTTCAATAGATTGAACTAAAAAGTATACAAAAAAATAATAAAAGATCATGAAGAGTTTCAATTCATTCGTATAAAAAGATAATAACTAAAAACCAGAAAAAATATGTTTTTATTAAACGTCCAGGTGCATTTTCTTAAATCAATCGTTTAAGTATTTACGAACAATATATTCAATAAAATCTTTTTTTACACAATAACTGAATTTACAGTTAAATCATATACACAAATTGTTATTTTAAGAATTAATATTATTAAAATAAAATTATAGAAATATAATAATATTATCTAAGTATCTAACACAAGATAATATAAAATTTATTGTCGCTATCCCTATTCAATACAACGATTTAAAATTTTAAAATTATATGACATGGAATTAATATAACATTTACAATATCATAATAATTGTTTTGTATAGAAATAATAATAATCTACAATATGACATATTGACATAACATCGTCTTTACTATTTTATAATTTCGATTGCAGAAAAATAAGAAAATACGTTTTCTGGATATATTTCTCCACACCAAGAGAGTTTTTTTCTGCTTTCAGCGGATAGAATATTATGAAATACACGCTTTGAAAATGAAAAAACCCGTAACAACTTTATTGATTATACGGAAATACGAAACAACTTAAACAATACAATATGCATCACACTATACCGTTGGATTAGATTACTTTTCAATGTATACAACGTTTAGCTTTAAAAGGAAATAATAATAATATTATGCGATCAGTTGAAAAGAGATTGTTTATTTGAATTTCAATTTTAAATCGTAAATTCTATTGACCATACAGCCAACACTGACTGCGAAAGTATAAGGAGGCGGCAATTATTATTAGTGTTCATGTATGATTTTATTCGAGGGTATAAGATAAGTGTAATAAATATATACAATCTAATTCGTACAGCTTTCTCTTACTCAAAGGCACACAGTGATAATGTTATTCATAACTTAATGAAAGCCCACGAGAGTATTAAATTTACTAAAATAACAGTATCAATGTATCATATAGTATTAATATTGTTTATACAAGAATATAAATGTATGTTCTCTACGGCTTTCCGAGCTGTAAGTGATAAAAATTAATTTCTATAATAAACTCTACTCTAATGTGTTCACTAAATTTGATTTAGGTTTTAATGCCTTGATTTAATTTATTTAAAGAATTAATATTTTTTTGTAAAAACAATAAATTTAGATTTATAAATCAAATTAAAAAAATATGAAAACTGGTCTGGACTAAGGGTGATAATAATACATAATTGAATATTCAACTATAATTATAAGTCAAGTCGTTTTCCGGCAGAATATAATATTGTTCCTTAAAAATATTATTGTTATAGGGGCAAAAATGACGTATATTTCTTTTACGATTTCTGGGTAATAAAATATTATTATATTTATCGTGGAAAAAAATAATAAAACATTTGATTCGAAGGGTATTAAAAATGTAATAATAATAAATAGAATTAAATTAATTAATCTTATGGGCGTTTTGTCAGCTACTGGCGGGTAGCTAGGGGTTAATGGCGAGCGGCAGAAAGGGAATAGAAACGTGGTAAAATTATGAAATTGATTTTAAATGTTTTTTTTGTACCCTATTAGATTTCGTCGTCTTTCCGATAGTGTTCGGGAAATTATGTCCGGGTCAAATCAATAATGATAAAATATAATAATAAATAAAAAAAAAAAAGAAAACGTGGTTAACGAAAATTATTCGATTATCTACAGCTACAATATAATAATAATAATAATAACATATTCGACATCAGTTCAACGAAAACATTGGTTGGCCATTCGCAACTGCGTGTCGAGTTCCTGGCGGTCGTCAAAATATCATACCTACAATAAATGTCTCTATTACATAATAACACACACACACGATATATATATATGATATAAATGTGCGGGTGACTGTGAACTAGTGTGTGTGTGTGTGTGTGTGTGTGTGTGTGCGAGCGCGAGTATACTCGATGAATATTATTATTATTATTATTATTATTATTATATTGTACACAAGCCCGCGTGATGTGTTTTTGAATTATGCAAACGACGTTACCGACGAGGGCAAACGTCGAGTGGTGTTTTACGTACAACAATGGGGGTGGAATCGCATACGAGTGCGCGTAAACCCCCTTCCCCCCACCTGTTACCGCCGTCGAGGGGGGCTGCGGGACGGGTGTGTGTGTGTGTGTGTGTGTGCGTGCGTGCTCGCGCGTTGTATTTCGGGCGGAGTTCGCGTCGTAAACGCGTCAGTGAAATATCATCAGATAATGGTGTTCATCATCATTCCGATGTGCGCGAGCAACGGTATATTATTGTGTAATGTGTGTACGATATAATATAATATTATAAATCGATTGCCGTCTACACCCAGCCAGACTGCCGTATAGCTAGTAATACGGTCGCGTGCGTGTGAAACGAAATTTAGCTGCAACGCGCCGCGCGAAACCTTCCGCGGTGACATATCGTTTTGTACACGGACGGCGTGTAACGGTACGGTTACGAAGACGTTATGCCGGGCAAACACTGCAGTATACGACGATGAACAACCGATTCGAAAAGCGTGTTTCTGGTTTCGTTCAGAAGAATCGAAATATTATAATGTTATTGTCCCGCGCTGCAATCCCGAGTCCCGATAATAACTGCAGCTGTAGACGCCGCAAGCGACTGTGCGGGGTTATACGGAACTCTTGCGGAGTTGCACTATACTGTATAATATTCGTACCCTTCGCTGAAACGGTCACGGAATATAAATAAAGTACGAAAATAGATGTGTATAAACTAGAAAAGGGTCATTGCAAAACCAATACACATCGTTATATATAGCTGCAGAGTGAATCTAAAAATCGAATTTCCTGCTGCGCTCAAACGAACAGCGCAAAGTCCCGCCCGCCGTCGCCGCGGAGTATTAGCTTTCGGTCACGGATAAAATATATACGCCCACGCGTATACCTACGTCATCATTATAACGATTATGTATAATATAGGACGCACCGAGTCAACTCTTATCGCTAAAAACGTACGATTTTAATTTGATTATAAATCATCCGTGTCGACGCGTTAAACCGGCAATATTCCAAATTTTTTTTTTTTTTTAATTAACCTCGCCGCCGACATTGCATTGCCTGTAATATAGTAATCGCAGTACCTAATATATCGTCCTCTCGGCCAGCAGCGCAGTACGCTCGCCACGCGATTGTACGGGCGCAAAAAGTAAGTACAAGCAGACGTTTTCTGTTACCGCATCCTCCCCCGTCGTCGCAAAACCGTGTGGTTTTATTTTTCCTTGTTTTTTTTTTCCGCATATTTGTATACGACACGTATAATAATAATAGGTAGGAAACGACGTGCCGAAG
Organism: Rhopalosiphum padi; assembly: GCF_020882245.1. Taxonomy (NCBI): domain Eukaryota; kingdom Metazoa; phylum Arthropoda; class Insecta; order Hemiptera; family Aphididae; genus Rhopalosiphum; species Rhopalosiphum padi. The sequence continues at coordinate 34,999,773 of NC_083598.1, forward strand.
CGGTACGCGCCGTACTTGCGTCCTGCGGGACACTACGAGTTTTCCGGTGCGCGTGAAAATTACGACATTTAAACGCGGCGGACGTGATGTTCCGCGGCCGGCGGTATAATAAAACGGTAACGCGATGGTTTGTAAACATATAATCGCGATGTCGGCGCGCGATTTCCGACGGCTCTGCGCGCGCCACGTTTCAAAGGGGGTAAAAAAAAAAAAAAAAAAAGGAATGAAATGAAATAAACGACATAAAATCGCGTCCGATTATGGGCCGGCAGTACGACTACGTAATAGCATTATAGCGCACAATTTATATAGGAGGCTACGACTGATTTTCTCGTGTCCCCCGGTGGGTTTTCAATTAGGAGACGTGTACGTGCGTTTCGGGAGGAAGAGGTATATATAGAAAAAGAGACGATGATAACGGCTATTCCGTGTCCGCTCTCGTTCTCGCGCGCTTTGTTCTGCGTAGGTATAAAACATAATAGTTCATCTTTTTTTTTCCTTTTGGTTTTTCTAAAAAGTTTTTATTTTTTTTTTCTCCTTCTATCACTGCACGTTACGGCGTTGGCGGCGGCGAGGAAGACGTAAAAAACCGATATCGAGAAATGTGCGCGCACATACACAGAAATAACGACCGAACGGTTACACATATATCGCTGTAATAATAGTGACGTCGGCGACGAGAAATGTCCGCGGGAGGGCCGAAGAATAATATGAAAACATATATATGTGTAACAAAAAATAAAAAAGCGGTACAAAAAATATTTCAAAAAGAAGTCTATTGTGGCCTTGATACTTTATCTTATTATTATCATTTTTTTCCTTTAACGTTTCTTTTCTTTAATGATTCTTCTACGAAGACCTCTCGAACTTGCTTCGTCGTAGAGACGAAATTGTATTCGACAGACTACGTACTTTTATATAGTAATTATTAAATTGTAAAATGTGTGAGTGTGTGTGTGTGTGTGTGTGTGTGTGTGTGTGTGTGTGTGTGTGTGTGGTGTATGTGTGTGTTTGTGTGCACGCGGTCAGCTCGTTCGGCTTTGTTTCGTAATTAAAAAACGATTGGGAGACCAGAAAAGTCTCTTTGTACTTCCGAGTATATTATATAATGCGGCTTTAAACTTTTGAAATGTTTTTGCGCGATTTGGCGTCCTCGTCCGCCCTTTGGCACTGCACGTTCGCCGCGCCCGACCTTATAACCACAAGTGAAACTTATAATTGACTGTCCAGTTGGAAGTCGATAAACTAATCAAAGAAGTCTCTCCAGGGACAAACCAAACAGGTTTAAATTGAATGAAATACATCGAGAGTTAAATGCTATGTAATATATTTATACGCTCGTATAATAAATAGGATAATCCTTAAATACAGGATATATATTATATATCATTGTATATAGGATATAAATATATAATATACTGTTAAACGGTTTCCGCTTTAAATCCCACGAAAAGAAGACCACGCGTATTAGAATTTCGTATATGTTAAGACCAGATTATAGTACGTAAATAAGATAAACCGATTACGCACATTGAAATATGTATTGGTGGTATTTCGAAAAATATCGGTCAATGTAAAACGCTCAAAAAAAGTTGACTCTATCTTCCAATTAAATAAAAAATAAAAAAGTATAATATAACGAAATATTGTATTGACGTATTTGTGATAATAGATAGTAATCACTATTTACAATAATTCTATTAGACGGGGTTAGAGATCAAAATGTATGGTCCACAAAATCTATAGAATACAAATTTGTTCATTAGTATGTTTAGATTGTGTTACGCTTACTACGCTATGTTAACCGAATTATGTATTTTTGTGTTATTATATTATAAGCTACCGTGTTTTGTGCGAATTGTATTATGAAATATTAATTTATTGAGTAAACGTACTTATATTTACACCCCTATAACTTGTTCCGACTTCAGATTCGATTTAAGCCCACGTTATTCTACGCGACAACAGTTTCCAAGTCTTGAAAACAATCACATTACGATATTAACGAGATGCGATGATTTGATTAATTACTCGAATAATTACATTCGTCAAAAAACTGTAAAAGGTCTGTTAGAACTTAATAGTGAACGCGTCATTTAAAGGTTGAATAACATTATGTTTTCCTGTATGACCTTTACCTCACAATTTAATTTAGTTTTGACGTTTTAAGAACACCAACCGATCGTTCGTTTCGGGGAACCACTGACCGTGTAATAAACAAAATTAGATTTTCTCTGAACAAAATTTGGTCGTGTAAAGTTCGTTAATACCAATCGAATTCAAAAGTACTACGTGTGTCGAGTGTACTCGTAATTTTTCCAATAATAAGTTTTAATGAGGTTATTTTTGATAAATAATTTAATTATTTTAACACGTCGAAAAACCTCGATTGCTACTGGATTATTTGTACATTATAATATTAAGACATAGGTTATGCATATAAAAACCAAATACCTACGAAACAAAATTTAAAATTCGATATGAGTTGAATCATGTCAAAAAGAAGTTTGTTTTAATAAACTCAATAATACACTTATACTTGTACGGTTGTACTTATATCTACATATACACGTCTACGTTGTAGACACACGATATATCATTTATATTCATGTAGCATTTAAATTAGGTACATAAGTAATTTTTTAGTTTGAAATGTTAACATCTCAGCCATTCATAGGTATACTATAATATTGGATAAACGATGCATTATTATATTTTTATGTGTTCACCAAATGATCATCAGAACATCATCAATCACACAATAATAATGTGCGCATATTATTGTTAATGTGTATTTTTGTTCTATGCCAACAAAACTTCACAGCCATAACAAATATTTCGTATAAACAATATGTTTATTATAATACTATTGACAGTTTGCGGTCTCGAATATAATACATAAAAATAAAAAATATTGTCGTTGTTGTAGATTACAAGTATGGATACATAATATAAGTACAGGGCTAGTTTTAATGTTTAAGGGTTCCAGGGCAAAGATGATTTCGTGACTAAAAATGCAAACTTACTTTATTTTATTCCATCCAAAATTCAGCGCTGATTTTAAAAATAAAATTTCTGCACTTTTCCGCTCGTGTGGTGGATATGATTTCACCACTGGCCCACTAATTCTCAATAATAATTGAACCTGAAACTTGACTGTCTGATATTGCACGATATTACTCGTGTATGAGTGGGCTACAGTTTCAATACTTGTAGTTACAACTTGTGCTTTGTGCGAGGGTATTCTAAAACCGGAACTCCTTGCGGTCGCGTTATCTTTGGATATCCGCGATTGTCGAGGGAACGATTGCACACAGATTTCTATCGCCGGGACGTGGGAGACGCGATGTTCGACCGGACGCACGCGCGTACAACAACATATATTATATACATATATACTGCATTTGTTGTGCCAAAGGTCGAAATCTTTAGTGGGAAAGAAAATTATGCAAATCGGCAACTGTCGCGCGATGCGCTATCGTATTACTTTCCCATAATAATAATAATAATATTTCAACACAATATTGCGCGCAAGATAAAAAAACCGACACGAAATCTCTGATGGTAATATGTTTTGAAAACTCTTCACTTTAATATTAATTATTAACTATAAAAGATAACCTATAATATTATTATAATAATCAGATAAACAGTATAATAATATGTAGTATGACGTACCTACTACTATGGTTCAAAATGATATTGTGAGGTAATCGTAATAATCGATAGGTCGTGTTGTTGAAAACTAGAACACTATTTTCTGAGTAAAAAACACAATTTCATCAGTGGACTCCCCCAATTTAGAAATTAATTAAAATAAGCGAGCGTGAACGCAGACGAGTAATATTGTTATTATTGCAATGGATTAGTCGAACAATGCGCACGAATTTACATAAAATGTATACATTATACATATTATGTATATATATATGGGGTGATTCACTATAGACTAGTGGTCACAATTTCGTAGCGTTGGCGACTAATGGGGTTTCTATTACCCCAACGTATAGAATAATGAGCGTGTTTAGTGAATCACCTTGTAATTTATTATTATATATTATCTGGGGAATGTTTACTTATCATAATTCATTAAAATTCGAACATGCACAATATATCAAATAACGGGTCGCGTAATATCATAACTACGTCTATCGCGCCACAGCGTACTATATAATAATAATAATAATTAGTAATAATTAGTACGACGTCGTTAGATGTATAATAATTCGCATTATTTGTGGTTATCCTCCTGGTATTGATTTTTTTTTTTCGTTGTCTTACCATATTATTATTATTACTATTATACATAGTTTTGGGTGCACCGATTTGTGCGTGTCTCGCCGCTACACGTGCGAAAATATCAGCTGTTGTCCGATAGTCGTATTAAGCCCATTTCGCCGTTGACGTGTACGGTCGGCGTTTGGAGAACATATCGCACGCCTAATACCTACGCGTCTACAGTAGACCTATTAGCAGACGCAGCAGCTGGCGGGTCGTTAGAAAATAATAATATTGTAAAGTACACGACGTTAACGGCGATAGCGAACTGTTCGATATAATACATAATATTATTATGTGAGTCGGCTCCGTTGTATGTATAGACGAAATACATTACACGCGTTTTATATACGGATATATGCGACCTATGAGATTCGAATACGACGCGAAAAAGAAACGGCGCACGAGCGTATACACAACATAAGGCGTAAGTATTATTATAGACGATACAGGCATTATGTAAGGTGTAGTAATGCGCACGCGGTCGTCGATAGAAGATATATCGTATTATTATTATATCATTGAGTGTGTACCGCATACATGTTATAGAGACGTATTTTATCGGCGGTGGAAATACAACAATACACGACGAGGTGATAATAATAATCGTTTCCATCGGTTCGAGGAGAGAAAAAAAATGATAGTATAATATCATCGGTGTGATGGATGCAATGCACGCGCGTTTTACCGGTCGTATAATAATATAATATAATATACGTATATAATACCTATACCTATATTGGTAGTACATCTCGACCAGCATTCAATTCGACGGGTTTCTGACACGAAGGGGTCATATTATCATTGTTATAAACTTGCGTGTGTATACGTATTGTAGTGGCAGTGGCATTCGGACGAATGATGGTTTATCGAAATTATTTATCGCGTTTAATAAACTTGTCAGAAACTATATAATAATATTTTATGTGAGTACGGACGACTGGGGCGATGACACTTCCGTGAGATTCGGCGTGTGTTTATAATATTATAAAACTGGAGCAACGCCGCAGTTCCTGCACGGTTTCACGTGTAATCCCACGTCAACGGTCCGTGCTGCGTATAGTGGCCACAATAATTATAATATGTATTTTTATACTCTGCCATACTCTGCAAGTATATGATGATATTATTATTATTATAATTCTGCACGCCGGTGTAGTGTTGCGCAACGACCGAGTTGCACTAGTGCGACAGTGTTCATCCCTTATATTTTATAAGAGAATTATACACTGCGCGTGAATGTGTGTGTGTGTGTGTGTGTGTATAATAATTATGATATATATACACATTGCATTATTGTTGTAACGCGCGTGTTGTGTACGGCACAGTATGATAATATAATATGTGTTGGCACTCCAATACAGCAGCCCTACTCGTGCACGTTAAAGCGGAATGTAAAAGGGTTGTTTGGCGGCGACGACATTCCCTTTCGCCTATACATTATAATATAGGAAACTGCAATAGTGTCCCGAAGAGCAACAACACTATATACACTATACAGTGTACAACAACAAGAATAAAAGCACCGCCGCCGGGACAAATCGAATTAAACGTCGATAATGTTTTGATTTATCTCACCCACGGAAGATCATTATTGCAGTCCAACACGCCGCCATATTATGTGCACTATATCGTTGTTTTTTTCCCTCTTATTCTTTCGATTTTACAAGCCCCCACGAAATAGGAAAAAAAAACAACAACGGAACGATCATAAACCCTTATTGGAGTCGAGGCCGTTTAAACCCGAACAACTGCTCTCGTCCTTAATTGGAGACGGGCGTTGTAAATCACCAGGCCCGAAATCGAAAGTCAGCGTGTATATCGTTCTGTGATGTTATTATACATATATACGTTATAACATACGAGTCTCGGCCAACACGTAGGTACTGCAGCGTATCAATGACGACATCGGTTTGTAACCTATAATATAATTTCCTCGAAGAGTGCGTCTTATTATGTGTGTGATGCGCCGCCGCGCGAGGTTGTACGAGAGGAAATTTCATTTTTTTACTTCGTGGTGCCTCGTAAAAAAATAAAAAAAAATTACATATACACAAAGAACAGCGCACACCCTTTCGTACAACAATAAATGACTCGGTACGGCTGCGGCGCGGCACACACGCACAAAAAAAACCACCAAACAAATATACGTGCGTCGGGAAAGAAAAAAAAAATTACCATTTAAATTTCAAAAAACGTCTTCATCGAGTGCATGCGGACCGGCCGGCCGAAAGGAGGACGGCGTGTGTCATTGAATATAAATTAGACCATTGTCGGAATTACAGGGCCCATTTGAGTGTCTCCCGGAGGGTTAGAGAAAAAATATCGACATTTTTTTATTATCGAGCATAAATCAAAGGGGTTAGAAGACGTTTTTGCTTTCGAGATATTAATAATATATATATAATGTACGATATGTATGTGTGTGCATGTGCGCGTACACGCTTCGCTTCTCTCGAATGCTGCGCGTCTTTTAACGAGCGTTTATTTTTTTCGGCAAAACGTGTTAAAAAAATACTCGCCGACCAGTCGTAAATCTATCACAATATCTCCCACCAAGCAAAGACCTTTTTTACTCGTTGAATGGTTCACGCGTTTCGCTTTTCTGTAGCCAGCAGCTTCGTTAACCATACATCATTATTATTTAATATTTTAGTGTAATGTTGTATATTATTATTATGCACATCATAAATCGGTCGGTGGGCGCCGAGCAGATATTATGTAGTAGAAAATGAGAAGACATGTGACGACATGTGACACTGTACAGGGTATCCCATTTTCCCTTTCATTATGAATATATTAAAATCCTGATTTTTAATTTTTAAATTTATTTTAAGACCATAATATTTTCAAATTTTTTTAATTTTGTGTTTTACTTAAGAAGTGTCCTGTAGTCATACAAACTTCTATCTTTCAAATGAAACTCCCCTATAAAATAACTACTATTCAGTAATTTTTTTTTTTTTAATGTTGATGTATCTAACTTAAAATTTGAATAAATAATTTCTCAGTTATAAAAATGTGTATAGATACATAGGATTATTAAGAATTCTTATACAAAAATGTATAAAATAGATGTAATGTTGTATCAGGATCATTTTTGTAGATTTTAAAATATATTGATAGATTATTATTAATTATTAATATTTCCAAATCGCCATAGCCACCACATCTTTCAAACCCATTATCTTATACTAATCTTTAACACACCAAGTTATATAACTCAAAAACTAGACGTTAGAATTTTCAGAAATTGCTAGATAATTTACAGTAGAACATAGTGGATTGCATTAAAAAAAATCTATATAAAAGTTTGTACCTCTACAAAATAATCCTAAAGGATAAAAAAAAATTCAAGAATTTGAAAATATCGTCTTAAAGTATATTTAATGATTCCAAAATTAAATTTTGAATAACTTGTTTAGTGGAGCACTCTGTATATTATATATATTTTATATGATAAAAACGCAACGTCAAAAAAAAAGAAGAGCTAAATAGTTACGATAGGGGCAATATTATATATTGAACCAATATCGTTTCGTTCTTTTTTATGCTTCCCATTACAGTCCACGCACATGCTGTCCCTCGCAGCGTAAAAAACATATTATTTCCATGCAAATTTATTCGGAACAGCTACGTCCATAATATTACACAATATCATTATAGGCATAATATAAGTAATATGTATAGTGTTATCATTATTATTATTATCATCCGTATATGACAAAAATAACTAAATAGTTCGCGCCCAATAGAATGATCGTTTTCTAAACCCATGACCTCGCATATCGTGAGATATATTATTTCATTGCAGCAATTGATGAAGTGTCCATTATAATATGAGATAGGTACACCATACATCTTATATTATAATATCATTACTGAATCTATTTCCGTAGGAATAATTAACTTTAGTTGTATGTTGTGATTATTAAAAACTATTTTCGTTATTAAAAACGCGTATGTGTCTAATAATTAACGAATTCGATCACAAGTAGTCAATGTTATGCATACGAAATTGAATTTAATTGTTATGTTACACAATGAAATCGATATTGTATTGTGCGACTACAACAAAAATATAAAAACAAATGTTTATAATCGACGAATAGAACCATTGTTTATAATAAAATATATTATATGGTACATTTTACATTTGTGTATCGGATTAAAAGAAAATCAAATAACACAATCCTCGGCATAGAGGTATACACGGTACCTGCCACGTAATAAATATGATAATTATTGTTGTGTTATGTTGTTTTGTTCTGATTTTTAATTTTAAATCTGCTATTGACGGCCGATACCGAATGCATTCTAAAATTTTCATTGCGTCGGAGTGAAGTTCAATATCGTCTACTCCTTGTCGTCCAGTGGTCCACGATGTACGAGTATTTATAATCTCTAAATGTAACCACCGGGTTTCGAAAAGGTTTAAGCCACACCTTGAAATACGATCGGATCACACAATATTTCTAGCCGTTAGTACATGGGATAATAAGTGGAAAACACCTGCGGATGATGATAGTGTTCAATATTTTGAAACCGTATACCCATATACGTATTATTATTTATTATAGATATTATAAGTACAATATTATTATATGATTTTAGTTTATTACAGAAAGTCGAAAATCAATATGTGAAGCTGACGGCTGAACGAAACGGTTTGGTGAAGTGGCTTGTTGTTTACGGTCGTCGAGTTTGCAGACCGTCTACGTACCAAATTTGGCATTAGTATGAAATATGGCGGCTAAATGATGTCATAATGACGTTTATATTGATATAGATTTAATATGCGAAAAAATGTTGGTCGCTCGAAACGGAGACGGAAGCAATTATGCCCGATGCGCATTAATAATAATATTTGGCGAACAAAATACTACGAATATTATGATTATTTGTTCGGTCTTAAAATCGAAATAATTTGTGCGGTGGCAGATCATTTAAACGGGAGCTCTCTTTAATATAAACGAATCGTTATTAATTTTTAATTCGCGCGGGGGAAACGGGTTCGCGCTTACTGTGCTGTACAATGAAATACCCACGGCCTCGCCGCTCGTCAAACTTTATGGCCCCCGCGAATTACGACCGTTGTACACGCACACAGTAATAATAATAATAGCGAATTATACCATATACGATGTACTGTGAACTCTACGAGTGGCACTAAACGATCTCGACAAGCCGACTAGGGACCATCAGCGGTCGTCATAATGCGTTCGGATACGTATATAATTACAGACAATTTATTATTGTTGTATAATTGTTTTCACGACCATCGGACACAGCACCTATAATATAGTTACCTACCTACCTACGTCGCGTCGTGTGCGTTATATTTTTTTTTTCGGAACACGATAAACCCGAACTAGTATTTAACCGGTAACACAACTGCGCACGTACAGAATTTCAAAGTTGCTCATAGTACAAACTACAAAATAATAATATTATAATATTAGGTATCTACATAACATCGTGTAGAGTGATGCCAGCTGCGTCGTATACATCATACATGTATTAAACCGTCTCCTACTTTATAATAATTGTACCGCCGTAAAACGACGTCAAAATCCCTAGTCAGAAATATCGAAGTACGAATAGTAATACTGGTTGCTATGATATTATAATTACTCTACATGATGCATAATGTTTACAGGAAAATTTGATTTTATTCGGGAATTTTATAAAAGAAAGTCATTCGAGCCCGCGGCGTATATACGTCGACCTTGGGCTGGCTTTTAGTGCAGGTGAAGTACGTGAGCATAAAAAAAAAAAAAAAAATAAAAAAACGCGTTCCACGGTGACGACTGGCATGGCGGCGGATCGTTCATAATAATAATATATTTTACCAATTGTAATTTTCGAGAGAAAAAGAAACCGCAATTGATAAAGAAAACAATAAAATATGTCCGTTCTTCGGTCGCCTTATATCAATATTATATTACACCTATGATAATGATGATGATGATGATGATGACGATACAAGCGTTAGCTAATAGGTTTAAGCGATTTGGTAAATTCAAAAGCATGTCAAATTGTGTGTGTGTGTGTGTGTGTGTGTGGTGTTTGTATAGAATATACGTCCATATGTGGTTTTTTTTTTAACGCAGCGGCGTCGGCGTCGAGCCGTGAAGGGGAGGGTTGACGAGTATAATAAAGAATACAAAACTGTTATATTTTTCTTTCGAGTGCTCCTTTTGCCCGCCACCACAGTCACATCAGACGCACAGACACTCGGAGCGCACGATGACCGAACATCCTTACAATGGCGCGTCTTACGTCACCATCAAGTGGTGGGCTGTCAGAAATAATAATAATAAAAAAAAAAAAATAATAATAATAACGCGTATACACCGTATATAATATATATATTATTATATTATATATATACGTGAGCGTGTGTGTAGCGTCGTAGTTGTTCTCCGTCCGCGTTCGAGTGGCACCTCATCGCACGCTGAAACACACATGACATCCCGGGGCTGCCGGGTCGCATGACTGGTCGATAAAAAAAAAAAAGAAGAAGAAGCTATAGCTCGGACCGTTGGTACCAGATATACCCTACGGGTGGCAAACGCAGACTTACGCGCCCGTTCTCTCTTCCTTTGCATAGCGCAGTCTCTCTCTCACACGCCGAGTCGACTACTTCTCTCGAGACAATAGCCGACGAGGAGAAACTGGAGCTAATATATCGCATAAGCACACACACACACACACATACACCGTAGTCCGGCGGAGGCGGTATGATGGCGGCGAACGCGAGATGGCTCCTAGTTTTGTTATGACGTCTTAAACGGATCACGTCTACGGTTCGTGCACGTGAGGTATACCTGCAGCAGTGTATACATAGGAGTTTAGAACAAAAAAAAAAACGAACAAAACGAGACGTACGGAAGAAGAAAATCTGCGTTGGAGACTTAAACACGAAACTTTGTCGTCGTCGCACTCCTACACACACACACGACGCCGCCGCCGCGGTTGTAATGCGCGTACGCTATTATGTGTATTATACACATATAGAGGAGAGGCGTTAATCACGTTTTCTCTTAATGCGCTTCCTCCACTACCCCTCCCCCTTCCAGACGCCCAAAGTGTAAACAGTAGTCTATAACAAGAACGCGTGCAGCACCCTTCTCGTGAAGATGCGTTTATAATAAACATTATTATAATAGCGTATATATTATTATACGCGCGTACGTGTGCATATTTACTTCGCAGTGTATATCATTATTCGAATTCCGATTCTATCGAAGTTTGCGATCGCGAGGCGACGAAGACTACAACGACAACGACGCCCGTTACTTTCACGATGTTTTTTGTTCCCGACGATGTTAAATATCGCTTGAAAACCACTCGTTCGCCGAATCGGCCGACAATATAATATACCTTGATGATTATTCGTATCACTCTCCGGACTCGTATACCACGCGCATATCGCTGCTACACATAATATGGCAAAGGGTGTGGTAAACAGCACTATTATAATACATATATATATCATCACCCTTCAGTGGCGTATTTAAGAATTTTGCGAGCGAGCGGTTTAGATAATTTTCCAAGTACAATTAATACCGGTGGAAGGGAGGAAGGGGCTATACGCGCAATAGATAGAAGGAAATATATTTTATTACAATGCTCGAAAACCAGTTTTGTTTGTAGATATTATATTTACCATTAACCAGGTATTAAAATATCAATATCGGAAAAAACTGGTTTTTCTCTCAGATTCCCAGAAAATATGGAAACATCAAAAAATTGTAAAACAATAAATTTCTGAAAAATACAAAAACCGTTTAATTACGCTTAACATAATTGAAAAGTATAATAATAATCAACACAATAAAATTATAGATCAAATTAATTGTTAGTAATAAATTAAATTATAATAAAACTTATAAAGTACCTACGGGTTGTAAACTAAAGCTGATTATTGCATTCGAATTGTCGAAAAATAGAACAATTTATCAAAATATGTAAATAAGGGGCTCAGAACTTCGTAAATACGCCACTGATTATTACATTGTTAAATTCTAACAAATAACAATATACATTCATAGATAATTCTTTGTAATGCGAATATTATCATGTACCTTATACCTATTACGTACACTGCACACTATTATTGTCCTGCAACATTGACACAAAAACCTTTTCGCCACGATATCTGCAGTATACATCTGGAGGTCGTCAAATATTAATTGTAATTATCATCATGATAATCATTGTTGAGAATTACAATGAATAAACTTTGAGATTGCCGATAAAACCATATTATATATAGGTACCTAATAGATTTTAAATTTTAGCACAATACATTTATCAAGTATACTTATTATTTTAATTTAACGCAGAAATAATCGTTTTAGTTTCTCGTTGCTTTTTAATTATGCTATCATATAACGAAAGGGTCGCTTAAAATCTCTGTACATTATATATTATACATAATATGCTGCAGGGTCACGGCCGACTCACAAAAATATATTGAGAACCTCTGGTCTGACGAATTTCGCGCGCGGTATGCGCTTCTGCAGCATGGGACACGCACGTCAGTCCTCCTCGGGTATCCGCCAACGCCGCCACTGTGGATCCATTAATGGGTATTATTATTATTAAATCGGACATTATATAGACACCGGCGGTCGGTTGGGCGTGCGCACGAGCGCGGCGGGGCCATTAACTCTTCGGACGTGTGTGTGTGTGTGTGTAGGGAGGCAACCAGATGTAATTCATTTGCATAGATCGTGTCGGACGGGTGGGGATATGACTGATGCCCGAAGGTCCGAGTGAGTATACCTATATGTGTATATATGTATTATATGTAATAATATGTATTCCATTATAATATTGTATACCTGTACTCGCACTTGTGTGTGTGTGTGTGAGTGCGTGTGTCTGTGCAGGATAATAATTAACCGGAGTTCTCCGACAAAAGAGATCAGCGAACGAGTTGCGCGAAAAGTGCACACACGGACGCACACATATGTATAATACAGACGCGCGCGCGAGCGCACGCACACAACCACAAATGACCCAAGTCGAGGTCAGATTTCCCCACCCCTCTTCCGCGCACACGAATGCCCAGTCGATAAACGCATGCGTGTACCTATTATTTATATATTATACTTATATATATATATATATGGGTATAGATACATACATACGATGTGATGCGATCGTTATACGCGTGTATATATATATATATATATATGGTATCCATATAGGTATTGTGTATACGCTTGTTATTATTATATACCACCGTTGTGTTCTTTATTATGATATTTATTGTATATAATATGTAAAGGTATACGGTTTTTGCGTCCGCCCGTGTGTGATTGCCGTTTGGAAATTCGCGCACCCACACCGGACATAATATAATGTAATAACGTCGTTTTCGCATATAATATTATGTATTAGTGTGCGCGAAACGCGGATACAACGGCGATCGCGACAAACCGCAGTTTTTAAGTGTTTTTACCGAGTTCCGGATCGTGTCATATCACTCATATCGTACGGCCGTACGGGATACGATATAGGTATACGCGCGCGTAAAGGCTAACTCTTAAAAGCCGCCATCATGATATATTAATTATTATACAGCCTGCAAATGCGTATAATACATATTGAACATCGTATCGTTAACGCAAATGAGCCGTCCACGATATTAATAATATACGGCAGTCGAAAATAACGTCGAACGGAGTATTCGATTTCGTCGCATTTCGGTTGGAAACGATCGCGTGTCACTATCGTATCATTATAATACAGCAGGTATGGTATAGGTATACCATCATTATGTCCGTACGATTACGACGATAGAAAACGCTGAGACATCACGCACCGTGTCTAGATATTGCAGTTACTGCAGTTGACTGTACGTGTGGCCGTCAGATATCAACCGACAACGGCTTTACATAATTTATGTGCAAGCGGTGGTCTCGCGACTCTTGCGTATGTGCGCATATATACGTATATGCCTAGGTATATTCTATATATATATATCATTATTGTAGACGGCCGTTTCAAACGAACACTTACATTTTAAAAACTTTTACAACTCGGACTGCGCCGTTCGTAAACGTCCATCAGTTCGAGTAAGTACTAAGTATATTATATTATTATATAGGTACATTTTTTTTTGTTTCAATCACCGCACCACGGGCATAACAGATATTATTATTCTCTATATTATAATAGCCTAATATTATACAATACGGTATTATAGAACTGCCCACATCGTATTGTGAAACTGTTTAGCTTATAATTGGTTGTTATAACTTATATGAATATTTATAATATATTGATATAATGAATTCGGTGGTGCTTGGAAGCAGCTCGCCATTTTTCGGTGGTATTGTTTAGAATTACAATTCGTCATTGTAAATAGTGTACATTTTAACATTTACATTCTACTTTGAACCATATGCACAACTAAAATTGTATTTCTGGGCGGGCTAATTGTTTATGGAAACAGTGACCCGAGGGGCTTCGCCCCCGCACCCCGAGTATTTGTTATGAACACTTGCTGGTATACCGATATAATAATCATTATAATTATTATTTATTATAAAATAATATGTTTATAAACCATTTCTAGCGAAGAAATAAAATATAATAATTAATAATATTCTTAAAAAAATAATTTTCTTTTCAAAAAACCGTGGTAGATTACATCAATTGGTCCTGCAAAACTGGGTGGGCTGCTCCCACGCTGCAACCCTCTATAGTTGCTTCTACGTTTTAAACGCAACTTTATTTACAGTTTTTACTTTAACAAGTATTTATAATTTACCACAAATTAAAATAAATGAAATTTATTTAAAGTTTTAAAAATGTACACATTAAAATAAAACTGAAATGATATACGATTCGCGTTTCAAAAGATGTAACTCACTTTTTTGTGGACACTGAAAGGCTTAAAAATTGAGCTTGAGATTTTACCTTCTAATGTGGGTCTAAAGATATTATTTTTCTGAATCAAATAAAAAAAAATAGCATATTATGAAGTGATTTTTTTTATTTTATTATTATTATTACCTATTATGAAGTTATAGCAACGGCGCACTTCATCAAAAGTAGTGACTTCTAAGAGTCTCAAAATTGATAAAATATATATTATAAGACTTGGTGCTGAAGTGTGGAAATCGCAAAACACAATGATGATAATATATTATATATAATATTATTATTCTAATACCTATGTCTTATACAATACATTTTTGAATCACTGGCACGACGTTGGTTCGATTGTACACTATTCGCTGAACTTCGTTGCGCTTCATACATTTACGACCTGTTTCCGACCGAACACCGTCGTACAATAATATTAATAATAATAATAACGACAACTAACAACATTTTAATATTATACGCGTTAGACACACGATGTGCACCCCCAGGCGTTGGCAAACCCGACGAATCTTATCAATTGCGCCTATCTTGTTTTTTTTTGATATTATCTCGGTTTGCAGTGCATTATCTTCTCATATGCACCCAACTTTCCAAAACAACCTTCCAGGATATGTCAACCTTCGTGCCATGGTGATATAAAGGATGCTAATCGCAAACCGATGATCGATTGTCTGTTGTTAACGCTGTTATACAACGTAAAAACATTAAACAGTTATCCACCCGCCATACGCATCATATTATATGTATTATTAAAATCGTCTAAGTGCAGTGTGTGTGAGCATGGTTTTTTTGGTTTTATTTTAAATATATGTTTATATTACGAATTATTACCAAAATATTATGTATTCTGTACTCACGATGCGTCTGTGGGGCGTTACAATTGTAGTGCGCTTATTACAGGTTTCGTATATGAAAATCACAGTCCTTTCCGTCTGACGTAAAACAATTACGGCTAGTATTAGGCAATCGTAATGACTACTGTTATCCGATAAAAATACATTTATATTCCGCTCGGAGGCAAAGCAACGATAGTACGCAGACAGACAAAAATAATAATAATAATAAAAAAAAAACTTTTAAAATTACCGAGTTCTTCTGTCATTTTTCCGAACGAAATTCGGGTCATTAGAGTGAAACAAATATTGACGACTGGGTAATGAGGTAATGCGGCAGCAGGCGATGTGGGGTCGTCTTCGCGTTCCGACAGGGGTGGTGGTGGCGGTGAAATGGAATCACTTAAAAAGGCGTTTCTGTTATTATTTTCTTCTGGAAAGGATATGAAAAAAAAAATAATAAATAAATAATACAAATATTATAAGAGCGAGATGGGGTGCATTTTTATTATTACATTAACTTATTAGCGGTCCCTCGCCCTCAGCGCGCGGATACGGTAGACCGGAAACGGCGGGAATAAGTGATTTTTCCCAGAATGACATTTTGACGTTCAATTATTAAGAATAGTGGGGATGGAAAGAAGTATGGCTAACTGGAATACGTATCTAAATGATGATATTGTGAAATTTTATCTAAAGGGAAGAGTTGTGGAAAATGTACAACCATCGCACTGTTACCTACCGCGGTATCTATATGCACGACTTAAGCACTCGGGCGTGACGGGGGTGGGCGGTTGCGGCGGCGAAGTAAAACGACGAAAAGGAAACGGTTTTTTCCGTTGTCAAGCGAACGGTATCGCGCGGTGTACCTACCTCACCGGATGATAGCGGCGGCGACGGTGTCGGCGGTCGAAAAATATCAACGGTGCTTAGCGATTCTCGAGAAGACGAGTGTAAATAACGCTATAATATTATTATTAAAATATATATATATATTAATATACCCGCTCGCCGCACGCTGATAACAACGTTTAAAACGATTGTTCGAATCCGCCAATGCCGCCGCTGCCGTTGTAGAAATATACAAGCGTATTAATAATAGTATAATAATACGCTTCACGTTGCTTTTAAACGTACATAATAATAATAATATAATATAAACGTACCTATAATATAATCCTAGTCGTATGAAAATCCGCGTCTAATCTCTTCGGGTGCATCAGTCGCGGTATAGCCGATCGTGATAACCGACGGCGGGCTAGATGCGCATATACGACCGACTTGACGCGATTATCTGTTTTGCGTTTTACGATAAATCACTTCTTCTGTCGCCTAGAAATCGTAATGCGTGGTTTCTTTTCCCGCGATTAATCGATGTTGAAAAGCTTATCGTGTTGATCTGTCCTAAAGGAATAAGTGGTTTTTATTTTTTATTAATAGTCGTGATTTTCATGATACGGATTTCCGGACTGCTATCGTAGATTTAGATTTCAACAAGTGGATGAATACCGATTTCAGAGTCAATATAATATACTTAAAATGTTTGAGGTCCATCAGTTGTGTTTTTGGATATAAGCGTTAAGGAACAAAATGTAAAAACTTGATCGGTTATTTATTTACTATGAATAATATATTGTCCGGCCAATTTTGTGGTGTAGGTACATATATGTAATATGTAAAAGTTCGAAATCCGATTTATATTTTTTCAATGCTATACGGCCTATACGCATATAAATTAATAATAGTAATACTAATATTATTATTTACTTACCCTTATATCGTTTGAGCTTCTAAAATATAATAGAGGCACTGGTTAGGTTAACTCAACTATTTTGCATTTGCATGATTGTATGTTTCAACTGTTTTTCGAAATTATTCTGCCCAAATTGTAATCGAAATTACAAAAGATAATCACTAAATTTAAATCCCTTAGACGCTACGTAAATGTACTCAGTGCCACCTAAACAACATGGTACTAATTATTATGCTCAAGACATGATCATTTTTTTTTACTAAATTGAGGTAGTCAAAATACTCACTGCGACGTCATCAGTCCGCTAACGGTGACTATATTCATTACGATTATACGCGCGCACGTATATGTATGTATGTATTTATGTACTATGTACGTATATAATATATATTATACCCCGACTTCAGCCAAAGTAACGATTTTATTAGTATTTAATCCGAAATACGTGTTCGGGATAACCTGAAACCCGTTTCGGACATAACTCTCGTGCATACAAAACGATAGACCGCGTATATAAGTCCTATATACTACCTATATAATAATAATTATTGCTATTCGGTTAATCTTATATTCCTTTCTTCCACAGAATGACGTGATTAATTTTACGTTTCTTAACGGTTTTATTATTACCGTGGTAGCAAAGTAGGCGTTTGACAGGAAAAATTGAGTCAACATTGGCCAACCTATTATACGTTTTGACTAAAATGGAAGGTAAACGCTTCTGTGTATTTATATATATACTTATATATACCTATACATTATAGTATGCACGATTGTAAACAGTAACGTTATTTTATAATTATTATTTTATTATACGTAATTCGACCCGAATGTGTATCATATTGTTTAATTATTCAATAAACACAAATATTACAATTTATACCTAGCATAATATAATATGTAAATGAAGGTTTGATATAATAGTATAGGTACCGATGTATTGTAGGTATATTTTTTTTGGTATAGTTACATATTATATTGTTTAAAACGAAACCGACATTTCTAGCCGCAGGTCGATTGATTATTTATTTTTAAGAACATTCTATTAACTTCACTCGAACTATATATTACTATACCTAAATGTATTTTTTCCGGAAACCGATGACTGCAGGCTGTTTCGCCCACTTATGTGGCTCCTATATAGAGCCTATAAACTTGGTGCACTTAACCCCAGTGAAAATACAATCTAATGACATTTGAACCATCGATCTCCCCTGACTGAAAAACAGGTTCATATAATTTATAAATCAATGAGTTTACAAAATACTATTCCTCAGTTGTACTACTTAATATATATAAATATATATATTTTAACGCCTTTAAGGAAATTGTATAACTTGAAAGAGGTAATCGCCTATAACATAACTAAATCTTGAAGTTTAGATTTATATTTTATATTTTATGTTGTTGGCTAAAAATATAAGTTGTTATAGAAGATATGTACTCTTTTTTTAAATATATTTTTATAATACGTGAATTTAATTTCAAACTATCTCATTATTTTCTATGATATTTTCACGTTTGTAAATATTTTTTGCATTTACTATATTGAAGTGAACTTTAACTTGAATCCGACTTCAACGTTTATACTAGACGATTAAAATACTAGTCTAAGCGATATACGAGTACACATGTTTTACAATTGATTATTAATTATTATTTATTTATTATTATTATTATTTTTTTTTTTTAGTTAATTTTTAGCTAAAATGTAAATTAATTTAAATGCTGTTTAAATTTTTTTTTTTTAATTGTATAATCTCGGTCCACATTTAATGACCAGAAGATCCTGTAATTCCGATGTAGAAGTGGCAGTAAATAATAAATCCCAGAATTTGTATAGTGGTAGTGATCGATAATCCAAGTATTCCCAGTACCAGTGCTGTGTTGATGGTTGATTATATAGAAACATTCTGAATACCAGTGCTGCAGTAAAGGAGGTGGAGGACGTCACAAGCTCGTCAAGTAAACCAGAACTGTGATATGGCTAGTACCAATGAAGTAGCTGCGGTAGTGGATAATGCAATCATTCCAAGTGCCAATAAAATGATGGTAGTAAATGCTATAGGCCATAAGCCTGCCCGATTCTGGTGCAGTATCCACAGTGGAATAGAGTCGAGACCTCCTGACGTGGTAGATTCTAAGCACCAGTCTGATTCCGATATTGACGTTGAAGTTTTGGACTTCGTGTCTTCGGAAATTTCTGATAGTAGATATTCCGTCCAGGTCATGATTAGTTGCAGTTCCGGCGTGATTACAATTATAATCGTATAACCATTCAGTTAACTGTTCATCTTAAGATGTTTCGTACATTTTTCTTGTTAATACAATATTTGAATATAATATAACGTTGTTATATTATACCTATATGTTTATGATTTTATTGCTAACACATATTTCATATACATATTTCATATATATATATATTTTTTTTTATTTAAATGCACATATAATCCATTTCTAATGAATTTAAAATACTAATTTGAGTTCTAAAATAAAAAAAAAGTTTTAAAAAACACGTACTACGTGATATTTTCTGCGTTGCATGGCAAAATCATTAAATCACATAATATATGTTTTTAAAATTATGATTAAAAAAAAAATGTATCAACGAAGTAAACATAATTATATTAATCATTGGCTGACAGGGAGGGTAACCTTATCAAAATTCTGATTAAAAAATAATTATTATTATAACAATGGGCGTGGTTTTATACGACGTGAAATCAGTCATATTTATATGATACAGTTTTTTTTGTTTATTTAAAAATCCTTGTTTTGCAGAAGAATAATTTATATTAAAATGTTTGAAAAAACTCAACTAGGCACTTGAATACTTTGCACAGACTTGTTTTAGTTTTTTAACGAAGATACACACCAGGACGAAACGAATATTCAGGTAACCGAAACGAAACATTGTAACATTTCAGTAGCTCTTTGCATAAAGCGTTTCAGGTTTCGAAATATAATTGGACGTTCTTGCTCGCGATTGTGCTATATTATATACACACAACGCCATTCGTACCTAATATAATATTTATATGTATACGTTTATAGTGTTGTGTTGTAGTAGTATCTCATTCCAACTTCCAAGTATACGCGTGTAGAAAATAATATGTGCCACGTGTATTTGTCGTAATTATTCCACACATCGAGGTTCTATATATACATATATATATTTGAGACCGGTGGAAAGTTGATGCTGCGGGGATGTTTAATAAATGATTTATGCATTTTGGGTAGACCGCTGTATTATACGGCTTAGAATAACGCATTTCTATTGTTTTAACGGTGAATTACGATTTCAATATGGCTATGCTTTCGAAATTGAAGAGCAGTGCCATACTGAAGCAATGTTGAGTGCGGACGTCGTAATGAAAACAACAAGTAGTTATGTACTCGTTATATTGAATACGGCGAGTACGCAATTTCCGAGTGATTTATCAGAAATATAATAATAAGCATTAAGCGATATAGACAAACACGCGATACATATATCATAATATTATACAATATTCAAATATCTGCTCGGAATTAAAACACAGAAAATCTAAGTAGGTTTTAAGGTTTTATAATTATTAAAAAAATAAAAAAATAAAATTTGTAACGCGAGAAAAATTGTACTAAACTATGTCAAAACTCGTTTAGAATTGCACCAGCGAATCATTAATCGTATTATTATTATAGTTGTATGCTTACGGTCAATTACCTACTACTTTAAAGGGCGAGTACCTAAATATATTATACCCAACCCATACCTCGTAATTCAAGTTCAATATTACATATTTTGTTTTCTCAGTCGTAAGTGTAAGTACATCATATTATACATAATGCGAAATTGTAATTTATGTATTATAGGAAACTACAAACACGAATGAACATAACATATATATGTACAGCTGATGCGGTAGGTGCATATATAATATATATATATATATATATACATATAATACGCACATTGTACGTCGAAATGAATTTCACAATAATTTACGAATTGTAAAGTTTTATTAGAATGGGGATAACGTTATAATGTTTTACCGGCGGTATTGTTGTAATGCATGACGTATAGTATGGTGCTGGCCGAACGAACGGGAAGGCGGAGATGCCGTATAATATGCATATAGATATACCTATATACTACCTAAATAATAATACTTCAGTATAATGCACGAGGGCCTTTGATTGTGTGGTAAAAAAATCGTTCCCGCCGTAAACATATATGTATATGTATATATATATATATATTATAGTACGTGTGTATACACTATATAGGTATTATTATAATACACGAAAATACTACCCACATATATATATATAATATTAAAATATTATATTATAGAGTAGCGGAAAACGAGGAAAATAAAATGTAAAATGATTTATACGCCGAATTCAATGGGGCGACTAACTAAAAAAAAAAAAAAACGACATCAATAATAACAAACATTATAACGAATATTTTAAGTGGAAGGTCGGACGACCGAACTAAGGTACAAAGCGCGCGTCGGGGCTATACAGCCGGCCACCGGACCCTTATTATACACACAATCCATTATTATAATAATGCACACACACATGTATTATATTTACCTATATGTATATAGGCGTACGCGCGGTGGCGGGTTGGCACTGACTATTGTCGTCGATTTTACAATAATGTCGTACACCGAAATCGAATGTCCCCGAGAACGGTAAACATTTACATTTTTGTTCAGTCTCGCGTACTCGCGCGGTGTACGATTAATTTTTCCGAGTTTTTTATACACAATAATATTCGGACGACGGCCGTCTGTCGTTTGCCGCCGCCGTCGCAACAGATATGATATGATACAAAACGTATTTTATTCGTTACGGAAATTCGGCCTCGAACTGAATGCGCGCGCGCGCATGTCCTGCACGTCACGCGGTCACATTCGCAGCAACGTCCGAAAATACATTACGACGTCCGAGAGGAGATACCACCTATGGGCTATAGCTAATATAATAATACGAGTATGTCAGCGTAACAAACGACGTTCGGCGATATCGTGTGCATACGGAGTGAGCTGCAATTATATTGCGCTTTTCCGCGCGTCACGCGCATGTGGGAAAACGCGGTGTGGACAGCTCTCTGTGTATACACGTATGATACGCGTACATAACAATAATATTATAATAATAGTAGACTCGCGGTTGAAATTAATCTCACGTCGCCGCCGTCGCACCCGGTCCAGATGAAATATCGTTTTCGCGCAAACGTATATTACACGCGATATACGAAAATAATAACGACTACGATCATATCGTTGTATATATACCCGCTGTTCTGCTGCAACGGAAACGTCAGATCTACGGCGAGCGGCGTTCGCGGAGTACACTCGAAGTGTGTATATACATAGAATAATAATACATAGGTACGCGCGTTTCGGTGACGTATAATAGGGGGGTGCCTACGTGCGGAAAAATCGATTTTCGAATATCGTCGGGACGGAGGCCATCCTCGCCGCGGCAGACGAGACTTGATGTAATATATATATATATATATATATATATATATATATAGGCGTATATCGACCACGCGTATCGTAACGATAGTATTGTATTGTTGTGACGACTATTATATTGTTATATTATTGTATAATTCAGGTACACGGTGATGCTTCGAACGGATTAGCGAGTGAGTCTTGTGTTCGTACTGCACCATCATATATAGATAATATGTAATAACAAAAATATTTTAATGATACACGTCGCAACACGGCCTGCAGTGTGTTATAAATAATATTATATTTTTACAGTCCGATTTCTTCGGTATAAGTGTAATATTATTATTATATTATTATCTGATGTCTATATACCTGACAAAGTAGTCGTAGTTGACGACGAAATTGAAAATCGATTAATTCTCACCGTTCGATAATAATAGTAGTGAATTATTAATGCGGTGAAAACGAAATCATTGCGCCGCTGCCGTGCCGGCCTGAATGGTCTTCGGACCCGAACCGATGTTTACGTTAGCGAGCATCGCAGGCCACTGCAACGAGTAATATCGACATAATATCATTTCACTGGATCAATCATTTGGAAACTCGATTGTTAAACTAATAATTCCTTCGAAAAAAATAAATGTAACATCATTATGATTGCTGACGGTTGAAATTGTTTTTAGTAATTTTTGTTGTCGTTAAAAAATCAGAATATACGTACACATCAACTATGATTTTGTTATCATCGGCTATTATAATAGTTTCACTATTTAACAAATAAGTCGACTGTGTCTACTACTGCCAAGTAAACGAATACGCGTGTTTCTCTTTTGAACTCGAAACATGCTTAGTTATTAAAGAACGGATACATACTCCAATCTTCCAAACCGTATTCACGTTATTCTAAATATTATAATGATTTAATATTTCGCAGCTAACATTAACAGCTATGTGCATCTAATTCCAGGGGTCATCAAGGGCCGACAATTGTATTTACCCATATCAGTCCATGGAATCGATTTATTATTATACATTCGGAATTTCAGTCTACATAACTATTAAGTCCAATATACTCTTCAAAATAAAGACTTATCTGTGTTGACAACAGTAATGTTATAATTATTAGGTAATCGCATTATAATTATTTTTTTTTTTTTTAAAACATGGCTACAAATACCGTGTTATTGCAGATGTATAGTCAGAACAACTCAACAATTATTATTATTCCCTTTTGAATAGTAAATCTTTGAGAACAAAAATATTTTTTTTAATAGTTGGTTATATGGTTATTGACAATTATAAATAAATAATAACATATTTTAAGACAAATAAAAAAATCTTTTAATTTTTATTTATAATATTGATGAATGACATTAATTTGATAGAATGGTTTGTAAAAAATCACTTCCCGGCATGTTTTGTATAAAAAATTAACTAATTAAACCGTAGGTATAAACTTTTAAGTCATTAGACTACCTATCTAATGTCGAATCAATTGCTATGTAATTATTTTGTAACCGTTTCGAATCAATTCAGTTTTAGCGAGTCTTATTATAATATATTATACTGAATCGATTAATTTTTGTGTGATAGTGTTTTTTATTTTATAAATTTATTTCATCTGTTTGTGATAACTTTATTGCATGGTATGGTATTAAAATATCTACGGAATGAAGTTTGTAACTTTTTTAATTATCTAGTTATTTATGTCGTGAAAATAAATATTATAATATAAGTAATGCGAGTTTCGTGAGCAAAAATAAAATCACATTAAATTGATCATTTTAATTCGAAATAATAATTTAATATCGTAGAAAATATATTTTTATTTTTGGGACCAAGATTGTTAAATATTGCTGCAACGCGTATAAGCGACTACAATTTATATCTAAGGATTAGATACGCACGTCAAACGCCATTTTCTCGTAAATAGGTATGCCTACGCTGCAATATCGTTTTCTATTTGAATATATTTGTCACTGTAATCCGACCATTTGTCATCGAGTACACCAATACCTAATAAAATATTATTATACAATAATATTATGATTTCCACTAGGGAGCGGATTTTCGAATAATAATTTCCACTATAACATTATTATAATATGCGCATATACCTACATTATGTACGTACAGTTCGCGGGCCGTAGAGTTTATAAACCGAAAAACGAAGTGGACAAAAAATAAGTCCGCACCAGTGTCGAAAAATACACGGCGTTCGGAGGATACTGTGAATTATTCTGGGTATACGGTTTGTACGTATAATGCAATCCGTATATTATTATTATTATTATTGTAGATACTGCTTATATACGCGTTATAATCGTGTACGCATATTATATTATTATTATTTAAATGGGCGATACGTCCCATGGTGATGTTTGGTTACACGAAATTCGGAACGTTGACGCGCACACGTGTGTGGTACCGGCCCGTACGATATCGTATTATATACGTCACATTTGCCTTTTCCACCGAACGGTTTCCAAATGCACAACACATTTCGGATGGTAGTTTTTGTTCGTAAACTCGATACCCGCTCGCAATATCATAATACGCACACCCGTTCTTAGTTTATAGTAGTCGACGACGACTCGTTGCGAAGATGGTGGTGGTGGTTATAAGGGGGGTGGAGGTGGGGGACCATATATCGCGATCTAATTAACCGTTTCCTGTTCGAGCCGGCTGCAGCGATAGAGGCAGCAGCAGCAGCAGCAGCAACCGCACACACCGGATCTGTGTCAATCGGATTTCCACGTCAACCTTCGCCGGATCAACTGGTGCGTATACAAACTACGGTAGGTAGGTATACTGCGCGCCGCGGACGGCCGTTCGCCGAGTAGTGCGTTAAATTATTATTATTATTATTATTTTTATTGTTATTATTATTATATGTACGTATACAAAAAAAAATCGTCCGAAATCAATTGAATGTAACAATAATGATTTCTATAACACAATATTATGTATTGGTGCGTGTGCGACAAAAAAATACCATCTCCAGACTGTCTTCGTCGTCGTCGTCGTCGTCGTCCACGACGTTAAGGCTTATTATCACGAGAACAGAACGGGCGAGGGAAAAAAAATAAAATAAAACGTTAATGATGACGGAATCGTCGATTTGTTCCGTGTTTTTGTCACGGTCCTCGGCCGATTCCGTTCCCTCCGAAAACGAAACAACGAGGAGAAAAAATCCCCCCGCTAACAAGGCCTGAGTGTATTCCAGAAAACTCAATTCTCCTTGAAACGCGTAACTCTCCCATTGTACTGCAGCAGCGCTCCCGTCTATAATACGATCTCGGTCCGCTACTCTTCAATTTATCTCTCTCTCTCTCTCTCTCTCTCTCTATACAGTGTTCTTCAATATGTATGATATAATAACTAATGTGCAGCATAAACACACACACACACATACACAAATGTAAAAAGAAAAATATAATATATGTATATATATATATATATATATATATTACGTTTTTATACACGCTTCTTATTGTACACACACACACACACGCGCGCCCGAGCGCAGAGACTTAAAACCGCCGAGGACGGTACGCGCCTATTGTTGTGCGGGGCATTCACACAAAGCTACTATACACGGATCTCATTGTGACTCCGTGGGGTTATTAGTAACGTTAATAATTGAAAAATATACTACCGTGTATACACGGCGTCGAGGACGGGCAAAAGTGTAATGAATTTCATAGGATATTAAGAAAAATTGAGAGAGAGAAAGAGATAGAGAGAAACGTATAATGTCTTATACAAGAGTGACCGAGACACCGAGGTAATCATCGAGAGATTCACTGGCCCCGGGCAAACGGTTCTATATTATATTATACCCCGGCAGAGGCGACAGCCAACGTCCTTCGTTCTCCGGGTCGGAGTTCTCGATAGTTAGTGTTAATTTCGACGCACTATAAACATGATGCGTGTAAGCCTAAACACGTCGACGGGCTTCTGGCCCGCGTACACGGATAAATAATATGTCTTTTGATATCGTATATAATATATGTATTATAGATTAAATAGAGTATGTACGCGCGTCTCTCGACAGCGTGTCGTCGAACGAACGTAGACGATGATCGTGAACTAACCTCACGGACTTAACCGATGTGGGTATCAAAAAAAAAAAAAACATGTACAAAAATTAACGAAATTAGTAGATAAACACACGTGACGTAGGTACACGTACTTGCCATATTATATTATAGTATAAAATATCGTTGCAAGGTTGGTTATAGTTACACCACTATAATATAATATTATTTAGCGTATTACTATCGATGATAATGTTTCGACTTTTGAGTAATTATTCGCTGTTTGAACTTTGATAAATAGCTATATATCAGTGTTTGATGTCTTATGGTGTAAATAGTATATTATATTATGTATTGTGATGTTTTTGTCGAGCGATGACGTCACTGTGTGACAATATGAGTACGAAAATTCTTATATAAATCAACTGTGACTGGAAAGAAAATAATCCAATCGTGGGACGGTGAATAAACCGTAATCTAATATAATATGTTATCGGTAGTACATAATTCGCGAGCATGAGTCATTTACCAGACCCTTAGTATTCTACCAGCGACCCTGCTTGTGTCAACGCAATTACTGTCGTTGTTTTGGGGACATTGGTGATTGCCGATTTGTCAATTAGATAATATTATTGTCTTTCCGATTCCGAAAAAGATTTATGACTCTATGTCTGCAATTCTGTATGTACATGCACTACGCGAAGTAAAACAGTGCGCACCAACCGATACTATATATTATAATGTATCACCTCTGTCGACAATGAATCTGCTATCATTTTAGATCGAATACAATGACACGTATAATGACAAGTCAAAGCGACGATCAAACATAATATATCGCTCCGGGAGATACCGTAGTTAATACGACATTATGACTTAAATTAAAACTATTAAATTTGGTTTTCGATTTACCAGAAAAATTAGTTATCTCTCGAACTACTAATTTTACAATGAATTAACATAGGTATACGTCTTTTACATAATAAACGGTATTGCAGTAATTACAATATATCATTATCCTATAATTTTAAATAAATGACTAAATCATTTAATATTTTAAAAATAATAAATTTCTAATATGTTGTGTTTGACAGTAAAAATAAATATTTTGTTGAATATTCAATTGGATTACTCCTTGTAGTATATTATACAAACTCTTAATATGTAATTAACCTCAATTATACGGTTTAGACGAAGCCTTCGTTTTCCAGATTGTTACTTCGGTGTGTCTTGTATATGTGTACCTTATTAGATAATATAGTTCAATTTTCCGGTCGAAAGGACCAGTAAACGTCTTATGCGTGAAGCCACACAACAGCAGACTTAAGGAGACACGAGTATATCAACGGGTTTCCATCGTCCTTGTTTAATGATTTTTGACACGATTTTAAAACGTCAAAAAAAAATAAAATTCACTACGAAAACAAAAACGAACGTTCATCGTTCATCTAAATTTAGCGCGTCTTCTGTTGGCGAGGACATTCTATTTGTCGGGTCCTCTAGATTAAACGACGGTGTTTACGAGTCGTTTAAAATTAAGAAAAAATAAATGAACGGAAAAAAAACGATATTTTATTCTGCACCGGGCACGTTGTCCGGCAGTTGTCTCGGTCACTGTCACTTTCCTTTTCATTCGTTTCACACGAAAACAATTGAGCATGCGAATTTCGGAATCTCTTTTATATAGGTATAGTTCTTCACGACCAGCGGGGGGACGACGCGAAGTCGGTAGAAAAAAAATTACAGGAGACGAATTCCGAGTGATGTTTTTTTCACGATTATTATTTACTTCACTCCACCCTACCCCCAAGGACCACTCGACCAGAGTTAGTAAGATTCGTCTGTACAATTTACGGGGCTCCTGCGCCGCGCCATGTAAATCCGATGGTAGATATATTCTCCCGATTCTATAATATTATATATTTGGGCAGTTGCGCGTATATATTGTGTCGGATTTTATGTGTGCGCGTTGTCGATGATTTTCTGCGTCACGCGCGTTATCGACCTCATTATTATGTTTCATTAGTGTACGACGCCGGAGGCATTTACAAAATAATAATATATTCCAATAACAATAATGTCCGGACGAAAACAAACGATTACATTTTCAGCGGAAAGTCATCGGAATTTATACGATTTATTAACAGTAGAGATAAATATAGACATTTTGCGTTGTGGATATCATACAACGTTGCTGTGCGTAATAATAATGTCATGTACAATTGTGCTAATAACCACCAAAACCTGTCAAACGCATTTAGGTATATACTATTAATAAATAATAACGTATTGCAATGTTTTGCATGAAAGCGTTCGTCGAAATATCGAATCGGCGCCACAGACCATAAAATAATATAACAACGCGAGTTATATATTATTATATAGGAATGTAGTTTTCATAATTTGTTACGAACAATGCACTTTTAAGCAGTTTAAATGGATGTTGATAACTATTTCTCTGAAGTGTGCCACCGCATTATGACCCAACTAAATATTATTCCATTCGAGACGAGGCACTCGACAAAGGTTTAATAAATAAAATATAATTTAGAAAATACGTATCTATACTAATATTATAAAGCTGAACAGCTGTATTTTGTATCAGTAAGTGTAACTACGCGCTATTATCCAAAATTATTATATAATTCAATTTCAATAAAATGTGATATCAATAGATCCTCGAGACTTGGAGGGTGTTTTTAAGCTTACTCTTTCAAATGCTTTTGCAGGTCAATGTAAAATGGCCTACGAATGAATTTTTTTTGTCTATGAAAATCGATTTTTGTTTGTTTACACATGGAGTTATCAATGGTTACCAAAATATAATTTAAAACAAAAAAATGGTCTAGACTCGCTGGCCTGTTATGCGCTGCTATAGTCATTTTAATGTAATGTCCTTAGTTTGGAACAATTGTAACTTAGAGATTCCAATAATACTTAATCGAGTTTGTTGAAAATATCAAATATTATTACAAGATATCTGAAAAGTTTAGAGAAAGTATAGTTTGAATCATGTTTAAAAATATACCAAGTGCTACATCTATTCCACCATAAACCTACCATAGTTCATAAAACGAGGAATACCGATTTTACAGTAATTCTAGCTGTGTTGTTCATTTTTTTTCCCAGTCAAAGTCGGGATGGATGTATATTAGCCAGTTATATTATGATAAAACATACACAGTAATATCATAGTATGATAACATTGCCTGTATACGATTTATAGTATTACGATAGGTACCTGTTGTAATCATGTAGGTATATACGTAGGTACCCAAACGCCGTTTCATATTATTTTAATGTTTTTAGCAAAGTAGCTTATATCATAATATATTGTATATATCACAGTAATCAGCGTACATCATTTAAACCACTCCTCGCGAATTAATTAAAATCGTATATACTCGACGAACCAAGATTATATCCTAATTTATAATTAATGAAATGTTTTTGTTGTATAATATACAGTACGAACAACGCTTGGTTTTGACGACACATATGCGCGGATGTACAATATAATATATAATATAGTATACACACAGCACACATTATATCCCTTTATATATATATATATACACGTTTTTCAGTACTTGAATATTTTAGCGCTTAATCGAGTTACACACATTATAAGATACCGGATAGACGAATATCGTGCGCTTATGTTCTTCGTAATATTATATTATGTATATACGTTATTATATTATACATCGCGTAAATCGGTGTGTGTATAATATAGTATATATACGTATATATAGGTATACATTCGTGTGTGTGTGTGTGTGTGTGTGTGTGTGTGTGTATACGAGACGACAATTTACTGTTTTAAGCCACGCGGCGCCTTCATTATGTAGACATTTTGAATGGATTTTAATAAAAGATGACTCGATGAAAACTTTTTGTGCCCATATATACTATTATAATGGAAGAACCCGACGCGGCGCTGAGGGTATTGAAAGAGCAACGGCGACACGACGACGTGTGTGCTTATCCGTTTTTAATGTACGGCCATACTAATTCATCAATCCAGTGATATTATTCCATCGTGTGTTACGCACGCGGAAACAAAAATCGCAGTTTCCATTTTACATACGATGTGCGGGTATTATGTTACATTATACAATCGGCCGTATTCGCGTTATCCGCGATTTTGACGTTACCAAAATAAACGACAGAGTCCTACAGCGTCGTCGATGTCGTATAGTAAAAACCCGGTGGCGAGAAAATCCTTATCACACACCCACGCGCGTTCATTTTTTTATGCTCCTGTCAATATAAATGGTATTACTGGAGCAATAGGTTTAATACTATATTATTATAATTGTCACAATATGATTCATTAAATTTCGAAAAATCGTATTTATTGTAAAACTTGCGAGTACCTTATTACACAAGTTAGAATACGTTTTAGAGGTTAGTAATAATATTTACATTAAGACAAGTATATGTTACAATGTTTACACATGTCAAATGTGACTCCAATTACTTACACATCTTTCAACATTAATATTTATATATTATTTTTTCATCTGAGTAGATGATTTGGGTCACCCTATTCTCGGAACTACAGTGTTTGCGACGTTTGTCTTTGAGGGAGCAGTGCATACAACTATAGAAGACACTGCCTACAATACTTATATTGTATGTTCTCTTTCGAGAGATCTCGATGAACTGAACATTCCTTCTATACAGACGCCATCAACTTGATTACGTCGGATTGATTCAACAGGTTTACTAAGAATTCTACTTTGCTTAAATATACGTATATCTCGTGCAATTAATGTGAGCTATTTGTTGAACGTTTGTAAACATTGTGACAAAAATGTAATGTAATGAATGACTAACCTTTAAAACGTTGCTTAACTTGTAATAATTTATTATACTCTTATTTTACAATAAATATTATTTTTTGGAATCGTGAATTCGGACGAAGCATTTTGGAACGCTGCAGCTGTATTCTGTCGCGTACGATCCGTCGTATACGACGTAAATAGTGCTATTGAAACACGCTCATATAGCTCCACGCGGTGGGAATCTCCGGCACGTTTCTCTATGATACGCAGTCGACGAAATTTACGGATATCACTGATATCAGGTGTATACAACAGGTACCGCGGCTATCTATTTTTCCGAAACGAGTCCGTTTGATATAATTATTATAAAACAGATTGTTCTCGTCGCGTTATATAATTTCGTTTCGTCATTATATTAGTTATATTATAGTATATGTTCTTTTCCTTTTTGTTCTCGAGAATCCCACGCGAGTAGACGATAGCACCACAATAATATTATATTTATTATATATAAACGCGCGACGACCGCACAGGTGTATATATATATATATATGTGTGTGTGTAGGTATATACATATAAAGTGTAATTCGGATGCGCGGCGTCTGCTGTTGCTGCTGCTGCTGCAGTGGCATTATTTTTCGACGTTATTTAATGAATGCGACGGGGTTACCTGCAGCGCACGCGGTATTATCATTGTAGGTAGTCGTGTATACCGCGCGCGACTGCTGAATAAATGCGTTGGCCCCCGCGCAATCAACCCCGTTCCAAATGCGTCTTCTTATTTATTATTTTTTTTATCATTATTAATTTTCTTCACACCGTAAACACCGCGCAGGGGTATAAGTGGTACGGGAATTTTAATAACGATATCTGCCGCCGTCGCGTAGAGGATATCACTCGGTTAATAATATAATAATATTATATTTTACGCCCCGCCGTCGAGTCGGAGTCGCAGTGCGTGGCGAACCAAAACGATTCTCCCAAGACGGAATGACAAACAATGGCGCTACGGGGACCCGGTGAACACATGTCGCCGCCGCGCTACCGAGAAATATTCCTTTCAAAAGCAGTCCTACCGTACACACACACACACACACAAACTCGCGTCTTCTTCTCGTGTACAGTGTACAATGCGTGTATATGAACTATAAACATATATATAATATATATATACGCACGCAGACGCATACTTTTGAGTGTGTGCCGGGGACGACGGCGAGGGGTAGTGGTTTCACCTGAATCGAATCGGCCGCGGATATAAATTATCATTTTCCAGTCCAAAGGCGACGTTTATGTTTTCGTATAAATATTGTGTCACCCCGACGGCGCGGCGAGGGAGGAGTCACCGAAATTCCCAGTCTCGCAGGATTCTCGCGCGAGCTGCGTTTTGCGTACAAACGTGTATACCAATAATAATAATATTGTTATATTATTATACGTATGTATGTGTGCGTGTGCGTGTGTGTGTGTGTCGTTTATAATGTCCTACACGTTACGACCGACCGCGTTCACGCGAGAGACCCTTCTGCTGTAGGTACACACCGTTTGCCTTATGATATTTCGTGCGATATACATCGCGCTCGCCGCATTCGCGACATCCGACAAATTATTAATACGCGAGAAATTATTTATTTATAAACATTAATATTATCATCGCCCTTTTGTGGACGACACGCTTGGCCACCGTCGAACCTTGTTAAACGAGCACAGCAGATCGACTGTCGTACAGTATTGTTTTTAAACATCATATTTTAGCGACGTACGCACGTTATAAAAACATATTATTACTATAATACGATGATATTATCATAAGCGTATGATATAATATATATAATATATGGATAGGATTAGAAATAAGAAAAACGTTTACAAATATCAATAATGGTAGACAACAATACATTTACATTATTCTATCACCTACGAAAACTCAGTATTAAATCACATATCATCATAGCCCATATAGGTTATTATACATAATATATTAATCGAATTTCGATCATACCGATGTTTTATACCTTATACCGTTCGCTTAGTAACGTTATACAGCATATTATTATAATGCCTAGCACACATAATATACAACGAATACTGTTTACAATGTTACAGTATAGACGCTAGTCCAAAGTCATTTTTCTTGTTATTATTAAATAAATTAATAGGTTCTTTTTTTTTTTTTTTAACTACCCAACTATAATAATGATTGACGTGACAACCGCAACTCCTTCTGCGATAACAATGCATATTATATTATAATGTATATAATATTTTATAATAAAATAATAATATATGGAACGTCGTTATACTTTTGACACTGCATGTAGTGTGTAGAGTATATTATAATAACACATATTACGCGTCACAAAACGGAGTTATCTAGCTCGAACCCTCGAGGGTGAACGACGATAACCGATAACCTCACGTAAACGAGGCCTGTATACGCAAAGTTTTCCGATTAATCGTAATTATTAATGACAATAACCGTTTGGTATCTAAACTCAAGGATGATATGGTTCACATTGATAATATTATGTTATGATGTTGTTTTATAGACGCGCAGGACGTTGGAGATTACTATTATATATTGACAACTTCGATATGTTATTGCAATTAATATTATTTTATTGTAGACGACGTCAAAGAAACGGTTCGGATTATCGCCGAGAGTACGATAAACACCGCCGCGGGATACACGATAGACAAAAACGAGAGTGATTATTATAATATAATATATTATATTATATCATTATACTATACGGTATTATAACGTCGTGTTACGTTTTGATAAATCGTTGCGTGTCAACTGTCGATTAAAATAAAAACGGACAAAACCTATCTTAACATATTTTTATTTTTGTAGTGGGGTGGAAAGTGTGCGATGAATCTCTTACTTTTAAATATAAGATAGTCCCAATTGGCCTGAAAAAAATATATTAGTAAGTACACAGAAATAGTACACTAATATTTATTTATTAGTTATTACCATCAATATAATTACTATCGAGATTAATTTTACTTTAGACGTCAGCTCACCGGGGTGCACGTTACTATGAAATACAACCGCACAGTGTTGAAAGCAACCGAAAAAATAAACTTTTTATCAAAGATGATTGACAATGTTATAATTGAACTTTATATGCGAGTGAATAATGTAAATATAAAATGACCAATGCCAATAAATTCATCGGTATGGTTGTCAAAGTGCATAGTTATAGTGTATATTGTAATAATCGCGTATTTAGATTTCCAATGAATACATAACCGCAACAACTAATAAATTCGTTTACTTTTAACTTTTAAAGTGGCTTATTTGTAGACCGCATGGATCACTATTATATTATTTTTATGTACGGTGCAATTGACATGTGTAGGCATGTCTAAATTATGTTACTTTTGAGAGTAATAATAATATTTTTGTCAATCTTGCTAATGGTATGAATATTATTAAAATATGATAAATTTAATTTAATAACAATATTATTATATATACTTAAACCTTCAAATAAGTGAAATTTATAATTCTAATACATTTATTAATATTTAGTGAACTGATTTAATTAATTAGTTTTCTCTTAAAAATTAACTCACCTTTTTAATATGATTCTACATTAGTATATAGTATATAGTACATAGTATGCTATACACGATTTAATTGATATTGCAACTTTGTACTGCCATTAGCTAATACGTTGAATATGATAAAAAAAACAAATAAAGCTAAATTGACTGTATCGAATTTACAGTAATCAATTGATACATTTATACAAAAACATATTATCCAGTAAGGGTTAAGGTGAAAACTTCTAAAATTATTTTTTATTTTTTTGTTTTTTCCTTTATTTATAATAGAGCTTCACAAATTCCTAGCCCTTGGCACTGACGATTATAATATTTTGATCATTGCTAATTTGTATGTGACAACTATATGCTGGTTCCACGTATCCATTAACCTTGGTTGTCAGGTAAAATTCAAAAACAACTTTTTTGCATATACACATCCAACGTACCAAAAATAACCATTTTATAAATATTATTATATTACATATTTTCGTTTAAATATTCTAACGTAATACTTTACCCGTCGACATAAATCTGGTACGCGTATAATATCATAAGTTATATTTTATGATATTATAATATATTGTATAATGCTTAATAGAAATTATTCCGAGGACCGAGATTGCCTGTTTTCTGCAACGTCTGACGGATGGACGGGAGAACGGCGGTGGCGGCGAGTAAAGAATAAATGAAATAAAAACACCACTCAAACAACGAACAATAATTCCCAGTATTTATAAAGACAGGAATTTTTTTTTAAGTCTTTACAAATTAAAAATAATCTCGGTCTTTATATATATATATATATATATATATATATATATATATATATATATATATATATATATGCTATAAACGTGCGTTTTCGTCCGACAATTTTGTAATTCTCATTGACCGGGTGAGTGGAAGAGGGGATGCATAAGAGTGTAACTAATAAATATGAAATATTACTTATAGGATGAGTCATATAGTTCCGATGGAAAAAACTAAGGATGAAAATGAAAGAATTTTTTTAATTTAGTTTGATTTCCAGACGCCACAGCAGATTTCGTGTGAAATCTTAAGATATTTTAATAGTTATTGTACAATGGATCAAAATCGATACCCTCCAGGAACCAATATGAATTAACTACTAAAAATGTGCACCCGTACTGTAAACTATTATTATATTATACTACATTATTATCTTTATATAGGTATATAATTCTTCTGTACGTGTGTATGCCATTGAACTCCTCCGAAACGACTGGAACAATTTTTATGACATTTTTTTTTTGTGTTTGAATGGGTCCTTGGGTAGTTTAGATTCACAATTGGACTCGGTAGGTAGCGCTGAAATCAGATTCTTGGGAATTTTGTCACGGATATGTCTAAATAACACATGTATGTTTTCCCAATTCTGATTATATAAGTTAATTAATAATCAAATATTAATTTTTAAAACAATTGGTATATACACGCATATGTAAGGGATACCGTGTTGACTGGGAATGCCGAGTATTAATGACGATCAAACAAAGTTTGAACCACATAAGATAAGAGGTGTAATTTTAATGGGCAATAAAAGTGCACCAGGATAAATGATATGTTGCTTGCTTTTACAGAAGCTCACGAATTAATTTGCACATTTATGCACTTGATTTTATAATTTAATAAAATAGGTTATAAAGAAAGGTTATTGGAAAGAAATTATAATAGACATCACACTAGTTACTTGATAAAATATTTGATCTGATGAAAGAATATCAGTCATTTAACAGTAATAATATTTTAATGTAATGAACAGTCGAGTAACACTCATCATAAATCCCAAGACCCAAATATTCCAGATGTTTCAATATCCAAACGTTGTATACGAATAGGATGTGTACGGTAATACAGATACGCGGCATTTTACGAAATCCAATTTTATTTCACAGCACTATATAGCCGCGTGTAGAATTATAATGTTATTGTAATTTGTGTGATCTCGATTATAACTATAACACACACACACACACACACACACACACACACACACACACACACACACATGTGCGTGCGTACACCACTAGGGCGTGATATTATATCATATTAAAAACCAGTGCGGCGATTATTCACGGACTGAAATCTAATAATGCGCGTCCCGAACGTGGGATGAAATAACTCACGAAAGAGGCTGTCGTAAAAATTTCAAAACAATCGTTTACTACAACTACCTCGGCTACTACTCTACTTGACTCCTCGAGAAAATAATCTTGTAGCAAGTGTACTCTCGGTGGACGCATAAATCAATTCTCGCGGTGTATAATTTGTTCTAAATTTATTAACCGCACGCGCGTGCAGTATATAATATATAAATATAACAATATAACTACAATGGCAGTGCATTTCGCGCGTGGATTAACATCGTTGCGAAATGTATCAAATGTTCCGCAGAGACTGAGATAATATTAATTATATATGTGCAGCGCTCTTTTTACTTTCGTTTCGTTATTTTATTATTATTTATTTTTTTTTTTTTTACCTAGTAGTTATCGGCGATTAGAAAAATATTAATAAAACGGAGGACAATGAAAAAAACCACTGGAACGCACGACGGACGACATTCACGAGAATTTGCGTCCTATTGTATACTGCATCCGAACAAAATACTTTTCTCGTGTAATGATGTATATTGCAGCGGTGCATTTGCGTGTTGTATTGTACGGCGACCATATACCATACTATATCCCCTTATAGTAGTACGAGTATAATCCGCGAATACTGTCCGTATAGTAATTAGATTAGTTATACGTATACGGCAGATAAATATATATATATATATATATGCAATACTATATTATTATATTGTGCGTCTGACGGTAGAGTCTAATACAAAGAAAATTTGGGTACCAGTGTCATTAATTTTTTTTAACATGCGATTAGTAGATTCAAGGATTTAAAAGAAAAAATTCCCGGAAACGCTGCATACGGTTAGTATAAAATATTTATATGTTGCTACGTCTATTAGGATTTTTGTATAAAGCAGAATTAAAACGTTAGTATAGTATAATATACTACATAAAGTTTCCACGCAACGAAGTACATTTTATTTTATTTTATTTATATAGGATAATGTAAGTACATTATCCTGGTAAAGAGGACTGAAAACGAATTATTCATAATTTTGTTCTGTCTAAAAACTAAAAAACCAGGGAAATTTTAGCTATTTTTAATTATAAGAATAAAATATATTCAAGGAGCTTATATGAAAATTTCATGCACGATGTGATAATTTTGCATCATAAATAGTAGCCTTTTAATGACATAATCGAATCAATGATATAAGTGTAATCCATTATTATTACCTCGGTCGACAGGCTCAAACTAGTATTGGCAAAAATGGGTGGTTATCGATAGGCATTAGTAAATACGAATATATCGAAACTATGATAGCAATTAATAACCAGTGGTTGACATAACTGATCATAGAATCCGAAATGGGTTAACGAGAAAAAATGGTATCATATATGTATATATAACCTCCAAATGTAAAATACATTGTAGCATATAACAACAACGCAATCGTATTCGAAACATTTATTCTATACGTTAATACGTTATTAATAATAAAATATTATATTAAGTGATATTAATGTAGATATTATAAATATGTTCATAAATATAAATATTGTCATTATTTATTGTTAATATTATTTATATCTACAATAAATTACAATTATTATTTATTACTGAATAACTACTAAGTAACAACAGTATCTTATCGATTTTTTAGTTTATATGTAGGTACATAATATTACTTGGTGAATTAAATTAACGAAAATCATAATATTATTTGACTATTGAACTTGAAACGTATACATGATATTGTAGTGGTGTTTTTGAAAATTATAGGAGTCTAGAGAGAAGGGTTTTGAAAGATTTCACTATCGCTATTCTAACTAATAAAATCACGAACTTCGTCGCTTGATGCGTGGTTTGCAGAGCACTACATAATTATATGTATATGTGTGATAATATACGTCATAATATATTACATAGTATATATATATGTATTACCAATACACCCTTAAATAATCATATACGAGTATCAAAACGCCACTGCAGTGATAACGCTCATCGATATCGGCCGAAACAATTTCGTTCCTTCCAGAGTGTGCCAAGAAAAAAAAATAATAATAATAAAAAAAAAAATAAACAAAAACCAATTTTCGTTTACGCGAACGACGTACGCGTGTTTAGCGACTATTATATATTTCGAAGGAGGATTGAAAAAAACTAACCCAAATTAAAGGTTAGGTTTTTTTTCGTCTGGCGAAATCGTTATTAACACCTAAGTGTATATTATTTATATACGTGTGTATTACAATATAATCTTGCTATACACATATTATATCTATGTAGTACACACAACATTCGTGGCGACGGCGCGGCTTCTGTCGGCTGTGCGCCTGTGCCTGCCTGCTGATAATAACGTCTCGTCGTTTACCTACTACTATATACACTATGCGTACACCCGTAATTTGGCTCTTTTTTTTTCATTTTTTTTCTCGTCGGCCCACCGTCGGCGTTTCTAACGTTTCCGGGGAATTTATTTTTTTATTTTTCAATTTACACACCGGAAGACACGACAACGAGTATAGGTATCTCTCTACCTATGTTATATCAAAAAAATCGCGTACGCCCGCGCAAGAGTATTAATCCTTCGCCGCCGCCGCCGCCACCGTGTATCGTCTCCGCCCAAAATCGGCTTTTGTACACACACACGCATACACATATAATAATTTATATACTTAAATATATGACGTGTGGTGTGTATTTTTATTTTATCCACACCGTGTACGGACGAGGTGGTCCACCGCCGGAAAATCATTATTATATCAATCTCTCAGGGGGGGCAATATCACCATAATATACAGGAATAATATGATGCCTAATAACAATAATACAATAATTATAGTGCGGAAGATAATGGAAACCGTATGAGATGCGTGGTGGTGACTGCAGCAGCGGTGGTGGTGGAGGCGGTGGAGGTGCAGCAGGTCGTCGTGGTTGCAGTCTCGCGGCTAATATGGCGACGGGTGTTCCGCCAGAGTCGCGGCCGAGGTCTGCAGCATCACGTGTACAATATATGCACCGGTCGCTGAAAGGTCTTCTCGGCCGTCCGAGTTATACAATATATTTTACGGGCATGGGAAGGTCGGGGAAATGGGAAAAAAAAATTCTGCTCGACGCCGACGGGACGGGGTACGTGCGTTGCCGACGAAAATATTGCATAGCATAATATTATACATAAATATCGGTTTAGTAGGCGCACGTCGCTATATACCGCTGACCGTAATTATTTAAATTATATTCCGAACGGGGAGACCTCCGCAAGACCACTATATTGGCGGCTATATAGGTACATATGATATTTTATATAATATATGAGTATAATATACATCGTATATATCGTATAATGCATGCGCACTATATGGTCAGGTCCGATTAAATTTTTTCCTCTAAACTCCAGCCGTCGCTGCTTTTGCTCGTGTTCGTACGCAATATAATCATATTAATTATAAAATTGTTTTAATCTACATGATTATATGCACACAAGCGTGCAAGACGTGCGGATAACGAAACGTTAAAAAAAAATCACACGCACACGACGATCACAACGATACTATAACGTTGATAACAATTTATATATATTGTTAAAAAATCGTTCGTTTAAAGCGAAAGTTCGATTTTAGCGGGTAACGACTAACGGCCAAGTCCTTATGTCGCGCGCTAACGCCGGAAAAAGAATCGAAAATTGAGCACAAAAAATGTAGAAAATGTACGGATACGTATAAATTGTGTTTCGGTAACGTCGCTCGTGGCGTGGACTTAAGAATGCGTACCAATGTACTATATAAACAATATAATATAACAGAAATGCCTAACGTTCGTAACAATAAGCAGTTATACAGAAAAAGATGGTATAATCGGATCGTAAACGGTTATAATAAAGTATATGTCGTACTTACTGTAATAATATTAACACACACACACACATATATATATATACGGAAAAATATCCTGCGAAGTCGCAACGTGTTTATATATATGTAACAGCATATGTTGCGCTAAATTGAAAATCCTAGTTCTGAACGTTTCCCCGTTGCGCGCTGTACACATTGTAATAATATATAGCTAGCGTATATTATATTCTAATACGTGTGAATGTGTCTTTCTCCGACGACACGACCGGTGGTGGTTATTGTGTCGCAAACGCGTATATTATTATTATTATTATTATTATTCGTACGCACATCTATCGTTGTGTCGCAGTTAAAATAATACTTCGGTATCGTATTTACATATTATAATATTATTCTGTGTACATTAGCTATATATTATCTAAATAATATATCATGTATGCGCTGAAGAATCATATAATATTGTTTTGCTTATATATAATATATATAAATATAATATAGGTACCCAATACTCTGTTTGTAATAAAATCACACTGTTGTTGCACCGTAAGAATGATGTCGTGCGATATTGGAAGAATGGAAGACAACAGTTCGGAACGAATCTGAAGCCTCATCAGATATTAGAAAAATATTCTTTCGTTTAATACACCGAGTTCTAGTGGTTATAATAATTATTTGATTATCGAAAAATCATTGGAATTTCGCTTTGTTTAAACTTTAATAATTTCCATGGTACACTTGATCTGTATATTATATATGTCTGCGTGAATAAATTTAAATATAATCTAAAACAAAACATAATATTATATTTTATGGAAAAAATGTTCGAATAATCTTATAACCAATAGTATAGATATCGATTTACATAAATCAGG
Organism: Rhopalosiphum padi; assembly: GCF_020882245.1. Classification (NCBI taxonomy): domain Eukaryota; kingdom Metazoa; phylum Arthropoda; class Insecta; order Hemiptera; family Aphididae; genus Rhopalosiphum; species Rhopalosiphum padi. The sequence continues at coordinate 35,042,215 of NC_083598.1, forward strand.
AATCTATTTTTTTTAAACATACGCATAGAAGTTATGTACCTATTTACGCCCTGGAGGATATGAATGTTGGAACATTCATTATAATATTATACTTGTAAACTAAACGCGCGTATACAAGTTAACGGACTTTTCAGCGTATATACTATTGCTAGGTATATATAGGTGCGCATATACATATATACACAATACACTATCTTCATTAAAAGTAAATAATATGTTAATACACTATACGAACCATGACTCATGAGCATACACTGAGTTAATACAAACAAGACGATAAATTTATGGTTAAGTAATTTTTTTTTTTGTTTTATGCTATTATGTTGAGTTTATATAGATCGAATAAATATGTACCTCACGTGTATAAAATTGCGAATTGTAAAATAATATAATAACAATAACAAATAAATAAATATAGTAGATTTTGAGTTCACGTCATAAAATAAAATAGGTCTGCATGCATCATTGTGACGGATGTATCACATTCGAATCGTATGATAAATCAGAGAAGTTTTTGTGCGGAGACTTATGTGTTGGCTTCTAGTAGTACGGATATTTTATAATTTAATTATATAGCTCATAGTAAGATAAAAAGATGGTTTCTAGGTTGAAATTATTTTTGCTAATAACATGATATATTATTAAATTTCACTATATTATAATATATAATAATATTTATAAAACGAATAGGTCTATGTCGATGCAAGTACCTACAATAGAATGGTATAAAATACTTAAAGTAATTTAATTTAAATATTTTATAATTCCATTGTGTTCGCTGCAGAAAATAATGATATGTATTATACTATTATACAAAATAAGTACGTAAAGGGAAAAAGTTACTTTAATTTATTAAATTGCGAACATCAAACTTTATAAAAAATAAAAATTGTACCTACATAATATGTTTTAAAAATTTTTAAATTTATAAAAGAAAAATGTACATAACCGCATATTATATTTTCAAGCATTAGCTAGTAAAAACGAAAATGTTATGAATTTTTGACAACGAAATATTTTTTTTTCAAATTTTTGTGATTTTAATAAATGTTGTTTTAACTTTGAATATTTATAAGCAAAATCGTAACTATGGGTTTTTAAAATTTTTTCTATTTGCCACAAGAAAAATGTATGAGAATCATTCTTATTTGCGAACTCTCCCCTTAAAGGCTAGGGTCCTAGCATAGTCAACAAGATCCAATTAGGCATCTGAAACTGCGTTTAATTTGAAGATAGCTTTTCACTCCTCCTAAATATTATGCAAAATAATTATAAAGCATATCATACATACATAAATCTATACACAATACATTCATATAGCTCTCCGCTCAGAATTTAAAATAAACTATAATAGGAATTCAATTATAGCTATTACTTTTAAATAAATATTGTTGGCTTAGTCGTATTCGTGCGTTTAAAATTGTATACCTCGTACGAAATATTGCATGTAAATTGTAAATATTTAATAGACGTCACCAGGACTTTTAATTTTTAAATAAGACCTAATACCATATTGACTTATAAGTTATAACTTGAAAAAAAAATAACGTTATGTATAAAGTTTTATTCCGTTGTCCTCGTAAGACAAGTTAAAAGTCGTAGACTGTATAAAACAATTTTTTGTGAATTCGTAATTTAACGATCGAAATAACCACCACAGTGCTATAGGTACATAAGAAAAAACACCACACGTTAACATTTAATGCGCGTAAATGCATAAAAGTTTTAAAATTCCAATAAACTCGCACGTATATACAAACTGTATAATTTAATGTTTTGAAGTGGACGTCGAATACGGGTCGATACTCGATAACCAATAAATTCTCGACGTTTGGTTCGTTCGTTTACATAAATACAATTTTCCGTTTTCGATGATATTGCTTATAATGCGTATTGCATAAATTATATTAAACGCATAAAACGCAAGTTGTATATTATGATATCGGACGTGCGCTTTAACTGCAGTTTGTAAGATGCGATACTATAAAGTATAATATAAATAAAAATGAATAAAAAAAACTTTGACAATAATGTTATTAAAAGAGCTGACTGAACAATGTTCGCGTATACCTAGCTATAATAACAATAATAATAATAATAATAATAATAATATGCGCTGCCTAAGTAGAGATTAATGAAGCACCATAGATGTTACGTGTTGGTATAATATGCTACAGCGGGAAACGCGCGTATTCGGTCATAAACGTCCGTAAGGTGTTAATTTGTAAGATTTATATACATGTAGTAAAACAGTTTTGGATTATGTCTGCGGATTCGCATATCTTCGGAGCCGGACTTTACGGAGGGTCGTCCGCGGTAAAATCTGGTAGCGTCGTGAATTTTCCCTTGGACGAGAGGTCACACAAGGAATTCACATTAAAATATATTATATTATACATATATTTACCTATTAAAAACTTAAGAAGTTTATTTTTATTGGCCAAGTTTGCAGGGGGAGGTACCGTAGCCATCATCAACGTCACCGTGGCCAGACGAGTTGTACGAGAAAATTGTATGTCACGTATTATTATTTAGCTTTTTTATTTTTTTGCGTAAATAAAATATTAGAGATAAAAAATGGATTTACCTGAATTTTTTATAGTGAATTCTACAACTATAACAACTATCGAATTAGTCATCTCATAGTGGGTGGAAAATTAAAATTCCTCGGAGTCTTGTCTCATTCTGCCTACAGTGTTTTTACTGTAACACGAGCTATCATCATTAAAGGATTGTGGTATTTAATATTTAGGTTCTGTATACCTACTCAAATCTGAAATATAAATTATTACAATAAGCACCAGATAATAAGAGAAGTAATTGTACCTTTGAAGTGTTTGAAATTGAAAGGTATAATAAGCTGCGTATTAAGGCCATAGGGCGGAAGATTCGAATAACACATAATATATACTCTAAACTTGCATACGATTTACTATATAATATATAATTTATAACATACAATCGGAATATTTTAGTACGCTATCAAAAAATAATCCACCATCTAAATAGTGTACCGTTTTCCCCACGAATGAGTTTTTAGAACTTTGCAGGCTTATTTATTTGTATTAAAATGTTATTGTTTTCATTTGTACAATGTCTATAGTTATAAAATAAACTATTATTGAACACGGCTATTGATGACTACCTAAATAAACGATGTGATGGTAATTTTGAATGACTTTAATTAATGATCATAGACCAGGGGTCGGAACATTTTAAGACAGCAGAGCTAAAAGTTACAATTTACATAATTTCCCAGTTACTAAAGAGCCACAAAAAATGTTTGTTTCGATAATTTGGTATTTGCTTATAGGTATATATATATATATATTATAATTAATTTTTGATTTAAAATTAACAAATTTATACACGAAATAATATTTTTTCATGTAAAAACATACAAATATTTTTAGCACAAAACAAATTCAAGCATTTTAGCAATAATAATAAATAATAAGTACAGTTGTTGGGAGCATTGGCCATTGACTTTGCATGTATTTGAAAAGTTTGGTACACACTTTTAATCTTAGTTGATTACGATAACCTGTGCAGGTATTTCATATTATTAAAAGCAACAAAAATAATATATATTTTATTTTTTTGATACCTAATAAAATTATTATTTTTGCGTTTGGACCTAGAGAGCCGCAATTTAAGAGCCACGTGCGGCTCACTCCAAAAGAAACAACTATGTGTATTAAAACAGACACAATATAATAATATTATATACACTACCACCACCAGTTTTAAATTACATTCAAATATGTAGAAAAATAGTGATGTTAGATTATTTTGTTAATTAAGATCCTAAAGAAGTACCTAAAATAAAATATTTGTTACTTGAATAAAAACAAAAAAAAAACAAATAAGAAGTCGATTGAAAAACATGATATATTTCGGGATAGAAGAATAATTTTCTGAGTGATAAAGTTATATATTAGTTTATAATAATATAATATAGGTATTTTAAAAAGTATAACGAAAAAAATACATAAAATAAAAATAAGATAAAAAATTATGAATAGGTACTTGTTTAAAAAAATCAAAAAAAATTTAAGTTTTGATTTTTCGTATTACATAACATTGTTTTATCTACCGTACCATAATTATTGGTGTTTTATTAAAATATGCAAATGATAGTAAATCGGTTGCCTCGCACATTCTTATAAAGTAAGATAATTGTGGTAAGTATAAAATCAATTATTACTACTCGTATATAGGTACCTATACTTCCATAGAAAATAGTACGACGGCTTAATAATATATATGATAAACCAATCAAACTACGAAACAGAACGATTTCGTTCCAACGACGGGATAAAAAAAAATACATTGTATAATAATAAAAATAATATTGGCTTACGCATTATATAATATATGGCCCGTGGGCGTGCGCAGAGTTTAATAATATCGGGTGCAGCCTAAAATTAAACTGGACAAATACTTAACTAGTCGTAAATTGTTTTTTTTTCTTGTCGAGAACCCGTAGTAAAAAATAATACATAAATCGCCGAGAGTATACTCGCGTATATTATATTAAAGACACACGACCGCGTATACCAACCAAATACATCGTTTTTAACGCCTCTCTCCAGTACTCTCCGTTTGTCAGAATTGTGCATTAATATTATTGTACGATATTAAATTGATTTAATGTGGCATGTGCTATCCAAACGCTAAACGACTTTCAACCGCCGTTTTTCGCATTCGACGGTATACAACGCGATGCGATATAACTGCGTCTCTTCAACGGAATTTGTCGATTTTCGATCACTGTACTCGGCGTGTTATTGTCCGCTGCCCTTTAGCGAACAAACCGCAGTTATATTATTATTATCATACAATATCCAATGGTACATGAACATATTAGTTATTACCACGAAAGTTCTCGATGAAACGATAATAAACAGATGTAATATAATATAATATAGATGAACATCGTTTTCGAACGCATGCGATGCTGGGACAAACAATAAATCTAATTTCCAGATAAACGATGGTCCCCCTATACATATATATTGCAGGGGCAAATGCTGCGAACTCGCGACCCGCCAATCGTTGGCACGCGCTTGCATGGGATTTCTGCGGACGAAAAGCAATTTACCAGCTGCAACAACGGACAACGGAAATATCATAACATATTATACGGTTAGGAGGCATGTAATATTATAATATGATTATTTATTATTATGTCGAAACTGTGATGTATAATATTATATAGTGTAAAGGTCGATGCGGAAATTATTTACTGTATATATGAACAACGCACAGCAACACTGTATTATAATGTACGGTATTCCCTCCCTATTAAGACGCATGTATTTCATGGCCAATGGAAAAAGCTTAATTTTTTACATTTTTTTTTTTTTTTTGGTGGCCTGAAAACAAAACTTGAAATTTTATTCTACTGTATCTCCGTGACATAATAGTACGTATACAAATATTTAAACTAAATGTGTCTTATAATTATTATACGCTTACACTTCATCGATGACGGACGACGCCGAACCTTTGGACACTAGATGGACTGTAATAAAGTCATTGATATAATATTCAAACGAACATTAAATATACCACATCATTCTTGCATAAACACGATTTTATAAAGACATATAGTATTGATAGAATAGACAATTTTCTAAACTTGACTTTTTTGTCGATTGTCTTTTTTTTTTTTAAAGTGTCTTAATGTGTACAAACAACTTAACCGTCCAAACGTTTCCTTGCAGTTTATGGTAATTGGTAATATCGCTCTTTTTATCCATACCAACGATGTTATTGATGAGAAAAATATTAATTAATTTGATATTTTGGTCCTCTATATATGCTTAAAAACATAATATTATGCGTATATAATACGCAGCATCCTAATAATAATAATAATAATAATAATTAATAGTAAACTTCTAATATATAGGTGTAGTATATAATATATAATGATATATAGGCACCGGATGGGAGAATATCGCGGTGCAGACTTCGCGGTCGGTGCAACGATGACCCGTCCGCGCCGGCGACTCTTGGGTATCTCTCATACATACATACATACATATTATATACATATATGACACACCCATACAATATTATGAGGTACCCACAGGTACTTAGGTGTATAATAATATTTATGCACATAATAATATCAACGTACTCACCATAAATCATCGTAGTTACTCCAGGTATACATAATATGTGTGTACGATATATAATGTATTTAGTTATATACGCGCAGGCATTTCGTCGACCGCCGTAACGCGCTCGCGCGCGCGATGGAAACGTGTCAAATAATAATTGATTGTGGCTCATAAATCAACGCCATAATAATAATAATAATAATAATATGCTAATTGCGTTGTTTGTTCAGAGCCGCGCGGCGCAGCGCCTCGTGTGCGGCGGCCGTCATTGGCTCAAAACCGCGTTTGAACTTTTGAACCACGATCCCGTTTCGCGCGCGCGAAAAATAAAAAAACGAAATAAATGTGTATCGCGTCACGAATTCGCGATATCGTCTACGCGAGTGTGATATTATTAATATGCTCGACGGAGCTGCAGTATATACATATTGCATACTCGTGTATAATATATAGTGGGGCCGTCATATTTTGTCCGCCGCCGCGTGAGACGGCGAACCGAGAAGTATCGCGCAGATCGCGTAAGATTATTATATACGACAGCAGTATCGACTGTATAGCTTGTATTATAGTATATAATATGATTGTATTATGGAATTATTCGTATATTATGGTACACGGCGTATTTTCGACATGTCGGACGTCCGTGTAAGACCGCTCTGCCAGAAGATAGTTCGCTAAAGATGACATCGCGCTGAGGTAAATAAATTAAGTTTTCAACCGGTCACTTTGTAGGAGGATCTCGATCCGTCTAAAACCAATACACGCAGTGGTGCTTTAGCTTAGATCGTCCGATTGGGTAAAAATTATATGTCACTTACGCATCGATGTACATAACCATTGATACGGTTTATTAAAGTATTTTTTTTTTTTTTTGAGGATGCGTATGATTCCAGAACTGTGCAGATTCATTTGCATTGAAACCGGATGTAAAAGGGTGTAGGTAGCTTCCGTTTAAAATGGTAGAACACCATAGATTTTCATTAAAATATTGTCATACCATATATTGTTTAATTTATAAGAAATATTGTTCCTTAACGCACAACTTAACGTTTCATTGTATTGATACAACTTATAATAATATTGATCACAAAGCATGTATAGAGAAAAAAATTCCAGCGAGTGGTGGGGAAAAATATAAGTAACAAAAAGTATTTTTCATTGTTAATATTTTAAATCATTACAGAAAAATGCATTGCGTGTATATACTACGATGCATAATAAATATATACGTGTGGGTAGTAAATATATTTATTTTGCATGGCTATTTTGAAACATTTGTTGGGGGATTCACCGCAACTGCCCCATGTATTATACGTGCCTATACTTCATTTTTAATTTTTCGTCAACTGCGTGTTCAAACCGAGTTTAATGTGGGTACTTTTACTAATTTGTGCGGGGACACCCCTGATAAATCTGTCACCCGGACGTTACTGCACGGAGCTGTCAAAACTAGTAAATATAGGTAAAATCGTGTGCAAAAATAATCTACTCAATCGGAAGTCAATATTTATTTTATTCACTCGATTGGATATTGTACATGGGTATATAGACAATAATGTGTGTAAACGTTTAATTTTTTACTTTGACCTTAACTCAATCGAATTAAAATTACTCAGTTACTCGTCCATCTTTGATTACTATTGGAACGGGTATATATAACGTTACACAGCTGCAGCAGACGCTTTGAGCTGTTGTCAAAACCAATATTATATAAATTTCGTAAAAACTGCACGCGATCGTTTTAAATTAAATTCCTCCGATGTCTTTTCATTCGACGCACACACACTGAATAAAAATAAAAACGAACACACAATCTATAATATAGCCGGATACACCAGCGCGTGTTCAATTTATTTGTTTCGTAGTAATTCTTTTATATTATATTATCTTAGTGTGTGTGTGTGTGTGTGTGTGTGTGTGTGTGTACATATATAGCAGTAGTGTTTCGCGCGCGCTCGCCCGGTCTCGCCTCTCCTCGGACCGATTACTTTGGCCGCGAGAAGCTTAATCCGTCACAAGCGATTTGAAAAAAAGCATCCTCACAGAAAGTTAATCGAAACCAACACCGGCGCGGGGCACAAAGAGTTTTCCAGCCCGCCCTCCGGCCTATCGTTTCCGAAGACGCGTTTTATTCTATTCCGTCGTCGTCTCCGCGCCTCTCGCTCGCTACAGCATCACGCTCACTAACGTATACGTTATTAAATTCAAATTGACAAGGGACGATGAGCTGTGTGCGTGCGTGTTTTCTACCCTCTCGCTGAAAAGCCGTTATCATATTATTTTCGTCGAGTCTGAAATTTATGGCGATGACATTTATTTGAAAACGGCGAAAAGCTCGTCGGCGCAATTATTAATGATCCTCGCGCGTGTGCCGACGCCACCGCCGTGCTTATTATAGGTACTATACGTACCTCCACACGGTATACATAGTATTATGTATAGGTATATCCCGTGCTTGCCGCCACACCTGCAGCACCGCCGGCAATATTCGCGTTCCCCTATTTTGTCATATTATTATAATATATGTATGTAGAGAGGGCCCTATGTTGTATATGCATCGCATAAAATGTACATTACACGCACGGTGTACAACTGCAGGCCGCGGAGCTTTTTAACGGTGCCCAGCCGTTGGCCGTCATCGTGAATTTCGAAAAACTTCGCCTACCGCCGTGACGTGTAGGTATTGTAAGTATTATAGTATCCGGTTCTCCAAAAATACGTTTCTTGAAATGCGTCATAAATGGCTCGTGAAAAATTTAAGAGCCCATATAATGTAATGCGTCATCGTCATTGCAGCAGGGCACTGTGGAAAGGTGCAATAGTTTTGTATTTTAATATACTGCGGTAATAAAATTCAAATATTATTATTATTTTACATGGCAATGGATTAACATAATTCTAATATTATTAATAGTTAAATAAATGTGTTTCACGAGTCCGAGTAAGTATATGAATATATACTTTGGGACATAACTTATTTCAACTTGTTTAATGAGCGATACACGCTGATACCCGTTTCCTTCCATTAAAACAATAATTATTTGTAAACCTATGCTGCAGATATTAATTTAAATTTATAGGGATAATAATATTATTATGAGCGAAAAGTACTTTAAATTATAAAATATCTTATAGTTCATAAAAACGTCAAGTAAATAATTATATACACAGCGTAATTATACGGCTACTTATTTAAAATTATGCTAGTATAATATCATTTCGACTTCTTTTTTTTAGCTATTGATTTAAAGACTCAAGTAGATAGTCAGTGTATTTATAATAATAAATTATACAACACTGTTTTATGATTTTTTTTTTAAAGTTTAATCAACAGAAACAAATTACTTGTAATTAATTATACTTTTAACTATTTTTTTTTTATTATACACATTATTAAAATTTTATATTAATATATTTTTATTTAATTTACCCTAATCTAATCAATATTATAATATACTAATATACGTAGATATTTCTAATATTTTGACAAATCTTGATTAATTGTTTTACCCCACAAACATAGGTGATAGTTACGTTAAATACTTAAATGGAATGAACTTTTAACTACTTTTCACAATATCAACATTTAAATAAGTTTACTCGAATCACACATTTTTACAACCGAAATTCGCGAAATTACTAGTTGTTAAGGTTCCGTGTTAATAAGCAAAAAAAATGCATTATGCATAAATGGTGTACCTATTATTGATATAATGTACGATTAAGTTAACTGCCTATACTATACTATACTACAATGGAGACTAAACCGCGGCCTTACTCTCAATTCGTATTATTTCAATCGGTCTTTATTTTGTTTTTTTACAGTCTATCTTTGATCGGAATTTGTTCAGTATGAACAGACATCGGTCGTGTGTAAGCTGATCAATCGGACCTCACCCGTTCATGGGTTTGGGTCACTGCAGCACAGAATACGGACGGACCACGAGGTGATCTCTTCTAATAACCACGGCTTGCAGGAACGACTGCGGCTGCAGCGAAAGCATAGTCGTCTACCCATATAACAATATTATATTATATTGTGCCATATTATTGTATGATATGATGTTTTTCTAATTAAAATAGCACAGCCGTCGCCGTCGAGGAACACAATGAACCACGCGTTCTCCGTCACACGTCAAATGTGTTGGCGCGTCAATGATGTTAATCGATGTCTGACTGGATAACGTTAATCACATTTTGTTTGCAATGGCGATCAAAGGTCAACGTCAAAAAATAAAAAATAAATAATAATTTAGATAAGATCGTCGGAAAAAAAACCCGATCGCTTATTATCAGCTTAGAGTTTTCTTATTTATTATTTACTTTATATACGTATTATATCGGTACAAGATAAAAATATTATGTCATCACTTTTATGACTATATTATTTATAGTTGCATTGTGCTCTTTTTTCGATGTTTTGGATTGTTTATGGTTAACTAAAAATTATATAATAACTCACTTAGTTAAGTTCATAATTAAATGGCAACAGTTATTTCGTTTTGTTATACATTTTTAATAATATTTAATGAGGATATAATATTTCAGCATTTAAATACTATTTACGATGTTTTTAATAACACTATTATATAATATGCCTTGTATATTAAGTATGCCTGTTGGTTTGTTTTAGTTTTCAATATTTATTGACAAATAATAAATTATTTTTTTCATTGTTTTGATTTGTGTAAGTTTAAATCAATACTTCTACAAATCCTCTATACATATATATACATCATATTATTAAAATCCTACTTGAAATAATTAGAAAAAGTCTATTATTTAATATTCGTAATTATTACTTATTTGAAATTTTCAAATTCCTAACACTAAAGTGACTAAAGAGAATATTATCAATTTAAGCTATAGGTACTATGACTACTATGTAATAATCCGCAACAGTCCGACTATGTCTGATAGAACACTACTTCAGGGTTAAAAAAAACCCATATACCTACGCGGCTATGCATTATGAAATATTATTTTAATTAATACAAGAACAATAGTAAATAATGTTTATATTATAAGACCTTAGGGTTTTACTAGATATTTTCCCAACATTTGATCATCAAATATCTAAATTATTTATATTTGAAAATCTATTAATATATTTTTTTTCAATTCAGATTCAGAATTAATTTAATTAAATCTTTAAACATTTTCTTTTATAAATAATTAGTTTTTTTTTTTTTTAATGTGATATCAAAATAATATTATAAATTAAATTTATTAAACCTAACTTTTTTCTGTGTTCGAAGTTAAAAGTATTTCATGATGCACATTTGTAATTTATTACCCTTTTGTATAATAATAAAAATGTAATTCAATAAAAACACAATGTTATATATTTACATTGTTTCTTATTTTACACACTCTTAACAATTTTGGTAAGATTTATGTAACATATTTTGATAAGCACTTTGTAGATTTTATGAAGAAAACATTATTTGTATACTTTTTCAATAGTTTCTCAATAATATTAAAAGCTTTAGCTAATTAAAACAATGTTTTAACAATGAACTCGTACATTATTCTATAGTCCTTTGAGAAGTCCATTCAGTTCTGTATTCTTTGTTGTTAAGACATTTTAAAAATGTTAATTTTGCTTTCCGAAAAAGTTGATTTAGAAAATATTTATTATTTTTTTTTTATAAAAGTGCATACTATGATTGAATTATTGTCATAAGTGTAAATTGTTTGTTTAATAATAATTATTAAACATTCTCACAAAGATCGTCAATTAATTCGTCAACGAGAGCATTATATTATAGTGAAATAATATCTGTAAGCAAAACATTATTATTATTCCCCTCATATCACGCGTTCCATTTATACTATTTTGTATAGTTATTATACCAGGGTTGCATATTTCAAACTTTCATTTATCTTTCCCGATTGTCTTTTACTTTCGTCTAGTGATTTTAAGCTAACGCGCTCAGAAATAAAATTAAATTGATAAGCACACTGCACACGTAATACGTTTTATTGGCGACACCGCATTATTGTCACAATTTATTAAAATCGATATTATAATAAATACGAGTATTATAGCTTCAGCAGCACAACTATACGGTCGTAGACTGCATGCGATAAGAATTTTATGACGTAATTTAGAGGTTTTATATAATATTAATCGTTCAAATTATTATTATAGTTAGTTGAATGACTGCACGTTATGCGACTATACTTTAAACTTAAACTATTTAAAGGATGAGCCCATTATTACGTAGTAAATCTCGATTATGGTTAAGTAAGTTCCGGTTGTATATTGAAACACAGACACAGTATATACACAATATAATATACATATATTATGGTCTTTAATTGGCATTATTAAAGTTTAATATGGCGTATCACATATCCTATTCTAATGTATCTTCGCGAACCCCATTCTATGTCGAGCCTACAATATAATACACTTTATTCGAATTATACTCGAATTTACCCATGGCAATAATCGTGTTACTAAACATCGCGTCATAATGTTTAAAAGTAATTTCGTTACACCCACGCTGTAAAAGAAAAAGTTAATTCGAATTTAATCAACATTTGTGACAGCGCATTATTTCGGTTATCCATCAGTAAATGATCACCGGTTAATTGAAAACTATTATTAATAGTACCTATATTTGTATATTATAAAAGCGTACGTACACGATATCGTTCTTGTAAGGAACACAAAAAAACAACAATATATTTATTTATTTTGCATACATGTACAACAGTTATGATTTATGGAGGCTGACTTATTGATATTTTCAATAAGATTTATAACGACATTTTATTTTTAATTTACAAAAAGCTTGCAGTTTAATCATGGGATTTGTATTAAATAGTTTTGCCGCATAAACAGATCATCTACATTTAAATAATAATAATCGGGATCCAGTTATAATTTTATCAGGAAAAAAGTTTTAAAACAATTTAGTATAATCTGTACGTGGATAATAGTTTTATATTATATTATGTATTCGCCTCATCCAGTAATAGTTTGATATATATTAGATGATATCATACGTGAGAACATCCGTCGTTTAAATAAAATATGTCGGATGGATTAGAGCGAAAAAAGCATTACTATATTAGAACTACTGCTTAGTAACATTTATAATAATTCATTAATAATATAAATACCGAGGTAGCAAGTATATATAGGTATATACAATTTAATCATTCCATTTAGTGACTGAATTATTTAGTTTTTTATTCTCGTGTTTAGGTTAGTCTTACGTAAAAAAAACTTCCTTATAAACTCGTTAAACTTGTATGATAAAAAATTAAATCCTTACGCTGTCGTGCAGCAGTCGACAAGCCAGAATTTCTGCATAAACGTCATCTTGTAGGTACTTATTACTAAAAATTAACCCCGAGTGCATTCTGCAAGTTCAGTAGAAGTTTTTCCGCCGTATTAACTAAAACCCTGCAAATGGCTGAGCCCGTTTAATTAAATCTACGAATAATACATTAATACCCCTATTATACAGAATCACGTTTAATAATAATAATAATTAGTAACTGGTATAATAATAATATAACAATAACCTACTTTATAAGCAATAATTCAATATACGCATACAACCGCATTGTTTGCGAACTCATTCTCTGTGTACCTAACATCAATTTATTAATTATACGAATGAACCAAAAAACATAACCACGTAGGTTTGAACGTTTTTATTTTTTAATAAAACAACAGCAACAACAAAAACACTATTTTTTTTTATCCCAACGCTCTATAGATGCTTTGCTATACAACTAATGAATAAGATTTTTGTTTTTAATTAATTATTATTATTATATATATATATATATATATATAGAATAATCTAAAATGAAAGCACGCTCTTCTATATACAACACCATTCAAAGAGATAGGTAGGTAGAAGGTACCTATCTAAACGTTATTATATAAAATATATATATATATATATATATATTATACTTAATGTATAAATCCACTTTACTTGTCCTACATTAGTTTACACAGATAATACATTTTTATCCGTTTTCTTAAGTATACCAACTTGAATTACACAAAAACGTGAAATACAAAATAAAAAAATAATAATTGAAAATTATGTGTGTATAATAACGTTAATATTTAGTTAATATTAAGTTTATAAAAAGTTTCCTGATCATAAATAACGCACTCAGATAATTTGTGATCTTTATTGGTATACAATGTTTGCCTAACTTAATGATAATAAAATCAATCAATTTTACACGATAATGGGTGTTGAATAATTTAAAATAATGCATATTTTTAAACTAATTTAATACTTGCGATAACTATATCTATAGGTATTTACAACTTTCTACCCATGTTATGGACCCAATGATTTTCAATAATAAGTAAAATATTCTAATAAAATATCTAGAAAATGTAATGATTATTATTTAATAATATTTGATGTTGATAATTTTATTAAAAAAAAAAAAAATTATTATTATTAGCTTAATAATCACATAATATTATTTCTGATGATTAACAAAGTTAATTTAGATTAGTTATCAATTTATCATTATAATATTAAAGTAAATTAATTAATTCTTAGAACATTTCAGTTCTTTATTTAAGCCAAGACAAGTTATCTATTTAAACTAAGTCTATAATAAAAATTGATTATGTCCCACATAAGCAGCTACATTTTTATGGCTTTCAGATTCCAGAAGGCACTTAATTATGTGTCAAAATAATATTTATTATTATTTATTATAAATATTATGTAGGTATACTAGTTTCATTAAATTGTATAATTAATTATACATATTTCAGAACTTATTACAATAAAATTTATTGTAATGCAACAAGTCTGTTAGAACATACAATATTTTCGTTTAAAAATTATCTAATACGCCTATGTATTAATAGTTATTTGGATTTTGAATATAATAGAAACATTTTTGATAATTCACAAATTTTGCGTGAAACTAGATATCAACGATATTTATTATTTACTTTATCATTTTCATTTATACGACCTATTTTTTATACGATTAGGGAACCAATAACCTTATAACAACAATTTTTATGTAATTAATATAACTATAGTATCTAATATACTGTACTGTATAATGTATATTTTATTATTATAACACCTATGGTTTCACACACAAATATAATTGCATGATTATTGTTTTAAATATAGGTACTTACATAATATTTTTATATAAAATCTCTTAATTTAAAAATCATTTAATTTTGGTAAAGTACTACGAGGAAGAGTTTTCGTTCCTAATTAAAATTTATACTTAATCCAAGACACGTATCAATTTACAGTGAATGTGGTTTTCGTAGTATTCTATTTACGTATATATACCTACGTGAGATATGAAATGTTCGAGTTTTTTCGCCGAAGGTGTGTAGTGTGTGATATAAGGGTTAGAGAGAAACGCATATTTAAAACGACATTTTGCTATTTCCTTATCACGTCCAGTATACTATTTTGCATACACGCATGCAGCGCTGACCAACGGAGCGCGTTTTCCGTCGTGGGTGTGCATATAAATACGTATTATTATATGTATAGGTACAATATTGTCAAGTATATCAAACACACGGAGCAGGAAAAGAGAGAAAAAACGCTCTCGCACAAACGAACGACACGCAATGACAAAATCAAATAAATAACCACACCGAACACATGAATAAATATAAAGAAAAATAATTTGCATTTGTTGATTTAAATTACAATATTGTAATGAAATTCGTTTCCACGTCCATGGTCTTTGATTAATTAAAACAATGCTTCGGCACGCCACACACACGCATAATATATACATATTATACATGGAGGGAGAAAGCAAACGACAGTGCAAGAGTGTATGTGTATGTGTACGTGTGTGTGTGTGTGTGTTTCAGAGAGGGCGAGGTGGGCAGGGGCGAGAGAGAGAAAATTTGATAGAACGCGTGGGCGATTGAGTGGGTGGAGGTAAATATGAAATCCTATTTAGTCAATAACTCCGGTGGCGGTAGGACATTTGGTTCGGTCGGTTCGGAATACCATTTTGGTAATTTGAACTTTATTGTTATATTATACGAAACTATACAACATCTAAAGACAACACATCTAGTAATTTAGTAGTGTCATCCATTTAATCCATTTAATGCACCACGGAAGTCATATCGAATATCAGCATCATTGGAACAATGATATTCGATGATTCATGTGCATACAATATCGAGCAAAATTTGTTGATTTATTTGATATGTATAATGTATTCGATCAAGAGAATTTTTTTCTACGTCCAACAACGATGAAAAATATTATATAGATTCCCAAAATGCCAGAAATTTAATTTTGGATTGAATATTTCTCGCCTATTTTTTCTCCCTCTCCTTCACGTTTTTCGTTTCGACGAGGGTCTTATCGGCATCTTTGGAGACTTATTGTGTGTTAATAATTTCGGGATGCACTTCACGTTCAGAGAGGATTTAAAAAAAAATGTATATATACATTATACAATAATAATTAAATCGTCGTGAAGGGGACATTTTTTTTTTTAACGTCTTCGTCACAGACGCCTCTCCGTGAGAGCCTAAATGTTTCCAAACAATATTTTTTCCCTTTCAACAGCTACTGCGATTATTAATAAGACCCGTCATCGCCACTGTCGTCATCTGTGCCACCGACGTCAACCAAGCCTTGCTATCCGCGCGCGCGTCGCATCTGGCCAGACTTATGAAATTAATATTTTCTTCCGGCAAACGCAAATCGAAAAATACACGAACGAACCAACCAACCAACCATACTCTCGCTGGCGAAATTCGTTTACTCGGATAATTATTTATAAGTTTTTGTTCGTGTCTCGTTCCACTTAATTTTTTTTAAATATCCTCGACTGACGGAAACTCGCTATTGCTGCCGGCTAAGCACACTGCTTTTTTTCGTGACAAATCGTTTCCGCGTGAAAATACAGACGGACAAGGACGGCGTCGCCTTTTGGGATTAATATTTTACTCAAAGCCAATAAAAACGTCAGTTTTTAGTTGTCTCTTTTTAACGATTAAAAAAAAAAAAGAAAAATGAAAAGATTTTGAGTTTCCAATATAGAAACATTTACTGCGGAATTTGTTGTTTGCCGCCCGTGTTCGTCGTATCGCCGAAGCATATTATATTAAAACTACTATAAGTACTGAATATTCAAGAAGTTCTACATTTTTCTGTTACTAATACGCATATGGGTACGTATTATACATAACGTCCATCAATATAATAGACGATCCTCGATATAATAATAGTTATTTCTTATACGTGCATATAATTTGAGTAGCGAAAAAGAATACCCGAACAAAGGATTAAACGTATTCCGAAAATTATTAATGTGTAAATACCTATATTTATGAAAAATCATTACCCTCGTGTTTCATAACAACGGATAATATTTACGCTTTACTCAAATCGAAATGAAGAAGCAACGTTGTGTATAAGTATGACGTGTAATATGCAGAGCTTGATAATCAGCTAAAATACGATCGTATACGTATAGTACAGGTAGTAAGTTTGAAGTACAATAGTTTGAAGTAATTCTTATTGGTAGATATACGGTAACTTAGTGTTTGAATTTAAGAATTAATAGGTATATATACAAAATAATTTGAGTAAAAATAATATAGATATTATAGATAAGTACCTATATATTTTATATATTATATCGTATATATATAGTATATGGTAGGTAATAATCCTTCAGATCAAAAACTATAAAAAATAATATATTTTATATGCAGTATCGTAATTTTGCAACTATTCCGATGACTTATTGATCTAGCCTTTTTTTATTTGTGAATAAATAGTATATTATAATAAAGTATAGACGCGTGTGAATTGAAACGAAAACACAACTTCTGAATATTTTCACGCACATATTATATTATGGGTTTGATTAATTTATCTCCAAGCGAATTCATTATAAGTGATAGAATGCATTAATTATTTTTTTGCAAGATCAGTTTACCCATAATAAATTTATCATAATAATAATTTATTTTTGGAATGTGTTAAATTTAGTAATTGAGTATTGAAACACTTGAAATTGTGAGTAAAATTATCATTAGATCATTCGTTTGGATTAAAAAGTAAATTGCACAGATCGATAGTGATCTTCATTAATTTATATGGTTATACACGTATACTATCTACGCATAATATAAGTCTTAACCATTTTGCATTTATTTAAGGCAATATTGGTTTTGGTTCTCAAGAAACGTTCAATTACGAGAATCGAAATTTTAATCATAACGTAATAATATTAAATTAAGAAATATAGTAGAAAGATTAAATTTATTATTTGAGCTTACAACTGGTATATTAAAATGTTTTCCTTCTATATTTATGTGATACTCGTGTGAAATACTTTGATTTGAATGGTTATTTTATACATTATTTTTTTTATACATCGAAATATCGGTTTCATGATCATTTCAAATATTATTATCATTGCAGTATATATATATATACAATTATTTGTTCAATCAGTAGAATTATATTATTATGTTCGCTTATTTTTTTTTTTTTTGATTTTTTTCTAAACTAGCTCGTTTGACTTTTTCGACGTTTGATCTTATTTAATAAAACGAATGATAATAATTTTACTACAACAGACGTACAGCATGTACATGGCTTACACTTTCGAAGCGAAATTTGTTCGTTCTGCGTTCTAGTATCACATAGTACAAATTATGGTAATATTTTGTTAATAGTTTTTGTTCATAATAGCCAACTACTCAAAAACTACGCCATACACATGCATGCAGCAGATGTACACAGTGAGAACTATGTAGCGTACACTGCCACATCGGATGATTGTACTTTTTTGCCTCACTCCTTATATTGTCCCTAACAGTCATAGATGCCGGAACCGGAACTATTGTATAATATAAAACCAATTAAATTCTATTTAAACCGAATGAAAACAAAAATAATAACTATATAGAAAAAAACAATCTTTAACGAATCATCAACAATCGCCCAGATTTCCAAGATTCATATCAAAATTATGTCGTTCACACTGTTATGCGCGTCGACCGTTGCAGGGTTTAGTTATAATAATATGATGACGACGTCGTATATACGCATATTATTATTTTAATTGTTATCATCACGATGCGTTTCCAAGCAAAAAACCTACAACTGTATTATACTGTAATAATATAATATATGATATTATGTCATATCTATCAGAGCCATTGTTTCGGAAAACGATGATAACGATAAATCATATTTTTAAATTATTTCAAACTATACATTCAAATTTTGTTAACGTGCCGTGTGGTTCGGATTTCCATATTACACTCATATCGAAATCCTAAGAATCGTTCTCGTTCCGCGGATATTAATACGAAACAGCATTTTATGTTTTTGACGAATAATCTAAACCATATGTTGTTATTTTACATGTTAATATTATATTGTTATGCGTTTGTATTACAATTTCAATACTGCCCACAATGTCATCACTCATCAGACAACGAACTACTGCAACGTAGGTACGAATTTTTTCCTATAATTTTTTTTCGCCTTATGAAATCCACAAATACGTATTATATTTAACGATGAATTGTTATTATTATTATTATTATTATTGCATAAATACAGGATCAAAGTAGAAAGGCGGCTTGGTGGCCATCTGTACTTACACATCCGAAAATACCCAAAGGACTATCACAAAATAAACTATTTTTCTGTTAAATGCTTTGAATTTGACGGTTTTCGATAAAATTAAATTATGGAATAGTGAATTTTCATAAAATATTTTGGCTATTACATTTCATTCGGATATCAAACGTAACTATAATATATTACTCAAAAGTATAACTAAAGCGAGAATGAAAAAGCATAATCAAACCTCCAGTAATAAAACGTATTAATGTATTTATTCGTAATTTTAAAAGCTAATATTAGCAATTAGCTAATTTTAATTACATTTTTACAGCGATTAAAAAATATTTATATTAATAATAATTGTCATATAATATAAACAATAATGAAAAAAAAATTTCCAAAAAATAACATTTAATTGTCTTAACCAAATGTATATTAGTGTAATCTATATACTTATACTAATTTAAATAAATTGAAAAAACTTGAAAATTGCATATTTTTTGGTAATGGATGTGGATAAAATTGAAATTACCCTTTCTGTTAAATATTACCGAATTATAAACATTTTATTTCCAATCTAAAAAAAAAAAACGGATAAATTTAAAGACTACTATTAAAATACTATATATTATTATATATATCTAATATTATGCTCGTGTGTAGCGTCACCGTAATTGTAGCATGTATTCGATTAACCTAACCTAATAGATTCAAATATGCAAATTACTTGTAATATGTATTGATTATGTTTTGAATGATTAATTGTCTTATATTTAACACAGGTTCTACATAAGATGCGGTTTTTTATAACAAACACTATCACGTAATATACTTCGAGAATTAAAACGAAAAACTCGATTACATTTTTTCTCTACATAATAATATTTTATATGGGGAAAAAAAATTAATTTATCGACTTACAGCGGAGGTCAAATATATTGTAAAATGTATTTTTATTTCAAGTTAAAAATAATATAATACTTTTCAATAATTCAACTCTATAAAACACATGGTAGTATTTTAATGAAATGCAAATATCCGCAGTAGATAATCATTCGTAGAGTACTCATTTAGATTTGCATTTTAATTGTTTAACTCTTATTATAATCTAGACAATGAGATCTCCAATTCAATATATTATTTATTATAATATACACATTTTAATTCAAATCGTGTGCTAACTACTAATAAACGGATTCACGAAATAATAAAAAAAAAATCAATTCTGAACAAAATCATCGGTAAAATGCATAATAGGCGACATGAATACATATTATCCTCAAATCAATCCAACGATTCATACTTTTCGATTATAAATTTAAGTTTACCCACGTAATAATGATGAGTATAAGAAGTGAACCATTAATGCCTACATAATATTATGAGACCGCAAATATTTCAAAAATATATTGTAAAAATCGGAAAAATGCTAAATATACAGTTACATATTATTATAAATCATATATATATATATATATTATTATATGCACTTAGTCGCATTTAAAACATCGCTTGTCACAATAACGGAAATATAATACTTATTATTATGAATTTTTTATTGATCAATATTAATTGTATATGATTTTTTTAATTACATACCTAAACCGTTAAATTGTTTTCTACCTATTTGTGAAATTTTAAATTCCCATGTACAATATAAAAGTAAGAATATATAATAATATATATTCACATGATTGCTGCGTAGTAGGACTGATTGCTCTTTGCGAAAACAACATTTTGATTGTGATAGAAATATTCCCAGACCACTTTATAACATATTATATTAGTATTATGTGTACCTACATGTACACAATAATACACCTATCTGGTTCTTTGTATATGTACACGAGTAGACATTTAGGATAGGACGTAACACCGGACTAGTTTCTTAATGACTGAAATACATTTTGCAAACTTTGTTTAAACTTGATTCGTTTTGACTGGGACGTATAACAGCACACAATACGTCATATTTTTTAGTTGTACGATGGGAACTGCGCGTATTTTGTTCATTTCAATTTTTCCACCTATTGTAACAGCATCATCATATTACGGCGATCGTCGAATGTTTTGAATTTCAACTTCAGCCCGTCTAACACACATCATTGTTACTATTACTATTATTATTATTATTATGTTTATGATTATTAATTCTATTATTATAGATATTCCGTAACACGCGACAGTAAATGTTAAACCGTTTCACGGAATTATGTCACACGCATCACGTGCGTTTCGTGCATATTTTAATGCGAATAATCCGCCTATCCCCTTGATAATAACGAAAGAAACAAGAATTATAATTAAATATATATGACAAAAAATTTAAAAAACATATATATATTATATATCCATGAAATTTGAATATTTAAAACCATCTATTTGTTCGTTTTAATAATTTAAAAGAGGCATGTCCTACTATGTGCAGGTAAGCAGGTAAGCAGGTACGTATAGTAATTTTTATTCGAACTCGAAATACTTGATACTCGTGTTATCTAAATATTATATTATTATAATATTATATACGTGTATATAATTGCAGTTTGTAAGTATAATAATAATAATAATATGATATCATCATAATGATATAAAACGCACTGATCGCGCGACCTAAACAATATTTATTATTGAAAGAAAATAATATTATGTTTGTATTCACCGAGTCTATAATAATTGTAACGACATAATAACATAAAGCTCTCATAGTGCGCCTGAATAATAAATCGGAAATAAACATTCCGCGACCATAATATATTATACTTACCTCCTGGTGTACACACCTACACACTTTAGTCGCATTTGAATTTATTATTCCGTTTTATTAGTAGGTACTGCTGTTGCGCGTCTAATGTTATTTTTCTCTATAAATACCAACATATATAGGTATACACAAAATACGAATATAATAATAATAATAATAATATATGAAACTTTAACGCCGCGCACGTCCCTTTACCGATCGCACAAAGGAATCCTTTTCGAAAATTATGCAGACGTGGCCGGTAAATACTTTAATATATGACGTATAGGTATAATATAATATCGTTACATTATACTGTATAGGCATACTATATTGTGTTATACCGACTATTATTAAATATATATTTACACGCGGAGTTATCTCGCCATGGTGCGTTTTACCGCTGAACATTTCCAAACAAGTTTTAACGAGCATATGTATTGCGTCGACAGTGCATCGTACGTTTATAATATACAACATTAATACATGTATATGTATATGCATACCTATATCACGTTATATACACGCGTTTTGCCGAATAGTTTTTGTGACCGGTGTGGCGGTGCCCAATCGGCAGTGGCGACGGGGCGGCTGAATTATATATACCGTATTATAATAACCTCACGTTTTCGTAAAAATATTTTTTTTTTTTTATTTATAAAAATAAACATCGTTCTATTCAACCGAGGAGTTCATAATATTTAGGATCATAACTTTCGGGAACCAGTTGTCGCGCGCATGTGTATCACGATAAAATACCTGCGCGAGGCCGACAAAGCCGTTTTCCAAAGTCACATCGGAAATCACACATATTTCAATAAAGTAGAAAAGAATAATTTACGAAATATCACCGCCGCAATAAATCGATCGTCGGGATTCGTGAGTTATAACACTACGGTTGAGCGCTGAATTTGGTATATATATTTTTTAATTTTAATTTTACAGTGTCGCATATCAAAATCTATAAACAGGTATAATATGGAATGTGTAAAATGTTAAAAACCAATTTAGACGGGAAGGTACCGTTTTCGAAGTTTAATAAATTCGCGCAACACGAGAGCTCAACTGTCGAAATTCACAAAAGCGAAAGTTCGCGCTTAAAAATTCTAAGCTATGATTTGCCATTTGTGACATAATATATGTCTCGCAGGTGTTATACTACAGCTGACACATTCTGTGACGAGATTCAGATTTCGTACATTTCTTAATATTCAAATACTCCAAGCTTTTGTATTTTTATGTATATTATTTTATTGAATAATTATAGCTATCATTTACTATTTACTATTTAAATTCATGATAAGCCGATGAATTTATTTAAAAATTATTTGAATATTATTCGATATATGAAAAAAAAAATATAAATTCGAAAAACCATAAATTATATTCGGATTATACATCAAAACATCTATCGGCTTCCTGAAAAATTCAAATCCGGAAAACACCCAACACTCTCGAACGACCCTCGACCACTCCAGTCACCAGTTAAAATTTAATAATAATTATAATATTTATTTTGTTATAACTTCATCACATTCTACACTGCAGAAATACGATTAGATACGAGTAGTTTTGGATAATTTTATGTCGCACCACCTCGCAGTATACGTCTGCGATACCTCTTTGGCGGGCTTATTATTGAAACACGCCGATTGAATATCGTATTCGATGTGAGAACATTCTTCTCACACAGTGCACTCGGTGAATAACATTATCCGTTTCGTCCGTGTATATGGTACGTTTCAATGTCACCGGCGGTGGGTCTCAATCCGATTACACATCGCATGATATTAAAATGATCAGCGTGGAATTAATCTTTTTTTGTGCGCTCGGCGTGTCTGTAGCGGCAAACGATAGAAAAGACAATCGTAAACTCTTGTTTTCAAAGAAAAAATAATAATAATAAATAAATAAAAAGTAGTTGTTCGTCGAAAGCGAAATACGCAGTAGAAATGCCAAGACCTATCGCTTTCGGTGCGGATTTCAACTCTTCGCATGTCCCGCACATAATACGCATAATAGTCACCAGAAAAAAAAATATTTAAACCGGTGTGGCGACGGCGGCGTCGGCGGTCCGAACCGCGGTATCCAAACGGTTTATAATAAATAATAATATAATAATAATATTAATTCATACTTCGTTTGGAAACGCGATTGCACAATATTATAAATTTATAAATGATAAATATCGTTATAATCGGACTCGTGTGTAATGCGCGTGCCGGTCTTCTAGGTATAACTACGTCGGGCGTTCGACAATAATAACCGCGTATGCCCCATTATTGGATGTTTTCTCGTCGACAAACTTTCGTCATAATACTATAATACTATGTGTATTATGGCTATTATTATCAATCACATATAATATGGTTTAAGTACAGTACAGGCGCTCAATACAATTTGAGGTATTATTATTTATTGATAATCATCCGTGTGACATTGACCACTGTATTTTTTTGTTTAAACGGCGGGACGCAGCGAAGGTAATATAATATTGTTGTCATATTGATTGTCGTAACTCGTAGTAATATTTTTGTTCAGCTCATTGTTCGTAACATAATAATGATAATTATTGTTATTTATTATTGCCGTTCTATAGTGTCTGGCCAAAATGTCCTCGAAATAATAAAACGTTAAATATGAAACACATCACACAATTTATTGAACAATGAAATGAATTATAATTATAATCTTTGCGTTTCAGTACTTACCACGGACGATTGGTTGCATTGATATGTATCGACTGTATAACAGTGTACAAACAAAACAACTTACCTAACAATAAGCAAAGACCGAAATTAAAAATTATGTTATTATTCTTGAACATGACTTTATGGAAATTATCCAAGATTTAAGTATGAGGTTTAAAAGTATACTTTAGAATTGCAAATTATACGAATCTTATATTATATAGAAATTCCCTGAAGGGCTTATGTACTCTGTGCTTTATATTATACATTTAAAGTAAACATTAGTAGATAATAATAATAAAGATATATTATGTTATGATGATATTCATTTATCATTGTTCAAAATGTTCCGGAGAATCTTAAGCTCTAGGGATTTCTATACAAACGACATTGTTATCTCCTTTGTACATATATACGTATTTTGATTCGAATTAAAAATTGAAGTAGGACGATAGAAGGAATAACGGTTCAAAATATAAACTATATCATATAATTATTATTTATTAGTAATCAGGGAAATCTGTATTAATAAAATTGATACAGAATATTATTATTTATTATAATAACGCTTTTAATTATAATACTTTAATAGTTAAATCATAAAACGTATAACAACGTTATACTGGAAATTCAAAATGGTTTATTTAAATTTTGACAACAACGTTGTACAGTGTATATTAATGTCGTACCAGACTATACGTTTACCTATGGATGGACGATAGTATTATATAGGTATATGTTATACGTATATGTGTTAACTGTTTAAATTAAAACTGAATTGTAAATTGTCAAACCACAAAATCAATCAACACGTTAATTCAAATCCAAAGAGAGTCTTCATAAGTATTTCATTATGGACGTTTACCAATTATAATTTAATGATATTCGATTTGTCAAAAAACAGACATTGATTGCTGTGACAAGTTTATAAGCTTAAGGTTTCTTATTAGGCTACTTAATAAATGTGTTGTCCCACTACTGCATCGCTGGACAACATTATTTAAAATATGTAAATTTAGTATAATCTGTCTATTGATTTTTTTTTCACACATAATTAAATTGTTTCCAATTTCCAAGAAACCTAAATGACAACTCAAGTTAAGTATAAATAACATTATTCCGTGTTTAATTTATTTCACATTTGTATGTAAAACAAAGTGAAGTGTTAACAGAAAATCTCAATAAATATTTATCGATTCCTCTTTATATTGTTTACAAATTTTGCATATAGTTGATAGATGAGCATACTTATACGTATTATACAACTGTGGTACTATGAATTATTACAATGTGTGTATAACCCGAGTGTGTGGCCCAAAGACCACTCTCCGACAATACTGTATTTATAATATGTATACATTGATCTACTGTACCGAAAAACAAAGCATAGTGGCGAGTTTATAGTTTATCTTGATGTATATCAATGTTCAAGTACAATTAAAAAACAAAATAAAGAGAAAAAAAGTAAACCATCTTAATTTTTTTCCTGCAGATGAAATCTAAGACCTGATCTGAGATCATCATAATATATATATATATATACACCGATAAAAATGTTATGCACCTATATATATATATTGTAAGAATAAAAAAAAATACGACCGTCCAGAAACCAACATCTCGTTAGTGAAATTTAATAATCTCGAGGGCCATCTTTACAACACACGACGAGTAATAAAAACGAAAAACAAATGATGGTAAGAAAAAAACGGACGGCCGAGTCGGAAACCACTATTGTACCAGATGTACGACGACGATAATAATATTCAGAGGTTGTAAAAATAGTAAAAAACGTAAACTCGGTCATTTGGATTTCACGCGAATATTATAAACCAAATAGGAAGCCGCGTGAGATCACGTAGGACGTAGGTTGGTACAATTCGTCTTGTAAGGTCACACCTGCAAACCGAGTGCCGGATAAGGCCACCGTGAAAGATTTTTCGGGGGTTAACCTAAATGTTCTATAATAATGTGTGTAAGATATTTTCAAAAAGTATTTAACTGTAATGGCCCTGGGATTCAATGTGACACAGTTTTTGAGTGCAATAACTGCAGTGTACTTAATATTATATATAACTAACCACGTCCGATGACTGTTATGATATTATTATATTTTCTGGGTGCTGATTCCGCGTCACCGTTCTTGTGACTTTTGTCTGTTTTGCAGTAATGTCAATATAATGTGAGCTACAAATATTATGACGTAGAATACCCATTCCCATCGCGGTTTGCCCAAAAATATTACATAATAATACATCGATTAAAAAGGAATGTAATATTCTTACGAAAACGTACTTAATTTTTGTATACACGGGGTCTGTTACTTTCGGTCATACAATAGCATAGGACAGGTATACGAAATGATTGATTTATAAAAAACGATTTGATAAGGCGAAGAACGTATGTCATTTGATGATAATACAGATAATTGTATATAACGCGTAATATTTATGCGTAATTGTGGCAATATAGTGTCGTATAGTATCGGAACTATAGCGATACTATATTAGCATCGTTTGAACTTTGAAAATCTGTCCGTTTCGTACACGCGCAGGTATATTATTACTATAAAAAATAAATGTTATGTGATCACAAATAGCTTATACCACGCCTAGCCATATAGGTTTAAACTAGGTATACGGTTAAGCGATGGGTGTGCGTATTAACGCATTTTAATAAATACGTAAAACACGGTATAATAATAATAAGTAATAGTATAATATATACACCACGCGTATAAACGACGACGAAAATGATGACTATACTCCGGGTCGACCGCGTGCTGACAGAAGAGCGATTTGGATCATTAGCCGCTGCTGACGAGGACACACACACACACACACACACAGACACTATTAATAGGATCGACAGAGTGCTGTCCGCGTGGTCTTTAAACAGAATAATGTTACGTGCGCATAATACGATATCGTTAAGGTGTGTAATATACAGGTGTG
Source organism: Rhopalosiphum padi (assembly GCF_020882245.1). Classification (NCBI taxonomy): domain Eukaryota; kingdom Metazoa; phylum Arthropoda; class Insecta; order Hemiptera; family Aphididae; genus Rhopalosiphum; species Rhopalosiphum padi. The sequence goes on from NC_083598.1 coordinate 35,070,334, forward strand.
AAAACGATGACTCCGGTCCACGCCGATGCGTATCGGTTGCAGCCCTCGGTCTTTATTTTATTTATTTACTTTTTTTTTTTTTATTAGATTTATATATATTTTTATCGTGTGTTTTATTATTATTATTTTTTATATATACATTAGTGGCATATTATACGACAACTGCGGGTACGCACACACACTACGCGTATTATTTTAATGAACGGACGGAATAATAATAATATGCACAACACTACATTATTATAACATACGCCAAGGAATCTCGTCGGCTGCTGCAACTCGCGTGCACCTTTGTGAGGACATGTTCTTATCTGCGACCGTTATCTCCGATTGATTCGTAATTGAGTCGTATTCGGTGAAAAATAAATTATTTTTCGGTGTAATATATTATTTTTACGTACGCATGTGCGACATGTGTGTGTATGTGTGTGTGTGTGTGTGGGTAAACAAGAATTTGGTCGAATAAAATAAAAAAAAAAACAAAACGAAATAAGTAAAATTGAATTGTATAGGTAATATTACTATAATATACGACGACGACGTCGGGCACATGGTGCCGGACAAGTTTATTACCATTCGAAGTGCCACTAATAATAATCTTTGCCAAATAACTGCGACGTCGAACTCGGCCGAATCGATTTCAAAAACTATCTGTTACAGGGCGAAAACGTGTATATCCGCGCACTTATATAATACACACACACACACACACACACACACATACGTGATACGTATGATATCTATACTCGATGAAATGCCCGATGTGTTGAGATATATTATATATACTACCAGCTGCGTTGTATTCTAATGCGAAGTAACAAAAAAAAAAAAATAAAACTGGAAAATAGCTATTACGATAAATCAAAACAATGTTTTGAAACAAATTCAGGAAGTGATCTGAACGCTTTCAGAAAAAAAAAAAATAATAATAATAATAAAATAAAATAAAAAAATTCATAATAAAATATAGAGACGTTGACATTATTGTAATAAATTAAATAGTCGATCATTAATTTTTCCCCGTTCGTATTCCGTGCGTTTTCCGTTTAATCATATTTTATTTTGGGTTATTGCGGTTTAATTACCGATCGGTCACCGACAAAACGCACAATGTGATCCAAGCCTAATTAAAATAAATTTTGCAGAATCAAATATCATTAAATTATTATAATAATGTATTACGTGTAGGTAGGTTCTGTGAATTAAATTATTTATACATAGGTAGGTACGCATTCGCTGAAATACGAATAATAATATATTGGTACTTATCGCGTAGTGCATATACCTACTAATTAATATGTATTATACCTATATATGTATATTGATATATTCCAGTGTGAGTTTGGAAACCGTATTGTATTACTATATATCGTTGTGTATACCGGCTACATTGAAAGGTCAACCTATTTACTCTGTATACTACAAACGTTTAGTCTGTGCAACTCGTCGATGACAAGATGAAAATATTTTACAACTCTGTCGAAATATCTAGAAAAAATAACAATATAATATAATTATTACTGCTAGTTACGATATTTATTTACATGTTATTCGGGGAAACGAACGTTAATAATAATCGATATTTATAAACGGTGTCATAATATTGCCCTATATTTCGAGCACTCAAACTTTTTTATATAGTTTAAAAATATAGAAGTATATCAAGAATAAGATACGTATTATTATGATTATTTGATTTCTAGAATCAATCAAGCTGAAACAAACATTTTAAAATATAAAATAAACAGAAACGATACGCCGATAATAAGATATATTATACACACTTATATATATATATATTTAGAACGTGGAGTTATTGACCTAAATTGTAAATATTATTACGAGAAGATGAAAATACTATTTACAGCTTAATGCCTCGAGGGATTTTGTTCTTCAGGAATATAGGAAAAAGTGATTAGACTCTAATAACTGAGTATTATAATAATGCGCTATAGCAATTATGCTAATTAGAAGTTGATTTTCAGCGTATGCTATGTATACAACACTTATATATATATATATATATACACACGAAAATCCGACAATATTGAAGGTTGTGACTATATGTATATTGTATAATAATACATACTACATAGGTATTATAATGTTCCGGTTGAAAATAAATGCAATTTAAATATATTATTATTTTTGTTTGGGTCCATGCGTATTAGTTATTATCGGTTAAGATAAATACTTTTTTTTAAATCATTTCTAAAATAAATCGAATACACAGACAACACAAATCACCATACAACATGCCTCTTAGGATAATGAATATAACATAATCATAATATACAGAGTGAATTTTCCACGTGATTTTTTTTATAATTAAATAGAATCAAAACGATTTTTACGCCTTTCATTATTATTCGAGATTAAAAGTTATTCGTAAAAATGATATAAACTTTTAAGTATCAAACTTCCATCAATAATACTAATAATAGTGTTCATAACAGTTGAAATGTGATCCGTTGTTTACGAAGTTAAGCCCATGTTTGGCATTATATAATAGACACTCATCTGTGTATCATGAATAGAAACAATAACATATAATTTATGGCAGTCATGGTAAAAATCGGAGTAATGTAACACTTTTTCTACGAGCAACTTTAAAATAATCTTTCCGGTAAAACATGCAAATTGATAAATAGCAAAGCAGATAATTTTTTCGAATTGAATCTCGATAATCGATATTTTGAAATAGACAGATAGTACTAGATACATCACAATATTGTATATAATCGCACACGTATAATTGCACTTTTATTAGGTTATCGGGTAAAAGCAGCAATTATTGGCAAAAGTGCTGGTGCAGTCGTATAATATAAATGTGGTAATGTTTATTTTATTGCTGAGCGCCGAACGCTTTTATTATAATATGATCACGATACAGTGGCGATCCGTGTTAATCTAATTTAAACGTCGGCAGTCTAGCCGGAAGTATGTCCGTATAATATAATACAACAAGTAAACTAAAAAAAATAATAATATATTATAGCTTACGCATACATATACCGTATAAACCTATACGTGTACGCCGAGTTTTGCAAATAAACTAAACCAGTTTCCTTTAGTGTTATTTACGTATACAAATTTAGTATAATAATAACACACAGTTTGCCATTTTATACAGACGAAGAGAAAGAAGAGAATGGGCAGTGTGTTAACAACAAAACACATATTATAGGTGTGTGCACCTAAGTATAGGTACAGCAAAAGTATGATAAATTCGCAACGTCCGTCCCGAGCGAACCAAGATGTTTTATTGGATTATAATTTTCGGCGTTGAACGGAAATTATTAACTCGCGATTAATGGACCTCGCCCTCGCATCGTCTGGACAGTAAAATAATATCATCGTCATTGTCGTGTACCTATGTGATGTCATTCTGTTTTATATAAATCCGGTACCGTCGCCGTGGTGGTCGTTGCCGTGCCGTTGAAAATTGAGGTACGCAAATCCGGCGGCGGCAATTCTCCACGCAAAACTAACGCATTCTATAAAACAATATTGTATTATAAAGTAATAAAAAAAAAGGTGTTACCATCCGTTGGCCCTCTCGCTTGCAGATAATGCAGTAGTTGTTATTGTTGCACCCGACGACCATATAACCACCGCGATTGCCTGAGATGCGATTTCGAGACGTCTGACAACTGACAAGTCGAGTGTTACGGCAACTCAACTCGCTATGTATATAGGTATATCGTATTATTTTAGTACGGTTAACTGTATAGTGTTGCGGTGCGATAACCTTCGGCCGCATATAACGACGAAACGATTATAACGATATTATTTAAGCATGTTTAACAATAAAACGTCGACACCGCCGACAACGACGAATATAACAATAATATATACCTATACCTACGACCATTATATTATTTTAAAATAATACCTCATCGTCTATAATATGTACGCGTATCGCGGACACTGTATATTGTACGAAGTATATTATATATCAGGATAGTACGGCACGGGGGGAGGGGTGGAGTGCGCGTTTCCCGGACCACCCGCCGCGAGCCAGGATGTGCCGCGGAAAACGCGAATAAAACCGTATACGGATTAAGACGGAAAACTGGCGGTGACAAAGTCTCCGTGGGAAACGGTGCGTCAGCTGCAGCAGCGGCTTTGCTGCAACCCTCTACCGCCGAGTCGCGGATGTAACTCATCTCCTCCAGCGACGTCACCGCGGTCGCAGTCGGCCATTATCGTAGTAACCCGGCGTGTAATAACACAGTGCCAATACGAAATAATACATACATGTATAATAATATCGTATAATATGCGACATCGTCATTTTTTGTCGTACTATAATATTATAATACTTACAGTCGATTTGGTTTTTCGAACACTTGCACATATATAGGTAATATTCGTAGGTACGTTTGCATTCAAAAACGTTTGAAAATGTACTGTAAAAAAAAAAAAAAATAATAAAAAACTATACGAGAAATGTTATGTTCTGTTTCTGAATAGCTGGTAATATTTTGCAATCGTTTACTGGTTGTGGGATTCGATTAACTTTGAATTTTGTTCTTCGCGTTCATGTATTATATAATAATGGTCTGCAACACGCATATATAACATAATAAAGTATTTGGGTTAGTGTAAATAAGTTTGGCGATGAATAGTCAACACGATATCGAATTTGTATTTTGTATAGGCGGTAAACCTATACATTTGTACAGAAGAGAAACGTTTTGAGTGTAAGACGTTAAGAAAAATAGATATAGCTTTTTCCGCTACTATTTAGTGTGCTCGGAAGCTTGCGGAAAATTAAATTACTTACCAAGATTACATATTTTCCAACCTATATTCACAGAAAATAAATCCGTTTTATTTAATATAATATATAAAACTAACACGCTTCAATTTCTTGTTTGATATATTTTATAAGTTGGAAAAGAACACGAATGATTGAGGCTTGAAAGAATGCATGAATACCAACATCATAACTGTACTCTGCAAGACGTATATAGAAATGTATAATTAATTAAATGTATATAAATCGAATGAACTACAGTGTACACCAAATGTACACATAAAACACAATATGAAGTGTGTTTTATATATAGAAATTCGTCAATTGCATATCAATCTTTAGATTTGTTACATTTCTGTCAATTATAATAGGTATTTACTATACATTGTGTTATAATAATATATACTTTAAATAAATTTCGAAGCTTTTCTACGCTGTTTCGTTTGTTATTGTCTTTCATTCAATGTCGTATATACGATCTGAAAATAAATGACAGTAATCTGAAACATAATAATATCATAATATTCAGAACGTTTACCCGCGCGGAGGGACAAAAATCGCAATACAATACAAACTCGACTGCTGAAAATAAAATTTCCCATTGGAATATTAAATGCGCGTTAATTGCTTCTGAAACACTCTTGACTGGGAATGTAGGTATAATTATATGTGCGCGTGTTACACGTGTTAGGTATATATTCAACAAGAAAGTTCAGCGAAAGTTTAGTGTGTTTTGTGTCGTTTCCACGAGCTCCCCGGCATAGTGTATTTATATATTAAATTAATAATTTTTATCGGTTTACGTGTGCGGCCGCGGATACCGGTGTGGCGTGTACTCGTATATTATATTAAATATAAAACATAATAGAATAAATTGCTTACGTATAGCGATAAATTGTTGTGGTTCTAACGAGTGAAATTGTCGTCGTTTCCATTTGACATTAATATATTAATAGCGTATTATGTTGAGTTTTTATCGAGTGATACTTCTCTGAGTTTGTCTTCGGTCTCGGGACGTTATTAAGCGCCCCGGGGGGACTCGCACAGATCGAGATTTGCACGATATTGCGATTTACTCGTCTCCACCCCCTCCCACTCGCGGAATCCCTGCAATAAACGGCCCTAGCGATCCTGCAGAACTGCCTCGGCATGGCGACCGCGCACGATGAAACTAACGAACGTCCTTGGGGAACGACATTCGAAATACATTTAAAACAACGATATCGCCATTAAATCTCTCAACGTTTGGTCGTGTTCTATGTATAGCGCGCGTTGGAAATCTAAACTCGCAGTATAATATACACAAGGAGATCTGCACATTACAGAGTATCTGATATAATATATTATTATATAGTATAAATACGCGCGTTTACCTTTAACGCCCTATACACAGTATAAAGGTGTAATCGCGTACTGTTTGCTGCTTCCAAACGACTATATTATTATTATTATAATAAACGATTTTATCACAAAAATAGCGAACGTCGTCGTTATGCGACGTTGTTCGTTCCGGTGGCGCGCGTAGTTTGCTGTGCGTGCATAACAAATATACGGTGTATATTATAACGTCTAAATGTTACGTACAACCGATCGGAGCTATTACGCGGGCACAGATGATGAATATTGTGCTGATGTCGATGTGCGAATATTATGAGACCGTAATGCGATCGGCGTCCCGCAAAGTCCCACGGTCGTCGCCGAATTGAGGTTTTTCGGCGATTTTTGGTGCTGCAAATATAATAACATTGTGTAAGGATTAAGGAAAATCGGTTACGGGTTAAATATGAGGAAACCGAAAAGTATATATATATATATATATATATATATACTGAGCGTGCGTACGTGCAAACTATATATGTATACATTATTGGTGCAATAAAATATACGTTCCGGCAACGCACGCACAGAGGATGCTATATCATTATAATATTATATGTATATATAAGTACGCGGTTAAACAAATATCAATCGAGACTCGGTTATATCGCGGCAGCGTACCGTTTTATTCCACTTAAAAACGTGCGGTACTGCAGCGGCATTTGTGCTGTTCGACAAAAATCGTTATATTATGGGCCACGAGCCCCCCACGATGGCGTGTGATTTTTTTTCTTTCGAAAACATATCTGGACTTCCTTGATCGGCGTTTCACCAGAATATAGGGGAAATGTGACGATACTATAGTATACTCAATCCTCACACACACGCGCGCGCGTTCACTAAAATCCGCGGATAACGACTCCGCGCGTCAACCGCAACGATTACAATATCGCACTGGGAGCACACACACACAATAATATTGTATTATTATTATACGTAAATACGCAAATACGTGTAAATATATATACATAAATGCGTATTAATAATAGTACAGAGTATAAAACATTGTGTACCGTGTACGTATTATAATAATATTACATTATTGTTGAACATTAGACACAATAAAGGCCGTTATATTAGTTCCGTTATGGGCCGCTGCAGTGCGTAGGTATATATACACATATACACGTACATCGTTTAAGTCGATCCGTGCGACCTGCAGCGCCGAGTCAGGCCGTCGGTGTCGGACTTAACGCACATATTATACTATAATGTGTGTATGTATGTCGTATGTGCAGTGTACTTCGTACAGGTATAATATTATTATAATATTATACGTATATAGCAAGTACACCGCGCGTCTTGAAACGCAATATCGTTGTAGTAATTTTTTTTTTTTTTTAATTTTTTCTTACAGAGAACAAAAATGTATGCCCGTATGCTTACGCGATTAACGGTAAACGTATATAATAATATTCTCGTACATACGATTCCGACACGAAATTTTAATAAAAATATTTTACATGCTGATCTCCGGTTGGAGAATCGGATTACGGTTCAAGTATGGTAGTGTCGTACAGGTTCAAACTCGGCGTAAGTGCATAATATTAGGTATACGAAAGACCGAAAATGCCGTCGTCTGTAATGTAGTTATATTATTAATAATTCAATTTTAGTGTGATAAAACCATGCATTGTTTATAATTATATTATGCAATATTTATCATATATACGATAAACAATATATATAAATTTGTATTGCGCTGTTTATTTTAAAATATATTTGACGACACGCCGACGTACTCGCATGTTGCAGGAATAGAGCAATTGACTATTGTTTACTACAAAATCAGCTCGCACCTCGACACCATTACTCAGACCCGAATTTTCCTAGTGAAAACACTATTATACACCGACATTTTGAATCATAACATTTCATTTTTCGTGTTTAATCCGAATACATACTATATAACAATATAACTAATATAAGCATAAAATGTGTATACTTACTATATATTACTATATGCTAATTTGTCGGATTTCAATATTTCCATTTTTATTACCTGTCTCGACTACATACAGCCAATACGGTTAGACATAAACTTTGATGTATGTGCACCAATACGCGCGTCATCGAGCATAATCATGAGGTTCGAACGACTTATACCCGTTACCCATTACCCGTTACAGGTTATGTACCCAGCGGGTAAACAAATATCCATGTATTATAATAAGATGCAGACGATATTGAGCTGTCGGGGGCGATCGACACAATAGTTCGGAATTTTCATAATAATAATAATATTTCCCAGCACGGTTTAGGTGCTGGACGCGGACCTGTGAAAAATTGTCCAAAGTTTCATGTTAATTTCGACCGAATCACGGGTCTCATTACTTGATTCCGCGTGAGAACCATAAGCCACGCATGCATAATGTTTTGGTAATTAAATCATTACGGATTCGACGGGATCGGGTGGCAAGCGTGCGCACGATAAACTATATATTATTATATGCACGCTTGACGAAAAACAATATTTGACATGTCGTAGGAGACGTGGAAAATTTTAACAGCTTGCAGTTTAGGCGTATATGTACTAAATGTTTATATATATATATAATATCCGTTATATTATTATATAAATAAAGGATTGTATAATATGTTAATGCTATTTCGGTGTAGGGAATATTATAGTTTAAGGTCCATAAACAATAATAAGTTTGTTTAGGACTTGTATGTTTTACACTGGTCGCAAGGTTTTTCTGAAACTGTACTGAAACGATATTAGATCTCGTTCGTCGCCACATTTTAATGGTTCATAATATGAACAATAAATCAAAATCTTTCGGTTGTATACCGTATACCCGTAACCAATCGAAAAACGTATTTATACACAACATACGCACGACCATTGTTGCGAAACATACGCGCCATCAATAGTAAATACATGATCGGTACCTATGTATGTATAAATATACTTACATACAGCGGTCGGAAGTAGCTACTGCTTTACTTTGGTAAACCAATACGATATTTCTATTTCATTTTGAATTAGAACAAATTAGTTTGATTCTAAATTCTAATTTTTATACGTCCCGATAAAAAAACCTGCAGAAATAATATCAACGTCATATGCGATGTATGTTATATCAACGGGTCGTGTTAAAAAATAAAGTAAAAATCAAATTTATATAGGACTCTGGCAGACTTAACAGTTTTGCTCGAGATCATCCTTTCAAACGGGAAACTTTTATATAGATATTATTTTACTGACTGGGGTGTAGTGGAGTTCATACACGCGGCACGAAACGTTCCATCGTCGGCAGCGGTGCGTACACGAACTTTTACAATGTAAACTGCGAAACGCTCATCGCTTCCTTTAATCGGTGCGCACGATATACCTACGCGCGTAGAGCTTCGAAACGGGGAAAAATAGTATCGTGTAATGAAGTGGCCGACATCGACAGCACACGAGTTAAGGTGATCAATATACGGCGTAAGTATATATAGATACAACGAAATAGGATAGGATTCCGATCGCTGTACAGGCAAAGAAATGTAATGTGCGGCAATAAAAATCTTTACTGAGACGAACCATCGTTATCGCACGTTCAAGTACCCATACCTACCGATAAAACGGCCTGCGCGAGGGTAGGCGAAGTCGTTGATAATAATAAATATCATAATATATTATAAGTTATAGCGTTCGCTGCACAGCGCGTAGTCACTAATTGGGTAACGCGAGACGGTGGTAGCGTGTACTCCAAGTCAGAGGCGTGGGCGATCGGAGCCCGTTCTTTCGTCTATATATATATACATATTATACGCACATCGCACACACACACACACACACACACACACGCATTGTACACGCGCTACTACATCAGCTACTACCATAACACACGTATATAATAGGTTTATATATATTTTATGCCGCGCAGACGGACAAATCGCGTTCTAGAGGACCACACACGCACACGTGTGCTCCCGGACGACGGCATCGCATTACTGTGCACAATATTATCATTATTATTATTATTATTATTCTTATATTTCGTCTCGTTGACTCTCTCTCGTTTTTTTACCCTCCGCAAATGGAGTTTTGTGTAATTCCGGCAAAACGACGTAGGTAACGAATGGTACTGTATACGTCGCGTTCGATGACGCCGTTGTTATTACATCGTATACGCGGCGGCGAGTGCGAGTGAGCTGTGTGCAGAGGACCCAGTGGATTGCGCGCTACGCCGAAAACTGACACTGTATGTATACTCTTTCGAGAAAAAAAACGCGTCTGTCCCCGGGGATGCGTATGTATATGCCGTAATAACGTACAGGTATACTCACGCCGACCTCGAAGCTTCGTACTATTTAATGTTGTCATTATTCTTATGATATATGCGTACAACGGGACTGTTTTTTTTTCTCGAATGGAGACGGTAATCGAATTGCTTTTTTTACACGGAACGCCATTTCGATAACTTGTTGTACGCGCGGATTAAATCGATATTCCATACACTATCTGTTATTAACTTTTAATTAATTGTTATTTTTATTTTTACGTGTAAGAAATATTTTTAATTAAGATAACTGCTATCGGTTGATCCGATATTGTCGTGTGGTAGTTTTTCAACAAGCAGTTTCAATAACGCGTTCGACTTGTCGGTAATAATTGATAATATGTTATTACCTATATTATGTTGAATACGTTCAACGACAAAATGCTATCGTCACACTTATGATATATATTTTTTCGTTTGACGTACGTAAATGCGAATACGCGATGACTCACTTCGTAAATTATATATTACAAAATATTTATTTGTCTGTCGTGGCTATCGAGATGCGAAAACGGTCTGTCGAAACTGGTGTTTGCCGCGAAGGTGGTGCGAAAAGAAACTCGATAAATTATAAAACTATATTATATTATGCGCCTCTGATTAGAGACAAAGAGAGAAACACTGTCGCCGCCGCCGCCGTCGTCAGCGTTCCAAAGTTTCCACTTTATTCATAAGATATACATAAAGACGCACGTCACGCGCCCCTCGCGGTACTCGGCGCGACGCGCGGTGGGTTCTTTTCCGTCGGCGTAAATCAGATTATTCTCGACGCTGGAGAATATTGTGTGTGCCTGTGCGTGTACGCACACATAACGCACGTACGTATAATGCGAGTATACATAGATATTCAGGTCAGGAGGAGAGAAACAAGCCAGACCAGAGCCCCTACGTATCCGAGTCGAGGGGGATGAAAGCTCGACCGACCGGAAGGGGTATAGAGTACACACCCCACCCACGCTCATATATACATATACGCACATGCACACATAATATATACACACTCACACACACACACACACACACCACCTTATTAGCCCTCGACAGTAATAATGATTATAATTATATTAATAAATACTCGATCCTGTTGCGGATAATTCATATATATACCAATTAGTATTAAGTATCGTGTAACAATGCGTTGGCAACGCGGGCGGCCATGCTATCAGCAGCCGATGACTTCCTATGTGTCGTGTACTCGTGTACGGACGCAGTGCACGTTCAGCGACGAAAATACCACCGCCGCCATCGTTTAGATCGGATACTCGTGTGTTCGACAGCGACGATGAGAAAAAAAAGTAATAAAAATAAAAATTATATCGTTATCAACCCTTCAGTCAGGCCTGGGCACGCGTTAGCCATAGAGTATGACTTTTGACTATATAATGATTTCGATCGATTTGCGGATGTGCGAAAGATGTGTAGGTTTATGACGTGGCACCATAATTCGTATACCGCATTCGGACAAATTTTTATCGTAATAACAGTACCTGTAATAATAATACGATATCCTGTATAATAGTTTAACTGCGAAAGCCGGTAAGTAGGACGGTCGGTAAGGGTTGGGTCGTATTACGGGGGGGTGCAAATTGGTTTCATGACACTATATATTATTATTATGCGTGTACGCAAAGCCGACACGCGATATACCTACCTCTTTGCTCTCTGCCACTACGCCCAACAGAAGTTAAATACTTAATACGATATAATACGACGGGGCACACCAGCGACATGCGACTTTCTGATTCACGCCGTTGTGGTGTCTTGAGCGGGCGGGCGACTGAGGGGACAATACACTTTTGTCGAATTCGACCCACGAGGTGCGGGGTGGAAATAATAATAAAAAAAACTACAATATATAACAACAATAATATATAATGTATTATTGTATTATAATGTCTATAGCGCGCGCGTATTCGAACAATAACAACTCGATAAGTTCGAGGACGACCCTGCGTGCAGTTTAACGGTTTCGCGTTGATAACGGTGGCTTGCGGCGAGCTATACGCACACGTAGAGCATTATATCGAATTGTATATCGTAAGTCCGCGTGCGAAAATCTATATAATATAAAGTATGCACAAAATTAAAGGGGAGTATTTATCATCGTTTTATGAAATTGGTGTTTTCGAGTTGATCCGCGATCGCGGGATTATGTCGTCCATACGTATATATATAGCCACTGTACGTCGACAATCGATTTTTGTGTGTTTTTTTTTTTAACGAATTTCGTTGTTCGCGTCTCGTCGCATCATTATCTGCTTGGTCTTCCAAAACCATGATATATTACCACAGTATATCGTAGGGATCATCTATGCGGTAGCGTATCGGAACGATTCGTTTGAACATCTCGCCTCGCGTATCATAAATTCATAATTCTACCACTGTTGGCTTACTATATTTTAAGTCTCAGACTTTAATGACCTAAAAATAAGAAAAAAGTGAAAAAACAATGAGGATACTTAAGAAATTGTATTTAAATTTATCAAAAAAACAATTTTGAGGAGTTTTGTATATTATTATTTAAAAAAAATCAATTGTAAGTCATATAATATGTAATTGTAAACAAAAAATGAATAATATCAGGCTGGTTGTAATAAAAAATTTATAATTTACGAAATAAATGAAAATACTTTTATAAAAAATTTATAAGTTAGCATTTTATAAGGTTGGTTTTTAGTGAGAGAATATGATATATAATACTATAATATTGATTAATTTAAAAAATAAGAAAAATGCCTTTAAAATATATACAAATGCAACAAATATGATAAAAGTTTAAAAAAAACTGCAAAGTAAAAGTTTTATTTTAAATTCTCTGATGTATATGTTGTGCTTTTAAAGCAATGTTTTAGGACAATCAAGTAAAAAATTCAATTTTCATTTCAATTCACACTCCGTCATTATAAAGAAACTTTTGTTTGTATATGTCAGTTTCTACAGTGGCGATGGTGCGCGGAGTAATAATCACAATTATATTATTATAATAATCGTCACCAGAACAGTCGATTGTACTTAGACACACTTTACGTTTATTATTATAAATTGGACTGGTTGTGGTGCGGTCATCGGATGATGCGGCGGCGGGGGAGGCTGTTATTTCACGTTAATCCTCTCGCTCGCCCTTCATCACAATATCCACGTCTCTTTCTCTCTCTCTCTCTCTGTCCTATAAGCCGTATATTATTGTAATTTTATAATTTTTATTTTTGTATTACGTAAAATATTATATCATATGCTTGCGCACTTCGGACAACGCGCGCGTATTTATGTTTGTGTTATTTCATATATATCTATAAACATACAGTAAACCGATACGCTCGCACACGTCGTCTCGAACGCCGCACCGTATATCACATGATATTGTAACAATATAGTATATATATATATATATATATATATATATAAATATACGGATAATATTGTATATTATTATATAATATACGCAGTGCGCGCTCCGTGTTTACGACGTGTGTTGTAGCAGTAGGTATATGGTGTAATTTATCGGCGGTGCAGAATTACGCGCGTGTGCCGTGTGTGGCCAATAGCGTATATTATTATTATTATTATTATTATTATATTTACCGAAGCCGATAATAATATAATAACGAACGACAGTAATATTGTATGTCATATACGATAATAACGACGAACGGACACCTCCCCCGTCGGCGCCTTGCGATATACGCACATGGCACATATACATATTAAATATATACTATGAGGAAGTTTAGACAACCCGAAAACATATTATTGCGAAGGTTAGGTTTACGTCTTTATATGGCGCAGTCTCGTCGGAGCGCGTTTCGTTTCCGGCGACACGGAGTACGACGTGCACAGCGGTTCCAAGTGATATACTTTCGGGAATTTAAAAGTTTAGATTCTGGGAGCAGAAATGAATATGACGTATTGATTTTACAATGATGTGGGTTTTTATTTTTTCGTTGTTATTGAATTTTAAGACATTTTTTACAACTTTACAAGTAGACAAAATGGTCTGAGTAACAACTTCGATGAAGTTTCCAAATTTGAGTTAGTGCATATACTTTCGGGAGGTCAAAATTGAAAATTCGCAGTACTTATTAAAATAATAGTAGGGGGAAGAATATTATTATTATTAAAATAATTGTTTGGTTACTAAATTTTTGCTCAAATAATTTTTTGTCGTATTCAATGATTCATCATTGATTTTTAAATTAACACAATATACATTATAGTATCTACTCAATGACAAGTTACATATTATTATTAATATAGTGTATAAAGTTTTTACTGAAAAAAGAAATTGAATAAAATAAATGTCGTTGGCATCGATTTTCTTTACCTACCTGCAACTTGCAAGTATATACGTAGGTGGTAGTATTAAGTGGTACTTATGATATTAAAAACTTTAAGAATCGCTGTAGACCTGCGTACGCGAAAACCTACCTGCAGTTTGACGTGCACTATATTATATAGCCACGCCGGAATTCGTGGTACTCATCATGCGACTAAGTCGTTTGTGGTTTTCGCGGCCTATATTATATATTGTACAATAATTAAATATTATACCTATATATTATAACCGACTGCTGCGGTACAGTCGTTATGGCGTGACACCCGTTTGTATGATATGTTAAAGCCGTACGTTTTTATAATAGTGTCATGATTGATTTTGTGTGGTTTTTCTACAAATTTTAATATTTTATAATTTTTCGTTTACTTCATTCTTGGAGATATGCAATATTGCGTGAATAATACACCACAATATGATATGGAAATTAATTAATATGATATACTTCAACGGTCTGTGCAGTACTATAGGGTTGACCGGGCTTGATATTAATTTTCGGGTGACATCTCCGCCCCAAATTCTCACATTAGCAGTGCTCTTGCATAAACGGCTTAAAGGGACGTGACATTTGTGTTCGGACGTAAAAATATTATCTGTGCGGAAGTGTAATTGCCAGCCCCATTGCTTGTGCCGTATGAAATTTTTATCAGTCAAAAAACGAAATATAGTCAAACGCTATATACATGCGTAATCTTTATTTACATGTGTCACGGTTTTTTTCAATACATATTTTGTAAAGAGGTATCGTATACGAGTAACGCAAATACGCAATACAAATTAGTACAATTTATAATATATATAGTTAAATAGTATACGGCCATATACTTTCATATGTACGCATTAACCAATTAACTATAGCGAGTCATTGGAAACCAGTAAGGGTTCAAATTTGAATACATTTTTGATTATTGAGAGAATTATGGCGTCAACGAAACATCGAATCGGTGCAAATTAAAATTATCACTGTGCATTGGCAGAGTACTTAAAAAAAAATCGATATAAAAAATATGTTGTTAGAATTTGTATTGATTATTTCCAATCTTAAAAAGCCAGTCAAGTGCTTTGTTCCAACCCAGTAAACTATCATAAAAAAAAAATTGATTGTAGTTTTTACTCATAAAAGAAAATCGCTAACAGTCGATGAAAAATATGTTTAGCTCCCAGTGTTCGTATTATTGTACGAATAGATTTTTGTGGTAAAAATATAAGGGTTGCAATCGCAGATCAACGATACGGGTGTGTCTCATCCCCTCTCGCATTACTCACGCATCATCGTGTTTTCAATAAAGTACGCAGTATTAAAAAATATATTTAATTGGAGATTTTTTTGCAGCTAAAAACTGTTTGAATTTCTTTTCCAGTGGTTCCTATATATTGGCAATAAACTATTGTTTACTGAACCGCTTATTCGTCATGAAAATATTAAATAGGAATATTATACTTAATCATTACGAATTATTTATTAAAATATTAAATATTTTACATTATTTAGAAACTTAAATAAATAGGTACGTGCTGCACCTAATATGAGTAATATGACTCTAAATAATGAAAATTATACAATATGATAAAATATGCACAAAAACGATCAAATGAAAGTATTGTGAACTAGAGTGAGTATTGACTAATAAAGATACATTAATAAAATAATTCTATGAACTAATAAGTAGTTAAGTGTAGACTGTAGACTGTAGAGTATAGATACCATTAACAAAATATTTATTATAAGTTTTGACTAATAATAAAAATAAGCAAATAGCTATATGAAATTAATTAAAAAGTACAGTATGTAAATATATGGGATAATTTAATAATTTAAATTAGATTGAACAAATATTAGAATGGCTCGATATTTGACTGCAGTTGATAAAGATAATAATAAAATAATATTTTAATATATTATGTATATATAAAACTGAGAATCAAAATAATATAATATACGAAATCCAATATTCATCAATCATTAATAACCAAAAATTATTTAAAATAAAAAAATATATATTACCAAAACACCTCAAAAAAGCCGAAAAACAGAATTAATACTTTGATAAAATTTATCAATTTATATAATTTTATCAAGTATGGGTATGTGTAACAGCCTATTTTAAATTTGTTTAATAGATATTAAATTCATATAATTATTATATAATAAACATGGTAAAACCAAAGCCCTTTGAATGCTTAAAATGTTTTTTTATGTGTTTAAGTATTTTCTACTTATACAATGAAATTTGCTAACGACTCTTATAATATTAAGATAGTAGTTTAGTGAATAGATTTTTCAGTGATCTATAAAAAAATTAGCATCTCAAGTTTAAGAATATGTCAACGCACTATTTGTTTTCTCTCTCTAATCTGACCCACATGCAATAAAAAAATTGTGTTTGAAAAAACCAGTTTTGTGCTCTAGCTTTATTATTAGAGCAAATCGACCTATAATAAAACTTAACGTTAGGAAGTGTTATTTTACAATATTTAATTTTTTATATAAATTATGAGTATATCACAGTTAAAAATGATCATAAAGTCTATCGTAGTAGTATTGTAATTTATTAAAAAAAACTCACACGCAATGTTCTTAATTGATAATAATTATCAATTTGCTATTATATAATTATAGGCAATAAAACAACATTTATTTAGAAAGACGCAAATTTGCCATCTTACGCGTGCGTCGGGGGGAGAATCTAGATGAAAACGCTGACATGCTCTTAACTCGTTTCACGAAATCCTATATATTTATATTTATTATACACATACTCGTGCTGATTTATATTCAGTAAAACTAAATAAAAATTAAATAAATTAGTTATGCACCTGCTCGAAATCGTTTTGTTTTTATGAAATACGGATTGTTTATAGACGCTGTATAGGTAATAATGTAATAATATAGTTTCGTCGTAAAAGTCTTAAGTATATTAGTACGCATATAATGATATGCGCATGCCGCATGGTATATGCATGTAAATAATAAATAAACTTTGCTCGATATGATAGAAAAATATAATTGATTCCAATAAAACCAAAATTAAAAAAAAAAAAAAAAAACTGTACTTCAGTCTTGCAATTAAAGAAAACGTTTTAAGTTTTTTTTTTAACAATATAATATAACGTACCTACATCTTACACATAGGTGCAAATAGAAAATAAGTTTTTAGACGTTTATTATACGTATATACATTATATTACTATAATATACATTATACAACCTATTTAGAAGCCAGGCGGCGGTTCCTGCTACTATACCCATTAATAATGTGTATATATCTTTTGAATTTTTCTACACATCTTAATTTAATCATTTTTACAACTGAAATATAATTATAAACGAATTTGAGTTTAATATTATTGATATAATTTTTACATATTTTACCGAATATGTTAATAGTTATTATTATTACTGCGAGACGTATAGGTATATAAGTATATTAGAAGAATTAACGATAATTCCCGATAAAACCTATTATTCAGTTCTTACACTTTAAGCTATATTAACGTTTGTATTAACACCCGACAAAATAATCTCGAGATTAACCGCAGTATTTATGACAGTGAGTTTATCGTTTTATCGCATTAATTTCGTTTTAAAATTCACTTGTCGAGTTAAAAATAATAAAAACTATTACAGCGCGGATCCGGACGATCCGATTATTTATAAAATCCGCTTCGCACAGAAATTATTTGCATCGTGTCTTCCTGACCATAATGGTAGTAAATCGACCGCGATCATACGACGACGATTAGCGACATGTTACATGACGTTATGTATTTGACGGCGCCAACAGCGGTGTTGATCGTTTCACGAGTCGCGTACGTCATAAGTGGCCACATTTTCCAGGCCGTTTATCGATTTTCAGAGTGGCCCCGCGAAAACACCGACAGATTTTTTCTGCAGATAGTTGTGATCAAAATCGTGCATAATACAGTGCGTATTATACACGTATAGTAACACGCCGCTATTGCACGACGACCCTCCGTGGAGGGCTAAGACGAGAGACGCGCTACTTGTATGATATACGACTAATATTCGACTGGTGTCGAACACCAGTACGGTGTGCACAGTGAAAATACGTGATTATTTTACTTTCTCGATAAAGGGCGTGTATCAACGTCTTTTGAAATACATCTTACTATCTACATTAAATTACCGTCATAATTTTTATGTTTATATTTTTTTTTTTTTTGCTATAGAATACGTTTTTATTAATACGATATTTCTAAGCGGAATAATTTTTTGGAAAATGTAATGCGATTTATATAAAAATGCTTTGGAAAATAATCTGCATAGGAAAATTTATCTAAAGTTTTTCAGCAATTATTATCTATGTCAATATTTGTTTAAAGTTCGAAAAAAAAACTTCAGTTTCTAAAATTTCTCGTATTTTCTAATCTATCTTACGATATAATATATAAAGAGAATAACCTTGTATACGGTGTATACATAGTGCATACGGATACGTATGTGTGTGTGTGTGTGTGTGTGTGTATGATATTATACGCATGTAGCCGTATTCTATAATAATTCTATATTATCGTTCGTCGCGCGTACGAAAGTTTTCCCCGCGGACTCGGCGAGTGCTGCAGGCCGCGCGCGATAACGACAGAAAAGTTTGCGCAAACAACGCGCGCTCGTTTAATGTTAGAAACGCGCGCTAGAATTACAGTAAAAAGCAATTACAATATTTAGACTTGAAAGACCGATTATGTGTCTCGCTAGTGTAGATATTGTACACCATATAATATATTAAACGATATAGTATATGCTACAAGTATATACTTCACGGTCGTCGGGAGTACCTATAAATATTTATAATATTTTTAATGTTGGAAAAAATATTCTGATTTTTTCTTCTAGATTTCCGGTATGCGCATGCATTCGGGTTTAAGAGTCAATTTTTTTGAATTTGTTTCGTTCCCTAAACCTGCAGATTGTGTATCACAAGCACCCGTCGTCGTGTGATAGGATTGTAATAAAATAATATAACATAACCACAACAATATTTGGTGAATAAAAAAGTTATATAATATTGCCCGACGATTAACTGATTTTACATTTTTCTCGCAAGTAATGTGGTATTTATAAGTGAACAGGTATTTGGTAAATTTCCATTTTATCAATTTCCACTCAAAAAATTGAAAATTAGCACTCAATATAAGAAAATAATATTTACCATCCGATTGAATAAAAACATTTTAAATAACACTTGAAGGATTCTATTTATTATATAATAGTGTAAACCTCGTTTTGTGTGGATCTAAATATGAAAGATTTAGAAATGTTATCATGTGGAAAAATTCTTAAGATCGGCGATCTTCGTCAATCTTGATGTCAGCACATCTTTACAACAGTAAACGTCTAGAATTATTTGTTTCATATTTTTAATTCTGTGTGTAGATAATTTTATAAATATAAAAATAAAGATTGCTTATAAAACTATAAATATTATGGTTTTTTTGAAATTATACGAATAATAACTATGAATTACAATATATTACTTATTTTTATATTATTATTATCGAATGACCGAAAACATATAGTGTAATATGTAAACATATCTATAGATAATAATATCATGTATTTTGTTTATATAAATATTGTTTATATAACTTGTCTGTGTTTATTTAGCTGTTTCATCAACCCAGAATTTTAACTCAAAATTATGGTTCTTTTAATTAAGATTATCAAAATTTATTATATAATTTGAGACAAATAAAATAATATTTTTAAATTGTATATATAAATTGGTGCAACATCAGTATTCAAAATAATTGTAATGTTTAGAATAATGATCTACTGTACAAATAGTCAAATAGGAAAATAAAATAATTAATAGAGATTTTAAGTAATATGATTTATTTAATTCATATGAATGATAATATTATATTATATACCCACAAATTTTACGTACCTTAGGAAATTGATATTTATTTCTATAATATTTTTAGAATTTTTATTTTATTGTAACGGTAAAGTAATACGGAGTTTATAAAATTGTTTTATAATAATTGCAAAGACGCGTCTTAAAAAAATATTTGTTTTCTTGATTTTAATGCGATCACCGACATGCGGTTGATAGACAAAATACCAGCTATTTCTATGTGTGTGGAAGATATCTATAAAACACAACTTTATGTTATATATTTCATATATTATGTTATAAAATAAAATATGTTTTATTATCGTGACTCGATGAATATGCTTGGTACAGCAAAAGCGACGACGCTAAAAAAAAATATCTATAACATTATAGAATTACAAATTCAAATACCATCACCTCTTGAATATATTTAATATTCTATGTCGTATAACATAATTATTTAGTATTATAATTAATTATTATTTTTTATTTAATTTTGAAAAAATGTCAAATCTCTACAGATCTCCTTCCATTGTTCTAACTATCTGAGGCGTAGATTAAACTAAGCTTTGAAGTATACGGAGAATGGGGCTAGTCTCCTATAACGTTTTTTTTTTATATAAATTGATATGGTGTGGGGACAGAGTAACATGCTGTATATATAGATAGTTATCACTATTGATTATTTTTAACGGTACTTTATATAGAAAATGATATATAGTTAGATACTTTTAAAATTTTATTACAAAAAAAAAGTTAACAATCGTCCGTTCAAAACCTACGAGTTTAACGTCAAAACACATGTTCATCATACTAAATTATGGGTAGTAATTGTCAACATACAGGTGGTAATAACTGTCCCCGGCCCTATCCCTGGCAACCAACGGGTAACCTACATTCGAGCGTAGGTATACCTCTCTTTATCATCACATAACATTATATACTTTGGTGATTTACCGTAGTAAAACGTTGCAACGTAATATATATATATATATATATATATAATAAATGCAATATTCAAGCACGCTATATATAATAATATCGGAGTGATATGCGGCACATTGAGGTGGCGGCGGCTGCTGCTACATTATATGATATTATACAGTAAAACGTGATTCCTATTTAGGTGTAAAATAGACTATAAATCATACGTTACGCGGAAAACCGATCGAATCGCGATTTAACGTGATAAATTATTATTCAAACGGTTACTGGATTTCAAAAATCCCCTCGTCGTCGTCGTACTTTTTTTCCGAAGCGTTTCTGTCAGATCGTCCTTAAGAGACAACGTTCCCCGCGCGCGTCTCCGCGTAACCGCGTCCGCCGCGAGTAGTGCAACGTATACGAATATAATATATCGTGCAATAATATTGTATATTATAGCGAAATATATTATGATTTATGGACGGTTTGCCGCACGTCCCAATTACGGCGGCGGTGGCGTCGATGCCGAAAATTAAACTTCAATTTTTTTTTTCCGGTATAATATTGTTTACACATTTCGCGCGCACATACGCCTCGTGTGCTGTACCGTAAGCACATAATATTATTACATAACACACTGGGTACGTCGAGAAATATTATGATTTTAAACGGTATTTACTCGGTTTCGCGTCGTCGGTGGCACGGCCGGCGCCCGAGGTGACTCTTACAAAACGCCGTGTTTATTATTTCAAGTAAGCCACGGCAACATAATATTATTATCATGCACGATTTTTCGGTGTTATTCGTTATTAATTTTATACACCGCGACGAGTAAATATCATATTGCATATCATATTAGTTTATTGAACCAATACGCGTGTAAACGATTTTGGGCTATCTTTCGAATTATACGGTATTATCTATTATCAACAGGATAAGAAGCGTTGCGTGTATGTTTCTCACTCTTCCCCCCTCCTCCAAAAACATCAAATATTTTTCTGGTAAATCGATGCCGTATACATTTTTGAAACGGTCGTAAAATGTTGTGCAAATTTCGTACAAAACGTGTGGACTGTGGATATAGACAAATTTGAAAAATGTTATATATATGTGAACTGGAGAAATGGCTAAGTAGCTAAGCGCTCTTCGCGTTGACGTGCGCTTTTAATGTCAAATCGCTAAATGTCTTGTCGGACGCGTACAACATAATACGATATAATAATATGGTTAGATAGGTACAGTTTCTAATACTTTGTAATTAAGTGTCCATTTTCTTTGACTTCACTATCGATCGCATCTTTATTTCAATGTGGTATTTAACTTACAGGCGCATAGTTACATTGACGTTAAAAGCTAATTCAACGTATGCTGTATAATACTATCTATACAATATTATATAGCTGACACATGTATGGACAATTAAAATACGCATACCCATACGAGTATTATCGTCGATGCAAATTGTATTATTATATTTGAATCGCTTGACAAACCGACTGCGCACGTCGTTTGCTGTTTGGAAAACGAACGACGACGGCGTATTGAATAATACAATTTGTCGTATACACATATTCTTACGTGGAACAAAAAAAAAAAAAAGCAATTACAAATATATGACGTATTGTCTTCGAACACAATCATACAGAATGGATATGATTCATAAACGTTTTGAAAACTGTTTTATTTTTTTAATTTACATTCTATGAATTCCTTACAACTTATATAATATTATGTATATGCATATTATTATAAAAATAGGAATTCATATAAATTCGCATTATAATTATTTTTTTCCACTGATTTGATCCAATATTTACTGTAATAGTTTGAAAAATCACATTAAACAGTTTTAAAATTGTTATATAGCACTCGATAAACCAAATAAATATCATATCCATCGTTTTAACCAGTTATTACTGAAATAACATTTGAGTTAGTTAAAATACTAGACGTTAGAAGTTAGAAGTGATTAAATTATTATCAATACACTTTTGTTTAAACAAAATCCAAAAAAGATCATTTTGATAATATTGACATTTTATCGACTTTTAATGATGATAATGATATCATTTCTCGTATTTAATATAAAACATAAGTCATAACATACAATATACACTTACTACACAAATAAACTTTTGGATATTTTTATTTATTAATAAAAAAATAATGAATTCCACAAATCTGTATTTAAGTATATATATATATATATTATATTATAATCCACATATGTGTGTCCCATTAATTAATTGATTTCAATACTAATTAAAATACATCACTAATTATCTAATAGACTACTCCAAGTATAAAAACACTATTCTATCATTGGCATTTCACCAGCTGTGTATAGTTATATAATCATTAAAATAAATATATTTTTCTGCGATGCACAGTATGAAATCCTTATGGGATTTTGTTTGTTTTTAATTTGTATCATCTTTAATTATTATTTATTATTGTTTTAAATGTTTGAATATTAGAACAAATATATTTTTTTAAACAAAATAAACACATTATGCAATTATTTATTTATTTATTGTTTATTTGAACTAATCGAGTTTAATAATTATGGACTTAATTAAAAGTATTACTCAAACAGTCAACTAATTATTTTTTTTTTTATCATTAATTAATTTGATTAAATTAAATTTAAATACTTTTAAATACCTTTTATTTTAATTTTGTACTGTTTCATAATATAAATATAACGAATGCGTTCTAATAGTTTTATGTAGGATTTCTGTATTATAATAGAAAATTAAGGAAGAAAATGTCCATTTTAAATGTAGGGATTCCAGGATGACACTTTGCCCAATTCTGCGAACGTTCTCAGGCAGAAGACCGGAAAATGAAAACAATTAAGACTTTCAGGATATAATGCATTGCGAAGCTCTATAATTACCAGGGAAAGACAGAGACGATATAGATATGGCTTGGTGAAGCTGGTAGTGAAAAGCTCATATAATTAAAGATTAAGTCAGGCACCGATGTGAGTGAATCCTTTTTGATGTCTCACGTCTAAGGCCAAAAGATTACCCATCGTACTGTATTTTATATTTTTCTTACCAAATTGAATTTAGTTCTGTAAAAGCATGGCATTATAAATTCAATTTGTCCCACCATAAAAACACACCACCAGAGAAGATTTTTCGACTGCTTTTTGTATAGGGCATATAACTCACGTGCCGCGACTTTAAGGTACGTATAAATATACCATTAGGACTAATAAATATCGTTTAGCGGTTGTGGCGGGTGAACCGGATTTTGGAGAACGTATCGGACACGAGTCATTTGGATTTTAAAACGTCCTAACACGCAGTGGCCCAGGCGATAATGAAGATAAATATGGAATTTTTCTACGTCGGAGAGACTAACACGAATAACGGGCGGTAGTGCAAAAATAGTAGACGTGGCGGTGGGAGTTATAGGCGTCAAAATTAGACCGGAACCGGAAACGAGTCCGAAGACCGAGGTACCGGAACCTTAATCTAACCCTCAGAAAGTACGTAGGGTGGTGAAAAAAAACAATTTCAGGTCTAAAATACCCTGCGGGTGGTTCAAATGGAGGATTGTTATATATATTTTTAATTATCTTGGACATATTTCATAGAACTAACCCAGCACGTGAAAACCATAATTACCGGAGGCACATTAGCTTGGTTAATTGTTCATGGAGTTTTTTTCTTGACTTAATTTCTACATCAAATATTGCTAAAAAAAAATGTGATACACAAATTCTAAATTTAATACGAAATTGGGACGTTAAAAATAATATTATAATACAATTTTACCTAGTTTAAAATCATTGTTAGGTATATAATATCTATATTTACTCATAAAGTAATAAGTAACTAAATATTTTGAATTTTAAGTTTATTAAATAATTCAATTTTAAAATAAACATACTAACTTAATATTCGAAAAAAAACAACAGAAATCAATAAAATGACATAGTATTTCGTTAAATTATACACATTATGTATCTATACACAGTCAATGGTTATTAAATTTATTTATTAAGCTCTAGTATTCATACGCTTTATATATAACAATTTACCCAAAGGCATTTCGATGTAATTCAAAAATGGGCGCAAACATGGAAAATTGTCTTCAATTGATCGTTAAGCACAGTAGTTCTTTTCAATCTATACGTAGACATAAAAAAAAATAATACTCTAAAGCTCAACGGGCAAAATATAGTATGGTCTCGTAATATTAATAAATATCTTGGAGTAATATTAAATAAAAAAATTACCTGGAACCCTGGCATATATTCCAAATCACAGCTAGGATATCAACGTTTAGAAATATTATATCCACTAATTAATCGTCAAACTTCACTGAGCCGGAACTGTTCAATGTTCGTTATTGTTATAATTAAGTTATTTATTGACTATATAAGCTGTTCGGAATCAATGTTCTATATCTTACATAAATAAAATACAAATCCTACAATCCAAAATCCGACGTCTGGTTTCAAATGCTCCATGATTTGTTCGAAAATATGCACTGCACGCAGACTTCAAAATACCATCAATCAAAAACTATACATCGATGACTTATCGGTAAGCTTCTTTAGTAAGTTACACAAAGCATGCGGTCTTCAACACTTCGTGCTGATTGGTCGTCCTAACGGACGAAAACTCCAATGTGGTCATCCCCGCGATGTTTTAAACTAGCTCATTTAAATGTACCTATTATTGTAGGTAAATATAATTTAATTATAATTGAAATTTTTGTGTGTAACATAATTGTATAATGAAAGAACTAATATTGTACTCTGTTAAATTTGAAATTCGATTTGTCTAGAATATAATAAATCGTAATAAAGAATTTATGGAAATGTGTGACATCAGACACACATTTTTCTAAATTGAAATCACCCCAATGTGTGCATTGTGCCCAGTGCTCACACATGCTATGAATGTTTAATAATATTATACGTCATTACAATATTGCTTCCCGTATTGCATAAATTGTCGAATTAACGAGTCGAATTTATATGATACGCGCCCACATGGGCTATTCTCACAGACCTCATGAATAACTCATAAAATAAATAAATTAAATTATTTCTATTAAATTTCGTTGATAAAATATATAACTGCAGTGCAACTACAAGTATACAACACAGTGCTCGAACGTCCGTGTGGCGTGTACATTAACAGCCACTTACCGCCATTAACATTAGTCGCATCTGTGTAATATTGTATATTATTTCCCCGTCATTTATCCCGAATGTATAGGATGATAATAATTTAATAGCAATAATATTATACCGTAATTTACTATAATCATTTCGATATATTTATACTGACTAGATTTGAATAATATAACAGTATTATAATATGGCGAATCGATGGACAACTGCAGCTTTCTAATGCATTTTTGATTATTCGTCACCCAACAAAACGGGCTTAATCTCAACCATGATGCTATCTCTAATAAAATTGTATATTATTATTCATGGTAATTCATCAAGCATGCTCATCCCATTTTGTCTATTAATAATACATTTAATCAAATCCTGATTGTCGGAACTTTTAATTATACCTACCTACTTAAAGACCTAATATTATTTTCAAATCCTTAGTTTTTTTTTTTAAACAATAACGATGATAAATATCCCTTTTTGCAAGTAAAAACTCTTTGTTTTTTTTTTGTGAACTATTGAGTAGATGATTTTTTGTTCATAGTGATTTGATGTTAACAAAACGCTTACCAATAAAAGTTAGTCCAATATAATATATAATATTCTGAAATTATATACGCAAACTTCATATCTTATGTCAGTAATTCTCAACTGGTTTGCCACAGAATACTAGTGTTTCGTGAACTGGCCTTAGATGTACCGCGAAATTATTAAAAAAATAAATCATTCATACGCATTATAGTATAGTATAGAGTGCTCCAAGATTTTTATAAAACATTTAAGAGTGCTGTGAACAAAACAATGATTAGGAACCACTGCCTTATGTGGTAAGAATAGTAACTAAAAACATTTTGAAAAAATAATTGCAATTTCCGTTTTTATTTTTATACATTTTACTTGAATTCTGTTATATATATTATTTAAATCGATGATAATATTATTTTAATATTATTCGTGAAATAAAATAGTCGTTTTATAGTTACATCACATTTAAAATGTTTAACCATAACAATTGTGCGGAAGACATCAAACGATAAAATATGAGACAACGGTGCGTATAAGCTTAATACGAGCTTCAATGACTTTCAATCTATGACATTTTGATTTTATGTAACATATATTTTTAGATGTATATTGACTTTGTAATTATATCCATTTTACAAAGATAATCAACTCTTTGATGCAAATAATGATTAAAAGTGCATGTCTATTAATTATTATACTGATCGTGATATGCATTATGTCTTATCTCGGCGTAGAGGGTTAGATCATATATTTATATTTATAATTATTGCCATTCACCAGTTCACTTTCATATATTATACTATGTGAGATCAATAATTGTATTTTATTATTGTATTATATATTGCGTTTGTGAGAAGTAATACATTCGACGATAGATGTAAAATGTTTTCTTCGTTTAACTCCGCCAATGCGGAAACTAAAATTGTACCTAAATTATAAATAATACTTATTTTAGAAAACAAGACTTAATATTAAAGTTATTCGTTCTTCGTGGACTGAAAATATCATTTAATATGACAGTGCACTGTCCCAAGTAGATTTTGTGTTGTATAATATTATTACCTACCGCACAACTGTTTAAATGCTAAAAGGTATAAACAATTTTGATAAATGTTTTGTGAGAAAATACGTGAGTTAAATTTTTTACTTTTCGTAATAAATTTTAAAAATACAATAGTTTTTTTTCCAAAGTCACGTTTCAAAAAGGACAGAAACTATAATCAAAAGGATTTTGGATGTTGAAAGTTTTTCGCTGGTGGTAGCGAGTTGAAAAATTACCAGTAAATTAATTAAAACGGCGTGTTTGACCTTTTGTCGGTCGATCGGCGAAACGGAATTTGACAGTGAAACGCGTTATAATACATAAATGACGGTATATGCGTATATATTGGAAGCAATTTTTTTTCTCAAAATCTCCGTGATTAATTATTGTTTCTTGTATCGAGCACTGGTGGGTATATTTTTCATTTATCAACTTTTTTTTGCTAACCGTAATTAGGGAAGAGTTTATATTGTTGGTCCGAAACTCGATACACTGCACAACCGCAGCCGGTACGGAACGAAGTCAAAAAGATTTATAATACTCGTGCGGACAACGATAAAAGACAGAACTTATTAGCCGCCAGCTCATTCATTTCGGTAGAAAGTTTTTATTGTTTTAAATGTGTTTTTGACGAGATCATAATTCGCACGCGCGCACGCTATAATATAATAAGTACATATAATAACTATGGACGACACGCGCATCTCCAAGCGTTTATATATTATTAGGCGTCTGTATATATATATATAATTTGCCGTTGGTATAACATGTACAAACATTATTTTCTAAAAATTGTACGACGCGTAAGTAATATTATTACGATTTTGTGGTATGTCGTAAGTTACTACTAAAAAGTATTTTTTTAGACGACAAAAAAAGATTTTAAAAATTAAACATTTTATTCTCTGTAGGTAAGTCGGTTTCGAGGACACAAAATCGCCTGCGTGTTATCGTCAGTATAATTAGCAAAAAATATTAGCCCTATCCGAACAGATTAGGTTTGTTTAGATTTGTAATAATCGTTTGGATTTCAAATGACACAGTAGCTGAAACTTACAAATCATAATACAAAATCCGTCGATTACCGTTTTCATCGGATGCCAGAAACAACATAATATATCTACATATATATTTCGCATCTACTTGATGAAATTTTCCATTTAATGAAAAGTCATCCAGCTCCATGAAATAGAAACCGTTTTTTTCCACTTAGTGAAATAATTAAAAATTTCACGAAGTGGATATCTTTATTCTTTTCACAAAACGGATACTAAAATTTCATATCGTGTAATTTTTTTCATCAAATAGCCATCCACTTGGTGAAATAAAATATAACATTATACTGCAATTGGTTGCAAATTTGCAATACCTAATTTATAAACCGTATATCACAATATTGATATTATCATAATATTATAATATTGATAATATTAATATAAATATTGTGATACATGACTTATGTATTATTACAACCAATAGTAGTATAATACGTGTTATAATTATATAATTGTATATTACATTTTATTTCACCAAGTGGGTGGCTATTTGATAAAAACAATATTACACGATATGAAATTTTAGTATCCATTTCATGTAACCTTGTTACATATGCGAGTCTTGTGGGAATAATATTCAAGCAATATTAAACGAAGATGACAATCAACAGCGTATTTGTAATTTGTGTGCAAAAGAGGTAATTTATTTTCAAAATTAATTTTTACTATAATTTAATACTATTATTATTATCAATTATAAAAACGAATTATTTGAAATTATAATGTCAACTCATTCTTCATGATGAAAATACTTTGATATTGAAGTATTTAAAGTTAACCTAAACTAAAGTATAAATTATTTTTTAAAGGTAAAAATACCAAGTGTAAAACTTAAATAGGTATATACGATTTAGTATATCTTGAATCGTGCTACCAACCAATAAGAATGCTTTAGGTCGAACCATAAAATATAAATTAATAATCAAATTATAAAAAACAGTAAAAACATATAAACAGTAAACACGTATTAGCCCATAATAATTTTAAAACAAGAGTACAATATCATGTACTTAACACTATTGTTAAGGACACTAGGACAGGTCAAAAAAAAGTACTGTCCTACGAAAAAGACTACGTCTGGTCACCATAACTATAATTGATTCTATAACATCACGTGGCTGTTTATCAAGTCTCGTTATCGGATATTGCATATCTAATATTTTTATAACTTTTCAGAGTATGGTTAAGTCCCAAAGAGACCTTAGTATAAAAGCATTAAAACATCAAGCTGAAAAAATGAAGTTTAGATCAATTAATAAGTTTCCACCTGCCAGCATCGGTGATACGGTAAATGCAAAGCATCTGGCATTTTATGCAATTCTAAATGTCTTTAAAGTTTACCATGTTTAAATAAATAATGAAAATAATGTTATCTAATAAATAGAAATAAAGTTAATATTGCATCAAATGTAGTTTAATATTTAATTGTTAACTTATATCAATCAATTTTATTGAAATAAAATATATATTATGAACTTATTAATAATATTTTACATTAGCCATTTCCTAATAGTTTTTATTCACGGCTAAAGTCCGAAATTGGATAATATATGTACATTATCCGCGGATAATGTGCACATCAGCTTAATTCGGACTTTAGCCGTAACATATATATGCATAGAATAAAAATATAGATGATATACTGCATGTTTATAACTGAGAAAGGCGTGCGACGACAAGTGCGATAACCTACCCGTATGGTATGTAATATTTGTATTGTAATTTGTGAGAATCATGTGTGCCGGATCACACTATGCGTTTTGTCGGATAATTACGTTTTTGGTCGACTTTGCAGTTGTCTGGCGAAAACACACGTCATATTCGATGACGGCTATAATACGAATATCATCGCAATGCAACTGCACTCTATTTCATCTATTATAATATGCATTAATAATATTACACGACTGACGATTTGGCGTGACTGATACGCTTTAACTGCCGTCGTACCATCTTTCCCACAAACTCATCACAAACGTTAAATTCTCCGGAGATATTATAATAATATTATCTGCTGGCGCTTTATATAGCTCTTTGCCCCCTCCCCCCCGGAATGGTCATCCAAAGTTGCGCAATACGCGGGTAAACGTTGCATCGGTAGAGCTACGTAGTATATAATAATATTATATTATTGTATTGGTGTACGACCGTCGCCGCGGCTCGCCCGGTAAAGTTCGGCGACGAACAAACACACGACCGTGTCAACGATATTTCGTAATTAGACTTTCGCGGCTGTATATATATATTATAATATTATACACGTGAGGGTGTGTGTGTGTGTGACACGGGGGAACGTGTAGGCGCGCGGACGGGGGCGTTTTGTTGCGAGGCAAGTTTGGACGCGACCCCCGAGACTTTTTTTCCCCCGTCCCGGGCAAACTTCGCAGACGATACCGCTCTGCGACCATACTACCCACACGCGTACCATATCCGCACAATATACAGTAGCCGAAACCAGTGATGGCGGTGGCGTATAATACCTGTGCGCGATTGCGCGGGCGCGCGCGTGTGTGTGTGTGCGTATCCCTTGGAGGTTTTACACGATTTAAAACTTATTAATTAACGAATAGTTGTTGTTTCTGCGCGCAGTTTCGACCGTAAATTACGTAACGGCAGTAATTTGTCCGAGACATGTGCGCTTGAATTCCCATGGATGGTATTATATTATATTATTCTTATACGTGCGCGCGTATATTATATTGTGTGTGTGTGTGTTTATGAGTAAAATAATGGTTATAATAACAATAATAATAATAATAACAACAGCGGCGGCAGCAGCAACAGCACAGTGTATAGCGTGGAACACTCGCATTGGTCGCTGTTCGTCAATGTATATAATATTATGTAATATTGTTTGGTGTACGTACCGCAAAACTTAACCCTTGCCAAGATTTCTGCCGCTTTGGGCGCCAAAATTAATCTAAATATTCCCGCGATTGTACAACGTGTATAATATTATATATACATAATAATAATAATAATAATAATATAAACTCGAAATAACTAATCTCCACCGTCGCTTTAATGGATTCTTAATATAATAAATAACCACTCGGCGAGCAGGTATACCTCATATACATATATATATATATATATATATATATGTATATATATATATATGTATATGCGTGTTATGGGTTAGGTTACCGTTGATAATTATTATTATTCGTTTGCGACCAACTACTGCAGCAGCAGCAACCTTAGATGAATCAAACCGCGAATATAGTTTTCCGTCGTTCAAACGCGAGCGCGTGCGAGTGTGCGAGTGTGTATGAGAGAGAGTGTGGTGATGTGCAGAACTACATCATATTATACTATGATAGTGTTTCATGTTTACCTACAACGAAAAGGTACTTTGTTTGTAATCATTGAAAATTTAATAATATGTACCGACTCCGACTATTTGCTATTTGCATTAATTTGACACGTCAATCTCGCGATCCCGAGAATCTATCTTCCAGTCTAATGGACTCAGAACTTCATTTTAAAATAATATTATACAAATTACAATGATATACAAGTTTCTAAATTGAGTTCACTTTGAGATATTTTTAATAATAGTGTATGCGTGCTAATGCAATTAGTGGGTTATAGAATTGACGTTGTTAACTTATAATTATATTATGACCAAGTAATTTTGTTTTGTAATTGTATATTATGATGTAAAGTATCCTTAAATTCTCAGATGCCTATAAATACACATTTAGTTGATTACGGTTAAATTTATATTTATTAATTTTTATTTTTATACATAGATATTATTATTATAGACTGATATACTTGAAATTAATGATTATCAAATTACCTTAACGAATTTGTTTGAAAATAAACTCGTTAAACTAATGGCAAGGTTCTTTTAAAATATAATATTTTTTCCAGTGTTTTTACAAATAAATTAACTGATTAAGGTATAAATATTAATCAGCTTTTAAAACTTTTCAAGTAGACAATATAATATTATGTATAATTTCGGTGCTTATATTTTTTTAAATTTTGTTATTAACTAAATGAGAAAAAAATAAAAACATAAAAAGAGTCTTTAACGTGTACACTTTTGTTCTTGTTATTAAAAACCATCATCATATTATAATTATTTTATGACTTTATATTTTAATTAATTAGAGCGCATTAAATAAATTATAACAATAATTTGACTAGGTCGTCGACGTCTTTTATACTTAAGTAATTTGTGTAAAGAGCTATACAATATATATATTAACTAGTAAAAATACTAAATTGAGTTATGAAATAATCGATTAATTTCTTAAAAAGAAAATTATTTAACGGGTAATATAAAAAATATTATTCAACTAAATATATATGGATTATTAAACTATGCTGGTAAATGGAAAAACAATTCAATTTTTTATGCTTCCATTGGGGAGGGGCTCACGATAAAAAGTATATTTGGTATTTTGGTTTGTAGGTATTAGTGTAGATTTTGAAAAAGACTGCAACCCATCATAAAGTGTTTTTATTTTAGTTTATTATAATATATGCGAGTATTTTAGTTTATAAGTTATAAAAAGAAAATCCTTATTAACGATCGACACTGAAGACGAGTCTTATTATTGGTAGGTACTCGAATTGAGTAACTCAATGCAATAGCTAATATTAAAATATAGGTTAATTATTCTGCTTGTATTATACATGCCGTGTGCGTATATTATAATGAATATGACTGCGAGATGGAAAAATATTGCAGTGCGTACAGTGTATAATATGTCAAAAAATGTGTTCAACAGATTTTATTACCTATTTAGTCATTTATATATATATATACACTTTGTAGTATTGTAAACGTCAACATTTTTTTCTTAAAATCCTAATTTATTGCACGGCAAAAAATCTTTAATATTATATCGAATCACGACATTAGCGCAAAGCTCGTTTTACGTTAAAGGGTATACATAATTTTTTCGTTAATACAAACCTTACGTAAAACGCGTAACAATAATGATATTATACTATAGTTTTGATCTGGCCATACTCCAATTTCGCTCAAAATCACACCTGATTCGTCTTGATCCATTAATGTAAATGGCTATAGAAAAAAAAATAGAAAAAATATTATAATAGCTGTATCATAGCAGTTCAAAAACTGATTGAGAAAATATTCTTCAAAAGCCTCTTTAAAAAGCTGCTCCGAAGAGGGGAGGGACTTTGGTATACTCGGAATATGACACTGTTATATCCTGCTATAGAATCGTGCTGCAGTTTTAATACGCGTCGGTGACTGCCACACAATACTCCGAACACCACACGTTGTCCTACCGCACATATCTAGAGCACATATAAGTAATACATTCAATTAAACGACATATTAAATCGTCACGAATTCGTCACATTCGGTTCGCGTTTAAAAAATGCTTTGTGTACCCGCGTAGTATGTTGCAGCCGGCGTCTATAATAATACACGCTTCTATATGTAAGCCGAATTCGTTGGAGCGATACGCGCGGACGACATTCGCCGGCGTGTAATCGCCGTTATGATTTTACAATATTATCTTTATTATATTTCCGTCGCAACAGGAGAAACTCTCGGTGCGGTGTTCTAGTATAGTCGTTCGAAATAACATTACAATATAATAATATTATGCACTCGTATGGATAGAAAAGGTGTACCGCGCGCCGTCGCGATATTTTCTTCAACACTTCAACAGCGACTCTAATTTTCCGGTTCGGTGTACATATATTACACATATATATATATATACTATAACTATAAACGTATTATCACGTTTTACCGCCGAGAAAAGTTGACCACTTTTTCACAATACATTTCTAATCGTACATACTACGCGTATGGCATAACAAACGATATAAAACGGCGTTCGGCCGATCTGTTATGACGTTGTATTTTATGATAATATTTTCTCGATATTACAGAGCGACGGGATTTTATTCAGTTTACTTTATGCTGACACGCGCGGATATTACTACACCCGCGGATAATCATTATTCGAGTCGTCCGAACTAGGTGAGGCGACTGAGAATGAAAAAAAAAATGACGCTCCTAGCGGAAGCGAGCCCCGAGCAGAAGACCTTCAGATCAATGTAGCTCGCGTGTCCGTACACGAACTCACGTATCCCCCGGGCTGTTCCCAAATCAAAACATAGATGTGCGACGGTTGGCGAACCGCATTTTTTTACCGTTCCATAATATATTTCAGACGACTCTTGTTCGTATTCATTTTTTGTTTTTGTTTTTTTTTTCTCCCGAACAACTACGCGTTGATCGCACGCAGAGAGCACAAATCGTTCACATCACTCACACTCCACACGATATAATATTTACATAAACCGTTTACGATCATATTATTATTATTATTATTATGTACACGGAACAGAGTATATGATGCGCGCGCGCGTGGCTCTCCGAAAACAATATTATAATATTACGAAATAAAATATATAACAACGATAATAATAAAAAAAATCTATATACAATTTGATAATGCACACGGTCGCAGCACACGGTTCATCAATGTGTTTATGCGTATTTATAAAAGCCCGTGTTTGCACAGGATTCAGTGTTAGGCATTACGCAAACAAAATATCCTTGGTCACCGCAACAACAATACAATACATTCGTTGCTATGTTAAAAAAAAAATAATAATAATAATAAATCCCTAAATGTTTTCATAAAACATTTTCCAACGAGTATAACATATTATAATATGGTCTATATAGGTAACATAATACTATAATACGTATGTTTATATTATTACAGTATTAACGTTTATTTATACTCGTAAAATGTCTATAATCGGTTGTACCTATGGCTGAAAGTATTTTTTCGGCATCGATAGTAATAATAATAATAATATGTTTTGTATCGATGTAAGTATTATTATGAGCAAATCTAAATTAACCCCCATTCGACAAAATAACGAAGAAAATTATTACACAAAGTGTACTTTGTTTTTGGTGGGAGCTCACCGATTCTGCAGCTTAAACAGTGTTGACACATTAATATTCAATATTGACGGGGGAACGTTCAACAACCCCTTGGAATATCTTATTGTTCCAATAATTTGAACAACGTATACCCTTTATATATATATATATATATATATTTATACAGGTGTTGTTATACAAAACGCGGTGGCGAGAATGATTGAACGGTTTTTCAAGAAGTTTAAATCTTGAGATATTCAATAGAATTTACATAATACTTTGACTTTTCGAAAAGTTTAAGATTTCCATTAAAACAAAAAAGTTGAGCGATAAAGCTTCGATGTTTAGAAAAGAAAAGCTATACGAGAGTGGAGAGTTGTTCGTTGTTTTATTGTACTGTATACTACGTGTATATAGATATACTATATGTACCTATTGTTATAATAACAGAATTCCACAGAGTGATTTCTAATTAAAATATGGTTTGCTTCGATTTATAAAATTAATTACTACGGTACACAATAACACTACCTACCTATAATACATCATTATAATAATATTATGTTACGCCAGTTACAAACCACTGCGAATAACTATGCCGGGACCGTATATATACTGCAACAATATCTGCATTCTGCGGGTACCTATATCGGTGTCTATAACATTTATATAATAATATTATATGTATATAAGTTAGGTATAACGTTATTATAGTTTACGTTGACACGGGCATTCAGCAGCCACCGCCGGTCGTGTCCAATATAAAATATCTTCCATCAACTTACGGCTCACCCGCCGATCGGTAATATTATCGGCCGACACCTGTCAACCGGGCACGCAAATCGAAGTCCGCCAATTATAAAAATTAAATTCGTGTTACCCATTCGGTTGTGTACTCGTGTATGAGGTATACGTGACTCAAGTCTGCAGTTATAATACGTATTTTAATGTTCTAACTGTTATACGAACAAACAAGGATTGAAGTAATTATATGGACTTCACGTCCGTTGTCAAACAACTGCGACATATCACGGTCCGGACCAAAAAATATATTATTAGCTTTGAATTATTATAAACTTTGGGTTTTTTTATATGGGATGTAGAGAAAATGAACCTCTAAAAAAATATGCTTAGGTACCTAATAAACTATTCCTCAAAAGCTTCATGGTATACCTGCGTTAAAAAAAATAATGATACAAAATCAATGAGATTAGGTACGATAACGTACTGTAATAAGTTTAATTAATAGTTACTATCAGCATGTTTATAATTTTATAAATATGTAAATATTAATTTATTCTCATTATAGATCGTGCGCAATGAATTTTATTCTATATCTGTAGTAGTGACATTATATGTTATGCTTTATCATACTCACCGAGTAAAATATGAATTTCTTTAAAAAATCGATAAAAAATAATGATTGTTGTAGTACCTAAGTCAAATCATGATTAATATAATATAAAAATTTAATTAATAAAGAAATATTATAATTATGCAGATCTTAAGTTATAGGTATACCTAATAACGGTATCATGTATTAGAATATTAGTAGTATTTAATTATATGTATAGTAAACTGACGTCTGACTTAATAGAACTTCAACTTTAAAACTTAAAAAAAAAATAAATTAAAATAATTAATCTTTGTCTATTTTAATAAAATTATTGTTTGTAAATAGTTGATAATTGCCATAAAATATTTGTGAATTTATATTGAATTAATTTAACGGGATGTTAAACTAAAAGTTTAGTAAGAAATCTATTTAAATGTAGTTTTATTTAGTATGTATATATATATATAACAGATTTTGAGCTGTTAATTAGACCTGCCCTAATACCTATATATTAATTAATTATCTGTATTCGAATGTTCTTTCTGATCGATTCGACACACAAACTATGAAACATTAACTGCGTTTATAAATAATGACGATACGCCCGAGGTATATTTAGTAAGACGTTTAGTATTTGATTTATCCATACATTTATCCTATATTACCTAGTAATTCTTTTGTTTTTCCCGAGAATTTTCAAATAAACAATTACATTAAATGTTTATGAAAATTATACGCATTATACCGATTTATATAGATAGCAAATCAGAGTGCCAGGTTGATAACATTTGTATGCACCCGAGTGGGCAATAAAAAATCCCAGTAGGTATCTATTCCTTTTATCAGCTAACTCTAATATCCATAATTTGGAATGTGTCTAATGGCTTACGAAAAATGGTGCACGTGGAAAAATTATAAAACTAACACAGCAATAATAATTGTTTACTATCACATAATATCACCTCCAACAATGTCTAATTGAACAAGATTATATTAGATAAGATATTGTTACAATTTAGGTACAAACAAACAACGGAAGAATATCATAAATGACTGATAGCATAATGGACAAAAGCTTTTAGCATTACAATTCATTATAATATTGTACATTGCATTCTGGCAACTTGGTTTTTAAATGATCAATCATAGTTCCTGGTTCGCTTAAAAATTTTACATTTTTCAACTCCAAATATTTTAATGCTCTGTAAATTCAAATAATGAATTACATTTTTATCAAATAAATTAATGTTTTTCTTACTGAAGTTGCTCCAATGACCTTATTCCTTGGTCAGAAATGTTTACACAGTCATTAATTTTCAAATTTGTGAGGTGATCTTTCAATATATTAAGTTTAATTAATGCTTCATTATTAATTGAATCACATTTATCAAATTCAACTTTTGAAATATTTTTACAGTTTTCTGTAAAAATAACAGTTTATAAACCATTAATATCATAAAAAAAAAAAGGATTTTGTTATTACAGATATTGAAAAACCTACTAAAATAACTAAATCCTATGTGCGAGATTGATGCTTCTTTTCCCGCATAAACCTGCTCTATTACGAACTGTTTCAAGTGAATTGATGTGGTGTTTGGCAAACAGTCATAATGACTGACGTATTCCTTACAACCTTTCCATCTTACTCGTGCCCCATTTTTCATGAGCCATTCGGCACATGCCAAGTTTGGTCCAATTTCTTTGATACGATCATCGTCCAAACTTTTTTTTATAAAAAATATTTATTAAAATATTGTAACAATGCACTTAAATACGTAACCACCAAAATTTAATTTAAAATAGAAGCACTTGCCAATTGAATGTGTTATCGATCCACTGCCATAAATAACGTTTATTCATTTCAATAATATTTTTTCTAAAAAAAAGAGATTTTAAAGTTGTTAACATCATCATCCCAAAATTAGCACAACTGCGCAATACAAAACAAAATTAACTCTGCTGCACTTAAGAATAGTAATTAGCAGTCAGTGTCAATAATAACAGTTTTGAACAAAATTATATAACAAAATAAATTTTTGATAATAAACAAACACTAGAGAAACAAAAATACTAAATTACTACGCAATAGTCACATCAATATTACAAATTGTTATATTCTCATAATAATTGCATAACAACATATTTGACATTTTATTAAATAAAAAAAAATATGCAATGTAAAAACCATGAAAGTCGCTCTGTTGTATTTTTGTAGTATAGCCAGTATATGTACATCGCCTACAAAAATGTTATATAATTTGAATAAAACCAAGAAAAGTAGAATATTTCAAATATTAATATATTATAGCTCTGGATGAGCTAACAATATTTCTAAAAAATGTTAATAAGCTTAAAAAATTATAATATGAATATATGAATATTTTACGAAAATTCCAAGTATTCTGCACGGTTGTTAATTTTTAAATTACATTAATAATTAATATAATTACAAGATTAGGTCTATCAAAAATTAATGTTGTCTAAAATATTGCAGCTTTCTTTTTTTCAATAAATTGGAAAAAAGAAGGAATTTTTACTTTTGCCTGCTCAAAGTACAAACGAGATTAAATTTTAGTACCAGAAATCTCCTTCAAAGATGAAGATCGAAGCATTGCTTCTTCTATAAAATATCTTTGATAAAACTATTTTCTAAAAAACACACACACACATATCATGGTAGAACCAATAAATTAATTTCTTTGCAGCTCAAAATCTAAAATATTGAATGAAAGGCAAAATAGATAAATAAATTACAAATAATATTATAATTGTACATACCATAATATATTATATACAGTGATGACGGGATTGTACAATTAAGATTTATTTGTGCTTTGTATAGTGTAGTTGAAATTATGACGGACATTAAAATTAAGCAGTAAAAGAAAAATAATCATTATAATAAAAAATAAATGATATTTTAATTGCTGTAAAAACAAAAACGAATTTCGGTCCTGAGTGGTTTTCATATTATATTTACAATGCGAATATTTACATGACGTGCCCGTACTTACAGGTAACAATAGTCAATAGGCTATCGAAATAAAAACGCGAAACCCCTTTCTGACGTTGAAGGAATATATTATTGTGAGACGCGATATTATTTTATGATGCTTTTGAAATAGAGACATCTGTACGGGTTTCCGATGAATCGTATTGTTAAGAAAAGATTCTCGCACATGCACGCCAGCCCACTGTTTCGTTTTATTATACACAACAAATATATTATTGTGGTGAAACGCGTACATCGCGATCGTGTCCGGTCGATATAACGAGTCGGCGGGAGGGCCGACCGATCGGCGAATGGCCCAGTTCAAAGAGAATACTCATACTTACATACGAAATGGTGAGATAAAAGAAGAGCGTGTGACAGAGGAAGAGACAGAAAAGGATTCATACGCGTATATTTATAATAATGTCGATAGAAACGCGTATATAATAACGACAGATATATTATTATAATACTAAACCACTGTTATACTGGCGATGCTATATGGCCGTATGGGTACTCATAATATAATGTAGTCTGTTTATATTCGACTAAACGGTTCACGGGTCGACCATCATATGAGGTCCGTTTCGGTTCATTTTCCCGGAGACGCGGACCAGAAGATCAAAATAATTTGACACGCTATTATAATAACACAATAAGAGCTTCGGGTCTCGGCGCGCGGCAAGTGTTTACGTACACTGTATAGTGTATATTAGTATTGTCGTGAACACTGTACAACCGTTTACGATAGGTTTTTGTGACACCGAAAAGGTTGGCGGTATAATATAACCAGATATTGTAGGTGTATTATTATATACCTATATGTGCAGGTGGCCGAACGAGATGGCGAAAGTACAGAAAAAAATACAAAATACAAAACGGTGCAATATAATATTATACGAGTGCACACGACCACGGTTACCACTCGATTGACGATGGCCCTCTGTCGCCGCTGTGATGTGGTGGTCCGCTAGTCGGTTCTTTGTGTTCGGACTGGAAACACGCGGCCGACCTAAAAGCTATCACGTCACGTGTCATTTTATAACGATAACAGGCGCATAAGTGGTACATAAAAATAGTGCACAGCGAGTTACGGGATTGCTGCAGTTGCGTCATCTGAAACCGAACCGCAAAGGTGTATTACGTATACCGCGACCGCGGTCCGCTGTGGTTGCGACCTGCAAATACGACGAAGATGGAACAGCAACTCACGATATCTGCGAGTACCCTATAGATCTATATCA
Source organism: Rhopalosiphum padi (assembly GCF_020882245.1). Classification (NCBI taxonomy): domain Eukaryota; kingdom Metazoa; phylum Arthropoda; class Insecta; order Hemiptera; family Aphididae; genus Rhopalosiphum; species Rhopalosiphum padi. Next base: position 35,112,103 of record NC_083598.1, read on the forward strand.
AACGTAATATATTATATATATATATATATATAGTTCTATGGAGTATACCTACTACAGTGTTATATTATGACGTTAAATGTCAGTGGAAAGTCTACACGACAGTGTTACGGTCTCATTACGTTCGGATAAAATAATTGTGCGCGGGATTTTCGGCGGGCAATAGAAGGAAAGCGAACGAGAGACCAGATTCAGGTACGAGCAAAACGTTAAGACGACGGTCACGCCGCATATCCAAACACAGCTGATATGAAAATAAACACTAAAATCGGTGACGTAAAACACGTCGCGTGTAACGTTCACAGCAGCGGCATGCGGTCGATACGCGACAATATAATATGTGAAATGTATTATTACGGTGTCGTGATAATATCATAATACAGTGTGAATATATATACCTATAATATTTCCGAGCAATACATCATCATCGCGGTATAATACGAATAATAATAATATGTAACGTTTGTCGGTATAAAAGCGTCGACGACAACCGTGCCGATGTATAGTCGATTACTGTTGTTATACTCTATTATAATAATATAATAAGCGTATCGGCCGCATAATATATCATAGTAATGTAAAACACAGATTACGCCTATACCTACTGAACTCTGAACTTTTTCGCGTGTGGTTTAATGTACGGATAGTGATCGCGTCAAAGTCAAAAATTAGAGTTTTTTTTTCGATAGTGTATAATATTATTATTATCACACCGTCGTCGAGAATTTAAATTATTATTATACCGCAGTCGTCGTGTTATTATTATTATACTATCGTTATAATTGCCACATTCGCTCGCGGCCGAGTGTTTGATTTGTCCGTTGACCCGAAAACGGACTGAATCGATAATCCCAGTAAACGTATATACATACATACATATATATATATCTTATTATTACGTTACGTATATATATATATATATATATTAGAGCACAAAAAGCGTCCGAAAAGTTTCACTCGATCCTATACAGTGTGGGTATGTATACATAGTGTGTGTGTATTTAATATAGTAATTAACTTGAAAACGCACGGACAATATTGTTGTTGCTGTTGTTGTTTTTAATTGGACACTGTATATATATATATGTACATTATGATGATATTTGGTTTTCGGGCGGGTACCGGTGGAATTTACTATATATATATATATATATAATATATATACGTATCGTTATATATCTACCGGATATGGCGGTGACGGCAGCCGCGATGTTTGTGCGGAAACTTACAAAACATCCAATACGAGACTGAGGCACTCGCCGACGAGACTTTTACTGACTGCCAGTCCGCCGAAAGGGTCGGTGGCGGCTACCACTTCAAAAACAAAAACAACGACCTCGCCGCGGTCCGTATACCGAGCAGCACTCGTATGCGAACATAGCACAACACACACACACACATACAAGCACACACACAAGCACTCCTCGACGTTGTACTGCACTACCACACATGGATGCCCACGCGAGTGTACATTTTATTTTTTTTTTTCGTTTTATATTGGTCTATTAGCTCATTACTCATTTTCGCCGGGCGATAAACGATCGGCACACATAAAACGTCTATACTCGGTGGCGGCGGCGGCGGCGGGGTCTTCTGTCGGATGTTATTGATGGATTTCCTCCACGTCACGACCGATGTGTTCGATCAGAGAGTGTTTTCAAACACTCTGAGTGTATCTAGTGTACTCGTACTTATACCTATATAAATATGCGCATGTGTATGTGTGTGTGTGTATGTGTGTGTGTGTGTGTGTGTGTGTGTGTGTGTGGTTCACACCTAATGAACCCGTGGCGAGAGGCGGTGGGCTTGTGTGAAAGTTGTAAATCGAAACTGCAGTATATACAGACATACACACTCATACCACTCCATAATCCTTTTCCACCGTCTGTAAAACGAATACATATAGTTAGCCTCCCCGTATTGTATACCAGCTATATGTTTGTTTTCTCGAAGCAAAAAGGTAATTATGTATAATACTGCAGTACCTACCTATATATTATTACAATATACCGTGTTGTGTTGTAGTGAATTATTCTTTACGTGTTATTCGAATAACTGTTTATGCGCTGCAGTTTAGTGTTTAGAGTAAACGGACATCGAAATGGCTTAAACTGCAGCGTATAATCATATTACCTATTACACTCGAAGTTCGCGGGGAATGAAAAATATACGGACCGTCGAGAATTCCGCGAGTTATTGCGATTCGAGCTGTCGGAAATCAGACTGTAAGTTTAACCGATTCCGTTGTACTCGGTCACTCAACTATACGTGATAATACGATTAAAACACCATTTACCGCGATAAACAACGTCGATAATTTAGAGTACAGTTCGTGGGCAATAAGCGAAGTGTCCAAGTATTCAGTACTGTTTTGACGTTACCAAAACGATCCCAACTGACCATAACAAACACAATAATGCATTCAACTCTAAACTCAATCGCCGCACCAGCGCAATATTATATAAAGTATGTAAACGTTATTTCGCAAGCCTCCCGGCGGCAAAACAATAAAAGACATTACGAATGATATATTGCACCTGAGAGGCTTTTTGTGTAATATTATACGTAATTGTGTTCCGGTCGAGCGGCAGCCGTGTCGAAAAATTAAAACGAGAGACTCGCCCGCGAATAACATAATATATTTACTGCAGAAAAACCGATGGCGGACGGCGGAACGAATATTAATAACGACGATTCAACATACTGTGGAACGTTACGACTGCATAATATATAATATTATATTAAACTGTATCGTAGGTATCTGTGATAAAGTGTTCTGCCGACCGACGAAAACTTCGTCGATAATATACTATAAATGTTTCGTTGATTAATATTCGCCTATAAAATTTCATCGGCGAACACTAAATCGCGATGAAATCACATTTATTGTGTGTAGGTATAAGATCGTCGTCGTTACAATAATGATCATTATTGTTATTCGAACTAGGGTGAATCGCGATCTCGAGTACACGTTATAATAATACGTGGGTAATGATCTCGGTGCATCGGAGTGTGCACGTCACGACGGAAAGCATCCGATGCGGATACGCTGCGGCGTTCCTGTATACTTACTTACAACCGTACGATATATAAATGATATTAAAAATAAATATAATGCCATGTGATATTATTCGATGGCGGTTCGTGATCGGAGGAGAGAGTGCACGAGTTCTATGTCGGCGGAGCTGCACCGTATAATATCGCAATGACAATAACGTAACAGAAAAAAAAACCCCTAACCTAACACGATATATCTACCCGTATGAAATAGGAATAAATAATTGCTAATGCAGTAAGTTAGGCGAGGTCTTGAAGACGTCTGTAACTGCAGTAGTCGTTTGCCATCAAAAAACTTCGATGACGATCGGCGCGTCACATCGAATCCCACCAAGTCGTCGAATTAACTCAGTGTTTCACTCACCCTCCGACCTCACACCCATCTCGTCACTATATATAAGCAATAACCGTGATATCGAAGTGTTAGCCCTGTATATTGTGTCCGCACCCCACCGACGTTTCAGATACGCAATAATACGTATAACGTACATAGACGAGCGGATCGAATCGAAACACAATACGACCAGAATATAATAATATAGTACATATATACCATACTATATAATATAATACAATATATAATTATATATATATGTGTGTGTACGTTTGCTATTTCACGCGTGTACGCGCGATACATCGACGCCGTTGTTAATTTAGCGGTGATTTATGTGCAGAGGAGTCGAGTGTAAGCGATTTTTTTTTAATGTGCTTATATGTATATATGTATTAAAGACGACATATACGTATATTATAAACGTGTCGTGACACTCGATATTATCGTATAATGATGCGTCGACGACGATTTGCATAATATATTTTTAAATCGCAAATCGTAACGCTGCAGAATAATTTGATGGAATGAAAAAAATAAATAAATACGATATATATTTGAAACTGTTGACAATACGAGAGTAAAAGCGGATGATGTATACGGTTATCAATATTAATATATACGCAATATGCCGCTTTCTCGCCACACCGACGAACGTCGTTTCAAAAGAAATGCGCATCGATGTTGATTAAATTTCGAATTTTTTTCGAATCAAAGTCAACAGAAATACGAAGGAAAACATCATCAATGTAACATTGACTTAAAAAACGTCCTAACAGCGAGAAGGAGAGGAATTTGGAGAGACGCAAAAAACGTTTGGCATAAAAAACGACGATAATACGTCGAAATCGTTATAACTGAACGTACAGTGATAGCAGGACAACGAGGTTTTAATATATTGGCATATCGATCGATACTGAATTACTGGACTGTCATTGCGATGGACGATTTACCGGAAATACGGCACAGTATTCTATGCGATGTCAAATTAAATGTTTTCATAATATAATTTAACATAGATATTAAGTTGAATAGTATGACGTCGTCCTCGCTGCGAAGTATCGAATTTTCGTATATATTAATTCTACTCGATGTAATTCAATTACATCCGCGCGTCTGTCGTTTTTCGATTCATTTACTTACGTCATAATAATCAACGCAAATGCACAGTGATTATATTGATTTGCCATTCGTATACGCTGGATGAGTTTTACAATGTTCACAGCTAACTCTCAAATACTTGCAACCGAAGGGTATATTATATTATATTATAGTTACCTACCTACCAATAGTCAATACTATGTACGAAACAATTACGGTTGAGGGGCGCGCGATAAATCTCTGCTGAACCGATTTCCTATATTATATGATATATAGGTTATATGCGATCGGAAGTTTTCCGACGTCACGTATGATATACACAACGTACACGAGCGTGTATTATATATTATTTATGTGTGTGTGTGTGTGTGTTTGTGTATAGGCACAGCCGAGAGAGATTTATGCACAGAAACGCGCGTAAAACAATAACAACCGGAACCGTAGTCGTCGGGCCACGTACGACAGGCAGGCATACACCTATATAGATAATATAACGTAGAAAAACGAACCGATCTATAAATAGTGCGCACACATGTATGTATAAACAATATAAAAATATTATATTATATCATGCTGTATATGTTTGTGTAACGACGATATTATTATTATTATATCCAACGTCCCGATCTACTTTCTAATGTCAGTAGCGCGCAACAATCGTGTTAATCGGGTTTATTATTTTAAACGCGCACGGCGATATAGACAAATAATAATAATGGAAAAAAAAAAGCTCTATTGTCCGATCGTTAGTGCCAAACGGAGCGCGATTTTCTCCTTCTCCGTGTCCCTCTCGCCGAATATATATGGGCAATACCTATATAACCGCGTGTATTATTATTATATATATCTATCTATATAGCCCATGGGCACTCTCCTTTCCCATTGTGAGACGAACTCCGTGTGTCGGAGGGTACACGACGCGTGTGCTGTATATATAATTATTATTGTGTATAATAGAAGTGCGAAGCGCGAAGAGGCTGCCTAGAGGTGAAAATGACTTCATCAGACCGTGCACAGTCCGTATCACTTCCGCCACCACCGCTTGGCCCGGCTGGCGGGTACTCACGACCGGGAAAAATATAATTGTGCACGTTCGTAATTATTATTATCACACTGTATAATATTAAAAAACATAAACGCGCGCGCGTATATAATATTGTATTAATATACACGCGCCGTTGATGATGACGTATTTTCGCGGGCTCGTACGCTATAATATAATATTATAATATTGTATTGTCCGTCGCCGAATAAAATAATCATTTTTCCTGTGTCGCTGTGCGGCAGTTATAGAGTGTCGTGCGCGCGACGACCGAAAACCGCGGGTGGTTGCGCGCGTCTTGGGTTTTCGGCACAAATTAATTTTTTTATCCGTCCGCACCTGTCACACTGCAGCGGCGCGGCGTATGTATTATAGGTAGGTAGTTGTTATGATCATCAACGGCCACCACCGACTGTCGCGCGCGCGTCGTGTCGACTTCCAGTTTTTGCGATACGAATAACACACACGATATTATAGGCATATCGCCGTGCACACCGTGAACAAAATGATGTGTTCCGTTTCTTCGACGGCGCGGCGATAGTATAATAATATAGTATATCATTATTATACGAAATAAAGAGCCGAACAGGGTTATCGATCACTATGTCTCCGGGCTAGAAAACTACAATAGACACCTACTGTTTTCGACGATATAATTTGTTTCTTCTAGTGAAATTCGACCTATAGAATCATGTAGTAGCGGGCATAAGCGTAACTAGATCTAAACATTTTTTGTGCTTTAATTAATAATTACACAAAGCCTATATTATACCTCAAATTGTTTACTTTATTATCTTGTTCGACATATTTTTAATAATAACAATAATCAATAATTTACTCGAATAAAAGTTTAATAATAAATAACTATACGTGCAAAATGCAAGTTAAAGTATTTATACTAGCATTAATAATATCTTCAGTTTTTAATTGGTTTTAAAAATAATGTTCAATATTTAACAGTTATAAGTTAAAAAATCGTTCACGTATCATATAATAGTACACTTTTTATTCGTCGCATTATATAAATTAATTACACTATAATATAATTATTAATCAAGTTAAATAGTGTGGGGCTAGCCAAATATTTGAGGGTGCTGAGCACCACTTAGCTACAATCTATTTGCACCTATGTTAGAAGTGTGTATGGGGGTAGAGTACCACAAAACCTCCATACGACTTTCCATTGTCTATAATATGCTACAGGGCCGTGTTAATACTTAATAGTATATTAGTGCAATGAAATGGAAATATTTCTCAAGCACTTCATCTAGACCTGATGAGATGCTCACATATTAATTAGTAATTGTTATATAATTGATGACTAAAATAAAAAAATTACAGTATTATATGGTGGCAATTTTTCCCCTAGACCACCAAACATTGGTCCATGTATATGTATAATATATATATAAATATATGTAGATGTATCTATGTTTGCTAGCAATGTGTAAGATAAGCAGGACAAGGCGAGATAATTTGTATACCTAAAAAGGACAGTACTGTACGATTCGTATAATTTTTTTTCGAACTACTCCCACGGTGGTGAATACACTGCAGAAGACGTACAAATTACGTCGGTGGAGTTTACACTGCTACTTATACTGTTATAGAAGTCCAACGATGCTAATGGCACAGCGGTAGAACGGACGGCTCCCGTCGATAGACCGTATAGTTAACACGTGCAATGATGTTAAGACCATGTGATTTATATGCAGGTAACATATTAATTATTATTTTATTACATAATATATAATTTATACGCACCAACATCAAAGAAAACCGGAATAAACATATTTCCAACGCAGTCATCCCCGCTCGGGTGTTTATGCACGATATTCAAGCACTCGAGCATCGGTGGCCGCATTGAAAATTATTGAGAAGAAGTAATATTTCGATATATTGTATATTGTCGCATAAAAATGTCTGCACCCATATGGTGGTCTCTGCCTTTCTGGAACCGCACTGAAAAGAACTTTGTTTTTATTATTTATCAAAGTAAAGTCCATGGCGTCAAAGGTAATTGGACGACACAATTTAACGTATAAATATTTACAAAGATTGCATAGTGTGCATTTGGTATACAATTGTTACTGTATAGATAAATTATCCATCTACAATACATTAATTAATTGTTAGTTATTCTAGGAACCGAAACGAACAAAAAATTAATTCCAGTCCGTGTAACTCGTGGCCTGGACCACAAACCATCGATTCAGTGAGATCTATCACTAAATTAAATTATAATTTATTGTATTTTATAAATAAAAATATAATAACTGGAACTTTGTAAACCATATGATTATTTCATAGGTACATAATATACGCATGAAATTTCAACGAAAAAGATTCTAATTAATAAACAAATTATTCAACCTCTTGTTTTCTTTACTGGGAGTATTTTATCTATCGATGTTAATGAACACTATATTATGTCGTATTTTCTTAATATTTATATAGTTTTGTACATTTATATAAAATTATTTTATTATTAATATCGTAAAATTATATTTTAATGACTTAAAACAACGTCAAGGCATGATTATACAAAATATTATGAAACATTATTTGAAGCATTATTAATATATTTGAATAGGTAAAAGTTTTCTTTGAACTTAATTTATATTATACTACTGATTAAAAACTAATAATTAGCCGAGGTAATATTTCAATGAAGAAACGTATTATTCAATAAAATTAACTCTGAGAATAGAACTAAAAGTACAAAATAAGAAATAATATGTTGTTATTGAATATTAACTACAGGTACAAAATGCATTCATAAAATATGTCTGATATTGATTATCGGTGGTGTAATATTTTCGTTAACCACATTGACACATTTAAATGCCAACTTTATTATGTTTATTAATTAATCCACTAGGTATCGTTTTTATTCATTATTATTTTGTATTTCAGAACATTTCTATAATAATATCAATATGACTATAAATAAAATTGTATTACAATTAAAATAAAACGAGGAAGCAAAAAATATAGTATTGTAATAAATATTGTTCAATCAACAATTGTTAAAAATCAAAATTGATTTTACTTATATAATAGTATTATCAATTTACAAATTGCGACTTACGAAGAAAATCTTTTCCTCCAACGATTTTGTTATAATTGGAAAATAATTTAAGTTTATCATTAGTAAAATTTTATATATATATATAATCTTATAATTTGTTACAAGTTTAAACTGTAGTCTTGTAATAATTTGTAAATATAATATTAAGTAATTTTAAATCATTCATTCTTGAATGAACGGTGCTGACTCACACCCACGTGTACTGTTTTTCGAAAATATCTCTAAATTACGCGACCTATAATAGTAAATAACTTACAGAGAAGCGAACGCCTAAACGCGTTCATTCATCAGACATAATATTTTCTGACACGAATTTGTGCTCGCCATACTCCGAGAACTGTATAATAATAATAATAATAATAATTATTATAATATTGTAATTGAAATGCCAGTTGTTTATATATTCATTACGCCTGTGACGCGTCGACCAATCCGGCAGACCAGATGGCGTGGCGGCGCCGGGGTTTCGACGCGCTAACAAAATCATCGCCTTTGAGTTTTATTGCAAGAAATTATTCGGGTATACCCGAAATTACGAGATATTTGAATTTTACATCCGCGAATTGTTCGTACTCAAGCGTACACCATTACCTACTTAATCCACGCGTCTACGACGGCTCGTCAACCGCGATAGATTAATATTATAATATAATATGCGGATAATAACATATTATTCTCAAAACGACGACGCGTCACGCTTGTCGAACGTTGTGGCGTAAAGTATTTATATTATCAGTAAATACGTTGACGTGACCGTATAATACGCTGAAATACACATAATATATACGTATCATTAAATTTTAACGCATAACAAAGTGGGCCACCGTATTTTTCCGGTATTTCTTAAAAGAACTGAAAAACAGGGTGGCACATCCTATACAGTAACAGTGTGTATGACTAATATAATATATGTCTATAGTTCTGTTCTTTCAGTTCTTTGTAGCTTTACAAGTGCCTAAGGTTATTGCGTTTCACTTTAATATTACGTTATCATAAGTTATCAATACGATTCGTATACGTCCGTATAGACACAGCACTTCGAGGACACGTTACACTTGCACTGACGTTATACTGCGTCTAGTAAAAAAAAAAATTATAATCACACTCGTAATTTGTGAATTAATTTGAGTAGACGGATATAGTTAAATAACGTCAAAACGGTATAGTGTTTCGCGGGTTATACACAATTATTACTGTAGTACAGACTTCATCATAATTACTCGTATAAAATAGGTGTGTTTATATTTCAGCACATATCCATGGATATAGGATCGACACTACGCGTATTGCAATCAGAATAATAAAAAAAAAAAGACTAACGGTAATAAAATACAAAGAGTAATATAACGCGACTCCCACGGAAAAATTTCCTGTACATTTTCTAATACCAATATCGTAAAATAAAATATATTCAATCAAATTAAACTATAAAAATACAGAGTTAAATTACCTATGAGATATACGTTTTAAACAATTCCGTCAATCACCATTACGAAACCAATTTCTTATTTTTAAGTATCTTACCCGTTTTCATTATCAAATAATACGTATAACCAAATAAAAACATAATAAACTCAATTTATTAACGACTCCCTCCCCCCCAAGAACAGTGACTTATTATTGCGCAAATGCAAATGCAGTCGAATTTATTGATTCATATCACTGCGTTACGGTGTATATTATTATATCGTTATGACTAATGCAAATTATTATTGTAATCGTTCGAGTGCAAAAGACGAATATAATATTTTAATTATTGATGTTATTACATTTTGTATATTCTTTCTGTTCTATATTTAGTTATGATCATAACAATATATCATAATATTATATCATATGATTAAATAAATATCTGTACTTTTATAAAAAAAGATTATCGATATAACTAGTTCAATTATCAAAAAATATGTACATTTAAATTATAATTTATTTTTGGTATCTTCTATAATATATTTTTCTTCAACACATCAACGCATTCTTCCGACTTACCTTCTATACGTATCAGAATAATCAATTATATTTAAAACAATGGTTTTTGGTCATGTTTGAGCTAAAAATCGAATTACTTTTTAAAATACGTGAGAGTAAGACCGGATGATAAAATGAATGTCTCAAACGATATTCGTTCGCTTAATGAATTCAAGGTTTGGCAATGATCCTAATATCGTGTCAAATTAGCTTAAAATATTGTGAAATAAGTACACAAAAACAGTAATTTACTCTATAACGTCTACGATAGATAAGTTCAAACGTACTTAGTAGACAAATTTCGTTCGACCTTCTTTTTTCTCAATTAAATATTATAGAAATAAAAACTATAATTGTCGTCGCCCGGCCGTGATAAAATACGATTTCGACAGCACGATAATGTTTATGAAATTAAAACGATTATTTTTTGTTCACGATTTTCCAAACAGTTAGAGATGATCATTTTTAATGCCGTACTCTTTTCAATTTACTCGTCATTTAATAGTTGTTAATACCAAGAAACGTAACATTAAATTTAGAGTTTTGGTGAACGTACGATGAAATATCAATGTCATTCATTATATTATCGACACAATTTGCATTTATGTTGTGACTTTCAAAGACTTTGTGTAACAATCTACCGAGCTATTCATCAATTCACTCGCACGTTCTGTCTATATATTATAGGTATATAGAAAAATAAAACCTTTGGAAATCTCTCAATTTCATTACGACAAACATGCATATAATATATATGTGACATATTATTATGTATATATAGTATGATATTAAATATAATATGTGATATAAGGATTGCGCTGTCGAATTTCTGGGATATTATATCTACCAAAATCCGGTTTAACGATCCACCTGGATAAGCTTACCCCTTAAACTCAGTTCAGTCATCTTTTAAAAAGGTCTAATATATTCTTATAATATATTATAATGTATACATGTATCTAAATCTCTAAAAATAATTTATTTATAATATGTCTCTGTATAAAGTACATGACTATCAATTTGTTTGAAACGCGTACACCCGCAGCAGCTGCTGTTATCCGTTTTATTATTTTTTTAATGTACCGATATTATTATGAAAAATATTAAAACATATATAATCACATAAAACGTTTCCGCATAGTAGTAAATTTATAGATTTTAAGCAATTTAGATACGATAGATATTATATCGTGTATATAGGGTGATCACGAATACTTCACAATATAATAGAGATATTCGCTATGATGCGATGCGCACGTCGATAACCGTCGATGAACAAAAATATGGTATATCATATCCGCGCAACGCACATAACGAGAGCACGTGAACAGTACCAAAAATGTTCGCTGCTCGATTTACAATAAAGCATTTGTACTATGTTGTCGCTCTAATCAATAAAGTATTGGGCGACGGGGGTATACCAATATATCGTGTACGCACGCACACACACACACACAAACACACCCACCCACACACATATATATACGTTTTATCTCCAGCCGTAAATAAATATCGTAAAAAACCCATATAAGATACTAAAGTATACTATCTTTCTTAGTTTAAATGGTACTCGCAGCGAAGTTCAACGATTTATTTGCCACGATGGGAAGCGCTCAAAACGAAATGCGTGTCACGCTGCTGTTTTGGGCACGACGCGACTGCTGCAAATCGCCGGAGTGACAGATCGCTTTTGGCCAATGCCAAGTTTGCAGCTTTTGCCGATCCAAAGTTTATCTCGTGAATTAATGTATAAAAACAGACGAGATGCGAATGCGATAAGTGCGATAATGTGATTTCGGTGCGATCACAGGACAAATTTACAAAGAACATTTTACAACTTAAATTTATCAAAAGTTCAAGGAAAACGGTTATTTTAACATTCACCTTTAGGTTAGTTTTATTACCATATATAGACATGCCGCGTTTCAAAAACAACATTAATCGCAACGCTTTCTCCGAGCTGTTTCCCCGCGGAACATGCAACGTTTCCCGTTGACCGTTCAAACAAGAAAAATTTAATTTGTTTCTACGAAATCAATTCAATACAAACTTTCTTTGTATATTTTAAATATAATTTAACTTGTACAAAGAGCATGATTTACACAACTAGAGCTTCAGGAGACTTGTAGTGATTCGAACAATATTCTTACAAATATTTAACGAATCCGCATAACTCGAAACCATTTTACAAGTGTGACTTATGGGAGTGACTGTTTTCAAATTGGCTTTTTTTTCTGTGAAAAAAAAAAGTCATTTCAACCAACACAAACACGACGGAACCCTATCGATTTACCATTTTTCTCCGCGCAACTCCCCTTTTCCGCCTGAATGTCAGCTGCCGCGGATTTCCAGCCACGCAACAAACGCTCAATTCACACGGCTGGTTATAACTTATATATTTCAAGCTGGTGTGCGGAGGGGTGCACACTCATATATATATATATGTTTATATATACTGTACGCGTAGACGGGAGACAAATGTTTTTAATGAACGCTCTGGGTCGGCTCGGTATTTCGCCTTTTGTTTTGCAGTCGAACAGAGTGCGAGTGTATGGCAAAAGAGAGAGAGAGAGAGAGAGCGAGTGAGTGAGCGGGCAGATAGACATAGATAGAGTTGGTGGGTATAGGAAGGCGGTAGGAGGAGAAGTAGCGAGAGAGACGGAATAATATTTTTCTGGGGTTCATATAACTATATAGGCGTTCGGAGGGTTGTGGAGACCGAACGAGACGGGGAGGCGTTCATTAAAAAGTATTGGTATCCACCAGGGTGTGATTTCGAAGGACCACTTGTTTTGCCGCTATATCGTTTACACGGTCTCCCCGTGGTTTTGCATCGTTACCCGGTCTTCCGGATCAATATCACGCAAGCTTTTGTACACATATACCGCGGCCGGCGACCATCAAAAGTCCTCTCCCGGCCTGTTGGCACAGGATCGCTTCAGGACCGTATAATAATAATAATAATAATAATAATATAATATATTACACACCTCTACGTCGGGTTATGAAATTTGCGTCAAACGTGTATGCATATACATTTAAACATGCCTAAGAGTCGAATGATATCGCCGCGCGTTAGGTTAACGTTTACGGGCACGCGAGCGCGCGTACGGAAATTGATACCATTAACCGGCGATACGGGAATTCGATATAATATATTATTGTGTCAATGAATACGTACACTGCACACACGATATTATCGTGCACGTCGTGGTCGTCGCCGCGTTCGACGTGCGACGCACAAACGCCATTTCGGGGCGTTATTATTGAATCAGACGTGTTCCAGTGAACACTGAACAGCGAGAGGGATGTCTGTAGTGCCGTGAACGGGGGGGGGAGTATTGTTTTATTGTATATAATAACGAATACGGCTCGGCGAGGGTGTGAAAAGCTGCGTGTAGCGGTAAACTTTACGATAGACTGACGATAAGACCAGATGGCTTTCCAGCTGAAATGTTTCGGCAACGTGCGGAAATCTATTCGCCGATGTAACCCATTATAAATCGACGACGATCGCGTACGACTGCGAGTGAGGGGCTGTGTAGGGTCGCAAACATATTCTAGGCGATCGTACGGAGCAATATCCGCGTGTTCGCGTGACACTCTTATCCGGATGAGATGTACATAATATAATTATTGCCGCCCAAACGACGCTAATTGGTTTAACGAGTCGGACCAAACGCGTACACATAATATATAATGATAACATATTATATTATATAATGTTATAGGTGTACGCGCGTACACGCATGACGATTTTTTAGACACTATGATGTCCGACGGGTTTTTCAGTCGATTGAATAATGGCAAGCGGCGGCGTTGTTTTCAACGATGCCTATTTATATGTTTTGAGGGAAATAACGACAAACCGAGATGCGTGAACGACTTGTCTCCGTGTCCGTGGGGCATGACTGACAGCGGAGTAAAGAATACACTTGGAAGTTGTGACGTTTCTAATTTTAACATTGTGCTTAGCATTTCGAACAGAACAGTCTTAAGTCGACCGAGTCAAAGAATGCCGCCGCAGTTGTACAATATTAATGTATTGCTCTAGAACCGCTCTATATAGGTATTGTGTATTTTTGGACGATCGCCCGACAACCGTCTCGTTGTATCATACTGATGATACTCTCAAAGGTACCTATATTTACACACGTTTCTTGTCACGTTTGTATGTCTTTAAATGGTTATTTAATTTTATTTTTTTTTTGATCTGCGGAAAGTCTCTGATGATACTATGAGGGTTCTAAGATCCAAAGGATCAGAAATAAAGCAAATAATATGCTTATTAAACAAAATTGTTTGCATAAAAATGTTATACAACTGTAACAAAATACTGAAAATATTGCATAATCAGCTTAATAAACTCCAATAACAATAAAATAAACTGCATTAAAAGATATTTTACGGTTTTATTGTTGTGTGTATATGAAACGGATGTATATCTATAAATTTATATATATTTACCTGTTTATTTAGTACATTATTGAATTGATAGTTAAATTATCCTTTATGATTATTGTTGTAGACTCATAATATCGTATTACATTATACTTCACATTATTATAAGAGCCAATATCAATTACCTATATAATGTCAGTTTTGAAGCAAATCTGTAAAACTATATATAGGTGAAACCGTAGTGCCTTGGCGAGGGATGCAGTCGCGTGAAAACGACGCACCGGAATCGATCCGAAGTATCTATGCTACAAACGATTGGTCAAGGTACAAATATTACAATAATATTAATACCGTTTCGTCGATGATCCGCGTATAATGAGTACACTATGGCGTGTGGCGAAAAGAGAGAATCACTACGCTAAACGCCGCCACGTCGCTGATAATTATTTAAATATTATAATTTCCGGTGCCGGACATAGGTGTACATTATAATATGCATTATAGGTATTATTATAATATACACACGCCCATAACTATACAGCAGCATGTGCTGCACGCACTCTCTCGCCGCGAGAAGACTCGCGCCCACGCAGACATATACTATAACGATAATACAGCGTTGTTGTCGGTGTGTGTGTGTGTGTGTGTATAAAAAATAACAACGTATCAGACGATGACACACTGACACGGCGGAACGAAGATTTACCGATCGGCGAAACGATTAACAGAGAAAAATAAAAAAAAAAAATAAAATAAATTATAAAAAAAGACAAAAAATAAAACGCATAACGCCAATGACCTCTTTCGACGCGTCGTCGCCGTACCCGCGTCTGTAGTAAAAAATAATATATATGCCGTTGCGATTGCACATAGTATAATATTATGCACATATATACATAATATACATATATATGTATATATATAGGACATGGGTAGGTACGTGTGTACGGGCACACCGAAAATCCGATCTCGCGAGCCCGTCCGTCTTTTCGCGCGTGAGTACATATAGCGGAATATTTTTTTCCCTATCAGCTCGCGAGTATTATAATTTATAACTTGAGTGTATACACGCGTATATATACGTATATAATGAGCGTGTATCCACTGCTCCATCTCTTGTTCCGGACGGATACCGCAGCCGTGCCGGGTCTGTTTCGCCGCGTAATCGAATGGCCCGTTTAAAATTCGATTTATATATTTCGTAGATTTTTTTTCGGTGGAACGAGGGTAGTGCGCGGGGCGGTTCCACTAAGTCTCGCGTAGGTATTTCGCTCGACTTCCTACTCGCACATGATATTATATATATCGTGTTATCCGACGTGATATTACACAGCACGCATATTATTACAATATCGTTATAATATACCGTCACAACGGTTTTGTGTCTCTGCGCGGAGTAATAGGTATACCTATATCGTATCTTCGTGTGCACGACGACCATTCGGCCGAATGCTGCTATGCGGTTATGCATAATATACGGCGGTAGACAATAATAATATTATATTTGTCATTTAGCACGCTTCAGATATATAGAGCATAATATGACACAATATGTAGATACATAATATTTATACGGTCCTAATACACGAGGTTATAGGTTTTTTGCACGTGCGATAGAATATTATATTACATTATACATTTTTGTACATATTTTAGAGATGGGTCTTCATGGTACCCGTAAGTCATTATTTCCACCTCTAACCCGCAATTTCGTGTTTTTTTACACGATTCGTATCCATTCGTTCCCTCTTCAAATTAATTTGTAACCCTTTCGGTTTGACGTAAAATCGAATTTTTAATCCGAGTGCCATTACGTTGTCGTCCTGGCACCATTTTTAAATTTATTTAAAAAAATAAATACATTTTCACATATATGTATACCAACCGCACGCCTATCCGTTGATTATTTAATCTATAATATCCGATTCGATGGTGTCTGATAATTATTATAACGAACTATATGTATACTGAAATAATTATAATTACCTAGTGTTGTTATATCTATATTCTAAATATTATTAAAGCGCCTACCCACAAGGAAAGACCGTCGAAAACTGTCCGAGATCGAAGACGATGATAAAATATTAAATCTAAACCAGTTATAAGAGAATGATAAAATCTTTTGTCCGATCAACTGCCATACACAATTAGTACAATGACGGCCAATTTTGATTAGTATCTCATTAGTTATAGATATATAGGTAACTGTATAATAATATTACAATGCGGTACCTACTACAATACGCGCAGGCCATGGAGATTAACTGGCGGTGTTCTAAACGACAGAAGGGTATAAGCTACTTCTGGAAATCAGTATACAAATATTAGGTACCTAATCTTTATTTTATACTACACCTGTTCACAGAATGTTGGTCAAATCAAATACGTTTTTTATTCAGTGTTAGTAGTGTGTAGAGAGATTATACCGTAAATAGATCTATGCGGTTAGGTTAGTACCTACTATATGGTTATTAATAAATATTTGTTAACTTCTCAAGGTAAGGGAAATAAGATATCTTAATTGGTTTGGTTTTTATTGTTTTATAGCATTAACGCCATTAACATATTTTTTATACAATTTTTTATCTACTATATTTCTAGTTATATTATTCACCTTTATATACGGTAAACAAGTCTTATATTAGGTATGATAAATATGTCATCCATATTTCGTGCATAAATTATATAATTTATCCATATAGATATTATTATATTATACAAATATCATTCAACTTGATATACAGAGATTTCTCTTTTTCCCAACAAGAATACTTCTATTGAAATTTAATTATAATTAAATCTAATTTTCTATATTGACTCTTACTCTGATCTCACTTCAAATAAAATTATAGATATGTGCAACTGTCGTCAAGGTAGAAATATATAAATAATGTTATCGTTAAAATGAATGATTAATTATTTTTGATTTATGATCGTAGTTTCATTCAGTTTTATTTAGTGTTTAAACTATGTAATGGTAGATCACATTTACCATACTTATTGTCATAACAATTATATTTTTTTTAATACTAGCAGTTATTAACAATAGCAAAATATATTTGTTGACAGTTGATAAGTAAACCTATAATAGTAGTTACTATAATAGTAAAAAAAATAATAATATCAAATATGAATTTCAAGTTGTATCATATACTTATGTTTTGTATATGTATTTAAGATTTTAAAAATAATTGTAAGAATATAAATAATTTTTTAATATTTATTTGACTTGATTATTATGCAATTTATTTTTAATTTTAGTTATATTGCATTATAATTTATAACTACTTAATTATTTTTCTTAGACTGAAAATACAAGTTTATTAAAATTGATAAAATATATTGATTAGAATTTCATCTAGATTTTTTATTAAAGTGCTAAAGTAACATATATATGTTTGTTTTCTTAATTTTAATTAAGATGTAAATTCTGATATATACGTATGATTACCTGAATATAATTAATATAATGAATAAAAATATGATAATAATTAGCTACCTACCTAATAGTGTAACATTTTGGTAAACTAATAATTAAAATATATCGATAGAAAATATAATTTTCATTTAATTATTTTCATGAAGATCAAACACTAAAAAAAAAAAACTAAAAATTACTAATAATAGGTTCTATATTAATATATATATATATACCAGACCATAAAAAATATCTACTAACTATAATTTAAATAATACTTTGTAAGAAAATAGCCTGAACATGAAGTAGGTAGTATTTATCATATAATATACGTATACCTACTACAACTATACTAGTAAACTTTTCTAAAAACAATAGTAGTGACTACCCACCAATTATTTAACTATTTACTATTAATTATTATCAATTGTTTTTGTGTTCTTTGATTTATTTATGTTATAAAATAAGCCTAAATGGCTAAATGTATGTAGTTATTTTAAAGGTAATCATTAAAAATCTTTGGCAATAATCTTAGGAAATCGTTTGAAATCTTAGACAATTTCTGGTGTACAAGTTTTTTCGTAGTGGTTTACGTATAGAAACGAATATGCAAAACGACACGTCGTAAAAAAAATATCAATGCATTTTGTTCGTAAACAATAAGTCAATTACTAAAACATTATTTGCTAGTGTGTAAAAATGTCGTTTGTAGAAAACGGATAAAGCACACGTCTTTCAATCGTTCATAAATCATAATATACACGTACACACAAGTATAGCCAGTATAGGTACCTATCCACCTATAAAAATTGTGAGAAATTGAGAAGTGGAAACGTAATATTTGACGTTGTGTTTGGAACGCCGACAGTTGACGATATTTCCGCTAATTCGATTTCATCTCGTGAATCGTTATTGTATAAGCGTCGGCATTCCGTCAACCAGCCAATCACTCCGACCAACGTAAAATCTAGTATTTGGATTGTGCGTAAATATTATTTTCGAACGATTTGGACTGTTAAAATATGCAGTCATTTTTTCCTCGAGGATTTTAACCGACTCTTAACGTTGTACCTACGCGATTCGACCGTGTTTGGTGTGATACGGATGCCGACGAACGCGCGGATGTAACAAATTTAATACGTCATGCATAGTAATATAATTGGTGTATTTTTTTCCGCGAGGTGTTTGAACCGCAAACACCGAGCGATGAGTGACCGTTCATTAAGAACAACACGCTAATAACTCATCGTGGCGTGTGATTATATACTGATTAGATAGCCATCATAATGAGAAAGAATAACGTTTAAATCGTTTCATTTATGTAACACATTCAAATTAGACGTTATTATTGAATCGTCTTCGATAGTAATAAACTAATAATACTATTATAAACCATGTCGAATTTTCTTTTATTTCACTCGTCACCGCCGACCAACACAATCGCGTCGCATTGTGTGACAGCGGTTTCGTAGAATAATAATAACAATAATATAATAATGGAATGAAAAAAAAAAAACGCTTTGGACGCAAAAAGTTTTCATTTCAAAATCGAATGGCTTGTTGTTGTATATATTTTTTTTTTCGACCAAAGTCGTATTACTATTATTATTACTGGTGTTGTAGACGTCCGCTATCCGGAGCAGATTCACGGAACGCGAGGAAAGGCCGGCCGCGGAGAGGAGTAGTACAGACCCGCGAGTCGTGAGAACCGGCGCCGGAGTTCCGATAAATCGTATATTTAATAATATCGCGTGCTCTCGGATTACACGTCGGATAACAGCTGCAAAATCGCTGACCGATAAGAACGTCGTACGCACACGCGGACGTACAATATAATATAATATGAGAATAAATCGCTAATATTATTGGCACGACGACGTGATCGCAGACTGCACACGATCCCCGGCCGTCGAATCGTATATTACAGCATTATACAATATAACGTATGATTAAAATAATGCATATATTATTATTATAATATTTGGCGTGTACATCACCACGGTTGCGGTTTCGTTCGTCGCGGACATCCGAGTACCTACCTGCCTTCGAAGACGTTATTACCTCGAGTTCGCCGTTGTCTATGCTATATACCATAGTACTATGATATTATATCCTACTAAATTGTGGGTCATATTATAATGATAATATCGTACGCGAAATACTTGCAGCCCGTAAGTGCGCACTGCGCAGTTACAGACAGATCCTGTGAAGATAATATTATAGTCCTTGACGGATTTACAATATTGTGAATTGTAATAATATAGTACACTCATATTATATATAGGCCCGATGACAATAATTTCATACCACCGTCCTTCGGTGAACGCGGAGAGACAAATAATGCATAGGTATACCTATAATATATCTAATGGTGAAGTTAGAAGAAAATTTCATTAATGAACAATTTTCATTTTTCTAAAATATTGAAATATATACTTTTAATAATTTATTAATTTTAAATTTAAATTTCTAAAACTTAATATTATTTCATTATGATATAACTATATAGAGCTCTAATACGACCATTTGTCAACTATATTATGATGGCTTGTCTTCTTTTGGGTGGTGTGATTATATAATTTTTATATTTATTATTTACTAAAATCGTGCCAAAACTCTATTGTTTAAAACGTATAATATTAATATAATATATTATGAAGAACTGAATGAATTTTCAGCTTAAAATCTGAATGTTTTTGTACTGTCTACTGATGATTCTGTTTTTAATTAGGTATAACATAAGTTTTAAAGAAAATATCAATCTGGTTTTAGCTAGGTCAAAAACCGTATTTAGACAACATGGGCCATACATTATTATGTATTTGTTAACTTTGGTTTTGTAACCTCTGGGTTACATAATTAATTCTTTCTATAATTTTAAATAATTTAAAAGTTTATTACATCAACATCTAAATTTGGTTTATTGTTGGTTTAATAAATTGTACTGTTATAAATTATAATATTAATTCCTATACTTTATATATTATAAGCTATTTAAAGTGATATGCATATAGTATATGTCATATATGTATATTATTTTTTTATCACTTATATGATTTAATATTAATATATTATAGGTCTGCCATCTCTGATCCTTGATAATATAATAACCTAACCTTGAGGATTTAGAGATAATCCGATATACCTATTTGATTTTTCTTGTATATTTCTTTTATCACTGTTAGAATTAAAAATATTTTGATCATAAGAATAGGTACGTTATAATTTATAGTTATTTCTACAGTCCGTGATTTCTAATTTAGTTTACGGTTTTAGTATGCACTAACAGAGTATTTACTATTAGTGTGCTTTTCCGCCAATTGGATCTGCAATAGTATATTGGATTAAAAATGATGTGGAAAAAATACGCGAGTTCCTAAACGAATGTATGTGTAAGTAAAACGCGGAGTTTTCTTTCCGTATATACCGGGAAATCAATTGAGCGACTTCAGTGTACACTTTTTATGTGGGTACACACTTAACGGATGAACTTTAACCATTTTCGTACATATACACCAGGGCAATGCAGTGGGGAAATGCCACCTACATTACTGGGGCTGCAAAAATATAGGAAAATACTGTTGGATATAAAACCGTTTTGCGTCGTAAAATCGGGAATATATTTTAAAGCCGGTTCCAAGGAGGTCCTTAAAAGTTACGCCGATGTGTTTTTCCGCTCGGTATATATATATATATACATACACGGGTTCAGGGATTAAGGCCAGCCGAAAATTTGATGACTTTTCGCATTTCCTGACAAAATTATCGTTTTTAATTTACGCTGAGGTATTTTAACCGCGCGTCCTCTGAATTTATTCATCTTATATCCAGGCTCGGAAGCTTCATTGCAATAACGGTGATTTAAATAAATTTTAAAACAACGGCGCGCACTAAAATTCCGCCGTCCTGGTGAAAATTTAAAATCGACCAGACTCGCCCGGATTCCGTCGTGTTATCGCGAGAATCGCACTAACATGAATTTTCGCAGAGAGAAAGATAGAGAGAAACTGCAATAGATAAATCTACGGACATCGTACGCACGAAGGGCAAACATATTATTATAGTATTATACATTACCCACCCGCACCGTTGTAGTTGGTCGGCTGTATAAAAAAAATAAAAAGTTGTTTGCGGCGGTCGTATTACCCGTATACGCGTACACTCAACGATAAATATTGCACAGGGCAATAATAATTATCGACTTGTAAGTGTGTATAACATATATTATGTAATATGTTATATTATTGTAGCTATAAGGACACGCTCGGACCGTACGTCGTACTACGTCATCTCAGATGTTATCCTGGTTTCGAATCTCTTCGCAGTGCTTGCAATAACCAGGTACAGACATATACAGGACGTTTTCATACAACACTTATTATTTTAAAACCTACTATGTTTTTTAAAATATTGTTTTACATAATTTCCAGTCAAAATAAAACAACTTTTTTTGAAAAAACTTATATTTTTTGATAATTTTTATCTTTATATATTTTAAATTTTTTTGAAAGAATACACATTTAAAATTGTATAGTTTAAACCATAATATTTTTTCTAGTATTTTAATAGGTACATAACAATCAAAATTCGAACGAGTAGTTTAACATTTAACTAGTTATAAACTAGTTATTCAAAGCTTATATGAGCGAAGTGGTGATGACGGGGTAGGTACCACGCAAAATTTTGGTCTACTACTCAGCTTACCTAAAGTTTAAATAAACTAATAAGTTATAAATCATTAGCTACTCGTCCAAATTTCGATTTGTATGTATCAAAATACTAACGATAAAAATATAATTTTTTTTGAAAAATATCATTTTATTTTGACTAGAAGTTATGTAAAAACATGTTTATCATAAGCGTTAACAGATTTTGAAATAATGAGTGTCGTTCGATAAAAAAAAAATAGCCCTATTTATTATTATACTATGTATTCGAATCTTTGTCATTTCATTCCTCGGGACACGCGAACGTGATCTGGATAGGGAGCAGCGTAGCGACATTAATCATATAATAGTATTATTATATCTAATGAATAGACAGTCCAGATGTCAGCTTAAGTTTCATTTTCTCTATAATCGCGCATGTCCCCTGCAGACATGGAAAAACGATATCAACGGGATAATGCAAATAATTATTATGATAGCGTTCAATATTATAGCGTTTATTCCAAGTCCGGTGAACACATTTTCATGCGCTGCAATATGCTATCCAAAGTTGACATGATTTTACTGTTATGTCCGCGATCGCTCTCCAATGAGCTTGTCGATCTGCTTTGGCCGTCGGATAAACGAGCAACCTAACCTAACCAACTCTTACCGAATCGTACATGTAAGTACACTGTACCTACATAATGATGATATTAATAATAATAACAATAATAATAATATTAACCAAAATAGTATAATTTAATCGTGAAATAGTCATCAACATATTGTGTTATTGTGATTTGTGAATTATTGTGGTGCGACGGTCGTAGGCCGGATACTCACCCAGCCAACAGCTAACATTCGAAGTTACTAAATATACACCACCACGACTTACGGGCCTGACCGACCGACCGAGATGAGTATAATACTCTTATATAGTACCGTATATGTGTGTATAATGTGTATTATACATGTACGGCATGGACATTATAATATGTATATCTACTTGCCCAGTACGTCGTGCCACGTCGTGTAACTGTACGCGGACGGACGCGCCAACGTTATCCGCCGAGCTTATCGAGTGTGTCGTTTCGTTTCATATTTTTTTTCCCAAATAAGAGCTGGGTATAAGATATAGTATAACGACCTCGAGAAACGCAGTTGTCTCGCCACCGCCGGTCTGTTCGGTCGTAGCAGCCCGCTAAAACCGACGATTGACCTAAAAACAAAACGAAATACGAATAAAAATAGTGATCAACCGGCTCAACCCTATTGGTCGTTTACCCTCTATCTCGGTCGCGGTATCTCGGTCCAATTATTGTGCTGTTGTGCGCAATACCGTTGGTCGTATAACCGCTTAGACGGACCCGGCGCTTTATCTCGTCGCGCCGTTTACAAAATATTATAATAATAATATCACTACGATTATTATTATTTACAATCGCGTCGCTCGCTGTATACCTACTTTAATATTATTATTTCAATTGGAGATAGTTTTTTTTCGGTCGCGAGAACCAGTCCAATGCGGTTCTTATTATTGTGCCTTATAGTGTACGTGTATGTGCTTGTATGTATTTCGTTGCAGCGACTTGCAGTCGTCGTCGGAGGACACGATATCATGTTATTATTTATTGCTCGTCATATTTTCTACATGACTACGTGACGACGACGACGATATTCCCATGCATTTTGTGTTTCATTAAAACATTCTACACGAACTTTACACCGACGACTGTTTTTTTTTTTTTTATCTAAAACCCAATTATTTAAAATGTACCTACGTAAAATAGTCACCATTATTAGAAGAAAGTATAATTTTACCGTATAACATGCTCCGAATACTAGTCTTATGTACACCATATAGCTAGGTATTCGTGAAACATATAAATAAGAAATGTTGTCTCATATATAATTGTCATTATTGTTATTTGATAAAACTACAATTTATTGAACAAATACCTTAATACAATAATATCAAGCTAATTATTTTATTCACTTCATTAAAACAATTATAGAACCTGCCGCTATAATACTATATACTTATTATAATTATCAACATTTATTTCTTCTATTATACGTCGTGTGTTCGGTTATTTATCGTAACAATTACATAATCTCATAAAATAATATTCCATAATTGTTTCAGAACAATAAAATCGAAGTCGGCTAGATATTTGGTTCGTAAAATAAGTTAAGAAGTCGAAGCACATATGCAATGCTATACTTGTTCGTTGATCTTATATTATTGAAAAAGTTTTTCGATACGATAAATAAAAATTCGGAGTTTTAAATGGATATCCAGAAGTATTTTATTGTTCCCTCCAAACAGTTTTAGTATAATATACTGATTACGGATGAGCATAAAAGATCGGCGCTTATTCGGGTTTCGCTGATCCCCGACAATGGGCCGTTATACTATAGAATTGACGCATATATACTAATATACAATACATATATCGAAACTCTGCTTTTTGCCAAAAGTGTTTTATTTTTCGATCGATACGTTTTTCCAGCACGTTGCGCGGAAAACGTGTCGTCGTGTCGACGCAATTACATTGAAAACATGCGATGAAATATTAATGTAATATCGAATCAAATCGTGTGCTCTAAAAATTTGAATAATTTGTTAACCGGCTTTCAGATAGAGTTGCGTGTTGTGTGTAACACGTCGCAAGGACAAAATAATATATTTTATTGAATTGTTTTGAATTAAATTTGTGTTTTATTTAGAGTTTTTAGGTTAATTGGTTAATTTAGCATACAATCGCGTTTACTAACGTGCATCCGTTTATGTTGTGCTGGGTTATTACTTATTATATCTGAAAACGACATAAAAATATAATAGCAGCTCAAAATTATTTATAGACCCTGAGTCTCTGAGCCTAGGACACATGAACGTGATGTGTAGCACAACTACTTATTTAAGGTGCTTCACTGAGTTAAATTAATGCGTTAAAAAAAAATATAAGAAATTTCTGAAATCCAAATAAAATCATCGGCCCTATACAACAGTACCCATAGGTACATTTACATTATAATATATGATTTTTTTTCACGTTTGAATATCAATTAAACAGAATTTCATGGATAAACATTACAAATACCAGTATTACCATCACCAATTAGACTTACGGTGGGTATTCGATAAATTCAAGACCAGATAATATTAGTTACCGAAATGACTATTCCAAACATTAGTATTATAATGTATACTATATATAGGTATAATATATATAAATAAGTCAAGTAGTAAAAACAACGTCGGTGGACGGTCGAAAAGGATTTCGTCAAAAAAATCGTCGTCGTCGTCCATCAATCCCTCGGGCTGCAAAGTCGTCTGTCACACGTACGCACGCACGAACGACAACGACGTTGACAAATCTTGACATTTCGCGAATCGGATACGTGTACGACGCGTTGAGTAGCATTATATATACGACCGCCACCAGAAATGACATTTTCTTTTTACGCGTTAAAATATTTAAAAAAAACGAAAAACCGAAAAATAACGTTCTTCGAGTCAAATCCGATCCGGCGACGTTTGACAAACGACGATCCGGCAACACAGTGTTCGATTTCTACAACCGACGTCACGACTGCGCTTTTCATTGTACCTATATTATTTTCGTCATTATAGTTTTGTTCATTTCGTATAAAGCAAACATAATAGTTTAAACTTGAAATGTAAATTTAATTTTCGATATTTATACTAGTCTGTGTAGTGATATACCACTACGTCAATATTGCTGATTGTATAGTTATTAATTTTAAATTCACAGCTATACATATTATTATAAACGTGTAAATTTTTTTTAATAATTATTATATTTCCTCAATGTACATATAATTATAAATATCCTTTATCCTGGTTACATAATATTATATCATGATAGTTATGCATAGACTCGCAACAACAAGAAAATATATGTTATATACATTACTATTTTTTGCAACGGGTAATGAACTTTGTAGGTAATTTTTATTACTGGAATCGAATATATTGCCAATTATTATCATACTTTAGTGGTAAGCCGATGGAAAAATGCAAACTAAATTTTTTAGTTAATTACAGGAATCAATTTTTTTTTCGTACTGAAGTACAATATAATAATTCTTTAAAATAAAAAAAGTACATAATATTTCATTCGTAATTTTTTGGAGTTATATATACGATTACGAAAAAACTCAAAGTATACCTAACATTAGATGTATAATATATAGTTTGAACATTTTTTTTTTTTATTCTTCTTTGATCTCATGGTAAGATTATTATTATTTTTTTTCCACCCAACACACATATATAATAATATGTAGGTATAGCGTATAAAACGTGCAGCGTGAGGATGTGTGCTGAAGCATGTGTCATTACTCGGACGGTCATTACGGGAATAATAATAATAAAAAAAAAACAGTACGAGTAGTATGTATACGAGAGAGAGAGAGAGTGAGAGAGTTTGAGAGAGAGAGAGCGAGTGTGAGGATAAAGTGAGTGAAGAGAAGAGAAGCCTTTCCTTGAGGAAATTATACGTTTGGCTGTCGTGGGTCCGATTTTTATCATTATATACCAATTGTACAGGTGGTGTTAGTCTAAATGTTGACGAATAGTCCGTTATAATATTATTATTATTATTATTATGACTACACATAAGTCGTGTCTCCGGACGCGTTACGAAATTAGCTGGCTACTTATGCGTTTATCTCCGTATGCCAAGTGTCATTAAAATATCTCGTGATATTGTATTTTCGGGTTGAGATACATATATATGTCTATAGACGCTTTTGTGTGGTTTCCGTACGTTTATCCGGAAAACGGTCGCTGCAAGTTGTTGAGTGTTTGTGTAGGTACGAATACTATATGTTATCGTAGTGTCCTGTATTAGATTCATATGTTATTCCCTGAGATCATTACGTGGACATGTATGTTGATTCTATCCTTCTTCATTACAATAATTAATTAATTAAAATTGCAATTTCAATTTTATGTATATCTACATTCTACGCATAGGTCATATTATTATACCTGTATTATTAGAGTAGTCGCGAATATCATTGGCACACAAATGCGCAATATTATAGGTAGGTACACAATTATCTATAACTAATGCATCAAATGAATTGTAAATATTATTTTACTGTTGTAAAAGTTTATTATTTTTGGGTTATAAATATACTGAATGTTGTTTTTTTATTAATACAAACATTGGTATACGTATCATGAAGTATTAATTCCATATCAAAAAAACTGTTTATCTCTTTTAAGTCGAAATTTACAAATATAATTACTTTTATTTTTTTTATGAAAAATAAAAACCACTTTTTCGTATTTATTTCTGAAAATATAAAGTATATATTTGTACTACATGTAATTCTTGTGAAAAATAAAATGTGACTTTAGAAATAAAAAGGAACCGTAATTAAATTTGTATATATTATTATTCTAAACAAAAACAACCGACTACATAATTAATTTATGTAAAAAAAGAAGAAATATAGTTACTATAATATGTTTTCAAAAAGTATAATATTATTCCATTTCGTCAAAAGATTGTCTGTGTTCTAGACTGTATTTGAATAAAGTTGAAGAATATATTAAATACATTTTCCGGTGAAGAAATCAAGAACATTGTTCTTATTGTACCAACAATACAGGGAATATTTTATGCACTTAAAATATTGTTTCGATTTATTTTTATTTCATTAATTTTCTTAGATTGGTAAGAAATAACAATAAAAATAAATCCGATTTATAAAATATAATATTATTATTGTTCTCGAATGTGGATTTTTTTATATTATGTTAATAATAATATGTTATATGTGTTAAAATATTTAAAATTTTAGAATTTATTAACTTAGTAATATAATATACATATACAAAATAAAATACTTTATTTGTTGTCTGCGATAACGAAAAATCCAGTAAAGTAGAATGACCCTATCGCTACAAGGGAGTGTTCGTATGATATAAAGACTAGTCTTTTTATTACTATGTCGTGGATCAGATGAGTATAAGAAAACAGTTTATTATCACTATTTTATTTCCTCTACTACGGTCGAATATGGGACCATCAGAAAACCGATTTCTTGATCTGTCTAAGCTTTTTTATATTCATCTTGGGTATATAAGTAAGTATATATTATAATTTTTTTCTTATGGTTATTATACTAATAAATTGTATTGATACGTGAGAGATAGAATAAAAAAACGATGTTAAATTAATAATTTAAACCCATTAAAAAAACATTGTTGTTTAATTAAAATAAAACTAGTATATTAGTATATACAGTAAAACTCAACACTTCACAGTAATATTTACATTATTTCTTAAACAATTATTTATAGTGTGTTTATACTATACATAACACGTATTAACATTTATTGTATTTTATTGTGTGCTTGTAAGTTTTATCCTAACGAAAAATAATACAAATACAATATTCAGAATCTCTGCAAATAGCGATCACGACAATTATTAAAGAATGGTGTAAATTTGATTTCCTAAGATTTTGAATAAATTTTAATTCAATCGCTTAAGTTTTGTATAGGTACCTATTTAACATTTTTCTCTGAAAGAATGACAGTTTAAAATCGTTTCTGTGTTACAGACAACAACATATACAAATACTTACACGGGTGTGGATAATATTTAATACAATCGCAGTAATTGTCAACATCTGACCATAGATGGTACTCGAGACGGAATTAAAAAAAGTCAATATTTGTACGAGTGTCGGATATAAGATACCGCTTTGACGCGTTAACACGAATGCGCACTTAAATACGATTCACCCGTGAAAGTTGACTCCTGGTTTTTAGACCACTTCGTCCCCGACGATCGCACGCGATTAAAGTACGTGTGATAAGATTTTGTTCTCGTTGTGTCCAGGTCAACGTATTTATAAATGAATTTCTCGGTAACTCTTCGAATTACAAGATCGAATAAACCTAATACATAATTACCTATTAACAATATCGATAACTAATAATATAATCAATAATTATATACCACCTGTGTGTATAATAAAAAATAACCCGAATACAATTTGTAATTTATGTGGATAATTATTTTTAAAAAAACCAAAACTCAAAACATTGACACTGGAAATTATTCACAGGATATAATTTAATGTAATTTTGCCACCATCGACACATTCTTTCTTCCAACATCTCCTTTTTCGGTTTATTTTCCATTCGAATTATTCAACAGACGCTAATAAATCTTTCTTGGAAAATATCCGATTGTGCTAAAAATAATGTAGGTAGTGAGTCGTAAAATAATCCAATTCTTCCGGGCATTTCGATATTTTTGGATCGTAAACAATAATTACCGACTAACAACAAAAGATTTTATTGGTAAACCGCATCATAAAATACAGTTGGCTTTTAGACACTGATTCGAAATCAGTAATAATATGGTTTTTAACGCCTCTATAGGTTTATATTTCCACCTTAATCATAAATATGTACGTACGGATATTAACTCATTTTTTACTGTGTTAAATGAATTCATGAATCCCGTGCACGATCACATTAATATAATAATGTATCATATTATCGTATGGCTAAAAATCGTTTAAAGAAAAACGTGTTGATCTAACACACAAATAATCGAATATTTTAAATAGAATAACCACGAGCAATATTATAAGCGACTGCATTTTTCGTTCAATATCAATTATAATACCTACATTTTACGAAATCTATTATTTCACGTAGGTGAGTATAATAATAATAAAGACACGCATAAATTAAATCGAAACGGATACACGATAATATGATCATGTACCATATTATGCTGCGCATACATTATATTTTATATTATTTTATACTTTGAAATGCTGTGCGCAGTTTTATTGT
Organism: Rhopalosiphum padi; assembly: GCF_020882245.1. Lineage (NCBI taxonomy): Eukaryota > Metazoa > Arthropoda > Insecta > Hemiptera > Aphididae > Rhopalosiphum > Rhopalosiphum padi. The sequence continues at coordinate 35,143,016 of NC_083598.1, forward strand.
TGTTACATCGTTGTATTCTTGTTAATATTTAATATCGTGTATTGTTTTTTAAAAATCAACCGAGAATGCGCGTTTGACAAAGTAAGTCGGCGACATGTGTGTATATTATTATGGTGCACGAATACGTTCAACAAATCTTAGAAATACTAACGAATCTCGTAAATTAATAGCAACGCATGTGAACAATATAATAATATAATATAATATGATATATCACGTTTCTCGTGAACCGGATAGAGTATAATATTATGTGATATAAACATACCTATAGTAAGTGTATGTGACTTAAATCGTATACAATAGGTAAACAGGCAAACAGCTAGGTATTTATATAATCTGCAGTAATCACAAACGGATATCTATGTGTGTATATGTGCTTCGGTATGTCCAAACTCATCGCAACAACAATACAATGAAAGTAATATTATTTATATTAAAAAAAAACACACTCACACAAACCAATATCGCAATATATGAAAATTGTTTTTAAATCAATAAACCGGCGACTTGGAATAATTTATAATAATAACAAAAATAATAATATTATGTTTTTAATAATGTTTTAAACGTATACATGTAGTAAGGCTCGCGTATTGATTTGTAAAAATATATTAACTTATTTTTTGATGAATTCAAACTTTAATTATATTTTGTTCCGTTGTCGGAGTTAAGTCATGCGATGCGGGCAAAATAAAAGCGTGACAAGTTGTGCAACGTCGCAGATGGTTACACTTCTTTCGCGCGGAACGGAACAAAGTTTCGAATCGGAGAAGAAAGGCTTTTAGATCGGCATACGACAGACTAACAGACATCCCACGCGAAATCCCGTAACAAGACCCGCGCACAAATAATAATAATAAAAAATCGCTTAAAAGAGGTGTTCTCGAGAAAAACAAAAACGCGCGCACTAGCGGAATGTCTCAGAAATGCACATTATTAATATTATTATATAATATAATATTGTCGTTATTATTACACTTCGCATACGTGGCGTTTAGGGGTTTACCGCGACGAACGAACCTTAAAACTGTTCACGAACCATCGAAAACGCATTCGTCTTTTGAACCGACTTCTCACTACATTACGCGTGATAAAACACGACACGGTGTGCTCCGGCTCGCGAGTCCGGCTGAAACGTGGGAAATCACGTGCGGTCGAAACGGGTAAAATCACGCGCTCGGCCTAATCGATCATAAACGTCGTCCACCTCTGCAGCAGCTATTATAATATGTACAACACACACACACACACACACACACACGAGTATTACTATTATATATATCATTAAAATATTGTAACACGCGTACCTGCCTATATATACATAATAATATAATATAATATTATAGCGTAATGTTGATAGTAATTTATGCACCGAATAATATGATGCAGTCTTAAGCGCGTCCGTCGCGTGTTGTTGTAAATAAAGACACCGATTATTGTGTATAATAGCGTACACACGTATATATATATATATATATATTATATACATAAATATAAATATATAATACTCTTACGAGACACGGTAGTCGATAATCGTTTCTTTTCGGAAAACGAATCCGATCCCAAATAGCCCGCGTAAACCTATTATACAATGCAGCGGCGACCCGACGTCGTTATATTATTATTATTATTATTATTGTTATTATTATGCCGTATTATGCATATTATAATAATATATTATGGGTCGTCCGTGGCTCGATTATCTCGCCACCGCTGCTGCAGCTCACGCGACGATCCATCGTAACGATTTCGTGATCCGTCCGTGGCTAAACGGTTCACTGCAATACCGATATCGTAATAGCGTCCGCCGGGAGGAAGAAAAATCGTATGTATACCTAACCCATACGGATGAAAACTAAACGTCCCCCGGGTGGTCAGTTATACGACCCCGTACCTACTACTACTACTACTACTACTCGACCACTCCTACATTGAAATTTCAATTTTAAAAACATTCTATATATTTTAATAGTACAATAATGTTGCCTGTGTATTAGTTATTAGTTGCGCATACTAATGCTGTGTATTCACTGGTTAATGTATAACTTCGTCGCTATACCGCCGTTGTCGTATGATTATTTTTTCATGCAGGTTTTACCGTGTATTATACTATTTTATAAATATTTCATAATCGTATTTTTTATTTTTACTTTTTTTTTTTAATGCCTACACTGACTATAAAGCGATATTTTAATTTTCGTTATTTCATAGTAATATTTTAGTACACACGTAATAAGGTAAAATGTCGCCTTTGAAATTACATCGCGTTTATATTTTTTTACTTAGTAATTTAGTATAACAGACTATGTTCGTATTTGCATTATTATAAATTAAAAATAATCATGTATGTGTTGTATAAGACGTCTGATGTTCTAAACATTTTGAACGCGTAATAATATTATATTTAGTACACTAAATTCGCCCGTGTGGTATTACTATTAATTTCAGTTTTCGATGAAAACTTCTTAATATCAATTATATAGTTTGACGAGAGACGACAGAAGAAAAACGTACGTAAGTGTAGTTGAAGCGTTTGCTCTGCAGCCGAGGCTGTTCGATTATTAGAACATTAAAATACTTCGTCTTCGGAGCTAGGACGAGTGTTTGAACAAACCATAAACTCAAACCCTAAATATACATTATAAAATGTATATAATGTGGTTTATACATATTATATTATATATAAACTAGCGAGTTGCGAGAATAATATTGATTTATCGTACTCGAACATTCTCGTCGTCCAAAAATAATATTTTACCCATGGGCCGGACGTGTGCTGCAGTGACGGAGGAGGCTCTATATTATAACCGTATAAGTACCCAGTTACACGCGTGGTTTTGCGAACCTTTCTTGTTTCGATATTATTAAACACATGCTCGAAGCGGTGTCTTTTAGATTTAGCATACTATTTGGTTGAAATGTACGTACAATTTGTGGAAATGCTGATCAATTGACGATTGGCCAATACCTATATATGTTTCTATATAATACTTATAGCGTATACTAAAGTTATTAATTATTACAATTTATAAAATATAAAATAATAATAAGAACTTAAAAAAAGTAGGGTACATAAGAACTGGTGCAATTTTTTAAATATCATGTCTTTGAAAGTTTAGTAATTTTTTAGGACTTTTGTGGCTATAATGTTACATAGTATTGAAAGATTAGCCATAGTATAATATGCTCACCTCTATTTTTCTTTAGTGATGAAATTATTACATTTTTTTATTTTTGGAATTTTGAAAAAATTATACTTAAAGACCATATTTCTCATACTTTCATTTGGTACGCTATTAAAAAAGTGTTCTATATAATACCTATATAAAACCATTATTCGTTTTTATAGTATATTATATAACTTGCATTAAAAAGATTATTTATTTTAAAATTGAAATATGTTTAAATTACAATTCTAACGACAAGTTTTTTAATAATTTAACTTTATATTATACCAATACAAATTCAAAGAATAAAAGTCTGTAATGATGACATTATACAATATGTAGATCATGTTATACTAATTAATATTAATATATTATCATTTTAATACTGTCTGAGTATATAATACCAACTAAACTAAAATGTTACATATTCTACTTTATATTTTATATAAAACTATTATACACCAAGGATTAATACCTATATATAGTATACTAAATTAATTAACCTAGAAACTAATTATTTGAACTTCAATTAAAATGCTTTAATAATCTACTTAATAATTCATAGTAAAAAGGGCGGATCTTAAAAAAAAAAGACACCAAAATTGAAAATATTGCCATGAAATACTCTGTAGGTTCTTCTATGTACTTTGTCTAGCGAAAAGAGACCATTGTTTCTGTATAATCCTGCTTCCTTCGTATGCTTCATATGAATATGACATGAAGCTATACTATGTGGATATGTACAAAAGAACCAATTTTAATCGGACCACAGCCCGTGTCGTATTATTTCCATGGACAAAGTATAATGTATATATTTTAAGTACCTTAAATATTTACTTTAATAATTATACTTTAAAATTCTAAAAATCAGAATTAAAAGGAATAATAAATAAAAATGGGTTGATCATGATGAATCACTCTGTATATATATTATGTCTATTATGATCAAGACAACCCATAAAACGAATTCGCATTACAGATATCATCATAGTACTCCGAGTGTAGATATGTTACACCGCGTCCGTGTTCGAAGTGTAACACGATATTATATTTTATTTCTAAAAACGTGTACGTATGCGTTATTTATATTATGTAGACTGTGAAAGACATATAAAATGTACAATAATGTGATAAATATTATACGAACGTGCAGAAAATTAATAATAGTAATTGAAAATTTGTGCTACAGAAAATTTAAATTAATTTAACTACAGTAAAATTGAGATCCCACAGACACACACACATTGCAAAATGGACAAATCGTGTAATATTATTAAACTCGTTAAAACCGTTTCTAATTACACACATAGTACGTGGCGTAAGTGCGTAACGTAGACAGTTGTATTTATTGTAATAATTAGGTAGTAAATAGGTACAATATAAGATGCGAATAATATTATAAAGGTATTGTTTATGTAGGTATACCTACAAATATTTTGTGAGCCGAACACAAGTAACAATTATAACCGCGACCATGGTATATTATAATTATTATACAGAATGATTCACCAAGTATATTCTCCTACTTTATTTATTTATTTATGAATTTATTCAAATTATGATTTTGATTAATATACTTAAAAATCATATTTTGAAAATTTTAAATTTTTTTGTAGTAATGTAAAAGAGTGTCCTTTAATGATAATAAATTATGTTTTTAAAATCAGACCACATCACCTTTTTACAATTAACAAAATTTTGCGAATATAGATTTTTTTTAATGTTGATGTACTACTTAATTTGAAATTTGAACCAGTAGTTTTAATTTATTAAAATATTTATAAAAATTATAATAGCCCTAATAAACATTTAAAAAAATATATAAAGCTACAGATGTATTATCGGATCAAATATTTATTATAATTGGAACATTTTTATAAATTATAAATGCTGATAGATTAATGCAAGTTAATGCAAGAAATAGGGTATGAGTATACGCTTAGTGAATCACTTTATATTATGTTATTACTTATTTGTGAAGCTAAAAAATATAATTATGATAATAATAAATTATTAGTACCTATGATTTATCAAAATAAAGTGTATTCTAACATGGTGTCATGATCGGGTTAATTCGTTTCGCCGTATTTCTTTATGATATTTATATTTAGTCACTAATAATTGGAATACGAAAAAAATCTAATCATATTAAGTACAATATGTGACATTTCACTCATCGAGTACGTACCGGAAACAATATTATATTGCTTGGTTTTCGAGCATTGTTTCACGTTTCACTGCGTAGGTACAATATTACAATATTATATTCATCGTAGTATCGCACTATCACAGGTATTACGATACCTACTACATTATTCCTAAATGTATATCTATAAATTAACTATAAGGGGCTGTGGACTAGAATCGTACTGACAAACACGGTTTTTGAAACGGAGACTCAGCGTCCCTTTATTTAAACTATCAAATTTAATAATTTTGTAACAGTAATAAATAGTAAAATTTTTACTGACAAAAAAAAATCTACTAAAAAGTTACTTATTTGTTTATTCAATTTTTGATTTTAAATCATATTGCATAACACAGAGATGGTTAGACATGTAAATTTAATAACTATAATAATATAAGTTGAATAAGTTCATAGTAAAGTTAAATCAATAATATTATGGACAATACATGCAATGATGCAATAATATTATAATAATATACAATTATGTTTGCTCAATTTTATTATATAGGACAGTTTTTCTTAAGAAGGTAATCAATGGTATCATATTAAATTTGTAATGTTTTCGGTGTCTGATCCGTCATGTCCATGTTTAGTGGGACATCATATTTTTTCAAGTCATTAATGTATTGATAGCACTCAGTTATTAAAGTTTAACGTTTAATTTAACTCCACAGGTTGTGCACTGGGGAGGTTGCTGTTTTTAGAACCTTGTAAGTTAACTTAGAGTATGTCCTATCCGTAGAGATTAATTAAATTGTTTTCTCTTCTACTAAGATTTGCGCTTTGCCAATTATGAAATGAGTTTTTGATTTCTCTGAGTATAGTTCAATGTCTCAACTAATAGGATCGCATTTTATTTGGATTACGTTTTTAATTTGGGTTTTGATGTGAGAATATATGCTAAGCTGTACGTGATTGTTTGTGCTTACAGCTTCTTTTGCTGCGTTCTCTGCCACATTTCATTACCTTCCATATCTGTGTGACCCAATACTCAAATGAAGGTGATATGTGTACCCACACGCGTTTCTCAATGGTTACTTATTGTATGAGTTTAGCAATACCTGCTGACTGATGAGTTTATTGTATTATCTGAGCTACGTACTAAGTGTTTATAAAAGTTTTCTCGTGTTTATTAATGAAGTCTACTGTTTTAAGTATACCTACTTGCATCGGCTGAATATATGGAGCATATATTTGGTAGTCTGTATTTAATTGTGATATATGGGTTTACAATTACAATTCTGACCTTTTTTTTTTTAGTTTTTGAAGCGTCTGTGTAAACCAATCTTTTGATATTACCTATACTACTATTACTAATAAAATAGTATTTCTCTGTGTTAAGTTTGACGTGACGGATAATGTATTTCGTTTAACAATAATTTTACGTTTATATAATAGTTGTATACCTTTATAAATTGTATTCGATTTTTAACGGATTGTATTATAATATTATGTTTTGCAATTTCGTTTTAATAATTACTATGTCAAGAATACAACGACAATAAACTTATACTTCGATTTAATACTCAACGATAATGAACAGTACATAATTATTATAATGTATTTTAGTTATTTTATTTTGAAACATAAGTTTCACCTAATAACAACTCGTACGTTCAACTTTAGAGTTCTTCTGGAATAAATAACTACAGAAAGACTTCTCTCTTGTCATGCGGAAAAAACATTTTCTTATAAAATATCACGACGCAATTGTATTTGAACATCACATTTAAATAATTAAAAATGTTTAATTTACTAAAGAGGATTTAGAAATAAAATACAAATATATGGTTAATTTAAAATGGAAAGTTTATAATACCCACACGAAGGAAGAAAAAAAATTGAATACAACTATAGTCTATAGAATGTTGAATGCTACATTATCTCGAATAAGAAATTTACATTTAAAACATCGCATATTTATAAGTATACGAGTCGGTTGATTTAAACTACATGTTAAATACAACTATCTGCAGTCTGAAATACTTTACTGAATACATTTAGTAATTATATTTGGTTATTATAATTCTATTATTTACTAATAAATCAAATATTTAACATATTATTTATTAGACAACTGTTACTATACCAGCTATATCTACTTTTAAATTATTGACTTATTTTATATTATTATTATTAGTTGAGAAATGAAATAAAAGTAATGAAACCAATTTATTTTATTGTTACATGATACTTATATACATGTACTTCTTGAAAAAGTAACGTCCTTTATATTATAGTAAATTTAATGAAAAAATTGATAATTTATTTTTTGAATTGTGAATTTCTAAGAAATTAAAAAAAATATGATGTACTATGTACTATATACATTATACATGGTTGGTAGCGAATTATTTTAGATTTTTTTTTATTACTAAAGAATTGTCAAATTTTAAGAACAAACAATATTTTCACCTGGCGGGACGTATTATTTATTTTATTTATATTTAGGTATAATTATAGCCATATTTATTAGCAAGCTAATGATTTTTATTTTTACCTTTGTTATATTATGACAAAATTATTACTCACAACTTGCTATTTTGTAATTACTTATTTTTTAATTTTTATAGTTATTAATGTGTGACATGATATTGTCATAGTCAATGGTAATTATTATTTATATATTTATTTAGGTATTTAAATTTTGAACTTGAATATGTATAATGTAATACATTTTTTTGTTTACGAAATATGCTATAAACATATTTTTATCAAGCACACAAACATTTATTTTTATAAATTTGAATTTTGAAAATATTTGTAATATAATTCGATGATTTATCAAATAATACTCTCATTTGCTTAATAACTTGCAGGTTATTAGCGTCGTCTAAATACAATTTTATTGAAACTAAACTATAAATATAATATATTTTTTATCATGGAAGTATATTTTATTTTAATTTTCCGCATGTAAACATATTCTATTCTGGTCGCTCAATTTTTTTAATTTTAATATCCGAATTAGAAATATATCATACTGCAGTGCTGAGTTATCTTAAAAATAATATACAATTTGTCTTACTAAATATACTGAATTATTTACCAACTTAAATTAAAAATACTCAGTTACATTGATGGTAAATATTACATTTTTATAGATATTTTTTTGAATACTTCTTATGGAAATAAACACGAGTGTTCATTTGTCGTTTTGTAATAAATACCGTGACAATTTCTGATTTTTGTTTCACGTTTCAAACTAATTATTCAATTCTGTCAGACAACAATAAAAACAACGTCCAATAGGGAAAATTAAAAATGTTTCGGTAACTCAATTGGATTGGAATTCGGTTTGCTTCGTTTAAGGCTGTGGTCGAGTAGGTAATAAGATAAACCTGACAAACAAACAATAGTCGACGCACCTAAGTAGATTTTTTTACGAAGGCATATTTGACGTGTTGTAATATTGTTTTAATAAAAATAAACTGTATACGATAGTTTTCAAATTAATCAAATACAGTTTTAATTAAATTGTAATATTATTACTAAACTGCTGTAATCTGTTGATGTGTACCGCGTAGGTATAATAATATATGCATACTTTTAAATCGTTTTTTTAAACGAGTATATAATAATTATTTATAGTCATCATAATATTAAATACTTTATTTGAAATGATTTAAATTGGCTTTAACGGCGTTAAAAAAAATAAATAAAATAAAATTAGTTAACACTTATACTACATATATATACTATATAATATTATAATTTGATGCATTATTATCACGTTTTAATGTCACTCATCAACAATCTGTTAAAAAAACACATTAAAACGACTTAATAATACGACTATGTAAATGAAGGAGTGCGCGTTTCGTACTGTAACATTATTGTAGTATACGGTCGTATATTATTATTATTATTATACGTTCGTGTATTTAAACATCGTATAGGTGTGCACCTATTACCTTTACGTGAACGCAGCATCTATATAATATACGATCAAATAAAAAGATCGGCCGTTATCGACTAATGAATGCCTATTTGTGCGATCTCCCGAAAACAGCGTAACCTACGACGTGTCTTGTAACTTACGGTGAGTATAGCAACTACAGCAAGTAGCAGCAGCAGCAGCAATATTATAATACGGGTAGATACCTGCCTACTAAACAATAATTATTAACAATTATCGAAGAAAAAAAAAACTATTACAAATTTATAAGTGTATATTATGGAAAATCGACAGACCAACGTAGTGGCGTACGAACGTGTTATAGTTATTACGACTACTTATATATTATATATGTATAATATTACGTGTGTGCGTATATACACATATAATAATAATAATAATACGCATTGCGCTCATGACGTATGTATATATATATATTCATATCGTATATGTTATGATACACATAGGAAGATATGAGAGTATTACAGGACGTATATATTATATTATTATATTATGTATTACGCGTGCGTCGAGCTGTACTACGGGAGACGTCGGCCGGACAACAATAATAACGATTTGCCCTTTCACTCGCGGCCGTCGTCGTTTAAAACGTTATACGATATCTGTTGCGCGTATAGGTAGGTATACATGTACATATAATACGCATATGCGGCACAATAATAATAATTTATATGCCTCGGTAGTGCGGCTCTCGGAAATCGGAAAAATCGCCACGAAGGCCGTCCGGGTCCGAAACCAACGGCGCGTCATTATTAATCATCACAACGATAATATATGTTACCGTCTACACGAGATGCGCTCGGCGGTGTAGGTATGGTATAATATGTATACCATTCGATTAAATCCGATACGCGTATTACAATATTAGTGACGCGCGCGCGCTCGCTGCTCCTAAATAATAATTATATTATATTATATCGTCCTCTGGCCGCGGCACCTCGTGATAAGAATGATAATATTTCTTCGTGAATCGTTACATTTCGTGTAAGTATTGCGCGCGGTGGCGAATTCGACTGCAGAGCAAATATGGACGTTTGTGGACTGTGCCCTTGTCGAGACATGCTGAAAAAAAAATTAAACATTATAAACATTATTCGATCTAATAAATCCAGAAATTGTGTGTCATACGTAGTGCGTAGGTATCGACTGTTATAATAATAGTAATAACTACATCTCAAACGCGTACTCTCATATAATGACAAAAATATGCATGTGTATTTATTTATAATGTACCAATGGATTGTCCACAATTTATTGTAAATATTTCTAATGGCATGCAGCTAATTTATAACAAAATAACAGAAAAGAGATCAACAGATGTCTTACAATCAAGTACCTGGTATTTATAATTTTTTTTATTTATACTTACAGGATATTGTTTTTTTATAATAATCCTATTTCAAATTTTATATTTAATTAATTATATTTAGCTAACATTTTGAATTTTATAGACTGGTATATTTACAAATATTTCGTAGTCATGTAATTGAATTAAATAATTAAGGTATAACTGAACTCAAAATATTTATTATAACACTAAAATGTTGTTGTCCTACCCCCCGTATAATTATTTTACTGAACCTTTGTAATGTCAGTAGACAGATCCTTTATTATTCTTAAATCCATCATTTGCTGCCCGCGTTTTTCGTGTTTGTATAGTGTTTGAACAACAGTCGCGCGCTCTGTGTGTACGTCCGTCACAGTAATACTATATTTTACGAGTATCGGCATAATACTATCGTATAAGCCATTAGTCATTACTATGAACAATTTTTCTAGTTTAAAACGTTTCAGGTTTGACAGCGATGTGGAACGTCGATATTTTGTCAAACAACGAAAAGATAATATGGCTGATAATACGTTCATTGGAGGCTGTGACGTCGTTGGGCAAGGGCGGTCATAGCAAGCGGTTAAAAATGCGACGATATTAATTAGAAAAATACCGGTACGCATGCAGACGGAAGAAAACAATATTTTAATATTGTTATTATAATATTACGTTTAATATTATCATGTATATGGGTACGACGAGTGTAAATAGATATTTTCGACGAGAACGCGAAACTAATATAATATTATTATTATACACACGACCGCCGCCGTGGCCTCAGGCGGACGTTAAAAAAATTAAATAAAAAATAAAGAAGAAAAAAAAGCGGCTCCGTGTGTGCTGCAGGAGGAGACGGCCGGCAGTGTGTGGGACGCATGTGCCATTAACATACAAATTACATTCTTCGGAGAGTCGGTTAGGAACTTGGCCGACAGACAGGGTCATCGCTGCGCGCACACGCACCATTACGCGCCGACCGGTATAGTTTCCCTGGTCGGCACACGCTCAATGATAATACATTTAAATATTATTATCTTCGTCTCCGTCGTCATGCGAAATAAATCCCGTTACGTCCGATGATCGTATCGCCGCCGATCGGTTCGCAAGGACCGGGGCGTTCGCGTCGTGTCGCTAAGCCGGTGTTAAGTTCCGCCGCAGATTTTGGGTGTTGATCGTTCCAAAGGAATGAAAAAAAAAAATGTTTACAAAAAACCCATTTCGCTGGCATTTGCGTATAATAGTGTGAAAGGTACGCGATTTCGGCAACTCGGTAGCGGTCCTTTATAACGACTATCTATCTATCTATATATATATATATTATATACAATACGTATATGTAAAAATTGGGTTGCGTATGCGAAAATAACAATGCACACGGGTATATATGTACACGGTGTTATGCGTATATCGGTCGGTAAAACCATAAATTATTGCGGGGGCGCGAGCCGGGTTTATGGCCGAGGGTAATTTGTCGGCGCCGGGGCTTTTCGAATTCGGCGGAAGGGGATACTTATCCTGGCGGCCGCCCGGACCGCTTCGATTCTTGGGTAAATTGCTTCCGGAAAATGCATTATATAGCTGCAGGTAACGGAAACTATCTTAATTAGATCGATCCGGAAGCAGAGTCGGCGTTCGGAGAGCCCGAAATAATAATACACCGATATATTATTATAATAATACAGTCGAGAGTCGACTCGGCTCGGTGTAAATGCAAAGGGATGATTAAAAGTTCAAAGCGCGAGCGAGAAATAAATGACTAGTATTACGAGAGTCAATCCATTTCTCGGGACATCTGCTGTTTAGCATTATATTATCGTATAGGTATCTACAGTTTACGGATCATCGATTTGGCGGATTAACGCGGTTACGTGGACAGAAATAATGACGTTAAATTATTGTCAAATGCCATCGAAATACAAGCGAGTAACTACATTTTCTTTTCATGGATGGATTTCGATTTTTCTCCGATTTACGGGTGCAGGCGAACGGTGAGACTATATTATTTACAACATGTTTTAAAAATGTAAATAAATGATCGTGTTAATGGCGCCCGTGTGATAGACCACACCCGGCCGACGGAAATTGCGTTTAAAAATCTCGGCGAGCCGTTAAAGGTCAGTGCGTACAATAATTATTACGATGACGATGATGATACGAGTAATAATAATAATAATAATAATAATAATAGTAATAGTATTCAGATCGTCGATGCCGTGATAATAATATGGACCTTCTAAAAACGCCTCAGTTGTACCTGTGCGTGTGTATAAAATCGGTCTCGAGACGATGATCCATTCATCATAATAATGTTATAGTGTTATACGAGTAGTGGCTTGTAATATAATAATGTAAAGTGTGCATAGCCGGCCCGCAAGGGATACAGTCGTGAAAAATGTTTTATGTTAACTGTATTTATAGTATACCCTACCGATTGCTAATGCGTTAAAGTGTTACGGCACAATGGATGTACTCGGAAATTGTGATGGACGACTGTAAAACACTATAAACAGTAAATCACTTTTTATACTGCCGATAAAAATGACCATAATATAACATAATAGCCGGGCACCTAATTGCTTTATTTTTCTTCGTTCCGTTTTTTTATGCTACACAGAAATCAAATTCAATCACAATTATATTAATGCGTAATGGTGGGCATCTGAAACTCTGAACACACGCGATCTTCATAACGCTTGTGCGGTGAATTTAGATTATAGGTAGTGTATTAGTGTATGTAATTATTGAAAATTGGAAACAGATAGTCGACGTTATACCAATTAATAAAGCGTATAGTATTATCATGTTTTTAGTCTGCATGTTATCGGAATTAAATTTTAGACGTTACATATATTTTATATCATTATACATTAAATGTATCGGGAGCACAGAAAAAAAAATATAAAAATAATTCATTTATGAAAGTGTTGCTATATTCCGAGGAAAAACTAAGTATAGGTACTTCTTATATATATACCTTAACAATTTATAAATTTATAAATAGATACGCAAAAACGCCCGTCATTATAAAACCATCAGCTTAGACTAATGTTATTTAGAATTTTTTTACTGTTATTTTTTTTCTATATACCTACTAATAGTTTCTCGAGGTGTAATCATATTAAGAGTATGAATAATTTTAATTTTCTTTGGCAACTACTTTAAATGATTAACGAGATGCTTTTAGTTTTTTTAACAACAGTCTAGAAAACAGAAAATAAATTGAATATACAATTTATGTCGAAATTTACAATCTTCTATAGTTATAATAAATTACATTGATCATAATCTAAGGAGTTGAGGCAACAGATAGTATACTATATTATATAGTATATTATATTATAATAATATATTGTATTAAAGCGCAGTCATAATATTTAAAATTATTGTCTATTAATATCGATAAAATAATGTTATTAATGTTATTATACCTTAGCTACACTACTAAAATAAACAATTTATTGTACTTTACGCGGAAGATAATTGGTAATATAAAATAAAAAAATAAACAAAGCAAAATGTTTGAATAAAACGTTAGTATTAAGAGTTTGTTTGCATTTAAGTTTATATACTAAATATATGAATGGTAACGATAACGGAAATATAAAACTAAATTACATGCAAATAAAAACGGTAGGTAGTATAAAACTACTCTTCTTTGACTAATAAACGTAGAGATGTTTTATTTATAGAAAATAATATATTATACATAAGCATAATATGTAAGTGCACGAACTAAATTCAATCGTAACTTTAATGATTCCTATTCTAAAAGTACTCGAAAATAACTTAAGTATTTTTATTGCCCTGGTTCAAACTGAAACAATTTCATTCTTAGTTCTTCCCAAAAAAACGAAACAACATATTATTAATGCATATTTTATTTTTTCTAGGATCAAAATTATTTTTATTTATTGATAACCCCGATATTTTTTCAGAAACTTTACAGATTTTTGAAAACCTGTAACACAATTCTACAAGTTTATACAAGAAGTCCAGTACTTCAAAAACCATATAGATTTAATAAAATATAATATTGTAAAGGTCCGTTGAAATTGGTTCGGCTTTAAGTGATCATCTATGAGTAAGTACAGCTGGTTATAAGTGGAGATATTATAATGAATAGTAGACGCATGACCCGCATCGTTTAAGCGCGGGCGATGGTTCTTTAATATTAATGTCGAAGTTTGAAAATTACGAAAAACAAATGTTTGATGGATATACACTATATAATATATTAACTCTGCTTGGTAGACGAAAATCTTCTACCTTTGTCGCAGCTACCTATAATAATATACTGTGCACTATATCTATACACAGTATACAGCAGAAATGGCCGATTCGTAACATATCGTAATAATGTTATAAATCAGTTCGGTTTCGAATGCCGTTAAGTGCACACGTACTCCGATAGCAATATGCTCGTCACTCCGTTATCTGTTCACAGTTTACTTATACGGCTTTGCCTATAGTCTATATCTCGCTCTAATTATGTCGTTTCAATCTAAAGATAATGGCTCCAAAAATACTAATAAACGTAACCTCTCTTCCTCTTCTCTGTCTCCAAAGACTGAGGAAAACAAATTCAAATTTTTCTGCACTCCAAATCGGTACTCAACTCTTGCCAATGACGACGACGCCGACAACAACTCATCTTCCAACATTGGACAAAATCACAATAGCTCCGAAATTTCAAATCTACCGCCTGTGTATATAAAAGATGTGAGTGATATCTCCTCTTTCACCTCTAGTCTACTGTCTATTCTTAAACCGTCTGATTTCATCTGCAAATCTACTCCCTCTCATCTAATTATCCGCACGCATTTTCGCGAGCATTACAATCTGCTCTTAGGGCATTTAATGGATACTGATACTAGCTTTCATACTTATCAGCCCAAAGCTATTCGCCCGTTACGTGTTGTTATTCGTAATCTCCACCCAACCACCTCACATGAAGATATCATCGCTGGTCTCTCTGATTTGGGACACCACGTCTCCAACGTTCACAACATCAAACGTTTTTCCGACAAAACTCCCCTGCCTTTATTTTTTGTTGATATCAAGTCGAACACAAATAACCTGGATATTTACAAAATTCAATTTCTTCTCAACACCAAAATAGTTGTAGAGAAACCACATCCACGAAAAGATCCACCACAGTGTCACGTATGTCAGACTTACGGACATACCCGTCGGTACTGCCACTACAATCCACGTTGCGTTAAATGTGGGGAAGAACACCTCTCGGAATCATGCAACAAATCTAAGGATTCTCCAGCCAAATGCGCTCTATGTTCTGGTGATCATACCGCAAACTATAAAGGCTGTTCGGTTTACAAAAAAATAAATAAAAATAAACCCAAAATGTCTCCCAAGGCTCCTCCAACCGTGATCCCGGACGCCCAGGCCAAGCCCAATGCAAGATCCTACGCTGAAGCGGCCGCAAATAATAATCCTACAGTCGATATCGTCACCTCAGTGCTATCTCAATTTATCAACAATTTAAATTCTGTTATCGGGCCACTAATATCCCTCCTAACTGAGGTACTACAAAAACGTTTTACTCCATAGTTCCATCATATATTTTTGTTATCATATTACTTAATTATTATTTCCATTACACGTATATATATATATATATCTAATCATGTCTCAAATTAATCTTTCTGCCTATTGTTTTTAAATTTTAATTGGCTTATTTCGGTATGTCAATTATTTTGCCATCTATTTTATTGTATGTTTAAATATTATCATATTCATTAATATTGTATTCTTAATTTTATCAATATTATGTAATCGTCATATTATATTACTGTACAATTGCATGTAACTGTTGAGCTATAATAGTATATTTCTAGAAGCTAATAAAAAAAAAAAAAAAAAAAAAAAAAAATGTTATAAATATATATTAGTCAGTAAATAATTGTAGTACTTAGTTATGTTATACATACAGACTAGCTGTAGCGGTAATGCTGCCGACCGGGTACACATATCTATCACCTGTACCTATATAATATATTATAAGTACGCGAGTCGTCGTCGCACAGGAAATCGATTATGTGGTTGTGTGTATAAGTGGTATAAGATTATACGTGTACTGTGCTGACTGCTCCACGAGTGTGTGTGTGTGTGTGTGTGTGTGTGTGTTATGGCTGCTGTAAAGAAAAACAATTTGCAATATACTCGCCGGCCTTTCTTGACCCTCTCCCCCGGTCAGTGCGCAGTTTTATGAGAGTACGGTCGTCGTCGTCGGGTAATAAAAACGGTCGACTCTTGGGCTGCCGGAGGAGCTGCTCCCCACACTCCCGTTTCCTCCCTCCGCTTCGACAAAACCAAACTCTCCCGCCCGTCCCGGAGAGACGATATTATTGGACCTGGTGCGCAGAGACAACTGCGGGGAAATCGACCTCCGATCTCCCGCTGCAACATCACCTCGTCCCGGCTACTACTCGTCCGCTACGTCTTCAGCGGCCGGCAGTTAAACGCATAGGTTAGGTATATATTATAATGCATATATACCTATGTAGTGACCGCCGCCGGACAATAATCCCACTTGACGTTTATTGTTTCCGAGGAGGAAATCCAATTTGAGTTTTTTTGCATTTTTTTTTTTTTTTACCTCTATACGAAACGACGTTTTTATTACGACCGGCCGAGTGCGCGCGTACAGGCTGCAACGCGATAGATCCTGTGGTACGTATAACGAGCTCACGCGTTTATCGTCGTATAGGGTGGTGTAGTTTGACGTCGTTCCCTCGACAATTAATTACGCGTAGTTCGCAGTAAATTATTGTAAAAAAAAAAAAAAAAAATGTCTAAAAACAGCAGATCTCCTCCCCCGCCGCATGTGTACGGTATGTAGGTACGTCGAGTGTATTTTATGTATTTGTTTTTTTTTCCACAAAATTACGATCGGCCAGTTAATTTGTTTTCGGTTAATTAGAGGGAGAGCTAGGACTATATTGTTTCGAATTCCTCAGTGCACGCGGTTATGGATAGGTGCGTATATTCTGTCGGACTAATTGAAACGATTGGCGGCGGTTGCATTTCATGTAGTTATATTATGGTGTAATGATAATATCATAGTTATGTATGTATGTGTATAAAGTATGGAGAGAGAGAGAGAGAGAGAGAGAGAGAAACTACTCCCTTTACTCGTAAAATATAACAATATAATATAATACTATACGGTAATAACGACGTATACGCGACGACGACGATGACGATAATAATAATAATAATCGTACATAACGACCGTGTGACGCAAGTATAAAACGTAGTGATATATGTACCACGCAGTCAGTTTTGGCCCTCGAGATCCGCCGCCACCGACCATTGTTTACACGGAATAAACGACTTCTGCGGTGCACATCGACTGCTGTACAGGTCTGCATTATAGTCGTAGTCGCACGCGGTGCAGTGTGCACAGGCGTCGCAGACGTATAATAATAATGCTATAATATAATAATATATTATTAAAGTATCTCGTTCGCTATCGATACAGGAAAGAATGAGATTTTTCCCGCCACTGATCGCAAATCACAGCTATGTACTGCAAGAATCGTCGATACGTTAATGTTTACGCGAATACCACATAATATCACGAAATTCGTGTGAGCCATCTATGTGAGTCCACCGAAGTTCGTTTATAAAAGTTATTATGTATACCTATGGTGTTTATCGCGAACGTTTAGACGTTATTGGGACGTTTGGAAACTTTCAATTTGAGCTCGAAATTGCCGAGATTTTTTTTTCGAATTTTGAGTTTAATTAGACGTACCCATAACGTTAGTGTGGTGATTTGGCCAAAAAGTTTGTGTCGTTCATCCGTGTTCTCTGCAACAGCTGACGTATTTTCACATTTCCCAGTTCTCTCTCTCTCACTAACGAATTTACGGTTAGTCTGTTCCGAATCAAAACTATATGTTTATAAGTTTCGTTTTTATATTTTTCATTTAGGAGAGCTAAGATGTTGATGTCCACGAAACATAATGTTCAGTGAACTTTTGATAAGGATATAATTCGCAGTTACATTTATAATACCAAGTTTAACAATAAAATACGTCATATTATGCTGGATTATCAATAATTTATCATGATATGCATAATAAGAAACTAATTTTAAATTCACATAAGTGGCATATCCAATAGCCCAAACGATCAATGACGTCAAAACATAATAACCCACTAACGATTAATCCATACAATATTGAAGGAATACATTAAATTAAATTGCATTTTGATTGCGCGTGGGGGGGGGGGGGGGGGGCACAAAATTACTTAATGTCCGTCACCGTGTTTGTATTCAGTTAACTATTGCTTTCGGTTATTTAAAATCAATAAAATAGGTAAGTATTATTTTTATTAAGATAAAATCATTATTCGTGCGAATATTTCGTTGAAGTAAAATGTTATCATTATGTGCAGCTAGATACCCGACGTGAGTATTAGACAGCCCTGTGGATTTGTCGGATGGCTAATTATATTCATTTAAACGAATAAACGCGCGAAGGCATATTTTAATATTTTATACAAATATTATATGTAGCGGAAAAACGTATACAACTGGAATAAATTATACCAAAAATGGAATTGCTGGTGAGAAAGCGTGGCATAATAAAACGTGAGTGGGTTCTTATTATCAGCGAGTGGTTGTGTCACCATTGCCGTATCTGGGCTATATCATGTACCGACGGCGTTCACAGAAAATAATAAATCGTATTAAAAATAACGTATCAGATGTGTGATGGAAGTGTGACCGCCGTTGCCGACGTAGCTAGTGCGTGCTCATTATACACTGCATAATAATATTATATTATAACGATATCATACTTGTATATACAGCAGGTTAACTCCGGTGAAAACGGCTGTAACTCTGTAAGGCCGTCCGATAATCGCGTTACAGATGCACACAGATGCAACGAAATGTTTTGAATTTTTCCATATTGTATTCAAATTTGAAATCGAATGCGATTGAAGTGTAGAGTACGCACGGTTTACCGTACCGTTTTTGTCGTTTGATACCTATTATACCTTCTATATAAGCCATGTGCCGCAGCGATAAGTATGTATTTTATTTACTCATGGATGGTTTGAGATAATGTCTGGAAAAAAAACTGTCAAATTTTAGTGAGTCCTTTCCAATAAATTGGTAAAACTAACATATTATTATTAAGTGTATTAAACGAATATTCACCGAAAATATTTGACTCAAGCTTCGCATTAAATGTTATAAAACGATTAACATGTAGTGGTAGTGGTTTTTTAGGGATATAAAAAATTGTAATCGAGTAAGTCTGACACAAACGTCGTTCAACGGGTGTGAACAAATCTAGAGCAGAATACGCATCTGTCGTCGGGACAAAATATACATGGCGCGTTACGGGACACAAAACCTCAAAACGATTGCATCTTCCGTCTGTATAGA
Organism: Rhopalosiphum padi; assembly: GCF_020882245.1. Taxonomy (NCBI): domain Eukaryota; kingdom Metazoa; phylum Arthropoda; class Insecta; order Hemiptera; family Aphididae; genus Rhopalosiphum; species Rhopalosiphum padi. The sequence continues at coordinate 35,163,044 of NC_083598.1, forward strand.
TGCAGGTAGGTAGGTAGGTACATTGTTTATTGTATTATTATTAATATCGTTATTGCGTGGCTGTAAACTGTAAAGTACGTCATATTATATAATATTAAATATAATATAGACTTTTGTCTTTTGAACTACAGTCCACATACAAATTGTGGTTTATATAATAAAATAGTATGACGCGACTGTGTGTGTGTGTGTGTGTGTGTGTCTTATGCGATATATGTATACCATATTATATACATGCACACAGCTGCTACCGTTTCGGACAGTTCCCACGATAACTCCACCGCCGTGTTAGCACTCTGTATATTACAATAATATTATATAATAATAATATACTCTGTGTTAAGTTAGTCTTTACAGCGTTACACGACGATATTATTATGGTAAATACGCTGCGCACGCGGATCTCCGAATAATAATAATTATTATATATTCGTCTTCCGTTGTCGTCGTCGTCTTTTGAGATGGTCTTCGCGTGGCGCCACATACATAATATATAGTATAGAGGACCACGATGAGGCGGTGCGTACACATACCTACCTGCAACCCGCACTCTGATATACTACAATAATAATAATAATAATAATAATAATAATAATAATATGAGTATTGTACATTAAGTGACGCCGTGACGCGGTCGTCTTCGGTGTCGGATATTTCGGTCGTCAGCCGCGTAGGAACGCACGAGAGAATAATAATATATTATATGGTCCATTCATCTCGAGACGATGGCGTGGGTAAACACTCGACGACGAGTGAAGACGCGGTTTCGTAGTCGAAAGGGGTGATGACGACGTGGAGGCGAAAACGAACACGTCGCGGACTTAAATGCGCGACGCCGTCGGAATTATATTTTTATCATATAATATCGTATCCAGCGTGTACATTGTGTTATACCACTTGTTACCATAATAATATACTTATATTCAGTATATATTGTAATATGAAATGTATTTTGAACGGTGTGCGGTGCCAAGTGTCGTCAGCGACGGTTTTCCGAACTCCGAGTGGACGCGTTATTGTTTTCACCGTCGTTTTTTATTCGGTACGTAGTGGCACGTGATGTGTTTGCTTATGAAATTATCGTGACAATAAATGACTGTCGTTCGCTAGACGCGGGTATGGCGCTTTTCGGAGATCTAAACACGACTCTGCCCACGGAAAACGAAAACCGCGGACAACTCGACGACGATGACGACGATTACAATTATTATTATTATTATTGCATTATTATTATCAGCAGTGCGTTTGTAGTGCGCTGCAGTAGGTACCTCTCCGTGTGACGCGCGTGTGGCTGTCACAAGACGAAAACGCCAAAGTGTTCGAGTTTTCTACCGTCGTAGTTTAATAATTATCGTCGTTTAGAACAACACGGTAGGCGTCTGTCTATTGTCTGCAGCGTGCGAGGTTTGTTTGGTTTTCGAGAAGTCTTTTTTTTTCCTCTGACTCCGATCGGTTTTGAAACGCAGCGCGCGAGCATTGTTCTTGAACATTTTTTTACGATAGCACAGTGCATATACGTATTAATACAATATTGTGTTGTAATAATAATATATAGTCGAGCGTTCCGACCGGTCGATTGTGATTTCACATACCACGCGGATGTATTCGTTTGTGGCTCGTCGAGTGGCCACGCATCATCATTCAGGGTATAGTCACGAACTCGAGAGGATTTCGGTCGTCAAAACAATGGAGGCTTGTCCGTCGCTGCAGTTTCAGAGCAATCGAAATACTGTACACATTATTATTATTATTATTATTGATACTTGACTATTATTACACACATACACACTCACACAATATACGTATATACCTAGCTATACCTACCTACTTGTATCCGATGTGAAATTTTCAGCTAAACTATTGCGAACGTTCGCATATAAAATGGTACGCACCGCCGAAGCCATTGACTTTATTAATGAAACATACAAACTCTCGACGTGATGTTTTGTTGTATAACACTCGAGCACGAGTGAGATCTGCGTAAAATTATTATTCATTCGTTTTCCGTTTCGCGGTAAAATAATCATTCAGCAGCAGCACATGTCACATAAACACGAATTAGCGATCATTTGAATTTCGCAACGATAATATTAATACCCGACTTCCTCGAAAACGTATATCGTGATAAACGCGTGTGTAACCCCCTTTTGTCATTTAAACGTACTATTATTAATAGGTAATAGTAATATTGAAATGGAAAATAACACGATCTGTTGTAGGACATCGACGGTAAAATATCGAACGTTGTGTTTTCAATCTGAACTAGGTACGAGTATGCGTTTATTTTATTTTTTTACATACGTCAGACATTAGATTATGTATGTATATATGTTGCAAGTATAACCCTAGGAATACGAATTATTCGTTGCCGATCCGAACGATATTATACTACGTATAATACTTATAGCTATATAGTTACGTTGTGACTCGGGACTCTGAATGCATAAATCTCGAAAATGTGAAATGATGCAAAAACCGAGTTTTGTGGATAAGGAACTACCTGCTAGAATATACACCGCGACGTGTTGAATAAAATCCTAGTATATCGTAATATTATACTATAAAACCGAGTTCCGTCCGAAACGGTACACGTCCGATTGTGTAATTTAACATCCCCGATGCTTATATACATATATACTACAAAAATATAATCTACGTCAGTCGATTGACGTGCGTTGTATGATACCTAAAAAAAACGAAAAAAATGGACATACTCATGCGATACCATAACAATTCGGCGGAGTTGCTATGTATTATAATAAATTATTAACGAAGAGTCGCAGCCTAACCTAGCCGTTGTATAGCAACAGCTGCAACCGGCACGTAATCGTTTCGAAACCGGACGTTTTGGTATATAAAAACGAAATAAAAACAATAATAATAATACGATAAGTCAACACACGCATACGCATACGTCAAAATAATATCATCTATCGCATATTCGTAAGGTTATAAATATTATGTATTATGCGTATACACGTTTATTGTTAATCGGTTCAGTGGCTATTATACGCCGTAACTGGTTTACAGCGGGCAATTTCCGAATCCGATGAGCCCCACACGCGGTCGGTCGTGTGCATTTTGCTGGAGTCCGCGACTTATACATGCGTGTAATACGGCCGACCGCCACACGATGACAGAACTCTGCTGCAGTTGACACATTATTATTATTATTACTCGTAGGAGTAGTAGTAGTAGTAGTAATAGTAGTAGTAGTAGTAATAGTAGTGGTAATAGTGGTAGTTGTAGAAATAGTACCTATTAACAATTATATATTATATTCTTATAGTTATTAAAAGTCCGGCCGACCGTCTGGATTTCGAAACCCAACCGAACTCTCCGCGTGGTCCGATAAAAAAAAAATAGAGAACAATAAAAAACACGACGGACGACAATAATACAATAATTGTTTGGTCTATTCTACGACTGTGTAAGTGTGTGTGTGTGTGTGTGTGTGTGTGTGCACATCGGTTTTTATATTAATGCCAATTACGGTTCGTTTATTTTACGACCGCCGAGACGGAATAATATAATATTATTTATGTATATACATAATACGATTCATGTATAGGAGCTCCCGCGCGGTCGCTATATAAATCGGTTTTATTTTCCGTCCGACATCGGATCCTCCGGGAACCCCACCGAGTAGGCGACTCTTATACACATTATAATACATACGCCGCGGTCTATTATCTTACCGTTAGCCGGAAGAAACCAATTATATTATGGTCGGAGAAAAATATTCTCTTTGGCATTTCCGCGCCATTTCCGCCGCAGTCGACAGTGTTCTGCGCGTGTAAAAAGCAATCCGTCGTACGTACCTATTAGGTCACAGCGATTAATTAGGTACAATATTATATATTATTTTTTCTGTAATAGTCACACATACAAATACAATAACACTCGTGCTGTACTTATTTTTGGTTTTTCTAGTTAAGACAACTTTTTTACTCGTGCTCGTTGCATTATACATGTTGAATATCGTATATAGATTAGAATAATTAAATTCTTCATGGAATGATCCTGCTGATATTAGAATTATTTTTTTTTACCTAGTTTTAGATTTTAGTTTTTTAGCTATTCCAATGAACAGCCGCTTACCGAGAATTGATTTTTGATTTAAATCCAAATTATACGCAATAGTAAATACGCTATAATGTACTACTTACTTCGGTCATCCGCTTTACAACAATCTACTTATTTAATAATAATTTGATTATTAAATAAAGCATGAGGTGTATTTTAGTTAAAGTATTTTTTTTTTAAATAAATATTATGTTTTTCTCGTCGGTCTCAGCCAAAAAGAGTTTGGCAACTCCTCGTCTTAACAATTTTAATTCTAGTTACGGTGAGTGGCAGGAGGATTTATGTTCGGTCCACTGGAGCAATATGGTACCTAACCGGTAACTTTTTTTTCGTAAAGCTAAACTTTGTTTCATTAAAATTGACTTGTTAACATTTTTAACCCTGGGAAAATAATTGGAGCATAAGAGCTATAATGATATTATTGAACAAAAAACATCAGTAATCGCATTTTATTTTCAATTACTTAATCAATTTCAGTTTTATTTCTCAAACTATAACAACATTTATTAACAAAATACATTTTTTTTACATGCATAAAAAACGATAATCAAGCAAATTTCACATTTTAATCATCTAAAATTAGTTTGAATTACGCTCAAAAAAAAAAAATGACGTATTATTTTTTTTTTTTTTGTATACCATTAAATATAGTCGTATTTAATGTAATGGATTCTCGTGAAATAGTCATTCTGATACAATACATATTACATTGTTACTGTGTTAATTTAAGGTAAAAAATATATTAAATTAATTCATCTTTGTTATAATATTGTTTCGTTTTTTTGCAATTATTTGTGAAATTACAACTAAATCGCACCGAAAGTAGATACACAAACATATCCCGATGATATTAGATATACATTATTATAAAATTCATGATTCCGATTAAAAAATGTTATCAATAACTAATATAGCATAAAATCAATTTACCAAAGTACCAAAAATTGATAACCTAATCTGAATTTTGCAGTTAAGTGCAGTTCCCAATCCGATGTTTTTTCAACTATAATATTAAATACCTTATATTTATTGTATCACTATTATAATATATTATTATTCAAATGAATTAAGTTGTAAAAATAATATGATAAAATAAAATATGTTTTTAAATTCGATTCTTAATTAAAAAAATTATATATTATGCATAATCCAATGAAAATTCCCTTATATACCTATGTCGTCAGCGAAAGCCGAATTAAGTTAAATTACAGTAGTCGTATATATATGATTATTTCACTTAGCTTCCACTCATATCACAATACGAAACACTATGCCGTAATAACTATACTACCATATCAAAGATACCGTTTGGTTATTGGACAAAATTTGTTTTTAAATTTTTTTTTTATTTTAAACATGTTTTCTGTGAACGAAATATACGATTGGGACTATGTCTAATGTTGTTTTTTGAGGACCGACAAATCGTGATGTACCTTTCTGTACATGGCATATTATATGTTATCGAGAATCAAACTTACGCATTTTCGTCCAAGTAAAATTTTACCATGCATAAAGTTTTTACATTTATATTCGAATATTTGATACTCCGACGTAAGTCGACCGTATAGGATTTAATGCGCTGCTATTGACGGTGACAGAAGACATTTTCAATTTCGTTTATTATATTATATTTCATATATACATTCAACTGTCGGCGTTCAACTCACAGCAGTCAATAGTATAACATAAGTTGATTCCGTCTGCTGACGTGCAGTTAAAATCGTACAAATCGAAATTATATACAGTATGTATAGTATATATATATGTATATATATTGAGAATGTTTTTCGGATTCAAAAACCAAAGACGTTTTGTTGATAACGAACATCGGTAAACCTTAAAAACGGAAGAAATATTCGTAATGGCATTTTAAACGTAGTATAAGTGATGTCACTAAGGCAACACACGACTGCTCTTGTTTTTGATTTTCATTCAGTTTATGTAATGATAGCGATATATATATAAATATATGTGTGTGTATGTGAGTGTGTGTGTTGTTTACTTGTTTATGTTTGAGTAGAGCGTGTTCAATCGATTTCTCAAAAGATTAAAAAGCGATTCATTTACGTTCAAATACTGAACATTTGTCGATAAACGCAATAATACGTGTCACGAATTAATTCAAGACTTGGAATGTTATTTCGATCACAGTTTTATGCTACAGGTGTATCTATACCTGTACAGGACGTAATGAAATATAAATTAACAGTAGGCCTGCACGTTTAGGTACGGATATGTTTAAACGGAGGAGAAATAATAATGCATTATTGTTTGTAAAATTACCGGTTATGAATTTTTCGATGATAATAATAATAATATTAATATATGATCGCCGTCCAAATCAGCTTAATAAGTTTTTTAGTCCTTTTATCCAATTTCTTCCTTGGATTATTACTGTAAAATATATGAATTTGAATTTTTCATGACGATCATAAAAAGAGAAGAGAGACCGAAACCTCCGGTCGATTTTATCATCCAGTAATATGTACATTATACATATTATTATTTGGGATTTGGGAAGTACCTACACGTCGTTTTGATGATGAGGGTTTACCTGTAGCCGGTGCCTACGGAATATTTTATTCCATATAATTCGTACAGAACTCTTCAGAAAGAGCAAAAAAAAAAAAAGAGTAACGCTTAGGGTCACATATAAACCGAAATGGTTTCTATTGTCTACGGTGGCGATGGATGAGGAACTCCCGAACACAAAAACATCCCCACCGACCAATAATCATAAATATACGCTCTTTCGTGAACGTCGTAGTAAATAATTATTATGCTAACGATTTTTCCCGTACAATGTAATGTAAACACGTGCATGTGTATGTGGAAATATACAGGGTGATTTTTTAAACGCAGACGCTAAATTTATTATATCATAGAATTTTATGTTAAAATGTTAAATGTTTATGCAAAATATTCCATTTAAATTTTCACTATAATATCACACTATTAACACTACCTAAGTTGGTAGATTTAATATTATAAATAAATGTTGTTTATTATTATTATGTAAGATAATATCTAAATATGCAATAATTTTATTTAGAAAAAAAGAATATACATGAACTCGATGTAATAATGTAAATGAATCTTGATAAATATTTAAACATATTCATTAGATAAACATAAATATTGGAATATTATAGCACAGTTAGTAGCTTGCTTTTAAAATGTGACTGAGATCATCTGCAAAGAACTCCATTTGTATATTTTTCATTTTAAAGTAAGTACGTGACCGAAATATTAAATGTATTAATTTTAATATTTTTTCCAAGTTAAAAATATGCATTACTTTATGCATTAAATTATATTAATTTCAAATGAGTCTCAATAATATGAATACATTGTACATATATTATAATACATTAAATGAAAAAATAAAATACATGAAATACTATATAAAACGTATGTTCAAACATATTTTAATAGAAATTGACTTATAATATTTTTATAATTTAAAAAAACCTATTAGTTGTAGAATAATGGATCATATTTATTATTGTGGGATTAAACGATTTTATGGATACTGAGCTCAAACCAAGACGAGAAAAATCGTTTTGGAACACCTTGTACATTATTGTATCATTATAAACTACGTATATGATATATCTATGTATTAAAGTGGTATAAATATTTTATTTTTCTATAGGTACCTACGCGTGCACGCAAAATGCTATAATCGAAAGAATGTCGGTCCTACCGAAATCGATTAAACCAACTATCTCAATCCGCTGTTGAATTTATTATCGGAGAAGACTTACCGCCTATTTATATAAAATATAATCGTTGCGGCAACTACCTGCCGAGCTAAAATCATCCGCCGGCAGCAAGAAGTTTTAAGTCGCATTAAAACGCTAATGGGTTAATCAAAGGGACAGCAGATGCTCGATGGTAGTTTTTTTTCATCTTCGGAGCCAGAACCCCACGTGCTGTCTGGCCAAACGCACTGTGTCTAATCGCAAATGCAGGGTTGAACACAAAAAAAAAAAATGTTAGTAATAAACCGACACAACAACTCGCTTCCTTCGTTAAAATGGTCCTAAACCGAAATTAAGTGCTCTAAAAACCATTTATTAGCAAAATGTGTTTCCCGTTACCAATCACGTTTTGTTGAGAATTCACCATTATATATCTTTTTATATAGGATACTCAAAACATTTAAATTCTAATAAACCTTCTATTACTAGGTATATATAATGTATTAATGTACTCGTCTGAGTGCAATTCTAATTTATTTTCATTGAAAATTACACAACAGATTACATAGAATGAATTATTTTATATCACTATATGGACATTATAGCTTAATACGTACTAATAAGCAAGCATACTATATATAACTAAAACAAAAATATTTTAACATAATAAAATAAATTATTATTTTATTATTAGTTTTTCTCTTTTTGTTTAATTATGTCACTTCTATAATTCCATATTAATAATATACATATAATCCAATTATTTAAACAAAATTGTCATCGATATCGGGCGGAAGACACTGCAATTTTGTGTAAAATAGATCATTAAAATTTAGTGTTGTAATTTAAATTACATTCTTAATTTTTTTTTTTATTTATAATTTAGTTAGAAAATCAATTTAAACCTAGATAATGTGTGATTAAGTTCAAATAAAGAAATAATTTTTAATTAGATTCTTAATGTTTCAAATGAAATTATTGTTATTATATTATTTAACCACAAAAAATATAAGAATTCCAGAATTTTCTATAAACCTATTATAAAGCGCAATTTAATTAAAAATATTTTATTTTATTTGTTCTCAATTTTTGTCTAAACGAGTTATTTATTTGTAATAGTATAGATATATTTAGTATCAATTGGTCAACGATTTTCGTCGTCAGATATCCAGTTTAACGAAATGTACTGAAATTCAATAACTCAATTTGACATCTATAATTCGCTGTAAATAACTTTTCATAAAAAATAATTTTTTTTTATTAATTTGTTCTAATTAATTCCACATAAATGATTGATAGATTTCATTACAATGTAATTGATATGAAAGTATTATAATTATAAAATACTAGAAATGTGTATTTTACATTCAGTATTGATTATTTCCATAGTTTATTAAAACAAATATTTTTAAATTAAGATGAAAAACTTAATGATGTTTAATACAAAATAAAGTGTGTTCAAAATTGAATAAACGCATTATTATTACTATTAGAATAGTGACGAATTTTTAATTTAATGAAAATCGTATAATTAATAATTGGTAAATAAACGGATTTGTTATGATTATTCATAAACCGTGTTGCTTGTTCAAAATTTAAAATTGTTTACTAATTATATAGGTGGGTTGGTACTCTTTGGTACACTTTATATTGTATTGATATATCACTTCTGCTAAATGAAACATTTCGTGCTGTTTAACCATTAGAAGGGTGTCCGCATAAAAGCACCATAATATTATTATGCATTTGTAATATTATATACTATTTTTTACTTGAAATGTTTCAAAGATTAAGAATAAATATTATATTTATGTATCAAATGCGTCGAATTAGATTTTTTTTAAATTGTCATAAAAAGATCATTGATGAGTACTACTAATATTATTATTAATTTAATTTTTAGTAAACGATATATTATGTTTAAGTATAAATCTAAGTAATTTTTCTTTAAATAATTATTTTATTAAAAAAATGATATCGAATGCGTTCATTTTCTTTTCATTAGTTTCACTATTTTTTAACCCAAAACTATTTTGAAAGCCTCTTAAAATTATGTATTCTTTTAGGTTTTTGACTGTGATTATTGTATGTGCACTGAATATTAATTTTAGGACCGTACACCATTATTGTCTCATACTATATCCGGTAATAATAATCAAAAATACTATACCTACTTGATCAAGAAAAAAATAATACATAGTTATGTAATATTAGGTATGTTTATTTCCATTTGATGCGTAGTTTTATACGATCATGATCATACAATTTACGTCAGACATAACTCAAATAAACGAATTTATGGTGTAGAATTCGGGAACGCAGTGTATGACATGTATACAAGTATCGTTAAAAATTAAAATAGAACAGTTGTTTATTTATGTGTATACCAGTAACAAAAAGGAAATGACAATATGAGGGGCGAATTGAAATTGAAACGTTTTCCATAAATTACAAACAATAAAAACAACTAATAAGTTATTCATAACGAAGGATCTATCGGTGATTCAGTGATGGGGAAAAGTGAATGTATTCTCCTTTCTCAAACTACAAAAATATTATTGGTCCTCACTCCTTAAGTAACTAATATTATTTTTTTTTTTTTATTTTAATGAGTTTAAAATTAACAATTTTAGTAGCATACGAGTCTAATTAAGCAATGATGTCACTACAGTTAGTTAAATTATAACGATGATGATACCTTTATTAAAACAATTATGTGCATATTGCAAAAATCTATATAAACGTTTAAAATGTATATTTGAGTCCTCTAAGTAGTCTAAGTGATTTAGTTATAAGAATAACAACAAAAATATTAATAATATTTTTCAGTTATTACTTATATAAGTATAACAAACGTTAATTTTTATTTTTCGTACTTTTGTTTTAAAGTTTTTTTCTTCCTATTGTCAAATATTTAGCAGTTATTTTATGACTTACAACTGCATAATAATTTAGGTACATTTTCCAATACACAACATAACGCACGGTGTGTACATGTAAATATCAGACCAGACTTGTGTGCTGTGTATAGTGACTATAACCCATAGCCTTTAATGGACACAAGTAATGCTACTATATATATATATTATATATGGATGTTAACGCGTAGGCCGAACGGAAAATGACAAAAACTCTCGTTGTCGTCGGATTAAATAAAATATATGTGTAAATACATGCATGTGTATTATATGTGTATATATAATATATTCTCGCGGACTGTTGTTTCTATTTACCGCTGCTGCAAATATCGGACCTCCGTAATCATCCTATACAAACACAATCGGGGAGTTTGTTTTTAAATTACTCCTTGGAAACAATAAACGAAAAAAAAAAGGATTTACTAAACACGAACTCCAATCCAGATTACATTTGCATAAGCGCAGCTGTAAACCGAAAAAAAGTCGGAAAAAACATTGGCACCGACGGAAAACGCCTATCTTCACTCCACCTCCCCACGTCGCCACTCGTCAACCCAACAGCCCCGATCTTCCGGTCAATCGAAACGCCAAATACCCCATGTACTTCATGCGTACGCGCGCATATTATATATACATCGCGATACGAACAGGTACTTATATATTATATATTCGTACACGCGGCCGACGTAGTAATATATTATTCGCGACAATTAATCTTATCGCGGACTCTTTTGCATAAAACATCGAATCGACGAACGGGTAGAAAAAATAAATGCCTATAACTATAGCATCCGTTTGGAAATTGTATATTATATATGTATACCTACGTGTATACGCGCGCGAAGTGAATCGCTTTATATATCTGCGGAGGATTAAAAACGGCAGGACGCGGAGCCGGAACGCGATATTATATGTGTACTAATAGCGGCCGCGAGCCCATGATTTATCGTCGCCGATCGTTCTCCTCCGGCCGAACGAAACGTTTGCCCGACATATATTATATATATATTATGTGTACTCATATATTAACGCCGTGTGTATACGCCTCCCACTTTATACTTTATAGAAGTACGCACGCGTCAGCTTTTTACACGGATTAATCGGATTGACTTTTCGACGGCTGCCGCGAAGATTCGCGATCGGATCGTCGACGCGTCCGCGACCAGTAAAAGTCCGCGAGAACGAGATACGCGTAATTTATGCGCCTTGCCGAGACCGATGGTCGTCGTCGTTGTGTCGTTTATATAACGAAAACCAGGATTTGATTTCGTATACAAACCCCGCGAAGACCGTTCGGCAAAACAGTCATATTTTACGTTCAAAACGGTCGTTAATATTTTGATATATTAAATGAAAAACGTTCAATGCCCTATGTATTAGAGTGGCTGCACAATTTTTATCGGTCGATTATCGTGTTTATTAAATTTCGAAACACTCGCCGTACTATATAATATTTGAATTTACGTATTATATGTGCAAGTGGATCGCTGCAGTCTTACGAATGTTCCACATCGAATATGGACTGTATTATGTACGATGTGTGTCTATTAAAAATATACTATCTCGCCGAGAAAGCTCGCGACGACAAATGCTTTCGATTCTCTGAGTTCGGCCATCACCGTCGTATAATATATTGTAAACTTGTATATTTGTTATATTATACGTAAGGTAACCTAGCCCAGTGTTCCCCAACTGGTGTTCCGTCAGCCGGGCCAAGGGTTCCGTGAGAAATTTGGGAAAATATAAATAAATTAATAATACTTTTGATTTGAATTATAATTTGAACATAGAAAAGCTACAAAATTTTTACGGGGTTCCACAAAACGTTCAAGCTCCTGCAAAGGTTCCGCGAGTGAAATAAGTTGGGAAACACTGCCCTAGCACATCGCATCCTCCGCGGGTCATCGGAACGGCGTCACCTGCAGCAGCAGTCCGGGCTAAACGATTTTTCTCCCTTCGCGTGACAGTTCGTATTTTATTTAACGGCGGACCGGTGTAAAAAAAAAAAAAAACGTTTTAATAATTCAAAAAACGGTCGCGCGCGCGATACGCAGTACACAATAACCCACGCGCGCATGTATATATACGGCACACATTATATTATACCTATTTGCGTATACGACAATATAATACTGATATAATATGCAAAATGTGTACGAAGCCGAAATGCGCTTTAACAGAGAACACTCGTATCGTGTACACAGGTAGCTAAATATATTATATGTACCCATATATATATATATATGCAATGTCATGTCCACGGCTGTCCGTGTATATAATAAACGTTGTATTATGTATACATATAAATGTGCGTTTATATTAAATATGTATATACCGTAATAGAAGCGCGCGCTGCGCTCACATCGAATCGGTCTATACAATATTATGATAATATTATAATATTATGTTTTCAGGTCATCTGCGCTCTCCCGGCAGTCGTCTCCGCGCGCGTTATATCTTAACCCGCGCAATATCATAACCGTTGGACCGCAGCTATTCGTATACTCATTCCATGCACATGATGTATATATGCCGCTCGCACGTCGTGTCCGGTCCACACACGCGCCGCCGCCCGTGTATGATACGAAGAGATGAAAATCTCTGCTCTCGCGCGAACTAGACGACGTCCTCCGAGTAGACCGCGGGAAAAATAAAATTTTACTCTGCACACACACTCGGGCACGAGATCTGCGTTTCGATAGGATCTATATATTATTATGCCGTGTAATGTACGTAGAATCTAAGTAGGTAGGTAGGTAGGTACACATACTTACGTGCGCAGACACGAACTTTGTCTCTTTATTTTATATATTTTTTAATTTTATAAGTGCGCGCGCCAAACGACGACGACTTATTGTTGCGTGCAAATGGCGAATCGATTAGAATCACATATCGAACGAACTTATAAGCGGAATGAGAACGACGCGCGCGCTATATTATACACTTATGTATAGGTATACAACGACACGGGTACCTATAACCTCTTTTATATTAGCATTAAATAGCATATTATTATACATCGAAACGCCGAAGCGATTTCGTGTTCGCTTATTTCGTATTTTCTTTGCCCCCCCTCCCCCACCCCGTTATTGACATTTTTGCCTATCGTTCACTATCTCCATATTGATAATATATATATAATAACGTTATATATTAAATACACTCGTCGGCGATCTGCGTTCGGAATGCGCGTTATCGCCGCACTATGCCTGACGCTCCTCTTTCCTCTCGCTTTAGCCGTCATCACATATTATATTATAACTATCGGATCGTCGATGTACGGTCTCTCGCCGCCACTACTGCGCGTGTTGTATCTACGGTATAGTATAATATTGAACGAGCACACATGTGCCGTGTTCGCGATTCCGACACTCGGCGGACGTTACGGTTTCCGAGATGTGTAAGTCGTACGTACGCGACCACACAGTGTGCCGTCGTAGTACACAGCGAGGGTTTATCTAAAGATGAGGAACGAAATGTACGAACATTTCTGAGAAAACCAGATCGCGGATAATGATTAACGAACGAGCGGACCAGATAATCGTGTATTTAACGTGTACGCCTCTGCCCGTCATTCAGAAAAAAAAAAATTATATAAAAAGGGACGAGTGTGTCTAAGTGTTTAAACAAACCCTCCGTAAAAGTAAATAAATTCGATTTTCGTCGATACAAGTTTCGTAAAAATAATATGTGTCTGTTATATTATACGCGTGTAGACAGGTACCCTATAGGAGGGTACAGTGCGTACTGCTATAACATCATTTGTTCCTCGTTTTACGCGTTGTTTATTTAGGTTTTTGGTTTTTGGTTTGTTGTTATTATTATTATTACTATTATTATTGTTACTATTACAGTAGCTGCGTACGCCAAAACGATTGTAATTTCCACGAAAATCCACCGGAGGAGCTCAAGACCCACGGCCCACTGCAGTGCCCCGGGCAGGTGTGAAAATACGTGAGCGAAAAGAGTAACCGGATTTTTATAATACTTTATGCACACTATATCGCGCGCGCTATAAGGATTTCGGTGTTAATAATACTCCGTTTTATACGATATCGCAGCCTCCCCGCGCGTGTTTATACAGCAGCGTAGCATTACTTTATACCCATGTCTATTTGTTTACTATTCCACTCGTCCGGTAGATCTTTATTTCGCTTGTTTTACGTCGTCCGTTTGTGTAGGTTTTTTATTTTTGCTACATTGCGTCCTTCACATCAAGCCCGTGCATTATTTTTTGGGATAAAAACGTTATTGTCATGTACATTTTTCTCTTATTCACCGAAAGCTATTGAATAGATCACGTATCACGAGTACCTATACCGTATAAAATGCATTCAATACGTTTATACACACGCGACACTCTATGTATAATAATATGGCAGGCATTATATTTGTACGGTATACCTTGAGAATTTCAAATATAATACACGCTTTTGTATAAATCTATCAAACGCACGATTACACTAAACAGCGAGTGCGACTATATATACTATCGATGCAATGTTTTAGTTTGTTCCGGAAGTCAAAAGAGCTTATACTTATCGAAAAAAAACTTTCTTCGGAACGCTGATGGAATCGCATTTCAAAATACATCCACAATACACGCGTCATATACATTATAACAATTTTAAGCTTATAAATTTGTGTAACTCGTAAAATACATTCAGCACTCAATTTTTAACTGGACAAAAAATATTTATATACTTACTTAAGAAATAAACGATGAATGAAACTTGCACTCTGCAGTCTGCATTGGAAAAGTTATTCGATAGTTTAGATTATCGGATTTGTTTTTTCACATCATCCGTGTATTCTGATAAAGAAAAAAAAACTTCAAACCCCTACTTTCAGATTTTTACACAGTTATTCATACATCCGGTGCCCATCGATCAATATAGTTGTATATAAACTCGTCAATGTATTTTTACTGAAATCATCATTTTTCCGGAAAATGACATTGAGGGGGATAACACAAAACTGATTAATGAAACGTAAAAATGTCGTATTCATTAGCCCTCAAAGTAAAGGGGAAAAAATACTTTCAAAAGGACATTTTTTATTTTGCTAATTTGTTCCTTAAATCTTTCTCATTGTCATCTACGGCGTGGTGTAGATTTATCGTGATTTATGTTAATTTTTATTTCGAGAAACAAACAACATTTTATAATATTGATTTTATTGTATACTTTCTTGTAAATAAGAAAACAAATAGAAAGAAAACATGAATTTAAATTAATTGAACTAAAGTTAAGGTTAAAGATCCTATCGTGATGTGCCTACGATATTAAACTGGATTAGTACAACTAAATATGATGCTGATAATTAGGTACACATACAATTATTGAAAGTAATTCAAAATTGTACATTGAATTTAAGTCGGCAAAATGTTATTAAATCATAATGGAAATTTCTTGAGTAAATTTATCAGCAAATTATTTAACTTCAAGACGTACGTTGATTTAAATAAAAGTTGACGTTTTAGTCGTACGATCTATATATAAAAAAAAACTATAAGCAAAACATGTTGGTTTTTAAATCATACTTAAATTACAGTATTTTTTTTTATACTGTTATAATTTTATCAACACGCATTCCATTTAACTTTATTCGTTATGGGCGTTTAAAAACTACCATCGAGCACAATCATAATAGTTATATTAATAATAATAATAATAATAATAATAATAATAATAATAACAATTACGTTGAGTTATTAGACTCGAAAGCGCGGATAGTTGACGCTTATAAAGGAAACGCCGAAAAGTACCTGCCGTGGCGGCGGTGGCATGCAAATGTTTATTGGCTGCCATGAGGTTAGTCAGTTAAGCGCGGTTGACGAAAATCGGTTATATTTTTGTGCGCTTTCCGACTGCCGTCGTAGGTATTTTACGGCCAGGTACTCCGATCTGATAACATCACGACAGTAATGACAATAGACACGCAGCATTGTGCTGTACGATTTATTGTCTCGGAACGGTTTCAGGGTCATAATATTATTATAATATTATGTATACGGTCGCTCGCTTACGGCCGACGACGGAACCGAACAATAATATCGATACGATCCCAATAATAATAATTTTTCAAATTTATATAATAATAATAACATTGTGAACGAAAGATTTCACGGCGTGGCGGTGATAACGAAATCGGACATTGTTTCTGTTCATCAGTTCACAGTCACGGCGGTGTTTTGGATTTCACCGAACATGATGACGTCCGCTTGATATCAACATTTTTCTATGTCCTACTACACACTACGGGTGTGCACACATTCGTATTCAAAAACGATCTTCCATGCAGTGTCAGGCAGGTGAAATTTAGTTAAAAATACATTTTTTTAACGAATTATAATTTTGTAAAAAACAATGTTTTTAAAAACATTTAAATTTTTTTTTTATAATAACTGTTACTTAGGATATCAAATCACTCTGGACCATTCCTACATAAATCGATCGTTGTTTTTGCTTTTGTACCTATAAACAAATATTATATAAAATTATATAAAGCTTTGTTTTGTAAAGCTACCGAAACAAATTAAATTATCGCA
This sequence comes from Rhopalosiphum padi, assembly GCF_020882245.1. Classification (NCBI taxonomy): domain Eukaryota; kingdom Metazoa; phylum Arthropoda; class Insecta; order Hemiptera; family Aphididae; genus Rhopalosiphum; species Rhopalosiphum padi. The sequence goes on from NC_083598.1 coordinate 35,180,302, forward strand.
ATAATATATACTCACGACTTCGAGAATCGAACGACGTCCGATAAAAGTAATAGACTATAAACGCGTATCACAATGGACGAAACATTACTGTTTCTGTAAAACGCATTTCACGTTATCGGTGGAAAAAAATAATGCTATCCGACTTACAATGTACAAGCTTATGTGACAGAAACATAGTCATACGCGTCTTTATAGTGCAGACAATAGAACTTATAGTACAGTTGTACCTAAATACCTGTATCATAACCAACAATAATATGACTCGTACTTCTCGGGTGGAAGGTTTGACGAGTCCTGTACAGCAGCGGTAAAGGATTCGGCTGGTTCTTCCACAGACGTACAATGATAATAATAATAACACTGTAATGCAACAATCCATTTTGTAGATTTTAAACTTAACGGTTCCGCTATTGTTGGTTATTAAATGTTTAATTTTAATTGACTATCGATCGGAGTATCGGACTCGGTTTTGTTTGATTTTCGTAGAGGTTTATAATATCAAACGACGAGGAAAAATGCTATTAAACAATATTGCAAACAGCACAATCGCGGAGACTGCCTTTTAACATATTATTACAAAGTCAAATAGCTGCTTGACCTATATAATAATTCTGGGAATACTGCACGGGTGACAGAAAAAAATCGCACAGAAGTAGTTAATTAAAAAGAGCATCGTTCAAATGAGTTAGTTTTTTTTGTAAATCACATTTTGCTTATATATATTATATTATATATTGATTACTTTAATAGTTTAATCACATTATTTTTTGTTTTAAATATTGTCAAGATTAAGATTTTTTTAATCTACGGTTAAAATTAAAAAAAATATTAATTAAATAAATTTACTATGTATACGCGATTATTAATAAGTGCTTATCGACCGCGTATTATACCACGCTTATAAATAAATAAACTATAAGATTATTGTACTGTTGTACCTCGCTTTTACTGCGGCGAAACGGCATTCGATAATATTACGTTATTAAGCGGCCAAGCGGGCATTGGAAAAAAACCTATTTCAACCAAACACCACAACAATATAATGTAGTCCGCAGTGGATCGGCACATTTTCAAAATCGTGGCTATCGTTTTGACAATATCTCTACCGTCGCCGTATACGCGTATTATCGGATATTGCGGGCCGGTTGAATAATTCACTCGGCGCACGTCTTCACTCGTCATATTGTATACCCACACCATACACGATAATATGATATATATCTGTCTCGAATGTCAGAATTCTTACAATGGGCGCGTAATAATAAAATAACACGCGTCACGCGCGCGCGTGTAAAATATTTTTTACCGTATTTTGACTATAATATACACCCGTACACATATTTATATATACACGGTGTATGTATATAAGACACGAGCACCGTGTGCCTCTCTCCGCGTAGGAAACGCAGCAGGGTATATATATATATATATATATATATGTATGCGACGTGCGTGGCGCTTCCGTGCGAGAGGGTTGCGCGCGAAGGGGTAGGTGCGGTATACTGGCGCTTACGACAATATACTTACGACCCCACCGCCGCCGCCGCCGGTGCGTGGGTGGGTGCCCGCAATAATATATTATACATATAATATTATTAGGCCAGCGTGCTATTGAAAACGTGCATGTGTTGCTACGTTGTACGCCTGTAAATATTATTCAAAACAGCATAGTTTAGGACGAATATCGGAAGTCGGACGTGTCGTGTGCGTGAAACTCTCGGTTTATTGGTAAGCGAAAACCGATTCGGCATTCGAAATGTTTTCATAATCGCACGCCAGCACGGCGGGACCTAAAAATGTCCTCGTCGTGAATATTATGACGTATTATTATAATACAATTATGATACCTATATACGTACCTTAACGTCGTCGTTCATACTCACGGTCCGACTGTACTCGCAGTGGTAAACAAAAACACTAATCTATACGGTATACGTTCTAAAATGAGTAAAGCAGCAGATTAGTGTTTATATTTTATAATAACAATAATAATAACAATAATAATAATAGTAATAATAATATAATATGTTCATGTAAAATCTAGTAAAGTCAAACACAAGTACCCGCTACGCATTCCTCTGCGTTTCGACTGGTGTTTAGCCAGTTCAACAACATAACTCGTGTATATATTGTGATACTTCAGCGGTGTTGTTGTTGTATATACACTTGTATGCGTGCGTGCAACATGTCTTTATAAAATATTACGCTTTGCCACGGCACAATGCGCAGTAAACCCGTTGTCATTTTTCCACCGAGGTCAGTTGCATTTTCTCGGCTCATAACTCAGCAGATTACCTCCACTCGCCGGATGCGCGCATTTTAAAAGTTATACATCGACGATGACGGTATAGATATTATAACACCGACGGACCCGAGGTAAAATAATAAAAAAAAAAAATTGCAAAAAAATTAAATTGCAGCGATAAAGAGGAGAAAGAGGATAGAAAACACACACACACACACACACACACGTACAACCAGTCGCTAATTTTACAACCACAACGGTTATATATTATGTATATGTACACTATATAAGTTCACGAATGTAAATATAGCACATGCATATTATTTGCGAATGAATCGTAGGTACACGTGTATCTGTGTGTGTCTGTGTGTGTTTATATATGTATAAGTATATCAAACGGGAAAAAAAGCGTTACACGCTCATAGTGAATAATTGTGAGAAAGCAAACGCGTTTACAATTCTCACCGCCGTACAGATGTGACCTCAATCGAAAATAAAATCTGTACCGTTAAATTGTTTTTGAAAATTATTTTCTTAAATATCTTAGCTCATGAGATGCGTATGGCATATAATACAGACACTGTATAAAGTCTCGAATAGCTTCGATTGAGGGTCATGCTGAAATTGGCCAAAACACAATATACGTAGACATACATTTATGAAATCACAAATCTAATCGATGTTAATAATATAATTATGTTATTACAGGAGAGCTTTACTGCAAGCTGCCGTTGCAGCTCAGACGAATTGAATTAATATCGTTTCTCTTGTAATTATTTTCTTCGTTGATATACTTACTTGATATTAACTTTGTTCTTGTATATAGTCACGCACATATACATATAAGCCTATAACAAAAACGCCGTAATAACTTATGTATAGTATAAACGTACCTATTTATAGAACACGTTGCTCGTTTCGTAAAAATATTTCAAACTTACGACCGATATAATATACAAGTGCAATTTGGTATATTTATGTTTAACGAAAATTGACCATATCGTAAAAATTAAAATTACATATTATATCATAATACACAGTAATATGCTATATATATAGTAGTGCGCTGTCGAATAAAATATGCACAATTTTCATCTCGATAATCACTCGATCTGTAAGGTGTGTTGTTTATACATATATATATATATATATATATATTATATAGGTAGAATGTTACAGAAAAAAATTGTACGATAGTGGGCGTGCTTGAGTGAAAAAAAAATTGGCAGCTCACGGGGGGCACATAAATTATATTCGCTTAAAGTATATATATATATAAATACATAAATACGCGTCTTCGGGGGTGTAGAAGTATAAAATAATATTTATACATTTATCCTATTTATATACCTGTATGTATAATATGAACTGAGACGAATTTCGTCATCACGAGGAACACGGTCCGATATAAAAACACGGCACACATAATGTAGTACTATATAATATATGTATATAATACATTGTATATTATTGCTTGTACATTATTATCGTATGTATAGATTTACGCGCACTGCCGTAAGACGCATAATTAATTCGATCGCCGCTAATTGTACGATAGATAAAACGCAGATAGTGGATTTTGTGATTGAATTAACATATAAATTAGTAACAATCCGTATGCAGTGCGTATAGGTCACGACGGCACGGCCAAACATGTTTGCGGCGCACACAATATTATACATATAACAATATAATATATTGGCGTTCATAAAATTTCGTCGCTATCTCTGCTGGCCGCCGACGGTTTGCCCAGAGCTCCGGCAGCAGCATCCAGCGACAGACACTAATAAATATACCTACCTATAAACGCACGAGCATATATGTATATAATATGATGATATATAATATAATAACCGATACGGTCAGCGTCGGACTCCGATCCGAATTCGATTTCAATAAAGAATATTATATACCACCTACCATTATGATTTTATAATATATGTTATATAACACTGTATAACAATAACGTGCGTGTTGATGACTGTGGGAGGTATAGTGTGTGGTAGTATAATACGCGTTATCTATCAGTATTATATTATTTATCCTATAAAATTCATGTTCATTATCTCGTGATGTCTGAAAAAAATATACTGTTGGGAGTGCATAATAGCAATAGCACTACACAATTAATGTGTAATAATGTTTAGAAATACGTGTGTAATATTCTGTTTCGATTACGTACGTTGCGGCAGCCCGGCCCACTGGGAAAATCAAAATTTTATTTGCGCAAATACAGCAAAATCCGCTTGATTTGGACACATCGGACGGTGACCTATTTGTCCCCATTATCCGACCGTCCCGCGATTAACCGAATAACTAATAAACCGATACATTCGTTCGGGACTATGCAATCTGTCCCTATTAAGCCGTTGTCCCCTGTATGTGGTGTCCCAAATAAACGGATTTTACTGCGTATTTAACACATAATTAGCATGAATTTGCACGACATTTTTTTAACGCTTAAAACATATCTATCTTGATATCAGTGCAGAGTATACGATCTCGAACGACGAATAGTTATCATACAGACGTGTATACATTATAATATATGCGGTATAAGCGAATCACCGAAGCCGGTTAAGTTTTTATCAGACCGCAGTCTCCGGGTGGACACCCCGGTGCACGGCACCCGATTTTGGCTTTTGTGCGAGGAGGGTTCGATTTCCGAGCTTGGTGAAATGAAGCCCCGTCATAAATCATCGGACAAACCACTAGACGATTACCGGACCGAATTTTCGACATCAATGATATTATTTATATTTTATTTTCATATTATATCGCTTATCTCGTTATTAAAATCGTCACGCGTCCTATTATCGTTACGGATTTAATATAGTACGTAATATAATATTATACAGGGCACAGGGGCCACGATAATATTTTACCGTCTATCCGTGAACAACCGCCGCCACACTAACGCGTGCTGCGTTGGACGCTTTCTCCGGTTTAATTAACCCTTTTATTTATATATATATGAGTGCGTATACATTTTTTGTCGGAAAAGGGAGCGCACGTCCGTGATTAATAGCGTCGTACCGGGACGACGACCGCGGGCCGCCTTATCTCCGAACCACCGCCGCCGAGATTAAGTCGTCCGACTCGCAGCAGCCGTTCATCATCGTGTGCGCATACGTTACCATGATTATTCGGCACCAACAGTGTTCGGCACATTTCCGGTCGTTTGTCGGCCGAGTCGTTCGCGATCTTCCTTGTATTATGCTATTATTATGTTGTCGTACATAAGATACGGAGTGACCCACCCCAATAGTTATTACATCGTTGATTTTTGTATATGAAACCTATTACCGATGAGAGTATAATAATATAATATACATAATGTATAGTGGTTTTCAGCCTTTTTGGGCCAACGGCTCATTTTGATTTTGAATTCAAATACAGTGGATTCCGCCTAATGTGGGCACCGGTTAATATGGGCATCCGCTTAATATGGGCGAAATGGGCAAAATGGACAAAATGGTCTGGTACCAATACCAAACTAATTTCGGTTTTTATGGGCAACTGCTTAATGTGGGCAAACAGGGCTGGTTCCGACATTAATGATTCACATTAAGCGAAATCCACTGTATACGATCCCCATACGAATAATAAATAATTAATTAAACAATTTTTTAACAATTTTATTTTTAGTTTCTACGGCAGACGCGGCTCCCTTGATAATAACCGACGACGCCCCTGGGAGTTGACATGTTGAAAACCACTATATATTATATTATATTATATTATACTGTACGGATATTCAGAGTTTCCATATACATCGAATATATATATTGTATTTTTCATTCACAAAATTATTTTGATTAAATATTACAATGTGACATTCGTATATGTATTTTAACCAACCAACTGTGTTTCGCGCGAAGTAACGTCGTCGCGAATATAAAATAACACTGGATAATATTATGGTCAACGGTTGTTTGTGTTAAACCAATGACCGGAACTTTTCGATAAGGAATAATATACACAACGCCATTATTGTATCATGTTTAACACGTTCGCGGGTACCGAATCACGACGATTATTACTACAACATTTGTATAATAATATTATATAATGCGATAACTGGTATCAGTGACGGACTTACACGATTCCTACCGCTAGTAAACTTTTTTATATTCGCACTAGTCAATTTTTTTCAGTAAGTTGTTGAGATAGGAAAATATTTTAAATATTTTTATAAACTTTAATTCTTCTAAAAGGTTAAAATATTCGCCACAGAGACGATTACTAATACGTTATTTAATAAGTAATAATGTTTGAATTATGTAAGTCGTCAACTTAAATAATTGTCACCGGCGTATAACGTGTAAAAAATAATTATTATTATGTTTTATATACATAATACGATTCGAGGGTTTTATAGTACGGTGTAAAAATATATATATAAAAATAATATTGATACGTATTTATTATACTAACTTTTATAGTGAGTGTATTCCTATTCGCAGTATGAATATAAAGTAGATTTACCTACAATTATTGTCGAATTAATAATACATAACGGTATTGTTCGTAGTGATCTCTGTTCGGCTTCTTTCAAAACTGTAGTTAAAAAAAAATCGTATAAAAATAGGTAAATAGTAAAAGGCGCTATATTTGTATTATATTTTAAAAATCGTTAGTTTTTTTACATTTTTTGTTTTTTTGCAACCAGCTATTAACAATTAAAAATATATAGAATCAACCTCCCCCACCCCCATCGGGGTCGTGAGTTATGCTTTTGTTTCTCAAACGTATTATATTTGACATAACTGTATTAATAATAACATACGCTTAAAGCCAAACGGATAAAACACCGCGACGCTGGCAATTGGCGCAAATCGTGCGTGCGCGTGCCGATCAAGAATAGCTCAAAAATTTGATCTTGTCCATCAGGTAGAAGAGCGTTTCGGTCGCCTTGAAGTCTACACCGGAAGGGCTGTGCCCGGCCAGCGTCAACAAGTCGGGCGCGTACCGCCGACCGGCCTCGGCGACGTCCGACGGCTTGTCAAGCGGTTCCTCGGAGAACACCTGGCTGACCTCGGTGCACTTGAGCAGCACGGCCCGTTCCGGCGTCACCATGACCATTTTGTACGGGACGACGCCAGCCTGTCCGCCGGTCGACGACGACGACGACGGCATCGTCTCGGCACCGTCCGCCGCTTCGACGGCCGGCGGCTGCGTTTCCTTCATCTGCATCACCATGCGGTCGAAGGGCGCGTGCACGTTCCACCGGGACGCGGCGAACTGATGCGTGCCGCTGAGCACGGCCATGCAACGGTACGCGTGCCGCTCGGCCACCGCGTGCTTGGGCGGTCGGCGGCCGTCCACGTAGTGCCGGGCGTCCGGTTCCGGGAACAGGTTGACGCCGCCGCGGCGCAGCAACCGGATCAGCTTGTCCGGCCGGTGGTACACGCCGATCATCTCCTGCAGGGCCACCGTGGTGGCGTTCTGCAGTTGCACCATGGCCGCTTGATCCTCGCGCACCGCGAACTCTATCAGCACGGTGGCCGCGGTCACGGACAGGACGACGCCTGCTGCGCCGTCACTTCCGCCCTCGGGCCGTATCTCCCACGACTGAAACGGGAAGTTCGTGTACCGGTTGACGGCCAGCCCGAACGAGCCCATCCGGCCGGCCCGGAACGATACCATCTGCTTCTCCTCGTTGAACCTGCGGACAAGATTCGTGACGTCACGCCGCGTCGCAGTGAGTCGGTGGAGGACGAGGTTTGAACGAGGCGAACGAGCGAAACATTGTTATGATGCGCAAGACGTTAAAATAGGGACGGGACTACGGGAGTGGAATCGACTTTTACCGGCGAGCAAGTCGTAAACAGAGATGAAACAGATTAGACGCCTGTCTACTGCGGTCGAGTGTAAGGCTTGAGAGATCCGATAGACGTTGGGGATTTAACGTTTGCGTACAAGTGTAGTTCAATAATATACAATTTCGACACACACATATATATATATATATATATATATTATACTTTATCGATACGAGAAGTGACGTCACGTAAACTACGTGTGACAGTATTACTGAAAAGCCTTAGTCAGAGATAATATGGTTCTCTACGAGTTTATTAATGTGAATTTTATTTATTTAATAGGAACAGTTTATAGATAAGTGTTTGCAAGGAAACGTGATCGACTTAGACCATTTGAGAAAGTTATAGACTTACCAGAAGAATTCAATGTGACCACCTTTGGTCTTGCAAAATGTTAAAGATTAAAATTTCAGCTTGATTTTCTATTTAAAACCCGATATTGATTATATATAGTATTATTAAATTTATTTATGTATAATATATTTTTTTTATAAAATTTGAATGATTTTTTTATGTGATATAAATTGTATTTTATTCTATTTTAAACGTATGCTGTTAACATTAATACCGTTAACATTTTTCCTTATGAGGCTCAGTATTTTTTTAATCAGCTATTAATTAAATTAAGATTACGACAAAATTTTAGTATTATATTCTGTTTCTAATTTATTTATTTAAGTTTCATTATATTACCATTGAGACACTAAAAATATAATATAAGTGCTAAGATAGTAATTAAAATTAAGAAAAAATAAATTAAGATAGTCTAGACTTGAGAGACCTAACTTTTATAGTACTACAATTAATATGATCGACATATACCTACTACACGGCACACGCGCCATATAAACGAACTACTTTGTTATTTATGTTTTTATTAATGAGTTGTTCTCTATTAGATCATGATTTATCTACCTACTAAGTATTAGGTACGTCGATAGATTGGGAAAATATTATCCTACAATATTACCTGATATCGTATATGTATTCGGTTGTCCAATTTTTTTTGTCTTCGTTCCACATTGCTGGTTTGGGATTTTCAAACCAAAGCACATTTTCCGGCAACTTGATATTTATCAGCGCAAGTTTCTTAAGTGCTTCTTGGTTTTGTTTTTTCACGTCAGTTTCTTCGTCTTCGGACGACGTGGACGAAAATCCCATTGACAATTGTATCGGTTCGTATTTCTCATGATAATCGATGGGTTGCAGCGCAGTGGGTCCGATGATTACCACGCCCACTGACCCGTCTTCAAATTCAACGGGCTGCATAGGAAGTTTCCACATTTCCACGTTAAATACTCCGCCAATAATCCAATATCTAGAAGTTATGTATTTTAAAACATTTTATATTATGTAATTTGTTTGTACAATATTTTACTGAGTGTTGAACTATTAAATTATGAATAAATAACAATTTAAAGTTAAAAGAACATAAAAAAAAAAAATGCGTAAATAAAATAAACCGCATTACTTAAATGTCTTAAACGATAGTAGATATACATAAGTACCTTCTAGGATTGAGCTCATTGGGTTTCTCCGAGTATTTCAAAGAATTAGAAATATCTTCTATTTGTTCCAGCTGCCTTTTTACTATTTCCTGGCTTAGAGTTTTTCCGATATCCACTTTATTATTAATTGACTTCGTGGTTTCAGGTTCTACTGATTTTGAGGGTTCGTCCTTAACGTCGACTTCATCTCGAAGATCTTCTGGTTCCTTTTCTTCTTTATCTATGTTATTGGTTGTTGAACGAATACGAGTAGAGGGGTCAATTTTTTCAAGTTCATCCAAGTATGTTATAAGATCTTCTGGATAACTGTTTCGATCTACCTCCGCGAACGCTTTAAGTTTTTCTTCCATTTTCTTCATCCACAATTGTTTATCTGATCGTTCCTTTTCTTCATTTAGTAGCTGTATTATCTGGTTCTGTTCTTTCCATGCATCCTCCGAGTACTGCCACAGATCTCGGGTATCCATCTCAAATGATTTTGAGACGTCAAATTCAACCATCCTGTCCGTAAATGGGTCCCAACGTAGCCATAACGCCATCACTGCCATGTACTGTTGTGATAGTTGTGGCGGGACATCGACCATGACAAGACATTCGGGGAAGTCACATTTAGGCGGAGGTCGGTCGTCAGTCAGCAACCTGGGTCTATGGCACACCACATATAATCCAACAGCGAATGCTTCACACGAGTTTTTATATGCAACAGTTTCTAAATCTATAGGCTCCATTCTGCGATCATAATCACTCAACAGATAGTAACAAATTTTGTATACAATTTCTACCAGTAACCTTCCTAAGTTATCTCTGGCTTCTCGGAAACATTGCAGTTTAAATTGATCTAAAACAAATTAATAATTGATTATACTTATAATACATCTCTCTATTGCATGGTTTTTATCTTAATTTTATTATTAAATATTTTATACTTGAATTTTTTATGTCATTATATTTTTAAATTTTCATTTATATAAAAATATATTATACTCATATGTAGGGATGTATTGTCGAATATAAGTATCGCAAAACAATATTTCTTCCTGTATTAGAAAATTAATTAGAACGCATAATTTTTTCGCTTACTATTTAGTTTTCTACAAAACCACACGAACAAGAATAATATACAAATTATCCATTTTTTCATAATATAGATATTATGTCATGTAGTGTGTAATATATAAATTCATTTTTATTTTGTAATTTGTTTCAGCAGGCGATATAGTTACATAACAGTTACATTAATTACATTAAAATAATATATTCTTTACCTACAATAGTAAAGTATACTTATTTTATAAGTTTACTACATTTATTGCTTTATACTCGTACCCCTATCATTGTAATGTACATATTATTATATGACTATTATTTTTTACGTTTAAATTTTCTTTTTCTTTGGCATTAAAAATAAAAAAAATAATTTGGTGATGGTGATGTCGTCACTTAATAAATATTTGGTGCAAACAGTGATGTTGAAATGTGATCAAAATATCAAGTAATTATCAACATAGATCAACATAAATGTTGTAGCCACTTATACAATATATATTATCTCACTGAAATCTAACGGTAAATCCACGATATCATCTACTGCGTCCATGATTTTGAATATCTCTAAACATTTTTCCACATATGAATTTTTATCGTCACAAGTATGACACACTTGTCTCTCAACAAAAAGATACGTATTCAGTTCTTGCACAACCTGAGGATTGGGAGTGCCGTCGCATCGTATCCAATGCTTCCAGTCTAATTCTTCACGGTACTTTCGATCATGTTCATATTTTTTTCGTGACAATTCCGTCAACATGGTACAAATGGGCTTTAATCGTTTTTCGCGGAGCTGTAATAAATATTTAATATAACATTAAACTAAATAAATTCATTAAATTGTACGATCAGTATCAAATAATTATTATTTATTACATATAATATAGAACTAATTTTAAAAAGCAACATATCATGTAAGTATATTCAATTATTTATTATGTTAAACTTAAATTAAAATTCTTCAAAAGAAATGTAAACATTATTGTTATTCTATTACAACATACCAAATATTTATAAAGGTATAGATTTATTTGTATCAAACATTTAAACATCACCATAAACAAAGAGCTATACTATTGTCCTATCCTATTATCACATGGTTCGTTTCCACAAAAAAAAAGTAACGCAGTAATACTAATAGTGAATATTGCATTAAAAATTAATAAAATTATATGGTCACCGTTATTTATTAAAAACAATTTTAATTTAATTTAAAAAACAACATGCATTTATTTAAATTTAGTTGTATAAATCGTTTTTGAATATTTAAATTATTAACAATAGTTTTTATTAACTTAAAAATGTATAGTAAAAAATTAGAACTAAAATTAAATTTCTTGCAAAAATTAAAACACAAAGAGTAAACAACAAAATAAACTTTTAACCTAATAAAATATGTAACTATTGTAGCAACATTTGTTTTGTTGACTTCAGTAGAGTAAAATATTAATTAACTTCTTAACCATTCTCGAGGGCGTATGATTCTGAACCTTTTCGCTCTAATTCGTCGTTAAGAGTGCTTATGGAATATTAAGTAGATTGATTAATAATACTATCAGTTAGGTGTTTGGTTTAAGAATATGAGTTTAATTTTTTGAGTTTATTATAAATAATAAAATGTATTAATAATATCATACGAAACAATGATTTGTGGATAATTATTTAATATTTATTACCTATTTGTAATAAAATAATAAATATAAATAATATTATATGTATTATTACTTATACATATAACAAGAGCACTTATCACATAGTCATGTCATAATCATAAATTTCTGAAAATGTTTACAATATAACTTCATCTTATGAATCATTCTGTTTTTAATTATTATGAATAAAGTCGTAATATGTATAAGTTACTGTTAGTACATAGTTTCTACAGTTACAAGAAATACAGCTGTTGGCGGCTGTTGCATTAGCTAAGTTTTTTCAAAGTCATAACTCATATCATTTATTTTACTTAATATTTAGTAAGCTTATATTTCGAACTATTAATAATTTACCCAAATGAACACGTAATTATATTTTATTTTATGTAATACCTTAACCATTTATATTGTAACAGTATAATTGTTATACTGTTATAATATATAATAATGTAGGTATATATTTATTATGATAATGATATTAGGATAGAGTATTTTAAAAACTAAAGTGGTAGTTATTGTTTAATAAAATTATTAATTATTAATCGTCTTAAATTATCTAAATTCATATTTTATCTTAACAATTTTAAATATAAAAAAATCATATGATTTAACTATTCAACAGCTAAACAATATAAATTATTATAATATTTAAATAACTATAGTAACTATATATAGTATGTAATAACATAATTTATATTTATTTTAAGTAATAAAAAGTAATTTACCTGGTGTTCTAAAATTTTTAACTCTCTGTCCTTCTGCTTTTCCAGTAAAGCTTTTTCTTCTCGTTTTATTTGTTCCATTTGTTTCAAATCCGACTTGGATTTAAAATTTGGACCACTATTCGGTGTTTTAATTTTACCATCTAAACGTTTCGCCATATTAAATTTATAAGTTCTTTTACTTATGTTTTACGAAAAATATGTATTTCTGTTTTCATTTGTTTATTGATTTAACTTTGAGATATCCGCATAAAATGGTCGCTTGGCAACACGTAAGCAATTGTTTTATTTTCCTGATAACTCGAAAAAAAATCGTTTCAACGCTGGATGAGTCCACCGGGAAATCGGGAATTTTTTACATAGTCTAATCATATGTGGCCCTTAAAAAATATTTTTAAAGTAAAATGGTTTTTCGCTTATGCTTTGAACTCTGCAAAAGTAGACAATATGATAAAGTAAACGACCAAACGAGGGTCGACTAGAACGTTTTGACATTTTTTTTTTTTTATCATGACATCCTCATCTCATTAATACATGTTCTAACTCGCAAACAATGTAATAACAATAATAAAAAGTCAAATACAATTTTTTTAACGAAGTACCAATCATTCAGCCATATTTCGTTTAAACCTACGAAAAAAGTATATAATAATAATGGTTGTTGAAAAATAAATTGTGCAAAAGCTTACTACATATATTATTATTATTTCAAACTGAAGTAGGTACTTATATACACAATTGGCTGTATACAACCCATATTTTGTACTTTTCCTTATTTTTTTTGTTTTGTTTTTATTTTCATCATTACATACTTTTTTACAAATATAATTTATGTTTATATACGAACGCGTATTCAAAGAAATGTTATAGTGACATGAATACATAATGCTTAAAGTTGTACGATTTAATAAAATAAAAATATTGCAATATTGCCGTATCTATTATCAATGCTGGTGAGTTTGTAGCATAGCACTGAAATGCTTTAAGGATAGTTGTTAGAACAGTTTAATTTAAACTATACAATTATTAACACGTTATATGTGGTTCTGGGGTGCCGAAGTTAAGCCGCACAATCGATAAAATACGAAAAATAGAGTATTTTTCATTATGATTGTTCACTTATTGTTAACTTACTCGTTATTTTTAGTTTATTTCTTGTATGGTAATAGTTTCTTTGTTAGAGTTTCTTAAATTTCAAGTTTATTATTGTACGTTAAATATAACTGTGAACCACCGACATCGGCGATGTGCTTAAAGCTTAAACACGTTAGATATATATTGAAATATCATTTAATTTCGTTATGTATATTATATTGTATTTTAAATTATTACAATAAAATATTTAATAAAAACAAATCAGTATCTATACATCTGCAACACGCGTAGCAATGTAGTATTTGTACTAGGCGTGTGCAATAAAGTTATACTTACGTAATACATTATTACGGTTCGATCACACATAAAATATAATAATATTGTAATAGGTCATGTATGCCATAAGCGATCAATAATTTACTGTCGTTTGGCGTGGTTTCGTTTAATAATCATACATTTTCAACGTACCTGTAATAAACATAATATTATATATTGTGAATGACGAACATCCGCAGAGCACTATAGGCGGCTTTGTACGCAACATATTAAAACGTGTGGTTTTTGCCACGTCTGAAGTGGTGACTATAACATAGGTAGGTGTATCTACAACCACTGTGGCAATATATATAATTGTTATTCTTATTCACTCGCATCAACCCTTTTCCGGTAGAAACGAAAAGAAAAAACGGTGTGAAACAATCATCCGTTACCATATCCAGAAAAAAATCCATAGCCGCACGACAAATCCGCACGGCGATTCGCCCCCGAGAGGTAAACACACACACACACACACGATATTATTAAAAAAAATTGTTTCACGCCTCCCGCGCCGATATAGTTTGCCTCCCCACGCCCAACCGTCGCCGTGTCATTATTACAATATTATCGTAACCATTTGAGGCGGCTCGCGAGACGTGTTTATTATTTTTCCACGGTATATAAGGTACAGCTATGGTATACGCGATACCGTCGACACACCCAAGAAAAACACCGAACAAAAAGACCGAACGTCGACAGCATAATAACAACGCGCAACGTTACCTCGCGCGACAGTGTATATTATATTATTATTGTCGTATACAGTTCCAATTTCACGTGCGTCGCAGACGTTGTGTGCGCGAAGAGTTGTTTTTACACGCGGTCCTATGGAAGAGCGGACAATAATGCACACACACACATATATATCATATTATATAGACGGGGAGGGGCGTTTTTTGGGGGTAAGAGAAAAAACCGCACGATATAGATAAGCAAAAAAAAAAAAATAAAATAAAAAAACCTCTGCAAGTCTTTTATGTGGTCTTAGCCTTTGATCTTTCGGAAATCTTATCGGTTTCCATTTCTCGAAGATCTCTCCTCCTGCACCGCCGCCCCATTCGACCCTCTCCGCACCACTGAAGCCGAAACCGCACAGCCGAGCCTTCGTATTATGTGTGCGTGTAATGCCCGCGCGAGATTACCTGCCTATAATATTACGATGTCGCGTACTCCTATATATACCGTCATCCGTCCGCCCATCGATGCGCGTGCGTTTGTTTCACCGCCGTTGAAAAAACGGCTATCATTACGGGGCATCTAATGTTTTTGTTGTCCTCGATGGCCTTTTATGATTTAAATACCATATACCTGTATATACATAAATCTATATTATCATATATATTTTTTTTGTCGTGCGATGCGGTCGTGTCTGCGTGTCATCTGCCGCTCGATTTCGGATCAAAAATCCGTCTCCTTTTGTTGGGCGACGTTTTGTCCTCGACGTCGCGGTTTCCGCTTTGCTAACGACCCACAATGCTTGCTATATTATTATTATTATCATCAGCTGCCACAGAATTCCACCTCGTCCGTCCCCTCCCCGCCTTTAAACAATATATCGTGGGGGCATATTTTCTGTGGTTTTTTTCCGATTTTTTTCTTTTTCTCTATATTCCGCCCCGAACAATCGACCGCGATGACGGTTTCCCGATCCGCAAACGAAGAGGATGATCGTACGAGTATTTGGTATGTACCTATATCTACGTATTATACTATTATAATACATCTCGGAACAGTGATTTCCGAACACTGTCAACTGCGTGCGCAAGTCTCCGCGATCCCGGACGCGCAGTGTATCTATATTATATAATATACTTATGTATATTATTTTATTCGGTAAAAAAAAAATCGAGAACGACATTTTTAGTAATACGATCAAGAACGCTTAATTTATTTAATATATTTTCTACTAGTCTAAATAATGAGATAAACATAGTGACATTTTTAGCGTTAATGTAAAAAAAAAAAATAATTACCGAACAATTAAACACAGGAAATAGTTAACATTAAAACTAAGCAAATATATATAATATAACTTATTTTACCAGTATAAATTATTCTTATTTTTCGTTATACTTACGTTTTAAGCTTAAAAATGTTTAACGTTCCGAATCGTTTGATAGCTAATTAGATGATATCGCATCGTTGCACGTAAATTCTTTCTCGGCCGTATTAAGTTTTTGTTTTGTTTTTTTTTTTTTGAGTGTTTTCAATCGTTTTGCCAAAAAGGTGGCACGTTCTCAATAGTTCTATTGCCATTTTGTTATACCGTATCTGTGCCCGCAAAACATATCTAATTATACAATAATGATGGTGATAATGATATTATGATGGTGAGCATTACGGTCCGCGCAGCGGTTTCGTTGTCGAAAGTTTTAAACGGTCTGAGCGTCCGCATCCGAAACACCACAAATTGGTTTTTTTTTTTTTTATCTCACCGTGTGAAAATAGATTGCCATGAAATCACCGAACGTGTTGTATGATAGCAGGTACCGTTTCGATAGAAAAATGTATTACTTAACTGTACAGTAATTAATGTTAAGTCTGCGATGTGATGATAATATACATCTTTTTTTTTTTTAATATAAAATATTATAGTGTATACAGTAGCGGCACATCCAACGACTTTCTGGAGCGTGCGAAAACGATTACAATATTGTAGTATATTATAAAATATTCGTGTACGATATCTAGACAGTATAAGCGACAAGTGAAACATTCGTTGGAGCGAATTGAATTTGATTTTGACGATTTGTCGACCGTATAGTGATTTCTCTGAAAAAACTACGTCGTTATAATTATGTCGGCCGATGTCTATATTATATCGTTACGCACAGTTAATATTAAACAATAAACAACTTTTAATTGTACGGCCTGCAGGAAATTCTTCGTTTTATAACGAAAAGTTAATAAGCCTACTTTTTAAAGACCTTTAATGAGTAAACATGAGCTGCAGCCTTTTTAACATCTCCAAAACTTTTAAAGTTATCGTTACTCGTAGTGTCGTTTAACACTTGATTATTCCTCGAGAGTATTATCTAAAAAGTATCTTTTACACAACCAACTCACTTTCAAAACGCGAATTTTATTAAATACCATGTAAACTTGTAAATGACTCAAACGTTAAAATTTTGTGAATGGCATCATTTCGCCCAAGACATAATATTAATCTTTATAGTTGATTTTTACATTTAAAATAGTTTTTTAATCGAAGTGTTAGTGACTTTTGTTACTTTAGCACTACATTGATATCAATTGAAATTATTTTATTTGAAAAACATTTTGTCTAAATAATATGTTTAGTACATTTTAATTGATTCGTGATTGCTACTTGGTAAAAAACCGGTAGTTAATTATTATGCTTTCTATGAAGTAAAATATACAATATAATATTATGAAGAAATGAACATAAATATATTATTTATTAATTCTTTTTAAAAATTCAAGATTATTATACAATAGAGTTGAAACTATTTAGAATTGCTTGAAACATCTCGAATATTAAATTTAACTGTTTTGTTGTCATTAACGATAACTTTAAAATTCTACGTACAAAAAAAAAATACAATATAGTATTGTGTTTGCCGTACAAATTCCGATTTAAACTATTTACAACGACAATTTAAAAAGCCTGCTCACGCAAAAATCATTGTTCTCCATCGACATTGACAGAACTGTTGCAATTATCCATAATATTATTGTATAGGCAAAAAACGTATTTCGTTTTATTTTTTCCGAACGTTGTACTCTAGTTTATTTGTCGCCTTTTTTTTATGTCGTTCTCTTTCGTCTAGCGCGGAATCGTCAAACTATTTTTAGCTATGCATTTCGTCCCGAAATGTTTACAATCACCCGGGAAAACGATTGGCAATTTAACCAAACTGATTAAGAACGTGTCAGTCTCAGAACAGTCACTTTACCGAATAAATGTGCCCTAGCTACACCGAATAATGTCCGAAACAAACTATAACGCCGCAAAAACAGATTACTGTGGCGCGACCGTAATTTAAATTCAGTCAGACTAAACCATTATTAAAATGCCGAATCGACGTCTGATTCAAAATCGTACGCGTGCAAATCCCACTGCAGTGTATGCAATATGATACTGTACTATTGCATTATTATGTGTTATCGCTTAACGGCGACTGAAACAACGATGCTCGTCTGGTCGCACGATGCAGCGTACATGATTTTTTTTCACTGAAAACAAAATTATTACATTATACAACATATATAATTTTAACATTTTTTTTAAAATTTAATTTCTGCTTTGAGGAGATTGGAAGCGGGGTTTTTTTCATTGTTGTTTTACACATGCGCAGCGATATTGGAATTTATAAGTGTTTTCGTTGACATTAAAGTCATCGATCGATCCATTAAAGCGTTAAGCGATAAGAATTCTGCAAAAAATGTTTGTAGTAAAAGGTTAACTTTAGATTACCTATCTCACCATTAAGATTTTATCCCAGGAGATCCTAAAAAAATTATAAGAAAAAAGTAATAACTCATATTTCAACTTGTGGAGGAGCTGAAATATTTAAAAATGCGGAAAAATCGATTTCAAGTACTCGTAGCGTCTGTTTAGGGTAAAGATGGAAATCTTCGCTTCCAAAATCATTCTTCAACAATAATATAATCATATAATACCACCGTACCACCGTATATAAGCTATGTAGGTACCTATTACCTTACCTATTATAATTTATTACACATTTCGAACGTCGAGAATATCATAAATAATATTCTGCATACCATCTCGTTTGGCTGAACCGTACTCAACATGTCAGCAAACACTGGACGTCAGTGTTTTGTTTTTGATATTTTATTTTCCAATAAACAAATACTGCAGGAAACGGACGTTCGGTTTTGTGACACCAATATTTCCCCGGTTTCATCGGTATCTGGTGGATCGCGCAAAATACACTATATTATTTTTTACGACCGTTTCTGCGTGTACATACAACGATAACAATATATTATATAATATTACCGGCCTCGATCGTGCGATGATATTATTATACGATATAATATATTTTCGAACCCGGTGAAAAACACGAGTAATTAAAAATAACGAACGACAGTCGCGCACACGGGTGAACTACTCTGCATCGCGAAATTACATACGTCAAATACATACATCACTATTAATATATACATATTTATCTATATGCAGCATCGGATCGGTCGTAACGATGAACACTGCATCGTGTATACAGTCGGTTGATCTGCAAATATTTTTTCTGTACACACGTACCGCTATAACAATATTAAATTAATATATCGTCGCAAAAACTGTTTGCGAACAAGTGCAAACACTTCAAGTGTTCGAAATCGCCCGATTCAATTCTTGACGGTTAAAAAAAAATATATATGTATTATAATAAAAATAAAATAGTAATACCGCTGGACTTGCGTGATGTTCCGATCCTGTCGTCGCTGCTGGCCAATTAGTATACAGTGCCACTGCAGTAGGATCGATATAATTTTATTTTGTTGTTATTATACATGTACCCGTTGATTGCTAGTCTGATCAGATGGATGTATAATTTTGTTATATTATCGTCGTCATACGGACGCGTATTTGTTCGATAACTCGACGGCGGCGAACGTGTCCCGACAACTACTCCGCGGGTCGTTGGAATAGTAATATAATATACGCGTAGCGAGCATTTGCGGGTTTTGATACCCGCGTATTAACGATCCGCTCATGATTACCAAACCGCCTCGGTGTTCGAAAATCCCGAGCACCTGTAAATATATACAAACAATGTTATTAACGTAATTCGTAGGTACACCATCTCGGGATGAATGGCAATTGTTTTCGGTCCGAAAATCGAATACGACGATTACTCACAAATAGGTATACATAATATACCTATAATTGTATAAGACGTGTCTGTGAGTGTGTCTTAAGATTGAAATAAATCAATGAGTGAGGGAATGTAGTAGTCTTTAAAATTGTCGACTATAGATTTTGAAATGTTAATTTATTAAGTGGGTATCGAACAATTTTACCGATTGCCGACGGCTGAAAGAAAGTCTAATATTGCTTTTGAGTGCGAATGCCATACTCCCTTGTAAGCCCCTTTAATGTCGTCACTATGTGGGTGACGTGAATTGACCAAAACAGTATTAATACACTCACATTAGGGTGATAACGTCAAGACGAGAGACTGCTCTATCACAATACTGACAATACTGTTTATTACCGTCGTTTCGTCAATAGCAGAAAATATAATATTAAATTGTCAATATAACGTTTAATAATTTCATCATTACACAGTTGATAATCAACAAATAATTAATAATAAAACACGACAATATTATAAGTTGCTGTTTCCCGGAACCTTTACTCGAGAACGGGGGAAAAATACTGACTTCTAGACATTGCGTTATTAAGTATATTATTATTATTATATAGACTTTGAATAGAAACAGAACTGATGAGCGTCTGGTAGCTTATTGATAACTTTTCTCATTTAAAATCTCCAAGTATTAAACTTTAAACTTTTGATTTATTCTAAGCCTTTGTATACATTTTATACGGTAAAAATAATGGAAAATATAATATAATTAAATGTCTTATTTTGTTGTTTTACATTTAAATTTAATGAGAAAGAGGTCCGTTTGGATGTTCGCACCGAGACCAACGTTTGGTACAATATAATATACCTACGCCACTGGTACGTTTGTACACGATTCAATCCATTAGCGAAACGGACGACAAAATAATATAACTTCATGATGTCACACGTTGTTTAATAATATATTACGTCATCACGTGCGAAGCGAATTCGATAATTAATTGGGATTTCAACGGTCAGCGAAATCTGATGTATCGCAATAAATCTCGCACGACATATTGCATATCGATATTAACACCAATATTCATGTGCCAGAACGCAGAAATAATTAAAAAAAAAAAAACAAAAAATTTTTTTTTAAATGTGATTGATCTAAAATAATAATATTTGGTATTTTTTAAACGACACGCATTACTATATTCCGCGTCCATTATGCGTGCGTATACGTATCACAAATTTTAATAATATACGAGAACCGTATTTTTTGTGTTTAATAGTAGTTGTATAGGTACCCAATAAAAAATATCGTTGGTATCATTTGAAATGTATCGCACAAGGGACCCATTTGCATTTGGTTGATCCAAGACTACTCAAACACGTCGAACTGTAGAGAACTGCACGTATACAATCAACCTACACACACAATTCAACAATTGTGGCAATCGCACGTACCTATACTGTATAAAACAATAAAATATTAAAATGTCGTGAACATATGATAATATATTATAAATGATAAACAACGCGCACTGCGTAAATATATAATGTAAATACTCGTAGGTTTCGGATAAGCTTATACGTCGTATTGTGTATTTAATATTGTAAAAAGGTTTTTTTTTTTTTTACAACTATTATAATAATGACTTTTTGAAAAGTCGAGTGTGTAATGGTTTAGTGTGCAGGACTTGAGTGCAAAACTGTGTAACGGAAATGGCATTTGGTAACTTTGAAGACGCACGAATAAGTATATATTATGAGTACGAGCTAGTACCTATGTAATATACTTCAGTGTTTGTTTAATTAATGCATTATTATTGTTGCTAAATACCATTTCACAATGCGTTTAAAAGCATTGTGCATGAATGTCTTAACGATTAAAAAAAAAACCATATAATATTTTCATGGTTTTGTATCATTAAAACTACAATTATATTAATTATTATTCACACGAGTAAATAATTCTGGTGCATAATAATAATTATTTTAAGCTAAATAAGTCAAATTGTATTTTTAAAATTATATTTAAAATAACATTTTAAGACCAAAGTGTTATTAAAAAGTAGCACCTACCTAATATTTTAATCCAGAAGTGATTATTATACGACCGTTCCTTGTTGTCAACTTAATAAATTGTGTACACAAAAAAATGTCCTAAGTACGTATATTGCGTCTAAAAATATAGTTTTAAGACATTGCTTAAAAATTCGAGATGGTAGCAGACGATTTTATGTTTTAAGAATTTAGACGCTATGTTGAAATAAAAAATAAAAAACCAGGAAAAATAACCTTTATGCGCATGTTAACTGCCATTATAGTTGGGACGCCGCCGGGTTCCGGAGGATTTTAATGTTATTAAGGATTTGTTGAATAGTATAATTTAACCGGATTGCGTACAAAAGTCGTTAATACGTATTTAAAAGTGTTCAGTTATAATATTTTAATGGTACAAACTGCTAAGACGAGGAATGCTTTATTTCGTTCTAAATATATCACCCTCTGTTTGTACACGTTTCGTCTTACAAAGGAAATGTTAGCTCATGCGGTATAGAAATCCAAACTGGATGGGAAAAGACTTAAATAAGCCTCCTCGTTGAGCAGGAATATTATTGTTGTTGTAGTGATTTTATTCTTTTCTTTTACGTGAATAAGTATTCAAAACAATAATGAGTATATTATTATTATTATGTACATGCGTATATATTATATGTTAAAAAAAAAAGGATTATTAAAAACACACTCGAACTACTACGCCGCATACGCCATATTATATAATATAATATTATTATTTTTATTATTATTCCGAGATTCGGTCCCTCGTGAACATATATAGTTGTTTATGCTCATACTAATTTATGCGAATGAATCAAATGCATATAGGAACACTTCCGTACACACGGAACTCGGGTGGCGACATCTAAAATCACGGGTTTGGGTAAATAAATTACGATTTTAAAACCGATATAATAGCGAACAATATACATAGAAATACGTATGACGATATGTGTTTAATAGTACAACAGTCGTGCTTACCCATTCAAGTGCGTGTAACCCGCGGGTTTGTCGGACGACGCCGACAGGTCGTAATAATAATAATAATAATAATAATAATACTGATATCAACTTTTGAAACACAAACGATAGCCGGTAGGTGGGGCACCCGACTTTTGGAAAGATAGAATTTGATTTGAAAATCGTAATCCGCACACGAACGGCGCTGAGTGCACATCAATTATTATAATATTGCATTTACTTTTGTTTGGATTTTCGTCCGACGTCGATAATATTGACGGGTCGTATCTACAGCGTAGGTTATTATTATTATTTATTATACTATGGCAGTAGGTACGTGCGTTATATAAAACAGAAAGGACTCATCTCGTCGGGTGAGCGCAGTCCCGGGAGAGGGTTTAAATCGCGACGAGGGACCCATACCAGTTTTAACACGAACGGGAAAATCATTATCGTCCTCGTCCTCGTCGCCGTCGTCGTGGTCGTTGTCGTTGTCCTGAAAGCGCTTTTATCGTCGATCATCTCGGCGGATACGTGTCATTCGATTTGACGGGCGGCGGCGACCCGTACGACATATTCCATTGTAGTCGGCTGTACCACCGGTTCGGCCGAGGGACGAGAGACACTGTGTATGTGCACTATACATATATATGTGCATAATATGTATTGTTGTAATACATAATATAATATATTATTATACATGTGTACATAACGCTGCGTGCGATTCGTCCGTGAAAGGGTCTCTGGAGATCGATCAGAAATGCCTATTTACAACGAAGGATGAGATATATATATATATAATATAATTTATAATAGTAATACGATGGTATACCTGTAATATTGTTATTATTATATATTTTATTATTGTCCAAACATTAGCCGCTGTCGTTCATAACAACGTAATGTCGTGGTTGACAAGAAAAAAAACCCCAAACTGCACTCGTATAATATAATATACTCACGTGACCTGCCATCGTGTAAGAAATCCAAAAACGAGAGGACTGTCGTGGACAGCTGCAGACGTCGTTCAGTTTTAGAGTAAAAAAACGTTGTTCGGAATTTCAATATTATTAATAGGTATTATTTATTCTTTATCAAATTATAGTGTAGTGGCACACTGGCACTTGGCAGGAGACACCGCTATAATATTGGTAAAGTGCTAAAACCACGCCCGTCGTGGTTTATTGCATACACAACGCAGTCGAGTTCATCATAATATCTTAATATCTATTGACAAAAAGATATTTTGCTGTCTTATTGGTTTGCGTTTTTCACACTCCGTGCGGTAGTCAGCACACACATAAAAGTTTCCAAAATAATTATATAATATATAACGTTGTGATAAAATCGATAAAATACGAGAGTATATACCTAAACTATTTTTTATTATTATAACTTTTTTTGGAGTATATTATAATAGGAAATCATAGTCACCATCAGTCATCATCATTACTATATTTAGAATTTATACAAGAAACGAGACAACAATAACGCTTTTTAAGATTAAAAATCGAAAAACTTTAATACAAACTATGATAATCTAAGTTCGTCGCAATGCTCAAACTTTTACGTTGTACACAACATTTTAGCAATGGTCTTATAATAACTTAACTCCTCCGGCGGACTTCGTTATTTATTTATTTATTTTATTTCGTATAATATATTATACGTGTATACTTGTACGCGGTACGTGCATAACAACATTGGATGATGGTTAAGTTAGGTTATACTCAGAAGTGCATTTTATACCTGTAGTGTCTGTAATAGTAGTTTTTTCCTTGGCTCTCTAAATTGGTTCAAAACGTTATACCCGGACGGAAAAACAACGGAAATACGTAACATTTCCGGAATGAGCTATTCGTGCACACAGCCCGCGTTTACGCTAGTGGCGCGCAAACAAATTTGGTAAGTGGTTATACGACGTACATGCGACGGTCCCCCGAGGTGGATGGCTCCTTACCCCCTGTCGAAACTCGCACCCACTTGCCCTACAACAAGCCCGCCACCCCATTCGCCGTCCGACCGTACTGCCGTCGTGTTTTTACGAGTGCGGCACATTCGAATTATTTGCGTCACATCGCGCTCGGGTCGCAGCTCACGTCGCATTTTTTTCTTCGCGAACTCATTCCCGCGGGTGACGTATACAATAAATGTAATGATGATAGCAATATACTGAGTGAATGTTTACACGTTACGTGCGGTGACGCTTACTCTGGAGTGTTGGGAAAGTTCGTATGTGTCCTCGCGCCCTGGCGGGATACGACCTTCGGATACCGTTTGGTTTACACGAGTGTGCATTATTTGTGTGATTGTGTGTGTGTGTGTGCAAGCGATTGCGGCGCTAAATTTACGACGACAACCGTACACGAAACGCGTTTAAGATAATATTATTATAATGTCCTGTAAAAAATATTGCATAATGTTAAACGTTAAACCACATAGGTAAACATACATTTCAGATTCTCAAAATCTAAACGTATTTTATTTCACGTTATTCATCTTGAAATATATTTTTTATCGTCATTTTAATTAATACGGCCGTATTGGCGAAATAGGGTTTTAAAAATGTTAACGATTTGTAACCAAAAACACTTAAAATAATATAAAATAAATTAACATACCTATTTATCGTACACGGCGATTATGTCCACGTACAGTGTAATCGAATACAAATGACGGACATTAAAAGAATTTTTAAAAGTTAAATTTATTGCCGATTAAATACTTTATGAACGATTTTGATTGAAAATTCTTAGACGGAATTATCATTTACACGAATCGAAGCACATCTAAAAAAACATATTTGAGCCATTCGAGGCATTCAATATTATTGTTTCCATTATAGTATAAATTATTGACCCAACCACCGTTGTTTATAATATTTATAGTTTTATAATTTATTATAGCAAGCAGCCTATATAATAGTACTTATAGAATTATGGAAATTATAGTATTTATAGAATGAATTTTTATTATCAGAATATTCGGGTTGACTGAAACCCAAATGACATCACATAATATTATTATATTGTACATAGTATACGAGTTTAATTACATTAGTATACGGTACTGTGTTACCTACTTTATATATATATATATTATACTTTTTTAAATAATGACGTGACTGGTCAATGACACCGAAAAGTCCTTCATCATTACTTTCCGACGTTTTCTATTTTTTTCCCGAAATTCGAGCAAAAAACTATTACCGTCCGGAAGTACCACCCGCTATGCCAATGAATCTGTGTAATGGTAAAAAATACCGAATTGTCATTCTCCAAAAAAAAAAAAAAAACAACTATTTTAGTACAATTGATGTTGGAATGTTATTCATCGGTGGACGAAACTAGGAGTTATATTATTATCTAAAAAGACGAAAAAGTATATAATACCAAGTGCTGTTATATAACGTTATAAGATTCATAAAAAATTGTTGTATATTGCGGTGAGTTGCAATTTTTGGATTAAGTAATTTAATACATCAAAAACAACGCAAGTATATTTATAGTTATTCCATATTTATAGTAGTATACTAGTATATGATATTATTTACTATTGTTTTGTTACTAATGTTTTTTTCATTTTTTTGTTTTATATTTTTAAGTAGAAGTCATTCAAGTTTTAATATTAGTATTATTTCAACTCAAAAGATTACATAAAATATTGCTTCACAATAATATATAACAAAAAACAAATCGCTCATTTGATATTTACATATTTAAATCTATTAACACTAAAAATTCGCATCTATAGAAAACACCTATAGTATTAATTGGTTGGCAATTATTTTTCGTATAGTTTTAAAGTCTTTAAATAAAATTTTATGTCTATCGGTTATTATATTTTGTAAACAGCCAAATATCGTTAAAATCGTGTATTTTATAAGTTATACGATTTTTATATTAACTACTGAGCCTCTATAACGGAAAAATCTTGTACCGAGTTAGTTGAAACTAACCCGTGAACGTGTTTTAAGGTCGAAAAAAAATTCTGACCGTTTATAGTCAAAATCGTTGGCGACGAGTGGTGAATAATATTAAAACACGTTATTGCGAATCCTTTTATAAGTTTCGTTCGTCTAACTATAATATATACTCGATAATAAATGTCACCATGTTTTTCTGCACCTGATGCACTTCAATGAATATTTTCGTTATTATAGATATTAATAGACAATAGAATATATTTAAAAATATAATATTTATTGTGCGGGTTTGTTTTTATAACATAAATTTAATAAACATGTATAACTGATGATTTAAGTTTGGTCGGATTACCTCTAACACCAAAAATGTGAATTTATATAGAAAATTATAATAATAAGTAGTTATGAACATGGGCCACTATGTATACATTTATAATGGAGATCAGTACATTTTCCCGACATTCAATTGCCCGACACCATTTTCCCGACAATACATTTGACCGACACTACATTTGCCCGACGATATCAAATTAAATTATGAATACATTTGTGTCAAAAATTATTCAAAATTTCAACAAAATTTTATATTATATTATATTAAATTAATCTTACATTCAAAATTATACAACTTACTATAACACAACAATATTCGACAATATCAAGTACACGAGCCTTTCGTTTCAAATTATGAACAGCCGTGATGATATCGTTTCTAGTAGAATTAGGGCTATGGTTATGTTCTTTTGTATTTCGTAAGTCATGCTGTCCACTAATTAGAATGGTACAAGCATAACCACCACAATTGAGAGTTTTTCTCTTTTCGCAGCACCAATAATACAAATCATCTCTATTTTTGTGTTTTGTCATTATATAACCATCGATAAAAAGTTTTATACCACCTCTATTTGATGAAACGGTTTCACAAATTTGTGCCATTTTCCGATTTATATTTAAAAAAATAATTAAAATAGAATCAAACGGGATAAAATCAAAATAATAATATTTTTAAAAGAAAGAAGTAGAATTTGTACTAAATGTAAACCTATACGGCAGTGCCGGCCTAACTCATTTAGTGTCTTATATAGGTAATATTAAAATGCGAATTGGATTTTATTATAGTTTATACATACAAATTTAGGTTTCTACTTTCTAACATACCTTAAAGGGCTTAAAGTTTACAAAATTATATAAAATTAAAATAATTCCCTAGAAAATAAAATAAATATAGATGTGTATATTTTATAACGTATTTATAAATAATTAATAAATTAATATATATGGTCATACGGGGCCCCCCGAAATTCTGCACTGGGCCCCGAAAACCATCGGGCCGGCACTGCTATACGGCTATAACTGTACTGTACTAATAAACTATCAAACGTCGCGTCAAAAATCTATTGTCGTTTAATCTGTCTATCGCCTATCGGTTTATCTAGAAATGAAAATCTTATCGCGAATAGCATTAGTGTAATTCGTGAACGACAACGCAACAACATTTTACTTATCTTACTTTTATATTATATATATATAGAACGATATTATCCATGATAAAATATTCGTCTGATTTTGGTTTTTTGATTTATTATTCTATATTATTAATAAATAATAATAATAAAATATTATTGTATATTAATATTACGTACAATAAAAATATGTAAAATTATTGTCGGAAAAATGTAGTGTCGGGTCAATCATATCAGACCCTTTATAATGATATTATATTATTATATCATACGGTTTTTCGTACAGAACTGTGGAATTTTTTTTTTAAGTCGAGCCGAGTTAAACGATTATGCATATATAAACATTGATATACGATGTGCTTTGTACGAATACCTAAACCTAAGTATAATATAATTGCAAGACTCGGCAACCAAACTAATATGTATTACGCTTCAGTATAATCATAATAGGTAAATCGCATTATATTACCATAGTGTATGGTAATATTATATACTCTGCAAAATGTGCGATATCGGCGACGACCGTAAATATATTGAAAACACTGTGTACTTACCTACGTATATTTTATCGATGGATTATTTTTGACACAGTGTTTTGCGTGAGGCTCACCGTTTCCGTGATGATTTTGATATCTATAGCTAAAGCGGTTTATTTTCCTTTTTGCTTTATTTTCGGCATGCAGGTACTCGAGAGCCCGGCGCTCTATAATAGCGTTCGAGGTAAGCCGTAATTCAAAAACCGTCCGCACTCGCCGTTGACATTTGGGCGTAGAAAACAAATCCTCTTCCCGTACAGTGGTTTATACCGATTACTGAACGAGGCAGTAACCGCGTGTTCCCATTTTGTAAAATAAGTGAGTGAACAGCCAAAAAGGCGGGTCTGTATAAAAGTAAGGAAAAAATTCGTTTTGTCATATTTTATATATAATAATAATAATAATAATATAATAGCCTGTACCTAACACCACAATAATATGGTCATATTTTCAAATTCTTAAGATTTTTTGTACTACTTGAGGAGTGTCCCGAGGTAATACAAACTTCCGTTTTTCAAATGAACTCAACCCTCCCTTTTTAACTGTAAATTTTTTAATGGATAGTTTTTTTGAAATTGATAATATTGATATATACCTTATTCAAGATATGAAATCTTAGTTTTCAGATATTTAAATGTTTATTTTGAGAATAATAATCCTTAAAAATAGTGATTTTTAACAAAGTTAAGTAACTCAAAAACTATTCATTTGAATATTGATTTTGGTATGTCAACATCTTTAATTAAAAATTATCACATCAATAATTTACAGCAGAAAAGGAAAATTTTTTTTGGAAAACAGAAGTATGTATTTTCAAAGAAAACTCCTTAAGTATTAGAGAAAGCTATATAATTTGAAATTAGGGTCATAAAGTTTATTTTAAAATTCCAAAAATCATATTTTGAAATACTGCATTTATCGAAGAAGAAAAAGAGAGTAAGTATGTTTGGTGAATCACCTTGTATTCCTACTGAGATATACATAGTCGAAATAAAAAATAACCATAAAGTTTCGCATCATCATTATGTTATATTATAATATTGTTGACCGTTGGGAATATCCGAATATAATATTATTTTAATTTTGAAAATCTTTTGACAAGGTTATCTTTTAAAAACGTTCATTTCAACGTTGTAAAATAAAAAAAATAAACATAGTTGGTCGTTCATTTTCGTTAATATTACTTAATGCATCCAGAGGTGATGAAGTACCTATATATATATTATGTATATGCGGTTAACACATTAAATAGTTTTTTTTTTTTAAAAGGTAGGTAAAATGTACTATAATTTTTAGGTTTATCGTGGCCGTGGGTCACGACTTTAATATAATATAATAATTTAATAAGCAAAAATGTCATTTACTCTAGCTCATTCGTTTTTATTTAATTGAAAGGATCTGTTTAAATATGCAATGCGAAATATAATATTTATGAGACGGAAATAAATTCAGAAAAAACATAATACTATCATAGCGGTTTTCTCGAAAACAGAACTCGGCAGTATTGAAATATTATATCTCGATATTCAAAAGGCGGAGTTCATATGTATAAAAATCATAAAATTCTAGTATAAATTTTTATTTATTTTAAATGAAACCAGGTATTAGTTCTTTGATCAAACGAATTAACCAAATGAAAGAACATGCATATGCGCAAAAGTGCATAGCATTAATATGAGTACATAAGAAAAATAAACAACAAAGTGCGCGCTTATGTATGACGTACTGCTTCCAATGAATTCAGATCCAAGTAGATTATTCATAACATATAAAGCAATATTATCGATTTGTGAAGTGTTTCAATGTACATTTTATTTATACATTATAATATGTTTATGAGCAGTATATTGTGTTTGTGTATATAGTTAACGGGATCGTTTAATTCGTTTTAATGTTTACCGTACTTTGTAAGAAACAAATTCATTCGAGTTGAAAAATAATTACAATTGATAACTAAATTATAATATTACGTGCTGAAACCTGTGTGGCCCTTTTTTGGCTTACACCCACGCGGTTCTATCGTTCTCATTAGGACGCCCGCGTGTATTGAAAAAAAGAATTATAATACAAATTTACCATGCAAATGCGCGTGAGATATTTTTATTTATTTTTAAGACCAATAATGTGCGGACATCAGTGCGATTTCGGGGGTGATTAAATAAAATAAACGCGTATCTGCACGCGTAATGTGCAGTGTGTCACGTGAAGTCCGTCAATGTATAAATAAAATCGACGTACTTTGCGAACAAAGGCTTACAGTTACAGTAAATTATTTAATTATTAACTTTATTAATAATAATACTTTATAATTCTATAAATTAATAATTTATAGCAGTAAGTTAAAAATGATTTTAATTTACCAACTTCAAGAGCCGTTTATACATTTTTGATTTATGAACTAATTTGTTATGTATAATATATTATTATTAGCAATGCACCTTATAGTGGATTACGATGACGGATGATAAAAATGTTATATTAACATTTTTCTATTCTTTTTTAATATTAAAAAAATCATTGTAGCTTACAATGACTTGTTGTATGAAAACATTATCACCTGATCTTTCGTGCGATAAATCATTGATTTTTTTTTTTTTGCAATAACTCTGCGCGTATTATCAGTGATGCATCGGAGTACTGCAGACGAGTATACAGTATTAAGTATTGTGCTGTCGGAACGAGAGCGAACGTTAACCACGACGATGTAATCCGATATGCGCGTACAGAAATATAATATAGTTAATATAATATTATTATTATTATTATATAGTTTTTCCCACCGCGAAAATCGGTCTTCACGCGTGTAAAGGATTCTTTCTGTCGAAGTTTGTACACACAGATAGGTATAAACAATAAACGGGTATGCAATTTTTTTCAGTTCTTTTTGTCACGCCGGACCAATTTTCTCGCCAAAGTTCCGCACAGAATGCAGTGCCTACCTATATATACGCGTACACTGTCTCATGTGATCGCATATCCGGTTTTCGTATCGGAACGCGAGCCGCGGACGGCGAGGACGACGAGGACGATATATTTACGACCGGTACGCGCTGCTGCATAAAACATCAATCAGAGACTCAGGAATTTTATTGCCTTCGCGACAACGATGGGTTGCGCGCATGTGTGTGTGTGTGTGTGTGTGTGTATGTTAAACGAACGTCGTCGTCGTCACACACATACGTATTATAGTGTGTGTTTATACGCCACAATAATATAATAATACGACCGACACCGCGCAACAAAGGCGGCGCGCAAAGTGTCGGACAGAGTTATGGCGTGCCCATGATCCGACTACCGATAGGGTCCGATTAGACGTCGCGGGGTATGAAGATTTTTTTCTTCCCTATATTCCGTCTTACACGTATATATATATATATACATGTGTGTGTGTGTGTGTGTGTGTGTGCATTATTATATCGTTATATATGTATATAATATGTATACGTATAACACAAGCTCGTGTGACAATATATATATATATATATATATATGTGTGTGTGTGTATACCGCGGCGACCACCGCCGACCCGATGAAAATTGCGCGTCGAGCTCGTGCGGTGCGGTGTGCTCTGCAGCGAGCACATAGTTTTTTTTCCTCTCGTCCTATAATAGTATGTGTCTTATACTGCGTACACACGTCACGCCGACCGCTACTGCTGCGGTATAAGTATTCTGGTTCTCTTTATTTTTTTTCGTTTCTTGTGTATTATTATTACATATTATTCCCTATACATACGCGTAGAATGTGATGGGTACGACGCGATCGCGATGCGAGTGTGAGCGTTTGCGCGCACCAGTATATAATGTTATTATTATTATTATTATATGTGGACGACACCGGTGGTCCGCGCGAATTCGTTTCGGTAGCACATATTATTATCATTTCGCATGCGCCGCTAAAAGAATAATACAAATTATAAAAAAAAAAAACCATACTTCAGGCCATAATATTCGAAGCCTGTCCACGTCTAGAGGCGTATTGTGCATTATAATCTATAAGTATACCCAAACACAAGTACAGCGCTACCGGGGGGTTAGGTTGGTAAAAAAAGAAAAGAAATAAAAAAACGGTCGCCGCCACAGTCCGGAAGCGCAGTCCGGCCCTCCCGCTAGGTGTTCAAAATATACACATTATTAAAAAAAAAAAAAAAATCCAACACCATCATTAACGCCCATACATATGAGTGCGTGTGTTATTATATATAGAAAATAATTTTAAAAAGTAACAAAAAACGTTACGATTCGGTCTATCTCTCTCTTTATATATTATATATATATATGTATATATGTATATATGGACTCGGCAGATAGAATATTTCAACACGACGTTATGTTTATATTGTATCACACGCACAAACGGACGTAATCCCATATTTCGGAAGCCATAAATTGTTTTCGTTATTTTTTTCTTGCAGTGTTTCCTTTTTTTCGAAGTCTTAACAATTCGACACACTGTCCATTTATGCGTGATGATGAATAGGGAGAGGAAAAATTTCGATCACTACATGCGTCATTATATTATTTAGTATAATATAACATTATACTACAGTACATTACTTGCATACGCACGAGTGTTCTGGACCGTTTTGGACATTAAGACGGTGTATATAATATGTAACAGCATACTGTGCGACATGTCCTATCTCAACCGATAATTCATTTCGTCTGTTGTTATAAATATTGAACGAATAATACGCCCCACTGTACAATAAAAATGATGTAATATGGATTGAGTTTTGTCTCCCGTTTTTTGTGCATTTTTCTTGATCACTCGTTTACTAATGATTATTGACGAAAACACATATTATATTATTAGACAAGCGAACGACTGTTATGTAAATCAGTTAAAAAATTCTAGTAAGACATACAACATGTCATAAAAACAAAAATATTCTCGTATTATTTCGTTATTATTAGAAATTTCCCAAAAATGTTTGAAAAACCAAATTCTATAATTTTTTTTATAAGTATACTGTATTAAAATTTTGCATCAAGTTTTCTAATAATTTATTAAAATTATACAGAAACCAAAATACGATAATTTTTAGTTAAAACGTCGTATTATGAGTGATGAGTGAAACGAGAATATAATTACAAATTCAATAATATCAATAGGTAGGTACATTTTAAATTGAAAAATTGAAAAATGTTAGAAATAATAATTATGTCAAAAAGAAGTATTACTGATGTATTAGTTAGTAATTTTGTGAGAGACAAATGTCTAAAAAGTGATATAATATACCTAACTGTAAATTAAATTAAATTATTTTTCAAAATAAATACGTTTGCCTTGCAACATAAACATCTAGGAAATTAGTTTACATAATAGCTATACCTACTATATATTTAATCATTTAACAAAATATTTTCAATTTACTGTTGCAACTTCTAATATAACAGTAGTTAGATATAAAAAAATATCTTACAATAAAATAAATTATTATCTAACGGTAATATTAATATTGACATTTGACACTCATTATTCACAATATTATATATTTGTTATGATAAAATAAATCATTATTGATAATTAAAAGTAATATAATTTTTGATGACTTCAAAATATAAAAATTATCTACGTTTGAAATGTATTAAAAAGCGTAACTCTAACAAACTGATCAAAACTTTTCTTATTTCAGAGTTATGTAACATAGTAGTGCTTAAAATAATTAATTAAATGGTATTATAAAGAAGGTAAAACAGTGAGAGTCATGACGATAGTAAAAAATGTGAATTTCTTAAAATTTAAAATTTTTTTTTTTGTTTATAACTCAACAGAGATTCAACTTCAAAATAGTCATCTTATTGCAGATGAGTAATTATAATCAAAATATTCGTATAAGTTAAATATACAATAACTATATACCTATTTATATTGTAACTATCTTGGTTTAGTTTTATTTCATAAATAACTATATATGAATAAATTATATAAATATATTTTGTCCACAAATATAGTTTCTTATTTTTAGAACCGTTTTTAAGAATGTTTTAATTAAAACACAGCATATTTGATAACTTGAAAGTTACCGTGCACTGTTCACAACAAATAATTTTAAACAGCGTGTACTCACTCATTGCTTTTAATTATATTATTGTGATTGCACTGGTGTAGTTATTTATTTATTTAGTATCAGTTTGGAAGCATCAGAACGTTTTCTGGCCTTATATTTATTATAATAACTATATTTACTTCGATCACGTGGTATAACCAACACAGATATAGATTTTAAAATGTAAAACAGTATAGTTTAGTATAGTACTGTATATTTATTATACAGGAGACCGAAGATATTTTAATTACAAATGTCTGACGATGTCCATTAATTGTTATTCGCACGCATGTAAGTGAGTATAGGAAATTTGTTTACGTTTCCGTGTCGTAGGCATTAGATGGTTCTTCGGGGCGGAAAATGGATTTCCACGGTTATACATAACACACACACAAACACACCACCCATACGTTTATATAGTGTATGGACATTTTTTTGTAATTGAAATAACGTCGGACAAGAGCATTTCTCGGGCCGGATCTAGGCCTCATAAAACAACGTTTCCTGGACAAGGAGTTTTATTGTTGACGATTAATCGTACATAGCAACTAGGGCCTGATCGAATTGCATCGGAATGATGATAATAATAATAATAATAATATTTCTACCCCCCAACCACCTCACACACCAGTTCAGTCATCCGGTCGTAAAACGACTTGGCCGAGGGGGTCTGTATATTCGTAAAATATGGAATTGGACTGCAGTCTGAAATATAATAAATAATAATTATCCAATTGACAACTATACAACAAACAAAAGATTTTACGATTTGTACGCACTAATATTAATCAATATTTTACATTAGAAACTGGGGCTGTTGCGTGGTGATTGAGGACCGTTTTCATGTAGGTATACATTTTAAAAGAATATTGACAATACTAAATTATTATTATTTGTAATATTTTAACTATATTTTATGATATTATGAGTTAATGATTCAAAATTATGATTCTACGCGATTTTAGTTATTCATTTATTAAATCTATATATTATATATGTATTAATAAAATATAATGTTTGAGTGTGTGTAAGCAATTTATAACCAAGTCTACCGCACTCGTGGTTCTGAAATTTTGTACATAGGTATAATTTATACCTGAGTATGTGTACCTCAAAGTCAATAATTTCAGATTTCTTAGTTCATGAAAAACAAATATTTTGTTGTTTGTGTAGGATTACCATCATTGATTATATGCAATAAAATTGTTTTATTAAAATTGTATAGAAACAATTAACCTTAAAAAATATGTGTTTCTTATATTTAACGGAGTTTAAGACAGGGTTAATCCATTGGTATTATTAAATTTGTCACGGGCAACGCCATGCAGGGTCAACTAGGATATTATTTTAATTGAAAAGAACATAGTTTTATTTAGTTATTAGTTAAATACTGCAATATTTTTTATAAATTATAAAAAAAATATTAATAAATATAATGAATTGAAACATGCGTATAATTAGATGTACCAAATTCTAGTTTGTTGATATAATTAGATCAATAAATTAATAGATGATTTAATATTGTGTAAATTATGTAAAATAATGAATAACTAATAATAAAATTTAAGACATTTTATACAGAACAAATTCGTCTTTTCGATTTTGCAAATTCATCTACTATCTACTTCTTCATAGTTAATACTAAATTGTCTATAATAATGAAGTAATGCCAGTCTATTTAAGTGCTCTTTTTAGTCGCATAAGTTTTTAATCGGCGAAGAGAAGAAAAATTTTGTTTTGCATAATTGGGAAAAATTGAGGATTACCTACATCTTTCAAAAGTTTCTAAAGAATCTATAATCAAGATCGAAAATTAAGTCATCTAAAAAAAAAAGAGATAGGTCATCAATAATATATCACAATTCACAAACAGTGAAATCTTTATAATCATGGCCAAAGGCCATCATAGTATTGACACGGCATTATATACATGTAATATAAGACAATATTAGATAGCTAGTACTTTTTAATACAAATGAAAACAATATTTTATTGCGTCAAATAAGTTAAAATATTCGATTAGACTATCGTTGAGCTGCCGAAAACAGATATTCTAGAACTATCACCATCGTCTACGGGGCGAGTGGGAGTAATACTGCTTCTTTCCCTCCTTTGAATCCGCGATTGTAAACTAAAAAGGGTGAGTTTTATAAACGTAATTTAATCCTAATAATAGTTACGTTAATCGAAAATGACGATTTAAAAGTCTTAGAACGTTTATTACAATAACGATAAGTGTATACGATTTCCGAAATAAAAAAAAATATTATAGAAAATCGCGCATTTCAAAAAATCACCAAACCTTAATATAATACAATATTCAAATATCGGATAATGCACATTATACAACGTCTAACTGTCATTCTGATAGTTTTATTATGCGTTACGATCTACGGTAGTGAACGATTTTTTAATATAATATTATACATTATACGCTAATACCTATAGGTACATTTAAACGCAACATTTTTGTACGAAATCCGTTATACATAATAAAGTTCATGGTAATATCATAATAATAATAATAATAATATGAAATCGGGTACGAAATTTAACGATCCAGGAGCAGTGCAGATTAAATTGTACAAACCAAATATATGTGGACGATATTGAAATTACACGTTTGGTCATATAAATTATGTTTAAACGGACATAGGTAATATTAAATAGTATGCCGTCGAGCACACTCACGTCATGCGCTTATACGTCTGTACCTACACACGACAGCTATATATATAGTATTCGTAAATAGATTTGACGGTGTATTTTACTAGGAATATTGTTGAATAGTAAATTTGGTCGCATTTATAATGTAGCGTAGTACATATTATTATATATAGTGCCGTTTATTTTATAATAGCTCGTCGCATATTAATATATAACATATTATTGCTGTACATGCTGTGAACGTGTGAGTGTATATATAATACTCGCGTCTATTGGATACGACTGGAGTTTGAGTGGTGCTCGTTCGTAGATCGAGAAACGGCTGTATTTCGTACGAAATACGTTAGGTTTTTATTGTACAAACATGACGTGTCGTTAAAATAAGAAATAACCTTTAAGTCGTGTATAGTGTCACTTTTTGTGTGCGACATTATCTTCACGACGGCGGTCCTTCAACATTACAGTGCTGCAAGTTATCACGCGTTTATTTGCTGGATATACTAAACAATAACGTATAAACGTCAATTTTTTATAATATTCATTATATTGACTAGACCGTAAATCGAAAACAACATGTTATGAAAATATCGAAACTGGAATCTCGACGGAATCCTTACACTATATAATTATTTTATTTTTCAATACGAAATAGCTTACGTTGCGTTTTGTCGATCCACACTGGCGATGACATAAAGTAAATATAGTAAATATTTATGTAATCAAAAGCGATATTATGAACTATCACGAATACTAACCTGCTTAGGGAATTTTATCGTGAAAATTAATTTTATTGTTTTGAATTTTTATCGAGTCCTATACATTATATTGGTATTATACAGGTATTTAAAATCGGTATTATAACAGTGACGGGTATTTTTTAATTTCAATAATCGGAAACGAATTTATTGTTTATTCTAAGGAATGTACCGAAACTAAAAAATCTATTCCAATCTTTATACATACGGTTTAATACGTAAAGTATATTTTAACGAGTGATAATTTTTGGTTTAACGGTAATTGTACGTATATATTGGTAAATCTATATCATATATGATTAAAATATTATGTTATGTACTTATTATATAAGTGAAGATTCATTTTGAGACCAGAAAACCGGCTGATACATCTTCTCGATTATTGCATACGTATTATACTTCAATCGCAATATGTGATGACGTTTAAACCGAGAACAATACAGCAATAATAATTATTATTATACTTTGATTTAATATTCTGTTTGGCGATAACGAACAGTTGTACTTATCGGTACGTAATTACAACTCGTAATGTATGTTACTTTATTAAAATGTATTATATAAGCTTAGTCAAATATTGACTTCTACGCTTAACGTTGGAATTGTTCTTTGTGCATAAATAACTACTATAACTACGAAATTATTCTACTCTCTTGTCGCGTGAAATAAACAAACCGTTATTTCGTAAAAATATCACAAACCATAAATTTCAGTCTCTCGATTTCATATACGTATATTTTCGTATGAATTCGATTCCACAGCGTTCCTTCAATAATAATAATAACATTTTATAATTATTGCGTTTTCACACAACCAACAGGATGATTTCACAACAATTAATTTTCTTGGATATTGTAATAGTATAATATAAGAATGATTATGAATGCAATGGTCTTTCATTTGTGATTTTGTGAAGACGATTCTTCATTCTAACAGCGAACGGCTGGTATCGAGTCGGGACCGGTGTCCGCCGTGCTCGATAACACCTTTCTTCGTAAATATATATAAAATATTATGTGTCTATATTATATACGTGTTCATAAAGATACACCATTTGCAGATAGGTACAGCATAACTGTCGGATCATAATAATAATAATACATTATAACATTGTGATATATAGTATAGCATATATTATATTATATATTATTATTATGCGTTCAGCTGCGGCCATCATTCGACGTGTCAAAATGTTTTTATTCGAAAACACGCATTTTCGAAGATAAAACAAATTCCGTGGTTGTGCTCACGCGATGATGGTTATCTCCGGGCTGACAACGCCGCGGTTCTGTGCGTATCACGCTTTTGGACACGTGGTCGGGATAGAGTGCATGTTTGAACATATATTATTACGGTGTCTCACTTAGCTCTCGCGCGCACGAAAATGGAGATTCTCGGCGCGGTTACCCGGGCGCTGCGGGCCCGATAACGCCGTTATCCGAGGGTAGGATCGTGAAAATTTCGTCGGAGATGTCTGATATTAATCGTATATACACACAATATATACTTACGCATCACGTGCAGTTTGCAAAACGGTTTTCTACGAGCGCAGTGTCTTCCCCCGAATATAACAGCTACAGCTGTGCGGCGTTGTGTCGCGCTATAATATGTATACAGTGCGGTGTGGTATATAAACCGCGCGCGCGGATACCTCGGCGGGGTGCCCGGCTATAAATTACCGAGAAGCCACCAAGGTAGATATATCCGAAACGTGTTCATTGTTGTGTCTGAGGGTGAGTGGGTGTGGGGGGTGAGAGTTTACGGAGACGGGGGTAGGTTTAATCGTTTTGGGGTGGTTTATAGGAGATATAATATGGAGAGTATAAAAGTATATACGCACGCGTACACTGCACAACACGCGGTGCTGCACCGCACAGCATATTATACATTATATATTTATTATATAATATATTATGCCTGCCGGTGGTGGCAACGGTGCGCAGGCATTCTATTTTTATTTCGTATTATAATATATATTATTATTATTATTATTATAATACCGCCGTAAACGGTCGCATATATGCCTGGACGCTCCGGGGTGTATTATTGTGTGCGCGCGGTGTGTTTTGGTTTTCGATTCTCGGGTGCACAATAATAATAATAAATTCGTGTTGTGCCTTGGATGCCGGGCGTCCCCAGTACTCCGGAGTCTTCGCGGCGACGACAATGGGCCGAGACGACCACAAAACGCGACCTGAGAGCTGGTACGTAGGGATAATGCGTTTGTGTTTGAGAGAGATTGAGCGAAAGAGTGGGCAAACTGTAGAATGCATGTGGGGCAGCCGAAAGAGTGTGTGCGTGACGAATTACTACGATATTTTCATAATATCGTGTATTATTATAAAATAATAATATAATACTGGAATCCGAACGCCACCGCAACGACGACTAAATTACAAAATTTGTGATTTCCAACGTTAATAACGCACAAGTCAGCATTATTAATATTATTATTAATTATTACTATTATTGTCGTTACATTGAGACTCACTATTGTTTCCTATATAGTTTATTCGCCATGCGGGTGATATTAAATACAACTACAATTATTATTGTGTATTTTCGCAAATCGTAATGTTTCTTAATGCGGGTCGACGCCACTATTTGCAAGTGTAAAATATTCTGCGCGTTGTGTGTTTGATGTAATGTCACGCCATACAAGAATATTGTGATCGTGTCTACGAAGTGTTTTAACACGAAACGATCGATCTACTGCAGCTTCAACGGTTATAAAAAGTATTGTTTTTCGTTTTCGACAAGGTTTATCCGGTTTAGGTAACTCCATAAATCATAATTTTACTACTTTGATCGATTATACAACATGATTAATCCATAATATTTCTAATATATGTATTTAAACGATGCACTTCATGCAGTGTGTGTTTTCCGTTCAGACGAGTCGATTATATAAAACGAAATATATTTTTATGAAATTATTATAACTTTTTACACTGTTATAATAACGTATACACAGATATTATAGTAGGTACTGAAGTATCTATACATAACATATTATTAAGGGGTCTATTAATTTTGTAAAACACTACTTAATAGTATAATACTATATACAATATTACTAGGATAACATAATATGATTAATCTATTTATAAAACGGTGTTATTATATTTTTATTTAGTAGTTAGTACACTATTAAATATCAATAAAAATCTAAAAATATACTATAAACTATATATATATGAATAAAATATATGGATTATAGTTAAGTATACGAGTGTATGTTATATATGTTATTTTTGCTTGCGTACAAAGCGAAACGACACACGCAAAAATGTTAAATGTTAATGCAACGGTATAGTTAACCAAGTGCGTATTCAATTTGGATATCATCATCCATGAATCACCGTCCGCGATTATAAAGGAAACACGTCAACAGTCTGATAACTAATCGCAGTAATTAATTAAAACAGAATATAAATTATATCCCTTTAATTCTCTGATACGTTGAAACCTTTTCCGTGTTTTCAAAATCGGGCCGCCCTTACGTGCCGCGGCGGCGGTTGACACAGAGTATAGCGTCATATTTAACTTATTCATTCACCCCTCGGCGACGGACATATTGCCGGTCCTATACATTTGTTATTTGGTTATTTCACGCGAATCAACTACTATTCGTAATTTATTCTTCGCACTATCAGGGAAAAAAAACTGTGCATAATGCAGAATAATAATAGTAATATCTATAATACATATTCCCTCGGTGTTAATATGCACTTAACATTTTTCTCGTTTTTTTTTATTTTTATTATTATTATCCCCTCGCACGCATAGCGCATGTTTAATTGGCGAATGTGTGCTCAAGCATTGTGTCATCGGGGTGGGTTATTCGGAATGTTATATACGCATATTATACGAACGTCCATATAAACGCGGCAGATGGAGACCAGTGACCGCATCGGGCAAAAACCCCTAGTCGACATGTGGTCTCCAAAAACAACCTATAATGTGGGTTTTTGTTCTATTTTCCATCATCTATATAAGGATGATCCAATATTGTATACAATACACCGCAATCGAGCAAAATTTCGATATTATTAATAATATTCGTATATATTGTTGACAATGTATTATATAATACAATATAATGCACAAATATATAATGAATATCTCAAACATCCGATCGTGTGCTCATTATTACTGATATTGAATTTTAATTGTGATGATATTTATATAATATATATATTATATATTCATTATAATAAGTAATAACTATAATAATACATAGTTCGTATTAAAATATTTTTATAAAATGGCTACGAACATATTGAAGTATTGAATCTTAATTTATTTAATCAGTAAATTAATTAAGATGATATTTTTTAATTCTGTGTGAAAATATTATTGAAGATGTACCTATTAATATATATTATATAAGGTATCAAATTATAGATAACACTGAAGGTGTAACAAAGTTAAATACTGTCATGTATCACACCTGCACTTATACACTTATACATATACAAACTGATAGACCTAAGTCCTAAATAAAATAATAATATATTTAAAAAAAAAATATTATATATGCGTGTACTATATAACTACATTTATGTAGAATAATATGTATAGAAATATATACATGTAATAGTTAATTTGAGTTTCTTAAAATATATGTTTCATTCGACCTTGATTTTTTCTGGGCTTATTAATATTATAATCGAAACTAAACCAGCTGAGCCCTCCGGTCACCTATAGGCTATATATAGCTATAATCACTCTATATTATATGGTATTCATGTATATATTAGTTCGCGATTGAAATATCGATCGTTGCTATAAATGTT
This sequence comes from Rhopalosiphum padi, assembly GCF_020882245.1. Classification (NCBI taxonomy): domain Eukaryota; kingdom Metazoa; phylum Arthropoda; class Insecta; order Hemiptera; family Aphididae; genus Rhopalosiphum; species Rhopalosiphum padi. The sequence continues at coordinate 35,223,721 of NC_083598.1, forward strand.
TATTATTTAATAAATGTTGTTATTTCATGTTACAACTGCAGTATAATATTATTTTAACGTGTATAGTTTTGATGATTAGCAACCCTTATATCTTGTTCAATATCAAAATTGAATTGCAGCTGAGATAGACTTGATTTTGACTAAGTCATCTGCAGTACGCCAAGAAAAAATGTATCACGCACGACCTTTTGACAACTTATAATATTATGCTGTGAAAGTAGTGGTCGAATATATGCCACCTAAAATATTATGTTGTGAATATATTTTTGTCGACGTTGTATTAAATTCAGAAAAACATTTAAATTTATACTCGAGAACGTGATATGAGCATGTTGCGTGTATATAAAATATATTTGACAAACATTTATAAAATATATAAACATACCATAACAAATTATTGTAATATTAAATATATATATATATATACTCATATATATAACATATAATATTGTACGCTCGGCCGAAAAAGGAATTTATGATTCGAAATCGCCGCCGACCGTGTGCAGCGTCAATGGGGTAGACAACGCAAAAACCAGTCGGTGGTAGGTATAACACATGTATAAAATGTATATATATATATATAAAACACGAGTTAAGTATTTTTTTTTTTCTTGTGGCGGTCGTCTCGTCCTTTTCGAGACGCATTTATTTTCGCTGTCGGACCGCACACGGCCTGCCAGATAAATCAATTGTATGTAATATTTTGGCGTTGCCGGGCGTTTAAGTCTCCGTGGGTATCGAAAAACGTTTAATCCACCGCTCCGGCGGTTCGTTGATAAAAAAAAAAAAAAAACTATAATATAATAAATGTACCTAAGCCTGCCCAATATTTTTCGTAATATAATATTTTATTATATGAAAAAAAATATCATTACACACAGCAGAGACACATATTTTATATGCATTTAGATAACTGGTCCGCCGTATGTGTGCTATTTCAATGACTCGTAAATCGTTTAATATATTATATATACATAATATGCGAACACGCAAATCATCAAACATCCTTGTTCATAATATATTTAAATATAGGTATATAATACTACGTGTACGAGATATTATAATATGCTGGCAAAACGTTATTTGAGTTCGACATCGAAAACCGCGTAAGCGCCAAAAAATTTTTTTTTTAAATACTACAATTTATATGCACGATGATTATTAATTATACACGTGCGATAGGTATTTTTTTTTTTCGAACACATTTTTTGCGTATTTTAGATATAATATACGCGTCACGATCATCACGTTTCATCGCAGCGTTTAAGGTTTATACTTTATATATGTATATGTACCACTATTATAATATCGTCGCGTCGACGCCACGCCGAAACGCCGCATTAGTAGTCGTGTATATATAATAATAATGTACACTTGAAATAATAATAATAATAATAATAATAATAATAATTTATTATGTAGTGGACCCGCTGCCGTTGTTGCATATTGTACGTCACGCGAATATTATGTGCGCGTGGTTTATTCGAAAAATTTTCCCGGACCGGTATACACCCACTTAAACCATAAACGTTTATGATATATGTCTATAATGTATAACCACGGAGTACTTATGTATATGTACAGCATATATATATATCAACTATGTGCGGGTCTAATTATTTATTTTTTTATTTTTTGTTACTATCAGATAGATTTCTACAAAGATATAATTACCGGAATAAATGAAATGATTTACGCATTATAAATAATGTACAGCAGTTCACCGCCATCGTGTTTATAATATGCCTAAATGTGCAGAATCTCCTCGATTTGTATAATAAGTAGAAAATTAAACTGAGGTCACACGAGTTTTCTTGTCATTATTAGTATAATATTATTGTGCGTTATGTAATACTCACGTGTCGCACACATAGCTGATGGTAAACCACTATAAGATGTCAGTGGTGATATTCTAAATTACTTTCTTGCCGTCACAGAATTTATACAATATATGATAGCGTATTACTATATTATGTACTATTATAAGCGGGTTTGTCGTTTAATCAAGATTTCTACAATTTTTTATTTTAACAACCTCATTAGTGTGTAGTTATCCATATTATGTAGGTACCCGCGTTGAACGCATATTTGACAAGACTTTATGCCGACAGACACTCATAAAATTGTGTGTTTTACGTTCGCGTGTCGAAATGCTTAGGTAAATAAGTCGTCAATGTATTATATTTATACAGTGTATAAAATATTACAGTCGCGTTGTTTCGTATTTGTCGTTTATGTACCGCGGTGACCGAACAAACCGCTGTTATATTATTATAATGAAAATATAATATATTATTATTCAGCGTTGTATATTTCACTCATTAAACGTGTTGTATATAGATTGTGTTAATAATATTATGCAGATAAGTATGGGTTTATTAAAAATGTAAAAGTATACCGAATATTTCGTTTTTGCGTTTTATAAAACCATACATATAGTTATATAATAAACGCACGTCGAACGAATCGTTTGGATCATCAACTATATTTTAATACATAGCTAGAACTTGAACAACATGTATATTGCATACACTGCGTGTTTATAACTGGAAAATCAGTAGTCCTGTGTAGTTCAGGATGTAATTTTCCTGTATGCAGGAATATATGCCTAATGATAAATCTTTTTACAATGAAAAATATATTATAATATATACATAAATATATATAATAGGAAATAATAATGATAGGTATATGTCATAATTGTCAAATAATATTATATTAAAAAAACTGCACTAAATTATGAACTACATAGTGTTATCCTATCTTTCAAATATATACCTATAATGGCTGTAATCTACTTACCATATATAGAAATGTATATATAATATTATAAAAACATATTAAACAAGAGAAAGGTTTTATTTTTTTCGTTTACGTATATGATATTTTAATAAGCGGTGTTATATATTATCTGTTATTCTAATTTTATCATTCAGTTTTTGTGATTTTAATCACTTTTCTATATATAATAAGCATGACATATTTAATATAATAATACATAAGAAAACTATAATACAAATTTAATTTTTTATCATGTTTATACGTTTATCTTAAATTTTTTTTTACTTAACCTTTATTAATAACAGATTATAATTTCATGTTTTAGTAAAAACTACATTTTAATCATTATAAAACGGAAACTACCAACATTATATAGAGGATTTGATGAAAAATTGTATTCACCTTATAGCATTTCAATTTTAAACGATAATGAAAGAAATTCTAAGTTTTTCAATGTTTGATAAATTATTCGTCAACATTTTATTGAAAATAGTTCTACTTTGGAATAAAAATAAATAGATTGTTAGAAAAAATGTATTATTATAACTTACAATCACATCAAAGTAAATAAAAATATTTTTTGTTCGAAATTCCATAATAGTTGGCTTTAGTATTATAGAATACAAGTGTAATGTGTATATTAGAGAGGTTATAAATGGATTACTTATATATATAATATATATAATATATGTATACTAGAAGTTTGATTTAATTAGAAACTTAAACTAGATTCATCGCGTTGTATAATATCGACTTAAACGCAGCCGCTTAAATTAATTTTCATGTTGAAATGTGCCGGGGTGCGTGCGCATATAGTGCGAGTATAAATTCAATAAAAGCCATAAATAACGTCTAATATATCAGTTATAATACATATTATAATGTATATAATAACATCGTATTGTAGACTGTAGTTGGAAGGTAAATAAAATCAATAGCGATTGTACTTTTGACATTTTTTACCCACAAACAAAAATTTATCGCTGTATATATTATATATATTATTATATTATTGTATAACAACGCGTTCTTAAACGTATACGTTTGACTATACTCATATGTATATATATATTTTATTATCATTATTATATTGGAAAATGAATTCGGACGTCGTGGTGGTTTGAGCAGGGATATTTTATTCCGCCATTGTGTCCCCGGCAGGACCCCCTCGCGAGTTCCGTGCTCAGCATACACAGCTTCTATATACTATGGCTGCAGCAGCATACATATCATTATTATTATTATTATTATTACATGGCGAACTACCCCTATACACATATTGAAAAATATTATGTGCATGTGGCCCTGCAGTGGCTGTAGATCCGGTTTGGGTGGTGTGTGTGTGTGTGTGTGTGTGTGTGTGTGTGTGTGTGTGTGTATGTGAGTGGTGCGCTCGAGCGCTGTTACAAATATTTTTTTTTCCTTTATCCACCCCTCGGACTGGGCGCTGCAAACCCCGTTATTATGTAGGTGAACCGACAATAGTCGGTTAATTAAATAACGAGTATACATAGGTGCACGGGGATAGGGTTGATGAAAAATAATACGACCAATTTCGATGGCTGGACGGAGCGTGCCTCACACATATATTATAACCGCGTTTCGCTAAACGTCGCTTTAATGATAAATGCGTTAGTGCTATTTGTGCACGTACCTATTATAATGTAGGTATACGCACCCTATACGCATACATATAGATAATACTGAATATTTGAATATCGAATCATATTATATTATATACCTACTGCGTTACGACTGCATCTCATCGTAATAATATTATTGTAGACGTTTCTGTGCCTATATACTACATTATAGACGTACGGAATTTCTATTTATTTTTTTTTATATTTCATATCTTATTATTATAGTGGTCGCTCGTAAACGCCATCACGGCAAGTATTTCAAAACGTCATAATTTCTCCCCCCCCTATCTGCACCGGGTCCGCCGTAATAATATAATATAATAATATGCACCGCGTTATCGAAAAATTAATACGCTACACATTACGAAGACGAACATCTTATCATTACCCGTATCTGCTTTTATATTATGTACGATTTGCATAAAACTGTCAAAGACGAGTTCTCTCCGTCGTGTAGATCCTCCAATTACGTACGGAAATTTTACCGGAGGTTCTTCTTGCGTTTAAATAATTATAGCTATTAATACGTTTACACACGAATACGTTTTATATATAGATGCCCGTGTATAATAATATAATATGTTGTTGTTTTCGGCGTACGATTCTACAACGTTCTTCAAAAATACTCTACATTTATGTATTTCTCAACGCTCAACCACCATATACCGTCGACATTCTTCCATAATTAATCGACTTCATGTCTTCATAATATCATAGGACGATCGTAATCAAACTACTCGTATATACAAACTCTCGGAGTCACTATAGGTGTATTATAATATACCTGTCCCGTGTTCAGCAGAGTGCCTGCGCCCATATAGATACGTTTGCGACTTGGTAACTATAATAATATTATGTGCATTTAACGGTACACGACATCATTTTATATTGTGTTGTGTTATTAAGCGCTGCGTTACGTTTTACACGCGTATATGATTTGTAGTTAATTCGTTATTATAATATTATCATGCATATATATACACATCGCTTTAATATTTGTACACGATGAACTGTGAATGCCGAATAGTGACTTTCCACTGACAACGATATCATGCGCACGCTGTATAATATAGTTTGATATAGTAATTTGAGGATTATCTACATTTAAGCCGTACGCCTTATTATTATATATTTATACATGACATAATTTTATAAGGTTACCTACACTTGATCGTATAGGCATACGTAATAACAGGAGGATTTTTCTAAACTCGCATCGATTCTTCGGAAAAAAAAATATGATAAAACTATATAAGCGTCCTGCACTAAATATTGTGATTATATACTATGTTGAACTGCTTTCGCTGTCGCGCGCGTATTCTTCCCTATAGTCGCCATGCACAGCCACACCCTATCCGTCCTCGGGCCACGTCTGATTCCGCTCCGTCCCTGACCGGTTATCCATAATATCGGTATGTATACGGTATTGCAACGTACGCACCACACATAATATTATAGTACCTATTATGTATTGGGTGTATATCTACGTATACAGGTGCATTCAATCGGGTGGTGAACATCCGACCTCGGTCCACATTATACACCTATACACACTCGACGGCCGAACAGCCGGCAGCGCGCAATAATTACGCGTAATTAAAACGCGTGTGTTCCGTTATCGGCCGACGGGATCTACAACATACCGATTGCAATATATACTTTGGCCATAAAGCTATTCGGGAAGATTATATAGGTATAATGGTGTGCGGATCTCGTATAGTGACCGTATTGTATCTAAAATGACCATTAAACGAGAGAGGTATATATAGGCATAAGTATAATAACGCTATAGGTGTATATTAAGGCACCTATGGTAAATCATAAATAATAATACTAATAATAATAAAGAGACCATTTCGAGTAACGTCGTTGTTAAGACTCGATAATAACTAATGTCGCTCCGCACTGTCCGTATAGGTATAGACTACGCGTTTGTCATCATCGTCGAAAGTTAATTTTCATGACTCTGTGATTTTTATTTAGTGTTCGACACACATACCTTATTATGGAACGCATTTCCAACTTCGAAAACATAATTATTATTATGTACCATAAAAAATGTAAATTTTTCGTAGTTTAATAATATAATATTATAATATCACTAATACACAGATATTATACCCCTTTACTTTTATAAAATGATTGGGCACCTACGTCAAACTTCGTGTGTTCATTTGCAGGCCATCAGCGGCTTCTACATTCGTTACAGATTAATAGATATTCATATATTTAAGTATAATATGTAAAATAGTTATATACCTACACGTATTCTATGTTGACTCGATGTCGTATACCTTTACGCAACGTATACATAGGGTTATATAACCGTGTATTATTTATTATTATGATTCTGTCTGAAATCGTTGATGACTTTTCGCAGTAGGCCATTTGAAACGCCTGCTGCTACGATAGTAATGTGCCACTGGGCACTGGCCCACGTTGAGTACACCGTTTTAATATAAGGCGACTGGCATTAGCTTAGGTTCGTATAATATGTGCATAATAACTTTATACCTAAAACATTATGCGAGTATGTTTCGTTATCAGCCGATGAGATCTATGACAATATGATTTACTATTGGAATATAGATTGTCGGTCGTTAAAAAAAAAAAAAAATTATGCTTGAGAGCAAAAATACAAATAATTATAATAATCGCTGTACCATTATAATAATTATTATTGTCGATTTATGACTGTACTCTTACGGAACGTTTTGTCACTTTGGAAGTAGAAAAGGTATAATAAGAAAGTCCAATAATATATAATATGCGGTTATAATATCATGCAATAATATTTACATTTGTTGGCAAATATAATAAATGTACGAGTATACATTAAAGTATTTAGTAAAATTTTTAACTACGGATAATTAAATAAACAAAATATAGGTCACCACTTCAACAAATGTTCGTATTTTTTTATTTTTTCCTATTATTTTAAAAAATGCTGAGAAATATTATGTACTTTTGATCAGATATTTTATGGTAGGTACAAACTAAATTTAATTTTTTTACTAGAGACCTCCCTTGAATTGGACAATCAGAGTATTTTTTGCACTAAAAAAATATCTTGAAATATGGAAGTAAAAAAAAAAAAAACCGTTAATTTTAAAATCAATATACAGAGAGCTCCACTCGGAATCTAACCTATATTGTTTTATACATAGGTGCATTTTAAAGGAAAAAAAATGGACGAGAAAGTGCATCTTTTTTAACAATTATTCTGTATACCACGTGGAGAAATCTAGCACATACCTATGATCATATAAAGGACCGAAGACTATAACGACAGTGATGACGAGATAATATTATACGTACATTTCGCAACCTCCTACCCTCTCCTCGGAATTTGGGACTTGATTACGCTCGGTATATATACGACAACTGAGCTGTATTCAGCTGTATACACTATTGGCATCGAGACATACTTGTAGTGTGCGTCCGTTGCAGATGTATAAATGCATTTTATTCTTGTATACCTATACTACAGCTATTGTATGCGTTATAAAAATATAATGTCACGGGCTCGAGTGTGCGCGTGGAATTCGCGCGGTCGATTCGCCACGATCGACGTATATCTGATTATTATTATTATTATTATTTTCAAACGAGTTTTCGGAGCAATCTATGGCAAAAAAAAGGGAAAAATTACACGGTATGGTGGAACTTCGAGAGCTCTCCGATAGCACATTCGAAACATACGTGTGCACGGTCATTAGAGGCGGGCCCTTTGCAGGAGATGAGGCTCAGCAGCAGCACAAAGATTCTACGGAGATGTCGTCAGCTGCCTGCAGCGCCGCCGCCTTTCTCGAGAGCCCGCACACACTCCCGTGACCAATGATCGGTTATTATATTGGCGAAATGTCTTTTATTTCCGTGTACAGATATGTATTGACAATTTTTATTTTTATTTTTTTTCCTATTATTATTCATCCCTTACACCTGACATCGATGGGCATGTCAAATCGTTCCCAAGTGCCATTTTTCGAGTATTGCAGGCATCGTATAAAAAAAAAAACGTTGGGCGTACTCCGACCTATGTACATTACAAGAATAAATAATAATATGATATTGTCACCATTGTGTTATTAAATTAAACACGCGGCGCGGCCACCGCCGAACGTACGCCGCCACGTTTCAATGCACTCAATAATAGCACAAGTCTTCGTTCAGAATTTATAGTTTATTGCATTTTCACGTCGCGTCACGTCACCTATCGAAATTAAAATTATACGCAGTTTTCGTAGACAATGAAACGCGTATAATGTTCGAGGGAGGTGAAGTGCCGGAGACGTGATAAATTCAAAATATTTTTAAACCACCACTGTTAATATTTTATGACATTTTATCATTGTATAATCGTTTAGTTCAATATAGGCGTTAGATAGGTATGTGCACAATTTATTGGTTACCTATAGAAAATTATCTGTAATTATTTTCAAAACTAATAAATTATGTGTATATCCATTGCGCTGACACGGATATAACACCAACATAGCGTTGTATTATTATTTATTATTTTTGTTGTGGTAGAGTAAGTGCTTACATGTACGTGACTACCTTTTTATATAAATTGACTTAAACCTATATATTCGATAAAATGAAACAAAAACGTACGTAAAGTGTTATAAAAATCCACAATATTATATATATGTATCTAATACTATGCGGTATACGTTATACCTATGTAGGAGTATATATATTATGCGTATATTATATTATATAGTATCGTTTTCGTATACTTTCTGGGCGTAGACGAATTCAATTTCGAAAAAAGCGGTGGATTTACTACTTACTTATCGTTTCACGCGTTAAATAAAGACCACGACAGCAACGCGTATCAACTACAATAATATATGCGCTGACGAATTCGGTAGTATATATATATTATATGTGTGTGTGTACCATCACATTGGAGCGTTTCGATCGGCTGTGTGCGATAATAGGGTGGATTTTAATCCTAAACATAAATACTCGCGGACGTAGACGAAAACAAATCCGTATAATGTATATATATTATTATATGGTTGTAGTGTGCTAGTGTCGCACGGGATCCCGAATTTGGTCGCGTCATCGGAAGAAGAGGACGCGTAGAGTTTTCACGGGGGCAGCTAATATAAATGTATTATTGTACACATAAAAGAGCCTGGCGCACAGGATTTCAATGGATATATATATATATATATAATATTATGAAAATAACACGACAATCGGACGACTCGAGCAATCAACGAACGCGCGCCAAAAGGATTGGCGTCGAGTGAAGACGACAGGGTCGAATGTACGCAGATATTCGCTATTCGCAAACACACAAAATATATATTATATTAAGGTACACAAAACGAATAACAGCTATATATATAATAATAATATAATGTACAATCGGTGTGCTGCCGCCGCCGCTTGCACCACCGTCGGGTCGGTTTGCGTTATCAAATGGCAGCTAATTACCAGCGCCGAGGGCCTTTTATAATTGGTTTTGATTAATTAACTCGTACGCGGAGAAACTTTCGCGCGTTCTCCTCCGCCAATAGCTTCCCCAGTTGCACTCCTTATATACATATTCTATATACATGTAACCCGGTAGACGGCGCAGTAGGAGCAAAGTTGAACTACCACGTATATATATATGTGTATATAATAGAGTGGCGGGGCATGGGAGCAGTGTATACCGCAAATCGACCGATTCCGTAGGCGAACGTATTATATATATATATATATATGTATATGAAAAATATATTGTGTACAATAGGTAGTCTAAAAATTTCGCTGATTTTTAATTAACCCGCGACCTCCTCTACAGGCCAGAAAATAATATCAAATGTACGGATACGCGCGGAGTTGTAAGCAATCGTGTACGAAGGGTTGTGCCTGTAAGAGGGTTGCAGCCGTACTCGAAATATATACGATATTTTGAGTTGCGGTAGTTAAGTGTTCGTCTTTGGCGGGCGAGGGTGATGGGGGGCTAACACGAGAAGAAAAGTTCGACGATGTAAAACGTTTGGCAGTGAGTGTACATACCTACAATACAGAGGTAATAATGCGCACGCTTAATTAATATATATACATACACATAAACTAATCGTCTTGTGTGTGAGCCTATATGTTTAGGTACAGCGTGTGCTGAAAGTATTACTGTTCCGCCGCCGCCGCCGTCGTCGTCGTTTCAGAAAGTTTTAAAGTGAACGCGAGGGACCGTCCACACAATATATAGCTATATATGTATAGACTCGAACGCGTCGAATTAAACTCAAAGTAAATAATTTCCGAATCACACCCCTTGCAGGTCGGACGGGGTGGAGAAACGTCCGCGGCGGGGACAACTGTTAATAGTCGTGACGTGCGCGCGCGTGTGTTCGATCGGAGTGCTTAAAACTAAATTACACGCCGTATATACATACAGCATATAATAATAGTGTATACATATATACAGGCGTGCCGCCACTAAAAAGCGGTGGGATTCTTTGCGGAAAATCGTGCATATTAATACTACGCCCGCCGCCTTGCTTACACTATACAACGCCTCGACGCGCGTTTTCGACGAGCGGCTTAAACTTTAAACGTCCGCGTGCTTATATCGCGTATGATAATGTGCTCGTTACATAGCAACAAAGGGAGCACATACGCATCGTATGATATACAATATACTTATGGTTATATATATGACATAGCAGTGCACTGTTAAAAGCGCACTCGAAGCGTGTGCGATTTTACTCGGAGAAATATTATCGTCCGATGTCGGAATGCAGTGCGGTGGGGGAGGACTGGCTCGGCGGAGAGGATGAAATGAGACGATGATGTAGACACTCGACGTTTAATCGTCCACTGCCGCAGCCCTCTCGGTGAATCTCATTTATAGCGCTGCGAGTACGGAGTTATAATAAGAGTTACCCCGTACACCTACACATATGTTATCATTATAGCGCGGTCGATGAAGTCCATCCACACACGCTGCGTATAACGACTATATTATCGTATGTACTAATATATCTACCGGTAGGTATATACTGTATAGTGTATATTATTATACACGACAAACTGCTCCGGTTGTACACGCGACGACACTCCAGAGACAGAGAGAGAGGACTGTAACAATACGGACGGTCGAGAACGTGTAAACAAAACTGTCGTCGTCGACTCGAGTGACTAGAACCAGCGAGTGTGTTTCCTTATGTTTTGTAGGCGACCGTGTTTATTTGTAGACGATATTCATGTGTGTACGTATACGTATACGTGTGTGTGTGTGTGTGTGTGTGTGTGTGTGTGTGTATGTTCACTGTGCACACAACTCGACTTTTTTCGAGTGTTCAAATCGCTTATTTATTAAGACGACAGCATCACGTGGATTATTCAGCACACAGTTTATCGCACAGATGTTGTACAATATTATGTGAATTTAGGTGCACTATAAATAAGGTACACCGATGTAGCGGTATACTCGATGTTTGTTCTTTTTTACAAAAGTAGTCAAGTTATACAGATAGTTTAAAATTAAAATACCATTAATAAATTAATATGATAATATAAACTATTTTTTCAAAGGGCGCTGGGTTATTATTTTTCTGAAGAATATACCGGTGATTCGTCATTAACGAGCGTTATTGCATCCATTACTGCAATCCGTGTGCCTCCAACAGACGGTCGCCAATGTCAGTCTCGTAATAACTGAAATCTACGAGTCACCAATCTGACTGTCTGATCGATGGAATTCCTCGCCGCGAGTCGTTCGAAAATACGTCCAGTGCTGTAACGATAATCCGATCACAACGCACATTTCAGGAACCCCTTACGTTTAGACCGTTTAGTCATCGCGGGGCTTAAGACGAAAATTTAACGTCACTGCAGACAATGGGAATTATTTTCGTTTGATCTATGTAGTCGATATCGATTTTCTGGAATGCGCGCGTTTAATAAAAACGGCACTGCGACCATACATCAAATCTGTCTGCAGAGCTGTCCTTTATTGCGCTCAAATTAAATCTAATCTCGAGATTAGACGACGATCTTGTAATTTCGCGAAGAAAAAAATAGTGTTGATCTCGTTAGAACGTACAATTATTGTAAAATTATTATATATAGGTATAATCAACAGGTTCACGGATGAACATATTATTATATTGTTCCGACAACAGTATTTTATAGTATAAACATAAATCGCAGAACAATATTATCGGCATTGTAAAACAATATACCGCACAGATGTTTTTATATACCTATATATATATATTATATTATAATTCTATGGGACGTTATATCGTGTTGTGCAGTATTGCGTGTAGGTACGTACCACCGTTCCGACAGACAATATTATAGCAAACATATAAAAATTTAAAATTAACTACACCTCCCGCATCAGGTAAGTGCTGGACCACTGCTGATAATAATACCATCACTGGCAATCGTTTTTATTACCGCGCCGCCGTCGCTGTCGCCCCGATTGTGGTCGCGTGATTAGTTACGATTTTAACGGTCGTATTAATAATAATAATAATATTATAATGGCATTGCGCATTGTTCTTGTTATTTTAACAATTACTATCATCTTTTCACGTTGACCGCACGCATTTCGTATATTATTATTACCTGTGTAGGTACTCCTATTGGCGGTAAACATTCCAACGCCGTCGCCGCCACCGCAATAACGTGTTTGCCAATCGATTCTGCGGTGACTGCACGTCGAACTTGTCGGTCTCTTCGTCTCTTCGATCGCGTGAATAGAAGATGTGTGCGCGACAGAGAATGATAGAGAGAGAAGTGTCCGCAAATATCATTTATACTTGCAGCAGTAATCGTTGTAATATAATAATATTCGATTAGGTTTCGTATTCCTTGGGCGTACGCCAACGCGTGCAGTTATCGAACTCGATGACCGATCGGCGTGAAATCGTCAACGAACACGACCGGGCACTTACAATATTATAATATTATGTCATGCACATACCTAGAACGTGTTTGCAAAAAAAAAAAAATTATAAATTTAATTATGCAAAAATGACGTCCGGCAGTTGTGTATTTTATTATAAAATTATATTATAGAAATGTAATGCGCCAACGACATCAATACTACTAATAAAATTCACCGACAGACGACTCTAATGCGCGTAAATTTATTAGGTACATAAACTAGGTACATAAACGCGTGAGTGTGCAAATTTATCGAATCAAATGTTTATAAAAATTTTCACGCATAACGTCTAAAAATAAATACTAAAATCTCGAATCAAGTGTTCGGTTAGGTATAGGACAATATCCTGTGAACCAATAATGGGAGTTAAACCTAACCTAACCTAAAAGGCTAGAACACGCATGCTAACTTTTTTAAGTGCACAAAGTGTTTCTCGATGTCCTATAAAATTATAACTTATATTATATTATATTACATGATAAGTTTATATTGTAAGCATTATCTAAGCTGCAGTACCTATACTAAAGTAATAGATTATTCATGTGATGTAAATCGTTTTTTACATCTATACGTTATGCTAAAATATATTTTACATAGTTATTTCTTACATTACTTATCTTTTAAAAAAAATATATATACATATATATTATATATAATATAAAATATATAATAATGTCGTTTAAAACGTATGTATAATTTTCAAGATATACCTACTTATAAGCGCTCAGGACTTAAAATACAATTCCGAAACACAAATACTAATATAATAGTCTATATAATAGTTTATATTGTTTCATTTTTTCAGTACTTTATATTTTACAGACTATTTTATTAATAATTATGATCATACCTATAGTTTTAAGATAGTTATACTATTCGATGATTAGGATTTAGGAAACAGTTGTCAAAAAAGCGGTGTTATCAATTATTTTATGTCACAATGGTATATTACAAATTTAAAATACCCTATATAGTTCTGTCGTAGGTACTGCATTATCTATTTATTTGGTACATGTGTATTTATGGTTTAAAAAAAAACCGCTATAAAGAATCATGAAATAAAATGGTTATATAATTGAAGTTCTAATGATATTATAATTATAATTAATTACGAGGTGTAAATAATTTCAACGACATTTAATTAGACACAAATCGTTATGTGTTACCTTGGCACAACCGCCACCTCGTCTCTACCAGAAACGGTATACAATTTGTATTTTTACTGGTTATAATGTATAAAGTATATTATTATTACGCTAAGCAAACATTAATTTTTGATTAAATCATGACTAACAAATTCATTTAAAATTCAAAATTGCTTGCCAAGGACGAAGATCGTATCTTTCAAAGAAAAAATTATCGTTATATTCTACGTCCTATTTATTATTGTCGCGAGTTATTAAATTATAGTTGAACGACATTTATGACTTTATTAAGTTAATATATAAAAAAAACCAACCCGTTATCTATCGTTATAAATACAATGACTTTCATCCGTAACGCTTGTCCATAACAGCTCACTGAATATAATATTGAAAAAAAATGAGCGTTTGATCCATAAAACCGTGTCCAGTAAATGGTGGTTTTAATAATATTAATAGGTACCTACTTATAATAACAACCATTAAATAGCGTGAATATAATAATATGTTAATACATTGTAATTGATAGTGTTGTTTGATGACTCAATAATAATAATATTATAAGACCGTACACACCTAACACATTGCGGAAAGACATTTTTAATGAATACACAGTTGTGTGTATGAATAACAACAATAAATGAAAATATATTATACATATTTACGTGTATATTATATCAAGCGTTTTATGACCCGCGTTTCGCGATGTAAATTTAATAAGCGTAACATTAATACATTATAATTTATAATAGTATATATACCTTTTTACCTATTATATTATTATTCCGTGTGTCACGTATGAGTATAATATTTAGCATAATAATATTGTGTTATTGCCGTCAACGCGACGTTATTGATATAATTATAATTTGTTTACAATAATCGTTTGCGAGAACGATATTCACGTCAAATCGGTCGATCAGCGCGATATTATTCTCTCTATCGCGTTTTAAAGATGCGATATTAAAAATATGACAATATGATTTATTATAAATTATTATTATTATAAGGTGCCTATACGGTATAATATATTGTCATATTATATAATATTCAATTATCGACTATCGTGAACGGTTCGTCCGACGTTTTCGCCATCTACCGGTTACGCGTCGACGACGACGACGACGTGGGTGCTACTATAATATTATTGTCGCTGTTGTTGCGGTCTGGCCAATCTATGAGGACGTCGACGACAACGACGAAAAACTAGCCACGGAATACATAACAACAATAATAATAATACATATATAATAATATATAATAAAGAATACCGTGTGCGAGGGAGACGGAAACGCGAGAAGAATAATCGCCATTGTCGGTCTCGCACACATCTGCTGCCGGGTGGGCCGCGCCGTCTTAAAATATAATAATATTATATATATATATATATATTATACGAGTTTTTATCATCGTCATTACACACTGCTGTTGTATAATACCATATAACAATAATAGGTAGGTATATACGAGACCGCTATAACATTATACACAATAATAATAATAATAATATCGTATATTACGCGCACCTAAACGCGGTTATTATTATTATTGCGGGACGAAGAATATTCCACGACCGCGTGTGTCGTCGTCGTCGTCGTCATCGTCGTACTCACACGTCGACGGGACTCTGCACGCAGTCGCGCGCGCGGCACCATATTATGTCGAGAAAATTTGACAGCCCTTCTCCGACGACGGCGGCGGAGCGTCGAGGGATTCCCGCGGTGCGGCGCGTCAGAACAGCGACTGACAAGACGGCGGTTGTCGTATTATCGGCGTGTATCCGAGTGTGTACATCCCTTTTGTGTTTACGCGCCGAGACTTGACCTCACGCACACGCGCACACACACGCGCGCACGGTTTGATGGATGTTTTTTAATTGCACGTCAAACACGACTTGTATTGTATCCATTTCCATCATGTATGATAATATTATCATTATTATCATTATTATTATTACTTTTTTTTATTATTATCGTGTGTTAAATAAAATGAACCGTGTCGGTTGTCGTTGTCGGCGACGGCGACGGCAGGCGCATTTATGTAATTTATTATAAATAAATTATTACGCGTGTACATTGTTATGTAGGTATACGTAGTGTAGAACTACTTGACGTGCAGAACTTATACGCACTCTCGCATCTGTTAAATACTTATTACCATTGTTGTCCGCAGCAATATTAGTTTTAAACTACGAGCTCGATAGGTACACTTGTTCAAAAACTTTATTTTTAGATTTTCTGATTTTCGCATTATTACTTCGTCTTGACGTGTTATTATGATTTATTCACTGAGCTACAAAAAGTATTGTGATATCTTCACGCCTGTTAAAAAATAAAAAATAAAAACATAATATTTTATAAATAACAGTTCTATAATAATTTTATAATAATATTTTTAAAGCTACGGCTAATAACTTAAAATTAAAATAAGACTTTTGTATAATATAATTGTATGTTATCATCGTGTGTAATGGAGGAAAATTAAATTGTCTATCAGTGGAATAGAGACTCATTTTGATGGTAAAGGGTCATTTTGACAGAAAAGGGTTAGTCTATTACCATACTATATACCTATATCATATAGCATACGTGTACATCAGGTGCGATCGATTTCGTCCGTTAAATGTGTCGTATGTCGAATTCGATCCCGACTATAATTTGCACATTTAACGACAACAACTCGTTTGTACGCGCATATATACATATATACCTAAATGTATATAGAGTATCCCCGAAATAATAGTTTAAAAAACATGTCGAATCGTACCAAATTTAAATTAAAATCGTTTGTGGAACGAAATTAAGATCGGAATTAGATTTGTTTTTATTGCAGGTAATATTTGAAACAGTTATCGCGTACACAAGTTAATGGGATTTTATTTCAAAATGAAATTACCGTTCGGGTTAATATTATTTAGTTTTCGGCAACTCATATCCACGGCAATAAAATGTTTGGATTTTTTAAACGGTTTGCGAGAAGATAAATAATAAATCACACGGTATACGCGCGTTAACAAAATATTCAGACGGTAATAACTACACATCTATAATATTATTGTATAGGTAATATACATAAGGTATAAAAGGGTGAAGAATTTAATTTTTTTTTTTTACTAAATAGGAAAAATCGTTTTAAGAGGGTTCACCGCGCAAACGAATAATTTTTATTTATTTTCTCGGGACATATATTATATTATATTATTTGCCCCCAGGCAAAACCGTAAACCAATAAACATACCTAACTGAAACATAGGTACCGATCCAAACGTCTTGGAAAATATATTAATAATTCCAATACCTATTTTTTTTTTTTTGAAAACGTACCCTTACATCACAGCGGGGTCTCGCATATATATTATAATATTAAATAAATTGTACGGTAATATATACGTATATATATACGATATTAAGTCTGACAGTTAAAAACACAATTATGCGTATTGTTATTGGTGGATGACGTAGTGCGAGGGAGAATAGTAAGTTAAAGAACTATAATGTTGGGGCAAACCGTATTTACCTATACATTTATTTATATTATATTTACCTATACGTAAATATACGTCGTAGTGCACGTGGACTCTTTAAGTCCGACAATAATAATTCACACCGCGCATGTAATTCAGCCGGCGCACCCTACGGTAAGGTAAATAATATACGCACCACGTGACAGACTTTGCGTGCGCTAATGAGATATACTCGCGAGTATATTAAAAATAAAAAGTAAAAGACCGAATAGTAATAATAATAATAAATTATTATATTACTTATCGCATAGTGTTTTGGTGTCGCGGCTCACGCGATTCCCAACCAATTATATACGTTCGTATGTATGACCATTGACCATTATTGTGTATATTATATGATATGTACTTATGTACTTGCCCATATATAGAGGTAAGCAACTATAGTGATGTTAAAAGAGGCAAATCCGGCACAAATAACATTACCTAGTACCATGTACTATGCAGTATGCGTGCATCCTGGCAAAAATGTATCTACCTCGATTAATAATTTAATTTATTCGACTGTGGCGGTTACTTTGTGTGTATAATATGTATATGTACCTACGCGAAGTGCACTTGAGCTTCAGGTCCCGGAGATTAACCGAGACTGTTGACTGTATAATGTTCGTCGAAATCGTGTTCAAGATAGTGTTATAGTGATTTTTGTCATAAATGTTATTTTATAAAATGAGGACAGATAAAAGTAAATTAACGTAAACTACAAAAAGAAACTCGGAGATCGTAATAACTTTGGACGAGCTTATTGTATATGCTATCCCTAGAGTGACATGTCAGTGCTGTGACATACAAAACTGAAAATAAACGTGTTTGCTAAAAACATTAATCTGCCTTAAATGTATAACTTCTTGAATATAAGAACCATGAAGTGTCACACGTCTCGGTAAAAAACAATTTTCAAATAATATATTTTTGTTTAATTTTATAAAAACTCGAAATATTCAATTATTGAACCTATTGCCAATACCTTCAATTACCACTGATTTAAAGTAATATTTGGAATACTACAGATTCGAACTTTGATTAGAACAAATATAATATGAGATCGGCTAATGCAGTAACAACCGCTATCAGTTTAGTGTCAAAATATAACTCAGTTCCGATAAGCTTCAGTTTTCTCGATCACGCCGGTATGGAAGTAAAACGAAGAGCACACAATTTCAATCCATGTATACGAATTCTGTCAAACGAATTCCTTGCAAGTTTTCTACAGACTATAATATAAATATCGTAAAATATACACAATACGGAGACGAATGGGATTAACGCTTAAAGAGGACTAAGTATAACTTTAATTTTTGCCACCTGTAGGCAGATATTACTTCACACAGAAATTTGAAATTCATCGTTTAATGAATAGAAACTTTGATGCGGCGTACACGTTTTTGCATAGCGCAGTTTTTTCCCATACTCTTCTCGGTCATTCGAAACTCGAAAGCGTGCAGGTGTTTTTCCTAATAAATTTACCTACCGTATAACAATGCATTCAGGTCATTCGTCGTTCTGCATCGATGTTACAATTTCGATTTTGTTCGACTCATTTTATTATTAGTAGTTAGTACCTAACAATTAAAACTCTAACATTGATGAACCGTTATTAATTTCGTTTGGTTTGTATTCTAAAATAGAAAACGACGTATTTTTAAGTATAGTTTTTTTATTTTTCTGTACCGATATTCATCAGTTCATTACTATCTAAACTACTAAACATTTTAGTATTATTATTAAAAATAATTGTTTGGCAACAAATTATGTGTAACCATAAAGATTGACTTGATCTTCGCTCAAAATCGCTTTTTTTTATACGATAATATTATACTAATCACCGAATTCAAATTTACTAAAACTATTACAATGATTCAATCAATAAAGACGAACATTAAATACCTATAGGTACAGCAGCAGGGCAATAGTTAACTATTTGCTCATTTTTTATTTTCATTTTCACTTTTAATTTTAATTTACGGTACATATCGTTAAAAGTATTGTTATTATTTTGTTTACCTGTGTGCTGTCTACCCGCACTGCTTAATAATAAACAAATAAAATGATGATAAAAACGCGTCGAAGGGGCCTTATAAAAATATAACAACCTATGTCTCGTCCGAATGAAAATAAGATTTTGGTGCGGATAGCTGTGTTATTCACGACAAAATGTCCGAAAAATGGAACCAGCAATTCGTCAACAGTAGCCCTATATTTATTTTTCTTATTTTTTTCTATTTTATTCCTCGTCACCGGTGACCTCGAGAGAGACGAAGCGAAACATAATGCGACGCGTTGCTGAAAATCCCACGTGACGGTAGGCGCTCTCGCCCGTGCACCATTTGACACTGCTTTTACGCGGGGGCGTGCGATTATGAGATTTACCACGGCCGCACTTCGCCCGGGTCTGCTCAAGTCGGTCTCGTGTTCCTTTTTTGCACCAGTGTATTTTTTTGTTTTTGTTTTTAAATCGTTCTCGCGAAAGCACTCTAACGATATTACACCGTATACAGCCACAGCTGCTCTACAGTCGAATACGTATAAGTGTAATACGACCTACACCGTGTTCAAAGCGCAAATGAAATAATAATATAATAATAATTTAAGCGTAAAAATATTATTTTATCTAAGCTTTATTATAATATAATATTATTACGATTATCACGGTACGTTCGTTTTATTTTTTCATTTCAGATGACGGTTACCTCAGGAAAAAAAAACCTATTAAACTTGTATATTCTCGAACGTCGCAATAATTTTAAACACAAATCAGTTATGAATTTTTATTCACATGCATTCGTTATAATTTCCTGTAATTGGATATAATAGTACTATTACAAACTAACACTAGATTTTTATCTTGGAAAAAATAAACCGAGCCCGGTTTAGTTAATTATTTTAAACATGTTTCCTCGTTTGACGAGATCAATGATCGTGTTAACTATAAAGTAATAAACTGCGGTTAAGTAAACTGTCATCACTAATTGACAAACATACAGTTCACGAAAGAGTTTGAGAAACTTTCTATAAGAAAACAGGTGTTTGTTTATTTATTTATATTATTTGTTTTGCGAGGTTTTTTTTAGACTAAAAATAATAATAATGTGAGGAATCTACTGTAGAATGTAATACAGGTATAATAATATTGTCATGGCATATAACTGTATAGTCAGACCTACATATACCTAATAGTATTCTATAAACAGTGTCAGCACAGCTTCACTTTTTTGCCTTATCACTCATAAACCGTTATATATGTTTTTATTGCACAATATAAAATAAACAAACATATTCTATGTAAAACAAACCCGATTCTGGACCGTCATACTCCATTTAAAAAAAGTGAAATCAATATTAAACCAAACACTTTCAAGAAACCTTATTCTATGCAAATACCGACGTACGATTAAGCGTCAAATAATCGAATATAAATAATATAATATATCCAAATATTGATTATTTGTAGAAGTATTGATTTTATATTTTTTCATAAATAATTTTATATTTTTAAAACAAAAAAATATAGAGAGCTACTATTATTTTATTATATTTTTGTTCGTTTTTCAACAAAAAACTGGTCAAATAATAAATATCGATTTGGAGACAACGCTGAATTTCAATAAATGGTTTTTATCGTATAAGAATATATGACGTTTTTATGATGGATTTGTGTTAATTGCGTGCTTTGTCCGTTTATTGAGATAAGTAACCTAAATTTCCCTACACTCAGTTTTATTATTATTTTTTCCTTTCAAAAGAGACGAGCTTAAACATGTTGTTTTTTATGCCAAGTGAACGAAAAAAAAATATATATTTGACAGCAAGGGAAACATAAAAATATCTATAAATCTGAGTTGAAAAACACAAGAATCATAGCTGATTCTATTTCGGATCCTTAAATTTCTATTTCGATATTCATTGAATTTTTAAACACTTATTGGAAAGAAAAAACCACTAGTAAGGTATCATTTAAGTAGTTTTTAACTTTAAAACGTCTATTCAATATTATAATATAATACGTACATAATACCTATAATATTATTAATTTTTGAATTAAAAATTATAGCAATTATTGTTATCTTACACAGTACCTATGTATACTATTAATATTTTGACAAGTACACGGAATTATTAATTGTTGTATTCTTCATTTTAAAATAAATTAATATGAAAAATGTATAATTCAAATATTTTTTTATCGTACTGATTTTATATTTTCTAAACTACAAACCTATAAAATATTTAGATGACAAATTTTTCTGTATATATATATTATCAAGATTAAATTATATAGTTTGCAGTGCAGAAATTGCTACATTTATTACAGTGGATGATATTACATTATACAGGTATAATACGTTATTATACTCGTACATTATTACATAACAATATTATCCTATGTGCACTACTGGACTCTGAGGACACATTCGACCTTCATATTCTTTTTAAAATTTCAAAATTGTCAAAAGGATTCTGAATAGAAATACTATTAAACGATTTTTGTAAAGAGTACGCGATTGGCAGATGTATATTGTTGGACATACGTATGAAGAGATTAGCAAAACGTTTAAATTGCTTTATATTCGTTCGCATCAGCTGTGTCCTATACATTTGATATTCGTACAAATCGTTTAAGCGTATTTTAAATCGCATTATAAAAAAGTGTTCACCGATAATACGTGTATGCATTTTGTAAGGAGTTTAATCGTAAATAGATTTACTTTATCCTTGCAAAGACCGAACATAATTATTTGAAAGTGAGACGATCGTTTAAATCACATAATATTGTTTTTTGAAAGATCTAGATTCAGGTCATACTATAGATGTTTGAAATAAATAAACTTTTAAAGCATCTGTACATATTATTTTACATAAGTAGTTCTTCAATTTTATATTTATCAAAATTAAGACAAGTATGCTTAAATACATAATAGGTGTACACTATTATTTAATATTAAAAATTGTATATATTTTTTTTCAGAGTTTCATTGTTCGTGTTATTTAATATATTAATTAGTTCATAACATGAAAGTTAGTATGAAGATATAAATATAAAAATATCTAGTTTGCAATTAAAATTACCTAAAATTTTAATTTAAATGCACTATACGATATCAAAAAAAGCGGTTATAAAGCGGAATCGTTAAATTATTATTTTGTAAATAAATAAAATAATCCTTAATAAAATCAGTAATAATAATTATTGATAAAACAATATTTTTACCACTTTAATTCATACAAAGTTCAATGTACGTGATTTTTTTCAATGAACAAAATGTTTAATAATTGAATAATATAAAAAAACATGATAACTGAAATTGTCGGTCAATTAAAATGTTATGAATTTTAATTTCTACGTTCTACCTATTTGTACCCAGTAATACTTAAATACATGGTTTAACATAATATAATATTATTATTTCTTTTTATTCTTATAATTTTCTGAAAACAATTCATATTGATAGGAACAAGTATATTATGCATAGTCAAGAGCTTTATGTATCAATATAGCTGTAGATTGAAATCAAATCTAGATAGTTTTTATTGATTTTCCTAGTAGTCTGGCAAAGAATAAAAAAAAAAATCAGAGACAATCGTCGAAAAGTTTTGGAGAATTGTTTGCAAGCACAAAGTCATTTGTAATGATTTATTATTGTTTTCAAATGTAATATCTCAATGTGTATTTTGGTGATGTCACCATCTTGTATCGGGGCAGGCAAAGAGAGACGAGCGCCTAATGGATATCTGCTCACAGTATCATGTTTTATGTTGTTTTATTTTATTTAATTGATATAAAATATTTTTTATTGACTATATTAACGTTCACTCCGCAAGCATTGCGTACAAACTTAAATAAAATTTAAAGTTAGATCATTATAATGTTATAATGTTTCATCATTATTACTATTTTTAATTAAGTATTAGCTTGGGTATTTAGACCATCGACTTACAGTTGTTATTTTTATTATTCATTTTTAGGATGTATTTAAATAAAAAAAATTAAAAATTAAATTGGGTCTTATTGGTTTATATTTTTAGTATACGTGTTACCTAATAGATATAGTTACTATCTTTGTTACGATTCTAATTTCTGTTAATGATGTTAAGTAATTTTAAAAAAAAAATACAATTTTTTAGCTTATCGATAACTCGTATAATATATTTTTGTATAGGAATTGCAGGTCTTTAATAAATGACGTAATATGTATAGTGTATTGTGTATACTAGTAATCGATTCATCGTCATAATATTAACTAGTTAACTGTGATAATATGGATAAATACAGTCACAGATTATGTTTGGTACGGTTTATTTTTCAACGAAATAATGAAAAAGGTACACAGCAAATCGTGAAATTAAATAAATCTTGGTGAGAAATAAAAATCTATGAAAAATAAAAATCGAGGTCTATTTTTGAAAAGTATAACGATATCCTATATATGCTCATAATATACTCGGACTCATAAATGCACAATTCAGACCTTTAATGATTATTATTGTGTGTATCGTGTGCTCTGCGACCGTAAATGCGTATCGTTTAGTCGTTGGCCAAATTAAGTCACGCTCGCGAGTTTCGAGTCGGTCGCGAAGTGCGCGGTATAAATGCATAATAAGTCTCAGTCATATATATATATATTTATTTATTTTTTCCACTTCTGTCAGCTTCGCCGGCCCGAAAAATACCAACCGAGCGAATTTCACGATCAAAGAAATAGTTTAAACGAAGTTCCGGCGGCGAACCGGGAGCTTGTATATTATTATTGTTAATCCGAGTGAAAATTGTGCGGAGAGCAAAGGGATCAAAGCATAACTTCAGGATAGTTAAGAACAACTCGTGTCAGAAGCCGCGCATGTGAAGCCGACACTTCCGTTTCGAGCACGACAAAATTAAACGTCTCCCACAGCCCCGGCGACGACATGTCCGACAATAATATCGTCCGCCACGCGCGTTCACGTATATATAATTATATACATATATATATATATATTATTATGAATACTACCTCGCAGTGAATTATTACCATCACTACTACTATTATTATTATCATTATTATTAACATCACTATTAAATTATTATTTCATTGTTGTTGTTTTTGGCCACCGAAAACTGGCAAGTGAAAAGTGTCACGGAAATACATATTCGTTGGTATGGCTTTTTAATGTGAACAAATAATAACCAAAATAATAACAATTGCGACATTTATGTCATTTTTTTGGGATAGTTTCACCGACGACACTAAAATATTCGTAAACCACGTTATAACATACGCGTATACCTATATCATGTATCGCAACGTGCAACCTATCTCGTATTACAGTCGTTGCAAAACGCGTTAAGGTTTAATAATAGATCACTATTCACCGTATTGTATATTCGGGTATTATAATAATGATTCATAAAGTACGTTGTGTAAAGGATATACATATAATTCAGAGATTTAATTTCAAAACTGTATTATTTGGAAATCGCATTTATGTTTACGTAGGTCAAACGATAAAGTATAGTATTATGCAAGTCTACGACCATTCAATAACCAGATCAACATTGTTTATCTGCAAAGCGTTCCAGAAAAAAAAATAGGAACGCTTTTAACTTTTAATCGCCCAAACGTCACAAACATTCCATTTTTATTTCATATTTGTTTTGTCCATTAAACGCATTGTATTCTCGCCATGACCAATCTGAATTCTGCTCACGATTTCAACCATTATGATGATACCTATGCATAAGTAAAATATAATAATATGGCTATTAGTATTATTTTTTAATTATTTTATATAACCACATTATGTCTTATGGTTAACTTAACTCATGACTGTGTCTGGTTTTCTGATTGCTGTTTTAGTGTTATTGTCTTATTGACGTGGAAAAAATCATGTTGACAATATTTGAGTTTATCTTTATTTTGAAATAATTTCTTTACAGTTTGTGGTGCACATGAAGAACCGATATAGTAATAAAAGCCATCAATACCACACAAATCGGAGCTGAACAAAATTTACGACGAAAAATAAACGCAATTTATGAAATTCGAAACAAACGTACTAGAAATAACGTAACAAAAGTCTGTATCGATCGTAAACATTCGGAGACAAATCGAATACGATATTAAGCAAAACCCCGCAGTTTGTTCGAAAAATATTGTATTATATTATTATCGAGCAGACAATTGAAGAAAAAGAAATAAGGTCAGTGTACAAACACTATTAATATTGATTTATTCGCCAGAAAAAAAGAACATTTTGCAGCCGCGACAAAATATAGATTATGAAACAGGACTTTAAAAATATTATTATTATTGTTATTGTTATTATTATTATTATTATTATTTCAGATTCGTTGTTGAGACCGTGGCCACTAATATTATTATGCGCCATACTATATTATGTTATTATGGTGTATATTGACGAAAACGGAAAAACGCGACCTAACACTTGTCGTTAAATTGTACTCGACTCGCATTCCGAAGGAAATACATTTTAATGTTGACATTTGGCCGTAACATCCGAATTGGTAAGATTGGTTTGAAGGCGTAGTCTACACAGCACGATCACTACGATCTTAGTACGGGTGTACCCCATGCGAACCCAATTTATTTTCACTCGACGCATTGTCTAGTTTTTGAGTTCAGGTCCAAAAGGGGCGGACGGACGAACGGACACACATGAACCTTATGGGGAATTGGGTTAAGAAGGGTTCGTGACAGAACATCTGAATTGACATCAATATAAACGTACAGGACGTTGTACTATTGTACACGCATTATATTGACACATTATTTGATCGACTTCTATTTGCCGTTGTCGCGTCGAATCAAACACATAATAATATAATATCTTGCACAACACGTGTTCCGAGAAGTAATAATGTTAAGCAAAATTGTATTTTCGGATTCTAATAAGATACTATCGCCTACAAAAATGACAGTTCAATATGTGTATGACAATAAGAAATGGGAATGTTTGTCGATTTTAGTTGTAAGTTCAGTTTCAATTTAGGTACAGTAACTTAGTAACTTTTAAAATTATTTACAGGTTACTCGATGTTTGATTATTTATGTTTATTTTTTCGAGAACATATTATAATGACACTATCACCATATATTATACATTATAATTACATTTTTAATTTTTTTTTTTTATCTACCAATTTATACTTATTTTTAAACAGTACAAACAATTAAAAAGTATATTTTAAATTAAATTAAATAAAAATTATGATATTTTCAAAAAACATAAAATTGAATTGAAAATATATATTTTTTTTAATACTATTTCATTAAATCAAATTTAGTTATTGTATACATAATAATATAATACAATGTAACCGTATAATTAAATTATATAAAAACAGAAAATTCAGTGCATTATGTTTTTAGATGAGGAGTAGTAGCAGTAAACACTTGCGCATTAATTTTATCTTATACATTATATTTTAATCCAATATGTAAAGTCACAATATAGAACAAATATTTTTTTAAATTGTTTATTCAATTACAATTATATGATATAGGTCTATACTAAAATTAACAAAAGAATAAAACTCGTATTAACGTGTAGATAACAATAATGTTTATTTTACATAGTAATAATACGTAGATTATAAATAAGTTTTAAATATAATAAATAAAATTAAAATAGTTTATTTAAAAAAATGTATTTTTAAAAAAAAACCAAGCAACTTATTATGCACTATAGTAACGTGCATTACTTATATGAAATATAATAATGCGTGTCAATAATATGTATGTACATATTATGCATCGGGCATACATTTTGAAAATTCGTATTTACATACGCAAAATAGATTGTTTGTTTATGACGCGTTCAAAACTATTTGGCGCGGAACGTACAACACATAACATTGAAACATTTTTTTGAATATCGTCTTACACTGTAAAATACGAAGGGCGGAAAAGCTTCGATTACCACTCTCAAGTCTCAACCACTCGAGGTGAAACTTCTGAGTGGGATATCATCGGGCTTGGCACCCCCTGCATCTCCTCGACCTTACAGAAGAACTTAATGTGTTTACATTCTTTTTTAACGATTTCCCTAGACGCTCAACGTATCCCCTTACTCGGGTATACACAGCGAAGGTCGAAACCCTCGAGCCAATACGCCATCACGCTGTACTCTACATGAGCAGATGAGGGTAGTCACAGTGCAGTGTTTATTAAAATTCTTAGTGCTAAGGGTGGAGCGAGCTCGTTGTGGGATTTTCCGGCGGGTAGTATATGTATTTACTATTTACAAATCGATGAACTGCTATATATTTACAATATATAACTATATAATATACTTAAACGTCTGTGTGTGTATGTGTGTGTATATATATTAAATTCTTTGTATATTATGTGTATGGTTTTTTTTTTTCGACACAGACTGTAAGTTTCCCATTTTACCCGATTACCGCGCGTTTCATTGTTCGAACTTTCCCCTAGGTTTCTTTTTCCCCGCCGGCCCTGCACACCAGACATCCGGAGGGTCCGCAAAACACCTACACGTCTGCGAGGAATCTTCTCCCTCCGACGTCTTTTGTTGGAATCTTTCAAGTTCTGAAACAGTTGGCGGCTTTTCTGGCCGAGGAGGGTGTATCGAGATAAGGCGCAAGTAGAGAATTCAATCATATTACGAGGCGACAGGGAAAAACAGCGTATGGCAAGCGCCCTCCGCGTTTTTTGGCGAAAATATAATAATACGTAGCGACTAATTCTATTACACGCCCGAAACGTGCCGATGGTAAACATTGCGAGTTGCGGGAATATAAAATATGAACGCGGACTGTTATTTTTTTCACCCCACCTCATTATATCGTTATTGTATAGTGGTCTTGGTACTCGGAAAGACTCCACGTGCCCGATTGTACGCGCGAGATCCATTGTCGTATGATGGAATAAGTTATTTATTATATAAATATATATAATACACGTAGCCATGTAGGTATTCACAGATACATACGTTTTACGTTTTAGTTGCAGTGGTTTACTAGAACGGGCGAATTCACTTAAGTTAGTAGGTACTGCAAAAGTGTATTCAATATAAAAATAATAACGAGTCTCGTGAAAAAGTTTTATTAGTTCTTTTATTGCAATCAATTCCGATACTCTGATACTCCGTCAGTACCCTAAAAAAGTAATTATAATAATATATTAACGATTTTAGTACCACTTTGTGTGCTATAATCAAATATAGAGAGTTTTAATTTCCACGAGAGAAGAAAATTCTCGCGTCTGCGAACCACACAAATGTATTGGATTCTATTCAACGATCTTTGTATAGGAATATAATATTTTATATTTGTAGGAAAGTTTTTGACAATACTGCTGTTAACTTCACGTGAATCTGTTATTTGTATAGAAATCCACGACCTGTGCGTAACTGAGTTGAACTCAAAAAATTGGTTTTATACTTTAATTGAAATATATTTTCAATATTCTCATAAAGCTATAGAATAGGATGTTTTTTTTAAATATTTATAGTAAAACAAATGTGTGATAAAATATATTGAGGTTACAATGATGTAGTACTCGTATTGCAATATATTTTTTCAGTTTACGTGAATTTAGTGGTGGTATTTTTCTAATACTCTTAAGACAAACGTTCCAAAATATAAATGACGAGCACGAAAAGCCAGGTGTAATTGTAATAAGGGTTGATTGAAGTCGACTATACATATCATATTTGCATTACAAAGTTCGTGGACGTAAATATTTTTTCAAGCTTTGTCCCGTTTGAAAATGAAAAAAAAAGGTTCGTGTTGGTCTAAACCAATTATTATTATGGTTACATTTCCACAGAAAATCGGCGAAGTTACCTTCGTTACCCCACACAAAAAAAGAAAAAATTATTGTTATACAGTTACGAGTATTTATTTAATATAGGTACGGTACCTATGAATTTTTTTTCTCAAGCACGAAATCGTGTGTGCCGTCATACGAACCCAGAGTGTATAATATTATGTTTTCGGTACGTTGGCGTTCGGTTTGTTTTACGTTAATTTCACAAAAGTCATCCGACACGAGATGTATAAAAAAATTATATATAGGTCAGGACGGGAAAATGGAATATAAAACAACAACAACAACAACAACAGTAATGACGACTTCCACTACGGGGTGGGCGTATTACGCTTACCAGGAAATCCGATAGGCACACGCACACACCCTCGTCGTGGTCAAGCACGCGAACATTCGGAGAGGAGCGTATAACACTGCTCGGGCATTATTATAACGATATCTTACATCGCGATAAACGACTGGCGGCGATGGCTCGTGAGTAGGTAAACAATTGTTAGACGCCCGCAAGGCTCGTCTAACTCGTTGGCGGCCTTCAAAAATTTTAATTTGAAAAAGTGAATAATATTTATATACAAGCACAATAATAAATTATAATAATACCTATCTTATATTATGAGGTCAAAAAAAAAAATGAAAATTAATATCACACAAAGTGCTTAGGACGAGACAAGTGTAATTTATAATATTATGTTATACTAATATATTATATCATTATGTATACCTACACATTGATTGAGGAAAATGTACTTACCGCTTCAGCCGGTCCTTAAAGGATCAGGTATCCTTTCGATTAAATCGACACCATAAAATGTACTCGATTACCTTCGACGAAGACAATAATATATTGTTATAATAATAACAATAATACACGTATATACTCGTACATAAATAGTAATACATGGAAATGTGCAGATATTATAAATAATTTTACTGCGATCATACTGAAAACGTACACAATAATAAAGTTTTGGTAACAATATTTTGATTAAACGGACATCATATTAAATTAAGCTTATAAAAAAGCATGTGAAGAAATATTGTTTCAAACATTTATTTTAATTACCAGGAAAGTATTTTTTAATAACCAAGTAAAAAAATAATTTTAATCAGTTTAATAATTAGCTCTACATAATAATTTCGTGTACATTTTTTAATTCGTGATTTAAATATGAATTTATGCAAATCGTTTTGCATTTCTAAGTTTTCAATTATGTAATAACGTATAATTTAAGCATGGTGGGTGTATATATGTGTGTGAATGTTTGGTATTTGACATTTACTTAATGATCAAAGAAATATTTTACTTTATTTTAGTGTATTATAAAACTCTTTTTAACATAACTTTACCATCATTATAGTATTATTTGAAATCAAATTTCACAATTTTATTAGCTGTTGCTTTTACAAAGTAATATATTTCAAACGGATTATTATAGTATCTAGTTTTATTTTCCATCCACATTACATATTTGGTTAGTGTTACCGTGACTGCGGTAAATGAAAACTGTAAAGCTTTAATAGTTATTTCGTTTGAAGGCTAAAGGTTTGCATGCCATTGTGCATTTTCAAATAATTTACAGTTTCAAAATTGATCGTGACTTTATTCAGTTCAACTATTTGATAATAATTTTTGTATTTTAGCGCATTCATTAATTTTGATTTATTATGACAATTGTAAAAGGATGTATCCATTACATCATTTTTTTTTTTTTAGTCCAAAGGACACATCAATCTTGGAAAAACACAAAATAAAATTGTGAGACATATTGTGTTTATGTTAAAAATAAAATTATTATAAATTATACTTAAAAGCTTGTATTTATCAAATTAATTTGTTATATATACATTGCAAATTCTATTAGTATTTATTATTGTAATTTTAATCGCTAGGTACTCGCTGAATAATTACCGTGTCAAAATAATTTTATATTCCATTAATATATCTCATACTTTATACATTATATTTTACAATTACATATGATATACCTATACGTGTATATACATTATTAACTATGTATTTTGTAACATACATTAATTGTATATATGTACATATTATTATTACCATCCAGTGACGCAGTGTCGGGATTTGAGTATAATAAACTATATTATTATTGTTATATGAATGTTATTTCAGCGACACACCTAGATAAAATTAAACCTAAACTGACAGTTTAAATTCAATTGATTAAATCCGAGCAGAATATGGTTTTATCATTACGCCCAATGAAAACAATATATGAATTCGGAATAACGATTTAATCTAGATTGACGGGTTCAGTGCAGATTACGATTTGTTAATCCAAACACACTGATTCGATTACGATTAATTATTTTGATATTTTATTTGCGTTTATTTTCTTTGTAATTAATTAATCGTTGTAGAGATTAGGTCAGGCAAAGGATTTCCTTACGGTTCTAGACTAAATACTCGATTGTAACCAATACTCGTGCAAGTATATATAGGCACAATTCCTTCCACACTATATACTGGCTATATAATATCTAATATAAACCAACACGTTAGAATTAAGTGTTTGTGTGTAAGAACATTTTTCGATACGCCATATTATTATTATTATAGGTATCGAATATAATATTAAAATATTCGGTCGGCTGACTCGAGTTTCGATCTCGCGACCGCGGGCCGACGATAAGCCGAGACGACCCTATGCTGCGGGAGAAGGATAAAAAAAATATAATAATAATAATACGGCGCTTTTCGCACTCTCCCTCCGCATTCACATATAATATACCTACAACGACAATATTCAACTCGTCTGCGTGTAATCTTCGACGTTCGCGATCCGCTAAACGCGGCGGGCAACAGTTTTTCCAGTCCATTTACTCCGCCGCCGGCCGCGCGCCTCTCTATCGGCGGGGAGATTCGCACCCGAATCGATGCGAGCACACACAATGCGACCGAAGATTGCAGACACATACAATTCTCCATGTGTGTGTGTGTGTGTGGTTTACAGATCGACAATGGGCAGGAAACGAGCGCAACCGTCAAAACACTTTGCGCGAACGAGGAGAGAGGGAGAGAGAGAGGGAGAGAGAGAGAGAGACGTGTGATGAGGAGCCTTTTTCGGGTAAATGAGATCTGTGCGTGTACAGCATCAATCACTCGGTCCGTACACGCTGATCGGATTCGAATAATATGCGAGCGCGGGGTGGACGTATGCGGGGGTGGCGGTGGGTGCAAGTGTGTGTTGGGCAGGAAGGGGGTTACCTCCGTACACGTATTATGCGCGAATGTCTTTTATATTATATTATACACGGACGCGTTTTACATTAAAATCGCACATACACATGACGACGTGTGCGGTATATACGTGTATATCGAGTGTGTGTGTGTGTGTGTGTATGTGTGTATGTGTATATATATTATATGTATTATATTCCTATCGCGCGCGCCGTATGCCACCGCCGCCGCCACCACCACAGTGAAATATATCGAAACATAAATTTCGTATTCGTTTTTGTATATTTTGTAGTCTCATATTGTATCGTATTTCCATATATATATATATTATATACCTACCACGCGTTGTATTATACTTGTCGTATATAACAATATTATAATAATGTGTTTGTGTATATATATATACGTATATACGTATATCGGCAACGTCTCGGAGCGTAAAATATCATCTCCAGCATGCAGCGCGTCTACCCCGCACATACACATGCACCTACACCAGCGGAAGCGGACGAACGGAATAATAATAATATTATATCAAACGGTCGAAGACGATCTATATACGCGCATAGTGTTAAGTACTATACATATTTGGTAAAAACAATAATTATGCATTCGAAACGTCAGTAGACAAGTTGATTTTTTTTATTTTTCAATAAGACTATAATATAATATATTATGCACGACCTTTACGTAAGTGGACTTTTTTTGTTTTATACGTCATAGAGGATGATATAAATACATTGCTGGTTTTAAATTTGTTCTTATAAAATTTATTACACTTCTTACGTTATTAAAAACTTCGTATTTTACGTTTAATATTTATCTATATTATTTTTTTTTTTTTTAACACCGTCCCAGATGAATAAATAATCAAAGTTGTCCGTTACCGTAATTTAAATGACGTCTACCTAATTTCGTAAGTAAAAATATTGAATTACATAATCCGGATATTCGAAATTCAAAAAAAAAAAACGAGAGGAACCAAGCTGAACTTCGAAAAACTCACATACATCATTCTTTTCAAAGTTTTCTTATCAAAAGTTTATACATTTGATCCGACACCATCTGCGCTACAACAAGAGAGTATTATATCTAGTTAATTAAAATTGTGAGCAAACTTTTATAAACTCTTACAAGTACATTATTATAAAATGAACAAATAATAATAATAATACAATACAGGTATAATACATAATATATTATGTCAAAAATGGAGGCGTAAAAGTAAAACGTATTAGATTATATTTGACGATTCGCACTCTAATTATTTGGTGATGTAATTTTATTTTATTCTTCATCCGCGTAATTGTAATTTTTGACTTTTTGTGTTTTTTTTTCTTTTAGCCCAAATTACACATCGTTAATACTGAGCTATAACATAATTAACGTTATTAGCAAAATATTAAAAACAGTAATATGTCATTAACTATACCAAACAAGTCGTTTTAAATGGTAGTTATAATGCCCATACAGGTGTATTGTACACCTTTTTATTAGCTACATTAAAATAACAGCACCTATGAACTATAGATATATTAATACTTGTAAACAACATGTTGTAGTTAATTGCCATAAAACGTTCTCATTACGCAACTACGCGTAATAATGATATCTTTAAAAACATGAAATACGTGTGCAAACTAAAGACATGATATAAGTATTACCATAATAGTATTTTTATTAAGTATGTAAGATAAAAATTACTTACACAATTTGAATATTTTAGTACAGTCATTACAGTAAAGACAAAAAATGGTTTATAAAATATAAAATATTAATAATATGTGGAAAATCAATGAAAAGATAAAAATCATAATTATCATTAACTAAATGTGCACTCGCTTCAACCACATACTTTCCTATTTCGAACTTTGATGAACATTTCGATAATAAACTTCAATAAGACGAGATAAAAAATGGACAAACAAAACATAATTTGCTGAAATTAATACTATGACTGACAACGACATTAGTCAATAATCGCAAGCCTTGAATCATTTTATTTTTTATTCACATTTATAGGTAAACTAATATCAATGATACCCAAATAATCGACGCGGGAATGAATTTTTAAAAAACATATCAAATATCAATCCATAATCGTATCGTTCCGGGATACGAAATCGCTGGTTGTTTAGTGCTGGTATAAAAACGTGCAACACTATACAACCATAATGTTTTGAATGCTCTATACAATGATAGTAATTCTGATATACATTACTTTGTGATTTGAATGGTATAAAAGAAATCCAAACTTGTCACCTTCGTCATGTATTGGGTAACCTCGGGTTGTAATTCTATAGTAAAAATATTATAAAATTCAATATGGGAGAATTACAAAAACATGCATAAATATTTAACACTATATAATATCGAAAATGTTCCATGGGTTCAATTACTACAACTCTATTCACTTAGTCACTTAAATGTATAATATCATTTTAACAACATATAATAATATATTATACGTGAACTATAATGACGTCCCTATCTATTTAATTTTTTATAAGTGCACATTGATAATAGTAAACATGAATAATTAATTTTATTAAAACATTAAAAATGTTAAGGAA
Source organism: Rhopalosiphum padi (assembly GCF_020882245.1). Classification (NCBI taxonomy): domain Eukaryota; kingdom Metazoa; phylum Arthropoda; class Insecta; order Hemiptera; family Aphididae; genus Rhopalosiphum; species Rhopalosiphum padi. The sequence continues at coordinate 35,259,273 of NC_083598.1, forward strand.
TTTTAATGATTATTTTGTTTTTATAAAAATAATATGTCATGATATTAAATACAAAAGTGACTGTGAACTTTACTGTTCAACTGCCAACAGATTGTTTTTAAAAAAATCATTGATTAAATTAAAGTGTCCTTACAGGTCGTCTTCATATTAATTTTAAATTCTATACACAGGGAAACCTCTGAATATCGGATACTATTATTCACTTAAATTTCGTATGGTTTTTAGAGTTCTCCGTTAATCAGAGGGGGGGGGGGTTTCATAAAAGATAAATGTGTAAAAAAAATATGCATTAGGTTAAATTAAATTATAATATTATTAATTAATATTTTAACTATATAGATATCTAAATAAATATTATAAAAATATATAAAAGGAATGCAAATATATATAAATACAAATTCTATGTGAAAAATTGATTTTTGAATGAGATAATTTAGTTTCTAAACGTAAGAGCGTTTTTCTGTCGTTGTTTTGTCATTGTTTTTAAATAGAGATTAAAATAGGTGTCCGCAGTTCGGATGTTTTTTTATTGAAAAGTAATAACAATGTACACGTTCCCTAAAAATCTGCTTATGTGAAGTTTTACTGTATTGTGATTATAAATTATAAAATATAAAAATAAATGTACTTAAAATAATACCGTTAAATGTATTATATTAGACTATGAATCAAAAATAGACAATAATAGTATAATTTCATATTTTATTTTTTACAATAGTCTTAATTATTATTACTCTATAAAGCTATAACGTATAAATTGAATAAATATATAATGCATTTGCTTCATTATTTTTAATAATCAATTTGTTATAAAGAGTTTTAATATTTGATACATACATTTGCACTATTATAATATAATATGGATTAATATCTATTAGGTTTAGGAAATACTAATGATTCATAGCCGCATAGGTATTGCATAATATTCACAATTATTTTAGTTTTATAGCCATGTAATAGGTACTATATATAGATACCCTATTACGAAAAATCTTTATTTTCTTGTACGGTCTACTAAAACTGCAGTCCTTTATCCTTGGTGATACTGAATAACCATGTATAAAGATTAACTAGATCTAGTTTTTTTTTCAATTTTTAACGAAGCAAAAATATATATTGGTTTTTAAATGATTTAATATCTTTAGATACTATAACGATATCGCTATTGAAATAAGGATGTACAACATGATCCATATAATATGAAGATTATTCTTATTAACAGTAATTGTTAAAGTTCTAAGAATACAACAATATATAACGTATATGAATGAAGAAGTAATAAAGTATTAATAGTTCACAGAGGATCAATATTCAACGCACTCAATACCTAAATAATGTAAAAAGATCACTAGTATTAATTATAGTATGTAGTATTATTAATTTTTATAAATTTAGCACGGCACTTTAGGTAGGCAATTCAAGATCTTCACTTAAAATGTTAAATCATTTTACGTTATAATACTTAATTATTATTATTATTTCAATAATAACTATTACTGTCAAACCGTGATAAACAAAAATAATTTTAAAATTGTAAATAAACTTTGTAGCTAAATCAGTTAATGGTTTTCACAATAGAGCCACATAGTTTGTATACATTTTTATAAATACTATAACGAACATGAGCTACAAAAATATTTGTGACCTGCAATGTACTGAACAATTTTACAAAGGTTACTGAATTAGATTTCAACAGATTTTTTATGAACTTAAATTTTATTTTATCCGTGATAACATAAAATAGTTAATAATTGCTATTACTAAAATACTTTTATATTTGTGGCTAATTTCAAAATACAACTTTATATTTGACTATATATGCTAGGTATAATAATATACGATATACATATTTATATATTATGTTTAGATTTTAGTAATAAACTTTTTATTTGAATACAGATTCGAAAAATCGTACTACTGTTATGATAATAATTAAACATTATCATATTTGAAAATATAATGTAAATATGGTTTTAAAAATATTCTGAAAGATGATAATATTACAAAAACTAAACCGTAACACCAATAAATCAGGTCGGATATTGATGGGATAAAATATTTAAAAAATATATATATCTCTAAATTATATCAAACAAAATCAGTTCGACTGATGTGCTGAAAGCATATAATGTATTGTTGATATATTACATAATAAATCAAATATTAGTTTACTATCATTCGATACGTAATTATTTAACTATACACAATATTATGAAATACGCTTAAAGTTTATAAATATTTTGTACATCAAACGTGAGTTTATCTTTTTTTTCACAAATCCGATGGGGCTTTTCCTACCCTCGTACGGCGTACCCAACGAAACTCGTGTAGTTATGTATTTGTTTACTGGTTTCGATCCGTACGGGTGTTCCAATGTATCCGTTTTATTGAATACCCGACTTCCGTTAACGTTCAGACGTTTCCTGGAACGGAAACTATGACAGCCTGGGGCATCAGCATAGGGACTTATTTTAATGATTTTTTTGTTAAATAATAATTAAAAAATATACCATTCGGCTAAATAATGCAAAGATTTAATGATATTGCGTTCGTGTTATTTTTAATAATAATATAGTGTGTAAACTATCGGAATCGGTATAACTTACAGAATTGAGAATATACACCGCCGTACTCGCAACGGTTTCGAATATTAATGATAACAATTTGATTGGCATGTTGTCCGGAGTATATCATTGTGGTATGCGAAACAGTCAATCGTGCATAAAACTTTAACTGAGTTTAACGACATCGTATCTGTCGAGTGCACCCTGTTTGATAATTGTATTTTTTACAAAGTTAGGCGAGTGAATGACTTTTTAACTCAGTAAGTTAAGTCGATATATACATTAATAAGAAAAAGTTAAAAGGTTTTAAGTTCATTTGGTTGTCGGTTAACTTAGTTAAATTAAAACACATTTTTTAACTTTATTATGTTAATATAAGTTAATTGTATTCCTGTTTTATAACACTATTTTACTTATTATTTTACCAACTAAAAATTGTATAATGTTTGTACAGTATTACTATATAGTTCTTCTGTCTTCATTGAAATATTTCATCAACTAGTACATTTAATGTTAAATGGAAGCACAATAATTATTACTTCGGTTCACACTAGAACAACTGCTAATCCAATGCTATTAGTAATTTTCCATAGTAAAAAACTTTAAATGGTCCTGGTAATGATTTAATCAATTGTGGTAACCGAAATTCAAACCCGATTAATCTCTTTTATGATCGGATCGGTTATTTTGATTATTATGGATTTCATAAAAAAAAAAAAAAATTACATTCAATGAATATATCTTTGATGTGAGGAATTTCGTTTGATTTTCAATCAATTTTATTTTTATTTTACAACATTTTAAATATTAAAATATAGTATACAACAATACTTTAATAATTAATTTGTGTTTTATCCTATTAATCGATTTTATCATGCTTGCGTATGTTAATTCAGCGTTTATGTAGGTTCTCAGAGAATTACTTTCCCTCTCCAAATCTCCAATGGCTTTTTATCTTCGGTGCAATTATGATAATTTTCAACGTAGGATTAATAATGAAAAAAAAAATGTCAGATTAACTAAGAGTAAATTTGTGACGGCCTCGACGTTTAACCGAGCCAGCGATATAGCCGCGTGTCATTAATCTCCACTTATCCGCATCATCTCTATTATTTCTCCCTTCACAATAATATTATATACATATATATATATATATATATATATTATTTTATACTACATTTATAAATTCATTTTTTTTTCTCTGCGCCGCACACAACAAACGGTCACGATAAATGAGTCTAATAGATATGCCATCTAATCCGCTTTTAGTGACATATTAGGCTAATTCATAAAGCAAATATCACGTGAAACAAACAACAGTACAATAGCACAATACACCATAAAATCATATTGTTAAATAGATCGGTCGATATCAAGCACAGAAGTGATTGTTATCGAATATAACGTTTTCCCCTACGCGTTATTGTAAGCAGCGCATATAGGGTAATTTCGAACAAATATATAGAGATTACACAAAGTCAACTAGATCGGGCGTTATAAGTTTGTACGCATATAAGTATATAACAGTGGCAGTGTTGTCAATTTGTAAGTATAAAATGATATAAAATATTATTAATTAATAATATAGTTAGAGCGGAGAACCAAAACTATAAGGTCGACTTTTGGACAAGCGGTTTTTTCAAAATAATGCGATCGTGTTAATGCATATTATTATTATGTAATGCCCTCAATAAAAAAAAAAAAATCAATTAATAACTATTTATACGCTATATCGTTAGCACTTCATTTTGCCGTTTTATTAGTAAACATTCTGTATAGTTTATCATCGCCTCATCGAAATTCGTTTTAACAGCGATTCGTTTATTGGTATCGTATCGATTAATTCGGTTCGGCTTGTTGTGTTCGGTCGTAACAAAAAACACACACTGTAATAATTATTGTTATTAAACAGCCGTCACGATAAATACCGATAGTAATTGAATTGATCGGAGAGAGCTTCCGCGATCGTCAGTCGCACGTGATCTGCGGACGCCGGTGGTCCTACGCGGGACTAATGAAATCGCAGCGGGCAATCGATTTCACTGAAATAGGATACATATTATATCCTATCTAAATACGATTAGTCTAATAACAGGTACTGGTATAGAATCGTTTCGTAGGTATACGATAAAATATTATACTGCGCCGCGGTGGCGGACGGGTACGATTCTCCGATTTCGTTTGGATGCCTCATCGATGCGCCGGGTATGTGTATGAAGAGAGAAAAAAAAACAAGAAAAATATAAACAGCACTCCGATTGAGTTGTCGATGATCATAATTTGTAAACCGTAATCGATATCGCGGTTCGACGTCCGCGTGTATCGTAAATGTGATATAGCCCGACGAGGGGTCATTAAATGATACTTAGAGGTGTTTCTTTTATTCGAATATTATGTTAATTACGCAATACGTCCATAAATACTGCCGGTGTGGGTGTGCGTGCGCGTGCGTACACATATATACAGCTATTATAATATTATGCGCTGTCGTCGGAGGCCTCGTCGGAAATGACGGAACGAGGTGAGGCGGGGAGAGGGGAGGGGGGGTAGAACACCAAACCGAACGGGCGACTGCGGTTCACTGTTACGTCTCTGTCGTCAGACGTTTGAATGGGAATCGTCGTTAATGATACAAAGTAGCCCTTATCTCATCCGTGATCTGCGTGGCGGTACGCTTTGGTGCACCGGAAATATGATTGGAAACAGCATTAAAACGTCGCATTGTATAATATAGGCTGGTACTTTTATTATATGTATATATATATATATATACTTTAAATGATGATTATATTATAAATATATATATACATAAACATTTCGCGATAAAGTGTGTTCGCTTCGTTTCATTTTTATCACAATCAAAACGAAGTGGCAGGGAAACCTGTATATTTATTATCTCACGACTGGTTAGGTATAACTAATACGAGATGTATATATGTATATTTTTTTATTCGAATATATTATATTATTATTATATAATTATAATAATATTGTATCATTACTTTACTTTGTTCTCGATTAATTCGATACTCACGGCGAGGGAAAAGGTACATGCATATTTTATAACTGACATTAATTGTAATAGTTACGATATTTTAATAATTAAAACTACCGAGTGCTCTTGACCTGTCAATAATATGATTTAAACAACTCTTTAACGATAAAAAAAACTTTATACGTCATAGGTAGTACATTTATATTACACAAACGGAATAATAAAATTACGGTGTCTACTACTCATTCACACAATATAGTACTTTATCATTTAACCTATTATAATACAATTTTAGTCATCTTCGATGTGTGATATTGAGGTTTAAAGAAAAATGTATAATTGTATCAAAGAAAATCATTATTTGATCGTATAATTCAAAAAATTAATTAATGTATTTAATTTTAGTGGTTAAATATTAATCAGGTAGCATTATACTATTTAAGTGTATTTTTAGTTTAACGAATGAGGCGTCAAAGCGTATTAATTTAATAAGGTATCTTCGTAATTATCCGTAGAATGCCCGTAAAAAAAATTCATATAAAAATTAAAATAATATTATGCAAATGTCTGAAATGGCATGGTGGTGGTTCTTTCGAGTCTGGCGCGACATTTGATTAAACACGCATTATGCGTGTACGCATAACATTATGACATATTTAGTATTAATATTACTGCTTTATAATATAAGTATGCGCACGCGCGTTTAGCCGAAATTCACAAGACCTCAAATTATCCCTCGCCAACTATACCGTCGCCAATGCGGTCGTCTGAAAAACTTTGCGCTTAAAGTATAATATAACCATATATACACGTGTACGGAAACTCCGAGCCCCGGGCCGCAAGTTTATTATAATATTATGATCTACTCGTTTAACGAGCACAAAAAACACCCTTAAATTAGCGACAGTTATAGCGTTTCCGCAGGTCTTGTGTGTGCGTGGTACCGAAAATAATATAAACGGACTTGGGGTGTCATTAACAAACACGTTATGCCGTCGAAAGATTATATAATACACCCTTGGCTCCCCGTGGTCGGTGATTTTTACATTGGACTTTGGTGGGGTTTATAGGGTGATTCAACCTCCCTTTTATCCATTTATTCCGTATATTCTGATTTTTGGTATTTTTAATATACCATATGTTTTCAAAGAATTTATTTCATAACCGAAGGAATATAGGATATAGCGATGTAGATCTATTTTTTTTTTTAAAGAGAAATTAGTTTTTAAATCTCACTTTAAATTTTCAATTAAAAAGTTATTGCATTTCTAAAGAAAAAAATGTATTGTGTGGTGAGCATGATTGGTGAATTACCATTTACCTTTTACCTATATTATAATATTGTTATACTAAACATCGTTGGCGTAAAAAAATATAATGCAGCAGATATTTTTATGACTTCACAACCGTATCGACGACGGAAACAGATTTTAATTAACCTGCAAAAAAAATATTCTGAAGAAAACTCACTTCATCTGAATAACATCTCTTATAACACATTTCTTTTAGGTTTACAGTTGTCCTAAGGTAATGATACTCGTTAAGTAGCACTGCACTTTGAAAAATTGCGTGGTGTTCTATACTGCAGAGGAGGGACATTGAAATAATAATACTAAGTACCTCAAGCAAAATTAAAGAACAGAAACAGCGTTTGTTAGATAAATATTTTTTATTAAAATGTTGATACTTATATAGCTTATAACTGCCAGATTTGAGTGTCTTAAGTTGAATTCGTCGGCAGTTAAAAGTTTAAAATATGTTCGATACGTCTGGAAACAGAACATAATAATATAACAGAAACTATAGATACATTGTTAGACACATTTAAAGCTTTAAGGAAAATATGAATTCTTCTTACGGTAAAAACGTGCTTTATGGTAAAAATTCCGCTATGTTTGTAGGGCTTAAAAATGAGTACATCAAATTTTATGAGCTTATGAGTTATGACAAATTCACAATTCCATAAAAAAAAAATTTAATTAAAAATATGAAAAATTTATCGTTTTTGGATTTTTAATATTATATAACATTAAAAACAATAAGAATTTATATTATGATTGGTAAGTTTTGATTTATAGTTTTTATAAGTTTTAAATATTATGAGCAAAACAGACTCCACATAAAGTATACGAAGTTTGAGAAGAACCAAACTGTACGTTGGTTGAAAATTTTTTTAAATTTAATTTCGCAATACTAATCAAATCATAATGTTTAAAATCGTTTTATTTGGTGCGAAATCTATCAATTTAATACATAATTTACACGTCGATTTATATTTTGTTAGCAAAGAATAAGATACGAATAAAATGATGTGCTATTTTTTTGTCAAAATATATATCTATAAAAATTTGACATTCTCTAGTGCCTAAGTGCTATTTATTGTTCCATACCATGTGATGTGTGGCAGTTTATTAAATAATATATATGTGTCGTGCATATGCATATTATATTATACGACAACAACTTCACTACAAAGCAAAGTTAACTCTCATAAATTTTGGTCGAAATCCAAGCTTACCGTCAAGACATTTGTTCAAAAAGCACGACTTTGGAATATCGTAAAATGTCATGAACACGAGTGCTGTGTACATTTTCTACGTCGTTGCAGTATACTTTCCAAAGTATTATGAATATTTATGATATATATTTTTTTAGAGAAGCATATTTAATGTCATTAATAATATCGCGTGTTGCAGAGTAAAACTTTAATATACAACTTTTTTATTTATTGCATTAAAAGGGGTGTCTGTCGATAGTGAACAAAAACTAGAAGTGAGAAACCCGTTGAATAGGGACACTTTGCGTTGATACGTAGAACGGTTTGCTGCAGATATCGAAAATACCCGATTGCCATTATAAATTATTTATTTTATGAAATATTGATATACAAATGTTCAAACAAATAATAATAATGTTTTTTTTTAATTATTATTATTGTACAATAATATAGTATACTACGTCTATTTAGAGTTCCTAATCGGAATGTTGCGTATATTGCGCATTTGAGAGTGTTAAGTCCTAGTAACATAAGTGTATTTTTTTTAATATTCAACTGTTATTCTCGGTATTTATTACCGAAGTAGTAAATTAGTGTAAGAATAAGTTAGGGAGTTATCACATCTCTAACTGAAGTCTGAAAATATCACTCCTTTAATATTCAACATCGAAGGAATGTTAAAATTAGTTTAAATTTAATAAAAAAAAGTACCCCTAGTTATTATTTAAGTTAATACATTTCAAAATATTTAAATATTATTTTGTTTTTATATAAATTTTAAATATGTTAGATAGAGGAACTTAATTAATTATACAAACAAATTCAAATATAAAAAAAAATGAATAGTCTTGTCTCAATATGTAAATTAAAACATTCATAGAATAAAAACAATCCTTTTGAATACGATAATACTATGATTTATAACAATATTAAAATTTATACTTGTAGAGTTTTATTAAAATATGAAATAGTTCAATAATTTTAATATTGTTCTTTTCATGGATGCGTGGAGAAATAAAATACGTTATTACATTTTTTTTAGTTATTATTTATTTTTAAATATTTTTAATTAAAAAATGAATTAATTATTTTTTGTAATTCAATTGTTTAAAAGTTTATGATCGTTTAATACACATTAATTGAATAAATATTTATAGATATTAGTAAACCTAACCTTACTAAATAGTTATATTATAAAATGTATAGTACGATGGTAATATTTAGTTTATTTCTTTGGTTTTTAATTACTCTTCACTCGTAGATTAGACCTACTTCGGACGTTTAAAGTTTATACAAAAATAAAACTGAAACAGAATCGCACGAGCATTATCGGTTATAGCTCCGGAAGACTATATATAAGTATCCGCTGGCCTCACGTGTGCCGTCGGCGGACCTCGACAGAAGCCGTGATCTTCCGAGTCGATAAGACGCCGAGAAAAAAACGCGTTTGGCCAACGCCACCTCCTACCAACACCCGCCACCCATCAAACCTATCCACCAAGACCCGTCCGTCCGTTTGTATGCGCAACGCCCGACAACGTGATTTAAAACGTTCTCTGCGGGCACGGCGCCGGACGAATGCATAGTGATGTATAAGCTGGACCGCGGGGGAGAGCTCAATGGGCGTGCTCCCTCGGGTCTTATCTTCGGCAACGGGAATACTGCGTATATATATTATAATATATATACGAAAGCTGAGATAAGCACCGGACGACCGAAGACCCCCCACGCATGCAAACGTGTTTTTTCTGCGCCGTCGTCGTTTTTTTTCGCACCCGGTCGTATCGTACGACCGGACCACGCCACGGTGGCGGTGGCGGCCCAGGAGATACCGATCTTGGAAAATATTTATTTAGCACCGCGAAACAATGGTAGCCAATTAAGAAAGGTAAAAAAAAAAAAAAAAAAAAAATAGTAATAATAATCGACGCCTCGCCGGGCCCTCCCCCCAAAGGACTGCCGCCACGTAGTTGTGCTTGTTTAAGCTTGGAGAGTACAATATTATGTGCGTATAATATAATTCTTGAGACCGGGTCGACTTGCAGACTTAGAGGACCAACGCCGCGCCACCCGGAACTGCAGCGCTATACGGGTGGCTGATATTATATTATACAGTCCGTTACATATATGTAAAGCAAAAAAAAAAAAAAAAACACTCACAACTAGACGTGTTACGTTTGGATACAATGATTGTGTGTATGTGTGTATTGCCATTAGTACGTACATGAACGTAAAAACGTGAACTCGACCCAATGATTTAGATCCTATTATTTCGTTTTCGTGATGCTCAGGTTTTTAATATGATTAAATATTGTATCGGTACTTAACCAATATCCATGTTATTATTATTACTTTTTTTTCTTTTTAATAAGTCTATACTTCTATAGGTACTCCGGTTATCGCGATATTGTATAAACGTTTGCGTTTCGCTCGGTTTTAGTTCGTGTCTGTCGACAATAATAACTGCTGAACCGCCGAGGTTTGCATCCGAGCGTATAATTGTTACCAAAAAGTATCTGTCGAAGATACATTCTCAGTACCTATAATTATAAAATCGTATCAACGGCGTAGAGCTATTGCGGAAAGTCTTTTTCTTGGTTTGGTGGTAATAACTAAATACAGCATGACAAGTGTGGAAGTGTTACCAAGTATGCATTAAAATGGATAATACAATATTATAATAATAATAATAAAATATAGTCATATGTGTGGAATTAGTTCCGATGTTTAGTTTACGAAATATGAGTAAGTGTGTGTATGCACGCGCGTGTGTGTATACGTGCGTTTAATATAACACGGTAAAGTTCAAAATTGTTTACATAAGTATAATATATAATATAGTCTCCGAATAACGTTCGGACAGAAACTAATTATCCAACAACCTTGGTATACGAGTGTGTACATATATATATATATATATAATATAGAATAACAGTATAGACTCCGGGGTAAAACCACAAGCTCCTCAGCCTTTGCGACCTAAATCAATCAGTGTCTCTGTCCAATAACGCGGCACGCTGAACTTAACATTATCGTTATTGTAGTTGTTGGCCGACGTGCGCGTTAAAGATTTATTTGTGAACACAATTTCACGAAATTATATTATCTATGGTGTTGGTGTATACGACTCTGTTACGTGTTGCGACCGTAACTCATTCAACGTCCAAACGCTTTGCCGTACGGGTGTTTGTGCAACACATCAACGTTTGAATGATGATCAGATCCACACGCAGGTCAGGAGTATGTCGGATATGTCGAGTGACGCGCGGTCCACAGATCAACGATCGGGATAGAATCGGTACGCTGATGACTGATTAGTGAAACGACGTTCCAATGGGTGTATATAAAACGCAGGTATTACTTATGCCATTCAAACATATTACAGCCCTTAAGTAACTAAAGCTCACTAGTAGGAATACTACCTACTTGAATGCTTTAAAATCGGAAAACGAGAAATTCACGACGATGCCTAATAAAAATATTTGTTGTGATTCAATGTGACTTGAATAGAAATGAAGGAACAAAAATCAAATAAGAAATGATGGGAAAAACACAATATTAGATATAAAAATATTTTAAAATAAACAATATTTACCGCTGATAACACTGTATGTTATAATATCTATAAATAGATTTAACATTTCGCTGTAGATCGATTCCTGACGTGATTTATATGATCAAATTGACTTATATTACTATATAAAACAATGCATAACCATAGTATACTTAATATTAAATAAATATTAAGGTCTATATGTGTATAACTCGTAAAATTATAAAATTATACAATGGATAAATAAGATAACTATTCACGAGTGATTATGCCATTATATCCGTTTTCCGAATAATGTTATATTAAAATATATATTATATTATTAAATATCTTATTTAAATTAAAACTAGTAGGTATAGATACATGCTAAAATTAAAAATGTATGATTAAAATAGTCAATTTTATTATATTTTTTTTTATTTCATTAGACTCAGTTACTTTACTTTAGGCGCAACTTATAAAAAAAACAAATATAAATAATATAATAATAATCATATATAAATATATTATTTAATAATAGTAATAATAATATAAATATATATTGCATGGAAAGTGGCGATTCGTTATATACATATTTTTACAATAACTTAAATTTTAAAATAACATCTATTATTTCAGTTCAAGCTTTTTTATATGTATACGCTTAATCGTTTATGATTCATACTCGTTTTAAAAGATTTAAAATAACATCAACTATTTTAGTAGGTACAATTTTTAATTGTATAATTTAATATTTATTAACTTTAAAACCATTAAAAGTTTTCGCTTGATGGATCCAAGACAATTTAAACAATTTCACCAACGGTTAAACTCAGTAGAAGAAACCATTCACTATGAAATTGGTAGACGAACAAAGAAATGCAGACTGAAACTACGACTCCCACAGGATATCTACCTATTTCAGCAATCAACATTTGCATCATCTGAATCTGATGTCTGACCTCATGTAAACACACATTTTTTACCATATATTACCACATAAATTATATAAATTACATAGGTAGGTATGATACATTAAAATTGTTATCATAATAGGTAATTATTCATAATTATTTATTATTGTCTTTTTTTATATTCAGTAATTATCTTTCTAATGTAAACCACAACTTGTAAACTTAAACTTATATTTGTTTAGCCATTTGAAAAAACAAAAAAATTGTTGAAAAAATAAAAATTAATAAATAAAAAAAATCTCAGTTACTTTACTCTCATTTTAATTCAGAAAAAAGTTATCAAAATAATAACTCTTTAATCATTTTGCCATTTGGCCATTTTTAAAAATAAACCAAAAACAATATAAAATTATAAATACAAAAAAATATAAAGTTTAATATAAAAAAATTAATACAGACTATAATTATTATACTTTTTTGGTTTTTATTTTTTATTTTTTATCTTTTTCCATAAATTCTGATTTGGGTAGAAAGAGTGATCAAAAAGTTTCATGTAATCCTCTATACTGATCGGAAATCTAGTATAATTGGTAAGTACTCTAAAAAAGAAATTTTTCGATTTTTTTCAAATATTATATTTATACCAAATCAACGACTTTTGGCAGTTGGTCAAATAAACACTTTTAATTTTATTATCGTAATATTTTATAAAGCCGAATTCATATTGTATAATGTATGTACTATGTAATAATATCATGATTCATGAGTGTAACCAAAAATTAAATATTAAAATATAAATGTATTGCAAGTTTTATTATAATATGCATTCGATGAATTTATTTAAAATGCGTTTTCCTAATAAGAATAAAAAATATGTCTGGTATTTGCGTTTAATACAATTATTATTATTTGCATTCTAGTATTTACGATCGCGGCTACCGTACACATTTTCGATTGGACAATAAATTGTGGCTTATATACATTTTTTTTTTATTATTATTATTATTAGTATTATTTGCGCATCGGTAATAATGCCACGGCGGCGGTCAGTGCTGCAGTAGGAATTCGAATAATTGTAAAGGGGCTAATGGACAATGGTGATATTATTGTCGGAGTCATTTCGTATGCAAGATCAAGATCAAGAGTTTAATGGTATGCTGGTTTGGATCCCGTGCGCGCCGGACCTCCTTCTACAATGGTCGTGTGTGCACCTATATACATTTTATAGTGGAACGTGTACATAATATACGCGCTGCAGCCAGCAGTCGTCTGGCGTGCGTGGGTTTGTGATTTTTATTTTTTATTTTATTTATTAAAACTTTTTTTTTTCTTTTTGCGCTCATATATACATAAACATTATACGAGAAGGAACACACGCGCGTGCGACCGATGAATCGGAAAAATAAATGACTCGAAAACGAACTATAAACAGCTGCTAGCTGGTCAAGTCGATAATATTTTGGTTATTGCATTCGATACGCTCACAACAACGGCCATGTCATATTGTTGACTGTTGTGTACGTATAATATTATAGTTCTCGTCATATAATCATTTATATATACCTATAAACTTGTGTTAGACATCACCAGTCATAATAATAATAATAACTAACCAATTATTTCCAAATCGATAAAAATATAGTTATTATTATTAAATATATCTAGAATACTGCAGGCCGGGTCGTTTCAAATGGGTCGCACGTACAATGAAAACAATTAGAAGAAAAGTTTCATCGGTTCTGAAAGTGCAATTTGAAACGATTCTAAAATATAAGATACCCTTGAGAATAGCAGCTGATCGAAAGATTCGAGATGGAGTTTCGACAATCGTCGTCATATTATTGGAATAATTGCGGTTTGGTTAATATAGGAAACTGCGACGCGCTTCACTGGAATGAAAAGTTAAAAGTTTTTGCCGAAGCCGAACGAACTTTGATTATCTTTCCACAGAATACATACATAATAAAATATATTTAATTTATAAACACTATAGGTAAGTACCTACCTACAAACGTGGGGATTTTAATGAAAAAATAAACTTCAAAATGTAAAATTAAATTAAAATAAGTTTATTATGTTAGAAGTTAATAGTCAAGAAACCCGTTATAACCGTCGAGATGAAAATCAAAATATTGTATGCGTGTATTCACTAGGAAATAGTTACACGAAAATATTAAAATAATATCAATTTTTAACTCGAATACCTATACTTGTAATTTTTTTTTTAGCTAAATTAATGCCCCCACCTATTGCATGTACAGATATATCATTGCCATGTTCCTATGTGGTTTCTTGCCATCTAGTAAGACCAAACACGTAAGAGACAACGTTTTATACATTTAGTTTGTATAGCAATGCGCCAATAATGCATACCTATACTCACCTACGTATTTGTTTACGTGTATAATTATTATTGAGAACATAATATTATATCCAATTTATCGTCTTATAATAATATTGTGAATTCGGTAGGAAATATGTTCCTCCGGTTGGGTGTCGATATAAATCAATAAACAACGTGTATTTAAAATAATCGGTTTACCGATTTCGCGTAGGATGAATGCACGCAAGCTTGTGGTATTATTCCGTACGCGCTGGATATAATATATCATTTTAAAATAGGTAAGTACGCGTATATGCTACCCGCTTCATTCCTCACGAATAACGCATACCTGGCAAATAATTTCTGCTCACCGTCGGAGTGTCGAACAAGTAATCTTTAAAACATTATTTAACATTATTCCAGCAATAAAAAAAAAAAATATATTAGGTGCCTCTTAGTGTGTGCTCTACGCGAAGGCAAGCTTGGCCGATTCGATTTTTCCGTGAACACAATAATTCGTTTCAGTAAATAAAAATATCATTTTTTCCGCCATATTTTGTGATAAAATTCCTCTTTGATGATAAGTATTCAAATGCTACAGACATGAACGAATTTTGAAATTTGGTCTGTTATATTTGTCAATACGATATAATATATTATATTACACTATATTCACCATTTTAGCAAAAGGAAAACAAATCCATCACCATGAATTGTCGACGCGTACATAAATTTCACTAGAGCAGAATAAATGTGATCGAACTACAAAGCATAAATTCAACACAATTTTCATTTTGTTGTGATCACAAGTATCGTTGGGAACGCAATATATTTTTACTCACTAGACCGACTTAACCTAATCAAATATCGTTGTATAGGGGATTCAAACAAGATTATTTTACCACTAAAATAAAAATTTCGATCACAACAACGCGACGATGAAAAATCTCGACAAACGTGCACTTCATAAAAGTGCACTTAAGTATGAGCGTGTATAATATTATGAAAATTTGTTTATACCAACATTTTAGTGTATATTTTAATTTATGTGAAATAATTCACAATGTCATATGTTAGTATTGTTAATATACTACATATTATTATATTTGATTCTAGGAAATTATACGAAAAAACTTCTTTGAACGCTAAAATTAAAATTTGAATTTCTTTATATAAGATACAGGACGTACATATTATTTTTTATATTATGTTGCCAGAAAAAATTCTATAGCATATTACATAATTATAAATTAATCATCATACCTGTTTTAGTAAACCGTTGGAACGATTCGACGATTGTATATTTTGTATAAAAATATGACATTTTTATTTATTAAACACTACAAATCTATTGATATTATATTTATAACAAGCAGGGTTTTTTTTTAGATTTTGTGTGACGTTCAGTATGCATCATAATATTATACATATACTATGATAAGATGCTTATTAGTTTACAACACGTTTTATCACAGTTATTATTACTATAGTAGGGAAACATTTATATTTATGTATAATATAATGGCGTATTGGCGTTTCCACATAAGTCCACGTGAGTCATATATCGTGGACGTGTGATTTTTGACTTGACGAGATTATATAACTCGAATACGTATACTCCTAGTAATATGACATTGACACGGACCGTGGACATCACTAGTATATTTTGGTCCTTTGGTAAATAATATTATATATTGTACGGGATTGTCGCGCGACCCAAATCAAAATATCGATGACAAGGGTCCGGGGACTATACGCATATCTACATATTATACTATACAAGTGTATATTATGCATAGTATTTGTCGCAAGAAATTGATCTACTCGGGTGCCACTATCGTCGTCGCCGCCGCTGCCACGGCCGACTACTAAGTCGTTTTAAAACACCGAAGCGTACGCTTTTAAACTGACGATACGCCATAAGCATATATCCCGTCGTACACGACGCGACCGTATGGGGTGGAAAAAAAATTACCCGGACGCAGAAGAAACGTAATTTCCGTAATGGCTCAACGATGCGCCATTTGCCTGTGTCTACTTCAACGCGCGCGCACACACGTATTACATACCTACGCGGATTATACGTACACGCGCACACACGCACAAACACACACATACACACACACACACACACGCGCGCGCGATCGACCGTGGTCACATACCAGCTGCATCGCGTTCACAACCCTCATAACTCAGGGGTGTAGAGGACGGGTTTGGAATGGGGAGAAAAAAATGAAATAAATGTATGGCAAAAATATTATTATAGGTACCTCTATGTGCCTTCAGGCCCGTTTAGACTTAAGTGGGTTCATTTTTCCACGTTTCTCTACAACGCACACACACACACATACACATACACATGATTTGTTTGAAAAAAAAAAAACGTTTTGGCTCGTGTAATAAAAATACGTTCCCCGGCCCGAGGCTTTTTACATAAATATTAAACATTTTTTTTCTCATTTCTCAATAACCGATCATTGTCTGTTTAGCACCTGACGTATATATATGCGCCGCTGTACCTATATCCGTCGCCGACAGAAAGCCGCGCGACGTCGTACAATATAATAATATAATACATACGTCTATTATAGGTACCTACCTGCTATTACCTATTATATATATATATTATTACATAATACCACAGTTGATTCGTTTTTCAGGACGTACAATGCACACATATATTAGATCGCATTTATATTATACTATTATGGCCACAACGCCACATCGTATTAAGCCAGAGATGTATATTTTACGGTCAATATATGAACGATGGGGTTTTCGAGTCGTGCGCACGTACTTTCGGGGACAGCCGACACACAGACGTAAATCTAAGCAATAAAGTGTAGACTCACGTCGTCCGGTGTCTTATGGTGACGATGCGTATAACCTTACTACAGTGATTCTTAACCTTTTTCGAATGACGGAACACTTAACATTTTATAAGGTTTTCGTGGACACACAGCCGTAAAATAAAATAGTAATTATATACATTTTTTAATTTTTTAATATATCAAACAATGCATGTATAGCATAAAACAGTTTGCACAATTAAGTCAGACAATGAAACTAAAAAAAGTAATTTTCTTACTTATTTTAAAATTTTGGCGAAACACTTATACCAAGTCCTCGGAACACTACCAATATTGTATAATAAAGACTAGAAATAAAATTATTCAGTATATTCAACAAAACCACATCAACAATATTGCATAGAACAAAACATAGGAAGGCAGTCATATATGTTTTGTTTATTTCCGAATCAACGTTTATAGAGAAAAAAAGAGTCCATTATAAAATGAACTAACCTAACCTATGGAAATTTTTTATGAATTTAATTGTCTGTATGTTGAATATTATATACACGTGCCAATTTGTTGCGGACATTTGCTTTTATATATGACGTTGGACTATTCTATAGTAAAAGAGTAACGACCAGCCGGATTGGATTTTTTTTAAATTTATAATTTTGTTTTTTGTGCAAATTATTTTTTGCGTAAATGAATTGATTTATATAACTACCCTTAATGTTTAATGTAAAATTTTATTATTACGGTACATGGACGATGCTAAAAAAATTGTATTGAAAAAAAGTATAGACGAAGGTTAACAACTGTTTATCGACCATAATATTATGTACATAAAAAGATATTATTATTTTTTTTTTCATACTGTTGCTATATTTTTAAACAAACAGATAGTAACCTTTACCTCATAAATTACAATATTATACGGGCACGCGAGTTAATAATATTTATTCATGTGTAAGCACCGGCTACCATATGGTTTAACCAAGTTTACATCAACGAAGCCCTTAAAACTTGTATTCATAATTACATTTTTGAATAAACAATTATTGATACGCACTGATAAACTTTCTGTATGTACGACAATATACCAGTATACCACCTACATCACCATAGCGTATCATGGTATCGTAATCTATGGACATTTTATATTTTTTTACTGTACAGACTACAGAGATGAAAAATAATAGATTTATTCGTATATTTTAATATTTTTTATATTATATATGTATATATATATATAAATATATCAATATATCATTGTATCAATCATTATAGTTACAGTGTTATCGTTTATTTGAAAAATCGACATTTCAGCTTTTTTTTTCTTTAGGAAACTGATATTTTAGAAACATAATTCAGCGTTTATTATAGTTGGGGTTTTTTTCATCTTCAATAAAAATAAAAGTATAAAGTTTAATTATGAATGTATTATTCTTATGAAGTCCATTATGAACTGACGAGAGAAATGTTTCACCATTCATAATATTTGAAATGGAGAACGTATATAATATAATATATATATATATATATATATATATATATATATATAGTTTTTATGCAGCTTGCGTTCTTTCTCACAGATGCCTTTCATTATAACATCACTTTCATATTCATTTGGATGATAAAACTACTGTAAAATGTGCTGCATCCTCTGCGATTATTTTTAGAGATTACTATTTTTCGTTTTTACGGTACATCGTTGTTTACCTACGTGGACTTTTAACACAAATAAGACAAAATCCGACGTCCATTGTGAGCACACATCATGTGAGTAGCAATTGTGCGAGAAAAATAATATTTTATCCGTTCAGTTTAACCATGAAATGAATTGTCGCCTGTAAAATTAGCGTGCAGAAAGAAATAATGTAGTACGAACTAGTGCATTTACACCTTGCCGAGCATTATCAGGTATATTAGTACTATTTTATTAGTATGTATTTATGTTGTAAACGAAAAACGTATTTTCTGTATTTTCGTAATTGTGTTATTGTGTGACACAACGTTTTAATTAATTAATTAAATTAAACTCTATAATATGTGTATAATATAATATTTTAATTAAAAATTCGTGATACTTACTAAGGTTCGAATACGCGATGATCAAAGTCTGGATTTTGCAACTTGATGATACAAAACTAGAGACCTAAGTACGCTGCGTTAATCAAAATGCATAATACGAATATATACACATTATTAAAATTAAACGAATATAATTATAATAGGAGACGCGTTTTACACAATAAATAGTATAAGTAAATACTGATCTGCGACCACAACATAATAAAACGTCCACAGCTCAATTTCTAAGACAAAAATAGAATTGATAATAAATTAATTGTGTGATATATTTTGTTATTAACCAAAACCATTAAAGAATGTTAGACGTAATTTTTCTTTGTCAACATTAATGAAGCAGAAACCTGTTTTTAAAGGGTTTATTTTGCCTCAAGTGTTTTACGTTGAATAATATATTATTCTGTTTGGTGGTCGAAATAATATAGTAGGTATAATATTATTCTCTTAAAATCTTATTATACACATTTGGGAATATACATAAATTCAACGCTAACAAATAACATTTCAAATAGGGTTGTGAGTTGTGACTTGATCCTTTGTACAATATTATGTAGGTATATTGGATGGAGTGAATTAAACCGTAATTCGTTTTGAAAGAATACTATATTATAAGTTATGTGTTAAATATACTATATATATATACATATTACAACAATATTGTAATTGGGTTTCCGTCGTGAGTAAATAAACACCACGAAATGAATTAGTTTGTGAAATCCATTTAAATATTTCAAATTAATGGCCTTAAAAAGGATATTGTATAATAATAATATATTAACGCGAGACGGAATAATTTGTGAGGAGTAAATATTTTTAAAAATGATGAAAATCGAAAAACCGATGGCTATAATATATAATATATATATAGGTATATAGGGTATATACAGAATGTTTTACCGAGAATGCTCACACTATTTTTCTTCAGTAATGTAGTTGCCCAAAATCTGATTTTATAAAGACTATACATTTTCAAATTCTTGAGTTCATTATAACTTATAACTCAACTTATAAGGTAGAATTTCTTGTGGAGATCCAAACTTTGGTTTTAAATGAGATCCTCTCTTTCTTACTGTAAATTATTTAGCAGATTATTTTTCAAAAATATTGATGCATTAAAATCAAAATGCATTCTTAAGTTATTTAACTTTGTGTTCTAATGATAATTTATTTATTAAAATAGATTGGAAAGCAATTGTGGCTATTTATTATTTAACTATAGTGATTTAATTTAAGCAATTTTGTAATGAATATTAATCCATCAACATTTATAATTTGTAAAAAAAAAGTCAAAGTATACTACTATATTATAATAAATACTAGATCTAATCTTACATCTATTTTGTATTTCTGGAAACAATTTTTAAGGACTAAAATAATATTATTGGTATAAACATTGTAATAATTGTGAAACTGCTCGCAAAAATTTGTACAATTATTACTAAATAGCCAGTATGACGTGTAGTTTATTATTTTGCCTTAGACCTGTTGCCAGACTGGCACCAACGTAACACCTGTATTTAGGTGCTATACGCGTGACGTTTTATAGAAAAGCTATATATTATTATATCATGTTATTAATTTAAAGGTATCTAACGAAAAAATAACTCATAAACTATAAGATAGAATAAAATGCGATACTGTAATTAAATATAGGTGACGCGATTTTCGTATGTTATGTCAGGTGGCACGCGGTACACACGACGAACTCGTGTTTCAATCACAAAACCCCTTCGCCCACGACACACGACGATGCTTCTCAGTCCTCGCGTACATCGATTCGAGGCGAGGTTACTGTAGCAGTTTATGATAATATTATATTATTATTATAGCGCAGTATAATGTACAACGCTACGTGTGGTATTGCTGTTGCTTTTTTTTCCCCCCATAAACTATCGAGTTACAAAAACTATATTTTTTTAGACGTCGAAAAGATGTAGTACACTCTCACACACACACACAAGAAACACTTCGGTTTATATTTTATAAGGTATAAGGTGTCTCGGAGACGACGACGAGACAAGTGTCTGCGACGGGGTGCAGCGGTCTTGTGCGGCGGAGTCGTCGGTAAACGCGCGAATAATATTTTATTGCTTTTAAACTGCACAAAACGCGTACGCGCACACGACGACGTCTCTTCACGCTATACGATAACGCATAAACGTCACAATGGCGTACGAAAACATTATGTCGTCTCCGGTTGATCGCCAGTCCAGAGATCGCATATATCTCTCGTCGCAACACTTTACATAAAGGGCCGGACCCCAACGTATAGAAAATCATTGAAACATTCGTTTTGTCGACCCTGAAACACGCCGATTAGAATTATAAATTAATGTTTCAGGTATGTCTGCAATTCTTCTGGAATAAGGTTTTAAAAAATCGAAAATTTTTACCGAACGGTTTATGAAAATATGTCTATGTGTTGCACTCGTATTTAATTGCAATCATTCTCATTGCGCCAACAATAATACAACACCGAAGAGAAAATAATATTATTATATTCACATCAATTGTTAAATCGTAAATCCGAGTGAAAGGAGACAGCTGAGCGTTCTACGCGGGTAGAGTCTCGAAATCATAACCATCTTGACTATTCTTGAGACTTATCGTTTCAGTATCTAATCAATATTTTTAAGTTTATTTTGTTTTATTAGTCAAGTGAAATATTAAATATAATATGTATATAAATCGATATTATTCTATTATTTTAAGCCATCAACCCTGCAAAATTGAATGTATTTTTTTTTTAAATTTGATTAATAATATTTAATCTTAATTTTAGGTTTTCTATTATTGATTTCTTAACCTTCAAATTTCTCAAGTAACTCTATAGATGTAAAACAGATGATGTATACTAATGTGTTTCATAGAGTGTATTATAAACAGCAATATGACGTACTAGATCATATTATACACATTGACCGAAATAATAATAGTAATAATAACAATATTATTAGCATCGCGGTTTTCTGAAGTTGTGTGTGTGCAACTGTTTATCCACAGCAGGTGCGGTGAACTCGATTAATATCGTCGGCAAGACTTTAGCCGTCAGACTTCGCAGCACCAATCGCTTTTCTCCGCAATCGGGTGGAATCGACCGGCGAAATCCGATACGGAGCACAGCGCGCGGTCAGACGAAATGACGCACAAAAGTCACCGCCGCCGCAGGATTTTATGACCTCACTCGAAAACTGTTGGCCACCGTAACGACTTATATTATATAGAGGATAAAATACATAGACTTATACACAGTGATTTTTTATTTCTTTTAGGAAAACATTATTATAGATATTTATTATATACATTATTTAATGGCATCACAAAATAATATTTTTGAAAATAAATTTTAATTTATTTCCATTTTCGTAGTTATCGTGGTAATTTTTGAATAATATTTCGTATCAACGTCTTATTTCATATCCCAAAACAAAATATTTTACTGAGTATACTACAACGTATAAAAATTAAAAATCGAACATCGAACGAATTATTAATAATTACCTAGTTATTTTATTTTCTATAATACTTATAAAAGTTTAATGTTTAAAATGTTTAGATGAGTGAAGTTTTGGACCGACGTTTCATGGGTTACTGAATTTAAAAAATGTATTACCAATTATCTTATCTACTCGTTCCAGTTAAAAATGTGTAAGTACATCGAAACTGAAAGTCTCAGAAAAATATTCTTCTTCGAGTATAAATCCAACACGATTTCATAAAAGTAATCAGTAATTTTAAAAATAATTAAGTTAATAATTATAAAAATTAAAATTTTTTAATAAATGTCTATGCAATTTATGTTTAACTTTAAAACAATCACAAGTGTCATATAATTTATTTTCAATGTTATATATTACACACGTCAATAGTATTGTTATTCTTATAATACACAACTAACCGCAAAAAATACGAGTACCTATAATATTAATTATATATTAAGTAAAATGAAAAAAAAAAACCCTTTTACGAATTTCCAATTTATTTTTGCTATCAACGTTTCACAAACACGTTTAGGTTTGAAATACTCGACATAATCGGTAATATTTGTATTAAATCTGATGATACATAACTACCTAATATAAAAGTTTAAACGTTCAAAAAAAGAAATGAAATAATAAAAAATAATAATTTTGTAATTAATAATTAGTTTGTTTATTGTATCAGAGTAATTTTCCTTGTGGGTCATGATGCGCATAGTAAGCCGATAAAGTATTCGAAGAAATTTATCTTGTGTCAACTGCAATATTGTATGTTGAGTATCTTTTTTTTGGAGGATGACAAACTATAGCTGGACGTTTTTTCTATGGTGGACATGCATCTTTCAGAAGATAATATTTTAAATGCGTGTACGTATTATATAATGCGTGTGTAGTTTTTTCTTGTATAGTTCTAAAACCTATCTTTAGAGTGATTCATCAAAAAATGACGTTAAGTACGTTTGAGAGGAGCGCTGTCCATCATTTTTAACAGAGACTTCGAAAACAAAAGAGTACAAAATAATAATATGCGTATTTTTTTCTTATATAATTATAATATATTATATTATATATATATATATATATATATATATATATATATATTATTATTATTATTATTTATCATATAATTATATAATACACTTGACTTATTGAATAATTTATGTTTATGCAAAATCCACCAAAATTTGTTCAGATTTAATAATGTCGTTGTAAAAAAAAAAATCGTTTGGATTAAATTAATAAATACCAAAACAACAATTTTATATTTTATCCTAGAAATCACAACATATACAATCGTTATTGCACTAATATAATACACGTGTATTAAAAATTACATCTATATAGCTTAAAGGCAATCAGTTGTTGCCTCCTGTATTTCCATTTAGGGTTTTGTCGTAACCGACTCCTATGAATAAGTTGATCGTTACACTTAATACTCTTGTCCAGATAATCTTGAATAATGTTCGTCTGACTTGTAACCATAATATTATGATTTAATATATGGTAAATTATAATACTTAATATTACGAATTTCATGTAATATGATATTGTACGTAATAATTTAATTCTAGTGCAAAATAATTTTAGTGTCTGCCGTCTGGGTCTTAAACGTTTAAAATAAATCAAAATTGAAGTTGCAGTATTAACCTACATTATACTTTATATTTAGTATTATGCAAAGTACACCGAGTAAAAGAAACACGACATATATCTTGTTGTAAAGAACAAAATAAATAACTCAATACACGCACCTACCTAATATTGTTTATATCCGTTGTAAGCATAGTAATTTGTATTTATTTAAAAATATCAGTCTACTAAAATAACAGTAGAAAATATATTCATCGAAATAATATTGTTTTGAAGATGAACCTTTAATAATATGACACCAGCGCTATCTTACCGTATCAGATACAACTGCCGTTAAAGATTTCAAAGCACTGGATTCGTGATGGTCTTTTCAGAATACTACAAACTCAAATCGAATCACGTATCATATTTTATCGTTATTATGGCATATATTTTGATATTTTGAACATATTTTCCACCTGATCTTCTAACAAATAAATTAATAATTTAATTAAATATTCAATATTATCAATTATTGGGATAATACCACTTTAATACTTACGTATAATAAATATGTACGTATTATTATGCACGAACCATAAATGATATACAGTCAAAGAATATAATTTAAGTGTTTACATAGTAAAAAGATATAATAAAATTCAAACATTCAATTAGGCTTTGATACAGTTAAAAAAAAATTCAAGTGTAATATTATATTTATCATTTTGTGTATAATTATTTTATGTCCGAAAACTTTCTTGTTATATTAAAATATTTACAAATGAAGCATTTAACATTTATACATCATTAATAACCAAGATGCATCATCTTATAGGTCTTATAACAATACGTCGTCCGCTCGCGTATATTATAACATTATAAAATGTAAAAAAAAAAAATAGAAAAATAACAATAAAACGTTATTTTATAGATTGTTGTTCGTTTTTTAAGCATTTGTAACTTATTTTATTATTAATTTCAGTTAACATTCATTGCGAATAGCAACGTCACTCCAAATAAAGTATTCTATTTTGCAGCCGTGTTTTTATGTCATTTCGTTTGTTTTTTTCCATTTTGAATATGTTTACGAACACGGCACAGCGCAAATAAGTACACAACACTCTTTGAATAAATAAAATAAATATGCAACAAACATACATTAGGTTTTATTAAGGTCAACAGACGAAAGAACAAGAGCGTTTCTGTTATAGCGTGATATAAAGAACGCATTTCATGGATATTATATAATAATATAATCTCACTCAAAAACAAAAATTCAAATATATTTTTTTTAATATCTAATAATAACGAATCATAACATTAGAAAAACGTTAATATAATATAAATATATATCAATTCGTACTTACAAACACTATTATTATATAAAATATTTACTAATATTAAATCGGAATTGCAAATGTTTACGCGAGTTTGTTTATAAATAATAAATTTATCAATTTGTGTTTTGGGCTGAAGACAACAACGATAGACCACTAATGAGTGGATGGAAGGAAATTGGGGTTGTGCGCACTATGCTGTTATATTACACAAAAAAATAAAAACCGAAATAAATTACTGCATCGAACCTGCAAATCAATAATGATAAATATCGGAGATAATATTATATTATAATCAGAAATGAGTGTAACGTCTTGACGTCGTCTTCAATACTTTTTTTTTAACAATTTTCTTTTTAATACAAATGTCAAATGATACTGATGATACTATTCGTTTTTTATGAATGTCCGGCATTGGTATAATCATGCTTTGCCTTCAAGACAATTTAACATATAATATATGGGTAGGACACTTCTGGGCGGCTGGCTGATAATAGAGAATCAACCACTGCAGGTCCGCATAAGGGCAAGTATTTGGGAAAATATGTAATTTTAACGTTTGCATATTTGGTAGCATCGAATTAGTTATGATAAATATGGAATGGTACAGTTCATGGTCTTAGAAGATCTTCTAAAACCGTGGTATAGTTCGACCCCTTAGATAAGAGTTCTGCCTCTTGATAAGAAACTATAGTTGATATTGAAAATTAAGATAACATTATTTTATCGTATAAAAGTATCCCATATTTATTTTTCGTAATTAAAAGGTCAAGCTGTTAAGGATCTGGCCCTACTGCGGACCTGCAATAACTGTCTCAGGCCGCCGTCCTATGCTGCCCGTAGGTATACCACGAACTAAGATATATCTTAGTATACATTTTTATCAGTGTCCATTCTGATTGTTATATTCTGTGATATTATGCCTATAATGAAGAATAGTAGACAGAGGGCGAGATAGAGAGAAAGAGAAAGAGAACCATAGACAGACCTGGTGGATTATAATATCATGGAGTACGTGCGGTCAATTAGTCTAGAAAATAACAATTATTCGGATTGCCGTAAAAGTCCGGTGAGGCGAATAAATCGGTCAGGTTTATTTGCGGCGGCGAAATAATAACCGTCCCGCCAAACGTAAATTAATTATCCGACTGAAGTCGCAGTTGTCAACTATGGTATAATATATTATTATTTATCATAATACGTGTACGGCAGTCATACTCGCACAGGTAATCGAAATACGCTCGGAATGACATTATTATTACTATTAATTTTATTTTCATGGTATTATTTAACGGGTGACGTGGTTTTTATTTGCTTTTCTCTTACTCGGACCACGGTAATCGTAATAACACGACCAGCCGCGTACGTCCATCGTGTAAACGGTCGGCTGGCTGATCGCAGTGACGGCGCACCCGGCTTAGTTCGACGAGTAGCGGCAGTCCATCTCGCCGGTCCATATCTAATTGAGTTATTTATTATTATTATTTAAATTTTTTCCAACGAATTTTTTTTCCCAAATAAAACGTATCGTGTTCTTCTCATCTGGACGACTCCGGTCCCCCAGACGATTGCAGACGGACTGGTTTTTTCTTGGTCGTAATGCGACACCTGCTGCAACAATCACATTCGGAAACTGCGGCGAGCGCGGAAACGAAAAAAAAACCATTTACCAATGCAAAGGTGATCCAGGAACTTATAAATACTTACGTTTACTAATCTCGAGATCTTTAATGA
The DNA here is from genome assembly GCF_020882245.1 of Rhopalosiphum padi. Lineage (NCBI taxonomy): Eukaryota > Metazoa > Arthropoda > Insecta > Hemiptera > Aphididae > Rhopalosiphum > Rhopalosiphum padi. The sequence continues at coordinate 35,287,103 of NC_083598.1, forward strand.
TATTATGTTTAGTAAAATCAATGAAAGTACCAACCTATATTTGCGACGACCGTAGGTTAGGTAGGTAAAAGTATTATATTACCTACTGTAATACTATATATATGAATTGTATGTCTGTTTAATCGCTTTTCACGTGGCGCCGTCTATGTCTGTTTCAACGATAATAGATATAATAATAAATTAACACGTAATTATGCCAATATTTACATGGTATGCATAGGTGAAACTGCGGGTCATCAGGCCATGTTTGATGTAATGGCCTAATGCCGACAAGTTATCGGCACCAGAAATGATAATACATAGATGGGGTACATAATAATATTATAAATTATAATATATAAAAAATTGTACTTAAAAAAAAATACCATTTATGTAGTTATTTTTCCGGAATGTAGTGATGGAATATTTTTATCACTGTTTACAATAATAATACATAATACGGGACGCGTGATATTAGCTTCTTCTGTCTGATATAATTATTAATAAATTATTAAAAAAATAAGAACAGGTGCATAAAATATTTTATTATAACTACAAAATTCAAATGCAAATTATTTTTAGGTGTTTAATGTATTTGTCTATATTCATCTCAATATGATGTACGTATCCGTACGGAAAATAGGCTGTGGCATTTAATAATAATTATTGGTATATTTTCTTGGAATTCAATATAATAAGCTTGAATATATTAGGGTTATATACGATTATCATATAAAAAAGTACTAATATTTAAGTATATTGAATATTGAATAATAGTATAAGAAACAAAGCTTAGAGTATTGATTGTAAAAATACCTATAAGTAAGTTCTATAATATTAAAAAATATATAAATTTGAATAGCTAATAATTGTTGACCAAGGATATCCGTATACAAATGTCTAGTTCCACCTATGATCGTTTTTTTTTTTTTTATCACCGTCTGTCAATTATTACTATCGATTTCCATGTATTTTCGTTATCGATGCATGTTGTAAGTGGTTTAGCGGCTTGTTCGTGAGACGTTAAAAACTACCAAAAAATATATTTTTCCTCTAGCATTTTCATATAGTTTGTGTACGTGTTTTTTCGTCACAGTATAATATGTATCCGTAGGCGCGTGTACGACACGCGTCGTCTGCTGTATATTGTTTTGCTTTTTTTCTCTTTTTGGAAATTTCACTATTCCGACGATGTCGTTATTTATGTCCGCGCCCTCTCGCACGGAGAAACACACCGTGTGACTTGTTTGCCTATACTATGTTCATGTCACGTGTATGCACTCTGTTCAAAGTGACACGCGATAATGGACTTAAGCGTGGGGGTGTGACGAAAAATTGATTTTCGAAAGCAAAAAATAGTAACAATAAATAAAAAGCGCCATCCATTATATTTACTTATGCGTAGTTGTTGTTCAAACACGTTTTTGTATTGTTAAGCAAAATATTTTTTTGGTACATTCGTACAATATGTCACATAAATATTATAATATATGAAATTCAAATAATTTAATATGTTACCGGATTTTAAACTACTGTTATCGCTAAAATATGTTGTAACTGCATATTATAATGATTTTCCATTTCAACAATTCGCATAAATGATAAATACTCATACATACACAGGTTTTGGAAATTTTTTTTAATCGAAAATTTCTATCGAATAGATAATTCGATAAGTTGTTAGTTTTTAAAAGTGTAGTCTTCACACGTTTCTAATATTAGTTCAATAATTTGTCATATTATTCTATATAGTATCTACTACTGATGGCATGCGTATTGTATTATATCACATAATTCAAAGGTGCGAGTATGAGTAATAATTATTTAAAACTAATTGCATTATTTTTATAGTTAAATTTACCACAGTGATATTTAATTAATCCGTCAGAGACATATACCTACATTTAAACAAATTTTTTGGAGAAAAACTAAATCATGACGTCTTATTGTTACAATACAGATTTAAAATGAACATTCCGAGGATTTTGGTCAAAGCGCTATTTGTAAAGTGTCCGGTTCGAGTAAGAAGATTAATACACACGTGTGTACTTGCATTATAGTTAAATGTATTTTATTTTTTAAATCATGTTCTGTGCTTAAAATATATATATATATATATATCATATCACTGTAAGAAACTACCCTAATAATAACGATATATCAATCATTTTATTATTATATGTACCCTACTCGTAATCGTCATTAATCGCACTTACAAATATACAATATTATTCAGGATATATTTCATCTTCCCATTGACCTAAATTTCGGTCAAAATGCGGTTCGGTAGCGATTTCCGCACGGTCGGTGGGCGAATTTGGGTAGTACAATAGACGCGCAGCACGAACATACCTATACATGATATTATTATGTACATATAATATTATAATAATATAATATAGTGTGCCATTAGGAACGGTTGACGACGGGTCAGGGCTTTTGTGCCGTTCAATCAGTGTGCGCTGTTATTTTTTTATGTTTCACCAGTTTGCCACCACCGCTACTGCATTATCCACAGTCCACACTCACAACTCGTATTATATATTTCGTCCCAGAGACGATTTCGTGTTCGCTCGATAAACCGGGCGTATTAGGTTTTTATTAAATTTTTTTCCACCCGGAAGCGTTAAAAAACTGAGACCCAAACAATCAGAATAAAAAATTCATTTTTATAAATAAAAAGCGTGTCTAATGCTGGATCAGTGCCGCGTGCACTACCGGCGGCGGTGAGAGGTGTAGGGCACCTGTGTATATATACAAATGGGATATGTACCAATTCGATGCACCCACCCCGGGACGACGACCTCCCGTCAACGATCTTCGCAAAAAATATAAAAAAATATCACCATTATGAAGGTTTTCGGACCTAATAACCGACCGGTGGCCGGCCGAATAGATCGACCGACCTCCCGTCAACTGCCGATTGAAGAACACATACATGTATTCGCTGGCGACCGACTACGTCGTACAATAGGTTTCGTATTGAAAAAATAGTGAAAAAATAACTCCTGAAAGATCTGTGTTTTTTTTTAACCAAAAAACGGATGATATTATTGAGATGCGACTGATCGCCGGAAACAGAAAACAGATTACGGACCGTGTATTCGTCTCCCCGGGAAATCGGTCTTATGTTATTTTATCATTATATCGTATCGAACCGATGTGCGATGCTGTACGATATATTATTGTTTTGTTACCTACTTACGTATAGTCTGATCGACTCAACTCTGCCTTAAACCACGATCTGTAATCGAAACGGTGGTCCTTTGAAACAATATCGCGCTTACCATCACCGCCCATGTGAAAAATGGTAAAATTGTATTATTTATTTCGTATATATATATATACGTCAATCGCAGAGGTACGTGCACATAGATTTAGGCATACATATAAACGAGAAAAGTTTCGGATGACAAAAATTCGGTAAAACCGTATTATTATCGGATCGACTAAGGTGTAAATATGGACCTTGTAGATAGTATTTCTAGAAAGTCACAGAGCTCTGTAACACCGTGGACAGTAATATCCATGATAAATTTGAGTATTTTCTTATTTTTTTGCAACACTAATATGATGTGTTAAGGGTCAACACAGTTTTTATGCACTGTTACATTCGTGCGCAGAACCAAACCAAAATAAAGTCTTCCAGTAGTCAGTACATATTATAAGTACTGCCGTTGTACTGGTACCTCATTATAACAATATGTTATAATGTGCAATATAATAATAATAAACCTAACGTCACATATAGAGCCATATAGTTAGGTACACGATTAAACATTTATTCACCTTCTACTCTCACCTGGTTTTACCATTACTATTAAAAAAAATTCATGATATTCATTCGTTTCATTCGTTTTATTATTTTTTTTTTTTTTAATTCGATAACCCTTCTATTTTGGACCTGTTTTAATAACGGTCAACAATAATTGTTCACCGTTTCCAAATCTGTGAACATATGATCAACTATATTGTATTCATAATATAGTATTTATACTATATATGTTGATATTTTGCAATATTATAATAGTAGTGTTGTATGTCAATGCCGATAACGGCAAGATATTTACCGGGAAATAATCAAAACAATAATAATAGCAATACGTTTCACTGTATAATATTATGTTGATATGGTTGCAAATGTGTCAATTATTATATTCGTCGATCAAACACGTTCCTTTTCACGCCTAATGAACGAAACGAACTTCAACAGCTGTCAGCGTGTGTACGCATTGTTAACTTGAATTAACACGCGAGTAACTCTGCTTTCAAACGTAACAATATATTATAATGCGTATGCTACCAAATATTATAATTTGATTATTAATCGGAGTGTACTCTAAAGCATAATAAATGGCCAAGTATACACTAAGTACAGAATATTACATAATAATATCCCAAAGAGGAAATGGTATTATAATATACAGTCTTGTGTGATTATAATTCATAAGGCGGGTAAATGATTTTAGCAATGCAGTTGAACGCTTTGTACAACTTCGCCGAACGAAACGAGGTAAAATACCTACAACGCAATGACCCTCGAAAATCAAACTAGTATAACATAATAAATAATTTGAAATTTTATATTTCACTATATTTTAATTGCAAAACATAAGAAATAATAATTTATTTACGATATTTTTTACTGATATGTGTTTTAATTTTAATTTCTAAGTTTATCGTTTAATAAACTTCACTTGCACTATTCACTTCGGAATAATTTATTTTTTTTTCGAATAACTTAAAAGTCTATTATTAAACGTGTTGTTTCATCAAACGCGAACCGATCATAATACCTATATAAATACGCGTGCATGATTTATTTAATTTTTTTTTTTTAACTATTTACCATATACAAATTGTCCGATATTTTTTTATATCAATAATACCTATAATATAATACCGTTTTGTATAATGCGCTGGAATTATATAATACATATTATATTCCTGAATTTTAACAACGACACTTGAGTATGTTTTCAAACGAGTTCTATATTTTATTTTAAAAATATTTTTTTTTTTTTTTTTTTATTAAAAGAAACTTTGTAAACAATTAGCTTCGACAATTATGATTATAAATATTACATAGAAAACAATATTAACAACAAAAATAATATTACAAATAAATTAAATTTTTAAACCAGTCTGGTTGATGAAGGATATAAGTGAGGTAATAATTGGTACATTTGGTGAAGAGAGAATGGATTGAGTGTCGAGTTTGACATTAAAGGAGTGGATTTTAAAAATATATTTCGTGTCTATGTGCTATGTTCGGTGTTCGTTTTTCGTGTTATATCGTGTTCTACGGTCAAATACGCACAATAATCCTATAATCCCGCTAATGATTCCATGCATAATTCATCACAACTCAAGTACGGTATACGTATCTATAACTTCACATTACGCGCCCGTTAATTTCGAACTGAATTGATTTCAACTAAACAACTTACAGCCGTCGAGTCGGCATCATACAGCCAATGAGCCGGTCTAACGGAGTGGATATTATTCGGGAAATTATTTTGTTTCAATTACATAACCATCATAAGGTAAATCGAAAATTGAATTGTATTTTTTGTTCGAATAATAATCATATTACAATGAGCGAAAAACTAAACGGAATCTGATGCGTATATATTATTTTAATTTTAAATTAATTATTTAAATAAGGGTCAGTCCACACCGGCGGCCGCGGAGACCGTTCAAAACGGATAAGTTAACACTGATATCAATGTAATCAGATGTCATATTATTATATACTTTTCCGGATCCCAACGCCACGCAATATCGCAAATAAAAACATGTATTCGCGAATTGCTGCAAACGGATGTGGTGTGGACCGATCTTAATGGCTTAATCGTTGATTATTTTGCCCGATTTTTGATTATTTCCGTTTTCCTCATTTTTTAGACTTTTGTTACAGTTTAACCGTAATTATTATTTCATTTATTATCGCGCTATACCTGTATGCCAGCTAATTCGGCAATGTTTACTTACAAAAATAAAGCGGTGATACGAAATAACTATTATATATTATTATGATTTATGTTCATCGAAAATGTTTTAAATATATTTTTTATTATATTATTATGCTAATATAAAGTTCAGCGTTCTTCGAAAACTGATATTTTGTTATATATATACTATTAGTTAAAAATAACAACTATACGATTGAACCGCTTATTATTATATAATATTACGATAAAATAGAGTCTACATAATATTTATATATTTACCTATATATATATATAGGTATATACATTTTACAAGCAGATATTATTTATTGCCAATAAAAATTATGTGGATAATATTTATTTTCCGTATCGATACACTCAGATAGGTGCGTTTATAATATATGTGTATATATATACGATCGTGTTTGTATTAAATTTTACAATATTTTATCAATTGCTTGAGGTTTATCTAAAGAAAGTCGTGTATATATATATATATATATATATATGTAAAAAAAATCAAGAGCAAACAATATATATATATTATTACTATCAGCAACGAGTTTATCGAACGGGAGCGAGTGTGTACGTATAATAGCAGTGCCGCAGAAGTAGCTATTAAAATATCGATGACTATAATATAACACTGCGAATAAAATATAATTTATATTTTACAAAATATTATTATTATTATTATATTATTATTCCGATATACGTACATGTTGTACCTACGGTTAAAATAATAATAATGACCGAGTGTACGTGTGTTACACGCGCGTATTACCTGTAAAAGGACATACTATGCGAAACACCTTCGGGTGATTGTGCAGCTCTCGCGGTCACCTGCAGCAACTGTACAGCGGTCGTAGTTTATATACGCACTACTTAATTCCGTACACGAATATATTATAATATAATATACGTATACACATTAAATATAAATATATTACGTACATACGTACGTAACACACAAAGTCATATATAATAATATATTATTGTTGTAAGCCAGGCACATTGTATATGTATATACCATGTAAGTTATAATTATTACGCGTTCGGGTGTGGTTTGTCAACAGGGCTGGTGTTATAGCGCCGTCGTGATATATTATTACTATCGGTGTTACCGTAGCATGACTACGGTATCGTCATTATTTATTTTTTGGTTTTTTTTCGCCTTCAATTACCCAGGTTTTGATAATGTAACATATCCATTTTTTGTTCGGACTATTTAAACAAAATTAATAATATATAAGTACTATATTATGATGTATATGATGTTGATTTTCTATAAGAAAATCTATGATTTTTTTGCTGTTTTATTCGTTTAGAACTTCAACTAGGTCGTTTGATATGGACTAATAACTTGATACATCGGGCACATTATATCATTGTATTATGTTCTGAGCATTAGACCGAGCTGGTGGTGTTTTGGCTTTGCGCACGATCGTGACCGCGGGGAATATCGTTGAATGTGTACAATGTCCAAACGAGTTCACGGTGGCGATAAGCTTTATGCGCTCTAAATTTAATAAAGGACTTTTATTAAAAAATTTACAATTCTATATTGCTACCGCTCTCGTTTTTTATGTTCATAAATCACATTGTTAGTCTTGATTTAATACTGTTTATTCTTCACAACATATATATTACAATTTTATTTCGTTCAAAAGCGATGATAATAATTCAAAATAACTCAGGCACATCACTATTATTTTGAGTTTGTATACTTTAATTGATTAATATTTTATTTGTGTTTTTATAAGCGATCGTATATAGGTAAAACCTTGTTAATTCAGATTTAGTGAAATGTCAAGTGTACAATACAATATATATGCATTGAACACACTATAGTAGTCTTATAATTATGTTTATAAAGTTACACGTAGAGAGTTGCAACTAAGATTATTTGAATGAGTTCATAACTCATAACTGAGTTATTTATTTTGATTTAGTTTTACGTCTTTGAGTTTGATGTTTGATTTGAACCCTCAAAAATTGACATGAAGTCGACAGGATTGAGAAATTTCCATGGGTGTTTATTAGATTAGTTGATTGCATATGCATGATCAACCCATTTTAGAGTTAATTTAATCTATCTAAGTAAATTAGCTTGTCTTTTACGATATGATTGTATTGACTATTTAATTTTAGGTATATATTAAGCTATTAAATGTATCTGTTAACTTACTGTCATTAGCTTTTGCATGATATCCTCAAAGCCGCTCTACCACTCAGTATTACATAAGCATTTTCTTATTACACATTAAACCCAATATCAATCGTAATTTTACAATAAAATTAGTCCTATAAATATACTTCTATGTTGCAGTACTGAAATTTTATCTTATTTTTTCCTTTCATTGACATTTAAATTGAAAATATTTTTTCATAGCGTTTCGTTTTTAGTGTTATTATTTTCACCAAGTTTATTCGATATATTATGTTATATATTTTACATACAACATGTTAAATTATATGATATTATATATCACCATTGATTTAGAACATTCTATTTTATGATCAATTATATCGCCGAAATCACTAATTTCAATGTTATTTGAATGTAAAATTATTTAATAATAGTGTCAGGCTTTCGCTTGATTCGTTTTGCGCCGCCACTCACGTCACCGCATTTATTATATAATAATATACGATTCGCGTCGTTGTTTCAAATCTTTTTTGTTACTATATGTCTATATCATCAACTTAATTATGTCTTAATTATGTGTATTAAGTTTTGAATACGCATATGATAGTAACTACGGGGTTTGTTTTTCTTAAACGTTATGAAATCCGATTTTTTCGACTGAATAGAACAATTATTATTGTCATTGGAATACAATCTAGTATCGAATGCCGTAATTTTAGGGGCGAGAGAGCATTCTATTAATTTACGACGACGAAGGACATATATTATTATTATGAGTGTTTAGTGCACAATTACATAGGATGTGCAAACTATAGCAATGCAAGATGGTAAAGCGTGCGCTTTATCAAAGAAATTATGTCCTCATTTTCTTTCAAAATTCGTTTCAAAGTCGATAAATGAAAAAAAAATAATCACGTAACATAATATTTTAATGCAATTCCAAACCATCTGGGGCGCGTTCCCAAGAAAAACGTAACAAATCAGTAACCGAGTACTTATTTTCGGATTTTTCCCCACGCGCGAGCGATGTCACGAACAGCAATGATTGACGGAATTATTTCCTATTTTATTCAACTTATTAAATTATTATATTATATTGTTTTAGGCACCTTGTAATACTCTGGAATTATGAATAAGAAACGAATACTAATCAAATATTGTTTTAATTTACGAACACTTTTGACACGAACTGTTTATTTTCTCTCGGTGAAATTATTACGATGATGCATTTTAGTCAACTATCACGGTGAAACGTATAATTTATTTCGTGTTAATCGCCACGATTACCATCATCTACACAACAACATCAAATCGCATCAAAAGTAAGCGCATTGTTCTGCGGCGACACGTTTTTGTTATCTAAACATTTTAAAATACACGATTATTGCATTATTATTACCTGTTGACGACCGTTTCGATGGATTTTAGTTCAGTCGCTTGTCATACGCATTGTATTATCTATCCATTGACATTATAATATATACTGTTTGTCAAAAATTGAACAATGTATTTTTAATTATATTTTGCTTTCGACTTTTTTGTCAGTGTATTTCAGGTATCGCGGTGTTATGACGAAATTGGTTTCAAACGATACGACCAAATTATTGTAATACAATATATAAATAATAAAATAGAGATGCATTGCTCGTGTCGAATAAAAAATTATAAAATCCACTTACAGTAACCGATAATCGCGTATTTTAAATTCGGACGTTTTTAAAACTGTGTTTAAAACTTTAAAACGTGCACTCAAACGCAGTTTTCAAGCTGCGACCATTTAGTCGCTGCGGTACGTCGCCGATTGGAAAACCCGTAAGTGAGAAAAACGATAGGACCTGGTGCCGATCGACTACACCGAAACGCTGTCAGTACGACACTATAATTTTCATAATGTCACGTTGATTCCGTTTTCTTAATACATATTTTTTTATCGCTACCACTCGACGATTTGTCCGGAAATAGCCTGGTCGTAGATTCATAGCGCACAGATACAAGGTAGGCAGATTTAAATAATAATATTATGTCGTACTGTCGGAAATATTCTAAAGGTGCGTTTTCCCTGTTTTCCACGCAGCGTCAAACAGCGGAACAACGCGGCGCCATGACCCAGGCAGGTAGACGTTGTGGCCAGGCGGTATACAAATATTGTGTTGAGGTACGTTATATTTCGTTGTTGTAGTTGCGTCAACCACTGCAATAATATAATAATAATATTATATGGATTGCTATTTGGATTTTTTAATATCAATTCCGATGTGCAAGGACAATCGAGAGTATTATGATATAATAGACAATAACACGTGGTTCGACTAAGACAAACATAATAGTGATACATTTAATTCTAGACACACATTTCAAAAAGTATTGATATTTTTCAAATTGTTTTGAATTTTAAAATATCAATATTTTATAAAATGTAAACATCCATTTTACCCTTTATTTATATTGGTGAAATCACAGTTGACTTTTGATTTTTAATAACAATCTATGTATAACATATCAAAAATGTATAGAACTATTTTTTTTTATGAACTTTCATATTAGAATTACTATTTTTGAATAATATGTCGACGAGATAAAACTGTTTAAAGTTAAGTATTTTTTAGAGATGCTATAGTATTTTTCGTTTGTGTAATGACTAGGAATTAAATATTTATATACACACTATACTGGACTAGAATGATATTTTATTAATTTGTATTAATTGTGTAAACTGTTAAGTGTAATAACATTTTTAAACTATTAGTATTTTTTTTTTTTAATTTCGAAGAAATTTCGTGGAGGGGGAGTTATAACCCCATTATTCCCCTATGGATACGCTACTGACCATAGTATAATATTAATAGTACTAATAGTAATCGATCCACTTCAGTCATATTCGTTCACAACTACCTATCTACCGACGTCTAATCACTGAGAAATACCCTCATAAATTATAATAAGTAATGATCTGTCCAATAAGCAAGAACATCGTTCAATTAATTTATGCTGATAGATACTTATACGTCCTCAGGGCTCAGAGACGGATTTGGATATGGGTGATTGGATGGTCTATAGCACCCCCCCCCTTAAACCATATGTTGATCTTTATTAATATTATTATTATTATTTTTTTATTTTGAGAAATAATATAATTTACTAAATTTACTATTATTCTTGTTTTTGATAAAAATAAACGAAAATTACAATTATAATAACCGAATTTTATCAAATCCACTATCACGCATTAAAAAAATTATGTTATGATACTATATACTATAGTGGCTATAGTATAGCCTATAAATAAATGGTAAAACTGGTACGATTGTGTGAATAGTAATTATCAAATTTTCACAACTCTGAGGATAATTATTCTTATTACCTAAACCAAATGTAAAATAATAACAAAATTTATATTTTAAAGAGAAATTTGGAAGTGAGAAATGAAAGATCTGTAATCATTATTTCCTATTAATTCCTATTATAATATTATTTTATTTAAGTGATCACAGTTGTGAACTTTTGCTTAAGCATTAAACAACAAACTCTTAACGTAATATATATTACAAGTCTAGATTCAGTGACAGATTTGTTAAAATTATTTCACTAGAAGGTCTTATCTTAGAGTACATTAATTTCTACGATACTAAAAGTGTACTAAACAAAGCAACATTTTACAGCCAAGATATTTCTAACTCAGAATTAGAACTATAATCTACAGAAATAAATTTATAGAAAAATAAATAGAACAAAATACAATATGATATTTTATAAAATACTGTCGAGGTAAATTATACTGTGATGATTTTTGCCAAATATTAAAACATTATTACAAACTTGCCACTCTTCCTGTCTTAACAACAACAGTCATAATTTTCGACTTGAATATGACTGAAAAATTATTTACGTTCTTCAATGATAGAATTGCAATTAAAGGATTAGCTGTATTAAACACACATAAACATACATGTACTAATTAAAATCCATAAAATTGTTGACTGGTTTTCCATAAAAAAAAAAAAAAAACATTGAAGTTGGAAGAATAAATGTATTTTTTTCAATAATTATTAATTTTTCGGTAAATTGTATATGTATAAATGTTGTTAGGTTATTTTTTATGAATTAAAATGAAGGAAAATTATCGTTTGTTTTTTGTATGGAAACACAATAAAAAAAATGATAATTTACGTGTTTCTAATTATAATTGCTTATCACAACACCTCTTGAAAAATTGTTTTAGATCCACCCCTATGTCCTATGTGTAGGCTTTACTTATTGATTATTAAGGTCTAAGACGTATACTATAATTATATTATGCTATATGAAAATATTACTGTATTTTAATATAACCTCTTATACAATATTATCACAGTATAAATAAAATACATTTATGTTGTGGTTATAATATCAAATTAATCTTAGATTTATTATTATTTTAATTTCTACTTGTTAATTTTAATATTTAATCATTTTATTTATTAATAATATTTATTTTAATAAATTTAATAAATTTTTTATTTTAAATAATTCGTCATTGTGTTTCGCTATGATTACTTTAATTTCTGTTGATATTTCCAGTTAATTTATCTCAAAAAGTAGATTCAGAATATTAATTAAAACAAAAAGTTATCTTATAATTTGAATTTTAAAACTAAATATTTAATGTGTTAAAATGTGTTTTTTTTTATAATACTGTAATTTTTAATTAATTTATAATATGCTATAATATTGATATTATGTACGAGAATTGGATACTTGTTTATACTAAATTTTCAGCATATTTTGGTAAGTGTATTTTTGAAATTGAGTAGTTAAAATTCAAAGAATAAATAATTAAAATGTATCTAATGATTTTTCAATATATTTTTGAAAATGTATTAAAAATCTGTTATTCTACATACCTAATATACAATTTTTATTTTAATATTGTATACATATTATGTATCACTTAAATTGTCTGATATATTACTTCTCGATGAAAAAGTAAAACTTGCACAGTTACACTTACACGATTTGTTACAAAATGATAGTTGTTTAAAAACAAACACAGTTATGTAGTATGAAACCCCATTACACATTTAAATTATGGTTATTCTAAGATCATCTACATTTCACAACAAACATTTCTACTTAAATTTAAATTTGCCAACTTAAACATGTATCAGAAAAATATACATTATTTATAATAAAAAAATATAATACTTTATATTTTAATAATGCATTTTAATCATCGGATTGACTACAAAATATATTAAGTATGTATGGACTTTTTTAAATTAAAATTTGGTCATTTTTATAAATAATTTGATTTTTAATTTCTTTATTATTTTATCTTTATTTAACTGAAAAAGTTAACTAATCAAAACAAATTTAATATGTACTAAGTGCATAACTGCAAACAATGATTTTGATTTTGAAAGATAATTTGAATATAAAGCATATAATAAATACAATTTAATTTATTCTAAGGTATTAAATTGAAGATAATATAAAATACGTAACCAATATTTTCTAATATTTCATAATAGATAGGTATAATAAAATCAATATTATATATTTAAAATGTATATCTATATATGAGTTAATTTTAAGATAATTAAATCTTATAAATTGGACTAAGGATTGTTTTTTAAACTTTCGTGTTCATAAAATGTCATGTTATACTAAGGGACTGGAAACTTTATAATTTTTTTGATTCCGGTTCCGGTCCGATTTATAAAAAAAAATATAATATATTAAATCAATAATTTAAATACTTATGTTCTTAAAAAAATGGTTTTATAATTTGATAGTATTAAATATTGGCATAACCATTTAAAAATTTAAATTTGATACACGTTTATAATAGAAAAATAAATATTAACATTTGTAAATCTCATTACATTTTAAAATTTTCAAAAACTGTAAAACTTAACATTTTTTTAAATAATAATCTCTTACGTTAAATGAATTACCGTTTAATATTATGATATTATCGAAACAATTATATTAAACCGTCAATCTGAAAACTATTTTCTCACTGCAGATTGTTTATGTGGTTATTTAATAATTAATTCAGTATGTACAAATTACCATGTCTCTAACGGAACCAGGCCCGGATTAAGGGTGGCTGGGGGAGTATGTCCCGTGAGCCAGCGGGAAATAGAGGCCTAACAAAGAAAAAACACTAACTTGTACTTTACGTAATTGATAAACAACTTTCAAAAATTAAATATTATATTATTAATTTTTTTTCTTACATAATCTAAATTATCAAACTTCGACTTTCGTAATTTGTGTATTTTTACTTGACCTGCGATAAGTATTAAAAATTGTATAGATTTCTTTATAAAAATTGACGTGGATAGTTCTTGAAAAATTAATTAATTAAATTTTGTGAGTATTGAACCTTAAGCAAATCATCAATGGAAAAGCCGAACAATGATATAAATAATTAAATTCTTAATCTGTGGAAGTAGATCAACAATAAATCATTGGGTGGTGTGTTTCCTAATTTACACATAGCATTACAAATTTATTTAACTTTGCACAGTTGTTCAGCTGCAGAAATAGCGATTTCTAAACTGGAACGTAAAAAAAATTATTATAATAGTACTTAAATACAAGAAAATTTAAATTTTCTAATGATATTATCATCAGAAAATGATATATTTGAATCTATTGAAGTATTGATTAATGAAACTATCAAAAAATTTAAATTAAAGGAACTGTAGTTTTATTTTTATTACATTTCTATTTTAATTGTAATAAATAAAAATTATTTCAAAAAAAAAAATATTGATTTTATATGAAAAAAAAAAACTTTTCTATGGGGCCTTTTAAAAAAATTGGCCCAAACGCTACAAACAAATATTATTCGAGCCTAAACAGAATATATTATATAAAATACAGTATAATACACTAATTTATTTTTAGACACAGATACTGGCTTGGTGTCCACGGATAATGTGCATTAGCTGAAATCTGAAAGTAAAAACCTACTGGAGATGAGCACGACTGCACAAGACGTGGTAAGAAAAAAAACGAATACGCTGGCAACCATCGTGTTTGCGGGCACTAGCCGGGCTTCACAATATATAATATAATAACACCGCGAGCAGCTCTGTACACTAAAAACGTTGTTCGGTGTACATAAATAATATAGTGGTTAATTTTTTTCTCGCTATTCCGTAATTTTGCTTTTGAAAGTTATTTATAATGTTGTGTGCGTTTGTAAACGACTACCGAAAAAAAAATGTATTTTTTTAATTAAGTCCAAAATAATTCACGTGCCCTTTGTGAGAACAACACGAAAGTTCATTATGCCGTATCTGTCACGGGATAACCTCGCGGTACTCCACGCAGAATGTTTAATATATTTTGACCGTGGACTTTTTAAAATTCCATTTTGTCACATTAACTTTTTTTCAAGAGTAGCTGATGTTTTTGTTCTACCGTGACATTCAGTGCTTCTTCTCTTTCTCCACTCGTTCCTCTCCCTCTCACTCTTTACTCGAGTAAGTTTTTTCTTTTTTTTTTTTTTGTCGCCAAGGGAATCGTACACTTTTTCCCTGCATTCATATATACATATATTTATTTTATTTATTATTCCAAACACATTTTTTCGAGCTTCTCCACGGCCGGCTTTGTAATGTAAATATCGTTTTACACACTTATCTGGTATACTCTTTTAGCGATATCCCCTTGTCAACGCCTCATGAACGACCTCGGTTATTTTTACGTATTTTTTGCATCCCAAACTTTGCTTATTTACATTTTAAACAGCTTTGAGTGGGAATCTTTAAACATTTTGGAAATTTTAACGAACTCGAATAGCTCTCTAAGCCTAATGATGCATTGGCTCATATATTAACGTTTCTATGGGCAGCATCATCATGGGCTACTGCAATGTATTCGACTTAACAATATTTTTATGCAATATAACCAACGCTTGTACTATGTACTGTTATTTACTTTTTATTTATTTACATTAATAATGCATTTATACACATATTTATTATATGTGAGTGGGTGAATATTTATATATATATAGTACATTTACGAGGTTTGAAAAATTCGATGTGTGTAAATTTGATTACTTGAAATAATGATGACGTAAAGTAAAATCGTTTGTGATTTGTACTTCTTATATTTCAGATTTATTCGTATATTTTAATGATATAAAAATGTTGAACAGTATTTTTTATTTAACTACATTATAATCTGTTGCTATTAAATCAATTTAAATTTTACCTCTCAATATCACGATATAATTAAATACAATTTGTCGAAGAATCAATATTTGTGATTGATGTTTCAAATCGCCGTAACTGGAATACTCATATAATTATAAGTTTAATTTGAGTTATTTGCAGATAAACCATTAGTCATTGATTATGTACATCAGCTACATTAACAACTCAAAATAATCCAATCTATTTGCTTCCTATAATCTGATTAGTATTTAGATAAACATTTTCTGGTGGTATTCTATGTACTTAGCATTATAATTAGGTACGTAATACGTCGTACTGACAATAACATTATATCAATATTATTATGAATTCAATAGTTAGAAAATTCAGTGATTTTAAATTAAAAAATAATTTTTAATTATTTCGAATATAAATTATCCTATATGTTCATTAATATCGTATGAATTTACTAATAAAAAAAAAAACTAAAATTACTATATCCGACCAGTTTGGATAGTCCATAAACAGCCATCGTCCAATTAAACTTCCTTAAATCAGATAAAGACTAATGGTTTACCGTGTTCACACTCATATCTAATAGGTATACTAAATAATAATATCCAACTAAACATTTTGTAGAAATAATGTAACTATACTTATTAACGATTATTTTTGAGCGGTTTTCGGTTATGGTAAATCTGTTATCCGGGAAAAACGTCTGGAGACTTAACGACATTTCTGAGTTAATATCGTTAAATCGGTCTGAACAGTATATTATAAAATATAAAAACACGCAGCCAATCACGATTGTATATCTTTTTCAGGATTTCAGCGCCACCGCGAAATAATTCAGTTATTGTGACGGGTCGGAAAAAAGTGGAAAACATTGCACCGGAGGCGCGTGCAGCCTATCGACATTGTATACGCAGTTACGCAGTGCGGAGACGAAATTATAAAAACATAGGCGTAGTTGTCGATGACGACTTTGAGGCTCATCTCGTCCATTGTTGCTGGGTCGAATTGTCATTGTATTGTACATTATAATATTGTATTGTCGCGTAATTGCAAGTTGCAGCTTTTGTGTTTCAAGGCAGCTCACGGATGAACGGAAAATTGGATTTCGAGCGCGGCGAGAGTACTTCTATTTATAATATATTGTAATATTATTATCTGCAAAATAAGGGTCATGCACTGAACCGCTGACGATTCAACCGGCCTTCCAGGCACCCTATCCAACTGCGTCCCGCCTCGATAATAAGAATAAAGTACTGTGGTTATAAAATATTCTACTACATATTATCTGGTAAGTACGATAGTTTGAAACACGGACATATTGAATATTTATCCAAAGATAATATATAATATAGTGATTAATGATTGGACCCAAATTCATTCGAATACACATTAATAGTCAAAGTTAAACGAATAAAAATGGTCTATTAATATTATGTGATCTTTGATAATATTTTTTTATTGTCGATCAAACTCCTGTAAATATTGAAACAGTCAAATGTACAAAGCTCTAAAAATGAATGGTCCTAAACATTGTAAGTATATCCTCTATTTCTAAAATGACTACCCTGGTGTGCTATAAGAATGTAATTTTTTTAAATTTGTGTGTGTTTTTTTTATGTGCTTTATTGTGTATAATGTAGCACACAAATTACACAAATGGTATAAAAACTATTGTATTGCATTATTAACGTTATTAATTTAAAGATAAAACTTTATAAACATTTTTTATGTGAAATAGACTTCTGGTCATACATGTATACAATGTATAAATAAATAAAAAAGAGATTCTGGTAGTCTGACATGATTTTCAATGAATTCCTTTAGTTGTTGCGTTTAAAATCGATGACATATAGCTATGTATGACCGAGTGTGATGGTTACACGTCCGTGCAGAATCAGGAATACTATACCACGGAATATAACTATACACCGAAAGTCTGCAGAGAATAAGCCTTTGAACTTATCAATTTTCCTAATACGAGCTCAACAGAATTTCGAATTGAACGTGATTTTTAATTACACATTTCAACAACAAGTATTTATAATATTGAGTCACTGAATTAGACTGTAGATTGTAACATATAGTTTGTGTTGTCTTTATCTGCTGATGCATTTTAAACCCATCAGGGTCGGACGAGTTTTGTCAAAGTATTGAAACGGTGCACCACAAATGTTTATGTTTTAAATATTAAAGAATAAAATGTGCACACATTATATACGCTGTATTTGTCTGTGTAACACTGAAATATCATTATCATACGACGATGTATAGCTCTATACATCTATATACGAAATTATATAAACAATTTTCAGTAAGCAAAGTTTTCGGATTGATAGATTTATTATAATGATACACAATTATAAAAAATTATTGTTTCACTGTACCATATTACGTATATTGATTATTGCAGATTACCGTTAGAATGTTCTAATGTTTAAGATGTGATTAATGACCGAGAATTGCATGATGTAACAGAACAACGATTTTTAATATTTTATTTGTGTGTGTCGTCACGACGACGAAACTTTTAATAAGAATACCGAAAGTACTACATAATATTATTTAAATCTACCTGTCGTAAATTGTACGCTATGAATGGAGTATTATCACGCGTGGTGTTTCCGGACAATCATCGAAAGGCGACGATAAAAAAAAAATAGAAAAATGGAATCAACGTGACATTATAATATTATATTATTGTGTTGTGCTGACAGTTATTGAGTCTGATTTAGTGGGGCCTCGTGCTCTGCCGTGTTTTACGCGTTCGCTTTTTAAACATTAACTAAAATTTCCGTGCACGAAATACGCGATTATTGATTACTAAAAGTCAATTTCATTCGACACGAGCGTTGTCACTGTTATAGTATTTATATTTCATACGTCACGTCGTTTAAAACCGAAAATTTTGACGGAATACGATGTCTGGAATTTGCAAGTAATATGATGTTTTTGACGATTTTGCCGGTATAAACGGCATGCATAATAGCACAGAACGATGTTGTACCCGGTCACAGAGATATTTACTAATAAATCTATAAAACACAAAATAAATTATACATTTTCCATAATTCACTAAAATCATCATAATAATTTCACCAGGGGAAAATAAACAGTTCGTGTCAAAAGTTTCCATAGATTGAAATAATATTTGATGATGAGTATTCGTTCGTTATGTTTCGTGTTTTATTTTTATTCATCCCCTTTCCTCCCCGCAACTCAAGAATAAACCTACATGACAATATAATAATTTAAGTCAAATGAAATAACAAACAATTCAGTCACTTAGTGTTCTTCGTGACGGAAATATCCATAAATTAGCATTCAGTCGCCGGTTTGTTTCGTTTTTCTTGTGAACGCGTCCCAGATGGTTTTAAATTACATTAAAATATTATGTTTGATGTTTTTTTTTTCATTTTTTGATCTTGAAACGAATATTGAACAAAAACGAGGACGTCAATTACTTGATATCGCGCGTTGAGACCCCTTTGCACACATTACGAAAAGGATAAAACAAAAATCACGATGAAAGCCGCGATTTTCGGTCCATGTAATAATGGTCCACGTGAAAAAGAAAATCTCATTTTCAACACCAAAAAAATATAATAATAATTGTAAATAATATAACGATATTATAGTGTCAAAGAGATCGAAGCGATAAGGTTCCCAGGCCGGGAAAATGGCCACGCGTTGTAGAGAGAACATATTATAACGGTAAGAGCGGATGGGGATGAATGAGTGCGACAATCGCACCGACACATTAATGAAAATATTTCGCATAAAAATAAATACTTTGAAAAACATCTCTAATTGGCTAACGGACCGCGCAATACGATCCCGTCAACATCCCTCCAGGGAGTGTTGCTTTTTTACATATCATTATTATTATTATAAATATTATAATACCGCGCGAGCGGTCGCGCGTTGTCAAACGTTTTTATTTTCTAAAAACGCACTTGAGCCGCATGGGAACGAAAATAGAATTAATTTATTACTACTATAACATTACTCGCGCTACCACGACCCCGCATTTAATGCACTCGCGGCCTATCATTTTTGACAATCTATATTTTCGAAACAGTGGGGAACCCCGTCGACCCGTCGTGTTTTCCGATCCGCTTGTGGTCGTCGTTACGAATTAAAACGCGCGTGTACATAAACACATATACACGACAGATTTCGGGATTAATATAATATTCGTTAAAATATAATATCACGATCACAACACAATAATATATATAAAAATCGGTTTCCGTGACGCAAACGTCTCGGCTGCTTATAATATATTATTATGCTGTTGTACAACTTACAGGATGCTATCTATACTTAGTCTGTGACTTAAAAAGTTCTAGTCGAAGCTTAAAATAATTTATTTACACGTTAATTTCATTTTTATTCCATTTTGATCATTGTATTATCGTCATCGTGCAAATGTTATTCGTAATTTGTGCGACTTTGATGGTGCGAGAATCGTTTTTAAACGAACTCGATCGTTTTCGAAATACGATGCCATAGTATTTCCATTTATATACCTAATATTATAGGCCAGTGGTCATCAACTCATTTTTGGGCCGCTTTCAGATTTAAAATTGGATGGGTAGCGATCAGTCTTCTTTTTAGACTTTTTAAAATAAAAATAAAAATAAATAAAATTATATAAGGTAAAATAATATTTTTTTAATTATTATATTTAGAAAATTAATAAATGAAAATATCTACTAAAATGTAATTTTTATTTAGTCAGTTTTAAATATTTTATAGTACTACTGCAAAGCATTAAGCAATTTTAGATTTTTGACAAAGCTTACGTGGGTCGTGAAAAATATAGCCCTAAAAAAATAGGTCGCGAGTCCAAAAAGGTTGAAGACCACTGTTATAGGCAATAGTGACTTAGTCGCAGTCGCCTTGAAATAACCGACATTAACTATAGGTAGGTGGTTTTACTTGTTCCGCGCGGATATAAAAAAAAAACTTTTGTGAAATTTCGAAGCCTACATAGGCATTTTTACGAATATATCATACGCCTAATAAAATGCCATTACTAAAATAATACTTAATCACTACGAAACTATACAATCACCGGTGGACGCCTCGACTTTTTAGGGTGGGTCGACCGTAAGGCGATTGGAAATCTTAACCCATTATCGAACACCGCATGGTCGCGTGTCATCATATCATTATCATTGTTATTGTCATCACCGACAAGAACGCCACGCCGCCGGCATGCCTTTTCTACACAGCATTTAGCGCCGATTGAGTGCTACATTAATATTGTTACCACAGTCGATCAATCACCGGTTACGGCGGTGCGTCGTCACCGGGTGCGGGTCGCGTCCGTCCGGCGATAAGTCTATAAATTTTAATAAACGCCGCGTAGGCATATACATACAGTGCCGCTGCTGCGGGGGAGGTTGGACTGTTGGACAATAATATTATATTGTTATGCGGGATCGTTGTCCACTCGTCTGCACGCGCGCGTGTGTTAATTGACGCCAAAAAACCAGCGGCGACGGTGGTGACGGTTGATATATAAAAAATGTGAAAAAAAACCCGCGTTTGACGATGGGGCCCCGTCGGTAAAAAATGATTGATAGGGTTGTCGTCGGCGAGGGTTCCGAAGCATTTTTTTAAATTGCCGTCGAGTGAAAATTGATAATAAATATAAATAAAAAAAAAAGTTGTACGCATACTTAGGTCTCGCGCGCGTATATACAGTGTTATACTGTGATACCGCCCACTTGCGTGCCGAACTGTGTATAATGTATGTCGCATATTATTATTATACGCATACGACCCACCTTGGGCGACGACACCCTCGGTGGCTACGATGTTATATAATATGGTTTTTTATTCAATGTTTTTCAAACCGGATATCGTGCAGGAGTGACGATAAACGCCACCGTGCACGTGTATGACGACGGTGCGCGTTGATGTTTCCGTACATAAACGATTTCTCAAAAAACACCCCGCCCTGGTATGTTAAGTCATATATACCGGGTGATTCATAGTTGAGTCTAAGATGAAAACATATCAATGTTTTTTAAAATTGTTATTTTATATCATTTTAAGTCTATATAATGAAACAACTTTAAAAAAGTATTATACTTTTGAAGTACGCTTCAACTACGCTTCATCCGTTAACATCGAATTTAAGATAACTATAATCTACATATAGTTTATAAATATTTAAAATACAAATGAGCATTGCGAAGTAGTTCATGGGCAAGCCGAAAAATGTTGGTTCACTATTCCGATTGTTAAAACCTTACATGAACTAAAACTAATTTTATAAAAATATTTAAAAAACATTATCAGTGTTTCCTGAAGTAATGAATGTCTTACATTAAATTGATCACCCCGTGTAATATACACTATTTTTATACCAATTTTACTATTATATTGCTGTGTGTCTGTGATACGCACAACCATGCGATGACGACAACACTGCTGTGGAGTTGATTAATGCGTTTGAATTTTCATAATGTGATTGCAGTGCGTTTTTATGCGTGTACAGGCACCCTTCGTTTTAAATTTTATCCGACCAGGTGCGTGCAAACGATTTTCGTCAAATGACTTTTTATTCCGATCGCGTTAAATTAATCATTCGCTGATGGACATTCGGTATTTATCTGGTATTGTTGTTGTTGTACGGTTACTGGACGTGGCCAATTAACCACGGCGCAAAATCGATTTACCAGGTACTTAATACTATTACTAGCTATATAATAATAATAATAATAAAAAAAACCGTAACTTTATCTAGAGACCGTCCAAAATAATTGAGATTTAGTTTTTTTTAGTGGTTTACGAGTATAAAAAACATATTAACCAAATACCTACATGCTTCTAACACCTTATTATAATCGATTTCCTGTAACTGTTAAAATGATACAATTTCAGACTATAACCTTAAGTGGCAATATCATAATAAAATATTATATGGTTGTATATAAAATAGTGCATGTGGTTTTATTATGAAATTATATGCTATGAAAACTACGAATGTAGGTTCCGAAAGAATTCTGAAAACATTTTACATTGAGAACAACGTTTCCTATATACTCGTATTTCCGTGTTATTATTTTTAGATAGAAATTAAATAATAATAGTATTACATACCTACCTACAACACAGGATTATACAACGAACTGAACGAACTACTTAGAATTTAAACTTGTCTACTTTTACATTAAATTCACGTTAGTTTCTATTAAGTACCCAACTCAAACATTTTGTTTCTTAAAAATTGTATATTTACAGTTTATAGAGAAGGAAATTAGTAATCTTGCGTGGTTAAAGCTACATCAATTTGAGTGCTGCACGTCTACTACATGGCTTACAGGTTTACTTAACTGAGTATATCGAAATACTCTCTGTCTGGTATCGAGAAACGCCAATGATTTGTCGTCCATTCGATGGGTTTTTTCTTTATTATAGTTGCATTTCTTTTTATACACATAATTTACGCTATTGAGTATCAAGATTGAAAAGTTTTAAATAACTTACGATGCCGTTATAAAAAATCCTGCCTTTAAAAGCCAATCAATATATTCTTTTATTAATGTCATCTGATACCCTAAGTTTTTAAATGGCTTTAAAATCGCAATACGTTGTTGAAAATAAAAATATGGTTATATAAATCAAATAGATAGATTACTTATTGTGTTAAACTTAAATTTTTGATAAGATTTTAGTAATGACTTAGATATTTTATCTCCGTTTTTTTTTCAAAGACAGTGATAAAAAATGTTGAAATAAAAAGTATTCAGTAAAATTATGTAATTGACTTAAATAAAAAATACTCTGCTAATATACTGTACATTATTATTTATTTATATTTTGCTTAGTAAATGTATATTAGTTAAACACATCTACCGTTTAGATAAGTTAAATAATGTTAGTTTATAAATCTCCATTTAAAACATTTAGCGTTTGTGAGTTTTGGTAAATTATTAATTTTGTTTTACTTTTTAAAAAAATACATTAAATGCGTGAAAAAACATTAATTAATATTTAATAAAAATGTCATCGTTTTTAGTAAACTAAAAATGAAAAAAAAGTATAGAGTTATAAGTACCTAACTAACATTAACAACAAACTAACAGAGGTTATAAAAATATGAACATTGAATATATTACGTGTTTTAAATAAGAGCGTTTACAAACATACAAGTGATAGGTGTATTAAAATATAATATAACACAATAAATTGAATTCTCTAAGTTATTTGAGGTCACCTTTCCCTGGGCAAGTTAAGGCCAAAAGTTTCAATTGGCTACCTGTTTTCTGATACTCATCTACATTGCAATTCATTCGAATGCGATTTCTGTCAAACGATACACTATAATCAATAGGTATCGATAAAATAATAACTAATTCACCTTGTTTGCTCCTCATTGTTACTGTTACTTACAACGTCATCTGATATAGTTTCGGGCGGTGTACACGGTGAGTCGAGTCGTTTTTTTTTTATTATTCATTCCGAGATTAAAACTGAAACCGAGCAGATTAAAAATAAAAACAGCGCTCGGAAACCAAATAAAAGTAATAATGAAAAATTTTCTTATAAATATAATAATACAAGTATGTATATTTTTTAATATTCGAATTTCATTTTCATAATCCGAAACGTTCTACGCAGGCACGTACAATATAGGTATACACTTTTAGGTTTCATATGTTTGCCGTTTGTGCGATTTAAATGAATAAACGTCATGAAATTTGACAGAATCGTCTACCGTAATATAATATAATATAAACGTTGTATAAACTGAAAAAAATGCTCGTACATATATATACAATGCCGTGGAATTAGACGCATTTTTTTCTTCGCACTTGGACTTTTTTTCTCCGCCCTTACCTATCTGAAGACAACGACAGGGACTGTCACGATTTCTCGAATCGTTTCGCATGAAATTGCGTCAGCGTTTACGTCTCGTAATCTCGACGTTCCGTTTGGCCTCCATTCTAATATGATTTATATTTCCACGGGAAATAATATACGGAGCACACCGAAAACTAATAAATAAAAGATGAGTGTATCATGAAACAAATGTTGTCGGTTCGAAGTGGGTCACACTATAATACAAGACACGCGCGCGACAACAAAATAATAAAAAAATAATAATATAGTTATGCCCAACCGTAATTCGGTGGAAATGACCGCATTAACGGAACTAAACAATAAAACAAACGTACGAGTGATTATGAATGTAATGGTGATGTAGTATACTTTTGTTTATTTTGTGTAGTTTTATCACTGTATTATTATTATTGTACGTACGCGCACAACGTCATGATGCCATCGTACGAACTTTTTTTTCGTCGAACAAGGGTCGAGCCAACTCTAGCACTTATATACATACGATTTACTGCAACTTTCGTTCCTTTTGCCTTTTGCCGATAATAATATGACGTCTGTAATCTTTACAACGGGAATTCAATCGTTGTAAAAATGTATACTCGGTTAGCACAATATAGTGTATCATCTGTTATGTTATGTATGCGAAATAAATAAGCGCAAATCTGCCAGATTGACTTTTTAAAAAGTATAACAATTTTCTGACTCCGTTTACAATAATTGAGTGAAAGCGTTGTAGCGAAAAATAATTCGGTATTTTCAATTGGCTTCCAATAAGATAATATGTCAGCACTAGCTGCTGTAGGTTATCCTCGATATCGTGATCTAAACGAAATTGAATATAGTTAAATAACATATTATTATTATTGTTAACTATATTAATAATAGGTACTACCTATATGTTAGCACGATAATATCATTACACCGTTTTACAGTATTGGAAAACTATTTCAATTAGCCGAGCATATTTTTATAATCATCCGATGCTCGACTAGAATAATATTAAACAAAATAAAATTAAAATTAAAGTTATTAAGATCGTTTCAACAAGGTATTTAATGTTTTTGAGAAGAACCTACATTCAATGTTTCTGCGCGGGTAGTCTTATACTTGTAGAAATTCAATGATATATGCCTACTAAAACATTCCATCCATGAGGAAAATACAGGACTTTTTCTTTATACAATTGTAAAAATTTAAGTGTATTTTGTGAATTCGGGCTTGAAAATAATTGGCTCGATTGCAACGAGGCTTTGACTAACCACTTACTTTGAAAGTACACCGTATAGCATCTATACACAGAAGAAAAAAAACGTTTAGTATTTATATAGGTACGTCGTCATTGCATCATTATGTAAATATGTTATTTGCAAACCCCACGAGTAAGAAAATAAAAAAACAATATTTAAGTATAATAATATTACAATAACTTATCGAGCGAGATATATAATTACACGGCGTTAAATTATGTGACCCTTAATTATACAGTAATGAATTTATGTCAGCCAACTACAATTACTAATTTTTGTAACTGTGACCTACAATTAGGTATTTACACTCACGATCTCTATATATATATGTATATATTTATTATAAATATTAGTTGCCGATATTATATAGTATATACCATGTAATATACTGTATATACGCGAGTTCGTTTTTATGAATGATTAACCGCGGATAAATTCCTCTCAAAACCTTATTTATACTTGTTGGAATAATTCTCTAAAATTCTCTAAAAACCTTCCGTCTTGTATTTTAAAAATAAAACAAGAGATTTATAGGAATGCATTTTTAGAATGTTATTATTATACATAAATAGGCACTAAAAATTCCCGAGTAATATTTGGTTAATCTGCTGGCAGAAATATGTGCTTAATGCACAAAAGTTAATATTTTATGAACTATTTATATTGGATACAAAATATTTTGTTCGACCGTTTTTGACTTGAGATTGTTTTAATTTTTTTGTTTGTTACAGTATTTAATAACATTTTTCGGATAGAGCGTGTGAGCCAAAAGTCTTACACAACCGACCTATATATTATTATCTATACGTTTAAAACGTCGTTTTGAAGAGGTCGTTTCATATTTGCATATTATAGTACAATATGGTGTTATAGTATGCATACACACAATTTTTAAACCAAGACGATCGGGAGATTTCAATAATACGTATATATTATTATGTTCATCGTTGTACTTGTTGTGCTCACATCGTTACCTCAGTGCGGGTATATAGCAAACGGCCGAGATAGGTATAAAATTCAATCACGCCCCGAATACATACATTATATACGTATATATTACGAGACGTATAATAGGTATACAAGTACACCGCGAGGTAGTCGAAACGCCGGCGCGGTTGTCGCATGATAATATTCTAATAATGTTACCGGGTCGGTCGTAGAGAGATCGTTACGCGCGTATTCGTGTGTCACAAATCATTATCAACGGATTTTTTATATATATACATTACAATAATAATATTAATAATATTATACACCGCCGCGTCGTTATAATGTGGAGATATTATATTTTTAACGCGCGGCTTGCGCACGATACGTTGTGAGAGTTCGATTTTTCGTTTGTTTCTCGTTGATAGATTGACGGGTTCGCTGCCGATAATGGTTCGTGTCGACTGCGCTACGCGTTTCGGTTTCGAATAAAGTATATATAAAGCACCACGGCCGTACACGCGCGACAGCC
This sequence comes from Rhopalosiphum padi, assembly GCF_020882245.1. NCBI lineage: Eukaryota > Metazoa > Arthropoda > Insecta > Hemiptera > Aphididae > Rhopalosiphum > Rhopalosiphum padi. The sequence continues at coordinate 35,314,915 of NC_083598.1, forward strand.
ACGTATAGGATCAATTTATTGCGTTCCCCGTCGGAACTGTCTATTTTAGCTGCATTAACAAAACGTCTTAAACGCTGTTGTCGCCGTCGCCGTCGTCTTCTCCTCACATGTGCACGGGTGATAAAATTGAGAAACGATGTTTTCTTTTCGACATAATTTATAAGACCCACGGGGATAAGATTCCAGTGTAAAAAAAAATATATATATATATATAAAACCATACGATATTTTCATCCTTTATTTTGACTCCGGAATTATAAGCTCGCGTTTTCGTAAATCCGAAGAGAAAATGGTTATACGTATACCCGTATACTTATATGTATATATATAGCAATATTTTCAATGTTTTTATCGTAAAAATATCTGTTTTTATTTACAAAATACTCACATAATATTTATCAAACTTTTTTTCAAGAAACGGTGACTCTTGTATAGGTATACCGATAAAAGTTGGAATTTATGATCCAGAAAAGCGTCTATATATTAAAGCATAAATCTCGAGTACAGTAAAAATAATTTTAAAAAATTTGATTTTCCCTATAAGAAAAATATATTATACAAATATTAGGTTTTATAGAGACAATAACAATGTAAATTAAAATTTTCCATTGGCATACTAAAGTTAAAAAAAGTACTTTATGTATTTTATTGAACTACACAAGTTTATAAAATGCCGGAATTACCATTTAATAATATAATTATAAATACAATTATTATAAGTCGATTAGGCACTGAATAAATATAATTCCACGTTATTTTTTAAATTCAAATTAATGGGTGAATATTAATAATAAACATCAACAGCGTTTTACTAAAAAAAATCTTTGTTTATTAATTCATTTTAAAAGTTTTCGTTTGAAATTATTAAAATTCAAAATTTTTTTAATTAAACTGTTCAAAGACATAATAAACCTAAGATCTTTTCTTTTCATTTTAGCACACTATACAATTAAAAGAAAATTTTTTTCTTTATCTATGTTTGTTAATAAAAAAAAAAACATTTATATATTAAGTACGAAAATAACATAATATTAACAATCAACTTAAATAAAAAAAAAGTTTTGACTTAAAGTAATTCTTGAAAACAATCTTATTATTAAAATATTAAATTAATTTTCGCACTAAGTATATTAAAACGTAATTTATGTTTGGTGTACTTAAATAATGCATGTTACGTATATATTTACTAATAAAAGAGGGAAAAAAGATTAAGTAAAATATGGTTTATGGTTCATTAGTTTGCATTTTACTAGTATGCGCATTTTACGTAAGCGTACAGACGTAAAGTGTATATTATCACATTATACTGGAAGGTATAGCTTTTTCTTTTGATGTTATTTATAATATATTATTTCTTTATTGCTAAAGTAGCACGTTTTATGGTTAAATATTATGCCTAGCGGGGAAAAATAAAATATATAGCCAAACTATTACCGAGTAAAGCGTTTATATATATATATTTATATCATATACTATAATACATTATTTATCTAAATTTAATTTAAAACGAAATAGAGATATGCGATTTAAATGCTATGTATATGCCGTCGTATTATATTATTTTTCTTTTAAATGTTAAAATAATTTTCATACATTTATATAAGTTCAAGTTAAAGCTAATAGAAGAAGAGGACTATACAAATACAACCAGTAGCGTATTTTGAGTTTTTTTCTAAAATATTCCCTAATGACCCGGTGAGATTTAAATAATTCTTAGATATTCCAGATAAAGTGTGAACTTAACTTAAAAATATACCTCAAAGCGTGTTGTCAGATCTAATAAATAAATTAAATTTTTACATTTTGGATTTAAATATTTTAATAGGTTTGAGTAAAATACTAAATAATAATATATTATAGGCTATGTTTCTTGAAGTCGAGGTGTGTCCATACATGAAGGTAACCACCCCAAATAACGCCACTGTATACAATAATCAATGTGTGTATATTACATTATACTTGGAATGATCTTTACTCTATAAATTATGAATATATTAATTTCTATAAAAACAATTTTGATTAGCCGTATTTTTAAACAATATTCTATTCTTATATTACTTGGTAAGCTAATCATTTACAAATTACACTATGTAATAATAAAATGTCGTATCATTTTATTTTACTATTTTAATCGCTTATGTCGACTAAAAAAATAATAGAAATAAAAATATGTATATTGTAATAATAATTCAGTGTTAAACTAGAATAGATTGTATAAAAAGATCTTGTCATTGTTTAATAAATCTTATATGTTCATACTTCCTACGCATTAATTAATTCTATAAATACACAATATCATAACCAACAATTATAATTGACTTTCAAAACACATACAATAACTACTATATCATAATAATTATTATTCTATTATTTAATAGAATTTTACTTATTATTAATTCCGTGCGGCATAAATTAAACAGATTTACGTAATCTTTGACTTGCAGTGTGTTTTCTGTGATTTAATTTCAACAAAGCTTATCTTAATATATTATATACAATAATAATATAACGTACAGGATGATTGATGTTTATATAATATATGTAACCGAATATCTAGTAGATGGGATTTAAAGACTCTTTTCGTTAGAAATCATAGCTATTCGTCAGAATGCATTTAGATAATTATATTTTAAAACAGGATTAAAGTTAACTAAAAGAAAATGCTTCGTCTGTTACGCATATTCGTACGCTCTCTAAAACACGATTGCAGAGAGACAACGGCTTAGAATTAAGTTTATTAAGTCAAATTACATTACTTCATCAGGATGATACATAAAATATACTTGATTATTATTACCTACGTCGTTATTATACATTAGTGTTATTGCTTACACATTTTGTAGAATTCAGTCTAATAAGATGTTTGACGCTTTGGCATCATTAGTTTTTTTGGACTTGATTGTCATTGTCTTCTGAGAACTGTACGGTATATATACAAAGTACGATAATTGAAAAAACAAGAATTAAAAATAAATACTCTATTTTATCTTAGTATTATAATATATTAGCCTATAATTAGTGTCAGATCCAAATACATTGTAGTTATGGGATATTTGCGGACAAACATCGACCACGGTAGATATAAACTCTGGTATAAAATATCGCACGATATGATAATATTATATCGTTAAGATTTATAGTACCTATCGGTGGTTTCCTTTTCTACCCTCCCCCTTCCACCACAAAGAAGGTATCCACGTCCGGTGTATCGTCGTCCACGGCATTGTCGTCGTGAACCAGCGGTGTCTCGTTATTACATAGGCACACCATAATATAAACAGTACATAATAATATGGATAAACATTTCTTTTTTCTACTAAACCGATTCGGATAAACGAGCCCGTCAAAATAATAATGATAGACCCGTAGACCGGATCACGTAATATTCATATTTCACACACACTAGTGCGGATAAATATGTATAGATAATAACATTATGGTGTGTGTGTATAGACAAACGACGAGCGTAATCGGCTGCTCTCCGAGGTGTGAAATCGGTGTGTCCCAAAACGGCTTTGCGGTCCACGACGACGTCGTGGATGTGCGAGCTTAATAACAATATAATACACAACCATAATGTGTGTGTGTAAACGTACGTGGAAATCAACAAGTAACGCACCGACGGCGCGGAGGCGGTCTGCGGTCTGATTTCCGTGTGTACGGCGGATAACACCTTTATTACAATAATGTACACACGTGATTCACTTACGACACAGGCAGTGGTTGCGATACGAGACTTCCCGGTGTCGACCGGTGGCGGTGGGAGTCGGTGAGTGAGATATGGACGTGGCTCCGAGAGAACTATATAATATATAATATAGACGAGTTAAAAAATAGTGTACCTACACAAGTACGAGGAATAGCTGAATATAATATATAGTGGCACCTATGCAATATACACACGACGGCCGAACACGCCGGAAGAAATAGTAAGTGGTTATCCGAGACAAAAAAAAAAAAAAACGGTCACGTGATTTTATTCTCAAAAACGTATTACCAATAACACCCTGTTGCGGCTAATGCGTCCCGAGTTCGATAGTGCCACATAATATTCGTGTGCAGTTGTGTGATTGCCGACGAGAAACGTAAAAACAATCGCCCCGCGTTTCCTCTCCGCGGTCACGTTAAACGATATAGGAAGATATCCATGTCCAATTACCTATACATATTATAATATATGACGTGAAGGCTTATATGCGTTATAAATAATTAAAATTGTTTTTAGTATTGATATTATAATATGTGATTATAATACGTGCCAGTTACGAGTTTACGACACCCACACACTTATGTTAGAGTCGAATTAATACGGCCAATGCATGACAATATTGCATATTATATAATATGTATATTTGAACTGATAATCCGAACGGATCACACCCGACAACGTGCGTACACTACGCATGTATTTTAAATGGTATATAATTTTATAGGTATTAGTATAGCAATTATTAATATTAAAGAATTATAGATGTATACAATATAATATTGGATATATTCGGCATTTTTGTGCTTGAATTTTCTACACACAACTTGTGGTAATTTTTGCCCACACAAATAAAACCAACAATAATATTATGTTAGTGTTTTATAATATTATACGTACCTACCTACATTTAAAAAAAATAAATATTATTTTTATACATATTTTTTTTAGGCTTTTTGAGCCATTTAAGCTCTTGGCTGCCAAAACTATTTCCTTCTACCATCCTTCTTATACGTTTGTTCCCAATCCGCTCCAATTTCTTCTAGTAGTTCTCTAACGCTGTCCTTCCATTTTCTTTGTGGTCTATCTGTTTGTCTTTATCCTCTCTTCATATCTGTCAGTGCCCCTTTCAACATACATCCATCATCTCGCGCCATACATAGCCTACCCCTTCTATTCTTGTACCTCTAATTAATTGAACCGAATCCATGTACTACATTATTTTATGTATACTATTGAATAATAATTGTTAGCCCGTTACTCGACCGCCAAGTTTTATTTTCATAAAAAAATAGAAAAACCAATAACATGATTAACTATAATTCAACAAGTATTTAGTGGTTGGAAACATCGCGCTTTATATTTTGATCGATATAACAAGTGCAAGCGGTAGGTACAGCTTTGTTAACATTTATTTTTGTATAACATCCATAGCAAATATGACGTTGTAAAATGCACTTTGCATTGTAAATATCGAAAATATTGGTATAGGTACTTCAAACGCGTTACTTTTTACAAGTGTACCCACTATCTAACTAATGTTTTTATTTTTTACTATGAACTTAAATAAATAAGATAAATTCTTAACGTTATTTTTATAATAAAAATAAAAAACAAACAAACAAATTATGTATTATGCAGTGCCCTTCATTTCCATAAAAATATAGTAGTTTTTGATATTTATGACGACTGAAATATAATATGTAATAGATGTTATATTAGATGCATTTTAATTAATTTAAAATTACAAACGTAAACTGCGCCCGGTATTTTCCAGGTACAAATTTCTATTTAGCAAATTGCGCCCAATAGAAATATTATTTTTATGATAGTCATTTAACATTACTCAGAGGACACCACGAGGAGGCGACTATAACTGTCCTCCAAAAATTATTTTTTGATTTGCTCGAAATGAATGAATTAGTTAATAAAAATATACATATATATTATGAGATTAATAACAGTTGTATAAGGTGCATAGCAAAATCTTAGTTACAGAAGATCGTTACTTAAATTTTTTAGTGACGTGAATGCCTACTTTTAACAGTAACCGTAAACAAAGAACGAAATTCTTATGTTTCAATTAATTGCAAAGCAAAAAGTCAATAGTTATCGAACGTTTATTTTAAGCGTTTAAACTATATAGTTAATAAAATAATTGAAATGCATAAGTTTTAAAAAAAATACGTAACGAAACACATCATCGTTTTGGAAAATAAACTATGCAATTGTGACATACAGATAGATTTAATAGTTATTTTGAGATTTCCCATTCTGATCAGGGCCTATAGATTTGTTCTAATTAAAAATACAAAGTTGCGTATTGTATAGTAGTGCTCTACATTTGCATAAAAGTAGTAACGATAACTATTGAAGCGTTTTTTTTTTTTATTTTACTAACGTAACGCCTATTGAGCGTTATAAGAGATGTTCATCAAAAGTAGTGACATATGTCAACGCATAAAATTGTTTAGCCGTCACGTAAGTACGCACTTTATTATAATATATGTGATATGTTCTAAAATTAAAACAGCCACAGATCACGTACATATTTATTCGAAGGATTTGTCAAACGAAAATAATAGAAACAAAGTATACTTAGGTACACGGCGATAATTTATACACGTCGTGTACTACAAAAGCACAAAATATAAGTTTTAGGTTGTTCACAATCTATGTGACTATATAGATAATATATTATGTACTTCGTGTTTAAAATATGTTTTAATTCATTATAGGTACTTCAAAATATATTGTTTAATAAAAGTAAAAAATTTGCTAACATAATATACGTAACTTATTTCTAGGATGACGTTCTCGCACGTATTAACTCACAACGTAAGACTTGCATTTTTAATAATATAAATTAACGTTAACAAAATAATATGTATTCATAACCATTAACCAAATTCATTACATAATATGGAACTTACAGTTGAGTAAAGATGTATAACGTATTACGTATATTATATTACGTGACTCCAATACTACTAAACTTTAAAACCATTAATGTTAAGTTTCTACAATTATAATAAAAACCATTGTACTTGCACTCACTTTTTACCCACTTTTTAATTAGTTAGTTTCAAAGAAAAATAAATTTAACAATTAAAAGATACTTAAATGCATTTACAAAGTTATTCACAAGTGGTCCCGTGTCAGTACCGCTACTACTTGCTATATAGGTGCTGTATTGTTTTGTTTCAAAACCAAGAAATTATAAATTAAAAAGTTTTGTGTGAACCAACACCACTCAGTGCATATACATATTATCAGCAATACGATAAATAAATTAATCATTACCGTAAATAGTTAACAGTAATAACTTGAACAATGATTTCAAATATTATTTTTTTGAAAACTTAATTTCACAGTTTTTTATACTTATTATATATATGTATACACAAATGCATATATTAACAAAATATTTACTACTCACTCAATATTATAAACCCATTTATATTATAAAACAAATTCAAAAGTAACATTAATATTTTTTTCATCTTTTAATACAACAAAGACTTGATTACTGAGTCATGTCCATGTGCATTATAAGTATTAAGCAGTATATTATAGATGTACATACTTGCGATTGAAAATATTAAGCGAAATTGGCTATGTTTATAATGAAAAAAAAAATTATTATTATTTTCGTATTTTATATTACATAAATATTGAGAGGAAGTTTCTTCGTAAAAAACAAATTTAGTTGATTAGTGTTGTACTGGTGTTATTTTATGGCTGCCGGAAAATGGATAGTATCTTAAGCTAAACTAACTAACAAAACTTTCTTCAATTTATCTGTAAAATAATAATAGTGATAATTAAACTGTTCAAAACGCACTGTAGATAACTGTGTTTTCATTGGAAACCACAAAACTTAATAAATGTGCTAACGGATTGTATATTATATATAAGCACTATTGTTGGTTCAGTTGCATTCATTCTCTCAGATCTTCGTAAAACCATCACGCTTCAAAACAACCATTAATAAAATCAATGTTGTAAGTCGTACGTCTTATGTTCGAGATATAATTTGAATGCGTATCCGCCGTGAAATAAATTTCTTGTTCGGTTTATATTCGAAACGGGAGAGCGGAAATGGTTGGCTTGACGAATTAATGTTTGTGACGCCAGTAAAAATGTGACAACCATTTCTTGTATATAGCCCCGCCGCTAGTTTTGGCTATATAAAAATAGTTAAGACTTGTTTAGTCTGAAATAAAAAAAAAATTGGCTATTTGCTTTTATCTCCTCGGCCATATACATTATACAGTATAAAGTTACAACCCAAACAACGGAATGTGTGTTTCTATGATGATCATAGACATCGGCTTATGTTCGTGAATAGTTACTGCTTAACTGCTTTTGACGCATACCTATTATCTAGTTAAAACCCTTCACCGAGTGCCTGTTTTAAATCTAATTTTTGGTTAATATTTTTTTTTTTTGTGTATCGCATATCTTTAATACAATTTCAAAATTACATTTAAGAATATAGTTTTGTTTGATACAGCAAACAATTGGAATCTTGGCGAATTTTCAAAGCGGAAATCGCAATGTCAATCATAAGTAAAAATCATATAACCAAGGTTATAAGATGTGTTTACAAATTGTTGACATTATATTTCAAGTGCTACCAAAAACTCAAGAAATATCGGAATTTGTTAAAAATTGGATTAAGATACAACGTTCACTTATAACTTATAAGACGTTAAGTGTTAAAATAAATATATTTTTAACATCATCAATGCCCAATGGTTTGTCTTTAATATCTTGTTATTTCCCTTACAATTTTTAATTTTGACCTTGGCAGAGATAAATCATACGAATTTTTTAAATGCAATTTTCACCCATATAATATTTTACGTGATAACTAGATAGAGTAATAGTTAATTATTTTTAAAATTAAAAATTCCTATACTTTTTAAAATAAATAAGAAAAAAATCTAAAATTAAGATAAAATTCAATTTTTACACGTCATATGGTTAGTAAGTGTTTATATGTATTTATTTATCCTTGTCTTGTTATTATTTCAACATTTTTATTATAAATAATTTACTGTAGCAAAAACTAAAAAGTCATAACGTAAGTATTATAAATATCACTATAAAGATTTGGTATTATCAGTTATTTAGTTACACATGTCTCGCGGTAGTACACGCGTGGAACAAATGTTTTCAATTCAATGCCTGAAGATATTTCAACCATGTTCGAAGTTTAGCTTAAAGCACCGTCAGTTTCTTTGGTTCCAATCCAGTCAAGCAGCCCAACCAACCTTACCGACGTTTCAGATAATGACTTCTCTGATGCACAAAAAAGGCATTACAAGTTTGATGCATAATATTATACTGCATACTATATTGTATAAACAATTACATACAATTATTATATTAATGAATAAATATAATAATAAAAAAATATTAAAAATACATAGTTAAGAAATAATAAATGAGAATATTACAAGTATATATAATAATATTTTGACTATGTATATAATATTATTAATAAATAAAAATAGTTTGGTATCATTTTTCAAATAGTTGACAGGTAAGATCAAATAACAACATTTAAGATTTTTAGTTACTTTTAAACTATTTTGACATTTATTTCGCTTATTGAATATTCATTATATTATATCGATATCAATGATTCGTAAACACATAATTAATAAATATTTGAGTCCTATTTGATTACGTTTGTTAATAATAATACAATATAATATGCATTGGGTCAGTTACGTAATTAAGTTTTAATATTCATTACAACCTGAAGCATAATTATTGAATAATATATAATTTAACGTATGTATTTTATAAGTTATAAGCAGAGCTCAGGACTTTATGCATTTGCATATTTTGTTCGGAAAGTAAATAGAATAAATCTGATCCGGTAAAAATTTGTGTTTTGGTGTTTGAAGTTAAAGTTTAAAAGTTTATTGTGCATATTATATGTTTGCATATTTTGGAATTTTTTTCTAAAAATGCATATTTTAAGATTTATTAATTTTTATTGCATATTTTAAAATAATTTTTGATTATTTACTCTTAAATAATATTTTTAGTAAATTAATCAATTTTATCTACATGCTTTTGTCGGTAATAATACCAATAAGGTGATAATCAATAGCGTTACAGGGAACCCATTTTATTTTTAGCTCTGAAGACAATATTATTTTTACTTACCTAACGCAGATAAGTACATAATTATAATTATAAAATGATTATATTTTAATAACAAAATAAACAATAATAAAATGCTTTTTTAATTAATATAAAAATTGCAATTTAATGCAAAATTTGATTTAGATAATTTTATTTTTACAAAAATAAAACTTTGAGCTTTTAAGTTTATTATGATGCAATTAAAGTTGTCTAAACTTTATTCGATGGTTACATCGTTTTACGGAGTACCCTTGTATCACTTCACCAATTAAAACTTGAAATTCTAAACAAATACCTACTCTTAACTAAACTACTGGATACAATTTTGCGGAAATTATTATTTTTTTGATTATGAAATTACAATTGGGACATATTGTTTGAAAAAGGTAAAACCTTTAAAAATGGAAATTACAGAGAATAGTAAAAAATTCGTTTTGAATTACAAATAATGGAAAAAAATGTCCCCCAAAGGTCAAAAGTTAATATTTTCCGATTTAATGATTATTTTTCAATATTAGAAGAATCACTCGGTTCAATGTTATTCGGTATAATTAACCATTTTTCATGCGAGTATTTTACATAGGGCTGAGAAATTTAAATACGACCCGAGAAAAGGTAAGCAAAATGAAGTACTTATTTATCCAAAAAGTTAATTAAAAAAAAAGTATAATGCACATTGAGAGTATTTTATTATTTCGTATATATCATGTTATAATTTTTTTCGGGGTAGAGAAAGACATCAAACGCATTCGGGATAAAAAAGCACATGGGTTGGGGGGAGTCCGAAATTCAAAATATAGCATTTAATGTATTGTAGGGACTGATGATGTACATATCAGTTATAGGATTAAACGCGATTAAATTCGTTTTTTTCAATTAACGCGATTTTTTTTTTTGCACAATGAAAACTGCGTGAATAATTATTTTCCAGTATAGAGACGCATTTCCAAATGGTTGAAAGTTAATGTATGGTTTTTAATTTGGAATTCTGTTTTTATTTTTTTTTTTTAAACCTACTCTTTGATTACCCGTTCTCTTCCACGTATCCCGGAAAACATTTATTATTTATCTCGTTATTGTAAACATAATTATTTGGACATTGTCCAGGATCGCTGACCCAAAACCGTATGACAGTATAATACACGATACATAGCAACAATGCACAATGTGATTATACCTATATAAAGCTTAAAATAATATAATTCGTACTACATCTATAGATACAGCTTTTACAAAAACAATTTTAATCAAATTCGAGACCAACTAAAGTGCCGTTTGGGAACGCCTTTATTGTCCGTATAATATACGCGTAGAATATTCGTTAAATAATTATTTCGTTATTGTTTTTTTTTCGTTTTGTCGACTGCAATGCGGTGTATGGAAATCAAGAAATTTATTTTGGGTTTATATATTTATTTATTTATTTGGCGCAGAAATTTGAAAAAGTCCTTATAATATTATACACGGCTCCATCACTATACGGTATTTGTTGATTATCACTGCCGCAGGTCCATCATCCATTACTGGCGAAACTTATATTATGCTAAAATCGAGGAGCGCCTGCTGTCGAATTCTTCCGCCATCGGCATATTTACAAATTAGAATAATATCGTTCCGTTCCAATCGTCGTGGGGCCTTTAAGTATATCCCTCGTTGACGTACTTATAACTGCACGTAGTCCCCATTTTTATGATTCGTCGTGTATCGGACGTACGTTGGGTTATATCCGTTTTTTACACGCATTTCTACGATAATTTTAATAATAATAAAAAGTGTCGGTGTATATACACCTACATGATAAACCTATCCGGGCACAGATCACCAAGGAACTGGACCGATCCACTTCAAATACGATTCTGTGATAATAATATTATATATTGTATAATGTATATTGTATATGCAGGGTGAGGCTCCATCAAGTATTTCAGTTTTTATTCATCGACCTTACAAATTGGCCTACTCTGGTATAGTACAATATACCGAATTATATTCGCCTAACACAACGACGAGCCTACGAGACTGTTGCAACTGTATAGTCGTATAGTGATGGTAGCCGCCGAATTGAGGATAACGCATCATCGTGATCCTTATAATATTATTAGACATACGTACGTATAGCGCTGTTCAAACGGCGATAAAGGGTTACGTCATAATCGCAGATCGGTCGATAAATCGTGTGTGTGCTATATTATATTAATTTAATAGTCTCAATCGGATTATGTACGCTTTGCGTGCGCTACAATATTATCGTCGTCTAATTGACACGGACGTATGGTATAATATATATTTTTTACACGTCCGTTGTATTAAGTACATTGATACGGGATTACCCTCGATTTGACTGAAGGCCTAGCTGTATATTGTTACGTCGTATCATAAGACATAGACGCGTAAATTATTTTCCCATTTGACCGCTCCCGCGCGACCTGTAGTTAAACGATTAACCGTAAAAACGAACGCGCCGTTAATATGTTATCCCTACGACGCATAGGCCACAGCTTAGCACGCTCGAAATCGCCTGACACAGAAGTCGTCGGACTTTGGAAGAATAGAATATCATGCAAAGTCATTTTGGTGCACGAGACCGATTAATGTATATGACCGTTAAATCGTCATTATTGTTTATTTTATTTCTCTGAAACACCAGTTAACGGAAATACTTTTAAAAAATATATAATTATTGTTGAAAATCGATATTCTGTCCAAGTTGTGAATTAATTAGAAAACAGGAAAGTCAAATCAAGTTTCAAAAAAAAAATACAACTTACACGGTTCACAATTTTCATAATATTAAAAACCACGGGCTCTATTTAATAGTTTATTCCGTAACAGATAGTAATGTAAACGAGTAATACTTTATTTTATGCGTCCTTAAATTTTTCAATACAGTGTATAAATAATACACTAAAGAAGGCATTGGGCAGCGAATGTGGTACTGATCAGGGTGTGGTGTAATTGGATCACGAAGAGAAATCGCAATCGTCGAATCAATTCTTGTCGGTGTCGTTTGTATTCGCTATCGAGTGATAGAATATTATGTCTTTAGGATATTATAAATCTATACTGAAAAGACTAAAAACCTATAAATTACTTTCTATGACGGGCAAACATTTCACAGTAATCTGACACGCTGAAACTCAAAGCAATTTCCGTTATTATATTATATTAATATATTATTATACCATAGATATATATATTTTTTTCGTTTTTCCACTAAATTTAGGGGCGTCATTTGTGGGGGCAGGGTGTATGACGGCACCATTAACTAAATAGTGTTAATAATTGGACCGCCATTCCTAATTCTATATGCTGTTATAATTAATTTTTAAGCTATGACGTTTTCTTTTATAAAATACAAATAATTTAAATATATTTATCAATTTTATTACCAAATGTATCTACAAGAAAAGCATAAAAACTAATTTTTTGTATAATACCATAGACACGAGTATCGAATACTATGAAAAATAGTAATGTATAAATATTAATCACTGATGGCTACTGCATTTACTTTTATAGCTATTATAGTATATTTGTTTTAATTTATTCAGTCTCTTTAAACGTCAATAATTCATAACCTGGTTAACTCTTAAATTCAACGTAAAGCTTAGGAAAAAAAAAACAAATACATTTTTAAATCAATATCATATGTTTTGCTTAAAAATACATTTTTTAATGCAAAGTAATCTAGTAATATTTAAAATACTTAAAAAATGTGATTACTGCTCAAGTACACCGCATAAAAAAGTATCCGATTAGTATGCAGCTTTATCAACTGTAAGTCTGTAAATAAGCTTTATTAAATTCATTTTGCAATTGGACAAGAGATTTTTTAAACAAGCAACACTTTTTTTATTAAGTTGTTTAAAGATTTTGACAGTTCTAGCAATTATCATTTATAAATCATTTTTATAGTTAATTTAAATTCAACAAAGATATATTTTTTTTAATTTATTTAGAATTCCAATTGGCTAAAACACTACTTATTGATAAAAATAATATAAATTTAAATACTATATAGCATCATGTCTTAAAGATAATCTTGACGCTTTTAACGAAGTTTTCAAAATTATTTCCATATTATTAACATTGGCAATATCAACAGCTTCTAATGAATTTTTTTCTCTCTCACAAAAGAGTTAAACCCATTTACGAACTGCTATGTGTGACGAACGATGATAGATAAATGGTGTTTGAAGGTTATAGCTGCAAAGACGGAAGAAATCAGTAGTGCTAATTAAGACCAAGCTTTAAACGCATTCGTACGTATCCGAAATTTATAATGTAAAGATATGAATAGTTTTTATAATTTTGGAATAAAAGCGAAATCCTTTATACCACATTCGGCTTTTTTTTTTAAATGGTAGTGCAATTGCTTCAGTTAAAAGTACGTCACAATTGACATGAGTACTTTTAATTAGGATTATAAAAGGAAATGAGACAATTATTAACATGCATATTTTATACCTACATGTATATATCATACATATTTAAGTCCTTTTTTTTAACGACTTGACAAAATGTTAAAATTGGCCTGCCTAAAATGTTGAACACCCGGAAAAAAACTGAAATGATGCCTCTGTCACTAAAATACTACAGTATTGTTTCGAAGAGTAATACAACTCTGAAAAAATAAAACTTCCCGAAATACCTATAAGTTTGTACCACGAAATTTCCTCGATATCATCCCTCTACTTTAGTGTTTCCTGCAGTATTTTAATGTAAATTTAGTCGGACAGATTATTATGCCAGTGATTTCCACTCGTGTACGTTTTAAGACAATGCGACGACGACTTGTGTCTATCTCTATCGCTCCCTCTCGTGCATAATACTATAATAATAAATAACAATAATAATAATGACATTCCGTTTCAAGGTGGCGTTCGTATGTGTGACACGAGTGTTATGTTCTATATAACATTATGTATAGTGTTAAATGTTAACACGCATTACGCAGAACATACTCTATACGTCGCTATAATGTCGTCGAGTCGAGAGTGCGGTGGCAGGCTGCAGCGACAAACGCGGTTTTGATCTTTTGGCCATTCGCATACCCGTAGTTTGCTTGTAAACCAGACGAGGACAGTGGTGAACTTTGTTTGTCGACGTGATTGACTTACTTAGAAGCGAACACGCTAGCGAGGGAACGAGAAGAACATTTTCACAGAGGAAACTCTAACGGAAAGACGTGTGTCGCTGATTCGTGTATGGGGGGGAGGGACACGGGATGGATGAGAGTGTGGAGAAGAGCCCATTGAGATAATATTATAGAATCGGTCTTTATGTTAATTCCGCGTGAGTGACGTGCAAGCGCGCTGGGTATGGTTTTCCGAGAAAATCGCCTAGTCAAAAGTCTACGGCGGCATCAGAACCACTGCTGAAAAGGACTACATATTATATACGTATACATACAATAAACACGTGTGTGTTTGACGTCCTCCGCCTACGGAGGTACCTCGAGAATAGGATTATGTCGACTTATCACTTAGTGAGCGCTGCTATCTTTCGATAGTCGGCTTTCGCGGTTGCCGAGGCAAAGTACGCAGGTCCCCGTCGTTGTTATTACAGTATATTATTGTTATTATTTGAAGACAATAATATAACTGTTCATGACGACGAAAAGAGAACACAATAATATGGCGGGGGGGTACCATCAGATTTGAACTTGAACGCCGACAAATTTCATCCAATTTAACATTTGTTCGTAAATAGGTACTGAACGAAAAATAAGAAACCTCATTAATAATTTTATGTTGAGAATTGACTTGTATATATTTCTCGACACCGAATAGAATATATTAGTATTGTAATATACACGTTAGACGAGTTAAACGAGTATGTAATTAATCTTATACGAGTTCGGACGTTTTTATAATAGATGTTTAATATTATACTAAATTATACAACGATTTAATGATTTAATTTAATTTATAGGTACTGATATTAGTGATTTTTGTTTTATTGATTTAATAATAATAATATGATAACAGAAACGATGCCAATTTTTTTTTACGTTTTTTTTTTTAAATTTTGTATGGTATAAAATAATATTAGGGAAGTAATATCCATGTGTGTTATATTATATTTTTTAATTCTATTATTATAAAATGTAAATAATGGATTTATTATTTTAAATAAATCTAAATTTCTTAAAACGTCAAAAGTAAAAAAAAATATTTACATTATTATGTATCAACTTTATACATTCCATATAATCATGCACAAAAACATTTTTGATTTAAAATAAACTTAAAAATCAGGGGAAAACTAACATTAAAAAAATTAATTGCCGCCAACCTGCAAATTAAAACTTTGGAAACGTGTATTTAAAGAACTTTTAATGGCGTCGTTATTTACATTAGATTTATTGAAATTGAAGTAATTGAATGCATATTTATGTTTAATAAAAACGTCAGAGATTGGAGTAAGTATAACAAGACGTACTTAATTAAAGATTATGGACATTAATATATATATATATATACACACGTCTTGTACAATTATTTAAATAAATATTTTATTCATAGGCTCGTAAAAAACAACTATATTTATTAACTCAAGTTTCCAAATAAAAAGTACTTGGAAAAGTGCTTGCTTATAAATGAACAATAAATATTATTAAACTGTGTGTTATAAAATATTACAACCGTTAACCTGCCTTTAATACGTTATTAACTGTATAGTAAGTCAATAAAGTTCTTCGAACACCTCAGTGACCGTATATACATTTTCACGTTTGTCAGAACTAAATATGAAATTGTTTTTTTTCTAACACTAGTCAAATATTGGTATAGAATAAATAACGAGTCGATACTCGCAAAGTAGCTTGTATTATTTATAGATCGAGATAATTAAAAGGAAACGACTACGCGTGTTAATTGAGGCATTTGACGGTTTATAAAATTTCAAAAAAAAATTTCAATATCTATTCTCACCGTACGTTGCACTAATCCGTTTAAATGTTCGTGTTTCGCTGTCACTTTAAAAACAATTAAAATCTTTCCGTTTTACTCTTTTAAACCATTAATTTGTTTTATATATTCGATATATCACAATAACTATTTATATATACATATTAATTGTCTGTAAATATTGTACATGATTATAATTCAATTAATTTAAGTATTACAAGTGTTTAATAAATCTATATTAAGAACATAAATTATGTCTACAATGTTAAGTGTCCAGTTTTGATATATATAGCAGAAGACTATTGTATACATCTTAAAATACTCAGATACAAATGTATTGAATTGCATTATAATTTAACATGAACACAAGGTAGTAAACTGCAAAACATACTTTACGAGTATCAATACACAAATATTATAAAAGTATAAATAAATTATCTATACTAATAATAATGTGAGAATGTGATATATTTGATCATTTTAAATAATTATTATACGTTGAAAGCTGATTTTATGTAACATGGTATTATATAAAGCAACTATATATATATGTATAGTCGAATTTATGTATTATAATACATACACGGCCGTCATTTGTCACGTACTGATAATATTTACATAAAATCCACGATAACATTACTTTTATTTTGATAATCAATTATTGTGATGGATATTCGATGTACGGATGTTATGTATGAGTTGCTCTAATTTATCTATCAATTCATCTGTGATAATAAGCTGTTTATTATACATAGACATAATATAATATATATATATATTATGTCAATGATATTATGTATATATTTAAATATTTTCCGTGCGACGAATGGCGGCCGCGCATCAGAGATGAATCGAGTCGGAAATTCAGTTGTTTTATAATAATAATATGTCTGTGCATGATGCTGAATAGTTTTTAAATATAATTTTTTAAAGGAAAAAAGTTTCAAACTTTTCGTTTCATCAGCATTAAAAATAATTGAAATGTTCAACCTTACTAATATTCAGCCTATATATATATAGGCACTACACAGCACCGCAAAACAATATTTAAACATGAAATTAATAATATGCGTTCTTATAAATCCCACCGATTCGATAGTCGTGTAAATTTCAGACATATTTTGACTGACTAACCTAACAATTTTATATAATATATTGTTATATTATATTAATACTGTTGTCTTGAGTTTCCGTGGGTCGTCTGTCGGCATTTCAGTCGTTTTTGCAGAGGTATGCATATCGGTACTACCCACGCGGAAATGTTGTTTCTGTTGACGCTATACTGTGATCTAATAATGTGGTATTACAGCAGTTTACCGTGACAAACTTTATGTTCCACGTGGATCGGCGGTTGCGGATGAATCAAAGGGTACACTTTTGCATGTCACCACCGTATTCAAAGTCTATAGTCTAAGTTGTAATAATAATAATATTCAATATCGCCTTATTATTATATGTATGAAACGTAAGTAGCCTTTCATATTATTATTATTATAATAATGTACATATATGAGTATTTTTTATTCGAAAATTAAAAATAATTAATAAAATAGTAAAATACGGTTTAAAATTAATTAATCAATAAAACTAGATTTAAAGCTATTATTATTTAAGATTATATAGGTTATTGGTTTTGAAAATAGGTACATTAATTATTGACTTAAAATAATAACGTTAAAATGTGATTTGTGACACGGATTTTGTGATTTTCGTACCTACATGTTTTTCTTCAATACCCAAAATGTTTCAATAATATTTGCCCGCTCGTTTACTGTAAAGTCGTCTTATTTGGTGTTTTTGGTCACCATCGCGGAACTAATCGGCGACGGCGTGGCGGGACTGATATGTAGCTGAGTTATTTGCGCCTTTGCGGAGTGATGTGAATACACAATATTACTATTAATATAATTTGTTCGGTGGATGTACGCAAATCATATTGTATTTGTTGCACATTGGCGATTGGTTCACGAATTGTTTACGACATTCATAGTCGAAATCGGTGTATACGTTAATAATGATTGTGATATTATGCAACGCATATGGTAATAATATTATAGGGTACCTATATATACCTTAGGAGGCGCACACGCACACGCTCCCCATACCCGTGCAAGAGTTGTAGTCATCGTGTATAGATGCACGATATAGGTACCTAAGTTAT